>NC_091692.1:37822500-39072500 GCF_041296265.1 Equus caballus
GGCAACTGGAGCAGGTGGCTCCGGCGTGCTCGGCAGGTAGTTCAGGCGAGTCCGGCAGGTGGTTCCGGTCTTTCCAGCAGGTGGTTCTGCCGTGTCCAACACGTGGTTATGGCACGTCTGAGAGGTGTTTCCGGCATGCCCTGCATGTGATTCCAGAGTGTCCGCCAAGTGGTTCTGGCATAGCCGGCGGGTGATTTTTGTGTGTCCAGCAGGTGGCTCCGGGGTGCTCAACAGTTAGTTCCGGTGCGTCTGGCATGTGGTTCCTGCATGCTCATCAGGATGTTCTGGTGCATCAGGCAGGTGGTTCCTGTTTATCCGGGAGGTGGCTCCGGCGTGTCGAGCATGTGGTTCTGGCACGTCTGAGAGGTGGTTCTGAGATGCCCGGCAAGTCATTCCGGACTGTCCGCCAAGTGGTTCTGGTATACCACGCAGGTGATTTTGGTGTTTCCGGCAGCTGGTTAAGGGGTGCTCGGCAGTTGGTTCAGGCGCGTCCGGTTGGTGGTTCTGGTCTGTCTGGGAGGTGGTTCCGGTGTGTCCGTCACGTGATTCCAGAGTGTCCCCAAAGTGGTTCTGGCCTACCTGGAAGGTGATCTTGGCGTTTCCAGCAGGTGGATCCGGCAAGTCGATCAGGTGTTTCCGGCGTAGTCAGCAGGTGGTTCAGGCGCATACAGCAGGTGCTTGCGTTCTGTCCGGGAGGTGGTTACGGGGTGTCCGACACGTGGCTCGGGCACGGCTAAGAGGTGGTTCCAACATGCCCGGCAGGTGATTGCAGAGTGTCTGCCAAGTGGTTCTGGCATGCGCGGCAGGTGATTTTGGCGTGTCCGGGAGATGGTTCCGGTGATTCGATCAGGTGGTTCCGTTGTGCTCGGGAGGAGGTTCAGCGCCTCCGGCTGGTGGTTCCGGGGTGCTCGGGAGGTGGCTCAGGTGTGTCTGGCAGGTGGTTCCGGCATGCTCGGCAGCTGGTTCAAGCGTGTCCGGAGGGTGATTCCGGTCTGTCCGAGAGGTGGTTCCGACCTGCCCGACATGAGATTCCGGAGTTTCCGCAAAGTGGTTCTGGCGTACCCCGCAAGTAACTTTGGCGTGTCGGGCAGGTGCTTCCGGCAAGTCAAGCATGTGGTTGAGGCGCCTCCAGCAGGTGCTCCTGGTCTGGCCAGGAGGTGGTTCCAGCGTGTCTGGCATGTGGTTCTGGCACATCTGAGATGTGGTTCCAGCATGTCCGGCATGTGATTCAAGGGTGTCCGCCAAGTGGTTCTGGGGTATCCGGCATGTGATTTTGGGAGTCTGGCAGGTGGTTGGGGCAAGTCGAGCAGGTGGTTCCGGCGTTCTTGGCAGGTCGTTCAGATGCATCCGGCAAGTGGTTCCGGGCAGTCTGGGAGGTGGCTCCAGTCTGTCCAGGAGGTGGTTCTGGCATGTCCGGCACGTGGTTCTGGCACGTCTGAGAGGTGTTTCCGGCATGCCTGGCAGGTGATTGCGGAGAGTCCATAGAGTGGTTCTGGCATAGCCTGCAGGTGGTTCCGACATGCTGGGCAGGTGGTTCAGGCATGTCCGGCAGGTGGTTCCGGTCTGTCCGGGAGGTGGTTCCGGTGTGTCAGGCACGTGGTTGTGGCACGTCTGAGAGGTGGTTCCGTCATGTCCCGCATGTGATTCTGGAGTGTCCGCCAAGTGCCTGTGGCGCAGCCGGCAGGTGATTTTGGCGTGTCTGGCAGGTGCTTCCGGCGAGTTGAGCAGGTGGTTCTGGCGTGCTCGGCAGGTGGTTGAGGCGTGTCCGGCAGGTGGTTCCAGTCTGTCCGGGAGGTGGTTCCAAGATGCCCTGCATGTGATTCCGGAGTGTCCGCCAAGTGGTTTTGGCGTAGCCAGTAGCTGATTTTAGTGTGTCTGGCAGGAGGTTCCAGTGAGTCGAACAGGTGGTCAGGTGCATCCGGATGTGGTTGCGTTCATTGCAGGTGGTGGTTCCAGTGTCCTCGGCAGGTGCTTCCGGCGTTTCCGGCAGGTGGTTCTGCAACGTCTGACAGGTGGTACCGGCACGGCTGGCATGTGATACTGGAGTGTCCACCAAGTGGTTCTGAAGTGCCTGGCCGGTTATTTAGGCGTGTCATTGAGGTGGTTCCGGCACGTCGAGCAGGGGTTTCCGGAGTGCTCGGCAGGTATTTCCGGCGTGTCCGGCAGGTGGTTCTGGTCTCTCCAGGAGCTGGTTCCGAGATGCCCGGTGCATGGTTCTGGCTTGTCTGAGAGGTGGTTCCCGCATGCCCGCCTTGTGATTCAGCAGTGTCCACCAAGTGGTTCTGGCCTAGCCGGCAGGTGATTTTTGCGTGTCCGGCAGGTGGTTCCGGCAAGTCGAGCAGGTGGTTCTGGCGTGCTCGGCAGGTGGTTCAGGTGTGTCTGACAGGGGGCTCCGGTCTGTCAGGGAGCTGGTTCCGGCGTATCGAGCAGGTGGTTCCTGTGTGTCCGGCAGGTGGTTCCGGCGAGTCGAGGAGGTGGTTCCGGTGTTTCCGGCAGGAGGTTCCGGTGTGCTCAGGAGATGTTTCTGACCTGTCCGGCAGGTGGTTCAGGTGAGGCCGGCAGGTGGTTCTGGCACGTCTGAGAGGTGGTTCCGAGATGCCCGGCAAGTCATTCCAGACTGTCCGCCAAGTGGTTCTGGCGTACCACGCAGGTGATTTTGGCGTGTCTGGCACGTGGTTAAGGGGTACTCGGCAGTTGGTTCAGGCACGTCTGGCTGGTGGTTCCGGTCTGTCTGGGAGGTGGTTCCGGCGTGTCTGGCGTCTGATTCCGGAGTGTCCTCAAAGTGGTTCTGGCCTAACTGGAAGGTGATCTTGGCGTTTCCAGCAGGTGCTTCCAGGAAGTCGATCAGGTGTTTCCAGCGTGTCGGGCACGGGGTTCTGGCACGTCTTACAGGTGGTTCCGAGATGCCCGGCAAGTCATTTGGGACTGTCTGCTAACTGGTTCTGATGTACCCCGCAGGTGATTTTGGCGTGTCCGGCAGGTGGTTAAGGGGTGCTTCGCAGGTGGTTCAGGCACATCCGGCACATTGTTCCGGTCTGTCCGGGAGGTGGTTCCGGTGTGTCTGGCACGTGATTCTGGAGTGTCCCCAAAGTGGTTCTGGCCTACCTGGAAGGTGATCGTGGTGTTTCCAGCAGGTGGATCCGGCAAGTCGATCAGGTGTTTCTGGCATAGTCTGCAGGTGGTTTGGGCGTATACGGCGGGTGTTTCCGTTTTGTCTGGGAGGTGGTTACAGGGTGTCTGACACGTGGTTCGGGCACAGCTAAGAGGTGGTTGCAACATGCCTGGCATACGATTCCGGAGTGTGCGGTAGGTGGTTGGGGCATGCTCGGCAGGTAGTTCAGGCGAGTCTGGCAGGTGGCTCCAGTCTTTCCAGCAGGTGGTTCCGGCATGTCTGGCACGTGGTTACGGCACGTCTGAGAGGTGTTTCCGGCATGCCCTGCATGTGATTCCAGAGGGTGCGCCAAGTGGTTCTGGTGTGCCCAGCTGATGATTTTGGCGTGTCCAGCAGGTGGTTCCAGAGAGTCGAGCTGGTGGTTCCGGCATGCTCGGCAGGTGGTTCATGCGTGTCCGGCAGGTGGTTGTGCTGTGTCCGGGAGGTGGTTCTGGCATGTCTGAGAGGTGGTTCCAGCATGCCCGGCAGGTGATTCCGGAATGTCCGCCAAGTGGTTCTGGAGTAGCCGGCAGGTGATTTGGGCGTGTCTGGCAGGTGGTTCCGGCGAGTCGAGCTGGTGGTTCCAGCATGCTTGGCAGGTGGTTCATGCGTGTCCGGCAGGTGCTTGCGGTGTGTCCGGGAGGTGGTTCTGGTGTGTCTGGCACATGGTTCTGGCACGTCTGAGAGGTGTTTTCGGCATGCCCGGCAGGTGATTGCGGAGTGTCTGCCAAGTGGTTCTGGCGTAGCCGGCAGGTAATTTGGGCGTGTCCGGCAGGTGGGTCCGGAGAGGCGAGCAGGTGGTTCCGACGTGCTCGGTAGGTGGTTCCGGCGGGTCCGGCAGGTGCTTCCGTTCTGTCCTGGAGGTGCTTACGGTGTGTCTGACACGTGGTAAGGGCACAGCTAAGAGGTGGTTCCAACATGCCCGGCATACGATTTCTGCGTGTCCGGTAGGTGGTTCCGGCATGCTCGGCAGGTGGTTCAGGCGCGTCCGGCAGGTGGTTCTGGTGTGCTCGGGAGGTGGTTCAGGCACGTCCAGCAGGTGGTTCTGGCGAGCTCGAGAGGTGGTTCAGGCATGTCCGGCAGGTGGTTCTGGGGTGCTCGGCCGCTGGTTCCGGTTTGTGCGAGAGGTGGCTCCGGCATATCCGTCACGTGGTTCTGGCACATTTGAGAGGTGGTTCCGATCGGCCCGACATGTGATTCCGGAGTGTCCGCCATGTGGTTCTGACGTACCCAGCAGGTGATTTTGGCATGTCCGGTAGCTGGTTCCAGCGCGTCGAGAAGGTGGTTCCGGCTTGCATGGCAGGTGGTTCAGGCGCGTCTGTCAGTTGGTTCCAGCGTGCTCATCAGGTGGTTGAGGCGTGTCTGGCAGGTGGTTCCAGGGTGCTCGGCAGTTGGTTCAGGCGCGTCTCGCAGGTGGTTCTGGTCAGTCCGGGAGGTGGTTTCGGCGTCTCCGACATGCGAATCCGGAGTGTCTGCCAAGTGGTTCTGACGTACCTGGAACGTGATTTTGGCATGTCTGTCAGGTGGTTCCGGGGAGTCCAGCAGGTGGTTAGGCCATGCTCGGCAGGTGGTTCAGGCTCGTCCGGCAGGTGGTTGCGGTCTGTCCGGGAGGTGGTTCCGGCGTGTCCGGCACAGGGTTCTGGCACGTCTTAGAGTTGGTTCCGAGATGCCCGGCAAGTCATTCCGGACTGTCCGCCAAGTGGTTCTGACGTACACCGCAGGGCATTTTGGCGTGTCCGGCAGGTGGTTAAGGGGTGCTTGGCAGGTGGTTAAGGTGCGTCCGGCACGTTGTTGCGGTCTGTCCAGGAGGTGGTTCCTGCGTGTCCGGCACGTCGTTCTGGCACGTCTGAGACGTGGTAGCGGTATGCACGGCAGGTGATTCCGGAGTGTCTGCCAAGTGGTTCTGGCGCAGCCGTCAGGTGATTTTGGCGTGTCCGGCTGGCGGTTCTGGCAACTGGAGCAGGTGGCTCCGGCGTGCTCGGCAGGTAGTTCAGGCGAGTCCGGCAGGTGGTTCCGGTCTTTCCAGCAGGTGGTTCTGCCGTGTCCAACACGTGGTTATGGCACGTCTGAGAGGTGTTTCCGGCATGCCCTGCATGTGATTCCAGAGTGTCCGCCAAGTGGTTCTGGCATAGCCGGCGGGTGATTTTTGTGTGTCCAGCAGGTGGCTCCGGGGTGCTCAACAGTTAGTTCCGGTGCGTCTGGCATGTGGTTCCTGCATGCTCATCAGGATGTTCTGGTGCATCAGGCAGGTGGTTCCTGTTTATCCGGGAGGTGGCTCCGGCGTGTCGAGCATGTGGTTCTGGCACGTCTGAGAGGTGGTTCTGAGATGCCCGGCAAGTCATTCCGGACTGTCCGCCAAGTGGTTCTGGTATACCACGCAGGTGATTTTGGTGTTTCCGGCAGCTGGTTAAGGGGTGCTCGGCAGTTGGTTCAGGCGCGTCCGGTTGGTGGTTCTGGTCTGTCTGGGAGGTGGTTCCGGTGTGTCCGTCACGTGATTCCAGAGTGTCCCCAAAGTGGTTCTGGCCTACCTGGAAGGTGATCTTGGCGTTTCCAGCAGGTGGATCCGGCAAGTCGATCAGGTGTTTCCGGCGTAGTCAGCAGGTGGTTCAGGCGCATACAGCAGGTGCTTGCGTTCTGTCCGGGAGGTGGTTACAGGGTGTCCGACACGTGGCTCGGGCACGGCTAAGAGGTGGTTCCAACATGCCCGGTAGGTGATTGCAGAGTGTCTGCCAAGTGGTTCTGGCATGCGCGGCAGGTGATTTTGGCGTGTCCGGGAGATGGTTCCGGTGATTCGATCAGGTGGTTCCGTTGTGCTCGGGAGGAGGTTCAGCGCCTCCGGCTGGTGGTTCCGGGGTGCTCGGGAGGTGGCTCAGGTGTGTCTGGCAGGTGGTTCTGGCATGCTCGGCAGCTGGTTCAAGCGTGTCCGGAGGGTGATTCCGGTCTGTCCGAGAGGTGGTTCCGACCTGCCCGACATGAGATTCCGGAGTTTCCGCAAAGTGGTTCTGGCGTACCCCGCAAGTAACTTTGGCGTGTCGGGCAGGTGCTTCCGGCAAGTCAAGCATGTGGTTGAGGCGCCTCCAGCAGGTGCTCCTGGTCTGGCCAGGAGGTGGTTCCAGCGTGTCTGGCATGTGGTTCTGGCACATCTGAGATGTGGTTCCAGCATGTCCGGCGTGTGATTCAAGGGTGTCCGCCAAGTGGTTCTGGGGTATCCGGCATGTGATTTTGGGAGTCTGGCAGGTGGTTGGGGCAAGTCGAGCAGGTGGTTCCGGCGTTCTTGGCAGGTCGTTCAGATGCATCCGGCAAGTGGTTCCGGGCAGTCTGGGAGGTGGCTCCAGTCTGTCCAGGAGGTGGTTCTGGCATGTCCGGCACGTGGTTCTGGCACGTCTGAGAGGTGTTTCCGGCATGCCTGGCAGGTGATTGCGGAGAGTCCATAGAGTGGTTCTGGCATAGCCTGCAGGTGGTTCCGACATGCTGGGCAGGTGGTTCAGGCATGTCCGGCAGGTGGTTCCGGTCTGTCCGGGAGGTGGTTCCGGTGTGTCAGGCACGTGGTTGTGGCACGTCTGAGAGGTGGTTCCGTCATGTCCCGCATGTGATTCTGGAGTGTCCGCCAAGTGCCTGTGGCGCAGCCGGCAGGTGATTTTGGCGTGTCTGGCAGGTGCTTCCGGCGAGTTGAGCAGGTGGTTCTGGCGTGCTCGGCAGGTGGTTGAGGCATGTCCGGCAGGTGGTTCCAGTCTGTCCGGGAGGTGGTTCCGAGATGCCCTGCATGTGATTCCGGAGTGTCCGCCAAGTGGTTTTGGCGTAGCCAGTAGCTGATTTTAGTGTGTCTGGCAGGAGGTTCCAGTGAGTCGAACAGGTGGTCAGGTGCATCCGGATGTGGTTGCGTTCATTGCAGGTGGTGGTTCCAGTGTCCTCGGCAGGTGCTTCCGGCGTTTCCGGCAGGTGGTTCTGCAACGTCTGACAGGTGGTACCGGCACGGCTGGCATGTGATACTGGAGTGTCCACCAAGTGGTTCTGAAGTGCCTGGCCGGTTATTTAGGCGTGTCATTGAGGTGGTTCCGGCACGTCGAGCAGGGGTTTCCGGAGTGCTCGGCAGGTATTTCCGGCGTGTCCGGCAGGTGGTTCTGGTCTCTCCAGGAGCTGGTTCCGAGATGCCCGGTGCATGGTTCTGGCTTGTCTGAGAGGTGGTTCCCGCATGCCCGCCTTGTGATTCAGCAGTGTCCACCAAGTGGTTCTGGCCTAGCCGGCAGGTGATTTTTGCGTGTCCGGCAGGTGGTTCCGGCAAGTCGAGCAGGTGGTTCTGGCATGCTCGGCAGGTGGTTCAGGTGTGTCTGACAGGGGGCTCCGGTCTGTCAGGGAGCTGGTTCCGGCGTATCGAGCAGGTGGTTCCTGTGTGTCCGGCAGGTGGTTCCGGCGAGTCGAGGAGGTGGTTCCGGTGTTTCCGGCAGGAGGTTCCGGTGTGCTCAGGAGATGTTTCTGACCTGTCCGGCAGGTGGTTCAGGTGAGGCCGGCAGGTGGTTCTGGCACGTCTGAGAGGTGGTTCCGAGATGCCCGGCAAGTCATTCCAGACTGTCCGCCAAGTGGTTCTGGCGTACCACGCAGGTGATTTTGGCGTGTCTGGCACGTGGTTAAGGGGTACTCGGCAGTTGGTTCAGGCACGTCTGGCTGGTGGTTCCGGTCTGTCTGGGAGGTGGTTCCGGCGTGTCTGGCGTCTGATTCCGGAGTGTCCTCAAAGTGGTTCTGGCCTAACTGGAAGGTGATCTTGGCGTTTCCAGCAGGTGCTTCCAGGAAGTCGATCAGGTGTTTCCAGCGTGTCGGGCACGGGGTTCTGGCACGTCTTACAGGTGGTTCCGAGATGCCCGGCAAGTCATTTGGGACTGTCTGCTAACTGGTTCTGATGTACCCCGCAGGTGATTTTGGCGTGTCCGGCAGGTGGTTAAGGGGTGCTTCGCAGGTGGTTCAGGCACATCCGGCACATTGTTCCGGTCTGTCCGGGAGGTGGTTCCGGTGTGTCTGGCACGTGATTCTGGAGTGTCCCCAAAGTGGTTCTGGCCTACCTGGAAGGTGATCGTGGTGTTTCCAGCAGGTGGATCCAGCAAGTCGATCAGGTGTTTCTGGCATAGTCTGCAGGTGGTTTGGGCGTATACGGCGGGTGTTTCCGTTTTGTCTGGGAGGTGGTTACAGGGTGTCTGACACGTGGTTCGGGCACAGCTAAGAGGTGGTTGCAACATGCCTGGCATACGATTCCGGAGTGTGCGGTAGGTGGTTGGGGCATGCTCGGCAGGTAGTTCAGGCGAGTCTGGCAGGTGGCTCCAGTCTTTCCAGCAGGTGGTTCCGGCATGTCTGGCACGTGGTTACGGCACGTCTGAGAGGTGTTTCCGGCATGCCCTGCATGTGATTCCAGAGGGTGCGCCAAGTGGTTCTGGTGTGCCCAGCTGATGATTTTGGCGTGTCCAGCAGGTGGTTCCAGAGAGTCGAGCTGGTGGTTCCGGCATGCTCGGCAGGTGGTTCATGCGTGTCCGGCAGGTGGTTGTGCTGTGTCCGGGAGGTGGTTCTGGCATGTCTGAGAGGTGGTTCCAGCATGCCCGGCAGGTGATTCCGGAATGTCCGCCAAGTGGTTCTGGAGTAGCCGGCAGGTGATTTGGGCGTGTCTGGCAGGTGGTTCCGGCGAGTCGAGCTGGTGGTTCCAGCATGCTTGGCAGGTGGTTCATGCGTGTCCGGCAGGTGCTTGCGGTGTGTCCGGGAGGTGGTTCAGGCACGTCCAGCAGGTGGTTCTGGCGAGCTTGAGAGGTGGTTCAGGCATGTCCGGCAGGTGGTTCTGGGGTGCTCGGCCGCTGGTTCCGGTTTGTGCGAGAGGTGGCTCCGGCATATCCGTCACGTGGTTCTGGCACATTTGAGAGGTGGTTCCGATCGGCCCGACATGTGATTCCGGAGTGTCCGCCATGTGGTTCTGACGTACCCAGCAGGTGATTTTGGCATGTCCGGTAGCTGGTTCCAGCGCGTCGAGAAGGTGGTTCCGGCTTGCATGGCAGGTGGTTCAGGCGCGTCTGTCAGTTGGTTCCAGCGTGCTCATCAGGTGGTTGAGGCGTGTCTGGCAGGTGGTTCCAGGGTGCTCGGCAGTTGGTTCAGGCGCGTCTCGCAGGTGGTTCTGGTCAGTCCGGGAGGTGGTTTCGGCGTCTCCGACATGCGAATCCGGAGTGTCTGCCAAGTGGTTCTGACGTACCTGGAACGTGATTTTGGCATGTCTGTCAGGTGGTTCCGGGGAGTCCAGCAGGTGGTTAGGCCATGCTCGGCAGGTGGTTCAGGCTCGTCCGGCAGGTGGTTGCGGTCTGTCCGGGAGGTGGTTCCGGCGTGTCCGGCACAGGGTTCTGGCACGTCTTAGAGTTGGTTCCGAGATGCCCGGCAAGTCATTCCGGACTGTCCGCCAAGTGGTTCTGACGTACACCGCAGGGCATTTTGGCGTGTCCGGCAGGTGGTTAAGGGGTGCTTGGCAGGTGGTTAAGGTGCGTCCGGCACGTTGTTGCGGTCTGTCCAGGAGGTGGTTCCTGCGTGTCCGGCACGTCGTTCTGGCACGTCTGAGACGTGGTAGCGGTATGCACGGCAGGTGATTCCGGAGTGTCTGCCAAGTGGTTCTGGCGCAGCCGTCAGGTGATTTTGGCATGTCCGGCTGGCGGTTCTGGCAACTGGAGCAGGTGGCTCCGGCGTGCTCGGCAGGTAGTTCAGGCGAGTCCGGCAGGTGGTTCCGGTCTTTCCAGCAGGTGGTTCTGCCGTGTCCAACACGTGGTTATGGCACGTCTGAGAGGTGTTTCCGGCATGCCCTGCATGTGATTCCAGAGTGTCCGCCAAGTGGTTCTGGCATAGCTGGCGGGTGATTTTTGTGTGTCCAGCAGGTGGCTCCGGGGTGCTCAACAGTTAGTTCCGGTGCGTCTGGCATGTGGTTCCTGCATGCTCATCAGGATGTTCTGGTGCATCAGGCAGGTGGTTCCTGTTTATCTGGGAGGTGGCTCCGGCGTGTCGAGCATGTGGTTCTGGCACGTCTGAGAGGTGGTTCTGAGATGCCCGGCAAGTCATTCCGGACTGTCCGCCAAGTGGTTCTGGTATACCACGCAGGTGATTTTGGTGTTTCCGGCAGCTGGTTAAGGGGTGCTCGGCAGTTGGTTCAGGCGCGTCCGGTTGGTGGTTCTGGTCTGTCTGGGAGGTGGTTCCGGTGTGTCCGTCACGTGATTCCAGAGTGTCCCCAAAGTGGTTCTGGCCTACCTGGAAGGTGATCTTGGCGTTTCCAGCAGGTGGATCCGGCAAGTCGATCAGGTGTTTCCGGCGTAGTCAGCAGGTGGTTCAGGCGCATACAGCAGGTGCTTGCGTTCTGTCCGGGAGGTGGTTACGGGGTGTCCGACACGTGGCTCGGGCACGGCTAAGAGGTGGTTCCAACATGCCCGGCAGGTGATTGCAGAGTGTCTGCCAAGTGGTTCTGGCATGCGCGGCAGGTGATTTTGGCGTGTCCGGGAGATGGTTCCGGTGATTCGATCAGGTGGTTCCGTTGTGCTCGGGAGGAGGTTCAGCGCCTCCGGCTGGTGGTTCCGGGGTGCTCGGGAGGTGGCTCAGGTGTGTCTGGCAGGTGGTTCCGGCATGCTCGGCAGCTGGTTCAAGCGTGTCCGGAGGGTGATTCCGGTCTGTCCGAGAGGTGGTTCCGACCTGCCCGACATGAGATTCCGGAGTTTCCGCAAAGTGGTTCTGGCGTACCCCGCAAGTAACTTTGGCGTGTCGGGCAGGTGCTTCCGGCAAGTCAAGCATGTGGTTGAGGCGCCTCCAGCAGGTGCTCCTGGTCTGGCCAGGAGGTGGTTCCAGCGTGTCTGGCATGTGGTTCTGGCACATCTGAGATGTGGTTCCAGCATGTCCGGCATGTGATTCAAGGGTGTCCGCCAAGTGGTTCTGGGGTATCCGGCATGTGATTTTGGGAGTCTGGCAGGTGGTTGGGGCAAGTCGAGCAGGTGGTTCCGGCGTTCTTGGCAGGTCGTTCAGATGCATCCGGCAAGTGGTTCCGGGCAGTCTGGGAGGTGGCTCCAGTCTGTCCAGGAGGTGGTTCTGGCATGTCCGGCACGTGGTTCTGGCACGTCTGAGAGGTGTTTCCGGCATGCCTGGCAGGTGATTGCGGAGAGTCCACAGAGTGGTTCTGGCATAGCCTGCAGGTGGTTCCGACATGCTGGGCAGGTGGTTCAGGCATGTCCGGCAGGTGGTTCCGGTCTGTCCGGGAGGTGGTTCCGGTGTGTCAGGCACGTGGTTGTGGCACGTCTGAGAGGTGGTTCCGTCATGTCCCGCATGTGATTCTGGAGTGTCCGCCAAGTGCCTGTGGCGCAGCCGGCAGGTGATTTTGGCGTGTCTGGCAGGTGCTTCCGGCGAGTTGAGCAGGTGGTTCTGGCGTGCTCGGCAGGTGGTTGAGGCGTGTCCGGCAGGTGGTTCCAGTCTGTCCGGGAGGTGGTTCCGAGATGCCCTGCATGTGATTCCGGAGTGTCCGCCAAGTGGTTTTGGCGTAGCCAGTAGCTGATTTTAGTGTGTCTGGCAGGAGGTTCCAGTGAGTCGAACAGGTGGTCAGGTGCATCCGGATGTGGTTGCGTTCATTGCAGGTGGTGGTTCCAGTGTCCTCGGCAGGTGCTTCCGGCGTTTCCGGCAGGTGGTTCTGCAACGTCTGACAGGTGGTACCGGCACGGCTGGCATGTGATACTGGAGTGTCCACCAAGTGGTTCTGAAGTGCCTGGCCGGTTATTTAGGCGTGTCATTGAGGTGGTTCCGGCACGTCGAGCAGGGGTTTCCGGAGTGCTCGGCAGGTATTTCCGGCGTGTCCGGCAGGTGGTTCTGGTCTCTCCAGGAGCTGGTTCCGAGATGCCCGGTGCATGGTTCTGGCTTGTCTGAGAGGTGGTTCCCGCATGCCCGCCTTGTGATTCAGCAGTGTCCACCAAGTGGTTCTGGCCTAGCCGGCAGGTGATTTTTGCGTGTCCGGCAGGTGGTTCCGGCAAGTCGAGCAGGTGGTTCTGGCGTGCTCGGCAGGTGGTTCAGGTGTGTCTGACAGGGGGCTCCGGTCTGTCAGGGAGCTGGTTCCGGCGTATCGAGCAGGTGGTTCCTGTGTGTCCGGCAGGTGGTTCCGGCGAGTCGAGGAGGTGGTTCCGGTGTTTCCGGCAGGAGGTTCCGGTGTGCTCAGGAGATGTTTCTGACCTGTCCGGCAGGTGGTTCAGGTGAGGCCGGCAGGTGGTTCTGGCACGTCTGAGAGGTGGTTCCGAGATGCCCGGCAAGTCATTCCAGACTGTCCGCCAAGTGGTTCTGGCGTACCACGCAGGTGATTTTGGCGTGTCTGGCACGTGGTTAAGGGGTACTCGGCAGTTGGTTCAGGCACGTCTGGCTGGTGGTTCCGGTCTGTCTGGGAGGTGGTTCCGGCGTGTCTGGCGTCTGATTCCGGAGTGTCCTCAAAGTGGTTCTGGCCTAACTGGAAGGTGATCTTGGCGTTTCCAGCAGGTGCTTCCAGGAAGTCGATCAGGTGTTTCCAGCGTGTCGGGCACGGGGTTCTGGCACGTCTTACAGGTGGTTCCGAGATGCCCGGCAAGTCATTTGGGACTGTCTGCTAACTGGTTCTGATGTACCCCGCAGGTGATTTTGGCGTGTCCGGCAGGTGGTTAAGGGGTGCTTCGCAGGTGGTTCAGGCACATCCGGCACATTGTTCCGGTCTGTCCGGGAGGTGGTTCCGGTGTGTCTGGCACGTGATTCTGGAGTGTCCCCAAAGTGGTTCTGGCCTACCTGGAAGGTGATCGTGGTGTTTCCAGCAGGTGGATCCGGCAAGTCGATCAGGTGTTTCTGGCATAGTCTGCAGGTGGTTTGGGCGTATACGGCGGGTGTTTCCGTTTTGTCTGGGAGGTGGTTACAGGGTGTCTGACACGTGGTTCGGGCACAGCTAAGAGGTGGTTGCAACATGCCTGGCATACGATTCCGGAGTGTGCGGTAGGTGGTTGGGGCATGCTCGGCAGGTAGTTCAGGCGAGTCTGGCAGGTGGCTCCAGTCTTTCCAGCAGGTGGTTCCGGCATGTCTGGCACGTGGTTACGGCACGTCTGAGAGGTGTTTCCGGCATGCCCTGCATGTGATTCCAGAGGGTGCGCCAAGTGGTTCTGGTGTGCCCAGCTGATGATTTTGGCGTGTCCAGCAGGTGGTTCCAGAGAGTCGAGCTGGTGGTTCCGGCATGCTCGGCAGGTGGTTCATGCGTGTCCGGCAGGTGGTTGTGCTGTGTCCGGGAGGTGGTTCTGGCATGTCTGAGAGGTGGTTCCAGCATGCCCGGCAGGTGATTCCGGAATGTCCACCAAGTGGTTCTGGAGTAGCCGGCAGGTGATTTGGGCGTGTCTGGCAGGTGGTTCCGGCGAGTCGAGCTGGTGGTTCCAGCATGCTTGGCAGGTGGTTCATGCGTGTCCGGCAGGTGCTTGCGGTGTGTCCGGGAGGTGGTTCTGGTGTGTCTGGCACATGGTTCTGGCACGTCTGAGAGGTGTTTTCGGCATGCCCGGCAGGTGATTGCGGAGTGTCTGCCAAGTGGTTCTGGCGTAGCCGGCAGGTAATTTGGGCGTGTCCGGCAGGTGGGTCCGGAGAGGCGAGCAGGTGGTTCCGACGTGCTCGGTAGGTGGTTCCGGCGGGTCCGGCAGGTGCTTCCGTTCTGTCCTGGAGGTGCTTACGGTGTGTCTGACACGTGGTAAGGGCACAGCTAAGAGGTGGTTCCAACATGCCCGGCATACGATTTCTGCGTGTCCGGTAGGTGGTTCCGGCATGCTCGGCAGGTGGTTCAGGCGCGTCCGGCAGGTGGTTCTGGTGTGCTCGGGAGGTGGTTCAGGCACGTCCAGCAGGTGGTTCTGGCGAGCTCGAGAGGTGGTTCAGGCATGTCCGGCAGGTGGTTCTGGGGTGCTCGGCCGCTGGTTCCGGTTTGTGCGAGAGGTGGCTCCGGCATATCCGTCACGTGGTTCTGGCACATTTGAGAGGTGGTTCCGATCGGCCCGACATGTGATTCCGGAGTGTCCGCCATGTGGTTCTGACGTACCCAGCAGGTGATTTTGGCATGTCCGGTAGCTGGTTCCAGCGCGTCGAGAAGGTGGTTCCGGCTTGCATGGCAGGTGGTTCAGGCGCGTCTGTCAGTTGGTTCCAGCGTGCTCATCAGGTGGTTGAGGCGTGTCTGGCAGGTGGTTCCAGGGTGCTCGGCAGTTGGTTCAGGCGCGTCTCGCAGGTGGTTCTGGTCAGTCCGGGAGGTGGTTTCGGCGTCTCCGACATGCGAATCCGGAGTGTCTGCCAAGTGGTTCTGACGTACCTGGAACGTGATTTTGGCATGTCTGTCAGGTGGTTCCGGGGAGTCCAGCAGGTGGTTAGGCCATGCTCGGCAGGTGGTTCAGGCTCGTCCGGCAGGTGGTTGCGGTCTGTCCGGGAGGTGGTTCCGGCGTGTCCGGCACAGGGTTCTGGCACGTCTTAGAGTTGGTTCCGAGATGCCCGGCAAGTCATTCCGGACTGTCCGCCAAGTGGTTCTGACGTACACCGCAGGGCATTTTGGCGTGTCCGGCAGGTGGTTAAGGGGTGCTTGGCAGGTGGTTAAGGTGCGTCCGGCACGTTGTTGCGGTCTGTCCAGGAGGTGGTTCCTGCGTGTCCGGCACGTCGTTCTGGCACGTCTGAGACGTGGTAGCGGTATGCACGGCAGGTGATTCCGGAGTGTCTGCCAAGTGGTTCTGGCGCAGCCGTCAGGTGATTTTGGCGTGTCCGGCTGGCGGTTCTGGCAACTGGAGCAGGTGGCTCCGGCGTGCTCGGCAGGTAGTTCAGGCGAGTCCGGCAGGTGGTTCCGGTCTTTCCAGCAGGTGGTTCTGCCGTGTCCAACACGTGGTTATGGCACGTCTGAGAGGTGTTTCCGGCATGCCCTGCATGTGATTCCAGAGTGTCCGCCAAGTGGTTCTGGCATAGCCGGCGGGTGATTTTTGTGTGTCCAGCAGGTGGCTCCGGGGTGCTCAACAGTTAGTTCCGGTGCGTCTGGCATGTGGTTCCTGCATGCTCATCAGGATGTTCTGGTGCATCAGGCAGGTGGTTCCTGTTTATCCGGGAGGTGGCTCCGGCGTGTCGAGCATGTGGTTCTGGCACGTCTGAGAGGTGGTTCTGAGATGCCCGGCAAGTCATTCCGGACTGTCCGCCAAGTGGTTCTGGTATACCACGCAGGTGATTTTGGTGTTTCCGGCAGCTGGTTAAGGGGTGCTCGGCAGTTGGTTCAGGCGCGTCCGGTTGGTGGTTCTGGTCTGTCTGGGAGGTGGTTCCGGTGTGTCCGTCACGTGATTCCAGAGTGTCCCCAAAGTGGTTCTGGCCTACCTGGAAGGTGATCTTGGCGTTTCCAGCAGGTGGATCCGGCAAGTCGATCAGGTGTTTCCGGCGTAGTCAGCAGGTGGTTCAGGCGCATACAGCAGGTGCTTGCGTTCTGTCCGGGAGGTGGTTACGGGGTGTCCGACACGTGGCTCGGGCACGGCTAAGAGGTGGTTCCAACATGCCCGGCAGGTGATTGCAGAGTGTCTGCCAAGTGGTTCTGGCATGCGCGGCAGGTGATTTTGGCGTGTCCGGGAGATGGTTCCGGTGATTCGATCAGGTGGTTCCGTTGTGCTCGGGAGGAGGTTCAGCGCCTCCGGCTGGTGGTTCCGGGGTGCTCGGGAGGTGGCTCAGGTGTGTCTGGCAGGTGGTTCCGGCATGCTCGGCAGCTGGTTCAAGCGTGTCCGGAGGGTGATTCCGGTCTGTCCGAGAGGTGGTTCCGACCTGCCCGACATGAGATTCCGGAGTTTCCGCAAAGTGGTTCTGGCGTACCCCGCAAGTAACTTTGGCGTGTCGGGCAGGTGCTTCCGGCAAGTCAAGCATGTGGTTGAGGCGCCTCCAGCAGGTGCTCCTGGTCTGGCCAGGAGGTGGTTCCAGCGTGTCTGGCATGTGGTTCTGGCACATCTGAGATGTGGTTCCAGCATGTCCGGCATGTGATTCAAGGGTGTCCGCCAAGTGGTCCTGGGGTACCCGGCATGTGATTTTGGGAGTCTGGCAGGTGGTTGGGGCAAGTCGAGCAGGTGGTTCTGGCGTTCTTGGCAGGTCGTTCAGATGCATCCGGCAAGTGGTTCCGGGCAGTCTGGGAGGTGGCTCCAGTCTGTCCAGGAGGTGGTTCTGGCATGTCCGGCACGTGGTTCTGGCACGTCTTAGAGGTGTTTCCGGCATGCCCGGCAGGTGATTGCGGAGAGTCCACAGAGTGGTTCTGGCATAGCCTGCAGGTGGTTGCGACATGCTGGGCAGGTGGTTCAGGCATGTCCGGCAGGTGGTTCCGGTCTGTCCGGGAGGTGGTTCCGGTGTGTCATGCACGTGGTTGTGGCACGTCTGTGAGGTGGTTCCGTCATGTCCCGCATGTGATTCTGGAGTGTCCTCCAAGTGCCTGTGGCGCAGCCGGCAGGTGATTTTGGCATGTCTGGCAGGTGCTTCCGGCGAATTGAGCAGGTGGTTCTGGCGTGCTCGGCAGGTGGTTGAGGCGTGTCCGGCAGGTGGTTCCAGTCTGTCCGGGAGGTGGTTCCGAGATGCCCTGCATGTGATTCCGGAGTGTCCGCCAAGTGGTTTTGGCGTAGCCAGTAGCTGATTTTAGTGTGTCTGGCAGGAGGTTCCAGTGAGTCGAACAGGTGGTCAGGTGCATTCGGATGTGGTTGCGTTCATTGCAGGTGTTGGTTCCAGTGTCCTGGGCAGGTGCTTCCGGCGTTTCCGGCAGGTGGTTCTGCAACGTTTGACAGGTGGTACCGGCATGGCTGGCATGTGATACTGGAGTGTCCACCAAGTGGTTCTGAAGTGCCTGGCCGGTTATTTAGGCGTGTCATTGAGGTGGTTCCGGCACGTCGAGCAGGGGTTTCCGGAGTGCTCGGCAGGTATTTCCGGCGTGTCCGGCAGGTGGTTCTGGTCTCTCCAGGAGCTGGTTCCGAGATGCCCGGTGCATGGTTCTGGCTTGTCTGAGAGGTGGTCCCCGCATGCCCGCCTTGTGATTCAGCAGTGTCCACCAAGTGGTTCTGGCCTAGCCGGCAGGTGATTTTTGCGTGTCCGGCAGGTGGTTCCGGCAAGTCGAGCAGGTGGTTCCGGCGTGCTCGGCAGGTGGTTCAGGTGTGTCTGACAGGGGGCTCCGGTCTGTCAGGGAGCTGGTTCCGGCGTATCGAGCAGGTGGTTCCTGTGTGTCCGGCAGGTGGTTCCTGTGTGTCCGGCAGGTGGTTCCGGTGTTTCCGGCAGGAGGTTCCGGTGTGCTCAGGAGATGTTTCTGACCTGTCCGGCAGGTGGTTCAGGTGAGTCCGGCAGGTGGTTCTGGCACGTCTGAGAGGTGGTTCCGAGATGCCCGGCAAGTCATTCCAGACTGTCCGCCAAGTGGTTCTGGTGGACCACGCAGGTGATTTTGGCGTGTCTGGCACGTGGTTAAGGGGTACTCGGCAGTTGGTTCAGGCACGTCTGGCTGGTGGTTCCGGTCTGTCTGGGAGGTGGTTCCGGCGTGTCTGGCGTCTGATTCCGGAGTGTCCTCAAAGTGGTTCTGGCCTAACTGGAAGGTGATCTTGGCGTTTCCAGCAGGTGCTTCCAGGAAGTCGATCAGGTGTTTCCAGCGTGTCGGGCACGGGGTTCTGGCACGTCTTACAGGTGGTTCCGAGATGCCCGGCAAGTCATTTGGGACTGTCTGCTAACTGGTTCTGATGTACCCCGCAGGTGATTTTGGCGTGTCCGGCAGGTGGTTAAGGGGTGCTTCGCAGGTGGTTCAGGCACATCCGGCGCATTGTTCCGGTCTGTCCGGGAGGTGGTTCCGGTGTGTCTGGCACGTGATTCTGGAGTGTCCCCAAAGTGGTTCTGGCCTACCTGGAAGGTGATCGTGGTGTTTCCAGCAGGTGGATCCGGCAAGTCGATCAGGTGTTTCTGGCATAGTCTGCAGGTGGTTTGGGCGTATACGGCGGGTGTTTCCGTTTTGTCTGGGAGGTGGTTACAGGGTGTCTGACACGTGGTTCGGGCACAGCTAAGAGGTGGTTGCAACATGCCTGGCATACGATTCCGGAGTGTGCGGTAGGTGGTTGGGGCATGCTCGGCAGGTAGTTCAGGCGAGTCTGGCAGGTGGCTCCAGTCTTTCCAGCAGGTGGTTCCGGCATGTCTGGCACGTGGTTACGGCACGTCTGAGAGGTGTTTCCGGCATGCCCTGCATGTGATTCCAGAGGGTGCGCCAAGTGGTTCTGGTGTGCCCAGCTGATGATTTTGGCGTGTCCAGCAGGTGGTTCCAGAGAGTCGAGCTGGTGGTTCCGGCATGCTCGGCAGGTGGTTCATGCGTGTCCGGCAGGTGGTTGTGCTGTGTCCGGGAGGTGGTTCTGGCATGTCTGAGAGGTGGTTCCAGCATGCCCGGCAGGTGATTCCGGAATGTCCGCCAAGTGGTTCTGGAGTAGCCGGCAGGTGATTTGGGCGTGTCTGGCAGGTGGTTCCGGCGAGTCGAGCTGGTGGTTCCAGCATGCTTGGCAGGTGGTTCATGCGTGTCCGGCAGGTGCTTGCGGTGTGTCCGGGAGGTGGTTCTGGTGTGTCTGGCACATGGTTCTGGCACGTCTGAGAGGTGTTTTCGGCATGCCCGGCAGGTGATTGCGGAGTGTCTGCCAAGTGGTTCTGGCGTAGCCGGCAGGTAATTTGGGCGTGTCCGGCAGGTGGGTCCGGAGAGGCGAGCAGGTGGTTCCGACGTGCTCGGTAGGTGGTTCCGGCGGGTCCGGCAGGTGCTTCCGTTCTGTCCTGGAGGTGCTTACGGTGTGTCTGACACGTGGTAAGGGCACAGCTAAGAGGTGGTTCCAACATGCCCGGCATACGATTTCTGCGTGTCCAGTATGTGGTTCCGGCATGCTCGGCAGGTGGTTCAGGCGCGTCCGGCAGGTGGTTCTGGTGTGCTCGGGAGGTGGTTCAGGCACGTCCAGCAGGTGGTTCTGGCGTGCTCGAGAGGTGGTTCAGGCATGTCCGGCAGGTGGTTCCGGTCTGTCCGGGAGGTGGTTCCGGTGTGTCAGGCACGTGGTTCTCGTACGTCTGAGAGGTGGTTCCGTCACGTCCCGCATGTGATTCTGCAGTGTCCGCCAAGTGCCTGTGGCGCAGCCGGCAGGTGATTTTGGCGTGTCTGGCAGGTGCTTCCGGCGATTTGAGCAGGTGGTTCTGGCATGCTCGGCGCGTTGTTGAGGTGTGTCCTTCAGGTGGTTCCATCTGGCGTCTCTGATTTGGTGTGTAACACTCTAAGTGGAACCTCTGACCTCGGGTGTCACACCCTCCCTGGCATCTCAGACCTCTTGTGGTACACAACCCCTGGTGTCTCTCACTTCATCTGTAATGCTCCACATGTTCTTTCTGCTTTTGATGGTAACACTCCGCCTGCATTGTGTCATAATTCTTATATAACACTCACTGGATTCTCTCATTTCCTATGTCAGACTCTTGCCGGTGTCTCTGAATCTGAGTGTAATACTCAATATGACATCTCTGACATCATGTGTCACACTTCCCCTTACATCCCTGACTTAGAGTGTAACACTCTCTGTTGCTTCTCTTACTTCATATGTCACTCACCCGATATCATCTCTGAATTAATGCGTCACTCTCTCCATGGTTTCTTTGAATTCTTGTGTAACCCTTCCCCTGGTGTCTTTACCTTTGTGTGTAATACTCCCCTGGTGTCTTTGATTTTGTTTGTAGGACTCCCCTTGGTGTCTCTGACTTTGTGTTTAACACACCACATGTAGTCTCTTACTTCATGTGTCACACTCATCCTGGTGTCTCTGACATCGTGCAAACAATCTCCATGGCTTCACTGACTTGGTGTGTAACACTAGCCCAGACGTCACTGACTTGGTGTTTAACACTCCCTGTGGTGTCTCAGACTTTGTGTGTCACAGTCCCCATGGAGGCTCTGAGATCATGTGTAACACTCCATGTGCCCTCTCTGACTTCTTGTGTAATACATCCATAGGCATCTCTGACTTAGTCTTTCATATTTTACTTGTGGTCTCTGATTTTGTGTGTCCCACTCCCCATGGCATCTGTAACTTCGTGTTTCACACTCACCCTGTTGTCTCAGACTTTGTGCATAACACTCCCCCTGTTGTCTCTGACATCGTGTGTCACACTGCACCTTGGGTCTCTGGCTTCATTTGTCACACTTCCCCAGCAATTCGTACTTCATGTGTACCACAGCATGTGGTGTTTCTGACTCCGTGTCTAACACTCCCCCTGGTGTCTCTGACTTCATGTGTAAAACTCCACATGGCATCTCAGACCTCATGTGGTACACACCCCCTGGTGTCTCTGACTTCTTGTGTAACACCCAACCTGGAATGTCTTCCTTCGAGTGTAACACTCTCCCATGGACTCTCAGACTTCTTTTGTAAGACTCTCACTGGCCTCTATGGTTTTATGTATCACACTATCCCTGACATCTTTGGCTTCAATTTTAACACTCACCGTGGTGTCTCTGACTGTCTGAGTCACAATCAGCCTGGCATCTCTGACTTCATGTGTAACACTACACTTTGCATCTCTGACTTTGTGTAACACTTGGCCTGCAGTGTCTGACTTCATGTGTATCTCTCAAAGTGGAGTCTCTGACTTCGTGTGTAAGTCTCCTACATGGCATCTCTGAATTCATGTATCACACTCCCCATGTCCTTTTTGACTTCGTGTGTCACAATCCCCTTAGAGTTTCTGACTTCCTGTGTAACACGCCCCCTGGTGTCTGTGACTTCATGCATAACACTCCTTCTGACGTCTCTGACTTCATGTGTAACACTCCCCCTTGGCATCCCTGAATTCATGCATAACACTCCCCCAGGCGTCAATGACTTCGTTTGTCACAGTCCCCCTGGAGTCTATGACATCATGTGTAACACTCCACGTGCCCTCTCTGCCTTCCTGTATAACAATCCCCATGGTGTTCACTAGCTCCGTATGCAACACTTCCCCTGTTGTCTCTGACTTCCTGTGTCACACTCCACGTGGTTTCTCTGACTTTGTGTGTCACTAACCCCTTGGTGTCTTTGATTTCATGTGTAACCTTCTCCCTGTCTTCTCTAATTTTGTGTGTGACATTCTAACTCGTTTCTCTGACTATGTATGTAACACTCCCAATGGAATCTCTGACTTGATGTGTAACAGTCCCCCTGCTGTCTCTGACTCTGTGTATAACTCTTCTCTGTAGTGTCTCTGACTTCGAGTGTCACACTCCCTCTGATGTCTCTCACCTTGTGTTTAACACTCCACCTATCGTCTCTGACTTCTTGTGTAACTCTCCCCCTGGCTTCTGACTTCCTGTGTCACACTCCCCATGTCGTGTATGACTTCATGGGTAACACTGCATGTGATGTCTCTGACTCCATGTGTAACATCCCCAGTGGTGTCTCTGAATTCATGTGCAATACTCCCCACTGTGTCTCTGAATTCATGCTTAACATTTCGTATCATGTCAGTTACATCATCTGTAACACTCCCCATGGCCTCTTTGACTGTGTGTAACTCTTCCCATGGCATCTCCGACTGCCTGTGTCAGACCTCCCTAGGGGTCTCTGACTTGGTATATCATCCACCAGCTGTTGTCTCTGACTTCATTTCTTACTCTACTCCTGGTTTCTTTGACTTTGTAACACTCCCCTTGTCGTTTCTGATTCATGTGTCACACACTCCATGTCGTCTCTGAATTCATGTGTCATTCTTTCTCTGGTGTTTGTGAATTTGTGTGTCACACTTCCCCTGGTGTCTTTGACTTCATTTGTAACTCTCCCCTTGGTGACTCTGAGATTGTGTTTAACTCTCTACCTCTAGTCTCTGACTTCCTGTTTATACTCCCCTTCATGTCTTTGATATCGTGCATCACATTCACCTTGCCATATATAACTTCATATGTAACTCTCCCACGGGCGTCCCTGACTTCATGTGTAACACTCCCTCATGTGTCTCTGACATCATCTGTAACATTCCATGTGGTGTCTCTGACTTCCTGCATAACACTCCATCTGGCATCCCTGGCTTCCTGTATCACATGAATCCTGTTGTTTCTGACAGTGTGCAACACACCGAGTGCCAACTCCTACTTCGTGTGTCACACTCCCCTGTTTGACTCTTAGTTTACACATCACACTCCTCCTGTTATCTCTGACTTCATGTAGCACACTGCACACTGGGTCTCTGACTTGTGTGCCATGCTCTCCCTGTCATCTTTGACTTTGTGCATAACACTTCCCCTGCCATCTCTGGCTTCATGTGTAATACTTCCACATGGCATCTCTGACTTTGAATGTAACACTCACTGTGGGATCTCTGACATCATGTGTCACACTTCCCCTTGCATCTCTGACTTTTGGAGTATCACTCACCAGGGCACCTCTGACTTCCTGTGTCACACTTCTGGTGTCTCTGACTTCGTGTGTGACACTGACCATGACATCTCTGACTTAATCTGTCACACATACCTTTTTGTCTCTGACTTCCTGTGTGTAACTATCCCTAGTGTTTCTGAGTTCCTTGTAACACTACCTGAGTTGTTTCAGACTTCCTGTGTCACACACCTCCTGGCATCTCAGGCTTCGTTTGTAAGAATCTACCTTGTGTCTCTGAGTTTGTTTGTAACCCTCCCCCTGGCATCTCTGATGTCATGTGTAAAAGTCCACCTGTTGGCTCTGACTTAGTATGTCACACTACCCCTGGCATCTCTCATTTCATATGTCACACTCCAGATGGAATCAGTGACATCTTGTGTCACTCAACCTGGTGTCTCTGACTTCGTAGGCAACCCTCCCCTTGGCATCTCTGAAATAATGTCACATTCTGTCTGTCATCCCTGACTTCCTGTATCATGATACAGCTGGCACTAATGACTTTGTGTGTTAACTCAACCAGTGGCGTCTACGATTATGTGGGTCATACCCCCGTTTGTGTCTCTGAGTATGTGCATCACACTCCCCTGCTGTCTACAACTTCATGTGTAACACTCCCAATGGAATCTCTGCCTCCATACATAACATTCCCACTGGCATCTGTGATTTTGTGTATCACACACCCCCTGGTATCTGTGACTTTTGTGTTTCACATTCTCCATGTTGTCTCTGACTTGGTCTGTAACACTCCCCATGATATTGTTGTTTTCATGCATGACACGCACCTGGTGCCTCTATAACTTTGTGTGTCACACTCCCCCTGTCATCTCTGAATTCATGTATCACTAACCCCACTGGTCTCTTCGATTTCATGTGTAACACACTCACTCACATCTATGACTTGGTGCATCAGAAACCCTGTCATCTCTGATTTTGTGTGCCACAATGTACCTGGTGTCTCTGATTCTGTGGGTAACATTCCTGCTGTCAGCTCTGATTGTGTGTGTAACACTTCTGCATGGTGTCCCTAACTTCATGTGTCACGCTGCCTGTGGTGTCTCTAACATTGCGTATAACACTGCACCTGTCATCTCTGATTTCCTGTGCAACACTCCCTGTGGTGTCGCTGACACCCTGTGTAACACCACCCTGGTGTCTCTGACTTCCTGCATCAGACTCCCCCTGGTGTCTCTGACTTCATGTGTCACACTGCGCCTGGTGTCTTGGACTTCATGTGTTACACTCCACTTGTATCTCTGCCTTCATGTGTTATATGTTGCCTGGCATCTCCAACTGTGTGCGTAGTAATCACTGAGGCATTTCTGATTTAATTTGTAACACTCCCCCAGTGTCTATGACTTCCTGTGTATTACCACACCTGGTGTCTCTGACTCGGTGTGTAACAAACCCCCTGGTGGCTTTGACTTCGTGTGTAACAAACCAAGTAACCTTTCTGCATTTGTGTGTAACACTCCCCAGTGTCTTCTTTGACATTGAGTGTAAAACTTGCCCAGGTGTCTATGAGTCATTTGTAACACTCCCTCTGTCGTCTGTGACTTCATCTGTAACACTCCACCTGTCATGTGTGACATTTGTAAAACACCACGTCGCATCTCTGACTTCATGTGTAACAAACCAAGTCACCTTTCTGCCTTCATTTGTAACACGCCCTCATGGAATCTCTGACTTTGAGTGTGAGACTCCCCGTGGCATCTCTCACTTCATGTGTCATGCCCCAGATGTTGTCTCTGACCTCGTGTCAGAGGTCATTGTCACACTCCCAATGTTTTTTGTGTCATTGTGCAATACAATACCTGTCATCAGTGACATCATGTGTCACTCTCCCACTTCTGTCTGTGTAACACTCTCCCTGTCATCTTTGACTTCATGTGTAACACTACACGTGACATCTCTGACTTCATATGTCACCTTCCCCTGGCCCCTTTGACATCATGTGTCACAATCCCCATAGCATCTCTGACTTTGTGTGTGACACTCCCCATTATGTCTCTGGCTTCCTGTTTCACCATCCACAAGGGCTCCCTGACTTCGTGTATCACAATCCCGCTGGCATCTCTGACTTCATGTTTCACATTCTATGTTGTGTCTGCCTTTGCCTGCCACATGCTGCCTCGCATCTGGGACTGTGGGTGTAACACTCACCATGGCATCTCTGACTTCATGTCTAAGAAGCAATGTGATGTTTCTGAATATGAGTGTAACACTCCCCTGTGACATCCTTACTTCGAGTGTAACATTCCTCACGGAGTCTCTGACTGTGTGTAGCACTCACTCTGGTGTCTCTGATCCATGGGTAACATACCCCATGTAGTCTGTGACTTCATGAATAACACTCCACATTTAGTCTCTGACATTGTGTGTAACACTCCCCCTTGTGTTTCTGGCTTCATGTGTAAGACTCCCCATGGCACCTCAGACTTCTTCTGTCATGCCCCAAATGTCTCTAACTTTGTGCATCTAACTCCCAATATTGTCTGTCTCATCGTGTGATAAACTACCCCTGTCATCATTGACATCCTGTGTAACACTACTCCTGGTGTCTTTGACTTCGTGGATAACACTTCTCCTTGGCATCTGTAAATTAGTGTGTCACACTCCCCCTGTTGTCTGTGACTTTGTGTGTCATTCTCCCAGTGGTGTCTCTGAAGTTTTGTGGAACAATCCCCCTGTCATCTCTGATTTCGTATGTGACACTCCCCCTGGCATCTCAGACTTCTTATATAGCACTTCCCATGGCATCTCTGCTTTCATGTGTCACACTCCCCCTGGCATTTTGGGCTTCGTGTATGACACTCCCAATGTCTTCTCTGACTTTGTACATAACACTCACCATTTCATCTCTGAATTTGTCACACATCCCTTGGTGTCTCTGACTTCATGTGCAATACTCCTCTGCCATCTCTGATTTCATGTATTACACCCAACATGGTGTCTCTGACTTCGTGCATAACTCTCCTAGGTGATGTCTCTGAATTCGTGTATCACAGTCCACATGTCATCTCTGACTTCGTGTGAAACACTCCTACAGTTGTCTCTGACTTCATGTTTAACACCCCACCTGTAGGTTCTGACATCGTGTGTCACACTACCACTTGTGTTTCTGATGTCAAGCAACACACTCACCCTGCTGTCTATAACTTCATATGTAACACTCATATTGGCGTCTTGGGCTTCGTGTATAACACTCCACATGGCATCTCTGACTTCAAGTGTCACATTCCCCCTGGAGTGTCTGACTTCATGAATAACACTCCCCTGTGTTTCTCTGACATGGAGTCTCTCACTCCCCATGGCCTCTCTGACATCATATGTAATGCTCAACCTGATGTCTCCCACTTTGTAGCATTCACTGTGGCATCTCTGACTTTGTATGTCAGAATCTGTCTAGCATCTCCAAATTTGTATGTCACACTCCCCTTGGTGTCTCTGACTTTGTGTGTAACACTCCCCGTGGTGCCTCTAAATCCGTGTGTCAAACATCCTGTGGCATCACTGACTTCGTGTTTATTACACAAAAAGTTATAGATTGCAGAGGGAGTGTGACACATGATGTCTGAGGATCCACAGTGAGTGTTACCCACAGAGTCAGAGATGCCAGGGGTAGTGTTATGTATAATGCCATAGACACCAGGGAGAGTGTGATACATGAAGTCAGTCATGCCACATGGAGTGTTACACACAAAGTCAGAGATGCCAGGGAGAGTGTTACACACAATGTCAGAGACATCCAGAGGATTGATATGGCTGATGTCAGAGACTAGGGTGAGTATGACACTTGACATCAGAGATTCCATGTGTACTCTTATACACAAAGTCAGAGAAACAAATTTCAATGGTACACATGAAGTAAGAGACGCCTGGAGAAGTGTTACAAATGAAGTCATAAACTCTAGAGGGATTGTTACACAGGAAGCCAGAGATGCATTGTGGAATGTTACATACGAAGTCAAAGACTAAATGTCAGGTGTGACACAGGAAGTCAGAAATTCACTGGGGAATGTTAGGCAATGTCAGAGATGTTTGGGGGATTGTTACACACGAAGTTATAGAAGATAGGGTGAGTGTGATGCATGAAGTCAGAGACAGGGTAAGGAGTGTGACACACGAAGTCAGAACCTACAGGTGGAGTGTTAAACACAAAGTCAGAGATGCCAGGGGGAATCTGACAAAGTCAAAGACACGAGGGGAAGTGTTACACATGAAGTTAAAGACACCAGGTGGGGGTGTTACATAAGAATTAAAAGACACTGGGGTGAGATTGATACACAAATTCAGAGATGACATGGCAGGGTGTGACACAAAAAGTCAGAGAAGACAGGGGAAGTGTGAAACACGAAGTCACAGACACCATTTTGAGTGACACACACCAAGTCAGAGACAAGGGGACTGTGACATGAAGTCAGGGACGCCAGGGGAAGTTTTACACATGTAGACAAAGACAACAGGGAAAGAGTGACACACAAATTCAGAGATGGTATGGGGTGTTATAACACAGAAAGTCAGAGATGCCATGGGTGAGTGTTACATAAGAAGTCAAAATACTGGGGAAGTGTTACACACAAAGACAGTGACACCACAGGGAGTGTGACACATTAAGTCTGAGATGCAACTGGACTGTGACACACAATGTCAGAGATGCCACAGGCAATATTACACACGGTCTTGCCACATCAGGCATTGTGTGAAATATGAAATAATGGATGTCAGAGGCAGTGTTATACACTTGGTGTCAGTGACACCAAGGGAAATGTTATGCACGAATTCACAGATACCAAGAGGAGTATTACTCACAAATTCAGAGACACCACGTGCAGTGTTACCCACGAAGTCATAGATGAAATAGGATGTGTGACACAAGATGTCAGAGACGTGAGTGGGAGAGTTACACAAAATGTCAGAGATGACAGAGGGAATGTAACACACAACATCAGAGACGCCACAGGGAGTGTGACACAGGAATTCAGAGATGCCATGGGGAAGTGTTACACACGAAGTCATAGATGACAGGTGGTGTGTTATGCATGAAGTCAGAAACATGAGAGGGAGTGTGACACATGGAGTCACTGATGCCAGAGGGAATGTTACAGACCAAGTCAGAGCACAAAGATGTTGTGACACACTAATTCAGAGATGCCAGTGGCACTGTGACACAAAGAGTCAGAGAGGCCAGGGGCAGTGTTACACAAGAAGTCAGTGAGACCCTGGAGGATCTTTCACCCAAAGTCAGAGACACCATGGAGGTTATTACATGCAAAGTCAGAGATGCCAGGGTGAGTGTCACACAGGATGTCAGAGACACCAAAGAGTGAGTGACACATGCATTCAGAGACGACCTGTCAAATGTGGCACACAAAGTCAGAGATGCCACAGGGAGAGTTACAAATGACATCAGAGGCGCCAGAGGGATTGTTATGCATGAAGTCAGAGAGATAATGGGCACTTACACACAAAGTAAGAGACACCATGTGGTGTGTTACACACAAAGTCATACACGACATGGGGACTTTTACACATGAAGTCAGATATGCCACATGTTAGTGTCAGGTATGAAGTAAACAAAACCAGGGGGAGTGTCCCACAGGATGTCAGAGAGACCAGTGGGAGTGTTAAGCACAAAGTCTGAGACCACAGGGGTTATATTATGCAGGAACTCAGAGACATCTGGGGATGTGTTAGACACGAGGTCTGTTATGCAAGTGGGAGTGTTCCCTGTGAAGTCAGAGACAACAGGGAGAGTGTTACCCAAGAAGTCAGAGATGCAATGGGGAGTGTGATACATGAAGTGAGGGATGCCAGGTGGAGTGTGACACATGAAGTCAGAGATGCCGGGGAAGTGTTAGAGAAAAAGTCAGATTCCAAGTGGAGTGTTACACGTGAACTGAGACTTCAGGTGGATTGTGACAGACGATGTCTGAGACACCAGGGTGTGTGACAAATGAAGTCAGATATACCAGGGGTACTGGTATACAGGAAGTCAGAGACACCAGTGTGTTTATGACCTAAGAATTCAGATGCCACAGGGAGTGTGACAAAGTCAGAGATGCTGGGAGAAGTATGAGACACAAAGTCAGATGTGCCATGTGGAGTGTTATACCCAAAATCAGAGACGCCAGAGGGACTGTCACACATGAAGTTATAGAGGCCAGGCATATTGTGACACACGAAGTCCGAAACACATTGGTGAGTGTTACACTCGAAGTCAGAGATGCCAGAGGGAGTTTGACACATGAAATCAGAACCATCGTGGTGAGTGTTACACAAGAATTCTGATGAGCCACAAGGGAGTGTTAGAATCAAAGGCAGAACCACCATGCTCTGTTACACATGAAGTCAGAGATGCCAGGGGGAGTGTACAAGACTGAGTTAGAGAAGTCACTTGGAGTGTGATGCAAGATGTCCAAAATGACATAGAGGTGTGTTACACATGAAGGCAGAGAAGGCAGGGGGAGTGTTACACTCGACATCACTGAAGCTACATGGAGTGTTACACACAAAGTCAGAGACGACAGGGAGAGTGTTACACGTGGAGTCAGGGATGCCATGTGGAATGTTACACATGAAGTCAGAGACACCAGTGAGATTGTTACACAGGAAATCTCAGACTCCACTTTGTAGTCTTCCACACAATGATAGGAATGCCACATGGAGTATTACACACGAAGTCAGAGACACCAGGGTGTATGGTACAGATGAAATTAGAGAGGCCACATGAAGTGTTACACATGAAGTCAGAGACACCGGGGTGTTACACATGAAGTCAGACATGCCATGTGGCGTGTTACAGAAGAAGACCGAGGTGCAAAGGGGGAATGTTAACACACAAAGTCAGAAGCAAAAGGAGGATTGTGAAACACAAAGTCGGAGATGCCAGGGGGTGTATGATACACAAAGTCAGCAATGGCAGGTCAAGTGTGACCCACGAAGTCAGATGCCATGGGGAATGTTAACACAATGTCAGAGATGCGTTATACATGAAGTCAGAAATGCCAGTGGGAGAGCTATACATGAAGTTATAGACGGCAGAGGGTTTGACACATGACCTCAGAAACACAAGGGGGAGTGCTACACACGAATTCAGATATGCTACCAGGTGTGTTATGAGAAGACATCAGATATGCCAGAGGGTGTGTGATACATGAAGTCAGAGACCTCAAGCAGAGTTTGACACACTATGTCAGAGACACCATGGGGAAGTGTTACCCAGGGAGTCAGAGACATGAGGGTGAGTGTCACACTCAAAGTCAAAGGTGCCATCAGTACTGTTACACACAGAGTCAGAAACACCAGGTAGAGTGTGACACACGAAGTCAGAGATGACAAGTTGTTTGGGACAAAAGAAGTCAGAGACATGAGGGAAAGTGTTACTCACAAAGTCAGAGATGCCATGTAGAATGTTACACACTAATTGAGAACAAAAGGGAGAGTGAGGCACACGAAATCTGTGACACCATGAGAGTATGACGTATGAAGTAAGAGACATGAGAGGGAGTGTTACACAAGCACTCAGAGACCCAGTGGGAATGTTATATGAAGTCAGAAAGGCCACATGGGGTATGGAACACGAAGTCAGAGACACCAGGGAGACTGTGACACAGAGTCAGAGATGACAGGGGAAGTGTTACACATGAAGTCACAGACACCAGATGTAGTGTTTTACACAAAGTCAGATGTGCTACGGGGTGTGTTACACACAAAGTGAGAGACAACACAGTGAAGTGTTATGCACGAAGTCAAAGACGCCAGGAGGAGTTTTACATATGAACTCAGTGACTCCATGCGGTTATTTACAAATCAATTTACAGACACCGGGGGGAGTGTCATGCACAAAGTCTGAGACGACTGAGGGAGTGTTACACAAGTAGTTAGAGATGATAGGGAGAGTATTACACACAAAGTTAGAGACACAAGCAAGAGAGTTATACATGAATTCAGATACAAAGGGGGAGTGTGATGCACAATGTCAGAGATGCCACATGGATTGTGATTCACAAAGTCAAAGATGCCATGGGTGTGAGTCACACACTAAATCAGAGATGACACGTTGAGTATTACACATGAACACAGAGATGGCAGCAGCAGTGTTACTCATGAAGCCAGAGGCGCCAAGGGGAGTATTACACATGAAGACAGAGACATCAGACGGGGGTATTACACACGAAGGGAGAAATGCCACTTGGAGTGTTACACAAAATGTCAGAGATGCCAGGAGGAGTGTTACACACGTAGTCATATACGATAGGGTGAATGTTACACATGCAAGCAAAGATGGCAGGGAGAGTGTGATATATGAAGTCAGAGAGGCCACATGGAGTGTTAAACATGATGTCAGGACTCCAGGGGAACTGTGGCACATGATGTCAGAGATTCCAGGGCATGTGTTATACATGAAGCCAGTAATGCCTGGGGGGAGGGTTACACATACATCAGAGATGCCACAGGGGAGTGAAACACAGGAAGTCACAGAAGTCAGGGGGATTATTACTCAAGAAGTCAGAGAAACCAAGGCAGTGCTACGAAGGAAGCCAGAGATGCCATGGGGAGTTATACACACGACGTCAGAGAGGCTACGTGGAGGGTTTCACATGAACTGAGTTATGCCAGAAGGAACATTACAAACGAATTTAGAGACACAAGGAGGTGTTTGGTGCATGATGTCAGAGATACCATGGGGAGGGTGTCACAAGAAATCAGAGAAAACAGGGAGACTTTTACACACTAAGCCAGAGAAGCCATGCGGCAGTGTGACAAATGAAGTCAGAGATGCCAGGGGCAGTGTTACAAAGTCAAAGAAATCACAGATAAAGTGGCAAATAAAGTCAGAGACAAGAGGTGGTGTGTGACTTATGAAGTCAGAGGCCACAGGTAGAGTGACTCACGAAGTCACCAACACAAGGGGGATTGTTATTCACAAATTGAGAGATGCAATGGTGGAGTATTACACACAAAGTGAAACACGCCAAGGGGACTGTTACACATGAAGTCAGAGAGACAAGGTGGAGTGTTATGCACAAAGCCAGAGACTCCAGGATGTCCGCGAAACAAGAAGACAGAGACGCCATGGGACGTGTGACACAAAAAGTCAGAAATGGCACATGAACTATTACACATGACATGAGTTACACCAGGGGGTTTGTTACACATGGAGTCAGAGATGGCAGGGGGAGTGTGACACATCAATTTAGAGAGGTCAAAGATGAGAGTTACACACGAAGTCAGAGTTGCCAGGTGAAGTGTCACAAATGAAGTCAAAGAAACTAGGGGTAGAGTGACACACGAAGTCAGAGATGACACAGTTTTGTGACACGAAGTCAGAGATGAGGGTGACATGGGACACAAGAAGTCAGAGATAACAGGGGAAGTGTTAATCACGAAGTCAGATACACCATGTAGACTGTTTCACAGGAATTCAGAACACAGGGCTAGTGTGATACAAGAAATTCATGATGTAAGTGTGAGCATGAAACACAAAGCAAGAGACGAAATGTGGAGTGTTACACTCAAAGTCAGAGATGCCAGGGGGAATTTGACAGATGAAATCAGAACTGCCAAGGTGATTGTCACACAAGAAGTCCGAGAGGACACACAAAAGTGTTAGACTCGAAGGCAAAAATGCCATGTGGAGTGTAACACATGAAGTCAAAGACAACACAGTGAGTGTATCACACAGAGACTGAGACGCCACATGGGATGTTACACATGATGTCACAGACCTTAGGAGAAGTATTACAAAAGATGTCAGAGACATCAGGCGGAGTGTTACACAGAGAGTCAGAGACACCAGGTATAGTATGACACACAAAATCAGAGGCCGCAGGGGCATTGTGAATTATGAAGTAAAAGACGAGAGGGGGAGTGTTGCACATGAAGTCAAACACCTGAGGGTTTTAGTGACACACAAATTTAGAGAAGATATGGGGATTGTGATACACAAAGCTACAGAGGCCACGGGGGTATTTTATGCATGAAAACAATGATACCAGGGGGAGTACTAGTCACCAAGACAGAGACGACAGGGAAAGCGTGAAACACGAGGTCACAGATGCCAGTAGGAGTGTTATACAGGAAGCCAGAGATCGCATTGGGACTGTTACACACGAAGTTATAGATGGCAGGGGGAGTGTGATGCACATACTCAGAGATACAAATGGGAGGTTGACGCACGAAGTCTTAGACTCCATGGGGTGAGTTACACATGAAGTCATACATGCCAGGGGGAGTGTGATACAGGAAGTCAGGGATGCTAGGGGGAATGTGACACACAAATACCAAGACACCATGTAGAATGTTGCACATGAAGGCAGATACACCAGGTTGAGTGTGACACACAGAGTCAGAGATGCAATGTCGAGTGTGTCACAGTTTGTCAGAGATGCAAAGGGGTGTGCTATGCACATGCACAATGTCTGAGACACCAGTGGAAGTGTGAAACAGGAAGTCAGAAACACTTGGGGTAGTGTTGCACAGGAAGTCAGAGATACCATAGTGTGTGTGACAAAGTCATAAATGCCATGGAGAGTGTGACACATGAAGACAGAGGCAAAGGTTAGTGTGAAACAAGATGACAGAGACAGCAGGGGGAGTTTTACACAAGAATTCAAAGACACGAGGGAAAGAGGGACACAGGAATTTAGAGATAACATGGGGTATGTGACAAATGAAGTCAGAGACACCACGGGGGTGTGATACGCATGAAATCTAAGATGACATGGGGGAGTGTGACACATGAAAGCAGAAATGCCAGGTGGAGTGTTACACACAAAGTCAGAGACACAAGTGGAACTGTTACACCAGGCATCCTTGATGCCATAGGGATTTTGACACATGAAGTCAGACACCAGTGGGTGTGTGATGCACAAACTCAGAGAAGACAAGGTGAGTGTTACACAAATTGAGAGATGACATAGGAAGTGTGATACAAGAATTCATAAACACCATATAGGAGAGTTATGCACGAGGTCAGAGACATCGTGTTGTGTGTTACACGTGAAGTCAAAGACAGCAGCGGTTGCTTACACACAAAATCAGAGATGCCATGTAGTGTGTTACGAATGAAGACAGAGACAACAGGGGAAGTGTTACACATGAAGTCGGGGAAGCCACATGGAGTCGTACACTTAATGTTAGAGACACTAGGGAGACTGTGAAAAGCAAAATCAGAGATGCCATTGGGAGTGTGATACAAGAACACAGAGATGCCACTTGGAGAGTTACACATGACGTCAGAGACAAAAGGAGGATTGTGATACAGGAATTTACAGATGCCACCTAAGAGAGTTACACACGAATTCAGAGACACCAAATTGGGTGTTACACATGAACTCAGAGATGGCAGTGGAATGTTACACACAAAGTCAGAGACAGCTGGGGAAGGGTAACGCATGGAACCAGAGACGCCAGGACGTGTGTTACAAATGAAGTTAGAGAGGGCACATGTAGTTTACCACATGATGTGAGAGATGCCATGAGACTGTGAAACACGAAGCCAGAGATGCCAGTGTGAGTGTTACACACGAAGTCAGTGATGCCTGGGGTAGTGTTACAATGAAGTCAGAGACATCACGGGGATGTGTTACACATGAAGTCAGGGATGCCAAGGGGAGTGATTTGCATGACATCTGAGATGCCACAGGGAGTGTGACACACGAAGTCATAGATGCCACCAGGAATATTATAGATGAAGTCAGAGAGGCCAGGGTGAACGTTATACACTGTCACAGATGCCAGTGGGAGTGCTATAGACAGCAGTGGAATTGTGACCCATAAATTCAGGGACACTAGAGGAAGTGTGACACACAAAGTCAAAGATGCCACGTTCAGTGTTACAAAGTCAGAGATGCCAGAAGGAGTGTGATATATGAAGTCAGGGATGAGAGGCAGAGTGTGACATGAGAAGACAGCATGAGGATTATGACACATGAAGTCATGATGACAGGGAGAGTGTGACACATGAAGTCACAGACACCAGGGTTACTGTGACAAATGAATTCAGATATGCCAGAGGGATTGTGACACATGAAGTCAGAGATGCCACGTGGAGTGTTACAGAAGAAGTCAGAGTTGCCAGGGGAGTGTTACACACGAACTCAACACCAAGGGGAGTGTGATACAGGACGTCACAGACACCATGCAGAGTGCTATACTCGAAGTCAGAGACACCAGGGGGAGTATTATAGACCAAGTCAGAGATGTAAGGGAAGTCAGAGACACCATGTGGATTGTTACACATGAATTCAGAGACATCAGGGGGAGGGTCACAGATGACATCAGAGACTACAGGTGGAGTGTTAAACATGAAGTTAGAGACACAAGGGGGAGTGTTACAAAGTCAAACATACCAGGCAGAGTGTTATGAACGAAGTTAAAGACACCAGGAGGAGTGTTACGCATGAAGTTAAAGACAGCAGGTGGAGTGTTACACACGAAGTCAAAGACACCAGGGAGAAAGTGACACCCAAAGTGAGAGATGATCTGGGGTGTGTGAACATGAAGTCAGAGAAGCCATGGAGGAGTGTTTTGCAAGAAGTCAAAGGCACTAGCCAGAGTTTTATGGATAAAGTCAGTGATGCCACAGGAGGTGACACACAAAGTCAGAGATGAAACCAGGAGTGTGACACAGCAAGTGAGAGATGCCATGGGGAATATTACACACCATCTCAAGACACAACACAGGGAGTGTGAAACATGAGGGGGCGTGTTACACCCTTAGTCACTGACGCCAGTGAAAGCATTAACGTGAAGTCATAGACCACAGGGGTCTGAAGTGTGACACATGACCTCAGAGACACCAGTGGCACTGTGACACACAACATCAGAGTCGCCAGAGGGAGTGTCACACACGAAGTCAGTGAAGCCTGGGGGAGTCTTGAGCCCAAATTCAGAGACACCATGGTGGATTGTTAGGCATGAAGTCAGAGATGCCAGGGAATGTGTTATGCAGGATGTCAGAGATGCCAATGAGGTTGTTACACACAAAGTCAAATACGCCATAGGGAGTGTTACACATGAAGTCAGATATAAGGGAGATTGTTATGCAAGAAGTCAGAGAGGACAGGAGGAGTTACACAAGAATTCCGAGAGGTAATGGGGACTGTGATAAATTGAAGTCATGGACAGCAGGAAGAATGTGATACACAAAGTCAGAGACACGATGTGGAGTGCTACGCACGAAGTCAGGGATGCGACTCAAAGTATTACAGACAAAGAGATGCCAGGGGAAGTGTTACACACGAACTCAGAGACACCAGGTGGATTGTTACACATGAAGTCTGAAATGCCAGGAAGAGTGTGACACACAAAGTCAGATTCGCCGGGGGGAGTATTAAACAGTAAGTGTGAGACACAAGGGTTTTTGTGCCAGACAGAATCAGAGACACCCCAAGGAGTTTGATGCGCTAAGTCAGATTCGCCAGGGATAGTGTTAAACAGTAATTCTGAGATAGTGTTTTTGTGCCAGATGAAATCAGAGACACCACAAAGAGTGTGACATACAAAGTCAGAGATGACAGGGTAAGTATGACAGACGAAGTCACAAGTGCCACTGGGAGTGTTACACACAAAGTCTGAGATGTCAGAGGCAGTGTGGACACACAAAGTTAGAGATGACAGGAAGATACTGAAACATGAAATCAGAGATGCCAGTGTGAGTGTTACAAAAGAAGACCCACAATCCACATAGGACTGTTACATTTGAAGGCAGAAAGGCCATGATGTGTATTACATGTGAAATCCAAGACACCAAGGGGTGTGTACCACATGAATTCTGAAACACCATATGGACTGGTACACACAGAGTCAGAGACACCAAAGAGAATGCTACACAAGAAGTAATAGAAGGCACATGGAGTGTTTCACACGAAGTGCAAGATGCCATGGGGGAATGATAATTACCAAGGAAGAAATGCCATGTTGAGTTTTACACACGAAGTCAGACACACCAGAGGGAGTATTACACAAGGAGTCAAAAATGCCACATGATGTGTTACACACAATGTCCACAATGCCAGGGGAGATTTGACACACGTAGTCAGAGATGTAAGGTGCAGTGTGCCAAATGATGCCAGAGACTACATGGGGAGTGTGATGCAAGAACACAGAGACACAAGGAGTTGCATGACACATGAAGCAAGTGATGCCACTGAGTGTGTTATCCATGAAGTCAGACCTGGCCCAGCGAGTGTTACGAAATCTGAGATGTCAGTGTGTTACACAAGAAGTCCAAGACTCCACGGGGGACTGTTACACTCAAAGGCAAAAAGGCCTAGAAGACTGTTACAAATGAAGTCAGGGAGAATGAGGGCGTGTACCACACGAAGTCTGAAGGACCATGTGGAGTATTACACATGAAGTCAGAGACACCACAGTAACTGTTAGACGCGATTTCTGAGTCACCAGGGCGAGTGTTAGAAATGAAGTCATAGACACCAGGGGAAGTGTGACACATGAAATCAAAGATATCAGGGGGAGAGTGAGACATGAGTCAATGATGACAAGGGGCGTGTGACACACGAAGTCAGAGAGGCCATGTGGAGAGTTTCACAGGAACTCAGAGATGCCACTGTGAGTGTTAAAAATGAATTTAGGGACACCAGGAAGAGTTTGATGTACAAAGTCAGAGACACTAGGGGGAGAGTGTCACACGAAGTCACAACGACAGGGAGACTGATACACACTAAGCCAGAGAAGTCAGTGGAGTGTGTGCAAAACGAAGTCAGAGATGCCAGGGGGAGTGTTACACGTGAATTCAAAGATGCCACAGGGAGTGTGACACAGGACATCACAGATGGCAGGCAGAGTGCTACACGAGAAGTCAGAGATGCCTGGGGGGGGTGTTACAGATGAAGTCAGAGATGCAAGGGGAGTGTTACACACGAACTCAGAGACATCATGTGGATTGTTACACATGAAGTCAGAGACTCCACGTGGAGTCTTACATATGATGTCAGAGGTACTGGGGGAGTGGTACACCCAAACTCTGAAATGAGACAGGGAGTGTTACACACGAAGTCTGAGACACCAGGGTGAAAATGACACATGAAATCAGAAACACAAGGGATAGTGTTGCACAAGATGTCAGTGACGCCAGGGGGAGTGTTACACAAAACGTCAGTGATGGCTGGGGGAGTCTGTCGCTCGAAGTCAGAGACACCACGAGGCATTGTTACACATGAAGTCAGAGACACCAAGGTGAGTGTTACACAAGATGGCAGAGATGCCAATGAGATTGTGACACATGAAGTCAGAGATGTCAGAGAAATTTGTTTTTTAGGAAGATTAGCCCTGAGCTAACCTGTGCCAGTCCTCCTCTTTTATGATGAGGAAACATCCGTGCCCATCTTCCTCTACTTTATATGTAGGATGCCTACCACAGCATGGCATGCCAAGCGGTGCCATGTCTGCACCCGGGACCTGAACCTGTGAAACCTGGGCTGCCAACAAGCAGAATGTGCGAACTTAATTGCTGCGTCACCAGGCCAACCCCGCCAGAGAGATTTTTATCCACAAAGTCAGAGATGCCAGGGGCAAGTAATGCAGGAAGTCAGAGATGAAAGGGGTACGGTTACAAACTATGTCAAAGATGCCACAGAGTAGTGTTAGGCATGACATCAAAGACACGAGGGGGAGTTTTACAGAGGATGTCAGAGAGACCAGTTGGAGTGTGACACAAGTCAGAAACACCAGGGGTAGTGTTACACACGAAGTCAGAGACACCACGTGTAGTGTGACAGATGAAGTCAGAGAAGCCAGAAGCCAGGGGCAGTTTGACACCTGAAGTTATAGACGGCAAAGGGAGTGTGATGCACAAACTCAGGTACACTATGGGGTGTGTAACACAGGAAGTCAGAGACTCCACCAGGTGTGTTAGACATGAAGTCAAATATATCAGGGGGGTGTGATACACGAATTTAGAGATGCCAGGTGGGGTGTGACAAAAGAGGACAAAGATACCACAGTGGGTGTCAGACACGAATTCTCCAGATGGAGTGTTACAAATGAAGTAAAAGACACCAGGGGGAGTGTTACACACGAAGTCTTAGACACCAGAGCAAGGGTGACATGCAAAGTGAGAAACACAAGGGGTAATGTTGCACAAGATGTCAGAGACACCAGGGAGTGTGTGACACAAGAAGTCAGAGATGCCAAGGAGAGTGTGACACACAAAGTCACTGATGACAGGGAAGTGTTACATTGGAAGTCAGAGACGACAGGGCGAGTGTGGCACATGAATTCAGAGTCACCGGTGGGACTGTGACACAAGAAGTCAGAGACACCAGGGGGAGTGTTACACATTAAGTCAGTGATGGCTGGGGAGTCTTGTGCCTGAAGTCAGAGATACCATGTGGGATTGCTACACATGAAGTCTGAGTCACTAGGGGCTGTGTTACACATGAAGGCAGAGATGAGGGGGGACTCTGAAACATGAAGTAAAGTGCCATGGGTGTGTTGCACAAGAAGTTAGTGATGCCAGGTGAAGTGTTATGCACAAATTCACAGACACCAGGATGAATATTACTCACGAATTCAGAGACACCCCATGGGTGTGCTACACACCAAGTCAGAGACACCACATGCAATTTTAATCATGAAATTATAGATGACGTGGAGAGTGTGACACACAAAATCAGATGCTGGGGGAGGGTTACACACAAAATCAGAGATGCCATGTGGAGTGTAACACACCATGTCATGAAACATGAATTCAGAGATGCCCCATGGCAGAATTATACACTAATTCAGAGACGCCACTCTGGGGGTTACACATGAAGTCAGAGATGGAAGGGGGAGTGTTACACACGAAGTCTAAGATGCTCAGAAGCATGTTATACAAGAAGTCAGAAATGCCACGGGTAGTATTACACAGGAAGTCAGAGACACCAGTGTGTATGTAACTGATGAAGTCAGAGATGCCACCTGCAGTGTGACACAAGAAGTCAGATACACAAAGTGAAGTGTGACACACAAAATCAGAGGCACGATTGACAGTGTTATACACAAAGTCCGAGATGATGTTGGTAGTGTGACACTCGAAGTTAGAGATGGAAGGGGCAATGTAACACACATACTCAGATAAACAAGGAGGAGTGTGTCAAATGAAGTCAGAGATGCCAAGGGGATTGTAACATACAGAGTCAAAGACGTCAGGGGAACTGTGACACATGAAATTAGAGGTGCCACAGAAAGTGTTACCTATAACGTCAGAGACAACAAAAGGAGTCTCTAACACGAAGTTAGAGACGCCATGAGGATTTGTTACACACATGAAGACATAAACACCGGGGGAGTGTTACACACAAACAGAGAGAAGGAGGGTGAGTGTTACACACAGAGTCAGAGACACCATAGGAAGTGTGAGAAATGAATAGAAAGACACTAGTGGGAGTGTTAGGCACGATGTTAAGAGACAAGGTGTAGTGTTAGACATGAAGTCAGAATCACCATGTAGAGTGTGACAGGTGAAGTTAGAGTCAGCACAGGGAGTGTTACAAATGAAGTCAAAGATGCAGCCTGGAGTATTACACAAGAAGTCATGGACACAAGGTGGAGTGTTACCTGAGACATCAGAAACCAGGGGGAGTGGTGCACACAAAGTCATAGGTGACAGGGGGAGTGCAACACACGAATTCACAGACACCAGTAGGACTGTGAGACACGATGTCAGAGACTCCTGGGGGAGTGTTAAACATGATGTCAGTGATCCCTGGGGGAGTCTTGCACCCAAAGTCAGAGACACCACAGGGGATTGTTATGCACAAAGTCAGAGATGCAAGGGACAGTGTTATGCAGGATGTCAGAGACGCCAAGGAGAGTGTGACACACGAAGTCAGAGATGACTGGTAGAGTGAGACACTCAAAGTCAGAGACGCCACAGGGAGCACTACACATGAAGTCACATACACCAGAGGGATTCTTATGCACAAAGTCAGAGTGAACAGGGGAAATTTACACACGAAGTCAGAGAGACCATGTGGAGTGCTACACACAAAGTAAGAAATGCCAAGTGGAGTGTGACACACAAAGTCAGAGATGTCAGGCAGATAGTGAAACAGGAAATTAGAGACGCCAGTGTGAGTGTTACGCAAGAAGTCCCAGATTCCATGAGGGAGTGTTACATTGAAAGACAGAAAGACCATGTTGCATGTTACACATGAAGTCTGAGACACGAGAGAGTGTGTACCACATGTCCAAGATGCTATGTAGATTGTTACGCACGAAGTCAGAGACACCAAGGAGAGTGTTACACATGAAGTCATAGATGGCACATGGAGTGTATCACATGAAGTCATAGATGGCACATGGAGTGTTTCACATGAAGTCTGAGGCACCACAAGGGAGTAATACACATGAAGGAAGAAATGCCACTTGGAGAGTTATACTCGAAGACAGAGACACCAGGGCATGTGTTACTCCCAAAGTAGAGACATCACATGGAGTGTTACACATAAAGATCAGAGACACCAGGGGGAGTGCTACACACAGAGTCAGAAATGTCATGTGGTATGTTACATAAAAAGTCCGTGACACCAGGGGTAGTGTCACACACAAAGTCAGAGATGCCAGATGAAGTCTGACACACGAAGTGATAGACCCAAGGTGCAGTGTGCCACAAAGTCAGAAATCACATGGGAAATGTGACACACGATCTCAGAGACACAAGGTGTTGTGTGACACACAAACTCAGAAAAACCACCTGGTATGTTACACCCAAAGTCAGAGATCACCCGGGGAGTCTTACACAGGATATCTGAGATGTCAGGGGGAATGTTACACAGGAAATCTGAGATGTCAGTGTGAGTGTTAGGCAAGAAGTCTGAGACTCCACGGGGACTGCTATACTAGAAGGCAGAATGGCCACAATGACTGTCACAAATGAAGTCACAGACACCAGGAGGTATGTGCCACACCAAGACTGAGAGGCCATGTGGAGTGTTACACTCAAAGTCAGAGACAGGTGGTGTGTTACACATGAAGTCAGAGACTCCATGTGCAGTGTTACACAAGTCTGAGATGACAGGTTGAGTATGACCATTGAGTCAGACATCATGGGGAATCTTACACACAACATCAGAGACACGAGGGGTAGTGTTATACATGGAGTCAGAGACAACAGTGGGAGTGTTACACAAGGAGTTATAGACGACAGAGGGAGAGTGATGCATGAACTCAGAGTCACAAAGGAGAGTATTACACAAGAAGTCAGAGATGCCACTGGGTGTATTACACACGAAGTCAGAAACACCAGGGGAAAGTGATACATGAAGTCAGTGACTCCAGGCTTAATGTGACACACCAAGTCAGAGACGACAAGTGGGGTGTGACTCATGAAGGCAGCTATGCCAGGAGGAGTGTTACTCATGAAGTGAGAGATGCCACAGTGGAGTATTACACACGAGGTGAGACATAACATGGGGAGTGCTACACACCAAGTCAGAGAGCCCAGGGGGAATGTAATACATGAAGTAGAGATGCCAGGGTGACTGTGAAACACGAAGGTAGAGATGCCATAGGAAATGTGACACACAAAGTCAGAGATGGTGTAGGGGAGGAAGACATTTCCTCTTCCCAAATGGGGGTTCGTCTGACTGGAGAATTAATTAAATTCACATGAGACAGAATAGCAAGAGAAAATTAAGCAAAGCTTTATGAGGAACCATGGCCCGGGGCCTTTCTTCCCGAAGGAAGAAAGGGCACCGAAGAAGTGGGGTGCACATAGTGGTTATATACCCCCAAACAGGGTGTTTCACATGTGACTGAAACATCCCTTTTACAATAGTCACGAGGCTGCTCTGTCAGCACAGCGCTTGATGGAAGCAACAGATAGGCCTGCTGTCTCAGTGAACACCGCGGGGTGGCAGGTGTGTTACCTCAGGCTTGGGGGGAGGGTCACAGATGAGCACAGCAATCGGTTCCCAGCCCAAAGAAAGATGCTTAATCTTTAAGGAGACGCCAACGTTGGGAAGGGGAGGGAAGTCAGTTACAGGAGGTTACCAGAGAAGCACAATAAAATGCAGATTTAAGTCCTTGCCTTTGGTATTGATTAAGAGTTTTTAGAGAGAAGGTCATCGCCTTTCTTCTTCCTGGTACAGAGAGGGAGGCACCTTTCCAGATAGAGATTTACCTTACAAATGTAAATGTGTCCTAATGAAGGGCAAGTTCCATTCCTCCTTCCCTGTCCCAGTTTATCAAAAGCAATCAGCCTCAAATAATCCTGATGCCAAAGAGACATATCTTGGGGTGGCCAATTCCAGGTCCCCACAATGGCATGTTGATTGTTACACATGACATCAGTGACACCAGGGGGTGTGTTACACATGCTGCCAGAGATGCCATGGAGAGTGTTACACACGATGTCAGAGAGGCCATGAGGAGTGTGACACAGGAAGTCAAAAATGCCAGGAGCACTGTGAAACACAAAGTAAGAGACTGCTTTGGGAGTGTTACACACGAAGTCACTGATGCCAAGGGAACTGATATGCACAAATACACAGACACCAGTGGGAGTATTACTTACAAAATCAGTGAAGCCATGGGGATGTGTTACACATGAAGTCTGAGATGCCTAATGCAGTGTTACACATGAAGACATAGATGACATGAGTCTGACACGCGAAGTCAGAGATGCCAGAGGGAGAGTTACATCAGAAGTCTCAGACAACAGGTGGAGTATTACACACAACATGAGATGTCACAGGGACTGTGACACATGAAATCAGAGGCGCAATGGGGAGTGTTACACACAAAGTAGGAGATGCCAGAGGGAGTGTGACACATGAAGTTAGAAATGCCAGGTGGATTATGACACACGATATCAGAGATGCAACAGTGAGTTTTACACTCAAAGTCAGGGATGCCAGAGGTATTGTGACATAAGAAATCAGAGACACCAGTGTGAGTTTACACAAGAAGTCCGAGACTAAATGGGGGAATTTTACAAAGGCAGAAAGGTGATGTTGAATGTTACGAAGTAAGACACGCTAGGGGGAGTGTTGCACATTAAGTAAAAAATGCCACATGGAGTGTTCCAAAAGAAGTCCAAGACACCACAAGGGAGTGTTACACATGGTGGAAGAAATGCTACATGCAGTGTTACACACAAAGTAAGAGATAGCAGGGGGAGTGTTACACATGGAGTCACAAATGCCACATGGTGTGTTACACATGAAATCTACAATGCCAGGGTCAGTGTGACACATGAAGTCAAAGACGTCAGGGGTAGTTTGCAAACAAAGTCAAATACCCAAGTTGTGCTGTGACACATGAAGCCACAGACGACAGGGGGAGTATGAAGGTTGAACTCAGAGCCACAGGGGGGTGTTGACACATGAATTCAGTGATGCCAGGGAGAACTGAAGCACAAGAAGTCAGAGATGACAGTGGATGTGTGAAACACAAATTCAGAGATGCAAGTGGCACAGTGACACATGAAGTCAAACATGACAGAGGATGTGTTTCACACAAAGTCAGTTACACCTCCAGGAGTCTTGTGCCAAATTCAGAGACACCACAGGGGATTGTTAAACATGAAGTTAGAAACGCCAAGAGAGGGTTGCACAGGAAGTCAGAGATGCCAAGGACAGTGTGATACACGAAGTCAGAAATGATTGGTCGAGCATGACACTCGAACGCAGAGATCCCACTGGAATCATTACACACGAAGTCAGAGATGCCAAAGGGATTACACAGATGATGTCAGAGATGACAGGGAGAGTATTACACACAAAGTCAAAGACAACATGGGGAATGTGATACACGAATTCAGAAATGCCATGTAGGAGAGTTACAAACAAAGTCAGAGACACCATATTGATTGTTAAATATGAAGTCAGAGACGCCAAAGTGATTGTACAGATGATGTCAGAGATGACAGGGGGAGTGTTACACACAAAGTCAGAGACGCCATGGGGAGTGTGACACACGAAGTCAAAAACGTCATGGGAAGTATGACACCTGAAATCAGAGGCATCACCGCATGTTACATACAATGTCAGAGATGCTAGGGGTAGTGAGAAACAAGAAGTTAGAGACAGGAAGCAGATTGTGACATGATGTCTGAGACGCCATGGTGAGTGTTACACATGAAGTCAAAGACACCACATGGAGGGTTACACAGAAAGTTCGTGGTGCCAAGTGGAGACTGGCAAACGAAGTCAGAGGAGCAAAGGGAGGGTTACACACGATGTCAGTCTTCAGGGGGACTGTGACACACAAAGTCACAAATGCCAGTGGGAATATTACACATGATGTTTGTGAAGCCAGGGGAGTGTGATGCAAAAAGTCAGAGACACCAGGGGGAGTGTTACACATGAAGTCAGAAATGGCCCTGGAGTGTTACACATCAAGTCTGAAATGTCTCAGGGGAGTGTGACACATGAAATAAGAGACACTAGGTGGAGTGTGAAACGTGAAGTCAGAGACACTAGCGAGAGTGGTACACACGAAGTCAGAGATGGCACTTGGCGTTTTACACACTAAGTCAGAGACACCAGGGTTAGTTTTACAAATGGAGTCAGACACGCAATGTGGTCTGTTACAAAGTCCGTGACTCAAGGGGGAGTGTGACACATGAAATCAGAGACACCCGTCGAATTTGAAACACAAAATCAGAGACTCAAGTTGCAGTGTTACACATGAAGTCAGAGACGAAAGGGGGAGTGTGATGCATGAACTCAAAGAAACAAGGAGGAGTGTGACATATAAATCAGAGACATCACTGGGTGTGTTACACACGAGGTCAGAGGAAACAGGGCTACGGTTACACACTAAGTTGGTGACACCACAGGGAGTATTAAACAGGAAGCCTGAGATGCCAGGAGGAGTGTGACACAAATCCAAATACCCAGGGCTAGTGTTACACAGGCAGTCAGAGATACGAGTGAGTGTTATTACACATGAATTCAGAAATGCCAAGGGATATGTGACACATGAAGTCAGAAACATGAGAAAAGTGTGACTCACGGTATCAGAATTGCCAAAAAGTGTGTTACGCACAAAGTCAGAAATGCCAGGTGAATTGTGACAGATGAAGTCAGAGATGCCAGGGGGATTTTTCTATACGAAGTCAGAGACACCGTGGTGAATGTTGCTCTCTACGTTGGAGATACCAGGCTGCGTGTGAAAAAGAAGTAAGAAATGACAGGCCGAGTGTGACCTATCAAAGTAAGACACCATGTGGAAGATTACACAGGTCAGAGACGCCATGGTGAGCATTAAACATGAAGTCAGCGAGGCCAGGGGGACTGTGAAACAAGACATTAGACATGGGGAGTGTTACACACAAAGTCACTGACACAAGGGGCTAGAGCTACACACGTATTCAGAGACACCTTTGTGTATATTACTCAGGAATCCAGACAGGCCACTTGGGTGTGTTACACACGGTGTCAGAGACTCCATGTAACGTTTTACTCTAGAACTCATAGAATAAATTGGGAGTGTGACACACGAAGTCAGAGACTACAGGTGGACTTTTAAAAAGGAAGTCAGAGATGCCAGGGGAAGTGTTACACACCCAGTCATAGATGCCACGTGTGGCACTACACAGGAAGTCATAGACACAAAGGGGAGTGTTACAAATGAAATCAGAGATGTGATGGTGTGTGTTACATACTCAGTTTGAGATGCCAGGCAGCATGTGACACATGAAGGCAGAGACACAGCATACAGTGCTACACACGAAGTAAGAGAGGCCAGAGGTATTGTGACACAAGACATCAGAGATGCCAGTATGAGTGCTACACATGAAATCAGAGAGGTCTCAGGGAGTGTGACACACGAATTCAGAGACGTCACTGGGTTGTTATGCATGAATTCCAAGAAGCCGGGGGAGTGTTATGCAATAAGTCAGAGACACAAGTGTTATGCAGGAAGCCAGAGATGCCATAGAGGGTGTAACACATGAAGTCAGAGAAGCCAGGGACTGTTAAACACCAAGTCAGTAACAACAGAGGGAGTGTGACAAATGAATTCTGAGATGCCAGGAGAGTGTTACACACGAAGTCAGAGATGTCACAATTGTTGTTACACATGAAGTCCAAGACGTCATGGGGAGTGTGAGAAATGAAGTGAGAGATGCCACATGGAGTGTGACACAGGATGTCTGAGAAGCCACAGGGAATGTTTACACACAAAGGTAGAAACACCACGTGGAGTTTTTAACGTGAAGTCAGAGAGGCCATGGGTTGTGTCATACACAAAGTAAGAGATGCCACATGGAGTGTTACACACGATGTCACAGACACCAGGGGCAGTGTTACACAAGAGGTCAGAGATGCCATGGGGAGTGGGACACACAAAGTTAGAAAAGCCAGGTGTATTGTGACACATGAAATCAGAGATCCCAAAGATATTATTACACACTAAGTCAGAGACGCCATTGGTAGTGTGGCAGAGGAAGTCAGAGGTACAATTGGGAGTGTTGCACGCAAAGTCAGAAACATCAGGGATAATGTGACACAGGAAGTCAGAGACAACAGGTTGAATGTGACCCTCAAAGTCACAGACACCATAGGGAATGTTACACACAAATTCAGATATGTCAGGGGGAGTGTTACACATGCAGTAATAGACTGCAGGCGTAGTGTATCACACAAACTCAGAAACACAAGGAGAAGTGTGACACATGAAGTCAGAGAAGCCACTATGTGTGTTGCACAGTAAGTCACAAACACCAGGGAGAGTGTGATATGCAAAGTCAGAGATGCTAGGTGAGGCATGACACACAAATACAGAGATGACAGGGATACTGTTACACTGGAAGTCAGAGACACAAGGGAGTGTTTTACACACGAAGTAAGAGATGCCATGGGAAGTGTGATACATGAAGTCATAAACACCATGGGGAGAGTGACACATGTAGTCAGAGATGCAGTGGTGAGTGTTACACACAAAGTCAGAGATGTGAGGGGTACTGTGAATCATGAAATTAGACATGCCAGGTGGATTGTGACACATGAGGTCAGAGATGCCATGTGGAATGTTAGACATGAAGTTTGAGATGCCTGGTGGAGAGATGCATGATGTCAAAGATGCCACACGGTGCTTTATACACGAAGCTAGAGAAGCCAGTGGTAGTGTGACACACAAAGTCAGGGACACCAGGTGGAAAGTGACTCACCAAGTCAGAGATGCAAGGTGATGTGTGACACGTGATATCTAGGATTCCACGGGAGAGTGTTACAGATGAAAGCAGAAACGCCATGTGGAGTGTTACACATTAAGTGAGAGACACCAGTGGGAGTATCACACAGGAAGTCACAAATGTCACATGGAGTGTTACACACAAAGTCAGAGACACTAAGGGGAGTGTTACACAACAAGTCAGAGACGCCACTGGGACTGTGACACACAAAGTCAGAGGTGACACAGGGAGTGTTACTCATGAAGTCAAAGACGCCAGAGGGAGTGTTACACACAAAGTCAGAACTGAGTGGGGGTGTGTTACCATGAATTCAGAGATATCAGGTGGGGTGATACACACAGAGTCCGAGATGCTAGGGGTAGTGTTATGCAGGAAGTCAGAAAGACCACATGGAGTGTTAGACTAGAAGAAAGAGATGCCAGGGTGTGTGGGGAACAAGAAGTCAGAGACACCAAGGGGAGTGTTGCACATGAAGTCAGAGGTGACAGTTGGTGTGTGACACATGAAGTCAGAGACGCCATGGGGAATATTACCCACAGACTCAGAGACGCCAGGGGCAGTGTGACACACGAATTAAGAGATGCCAGGGGGAGTGTTACAAACGAAGTCATAGAAATGAGGGGTAGAGTAAAAAACAAAGTCCACAGGGGGAGTGTGATACACTAAGTCACTGACACCAGGTGGAGTGTTAGGCACAAGAGGAAAGACACCACATTGGAGTATTATACACAAGGTGAAACCCACCAGAAAGTGTGTTACACACAAAGTCAGAAAGACCAAGGTGATTTTTACACGCGAAGTCAGGACACCAGGGTGACTGGGAAACACGAAGGCACAGACACAGAAGAAGTCACAGATGGAATGTGGAGTGTTACACAGGAAGTCAGAGAAACAATATGTTGTAGTACACATGAACTCAGAGACGCCATGGGTAGAGTTACACATGAAGTACAAGAGGATATGATGAGTGTTACACTTGATTTCAGAGATGCCAGGGGAATTGTGAAACACGAAGTAAGAGATGCCATGGGGAGTGTTACATACGAAATCACTGATGCCAGAGGAAACGTTGTGCGTGAAGACACAGACACCCCTCTGAGTATTACACACAAATTTAAAGACGCCACATGGGCTGTTACACACAATGTCACAGAAACCAGGGGTAGTGTTACACAAGAAGTCAGAGATGCTACATGGACTGTCACATATGAAGTCCTCGACATGGTGGGTATTGGGACACAAAGTCAGAGATGCCAGGGGTGTGGGACACAAGAAGTCAGAGATGCCGCCTGGAATGTTATACAAGAAGTCAGAGAGGCAAAGGGAAGAGTTAGACAAGAAGTCAGAGACATCACAGGAAGTGTTACACATGAAGTCAGAGACACCAGGGTGATTGTTACAGACAAAGTCAGAAATGCCACAGGGAGTGTTACACAGGAAAGCAGACACAGCATGGGGAGTGTTACACATGAAATCAGAGACATCAGGTGTATTGTGACACACAAGATCAGAGAACACTGGAAGAGTGTGACACAAAGTCAGAGACACCAGGGGTGTTTTTACAAATGAAGTCAAAGACACCAGGGGGAGTATTTCACACAAAGTCAGAGAGGCCAGGGGACATGTTAGACATGAAATCAAGATGGCATGGGAAGTGTTACAAGTGAAAACAGAGTCACCAGGGCAATCGTTACAGGCAAAGTCAGAGATGCCACAGGGAATGTTACACACAAAGTCAGAGATGGCAGCGGGACTGTGAGACATGAATTCAGACACGCCAGTGGGAGTATTACACAACTAGCCAGAGATGCCTGGGGAGTGTTACACATGAAGTCACAGATGCCATGGGAAATTTTTACACACAAAGGAAGAAATAGCACGTGTAGTTTTACACACAAAGTCAGAGACACCTGGGGGAATGTTATACATGAAGTCAGATAAGCCATGTAGTGTGCTACACACAAATTCTGTGATGCCAGGGGTACTATTATAGACGAAGTCAGAGATGCCACAGGGCAGTGTTAGGCATGAAGTCAAACACACAGGGGGACTGTTAATCAGGCATTCAGAGACCCCACAGTGAGTGTGACACTGGAAGTGACAGTTGAAAGATCGAGTATGACATAGGAAGTCACAGATGCCACCAGGAATGTTACACCTGAAGTGAGAACACATGTAGGAGTGTAACACAAGAAGTTATAGATGGGAGGGGAAGTGTGACACATGCAGTCTGACACACCATAGGGAGAATTATACTGGAATTCAGAGACTACAGGTGGAGTGTTAAACACGAAGTCAGAGATGCCAGGGGAAGTGTTACCCACCAAGTCAGAGACGCCATGTGTGGTATTACAGGATGTCAGACACCAGGGGGAGTGTTATAAAGAAAATCAGAGATGCCATGGTGTTACACATGCAGTTCAAAATGCCAGGAAGTGTATGACACATGAAGGCAGAGACACATTGTAGAGTGTTACACACGAAGTCCAAGAGGCCAGGGGGAATGTGACACAAGAAGTCAGACATGCCAGTGGGAGTGTTACACACGAAGTCAGAGATACAGGGGGAGTTATGATTTCAGGGATGCCATGGGGAGTGTTACGCATGAAGTCAAATTCACCACGTGGAGTGTAACGCACGAAGTCAGAGAAACCAGTGCAAGTGTTACACACAAACTCAAAGACACCAGGGAGAGGGTGACACACAAAGTCAGAGACCAAATGGGGTGTGTGACAAAGTCAGAGATGCCACATGGAGTGTTACATATGGAGTCCGAGACAACATGGGGGAGTGTTACATGGGGCCTGGGGGAGTTTTACACATGAAGGCAGAAACGCCATGTGGAGTGTAATACAGGAAGTTAGAGACGCCATTGGGAATGTGCCACATGAGGAGAGATACACCAACAAGTGTGTTGCGCATGATTTCAGAGACACCAAGTGTAGTGTGACACACAAAGCCAGAGATGATAGGTCATGTGTGAACCTTGAAGTTAGAGACACCACGGGAAATGTTACACACAAATCCAGACACCCCAGGTAGAATGTTATACACAAAGTCAGAGACTCCACTGGGAGCATTGGACACAAAGGTATAGACGGCTGGGGCAGTGTGATGCATGAATTCAGAGACACAATGGGGAGTGTGTTACATACAGCATCAGAGATGCCTCCAGAGTGTGGCACACAAAGTCAGAGACACCAGAGGAAATGTGGCAAACGAAGTAGAGGTGCCACAGGAAGTGTACCAAAGTCAGAGGTGAAAAAGGAAGTGTGACACCTGAAGTTAAAGATGCCAGGCAGATTGTGACACACAAAATGAGAGGTGCCACAGTGAGTGTTACATGCAAAGTCAGAGACGTTAGGGGTAGGGTGAAAGACGAAGCTAGAGATGCCAGGTGGATTGTGACACACAAAGTCAGACACATCATGGAGCCTTACACTCAACATGAGAAACGTCTGAGGAAGTTTGACACACAATATCAGAGATAGTGTGAGTGTTACATAAGTTGTCCAAAACTCCAAGGATGAGTGTTACACTCAAAGGTGGAAAGGTCTTGTGGAGTGTTACACATAAATCAGAGACACCCGGGGGTGTGCACCAAAGTCTGAGGTGCCCCATGAAGTGTAACACACGAAGTCAGAGATATCAGCTGGAGCATTACACACAAAGTCCAAGATGACAGAGGGCAGTGTAATACACAAAGGAAGAAGTGCCACGTGGAGTGTGACATAGGAAGTCAGAGACAACAGGTGGAGTGTAACACATGAAGTCAGAAAACCCAGGGGGCTGTGACACACAAAATCAGAGATGCAACAGTGAATGTTACATGCTAAGTTGGAGACAACAGCAGTGTGTGACACACAGAGTCAATAATGACATGCCAAGTGTGACCCTCGAAGTCAGACACCACAGGGAATGTTTCACACAACATCAGAGATGCCAGACGGAGTGTTACACACGATGCCATAGAGGCCACCTGGAATGTTACACATGAAATCAGAGGTGACAGTCTGAGAGTTACAAACGAAGTTAAAGACACCAGGGAGAATGCGATGCATGATGTCAGAGGCGTGAGGGGCAGTGTGAGACATGAAGTCAGTGACGCCTGGGGGAGTGTGATACACGAAGGCAGAGATGCCAGAGTGTGTAACACATGAAGTCACAGACACCCGAGGGAGTGTGATACATGAAGTCAGTGAAGCCCGGAGGAGTGTGATACACGATGTCAGACACTGCATGGGGATTGCTATACATGATGCCATGGGGTGTGTGACACACGAGGTTAGTGATGAAAGGGGGAGTGTTACACATGAAGTCAGAGACATCACAGGGCTGTGTTACACAAGAAGTCAGAAGCAACTGGTTGGTTGTGATACACTAAGTCAGAGAGAAGAAGGGGAGTGAGACACACAACGTCAGAGAAGTGGTGGGGAGGGTAACACACGATGTCAGAGACACTTGAAGCAGGGTTACATACAAAGTGAGAGACAGCACATGGAATGTTACACACGGAGTCTGAGACTCCAGGGTGAGTGTAACACATGAAATCAGAGATGCCAGGGGGAGTGCTATAAATGAAATCAGTGATGACAGTTGGAGCATCACACGTTATGTTGGAGATGACAGGGTGTGTGTTACACATGGTGTCAGAGACAACGGGGGTATTGTATTGCAAGATGACACAGTGAACACTGGTGACACCAGAAGTCAGAGACGACATATGGGGTTTGACACACGAAGTCAGAGATGCCACAGGGAGCGTTTCACATGAAGTCAGGAATGCAAAGGGGAGTGTTACACACGAAGGCAGAGACGTCACGTGGTTGTAACACATGATGTCAGAGATGCCATGGGGAGTGTTATGCAGGTAGTCAGGTCACGTGTGGCGTTTCACAGGAAGTCATAGACACCAGGGGGAGTGTTATGAACAAAATCAGAGATGCCATGGTGAGTGTTACACACATAGTCTGAGATGCATGTAGCATCTGACACACAAAGGCAGAGAGACAACTAGAGTGTTGCACACGAAGTCCAAGATGCAAAGGGTAATGTGACACATGAAGTCAGAGATGTCAGTGGGAGTGTTACACATGAATCAGAGATGCCAGGGTCAGTGTTACACACGAAATCAGAGACATCATGAGAGAGTGTTACACCTGTAGTCAGAGAAGCCAGTGGGAGTGTTATGCACAAACTCAGAGACACCAGTTGGAGTGTTATGCAGGAAGTCAGAGATACCAAGGGGAGTGTGACACATCAAGTCAGACACGCCAGGGAAAGTGTGACACACAAAGTCAGAGACACTAGGGGAAGCACGACACACGAAGTCAGAGGCAACACGGGGAGAGGTACACACAAACACAGAGATGCCAGTAGGAATGTGACACATGAAGTTAGAGATCCTAGGTGCATTGTGGCACTTGAAATCAGAGGTGCAATGGTGGGTGTTACACATTAAGTCAAAGACACCAGGGGGAGTGTAACACATGAAATCAGAGACGCAATTGGGAGTGTGGTACACGAAGTCAGAGACGCCACCTGGAGTGTTGCACACAAAGTCAGAAACACCATGGGGTGTATGACACACGAAGTAAGAGACAACAGGTCGAGTGTGGCCATGAAATTCAGAGAAGCCACGGGGAATGTTACACACAAATTCAATGATGCCAGGTGAAGAAATAGACACAAAGTCAGAGATGCCAGCAGGACTGTTACACAATGAAGTTTTAGACCACATGGGCACCATGACGCACCAAGTCAGAGATAGAAGTGGGAGTGTGTTACACATGAATTCAGAGATGCCACGTGAAGTGTTAAACTCAAAATCAAAGACACCAGTGTGAGTGTTACACAGGAAGTCAGATACACCTCATGAAGTGTCACACAAGTCAGGGACACCAGGGGGAGCATGATACACGAAGTCAGAGATGCAACTTGTAGTGTTAGACACTTAGAGACAGCAGGGGAAGTTTTACACATGAAGTCAGAGATTCCAGGGGGAGTGTTACTCATGAAGTCAGAGACAGCACATGGAGTGATACAAATGAAGTCTGAGATGCAAGGTGGAATGTGACACACAAACTCTGAGATGCCAAGGGTAGTGTTACACAAGAATTCTGAGACACAAGTGAGAGTGTGATACATGAATTTAGAGACATCAGTGGGAGTACTATGCATGAAGTAAAGGAAAGCAGGATCAGGATGTGTGTTACACAGGAGGTCAGAAATGCCACATGGAGTGTTACACATGATGTCAGAGACACCAGGGGGAGTGTTGTAATCTAAGTCAGAGACACCAGGGGGAGAGTTACACAGGATGTCAGAGACACCACATGGCCTGTTACAAATGAAGTCAGAGACACCAGTGTGTGTTTGACAGACGAAGTCAAAGATGTCACTGGGATTATGACACACAAAGGCCAATAAGACATGGGTGTGTGATCCATGAATTCAGACACACCACGGGAGAGTGTTATGTGAAATGTCAAAGACACCAGGGATTGTAATGCTCTAAGACAGTGATGCAGCAGGGAGTGTTACAAATTCACTGATGCCAGGGGAGGTGTTACACATGAATTCACACACCATTGGGAGTATTACTCACAAATTCAGAGATGCCATGGGGGTGTGTTACACACAATGTGAGACACCACATACAGTATTACCCGTGAAGTCATGGATAATATGGGGAGTGTCACCCCCAAAATCAGAGATGCCAGAGGAGTTGTGACACATCAAGTCAGAGGAGCCAGAAAGATTGTGACACATGAAGTCAGTGAAGCCAGGTGAAGTATTACATATGAAGTCATAGACGTCAGGGGAGTGTTACATGCGATCTCAGAGACACGATGTAGATTGTTACAAATGAAGTCTGTGTGATGCCAGGGAGAGTGTGGCAAATGATGTCACGAACACTATGGGGAGTGTTACACATTAAATCAGAGAAGTCAGGGGTACTATGACACAGGAATTCAGAGATGCCAGGGGAGTGTAACATACAAAGTCAGTGACGCCTGGGGGAGTTTTATGCACAAAGTCTGAGATGCCACAGTTGTGTGTTACACACAAAGTTGGAGATGCCAGAGGGAGTGTTACGCATGAACTCAGAAAGACCATGGGTAGAGTTAAGCAGGATATCAGAGATGCCACAGGGAGCGTGACACACAAAGTCACAGATGCCAGAGGCATTGTGACACACGAAGTCAGAGGTGCCAAATTGACTGTTACAGATGATTTCAGAGGTGCCAGGAGGAGTGTTACACACTAACCCAGAAACACCAGGGGAATTGTTATACATGAAGTCTGATGTGCCAGGGTGAGTGTGACACACAAAGTCAGAAATGCCAGGGGTAGAGTTACACAGGAAGTCAGAGACACCAGGGTGTGAGTGACGGAAGAAGTCATAGACACTTTGGGAAGTGTGAAACACGAAACCAGAGACAACAGGTGCAGTATCACACACGAAATCAGAAAGGAATATTGGGGTGTTACACGTGAAATCATAGACACGAGGAGGAGTGTAACACACGAAAACAGACATGTGGTGTGTTACAAAGTAAGAAAAACCATGTGGAGTGTTACACACAAAGTCAGAGACACCATGTGGAGTGTGACAAAGTCAGAGACACCATTGGTAGTGTAACCCATGAAGAAATAGACGGCAGAGGGACTGTGAGACATGCACTCAGAAAAAGAAGTGGGAGTGTGAAACGAATTCAGAAACAACAGGGTAGTCTGACACAGGAACTAAAAGATACCAGAGAGGTTGTGAGACAGGCAGGCAGAGACACCAGAGGGATTGTGACACACGAAGTCAGTGACACCACTAGGAGTGTTAGAAACAGTCAAAGACAACAGGGGCATTATACACACGGAGTCAGAGAGAGCATGGGCAGTATTAGACACAAAGTTCGAGATGCCAGAGCTTGTGTGACACACAAAGTCCGAGAATACAGGGGGAGTGCTACACATGAAGTCAGCAACACCAGGTGAAGTGTGACACACGATGTCAGAGAGGATGGGGGTAGTTTGATGCATGAACTCAGAGACAAAACAGGAAGTGTGACACGTGACGTCACAGACGCCACTGGGTGTGTTACAAACAAACTCAGAAATTCCATGAGGAGTGTGATACATTAAGTTAGGGATGCCAGGCACAGTGTGACACACGAATTCAGAGCAGCCACAGGGAGTGTTAGACAAGAAGTCAGAAAAACCAGGAGTAATGTTACACAGAAAGTCAGAGACACCAGGGGTTGTGTGACACTTGAAGTCAGAGACACAAGGGGAAGAGTGACACACGAAGTCAGAGGTGCTACGGGGAATGTCACACACGAAACCCATTATGCCATGCTGAGTGTGGCACAGGAAGACAGAGACGCCATGGTGGAGTGTTACACAAGAAGGAAGAAATGCCTCATTGAATGTTACACACAAAGTCAGAGACGCCAGGAGGAGTGTTACACATGATGTTATAGACACCACTGGAATTGTGACACACGAAGTCAAAGAGGCCAGGTTGGGTGTTACACATGAACTCAGAGATGCCAATGGGAACATTACAAACGAAGTTAGAGAAACCAGAGGGAGTGTGATGCAAGAAGTCAAGAGTCAAGAGGGAGAGAGTGTCGCATGAAGTCAGAGACAGTGGGGGACTGTTACACACAAAGCCTGAGTAGCCACAGGGAAATGTTACCCACCAAGTCGAAGACATCAGGGGTAGTTTGTGCAAGAAGTCAGAGACGACAGTTGGAGTGTGACACAGGAAGTAAGAGATGTCATGGGGTATATTACACACAGCCTCAGAGATTCAAGGGGAAGTGTGACATGAAGTCAAAGATGGCACAGGGATTGTTATATACAAAATCATGATACCAGGGGAATCATGACACACGAAGTCAGTGATGCCAGGGGAGTGTTACACACGAACTCAGAGCCATCATGTGGAGTGTGATATATGAAGTCAGAGATGAAAGCTTGAGCATGACACATGAAGTCAGAGACAACAGGGGGAGTGTTACACACAACATCACAGACACTAAAGCGTGAGACACAGGAAGTCAGAGCCACCAGGGGTAGTGTGACACACGAAGTCAGAGACACAAGGGCAATGTTACACATGAAGTCAGATACACCATGTGGAGTGTTCCAGACGAAGTCCGAGATGCCAGGCAGAGTGTGACAAACGTAGTCAGAGATACCATGGGGAGTGTTACAAAGTTAAAGAAACTAGAGGTAGAGGGACAAATGAAGTCAGAGACGACAGAGGCAGTGTTACACAAGAAATCAAGATGCCATGTGGAGTGTTAAAAACAATGTCACAGACTCTAGGGAGAGTGTTACACACGAAATCAGAGATGACACATGGAATGTTACACACAAAGTCCGAGACAACACAGGAGAATATTTCATCTGAAGGTAGAAGCACCATGTGGAGTGTTACACACGTAGTCAGGGACGACAGTGGAAGTGATACATACAAAGTCAGAGACAACATGAGATGTGTGAAACATGAAGACACAGAAACAAGGAGGAGTGTGACACAAGAAGAGTCACCACGCAGAGTGTTACACAAGAAATTCGAGAGGACATGGGGAGTGTGATACAAGAAGTCAGAGACACCAGAGGGACTGTGACACACAAAGTCAGAGATGCCAGGTGGAGTGTTACAGACAAAGTCAGATTTTCAAGGGGGAGTGTAACATACGAGCTCATAGATACCAAGGAGATTGTTACCCACAGAGTCAGAGATACCAGGGAGAGTGTGACACACAAAGTGATAGATGGCAGGGGAAGTGTGACACAAGAAATCAGAGATGCCAGTGGGAGTGCTATACAAGCAGTCCAAGACATCATGGGGGAGTGTTACACATGAAGGCAGAAAGGCCACCTGGAGTATTACACATGAAGTCAAACACAGCATGGGATGTGCACCACATTAATTCCGAGATGTCAGAGGTAGTGTGACACATGAAGTCAGAGATGCCAGTGGGAATGTTACACACCAAATCAACAATGCCAGGTGAAATATGACAAACGAAGCAAGAGACACCATGGGTATTGTGACAAAAGAAGTCTGAATCACCATGGGGAGTGTTAGACATGAAGTCAAGATTACATGTGAGTATGAAACACGAAGTCATAGACGCCATGGGGATTGTGACAAAAGAAGTCAGAGTCACCAGGGGTAGCATTACACAAGGAGTCAGAGACGCAACAATGAGTGTTACAGTCAAAGTAGAGACACCAGGAGTTGTTGGACACTCGAAATCAGAGCTGCCAGTGTTAGTGTTACACAAGAAGTCTGAGACGCCATGGAGGAGTGTTACACTGGAAGGCAGAAATGCCACATGGAGTGTTACACATGAAGACAGAGTCACCAGTTGGACTGCCACACAGGAAATAACAGATGCCACGGATGAGTGTTGTGCACAAATTTACAGACAACAGGGAGAGCGTTATGCATGAAGTCAGTGACACCAGAGGAGTGTCACATGCAAAGTCAAAAAAGACAGGTGGATTGTCACTGATGAAATCACAGACACCACAACTAGCGTAACCCACAAAGTCAGATACGCCAGGGGGAGTGTTACACATGATGTCAGAGATGCCAGGTAGAATGTGACACATGAAGTAAGAGACAACGTGGGGAGTGTGAAACAAGAAGTCCAAAATGCCATGTGGAGTGTGACACATGATGACAGAGACGCCACTTGGACTGTGACACACAAAGTCTGAGATGACATGGGGGAGTGTTAAACTAGAAGGCATAAATGCCATGCTGAGTGTAACACATGAAGTGACAGACACCATGGTCAGTGTTACACAGAATGTAACAGATGCCACTTGGAGTGTCACACATTATGTCAAGGATGCCAGGGGGAGTGTTACATAGAGAGAAAGAAACACCAGGTATCTTGTGATATACAAACACGCTGAACACAGGGTGATTGTGATGCATGAAGTCAGAGACGACAGGGAGTTAGTGACACCCGAATCCAAAGACGGCTGGGGGAGTGTGACACACTAAGTCAGAGAAGCCACTGGGGGGTGTTCTGCATGAAAACAATGATACCAGGGGGAGTGTTATGAGCAAAGTCTGAGACAAGGGGGATTGTGAGACACAAATTCAGAGACACCAAGGGGGAGAGCTACACATGATGTCAGAGATGCCAGGAGCAGTGTTACAAGTGAATTCAAGGAAACCATGAGAAAAGTGACACACAAAATCAGAGACGACAGGAGATGCGGGACATTTGTCAGACATGACAAATTGCGCAGGACATAAGAAGTTAGAGGCTCCAGAGGAAGTCAAACATGGCAGGAGGAGTGTTACATGAGAAGTCAGAGAGACCAGGGGGAGTGTTACAGCCGAAGTCAGAGACAACAGAGTGAGTGTTACACATGAAGGCAGAGACACCATGGGGAATATGACACATGAAGTCAGAGGCAAAAGCTCGTATGTGACATTTGAAGTCAGAGGTGCTGGGGGAATGTTACAAATGATGTCAGAGGTGCCAGAGGGACTGTTATACACAAATTTATAGACAGCAGGAGGAGTGTGATGCACATACTCAGAGACACACGTGGGAGAGTGACACATGAAGTCAAAGTGGCCACAGGGTGTATTACACACAAATCAAACAAAGCAGGGGTAGTGAGATCCACGAAGTCAGTGACACCAGGAGGAGTGTGACACACGAAGTCAGAGACACCACTGGGAGTGTTACACATGAAGCTCATGATGCAAAGCGGAGAGTGACACATGAAGTTACAGATGCCATAAGGAGTGTTATACATGAAGTCAAAAACACCACTGGGAGTGTTACACACGAAGGAAGAAACACCAAGTGGAGTGCTACACATGACATCAGAGACGATGGGGAGTGTGACACACAAAGTCAAAGATACCAATGGGAGAGAAACACGTGAAACAAAGACAACAGGGGAGTGTCACACACAACGTCAGTGAAGCCACTCGGATTGTTTCACACAAATTCATAGATAACAGGGCAGTGTTACACATGATTCCAGAGAGGGCACATGGAGTGTTACACATGAGCCCAGAGTCACCAGTGGGAGAGTTATGAATGAAGTTAGAGAAGCCAGGGTGAGTGTGATGCATGAAGCCTGAGACACCATGAGAAGAGTGTCACATGAAGTCAGAGACAACAGGGGGACTGTTAAACATTAAGCCAGAGAAGTCACAGAGGAGAGTTATCCACGAAGTGAAAGACCCAGGGGAAGTGTTATCCTGGAAGTCAGAGATACAATGGTGAATATTACACACGGACTCTGAGATGCCAGGGGGAATGTGACACATGAAGAGACACACCCAGGGGAGTGTTACAAAGGAAGGCAAAGAAACCAGAGGTAGAGTGGCAAACGAAGTCAGAGACGACTGGTGGTGTGTTACACAGGAAGTCAGAGACCACAGGTGGAGTGTGACACACAAAGTCAGAGACTACAGGTGGAGTGTTAAACATGAAGTAAGAGATGTCAGGGGTAGTATCACAAATGAAGTCAAAGACACCAAGGGAGGTGTTATGCCTGATGTTAAAGCCCAGGGGGAGTGTTATACAGGAATTCAACAAAACATGGGAACAAGTGACAAATGAATTACCACCTACTGTCAAATTGCATTCAGCAGGGACTTATTTCTTGCTATGACAGAGAGACTCTTTCAGTATGCCCTGAACTGCCAAGCTAGAAAAGTCCAATTCAAGAGATCCTTGGGAGCTGTAAGCAAGCGTTTTAGGTCACACTCTTCTCTCATGCATTGTATGTCATAGATATTTTGACCCTGTTGTTAAGTCTAAAAATGCTTCAAAGAAGATCTTCCTTAGCTCCAAAGGTTAAGCTGGGTTCAACGAGACCTTTCTTTCTATGAGACAGAGTCTATCGGTAAGCTGTGAACTGCGATTTTGAAAAGGCAGTTTCAAGATGATCTTTACCATCTGCAAGCAGGAGTTATTCTACACAGAGGTCTCTCCTGTCACGGATGGTACAGACATCCTGTCCTAGCTAGAGAGGAAAGATTTAAAAATCTGAAAAGAAATCTTTCCATTAGAGGCATGGCAAACTGTGTTCAGTAATGCCTTCTCTCTTTCTATGTGGGAGAGACCCTTTCAGTATGCCGTGAACTGCAAAGTTAGAAAAGTCACTTTTCTAGATGATCTTAAGCTGTTCAAAGTGAGAGTTTTAGTCCACCCTCTTCTTTCAAGGACTGGATGTCATGGATGTCATAGATATCATGTCACTGCTGTAAAGTCCAATGTCGCTGCATGGAAGATGTTCCTTTCCACCTGATGGGACGCTGCATTCAGTGAGGACACCTTTCTATGTGAAAGAGCCCCTGTCTGGACGAAGTGAACTGCAAAGTTTGGAAACTCACTTTTCAAGATGGTCCTAAAGAGCTACAAGCAAGAGTTTTTGACTGCAGTGTTTTCTCATTGAATGGATGTTATAGATAGTCTGCCCTGGCTGTAGGGAAAAGGTTTTAAAACTCAAAAGGAAGATGTTCCTTACCTGCTGTTGGCAAGCTGTGTTTGGCAAAGCCTTCTTTCTTTCTCTGTGAGTCAGAGACTGTCAGTTTGTCATGACCTGCAAAAATTGAAGTCACTTTTCAGGATGATCCTAAAAATCTACCAACATCACATGTTCTCCACACTCTTCTTTTCTTGAACAGATATCATGGATATTCTGTCCTGGCTGGAGGGGAAAGTTTTAAAAGTCTGACCAGATGATGTTCCTTAACGGCCACTGGCACACTGAGTTCTGCCTGAGTGTTCCTTCTTTATATGTAAATAAAAGCCTCTATGATACCATGAATTGTAATATTTGAGAAGTCACTCACCAAGATGATCCTAAAGAACTAGAAACGATAGTTTTTCTCCAGTGTCCTTTCATTGGAAGGATGTTGTAGATATTCTGTCCTAGCTGTAAAGTTTTAAAAATCTGAAAGGAATATCTTCCTTAACAGCTATAGGCAGGCTGTGTTCAGTGAGATCCTCTTTCTTTCTATGTGAGAGAGACCCTGTCAGTATGCCAGGAACTGCAAAGAATTAAAAGTAACTTCAAGAGGACCTCAAATAGCTAGAAGCAAGACTTTTTCTATGTGCTCTTCCTTTATTGAATGGATTTCATAGCTATTTTGTCAGTGTTGTAAAGTCTTATGGCTGGAAGGAACATGTACTTCAGAGCTACTGATAAGCTGCATTCAGCAATGCCTTGATTTCTTCTAGGTGAGAGAGACTCTGTCAGGCTGTGAACTGCAAAATTTGAAAAGTCACTTTTCAAGATAATGCTAATGGCAATTAGCAAACATTTTTCTCGAGTTCTCTCACTGAATGGATGTTATAGATATTCTCTTCTGGCTGTAAGGAAAACTTTTAAATTTCAGACAGGAAGTCATTCCATGACAGTTACTGGCAAGCTGAGTTCAGTCTGAGTACTTGCTCCTTATTTGTGAGTGAAAACCTGCCTCATGCCATGAACTGTAAAGTGTGAAAGGTCACTTCTGAAGATCCTAAACAACTGGAAGCAAGCATTTTTCCCCACATTGGTTTTTAATTGAAAGTATATTATAGCTACTCTCTCCTAGCTTTAGAGAAATGTTTATAAGGGATGAAACAATAAAGAATATGTAGTATATGCTCACAATGGAATACTACTTGGCCATAAAAAAGGATAAACTCTGGCCATTTGTGACAACATGACTGGATCATGAAGGTATTACGCTAAATGAAGTAAGTTGCAGTGAGAAAGTCAAATAACTTATGATCTCATTCACAAATAGAAGATGAAAAACATGACAAATAAATACAAAGAGACAGATTGGAATGGTGGTTACCAGAGGGAATGGAGGGAGGGAACAGAGTGAAAAGTTTGATTAGGGACATGTGTATGGTGATGGATTGTAGTTAGTCTTTGGGTGGTGAAAATGTTATCCACACAGAAATAAAAAAATAACAATGTAGACCTGAAATTTATATAATGTCATAAACCAATTTACCCTAGTAAATATATATAAATGAATAAATAAACAAAAAGAAAGTGAATACAGTAAAGTTGCAGGGGAGGAATCCAACATACAGAAACACGCAGTGTCTCTATACACTAACAAGGAAGTAGCAGAAAGAGATATTAAGAATTGAATCGCATTTACAATTGCAATGAAAAGAATCAAATACCTAGGAAAGAAACTTAACCAAAGAAGTGAAAGACCTTGGCACTGAAAATGGTAAAATATTGTTCAAAGAAATAGAAGAAGACATAAAAAAATGGAATGCTATTCCATGCTCTGGAATTGGAAGAATTAACATAGTTAAAATATCCATATATCCTAAAGCAATCTACAGATTCAATGAAATCCCCATCAAAGTTCCAATGATACTACTCACAGAAATAGAACAAAGAATACTAAAATTTACATGGCACAACAAAAGACCCCAAGGAGCCAAAGGGATCCTGAGAGAAAAGAACAAAGCTGGAGGTATCACACTCCTTGAATTCAAAGTATACTACAAAGTTATAGTAAACCATACAGCATGGTACTGGCACAAAAGCAGACACACAGACCAAAGAAATAGAATTGAGAACCCAGAAATAAACCCACACATCTATGGACAGCTAGTTTTTGACAAGGGAGCAAAGAACATACAACGGACAAAGGAAAGTCTCTTCAATGAATGGTGTTGGGAAAACTGGACAGCCACATGCAAGAGAATGAAAGTAGACCATTATCTTACACCACACCCAAAAATTAACTCAACATGTATTAAAGACTTGAATCTAATACCAATCAGCCCTAGACCATTAAACTACAAGAGGAAAACATTGACACTATGCTTTTCAACATTTGTCTTAGCAGTATACCATGCCTGATTGGGCAAGGGAAGCAATAGAAAAAAAATCAACAAATGGGACTATATCAAACTAAAAAGCTTCTGCACAGCAAAGGGAACCATCAATAAAATGAAAAGACAACATAACAACATAACAATGTGGAGAATATATTTGCAAATAATATATCTGATAAGCAGTTACTATCCAAAATATATAAAGAACTCAAATACGATAAGCAAAAAATTAAAGACCCAAGGTAAAAAAATTGGCAAAAGAGGGGCAGGCCTAGGGGCACAGTGGTTAAGTTGGCACATTTCGCCTCAGTCGCCTGGGGTTTGCCTGCTGGGATCCTGGGTGCAGACATATGCACCACTCGTCAAGCCACACTGTAGCAGGTGTCTCACATATAAAGTAGAGGAAGATGGGAACAGATGTTTGCTCAGGGCCAGTATCTCTCAGCAAAAAGAGGAGGATTGGCGGTAGATATTAGCTCAGGGCTAATCTTCCTCAAAAACAAAAATAAAAATGGGCAAAAGACAGTTCTCCACAGAAGGCCAATGGGCACATCAAAAGATGTCCAACATTGCTAATTGTCAGGGAAATGCAAATGAAAACAATAATGAGATATCACCTCACACTCATCAGAATGGCTATAATTAACAAGAAAGGAAATAAGTGTTGGAGAGGATGTGGAGAAAAGGGAACTCTCATACACAGCTGCTGGGATTGCAAACTGGAGAAGCCACTATGGGAAACAGTATGGAGAGTCCTAAAAAAAATAAGCATAGTATTACAGTACAATCCAGCAATTGCACTCCTAGGTATTTATGCAAAGAACATGAAAACATGAATATGTAAATATATATGCACCCCTGTGTTCATGATAGCATCATTGAGCATAGCCAAAACTTGGAAGCAAACTGGGTGCCCATGAAGGAATGAATGGATAAAGAAGATGTGGTGTATATACGCAATGGAACACCACCTAAGAAAGTTTATCATCGCTTATTTGACAATGCTAGTTTAACATACCAAATAAGCCTAATTAGTTTAGAATCTTCCACCTTATAGGAAGATAGATCAAATTTCTCTGTGAAGTCCCAGGGACTCTCTGAAAATCCCCAGAGAAATTCTCTTCCTTCATCCAGGTCAAAGGAAAGCCTTTATTCAGGATTTGAATATTTTTGATGAGAAGCTTGTCAAAAATACCAAAAGACTTTAAAACACTTGTTCAAACAATGCTCACTGTCAGACAATGCTCAGGTATCCATTTAAAGTGACAACAGAAACAATCAAAAATCTTAAGAGCGACCTCAGTCATTATTTTAACAGAACAGATCTGTCTTACTCAAAAGAACACCTTTTATAACCTCTTTATCAAAAGCAGACCAAGAGTTCAAGAAAATTATCCTTTGAGAAAACCAAATTTTAATTTCTGTACCAGTTTAACTTTTTCATATTAAAACTCATTCACTTAATTGGACTTACTTTAATCTTAGCCAAGTTGACCAGGCATAAAACTCCTTTCAGAATTTCTCCTTCACAAACCTTCTACAACTTTCTTTTTGCCTTCAGAATATGTCCCAAAGTCTTTCTTTTTTCCTTTCTAGTACATTAGGACAAATTTATCTTTCTTAACCCATCAAACAAAAATACTTCCATTCTTTATACCCTCTTTACTGAAAACATACATTTTAACTTTCCTTGAATACAGAGCTGTTTTCCTTATTAATTTCCAGGAGCTTTAATTATACAGGTTAATAACTTTTAACCCTTAACAGACCATAGTAAACACTAAAAGGTAAGCAATTACGAATTGTCTTTTGTACTGGCCTTCTAACCACTTCATAATTTCTAGAAACATGCCACTTCACAATAAAATACAAGGCATGCTTTTTAATAGACCCAAACGCTTTTAGCCTCTTTACAATAAGAAGCCAAAAGTAAATAACTTAGGTACATTTAGCAATAATGTTTCAGTGTTCTATTCAATCCAAAAAAGTGACTCAGATTCTCAGATTTTTATCATTGAACTTAACTTGGCAAAACTCAAGATTGTTACCAAAAAGAATTTTGAAGGTTTTTTTTCAAGTATACAGACCATAAAACAGTTATTGTACCCACTTTTATCTATTTAAACAATTTGTTTCCAACACTTATGTTCAGATTACCTATGAAAACCTCATGAGACATTAGACAAAACTGGTCATCATTTAAAGCTATTATTTTGCTGATGAATTTAACAGACAACATGAACTTATTTAACTAGTAAACCCAGGCTGCATGCCTGCATTCATATGCAAAAACCGACAACTCTGACAAGACTATTTTCAATCAAGCCAACAAACTTAAACAAGCTTTCATTTACCAAAGGTTAATTCACATCACGTTAACTTGAAAGACATTGGATTAATTTCTACTACATTTAGAATTTATGTAAGCACTTACTTTAAGCCAATTAAACAGAGCTCTTGATTTCTCAGAAATGGGGTTGTAGCTCAAATTACATTCCAGGTTGATCTCCCTGTCCAACTGCATCACAAAGGCACAGAGAAACTCCTCAAATTTTCTCCCAGATGGAGTTAGAATGCATCCACAGGGTGGGTCTCTGGGGATGCTTAGGGGCCTTCCCCATGGCAGTAAAGCCAGTGTGTCTGACCGACAGCAGCTGGAGAAAGGGTGCAGAGGCCAATTGCGGGTGTTGATGTAGTTATAAGATTTAGTCAAGTCCCACTCAGCCTGGGCACTTTGTCTCCAAGCCAGCACAGCTGAGGTATGGAAGCAGGAGAAAAAGGCCTGGAACTGGCTGGAGGCCGGGGCTCCCAGTGTCAGGGTTGAGAGTTAAATCCCTGGCAAAAGACTTATCTTTTCAATTTTACAGAAAGTCAAGGTTCTGCTCAGGTCCAGCGTGAACTTAAACTTGACCTGGTGACAACAAAGGAGGTGATGAATGAAACAGACAAAGAAAGGAAAAGAAAAGATCAGACCTCGCCCTCATGGCCTCTTCCAGAGGGTTATCAAGATAAGAGTCACACAACAGTTCCCGTGCTGGGGCACACTACCTTAGCACAACAGTTCACAGAATAAATCACAGGTCTCCTACCCTCATAACTGACTCAGTAGGTGACTAAAATACCAGTCAACTGTCAAGAGAGGGCACCTCACTTAGGGTTGCTGGGGTGATCAGGCCCAGAAACCCAAAGTTGGGGCTCCCAGGAGTGGAGCCTTTCACTCTTTAAAGATTTCTTTGTTTCCTGGTTGCAAAGCTCAAAAGGAGACAAAAATGGCCACTGTAACTCCAAGAGAGATGAAAGAAACGGGTCCATTACCTTGAAAAATCTCCCCTACATCCTCGAAAAAGAGAAAGGCACAAGGAAAAAGGGCACTTACCAGAACCCGAGCTCACAAGCCGGTGAAGCAAGTTCCCCATATGGGCCACCAGAAATGAGGCAGAGTTGTGAGCTGAGGAGTCGAAAGAAAGATTTCTTAGAATCTTAAGATCTGGCAGTAATGCTCTTTTATTTAGAGAATAGAATAGCATGGGGGCAGGACCCATGGGCAGTCAGAGATTCTGCTGCCCGAAGTTGAGGGTTAGAGCTAAATTTGAGGCATAGGTATGTGAGTTATCTCTTTACAAGACAAAGAATATGCAAAAAAGTTAAAATGGTATCAGGGCCTGGAGGGTCCGGCCATTTGGTGGTCCCACAACTTTTAGATAAGAATCAAACCGGATTGAGTAAATGGCAGAAGTCACCACTTGACTATTATCCTCAGCTAAAGACAAAGGAGGATTTGGGGGGTGTCAGTTACATGAGGTTGCCAGACAGTAAACAACTTAAGTCCTTGCCTCTGGCATTGATTAGGAGTTTCTAGAGATAAGGCCATCCCCCTTCTTCCTGGCACAGAGAGGGAGGCATCTTTACAGATAGAATTTTCCCATAGAAATGTAAATATTTTCCAACACAGGGACAAGCAAATTCCACTCCTCAGAGCCTGCTTCTCATCTGTAGTTTTAAAATTAACCAGGCTAAAAATCCTCATCATAAACTGTTTTAAAATTAACCAGCCTAAACATCCTCATCACTACCACACCCACAGGACCAAATCCCCATGTTCCCAGGTCTGGATTTGAGACCACGGAGGTTACTGGGGAACACTCCTCTTGATGTGGATTAAGGCTGCCCCAGGTAGAGAAGCCCAAGGTGACCTGGCCTACATGCTGAACTATATGACCCAGTGGATTTTTATGGTATGAATTAGGGCTGCCCCAGGGAGAGAAGCCCAAGGCATCCTCACCTACATGCCGATCTATATGACCAGATTCATATCTAAAGTTATACGACCACACAGTAGCAGGAGCTCTGACTGCCCATGGGTCCTGTCCCCATGCAGCAGTGGCAGCAGCTCTTCACTGCTCATGGGTCCTGTCCCCAGGTAGTAGCTCTTTATTGCCCATGGGTCCTGTCCCCATGCTATTCTGTACTATTCTCTAAATAAAAGAGCACCACTACCAGACCTTGAGAGTCCAAGAAATCTTTGTTTGGACTCTTCAGCTTGCCATCCCCACAGCAACAGGGCCATGGGGCTCCCCAGTTGGCTCTAGGAGCCTCGGGTGACCTTGGCAGTAGGAGGAGAACATGTTAAAATTTTTCCTCAATACTGGAGCCACATTCTCGGTGGTGAATACAAAAAAGAGAAACCTTTCAAAAAGAAAAAGATGTAGCATCAAAGGAGTGTCAGGCAAAGGAGATGATGTGGATTAAGTCTGCCCTAGGTAGCAAAGCCCAAGGTGACCTGGCCTACATGCTAAACTATATGGCCCGGTGGATTTTTTTATGGTATGAATTAGGGCTGCCCCAGGGAGAGAAGCCCAGGGCAATCTATATGGCCAGATTCGTATCTAAAGTTATATGACCGCACAATAACCAGACCCCATCTGCACTGAAATCATTTAATGACATTTTACATCATCTTTTTTTTTCCAGTAAAAATAAGTCACATACCCATGCCTTATAAAATTAGCCTTAACCCTCAACTCAGGGCAGCAGCAGCTCCTTCTGCCCATGGGCCCTGTCCCCATGCAGCAGCTCTGACTGCACATAGGTCCTGTCCCCATGCTGGCAGCAGCTCTGACTGCCCATGGATCCTGTCCCCATGCTATTTCACACTATTCTCTAAATAAAAGAGCACTACCACCAGATCTTGAGAGTCCAAGAAATCTTTCTTTTGACTCCTCAGCTCACCGACCCCACATCAGAGAGACCAAAAGTTTTCTGGAGCCCCTTGACCTATGAAACAGGATAAAAAAATACTTAAGTGTTTCTTTCTGTATGTACCAGAATGCCCTGTTCCCCCTCTAGGGAGGGACTGGCTATCTAAGTTAGGGGCCTCAATAAGCTGGGAAAAAGATAAAGTAGAGATCCAAGACCCAAAAAGTTGGGGAGTTGATCTTATGTCCCTATTACAGGATACACCAGCACCTGAGAAGGAAGAGACTCCCCTAAATGTTTTAAGTTGAACTAACTCAGAATTATAGGCACAAGGACAGGTGGAGTGAGCAGCAAGTGCCATGTCAGTAAAGGTAAAACTGAAGCAGGTAGATTGCTGGCCCTGGGTAAAACAATACCCCTCAAAGCCAGGAGCCATAAAGATGAATCTTTATTATAATCAATACGTTTTTAGAATTGGGGATTGTAGATTTGTTCAGACTGTAGTGCTGTCAATGCTGTACAGTACTGGATTTATAATAGTAAATATCTTCATTTTGTTTCTGGCACAGAGCTCCAAAAACTTTTGTAATTTCCCATATAAGAGCCATAGAGGCATATTTTGTTATAATAATTACTTTAGTCCTCAGTTCCTGAAATAACTCCAGAGCAATAAAGGGTAAAGAAGTGTTTTTTTGTTATTCCTAACAAGGCCCTTTCAACCACACCTGCATTTATGCTAATAAGGTGACATTAGGAAAGCCCCTAAGGGTGGGGGTTGGTGTGTGGGAAAATAGGGAAACCTATTGTGTGATTCGGGGACGGAATTTTCAGCCCCGTCCCCCTCTCCACAAGTCCAGGGTGAGGAGAGAGGATGAAGATTGAGTTCCATTGCCAAAGGCCAATGACATAATCAACTGTGCCTATGTGGGGGGTGTTCCATTAAAACCCAAAGGGATGGGCTTCAGAGGGCTTCTGGGTTGGTAAACACCCAGGGAGATTTGGGGAGAGTGGCATGCCCAGAGAGGGTCTGGGAGTTCCACATCCCTGCCCCATGTATTTTACGCTATGCATCTCTTCTATCTTGCTGCTAAATAAAATGTTTTCCTGAGCTCTGTGAGCTGCTCTATCAAAGTAATCAAACCCAACGAGGGGCTGTGGGAATATCTGCTCTGTGGCTGGTTGGCCAGAAGCACAGGTGACAACCTGAACTTGCAATTGGCATCTAAAATGGGAGGCAAAGGGTAATCCTGTGGGACTGAACTCTTAACCTGTGGGATCTGATTCTATCCCCAGGTAGTGTCAAAATTGAGTTAAAATGTTAAACTTCTTAGCCAGTAAGGGATATAAAGTGTCTAAAGGGAAGGCACAAATATCTAAAGAGACTGTAAAGTACTTGGGGTTCATCATTTCAAGGCGACAACATGGCCTTCCCCGAGAGAGGAAAATGGTAATATGTCAACTTGCTTCACCAAAAATTTGTAGGCAGTTCTGAGGATTCTTGGGGATGGCTGGCTTTTGCCGCATTTAGATTCCTAACTTTGGATTAATTGTTAAGCCTCTCTAGGGTAAACTACAGGGGCCAGAAATAGACCCCTTTGAATGGGATAAGCTATGTCACCAAACTTTCAATAAGCTTAAAACTTGCTAATGGAAGCACCTACACTGGCCTTACCAGACCTGAGCAAAACATTTGACCTATGTGTCTGTGACAGACAGGGAGTAGCCACAGGAGTGCTAACCGAAATGCTGAGACCCCGTAAAAGCGTGGTAGCCTATTACTGTGGCAAAATGATGACTCCCATGCTTGAGAACTGTAGCTGCCACCTGCCTATTAATCAACAATGCAGAAAAAGTGATGATGGGGCAAACTTTGACTGACGTGGAATCCCCATCAAGTCTCTAGCCTACTAGTGTCGACAAAAATAATCCATAACCAATCTATAAATGAAAATTTGGGTGAGTTTATTCTGAGCTTAAATCTGAGGATTATAACCCGGAAGAGTCTTTCCACAAAGGAACAGAGCACTCCAAAGAAGTGGGGGTATACAGGATGGTTATATACTCTCAAAGAGTATGTTTCACATATGATTGAAATGTCCCTTTTACAATAGTTACGAGGCTGCTCTGTCAGCACAGCGACTGATGGAAGCAACAGATAGGCCTGCTGTCTCAGTGAACCCCGCAGGGAGGCAGCTCCATTGCCTCGAGCTGGGCTGTCACAGATTAGCACTGCAATCAGTTCCCAGCCTAAAGAAAGATGCTTAATCTTTAAGGAGATGCCAACATTGGGAGGGGGAGGGAAGATGCACCTTTATCTCAAAATGTCTAAGCAGATATACAATGCATGCTCAATGGCCACAGTGAGGCCCTTTTGGGAAAACAAAGTCAGGCTGAATTAGGTTTATACCAAATGGCTTCCTCGTATACTCCAATATATCCTATTGCTTGCCATTTTTATTTGTCACTAGAGACTAAAGAATATCTCTGGCTATCCAAGAATAGAAGGCTACAATGTCAAGCTATGCTGTTAGGTTCCCCCTGGATTTCTTAAAACCTTGTCATACCTTAAACCAAGCTACCCTGCTCCCTGATTCCAAGGGGCCTATTACCCATGCTTGCTCAGAAGTGGTTGATCAGGTTTACTCTAGCCACAGAGATCTCCAGGGTGAACCATTGCCTAATGCAGAGGAAGTATGATTTGCAGATGGGAGCACCTTCATGAGTAACAGACAAGGAAGAGCAGGTTATGCAGTAGTGTCTCTGCATGCAACCATAGAAGCCAAGGGGCTGACACCAGTCACCTGGGCCCAAAAGGCAGAAATAATTGCATGAATCAGAGCTTTGGAATTGGGACAATAAAAAATACTAACAGTATACACAGGCCCTAAATATGCTTCTTCTGTAATTCATGCTCATGGAGCCATTTGGAAAGAAAGAGGACTTTGTAATGGCAGCAGTAAAAGACATCAGACGTGAGCCAGAGATCCTCTGGTGCACAGCCCCAAAGAAGTATCTGTGGCCATTGTAAAGGCCATCAAAGTGGGGAATCAGAGCATATAAAGGGGAATGATTTGGCAGATGCAGCTGCAAAAAGGGCTGCTATATCCGGAGAGCTTCTCCAATTATCATTAATTCCCATTCTACCCTTCTATGAATTTACACCAGTGTAAATTCCCATGGCGAAGTAAGGGAAACCACTACACAGGGTTACCTGTGGTCCCCAATAGTCAAGAGCTGGATGATGAACCCATGAGGGAAGATTTGGGTGCCCAAACAACTTGGGGGCTCATTATGAGTGCTCATGATTCTACCCATTATGGAAAAGAAACCTATACCTATGGCTGACAAAGGTCATAAGCACCCCAGGTATAAAAGAACTTATTGAAAACAATAACTGGACGGTGCATTTATTGCCAGAAGAATAATGCATAAACCAGACCTCCTGTACCTCCCCTGGCCAAAGCAATGCAAATTCAGGGAACTTTAGTTGGGGAAGACGGGCAAGTTGATTTTACTGTTATGTGCATGTCCCCTGGAGGGTACAAATTCCTCTTGGTGTTTGTGGATAAATTTACTGGATACATTGAAACGCTTCCTTGTAGGTCAAAAAGTGTGAATGTGGTAATAAAAGTGTTAAAAGAAATAATTGCCCATTTGGGGTCGCCTAGATCAATTCAGAGTGACATCAGGCCAACTTTTATATCAAAAATAACCTCCAAAGTAGCCAGAGTTTTAAAAATTAAACGGAGGGCTATATGCTGCAAAGAGACCACAACTTCTGGAAAAACTGAGTGGGCCAATCAAACTTTAAAGAAAACATTAGCAAAACTGGGCCAAGAGATGCAGGAAAATATGCTAAATTACTGCCAATAGCCCTCACTCCGATAAGGGCAGTTTCAAAAGGCAAACCGAAGCTTAGCTCCTTGGAAATCACCTATAGGAAGTTGTTCCTTAAAGACTCAGATTTGCTACAAACCCAGACAAAGAGGTTTCCATGGCAATCAAACACATAACCAAACTGAAGCAGGTGGTAGAAGTACTCAGTAAATATGGAAACTTCTGACTTCCCTTGTCCATGGAGGCCAAACTCCACCCATATGAGCCAGGAGATTGGGTCTTCCTTAAAACAGTGGGTTGTCCCAAGATGAGCTAAATCCTATTTGGGTAGAGTTTTGCTTGGTGGTACTAACCACACGCTCTTCCCTAAACTAAGGAGTCACCCCTTGGATCCACCACACAGGAGTTAAAAAGGCGCCCATGCCTGAACACCAAGAGAGGTCATCACAGACACTTGATGACCCGGAGTTTTCCTGGAAACCCCTCTCTGTTTTGAAACTCTCGTTTTGGTGACATTATACAGATTAGTAATGACTCCCTATTCACCCCAGGCTCTTCCCTGGATCCTAACCAACCCCACACCAATTAGGGATGGTATGCTTCTAAGGAGTGGCATGTTCCTAGGCAGCAAGACTAGGTCCATCAGAGAAGGATAGACAACCCAGTAACCAGACTATAAAGAGCTGGTGGAATTGGGGGCAAGTATGCCCAGATCCTAAACATATACTAAACACATTGAGGGTATAAAATTACAGGTGGTTGTTATGAACAACTCGGGTCCATACCTGTGGTGAGCCACAAACCTATTTGAGAGTACCTGAAAATTCAGCTCCTCTTTTGCTCCCTATGATAAGGCCCATGCTCAGCAGTCACAGAACATGGAGCTTCGCCCTGTGCCCCTCAAGAACAAGGCACAGGATAAAACCAGAGGAGGGATTTGTGTCACCAACTAGTTACCCCGAGAAACTCAAGGGTGGGTATGGATATTTTAACTGTTTCTCCAAGTTGTTACTTTTCCTTATGTTAAGGAGATGCAATCACGAAGCTCCCTGAATCAGACCAAGCCTCATCACAAGAGCAATGCCTATGACCTTTGCCTTATTTTTAAGGCTAAGATCTCTCCAGGAGGAGCTTAGGCCTTAACCTATACCTAGACCATAACCTACAGTGTATGTGGAAGCATGTTTTCAAACTGAGCCTGTGCAAGAAAATGCCCATCTCTCCCTTTTAACTATTCATTCCTTATCTGAAATAAATGTCCCTTCTTCCCTTTGTTCAGGGAGGGCATGACTTGGGAGATGATTCTTCATAGTCTCCTATTTTCTGCAAATATGCCTTACTTTGTGAGATAGCTACTTCTGATGGAGAGCCTGATTTAACTCACCAGGAACAAACCCACATTGGTTAGGTAAGAAAGGGAATCCTGAGAATAAAATAACAAAGCTGGAGGTACCACACTCCCTGATTTCAAAATATACTACAAAGCTATAGTAATCAAAACAGCACTGTAGTGGCACAAAAACAGACACACAGATCAATGGAACAGAATTGAGAGCAAGGTAAATAAACCCACACATCTATGGACAGCTAATTCTTAACTAGGGAGCAAAGAATAGACAATGGACAAAGGAAAGCCTCTTCAATCAATGGTATGGGGAAAACTGGACAGCCACCTGCAAAAGGATGAAAGACCATTATATTACATCATACACAAAAATTAACTCAAAATGTATTAAAGGACTTGAATGTAAGACCTGAAACAATAACACTTCTAGAGGAATACATAGGCACTATCCTCTTCAACATCGATCTTAGCAGTGTATTTTCAAATACCATGTCTGACCAGTCAAGGGAAACAAAAGAAAAAATAAACAAATGAGAGTACATCAAACGAACAAGCTTCTGTACAGCAAAGGAAACCATCAACAAAATGAAAAGTCAACCTGAAAATTGGCAGAAGATATTTTCAAACTCATGCTTATCACATATATGGTATGAGCAGTTAATATCCAAAATATATAAAGAACTCATACATCTCAACAACAAATAAACTAAAAACCCAACTCAGAAATGGGCAAAAGACATTTCTCCAATGAAGATATACAGATGGCCAGCAAGCACAAGAAAAGATGTTCACCATCACTAATTATCAGGGAAATGCAAATGAAAACTATCATGAGATATCAACTTACACCCATCAGAATGGCTATGATTAACAAAAAAGGATATAAGAAGTATTGGGGAGGATCTGGAGAAAAGGGAACTCTCATATCCCGCTGGTGGGAGTGCAGCCACTATGGAAAACACTATAGAGATTCCTCAGAAACTTAAGTATAATAGTTCAGTATGATCCAGCTAATCCACTGCTGGGTATTTTTGCAAAGAACATGAAAACATGAGTAGGTAAAGACATATTCACCCTTATGTTCATTGCAGCTTCATTCAGAGTAGCCAAATCTTGGAAACATTTAGGTGCTCATTAAGAGATGAACGGGGACCATCCCAGTGGCACAGCAGTGAAGTTCACACGTTCCGCTTTGGTGGCCTGGGGTTCACCAGATAGAATACCAGGTGTGGACATGGCACTGCTTGGCAAGTCCCACATACAAAGTAGAGGAAGATGGGCATGGATGTTAGCTCAGGGCCAGTCTTCCTCAGCGAAAAGAGGAGGATTGGTGGCAGATGTTAGCTCAGGGCTAATCTTCCTCAAAATCAAAAAACAGAGACAAATGGATAAAGAAGAAGTGGTATATATACACAATGGAATACTACTCAGCCATGAAAGAGAATGAAATCTGGCAATTTGTGACAACATGGATGGAACTTGGTATTATGCTAAGTGAAATAAGTCACAGTGAGAAAGTCAAATACCGTATGATCTCATTCTTATATAGAAGAAAAAAAGGAAAACAAACGCATAGAGACAGAGATTGGATTGGTCCTTACCAGAGGTTAGGAAGGAGGCAGGAGGGTAAATTGGGTAATTCCACACATGGATATGGTGATCCATTGCAATTAGCCTTTGGGTGGTGAATATGATGTAACCTACACCAAAATCGAAGGGTAATCATGTACACTTGAAATTTATATAATGTTATAAACCAATGTTACTGCAACAAATAAATATATAAATAATAAAGGAATGAATATGATAAAGTTGCAGGGTACAAATCAACACGAAGACATATGTTGGGTTTCTATCCAATAACAAGGAATTTGCTCAAAGAGAAATTGCAAATGCAATCCCATTTACAATTGCAGCAAAAAGAATAAGCCACCTGGGAAGAAACTTCTCCAATGAGGTGAAAGAACTTTGCACTCAAAACGGTAAAACATTGTTGAAAGAAATGGAAGACACAAAGAAATGGAATGATATTCCACGCTCTTGGATTGGAAGAATTAACATAGTTAAAATGTCCATACTTCTTAAAGCAATCTACAGGTTCAATGCAGTCCCTATCAAACTTCCAATGACATTTGTCACAGAAATAGAACAAAGAATCCTAAAATTTGTATGGCAAAACAAGAGACTCCAAAGAGCCAAAGGAATCCTCAGAAAAAAGAACAAAGCCGGAGATATCACATTGCCTGATTACAAAATATACTACAGAGCTATAGTAATCAAAACAGCACTGTACTGGCACAAAAACAGACACACAAATCAATGGAGCAGAATCACGAGGGCAGAAATAAACCCACACATCTATGGACAGCTAGTTTTTGACAAGGGAGCAAAGAACATACAATGGACAAAGGAAAGCCTCTTCAATAAATGGTGTGGGAAAACTGGACAGCCACATGTAAAAGAATGAAAGTAGACCATTGTCTCACATTGTACACAAAAATTAACTCAAAATGGATTATAGATTTGAATGTAAGACCTGAAATAATGAAAATTCTAGAAGAAAATAAAAGCAGTACCGTATTTGACATCGGACTTAGAAGTATATTTTCAAGTACTATGTCTGACCGGGTAAGAGAAACAGTAAAAAAAGAGAAAAAATAAGCAGATGGGACTACATCAAACTAAAAAGCTTCTGCACAGCAAAGGAAACCACCAAGAAAACGAAAAGACCACCTAACAATCTGTAGAATATATTGGCAAGCCATATATCTGATAAGAGGTTAATATCCAAAATTTATAAAGAACTCATACATATCAGCTAGAAAAATTGAAAAGCCCAATAAAAAAATGGGCAAAAGACATTTCTCCAAAGAAGATATACACAGGGCCAACAGGCACATGAAAAGATGTTCAACGTGACTAATTATCAGGGAAATGCAAATGAAAACTACGATGACATATCACCTCATGCCCGTCAGAATGGCTATAATTAGCAAGACAGGAAATAAGTGTTGGAGAAGATGTGGAGAAAAGAGAACTCTCATACACTGCTGGTGGGAGTGCAAGCTGGTGCAGCCACTATGGAAAAACTTTGGAGATTCCTCAAAATAATTATGAGTACAACCACCATACGATCCAGCTATTCCAACAAAGGGTATTTACCCAAAGAAGATGAAAACATGAACATGTAAATATGTATGCGCCCCTTTCTTCATGGCAGCATCATTCACAATAGCCAAGACTTTGAAGCAAACAAGGTTCCCGTCAAGGGCCAATTGGTAAAGAAGATGCGGTATACAACTAGACGGACACACAACTAAAAATGCACAACTATGTACCTGGGGGCTTTGTGGAGAAAAAGGAAAAATAAAATCTTTAAAATAAAAAAAAGGAGATGTGGTATATATACACAATGGAATGCTGTTCACCATGAAAAAGGATGAAATCTGGCCATTTGTGACAACATGGATGGAACTTGAGGGTCCACTGTGCCCAGTGAAATAAGTCATACTATGGAAGTCAAATATTGTATGATCTCATTCATAAATAAAAAAACAATAAGCAAACAGATAGAGACAGAGATTGGATTTGTGGTCACCAGAGGGTAAGGAGGGAGGGAGGATGGTGAAATGAGTGATGAGGCACATGTGTATGGTGATGGATTGTAATTGGTCTTTGGGTGGTGAGCATGATGTACTCTACACAGAAATCGAAATATACTGATTTACACCTCACATTTACATAACGGTGTAAACCAATGTTACCACAATAATGAATGAATGAATGAATAAAACAAATAAATAAATAAGAAATGAATATGGTAAAGTTGTAGAATACAAAATTAACATGCAGAAATCAGTTGCTTTTTTATACACTAACAAGGAAGTAGCAGAAAGAGAAATTAAGAAATGAATCCCATTTACAATTGCAGCAGAAAGAATAAAATACCTGGGAAGAAACTGAACCAAAGAGGGAAAAGACTTTTATACTGAAACTGATAAAACGTTGTTCAAAGAAATAGAGGAAGACACAAAGAAATGGAATGGTATTCCGTGCTCTTGGAATGGGAGAATTAACACAGCTAGAATGTCCATACTCCCTAAAGCAATCTACAGATTCAATGCCATCTCCATCATAGTTCCAATGACACTTGTCACAGAAATAGAACAAACAATCCTAAAATTTATATGGCACAACAAGACTCCAAACAGCCAAGGGAGTCCTGAGAACAAAAAGCAAAGCTGGAAGTATCACACTCCCTGACTTGATGTAAGTTGAAGAAATTGGAAACATTGGCTGAGCCAGTGGCTGGTGTCTCTGATGAGCTCCTGTGGCTCATCCTTGATCTGGAAGTCACTGACATGCTTCCCATTCTCCCCTACATCCCTAGTCCTGCCATCTCCTTCCATGGGTCTCAGGGATGGGAAAAGCATTAAAGCCCAACATCCACCTCTTTCAACTCTTCCTGGCACTTTTGGCAAATATCAGCCCAATAATGACATTGACCATGGCCAAGCTCCCTGCTGAGCACTTCCATTCATGATCATCTCATTTAAATCCCGTAGAAGCCTCCATGAGGTGGATAAAATGATCATTCCTGTTGTTCAAATGGGGCAACTGAGGCTCAGAGAAGTGAAGCAAACAGGCCAAGAAGTGCACACGGGTTTGAATCCAGGTCTCTGAGGGATGGGTGGAGAAACTAGGGCATCCACACAGGGGAAGAGGGGGATCATGGGACACAGCGCTATCTTTGAATCTTTCTAAACTTCAGTTCCTTTGTCTTTAACATGGGGATAATTATAATAATACTTTCCACCACAGTAATGGTGAGGGAATGTGTAAGTCACTTCTCAGAAGTGCTCAGTAGATGTTCATTATTGTCACTGTTATTGCTTCTATTCCCAACTCCAGAAAGCCTTTTCTTTCTGGTCAGGGTCTCTTTCCTAGCCTGGGAGAAGAGACAGCCAGATAACTCCGCACTGCTTGTCCCTAGGTCTCTGGCTGTATAAAGCAGGATTTCAGGATTTCCCTTGGTCTCTGTCTCTAGTTTGGACTACATGTTGGCCACCATCCAGGCACTGTTCTCCTACAATCTGGACCACCTCATGGTGAAGCAAGTGCTTTTAGACAACATCCTGAATGCCTCATCCCACTGCCTGGGTGCAGCTTAACTAGTGGTTGATGTGCATGTGACAGGTGCAAGATGGGGTCTGGTTTCATGGCTTGAAGAGATAGGGCTGTGAGGAAGGATGGGTTTTCTCAGTAGCAATGTAAATGGATGGAGGCTCTGGAGGTGAAAGGGAGTCTATCTAGATACCCATGGAAGTGTGCCATCCAACAGGAGGCAGGAAGACAACATCAAGCAACTACACCCAAGGGAATGGTTATTATTACACATCAATTTTTCCAACTCAAAACGTGAAGAGTCCTGAGTTGACTTCTTAGACCCCTTAGTTATGAGTCATGCATTGTTTCATTCTCATTCATTTATTCAATAAATACTTAAGGGAAGTAAATAGGCACTGATGGTACATTTTGATGATTGCTATAATCAGAGAATTTCTAGAGCCTGGGGGAACCTCAAGGAGGGACACACAGCCATGTCTTGAAAAGTTTTCTGAGGAAGTGATGAGGAAACAGAGATGTGATGGGGAACAGGACCTAGAAAGGGGGAAGAGATGGGGAGTGGTCCTGCATGTGTCTATAACCTAGAGAGAAAGATCAGGGCATATTTGGGGAAGCTGTTAGAAGATTGGTTAGAGGCTGAACCATACAGTTTGACACAGGAGAGGTGACAGTTGAGGCTAAAGATGTGGGCAGGGTCTTTGGGCAATGGAATGGTTCGTGGGGGGACACTACACATTCAGAGTCCTGCTTTAGAAAGCTCATCTTCTAGGTGATGTTTGGAGAATGGATTGGGAGGGGGAAGACGACCAGAGGCAGAAAGCCCCATTAGGAACCTAGGTCAGAAAAGGTATGTGACAGATGCCCACTGGGGTGATCAGCAACTGCACTTGTTGACTATGCCCCCAAAGAGGCCCAATCTCCTCTTCCCCCATCCTAGTGATCTCTCATAATTCTTGGTTGGGAGTTGGACAGGTAGACATATGAATGGATTCAATGTGGACATGGAGATGAAGGGTCTTCTGCAGCCCACCTTTAAAAACCCAGCTCAGGGCCCTGCCCTGTGGCAGAGTTGTTGGGTTTGCATGCTCTGATTTGGTGGCCAGGGATTTCACCAGTTCGGGTCCTGGGCACAGGCCTTGCACTGCTCGTTGGGCCATGCTGAGGAGGCATCCTACATGCCACAGCTAGAAGAACCCACAACTAAAAATATACAACTATGTACTGGGGGGCTTTGGGAGAAAAAGGAAAAATAAAATCTTTAAAAAAAAAAAAAAACAAAAACAAGCTCCAGTCATGTTGCCAGGAATAAGTGGACCTGGCTGGAATGACGTCTTTGTTAAAATCTTCTCCTGATCAAGGAATTTTATTCTTTCTGTTTATTCTAGGCGGGGAGGCACCATTTCATCTACTGACAGACAAGCCAAGAAGCGATCCCAGTCCCCAGCATTTCCAGCTGAATTTCACTATCACCAACCTACTCTATTCCCAGGACATAACCCAGCCAAGCACCACCAAACAACAATAGAACAAGAGAAGTATTAAGGATGTGGTGAGAATGGCGTTGCTTGGCCAATCTGTTCTCATGTAAGGACTGACCTTTGGGCACTGCGTGGTCAGAGTTTGACTTTTGTTAACAATTCATGAAGACACGTCCTTATTCCTGTTTTACAAATTAAGAAATAGGCACTGAGAGTTTCAATAGCTGGCCCAGGGCCACATAGTTAAGTCATAGCCTGGAAAAATAAATGGGGAAGTTCATTCAGTAGCTGAAAACTCTCAGAGGCCACAGAGCCTGGGATTCTGACCTCGAAAAGATTGCCGTGTCTTTCAGCTCATCCAGCTCTTCTGAAACAGCAGTGTCAGGAGTTATTTTTCTGACTGTCAAGTTTTAGCATTCAGTGGAATTTCAACTCAGGACCTAATGACTCTGGAAAGTTCTCCTTCTGTAAAAGTATTGCCATTCCATAGTCTCTCAGTTCCAGCTGTTATGAAAGAGAATCCTTGGAATATGGAATTGTTACCTTAAATCCAGCTTCTTTCTAAACCAGTGAGCCCAACAGGTTTAGAACTTCAGGGAAGCCTGTGTAAACTCAGAAGTCATGGAGGTACCTAGTGCTGGGAGCCATGGAATATAGTGTGTAGGAATCATGCCTTAGTCAAGATTCATGGAAGATGGGGGCCCAGAACCAGTTGACTTAGGATCCAGCAGTCTGTGCTGTTCTGTAGTGTATCCACTAACCACATGAGGCAATTTAAGTCTTTATACGCCTGTTGGGATAGGGTTCACATACCGTGTGTTCATCTGCTTATCTCTTAGGATTTTCTATATATGATATGTCATCTGCAAAAGGAAATAGTTTTACACCTTCCTTTCCAACCTGGATGCCTTTTATTTCCTTTTCTTGCCTAACTGCCCTCATTAGAACCTCTAGTACAATGTGGTTACCACATGAGATGATGGCAGACATTGCTGTCTTGTCCATGGTCTTAGGGGGAAATTTTCAGTCTTTCACCATTGAGTATGTTGTTAGCTGTGGGCTTTTCAAGGATGATATTTATCAGGTTGAGAAAATTTCTTTCTATTCCTAATGTGTTGAGTGATTTCTTTTTTAATCCTGAAGGACTTGTATTTTGTGAAACCTATATTCCATGTGTGTATTGAGATTATGTGGTATTTGTCCTTTACTCTATTAATACGGCATATTACGCTAATCAATTATTCAGATAAACCAAACTTTCAGCTAAATGTGAGGGATTAAGTCCTTCTCAAGTCTTTCCTGGTTATGCACAGAGCCCTGCACACTTACAGCCTTCTAGATAACCACAAATCCACTGGAGCTTTCCGAAGTCCCCTATGGACATTTCATTCCCACAATTTTTCTTTTATGCTTCTGCTCACCTCTTGCCTGCCTCAACTGGTATAGCTCACTCAGACCTCTGAAATGTAAAACACTTACCACTGATGTTTTTTCTTCAAGTGCTCTGGGGAAAAGCTTTCCTCACTGAGCAAGCTCTGAGTCAACTAAAGAGAAGCCCTGAGAGTGAGGCTTTTTCAAGGAGCTGCCAGACGGGTCAGATAGTGACAGTTCAGTGGGGGTGGGTCTTTTAGGAGCTCCAAATCCATTATGGCTGCTAAGGTGTTGGTTTTCAGAGCTACCATGGTTCTGAGACTGATGGTTTTCAAAGTTATTGAGAATACTGTGAGGGCAGGATGGGAATAGTGCAAGTTATAATGCCACAGAGCTTACTCACTTCACCAAGAATCAAGTGTTTCTTAACCAAACAGTCCTCAGATTGCTGTAAGCCTTTGGTTAATTTCTAGACTTCTGAAAATATTGATTGTGACCATTTTGACCAGTCTTCACTTTTTTTTTTTTTTTTTGGATTTTCAGAAATCCTTTCTCCAACATTTCCCTGTGACTACTTATTAATAAATCAATTACATTAAATTAAAATGCATGAGAAATTTAGCTCCTCGTTCCTGCCCAGTAGGCACATTTTAACTGCTCAATAACAACATAGGACTAATAATGACTGTATTGGGTAGGGCAGACAAATGTTCACATCCTTACAGAAAGTTCTCTTGAACAGGACCTAGAATCAGGGCAGAATTCCAGACACTCTTATGCATCCCTTGTGCCCTTCTAGGTCTGTCCCCACAGTAACTACACTGGGGACCGTCTGTGTAACTTCTCACCATTGATGAGGAGACTGGGCAGAGTTGCCATCTGTGGGGAATTCCTGTGACTGACTCAGAATGTTACCCAGCTACAGAGCCTTACCCTGGAAAAGATCAGTATCTTTGTGGAAGGGAAGGCTGCCTGGTCACTGGGGCAGGAGTAGGTTTCCAACTTCTACACCTGAGGTGGTTCCTGGGAATCTGGGGGACTGGAGTGGAGAGAGCATGGAGCCTTCTCAGGCTAGTGGGAGGTGGCATAGGCCCCCAGGCTTTACCCACCATTGAGGGAGAGTAAAGGAGACCCAGTGGAATATAAGAGGCCTTCTCCTAGACAGCTCTGTGAGCTCAGGCTAGTCACCTCCCCTCTCTGGACTCTGTTTCCTTATCTCTGCACTGAAAGCCACTTGGCCAGTTGGTCAGTGAGGGCCTCTAGCTGTGTGTGAACCAGCATTGACAAGTCTGGCAGGGTGGACCTGTTTCCACATCCATAGGCTGTATAAAAATAGGAATGAGCCTGACTTGGCCTACAGGCTGTAGTTTGCCAAGTCCTGCTCTAGATCAGCACCATGAACTCGAGCTTTCTGCACAGACGGAAATGATCTATATCTGTGCTGAACAGTGCATAGCTACCTGTGGCTATCGAGTACTTGAAGTTACATTATTGTGACTAGGATTTATGGTTACCAATTTCTAATGGTACTGAGGTACCAGATTTTTAATTTTACTTAATTAAAATTAATTTTAACTTAAAAAGGCACTTGTAAATCCACATTGGACGACACATTGGCTGGAGAGAGGTTGCACAAGTGCAGGGACCTGAAACCCTTCCCCCATGCACAACAGGTGCTGTGTGTCCAAACCCTCCTGGAGTTTATGTTGTAGTTGGTAACAAGAATGATAGGTGATTGAAAATTATAAATTAGGTGATGTGAACCAATCCATGATTGGGAGTGGTAATCTGAGAAGACTTCTTGGAGGAAATTACATTATAACAGAATCCTCAAAAATGAGTATAAAACAACTCAATAAAGGAGAAGAGGATGAATATTTTTCTAGGCAGAGGAGAAAGCTTTTGAGTGAGAATTTACAAATTTAGAGAGATCCCATGGGCTTGCCAGTTATGATGACCCATTCTCCCCACGACCATCATATGATGGCCCAGCCCAATTTCAGTTCTCTGTGCCAAGAGGTATAAATTTGATTTAATTTGTTACTCTCTTGTCGTGCGATAATGGCCTTGAATATGTAGCAAAATTCCCTGATTTTTCAGAGGTACAAAATGGGGTTGAAACCTCACGATGTCTACTTGACTTTAATATTTCATTGAAAATATCCATTTTCATTGAAGCAAGGGTGGCAACTATTAATAATTTACACATTGGAATAAATATTGTTTTAATTGGCTAAAATATACATTGTTAAATCTAGGTGATGGATGTTTCTGATATTGTTCTACTTTTCTGTGTTTGAAAAGTTTTATTTAAAAAAGTAAAACACACATGCATTCTCCATTCCATTCACTTCCAGGGTATTCTCCCAACAGAAATGGTGCTTTGACTGAGAATTCTGGTCAACCTCAAGGAAGCCCCAGCCCAGGGTGGGGAGGGAATATCTTGATGCTCTGACCCATAGATGATAACCATGCAAACAGGGTGTTGGGTGATGATGAAAGCTGGCCAACCCATGTCAAGGAGTGTTGCAACACAGTGAGGAGACAGCAGCAGCCCTGGGGGAATTACAGGAGATTCCTCACACCAGGAATTGTCTGCCCATATCTCCCCTTCTAGACCATCGTTCTCATTTGCTTGGCAGGATTCATGGTGCTTATCACATGCCTGATCTGCTGTCTCCTGGTAAGCAAGGAAGTGTTGTTTGTCTTCTTACTATTGGGTTGTAGGAACTCTTTATATATTATAAATACATGTGCTTTGCTAAGAATATGTTTTGTTTTCTCCCATTGACCACTTGGTATGCAGAGCTCCTTTAGAGCTTAAATTAATAGTGAAATTATCTACCTGACTCTTACTGACTCACTCCCACATCCCAGATATTTCCATCAACCCAAACGGTCATGTGCAAAAATAAATAACTCAGAAAACATATCCACCCCCCACCAATTCCTGATTTCCAGTTTTTACTCAAATGCTCATACAATAGATACTCTTTCCTCAAGATTGGAAGCGATGCCAGATCACCACATCCTCATCTTCATTTCTCTTCTCCAATTCCTATCATCCCAGGATTCCATGGGCTATGATCTCAATAATTCCCTTGGAATGATCCAAACTTTCTTACTGCTCATATCTGTCTTGTAAAACTTCAAACCCAGAAGATCCTGGTCATCTGCCATGCCTTACCTGCTGCTGGTTTTATGTTAACTGCTAAGAAAAGCACATAACATATGTTGGTACCACTATATATCCAATATCACCTACCTCAACTGGGAATTTTCCACAAACCCTGGAAATTTTACTTTCTTATGTGTCAGTAATTTACTCCTTGATTTTCCACACAGCCTGTTTTTAATATTCCCCACTTTCCTTATTCCTTCATACATATTCAAAGTCACTTGACTTTCCTCACATTTCACAGAGAAATTGCTGTCTATAAGTCCTTCTCTGTAGTGGGGAACCATTGAGAAAAGATCATCTACATTATGTGTCTCTGTCCCACCACCTCCTCAGACCCCCCACACTCCATCTGCCCTCGCTATTCTATGGGTGATTCCCTTGGTAAGGCCGCACTGACTCCTTTCTTACTAGACCCAAGAGAAACTTTGCATTATTCATCCTACGTGATCCTTAAATGGAAATCTTTTAAGTATGTTTGCAACAACTTAGAGATGTGAATCTTATGTTACAACTGTGAACGTTATAATATCTCAATACATAGAATGTATATCTGAAAAAATTCAAGTTACGAATGGAGATTATGCTACAGCTGACAACTCTCCTGACTCCACCCCTCTGACAACACCTGGAGAGTTTTACACAAATCCCACCCTGTCACTGCATGCTTCTACCTGCCATAGGCCAGGGAAACATTTCTAGAAGGCTCATGCTCTGTGCATGCCCAGATCTGGGGATGACACTTCTCCTTAGTGTGAAGAAAAGGATCAGAGTGCAGACCCTGTGAGCTGCAGCAATTAGGACAAGGACTGGGGTTGGTGACAGAGAGAAGAGAACCTTTAGAGGGTACCATCACTAGGGTCCAAGAAGCCCCAGTGATTCCCGGATAGAATCAAAGAAGATGCTTAATGACAGAACACATAAGTTTGGGTGTGATTCTGCTTGGGAATGCCTGTAGGATGACATATGTGACAGTGGCAAAGCATTCAACAGTGTTGTTCATTCTTTTATTCATTGTATGTCATGGAGTGCTTTCTACATACATCTGGGCACTAGCCTCACCCTCTGGAGCTTATGAACAGTGTCAGAAGATTTTTTAAATTTTATTTATAATGCATCGATACAGTGCTTATGATATGTAGGTGTTCCAAGCATTTTACAGACATTAACTCCTTTAATACTCGCCATGATTTTACAAAGTGGGTACGCTTATCATTATTGCCAACTGACAGATGAAGAAACTGAGGCACCAATGACATAGTAATTTGCCCAATACACATATCTAGTAAGTGACTGCGCTGAAATTTGAGCATGAGATGTTTGCTCCATTTTCTATGCTCCTAATAATGATATTTGCTCTCCAAAGACTTCACACATTGAAAAGATTTGATCAACTTATCCATTTTCTTGGTATATTCAATAGCCTCGCTTATCTGTTTGAAAAATATAATAGCTGCATAGAAACTATTGCACATACACGCCCAAATTACTTCTAACAATATCCCCGTCCTTGAAAATTAATACAGAGAACACTTCAAACCATTTCTTGCCCAGGCTGGGTGGGCTCTGAGGAAATCCCAGTGTTACTCTAATAAGCCAAGGGCAGGCTAGGAGTTGGGTCTCAGGGGAAAGGTGACCTCAGAAGTTACCACTCAATTACAAAATAGATGGGAAGGTCTCACCGGTAACTGAATTCAGGATCTGGTGGAGTTTCAACCTGGTGCTCATTTTCTGGCTTGGGTTTAGGTGCTGGTGCTGCATTACAGTGAGAGGGGATGGATCACTGTGTTCTTGGGGAAACCAGACCCATGAAAGAGAAGAAATGATGGTTTTCTTTCACAATGGACTTGTAGTGAGAAAAATTGGGCCTGGAAGGGATAATTGTGTGCTTAGTGTGACCAGAAGGAATTGCACCTGCTTCAGCCAAAGTAGACAGCCCTTCCACATGAACACATCTTATCTAAATAAGACAAAGAAGGAGGAAATAATTTAATTCTCTTCTGGATGTGAGATGTGTGATGGTAGAGATCTGCCTAGAAGGTTCCAAAAAGCCTCACTGAGGTGACATTCGCTGTCACCATAATGACAAGGGTAAGCCAGCCCTGCCTTTGCTGGGAAGAGTTAGTGTGTCAGGGAGAAGGCGCCACTGGTGAAGAAACTCACAGGAAGAAGTGAGTTTAACCAGAGGAGGTCAGAAAGGCAGCAGTGTGGCTGGAGGGATCCTGAGAGGAGAGAGCAGGGGAGAAAGGAGGATGGCAGGGCCAGATCCCGGGACCTGGTAGACTATTTCCTTTTCCTCTTTGACAACATTGCTCTAAAATCTTGCACCTATAAAGCACAAATATTTAACATCTTATAACTTCTGTGTCCCAGGCTTCAGGCATGGCTTAGCTGGGTGCCTCTGCCTCAAGGTCTCTCTGAAGTGGGGGCAGCAGTTACTATTGAGGCTCAACTGGGGGAGAATTTTCTCCCAAGCTCAACACTCACATGACTGTTGTCAGAATTCATTTGGATTGACAGTCTGAGTTCCTATCCTTCTGTTGGCTGGGCACACCCTCAGGTCTCTCCTATGGAGCCTCTACATAGGGCAACTGAAAACGGGCATTTGCTTTTCCATTTGCAGAGATAGACAGAGAGAGAGAGAGAGATGGAAACAGGGAGAAGGAAAGAGGGAGGGAACTCAAGAAAGCGAGTAAGAAGGAAGTGACAGAGTTGAAAACTTGGACATGGTGGCCAGCCCCATGGCTGAGTGACTGAGTTCACACACTCCATTTTGGGCCCAGGGTTTTACCAGTTTGGATCCTGGGCACAGACATGGCACCACCCATCAAACCATGCTGAGGCAGCATCCTCATAGCACAACCAGAATGACCTACAACTACAATATACAACTATGTACCAGGAGACTTTGGGAGAATAAGCCAAAAAACAAAAACAAAAACAAAAACAAAAAAAAAGATTGGCAACAGATGTTAGCTCAGGTGCCAATCTGAAAAAAAACAAAAAACCTGGACATGATCCCGTCACCTTGGCTGTATTAAGCTGTTCAGAAGCCAGTAACTAACCACATGATAGTTACACGAGGATATGCACACCAGGAGGCAGGGAGCATTGGGAGCCATTGTGGAGGCTGCCCAACACATAGGCCAACATGAGGCACTGGGGTCCATAAAACAGGGGACTGTGGAAGGTTTAATGCCAGTGGATGATATTAGATGAATATCTGAATTTCATCTAATTTCAACACTTTAAAGATGCAGGCCTGAATATGAGGCTTGGAGAGGCTGTGAATTTCCCAAGATCACACAGCTGAAACCCAGGCCAGCTTTGAGAGATAGTCTGTGGTATATCCCACGCTTTCTTGTAATTATTTCATCTGTAAGTTTGTTCATCAGACACATGTGATGCTCGCCCACAGGTGTTGTAGATGTCATCTCATATACAACTGATCATGTGCCTAGGTAGTAGTTTTGAGTATCATCACCATTGTGCAATTTGGGAGAGTGGGGAAGCCCTGAGAGGCACAATGGCTTTTCCAGGACACAGAACTGGTAGAAAAAAAGAGGTCTGAATTCAGTTCTGCCTCCTCAAAGCTGGAGCCCTGGCTTCATCCCCAAGGAGTTGAGGGCAGGGTTGTGATGGATATTTGTGTACAGTTATGGAGATGACATCGGCAAGGAGGATGAGCAGTCAAGAGCCCAGAAGGCTCAATGCCAAAGTACAATGCCTTGGGAGCATAACACAATGTCTGCCTGTTTATCACTCAGCAGAGTGCTGTCCATTTGAGCATTCAGCACAGTGGCTGGTGAGCACTCAGCATAACGCCTGCATGTTGAGCACTCAGCACTGTGTCATCCTGTGACAAATAGAAATGGCAAGCAATAGGATATATTGGAGAATATGAGGAAGCCATTTGGTGTAAACCTAATTTGGCCTGACTGGTGTTTTTTCCAAAAGGACCTGACTGTGGCTGTTCAGCATGCATTGTATATCTGTTTTAAAACATTTACTATGGCAAGAACAAATGGCCTTAAGATAAAGGTGCAACTTCCCCCCACATTGGCATTTCCTTAAGGATAAGCATCCTTCCTTAGGCTAGGAACTGATTGCTGTGCTCACCTTTGACCACCCAGCTCACCTGTGACCACCCAGCTCAAGACAGCAGGCCTGCCATCCTGCTGTGTTCACCAAGACAGCAGACCTACCTGCTGTTTCCATCAATCACCGTGCCGACAGAGCAGTCTCATGACTATTGTAAAAGGACGTTTCAATTCTATGTGAAACATCCTGTTTGGGGGTAGATAACCCCTCTGTGCACCCCACTTCTTTGGTGCCCTTTCTTCCTTTGGGAAGAAAGGCCCTGAGCCATGGACCTCACATTTTAGCTTAGAATGAAGTCACCCAAATTTTCATTTATAGATTGGTTATGGATTATTTTCGTTGACACCTGTGAGAACTCAGCACTGTGCATGGTGCTCACTCAGCCTAGTGCCTTCCTGGTGAGCACTCAGCACAATGCCTGCATGGTGAGCTCTCAGCACAGTGCCTGGTGAACATTCACAAAGCTCATCCCAGGTGAGTGATAAGCACAGTGTCTGCCTGGTGAACATTCAGCACAGTAACAACAGGTGAGTACTCAGCATAGTGCCTACATTGTGAGCATTCAGCAGAGAGGCTGGTGAGCAGTCAGCGCAGCTCCTATCTGGTAAGGACTCAGCATATTTCCTGTCAGGTGAGCACGCATCACAGTACCTGGTCACCACTCAGCAGACTACCTGCCTGTGGAGCACTCAGCAAAGTGCTTGGAGAGCACTCAACACAGCGCTTCATGAACGCTCAGCACTTCCCATATTTGCATTCCTAGCCCTGGCGCCTCCATTCCCAGGTCTCTTTCTCTGAGGCCACCAAAAGAGTTCTTCCTCAGGCACCTCTGCTAGACATTTCCTATAAAGGGAAGAGGGAAAGACTTGAAGACACTTTTTCCCCCTCTGACTCAGTACCCCACACTTCTCCACTCCTATCTCATCCCTCCTATTCCCCAGTATCCAGAGAAAAAAAAATTGAACCCTTCTGTCTGGGGCTCTCCAAACAGTGAGATGACCCACATATCTGTGCTTATCCACATGACCCTCAACCAGTGAGCCATTCCATGGGAGAAAATTAAATAGAAGGAGACTAAAATTCCAGTTTTAGTTTCTTGCTTATACCATCACGGTAAGTGATTAAAGGCTTAACTCCTTCATTTTGAGTTTGTTGTTTTAACCAGTCACGATGACACCTGGCAGTTCAGCTGTCTCTCTCTCAGCCCAGCTGATCTCCTGACATTAGCTTTATATAATTGTGCTACAAGATTCAGGAGGATAAAAGACAAGTTTAAATGCTCTAGTGGAGGGGCTGGCCCCGTGGCTGAGAGTTTAAGTTCATGCGCTCCACTGCAGGCAGACCAGTGATTCGCTGGTTTGTAATCCTGGGTGCAGACATGGCACTGCTCATCAAACCAAACTGAGGCAGCATTCCACATGCCACAACTGGAAGGACCTACAATGAAGAATATACAACTATGTACCAGGGGGCTTTGGGGAGAAAAAGGAAAAAAATAAAATCTTTAAAATAAATTCTGGTGGAGAAGTGGAACATATCTTTAAAAAAGACAAAGTAAATTTGGAGAAATGAAAATAAAAATTCTAAAACTGACAAGTACAATAATATTAAGAAGTCGATTGATGTGTTTGAAAGTGCACATCTTAGAGACAGCTAAGGAAAAATTAAGAAGCAAGATACATTGTTGGAACGAAATACAGAATAAAGTGCGAAGAGGCAAAATTTTGAAGAAGAGAGAGTGAGAGTCCATGAGAATGAAATAGAAACAATTCTAAAATGCATTCAGCTATTACCACAGGTTAAAGGGACAAATGGGTAGCAGCAATATTGAACTTAAAATGACTAAACATTTTTAAACTGATGAATGACTATTGCATAGAGACAATAAGCTCAGTGGATCACAAGCACAACAAAAAACAAATTCCACATCTACAGTGATTATAATAAAAATCACAAAAAAGAGAGGCATGAAAAGACAAAGAGAAAAGCTGAACGCAGTCAGTGGGGGCAAAAACAAGAAGGAGAGGAGGAAATAAGGAAAGAGAGAAAGAACAAATTCAACTGATATCTCATTTTTCAACAGCAAAAATGAGAGCTGGATCACAGTGGGAGAAAACTAGCTTTAATGTGCTGAAACAATACAATGACAAACTCAAGAACTGTAAACAAAACGAAAATATTTTTTGAAAAAACTAGAAAACAAAAACATTTCTAGAAAAACAAAAACAGAAACTTTTCATTAACCTATTGTGGGAGAGCAGAATTTGCTACCCCAAAATGTGTATTTTTGGCTTGATTATTTTTAAGAACTAAAGACCAAGAGGATTCTTTGACTTTCCCCCTAACTTCCTAAGGGAATTTAAGATAGAAAGCCTGTTCCAGGAAGGAGCTCTCACCATAGATAACTATAGAGTAATATGTATTAGGTGTGGTAGATAAGGAGGAGCCTAGCAAGGCCCATTTGATCAAAACCCTCCTCATGTCCCACACTCTCTGCCAAACATGGCAAACATTTGTTGACCAAACATTTGCTTTTCCTTCTCTTATTGAATTGCCTCCCTCCCCTTTGAAGTCTCTGTTGTTAGCTGTGGGTTTCTCAAGGATATTTATCAGGTTGAGAAAATTTCTTTCTATCCCTAATGTGTTGAGTGATTTCTTTTTTAATCCTGAAGGACTTGTATTTTGTGAAACCTATATTCCATGTGTGTATTGAGATTATGTGGTATTTGTCCTTTACTCTATTAATACAGCATATTACATTAATCAATTTTTCAGATAAACCAAACTTTCAGCTCAAGGTGAGAGATTAAGACCTTCTCAAGTCTTTCCTGGTTATGCACAGAGCCCTGCACACTTACAGCCTTCTAGATAACCACAAATCCACTGGAGCTTTCCAAAGCCCCTTATGGACATTTCATTCCCACAATTTTTCTTTTATGCTTCTGCACACCTCTTGCCTGCCTCAACTGGTATAGCTCACTCAGACCTCTGAAATGTAAAACACTTACCACTGATGTTTTTTCTTCAAGTGCTCTGGGGAAAAGCTTTCCTCACTGAGCAAGCTCTGAGTCAACTAAAGAGAAGCCCTGAGCGTGAGGCTTTTTCAAGGAGCTGCCAGACGGGTCAAATAGTGATAGTTCAGTGGGGATGGGTCTTTTAGGAGCTCCAAACCCATTATGGCTGCTAAGATGCTGGTTTTCAGAGCTACCATGGTTCTGAGACTGAGGGTTTTCAAAGTTATTGAGAATATTGTGAGAGCAGGATGGGAGTAGTGCACGTTATAATGCCACAGAGCTTACTCACTTCACCAAGAATCAAGTTTTTCTTAACCAAACAGTCCTCAGATTGCTGTAAACCTTTGGTTAATTTCTAGACTTCTGAAAATATTGATTTTGACCATTGTGACCAGTCTTCTCATTTTTTTTTTTGTATTTTCAGAAATCCTTTCTCCAACATTCCCCTGTGACTACTTATTTATAAATTAATTACATTAAATTAAAATATATGAGAAATTTAGCTCCTCATTCACACCCAGTAGGCACATTTTAACTGCTCAATAACAACATAGGACTAATAATGACTGTATTGGGTAGGGCACACGAATGTTCACATCCTTACAGAAAGTTCTCTTGAACAGGACCTAGAATCAGGGTAGAATTCCAGACACCCTTGTGCATCCCTTGTGCCATTCTAGCTCTGTACCCACAGTAACCACACTGGGGGACCCTCTGTGTAACTTCTCACCATTGATGAGGAGACTGGACAGAGTTGCCCTCTGTGAGGAATTCCTGTGACTGATGCAGAATGTTACCCAGCTACAGAGATTTATCCTGGACAAGATCAGTGTCTTTGTGGATGGGAAGGCTCCCTGGTCACTGGGGCAGGAGTAGGTTTCCAACTTCAACACCTGGGGTTGTTCCTGGGAATCTGGAGGACTGGAGCAGAGAGAGCATGGAACCTTCTCAGGCTAGTGGGAGGTGGCATAGGCCCCCAGGCTTTACCCACCATTGAGGGAGAGTAAAGGAGACCCAGTGGAATATAAGAGGCCTTCTCCTAGACAGCTCTGCGAGCTCAGGCTGGTCACCCTTCCTCTCTGGACTCTGTTTCCTTATCTCTGCACTGAAAGCCACTTGGCCAGTTGGTCAGTGAGGGCCTCTAGCTGTGTGTGAACCAGCATTGACAAGTGTGGCAGGGTGGACCTGTTTCCACATCCATAGGCTGTATAAAAATAGGAATGAGCCTGACTTGGCCTACAGGCTGTAGTTTGCCAAGTCCTGCTCTAGATCAGCACCATGAACTCGAGCTTTCTGCAATGATGGAAATGTTCTATATCTGTGCTGTCCAGTGCATAACTACCTGTGGCTATCGAGTACTTGAAGTTACATTATTGTGACTAGGATTTATGGTTACCAATTTCTAATGGTACTGAAGTACCAGATTTTTAATTTTACTTAATTAAAATTACTTTTAATTTAAAAAGGCACTTGTTTCAACTCCACATTGAACAACACATCTATAAGAATTTGGCTGGAGAGAGGTTGCACAAGTACAGGGACCTGAATCCCTACCCCCATGCACAACAGGTGCTGTGTGTCCAAACTCTCCTGGAGTTTATGTTGTAGTTGGTAACAGCAATGATAGGTGATTGAAAATTATAAATTATGTGATGTGAACCAATCCATGATTGGGAGTGGTAATCTGAGAAGGCTTCTTGGAGAAAATTATGTTATAAGAGAAGCCATAAAATGAGTATAAAACAACTCAGTAAAGGAGAAGAGGATGAATATTTTTCTAGGCAGAGAAGAAAGCGTTTGAGTGAGAATTTACAAAGTTAGAGAGATCCCATGGGCTTGCCAGTTATGATGACCCATTCTGCCCGCGACCATCATAAGGAGGCCCAGGCCAATTTCAGTTCTCCGTGCCCAGAGGTACAGGTTTAATTTAATTTGTTACTCTCTTGTCGTGCGATAATGACCTTGAATATGTAGCAAAATTCCCTGATTTTTCAGAGGTGCAAAATGGGGTTGAAACCTCACGATGTCTACTTGACTTTAACATATCAATGAAAATATCCATTTTCATTGAAGCAAGGGTGGCAAGTGTTAATAATTTACACATTGTAAGAAAATTGTTTTAATTGGCTAAAATATACATTGTTAAATCTAGGTGATGGATGTTTCTGATATTGTTCTACTTTTCTGTGTTTGAAAAGTATTATTTAAAAAAGTAAAACACACATGCCTTCTCCATTCCATTCATTTCCAGGGTATTCTCCCAACAGAAATGGTGCCTTGACTGAGAGTTCTAGTCAACCTCAAGGAAGCCCCAGCCCAGGGTGGAGAGGGAATATCTTGATGCTCTGACCCATAAATGATAACCATGCAAACAGGGTGTTGGGTGATGATGAAAGCTGGCCAACCCATGTCAAGGAGTGTTGCAACACAGTGACGGGACAGCAGCAGACCTGGGGGAATTACAGGAGGTGGCTCACAGGAGCAAATGTCTGCCCATTTAATTTAAGTTCTAAAGGAGCTCTGCATACCAAGTGGTCAATGGGAGAAAACAAAACATATTCCTAGCAAAGCTAGGTTAGGAGTCCTAGCAAAGCTAGGAGTTTATGTCTGCCTATATCTCCCCTTCTAGACCATCGTTCTCAAGGCACCATTTCTGTTGGGAGAATACCCTGGAAGTGAATGGAATGGAGAATACATGTGTGTTTTACTTTTTTAAATAAAACTTTTCAAACACAGAAAAGTAGAACAATATCAGAAACATCCATCACCTAGATTTAACAATGTATATTTTAGCCAATTAAAAATTAAATTAAAATTGGCAGGATTCATGGTGCTCATCACATGCCTGATCTGCTGTCTCCTGGCAAGCAGGGAAGTGTTGCTTGTCTTCTTACTATTGGGTTGTAAGAACTCTTTATATATTATAAATACATGTGCTTTGCTAGGAATATGTTTTGTTTTCTCCCATTGGCCACTTGGTATGCAGAGCTCCTTTAGAGCTTAAATTAATAGTGAAATTATCTACCTGACTCTTAGTGACTCACTCCCACATCCCAGATATTTCCATCAACCCAAATGGTGATGTGCAAAAAGAAATAACTCAGAAAACATATCCACCCCCCACCAATTCCTGATTTCCAGTTTTTACTCAAATGCTCATACAACAGATACTCGTTCCTCAAGATTGGAAATAATGCCTGATCACCACATCCTCACCTTCATTTCTCTTCTCCTCTTCATTCTCTTCTCCTATCATCCCAGGATTCCATGGGCTATGATCTCAATAATTCCCTTGGAATGATCCAAACTTTCTTACTGCTCATATCTGTCTTGTAAAACTTCAAACCCAGAAGATCCTGGTCATCTGCCATGCCTTACCTGCTGCTGGTCTTATGTTAACTGCTAAGAAAAGCACATAACATGTGTTGGTACCACTGTATATCCAATATCATCTACCTCAACTGGGAAGCACCCATAAAGCCTGGAAATTTTACTTTCTTTTTATGTGTCAGTAATTTACAGCCTGTTTTTGGTATTCCCCATTTTCCTTATTCCTTCATACATATTCAAAGTCACTTAACTTTCCTCACATTTCACAGAGAAATTGATGTCTATAACTCCTTTTCTGTAGTGGTGAACCGTTGAGAAAAGATCATCTATATTATGTGTCTCTGTCCCACCACCTCCTCAGACCCCCCACACTCCATCTGCCCTCGCTATTCTATGGGTGATTCCCTTGGTAAGGCCGCACTGACTCCTTTCTTACTAGACCCAAGAGAGACTTTGCATTATTCATCCTACGTGATCCTTAAATGGAAATCTTTTAAGTATGTTTGCAACAACTTAGAGATGTGAATCTTATGTTACAACTGTGAACGTTAAAATATCTCAATACATAGAATGTATATCTGAAAAAATTCAAGTTACGAATGGAGATTATGCTACAGCTGGAAGGTACAAACTGGATTTGTGGAACCAATAAAAAAAAAACCCCAGAATGTAAACACTCTCATTATTAATTTTTATATACATTGCATACACGAATGATAATATCATGGTTATAATGGGTTAAAATATACTATTAAAATTAGGTTCAGCTGTTTGTTTTTATTTTCTTAAATGTGGCCACTAGAAAGTTTTGATTTTATGTTATAGAGTCAATGCTACTATTGGACAGCACCGGTCAAGGCATGAGTGAAAATAAAGCACAGAGAAAGTGGTTAGGGGGGCCCACTTGTGGTGCAGTGGTTAAGTTCACACGTTCTGCTTCTTGGCAGCCCAGGGTTCACCAGTTCAGAACCCGGGTGTGGACTTGGCACCAATCTGCAAAATCCATGCTGTGGTAGTCATCCCACCTATAAAGCAGAGGAAGATGGGCATGGATGTTAGCTCAGGGCCACTCTTCTTCAGTGAAAAGAGGAGGATTGGCAGTAGTTAGCTCAGGGCTAATCTTCCTCAAAAAAATGTGGTTAGGGAACATTTTTGCCGAGAAAAGGAGTATACGCTGGCCCACACTGCAATGGGCAGTAAACTCTCATTCACACACAAAATGAAACAAATGTCATCCTAGAGTCCCACCACTACTTCTCAAGTGGCATGAGGTTACACTCCTACATAGTCCTAAATGCACTAATCTCAATAAAGTAATCAGAAATCAAGATAATTTACCAATTAGGAAGATCTAAAACCAGAGTCTGAGGGTCAAAAGTTTTTTTGTGAATTTTCCATCAATGGCTAATGTTATTAATTCAATATGCTAGGGAGACTCTTTGAAGGAGAGTTGTTTTAAAACTCACTTTTTCTTTACTATGTAAAGATATAAAGATATGTAAAGAATAATTGAATTACACCAGCCAATCAATGAAAAGGAGATGATAGAATACAAACATCACTACTATAAATCACTATTGGATTAGCGAATTGGTCAGGGAACAGATGACATTGGATTAATTTGGACCTCATAAAGATGATTCTGATTTCATGAACCATCATATTGCAGGTATTATGCTAGGACCTATGAAACAGCCATCCCCCCCCACACACAATTTAACTATCAAGGCCCACCAGCAGGACCAGTCCTTGCTGACAACTCTCCTGACTCCACCCCTCTGACAACACCTGGAGAGTTTTACACAAATCCCACCCTGTCACTGCATGCTTCTACCTGCCATAGGCCAGGGAAACATTTCTAGAAGGCTCATGCTCTGTGCATGCCCAGATCTGGGGATGACACTTCTCCTTAGTGTGAAGAAAAGGATCAGAGTGCAGACCCTGTGAGCTGCAGCAATTAGGACAAGGACTGGGGTTGGTGACACAGAAAAGAGAACCTTTAGAGCATATCGTCACTAGGGTCCAAGAAGCCCGAGTGACTCCTGGATAGAATTAAAGAAGACGCTTAAGGACAGAACACATAGGTTTGGGTGTGATTCTGCTTGGGAATGCCTGTAGGATGACGTATGTGACAGTGGTAAAGCATTCAACAGTGTTGTTCATTCTTTTATTCATTGTATGTCATGGAGTGCTTTCTACATACATCCGGGCACTGGCTTCACCCTCTGGAGCTTATGAACAGTGTCAGAAGATTTTTTAAATTTTATTTATAATGCATAGATACAGTGCTTATGATATGCTAGATGTTCCAAGCATTTTACAGACATTAACTCCTTTAAAACTCTGCATGACTTTACAAAGTGGGTACGCTTATCATTATTGCCAACTTACAGATGAAGAAACTGAGGCACCAATGACATAGTAATTTGCCCAATACACATATCTAGTAAGTGACTGTGCTAGAATTTGAGCATGAGATGTTTGCTCCATTTTCTATGCTCCTAATAATGATATTTGCTCTCTAAAGACTTCACACATTGAAAAAATTTGATCAACTTATCCATTTTCTTGGTATATTCAATAGCCTATCTTTTCTGCTTGAAAAATATAATACCTGCATAGAAACCATTGCACATACACACCCAAAAACATTTACTATGTAACAGGAGTTTTGGAGAATAAGCAAAAAAAATAAAAAAATAAAAAATAAAAAAGACTGGCAACAGATGTTAGCTCAGGTGCCAATCTGAAAAAAACAAAAAACTTGGACATGATCCCATCACCTTGGCTGTATTAAGTTGTTCAGAAGCCAGTAACTAACCACATCATGGTTACATGAGGATAAGCACACCAGGAGGCAGGGAGCATTGGGAGCCATTGTGGAGGCTGCCCAACACATAGGCCAACATGAGGCACTGGGGTCCATAAAACAGGAGACCCTGGAAGGTTTAATGCCAGTGGATGATATTAGATGAATATCTGAATTTCATTTAAATTCAACCCTTTAAAGATGCAGGCCTGAATATGAGGCCTGGAGTGGCAGTGAATTTCCCAAGATCACACAGCTGAAACCCAGGCAGGCTTTGGGAGATAGTCCATGGTATATCCCACACTTCCTTGTAATTATTTCATCTGTAAGTTTGTGAGTCAGACACACGTGATGGTAGCCCACAGGTGTTGTAGATGTCATCTCATATACACCTGACCATGTGCCTAGGTAGTAGTTTTGAGCATCATCACCATTGTGCAAGTTGGGAGAGTGGGGAAGCCCTGAGAGGCACAATGGCTTTTCCAGGACACAGAACTGGTAGAAAAAAAGAGGTCTGAATTCAGTTCTGCCTCCTCAAAGCTCTAGCCCTGGCTTCATGCCCAAGGAGCTGAGGGCAGGGTTGTGATGCATATTTCTGTACAGTTATGGAGGTGACATGAGTAATGAGGATGAGCAGTCAAGAGCCCAGAAGGCTCAATGCCTCAGCACAATGCCTTGGGAGCACAACACAACGTCTGCCTGTTTTGCACTCACCAGAGTGCTGCCCATTTGAGCATTCAGCACAGTGGTTGGTGAGCACTCAGCATAACGCCTGCATGTTGAGCACTCAGCACTGTGTCTTCCTGTGACAAATAGAAATGGCAAGCAATAGGATATATTGGAGAATATGAGGAAGCCATTTGGTGTAAACCTAATTTGGCCTGACTTTGCTTTTTCCAAAATGGCCTGAGTGCGGCCATCGAGTAAGCATTGTATATCTGCTTTAAAACATTTACTATGGCAAGAACAAATGGCCTTAATTAAGATAAAATTGCAACTTCCCCCCACATTGTCATTTCCTTAGGGATAAGCATCTTTCCTTAGGCTAGGAACTGATTGCTGTGCTCACCTTTGACCACTCCACTCACCTGTGACCACCCAGCTCGAGACAGCAGACCTGCCATCCTGCTGTGTTCACTGAGACAGAAGACCTACCTGCTGTTTCCATCAATCACCGTGCCGACAGAGCAGTCTCGTGACTGTTGTAAAAGGACGTTTCAATCCTATGTGAAACATCCTGTTTGGGGGTATATAACCCCTCTGTGCACCCCACTTCTTTGGTGCCCTTTCTTCCTTTGGGAAGAAGGGCCCCAGGCCATGGTCCTCACATTTTGGCTCAGAATGAACTCACCCAAATTTTCACTTATAGATTGGTTATGGATTATTTTCGTTGACACCTGTGAGAACTCAGCACTGTGCATGGTGCTCACTCAGCCTAGTGCCTTCCTGGTGAGCACTCAGCACAATGCCTGCATGGTGAGCTCTCAGCACAGTGCCTGGTGAACATTCACAAAGTTCATGCCAGGTGAGTGATAAGCACAGTGTCTGCCTGGTGAGCATTCAGCACAGTGACAGCCAGGTGAGTACTCAGCATAGTGCCTACATTGTGAGCATTCAGCAGAGAGGCTGATGAGCAGTCAGCGCAGCTCCTATCTGGTGAGGACTCAGGATATTGCCTGTCAGGTGAGCACGCATCACAGTACCTGGTCACCACTCAGCAGACTACCTGCCTGTGGAGCACTCAGCAAAGTGCTTGGGGAGCACTTGACAAATAAAAATGGCAAGCAATAGGATATATTGGAGTATATGAGGAAGCCATTTGGTATAAACCTAATTCGGCCTGACTTTGTTTTTTCCAAAAGAGCCTGACTGTGGTTATTGAGCATGCACTGCATATCTGCTTAGACATTTCCTATGGCTAGAACAAAGGCCCTTGAGATAAAGGTGAACTTCCCCCCACATTAGCATTTCCTTAGGGATAAGCATTTTTCCTTCAGCTAGGAACTGATTGCTGCACTCACATTTGACCACCCAGCTCACCTGTCACCACTCAGCTGGAGACAACAGACTGCCACCCTGCTGTATTCACTGAGACAGAAGACCTACCTGCTGTTTCCATCAATCGCTGTGCAGACAAAGCAGTCTCGCGACTATTGTAAAAGGGACATTTCAATGCTATGTGAAACATCCTCTCTGGGGGTATATAACCACTCTGTGCACCCCACTTCTTTGGTGCCCTTTCTTCCTTCAGGAAGAAAGGCCCCGTGTTATAATCCTCAGATTTAAGCTCAGAATAAACTCACCCAAATTTTCATTTATAGATTGGTTATGGATTATTTTCATCAACACATTCAACAAGGTGCTTCATGAACACTCAGCACTTCCTATATTTGCATTCCTAGCCCTGGCACCTCCATTCCCAGGTCTCTTTTTCTGAGGCCACCAACAGAGTTCTTCCTCAGGCACCTCTGCTAGACATTTCTTATGAAGGGAAGAGGAAAACCTTGAAGACACTTTTTCCCTCTCTGGCTCAGTACCCCACACTTCTCCACTCCTATCTCATCCCTCCTAGCCCCCTGCATGCAGAGAAAAAAAAATGAAGCCTTTTGTCTGGGGCTCTCCAAACAGTGAGATGACCCACATATCTGTGCTTATCCACATGACCCTCAACCAGTGAGCCAGTCCATGGGAGAAAATTAAATAGAAGGAGAGTAAAATTCCAGTTCTAGTTTCTTGCTTGTCATAGTAAATGATTAAAGGATCAACTCGTTCATTTTGGGTTTGTTCTTTTAATCAGTCACTATGACACCTGGTAGTTTAGCTGTCTCTCTCTCAGCCCAGCCGATCTCCTGACATTATTTTAATATAATTGTGTTACAAGATTCAAGAGGATAAAAGGCAAGTTTAAATACTCTGTTGGAGGGGCTGGCCTCTTGGCTGAGTGTTTAACTTCACGTGCTCGGCTGCAGGTGGCCCAGTGTTTCATTGGTTCGAATCCTGGGCCCAGACATGGCACTGGTCATCAAACCACGCTGAGGCAGCATCCCACATGCCACAACTAGAAGGCCTCACAACAAAGAATATACAACTATGTACTGGGGGGCTTTGGGGAGAAAAAGAAAATAATAAAATCTTTAAGAAAAAATTCTGGTGGAGAAGTGGAACATAAACTTTAAAAAAGACAAAGTAAATTTGGAGAAATGAAAATAAAAATTCTAAAACTGACAAGTAAAATGATATTAAGAACTCAATTGATGTGTTTGAAAGTACACATCTTAGAGACAGCTAAGACAAAATTAATAAGCAGGATAAATGGTTGGAAAGAAATCCAGAATAAAGTCCAAAGAGGCAAAATTTTGAAGAAGAGATAGAGAGACCATGAGAATGAAATAGAAATCATTCTAAAATACATTCAGCTATTACCACAGGTTAAAGGGACACATGGGCAGCAGCGACATTGAACTGAAAATGACTAAGCATTTTTAAACTGATGAATGACTACTCCATGGAGACAATAAGCTCAGTGGATCACAAGCACAACAAAAAACAAATTCCACATCTACAGTGACTATAATAAAATCACAAAAGGAGAGGAATGAAAAGACAAAGAGAAAACCTGAAAGCAGTTGGGGGGGCAAAAACAGGAAGGAGAGGAGGAAATAAGGTAAGAGAGAAAGAACTAATTCAACCGATATCTCATTTTTCAAAAGCAAAAGTGGAAGCTGGATCACAGTGGGAAAAAAACTAGCTTTAATGTGCTGAAACAATACAATGACAAACACAAGAACTGTAAAGAAAACACAAATGTCTTTTGGAAAATAATAGAAAATAAAAACATTTCTAGAAAAACAAAAACTGAAATTTATCATTAATGTGTTGTGGGGCAGCAGAATTTGCTACCCCAAAATGTGTATTTTGGGCTGGATTATATTTTTTAATTTTTTTTTTATTTTTTCCTTTTTCTCCCCAAAATACACCAGTACATAGTTGCATATTCTTCGTTGTGGGTCCTTCTAATTGTGGCATGTGGGATGCTGCCTTAGCGTGGTTTGATGACCAGTGCCATGTCCGCACCCAGGATTCGAACCAATGAAACACTGGGATGCCTGCAGCGGAGAGTGCTAACTTAAGCAATTGGCCATGGGGCCAGCACCTTGGCTTGATTACTTTTAAGAACAAAAGACCAAGAAGATCCTTTGACATTCCTCCTAACTTCCTAAAGGAATTTATGATAGAAGGCCTGTTCCAGGAAGGAGCTCTCACCATAGATACCCATAGTGTAATATGTATTAGGTGTGGTAGACAGGGAGGAGCCTAGCAAGACCCATTTGATCAAAACCCTCCTCATGTCCCACACTCTCTGCCAAACATGGCAAACATTTGTTGACCAAACATTTACTTTTCCTTCTCTTATTGAATTGCCTCCCTCCCCTTTGAAGTCTCAAACCACTACCCTCAAAACCCTCTTTTGACTTTAGCTGAAGTATTTAAGGTATTTAAGGTGGTGGCTCCAGCCATTTTGGGGAATTACTCAGTTTTCCTGGGCTTCTCCCATGTATACATGTTCTTAACTTTTCTTGATTTTCTCCTGTTATTCTTTCTCATGTCAATTTAATTCTTAGACCACCAGAAGAACCAAGAGGAAAGAGGAAAATTTCTTGCTACCCTAAAATATCAAACTGAAGGATAATAGTGAAGGATATTTTTTGAGAGGAAGGGAGAAAATCTCAGGATGGAGAGGTAGGAACAGCTTAAGAACAGCAAAATTAATAAATATATAGGTAGCTCCAAATAAATAATCTATAAAACAATGATAATATGTGATAGGCTTCAAATATATATTTTCATATATTGCATTTCTAGTTTTATAGCTATATGATAATTTAAGTACACAACAATAATAATCTAGAAGTCAGAAAGAGGTAAATGGGATTCTTGCACTCTCTGGGAAGAAGGTATAAATACTAATTAATGTTAGACCTTGATAAACTAGGGTAGCCACTAAGGTAATAGGAAAAATATTTACTCCTCTGAGAAGAGATAGCACACAAGAACGAGAAGGGAGTATTACTTGCGATGTGGTGGAGGAGCAGGAGCAGGAGGAGGGAGAGATGGGGGAGGGAATCCAGGAGAGAAGGGGTGTCTGGAAATCCAGAGGAAAGTGTTTCAAGAAGGAAGGAGTGTTCAATTGTATAATCTGTGTCAAATGCTGCTGAAAGGTTGAGTGAGATGAGAGCAAAAACTTAAGCTTGAATTTAGCAAAATGGAAATCATTGGTGACCTGGAAAAAGCCATTTCAGTGAAGTGGTGTGGAGAAAACCCCTGAATTGGTTCAGGAGAGAACCTGAGGAGAGGCAGCTTGAATGGAGCAGAGAAACAGAATGGGAAATGGAGAGGAATCTGGGGTCAAAGGAGGTCTGCCTGTTTAACACACATTAGGGCATGTTTGTACATGGATGTTGGCAAGGAATCATCCCAGATACAGGAGTATAGCACTCTGAGATGCAGCCTGAAAGGACTCCCCAGCCCAACTTTACTCAAAGTTACCACTTTTGGTCAAGATGGTGACATAGGCAGACTCTGAACACACCTCCTCCCGTGGACACAACAAATCTACAACTACTCTTGGAAAAATTACCCCTAAGAGAGAACTGGAAACTGGATAAAAAGAACCCCCACAAAAAGGGACAGGGCTGACTGAGGTGGAAGAGGCAGAAGTTCCTTTCTGGAGAGAAAAAGACCACCTTCTAGCAGAGATGCTTCACGGCCAGCTGGGAGCAACCTTAAACCTAGCCTCCACAGGCACCTGCAGCAAGAGCAACACGAACAGAAGGGCACATATAGCCCACACAGGGGACACTCCCGGAACATTTGGAACTGGTGATGAGAGGGAAGCAAACTGCTGGACCTCATAAGACATCTCTTATATAAGCCCACCTCTCCAAGATCAGGAGATGTAGCTGGCATACATGATACATAGATATAAGCACAGAGAAAGAGGCAAAATGAGGAGATAAAGGAATACATTCCAAGTAAGGAAACAGGATAAAACCCCAGGAAAAGAACTAAATGAAACAGAAATAAACCATCTACCTGACAAAGTGTTCAAACAAAGAGCCATAAGGATGCTCATTGCTCTTGGGAGAAGAACTCAGTGAGAACATCAACAAAGAATTGGAAAATATAAAAAAGAACCAATCATGGGCTGGCCCGGTGGGCGAGTGGTTAAGTTTGCGCGCTCTGCTGCAGGTGGCCCAGTGTTTCCTTGGTTCGAATCCTGGGCGCGGACATGGCACTGCTCATCAAAACACACTGAGGCAGCGTCCCCCATGTCACAAATAGAAGGACCCACGATGAAGAGTATGCAACTATGTACCGGTGGGCTTTGGGGAGAAAAAGGAAAAAAATCTTTTAAAAAAACAATAATTTAATTTTAAAAAGAATCAATCAGGAATGAAGAATACAATACCACAAATGAAACCTTCACTAGAGGGACTCAATAGCAGAGTAGAGACTGAAGAATGGATCAGCAAGCTGGATGAAAGACTAGAGGAAATCACACAAACTGAACAGATAAAAGAAAAAAATTTAAAAAGAGTGAGGGCAGTCTAAGGGACCTCTGGGACAACATCTAGCATACTAATATCTGTGTTATAGGTGTCCTAGGAGCAGAAGAGAGAGACAAAGAGGCAGAGAATCTACTTGAAGAAATCATAGCTGAAAACTTTCCTAACCTAAGGAAGGAAACAGACATCCAAGTACAGGAAGCACAGAGAGCACCAAATAAGAGAAACCCAAGGAGGCCCACACCAAGACACATTATAATTGAAAGGTCAAGAATTAAAGATGAGAGAGAATCCTAAAAGCCACAAGAGAAGGGCAACAAGTTACATACAGAGGAAACTCCATAATGCTATCTGCTGACTTCTCAGCAGAAACTTTACAGGCTAGAAGGGAGTGGTACGATATATTTAAAGTGCTGACAGGAAAAAAACCTACAGCCAAGAATACTCTACCCAGCAAGCGTATCACTCAGAATGGAAGGAGAGATAGTTTCCCAGACAAGCAAAAACTAAAGGAGTTTATCACCAAGAAATTAGCTTTACAAGAAATGCTAAAGGGACTTGCTTAAGTGGAAAAGATAAGACCACAAATAGGAATAAGAAAATTAATTTTTTAAAAAAACAATAAAATCACTGGTAAAGGCAAATATACAATAAATGTAGCAGCTAATATGAAGGTCAAAAGACAAAAGTATTAATATTATCTATTTTCATGATAAGAGGGTAATGGATACACATGCAGAAAAAAAGAGGTTAGATATGATATCAAAAACAGAAAATGTGGGATGAGGGGAGTAAAAGAGTAGAGCTTTTAGGGCCAGCCCAGTGGTGCAGTGGTTAAGTTCACACGTTCTGCTTCAGTGGCCCAGGGTTTGCCAGTTCAGATCCCAGGTGCGGACCCATGCACTGCTTGTCAAGCCATGTTGTGGCAGGCGTCCCACATACAAAGTAGAGGAAGATGGGCATGGATGTTAGCTCAGGGCCAGTCTTCCTCAGAAAAAGAGAGGAAGATTGGCAGCAGATGTTAGCTCAGGGCTAATCTTCCTCACACACACACACAAAAGAGTAGAGCTTTCAGCAAGAGGTCAAATTAAAGAGACCAGCAACTCAATATTGATCATGATACATGTAGGCTATAATATATGAACCTCGTGATAATGACAAACCAGAAACCTATAATACACGAATAATTAATAGAAAGGAACCCAAACATAATACTAAAGAAAGCCATCAAACTATAAGGGAGGAGAGCAAGAGAAGAAAGGAACTGAGAAGAATTACTAAAACACCCAGAAAAAAAGCAACGAAATGGCAATAAGTACATTCTTATCAATAGCTACTTTAAATGTCAATGGACTAAATGCTCCAATCGAAAGGCATAGGGTGGCTGATTGGATAAAAAAAAGTCAGTGGATGCAGAGGAAATTATTAATAAATGCTATTTTGTATCAAGAAAGAAAAAGTACCAGCTCTAAGAGAGAACACGAACACCTTCCCCGTTAGCTCTTTCAAGAACGCGCTTAAGATAAAAGCAGTGCCCATGCCCACAAGTTCCTTTGGCTCAATATCAGAGCACTGCACACTATTTGTTGACCTTCACTGGAAGAATGGCTGCAGTGGACTTGCCGGGATGAGTTCTCTTACATATGAAGGGGGATCAGAATAAATAGTCTTAGTTGCAAAATGATATATTCTCCTGGTAAGAAAATAGATTCTTCATCATAGTAAATGTGGTGGCCACAAGAACATACCAGCTACAGGGAGCAGAACTGACCAATGGCCCCAGCTGCTGCTCTGAAATCCATCACTTCTTTGTGTTGAGGCCACGCCTCCCGCAAGCTCTTCCCAGCCCATTTCTGAGCTCAGCAGGGATAGCTTGGCTGCCCTCTTCCTGAAAGATGTGAACTGCAGGATTCCTCTATTGGTTGACTTTGGTTCAAGATTGTCCCCCCTTGCCAAACTTTCCTTTCCTCAAGTCAGACCTCCATCACAGTCTGACAGCCCTGCCAGCTTCTCTAACTTTCACCACAATTTCTCTCTGAAATATTTCCCCGCCAAATCCTTGTCATCTCTTGGAGGATCCAGATTAACGTTGTAAGCAAAACAAGAAAATACTCAGTTTTCAAAAAATTTTTGCATCTATAATAACATCTATTCCTTATAAATATCCAATACATTACACAAAAGGGAAATTGTAACCCCCACAGTTTGAATGAGGAAACAAGTTAAGTGATTTAGCCAAGGTCAATTACCTTATTTTTATTCAGTAGCTTCTCCATTTCCTAGTCTTCCATGATCAGTGTTCAGAAAAGAACGTTGAGTCTGCTTTCCCTTTTGATTATTTTTTCCCTACTATGAACAACAATAACACCTATAATTTACTAAGCAGGCACTGTGTAAGCGCTTTGCATATATTCAACTTTTCGTCTAATCCTCACAACAACTCAGGGAGGAACATACTTCCCCCTTTATATATATATGTGAGGAAATGGCTCCCAGAAATTAAGTGACCTGCTCAAGGTCACTCACCTACTAAGCAGAAGGCCTAGGACAGCCCCTGACTCTAAACCTAGTGCCATTAGCACTTATCATAACACATCATATCTGTCAGCATTTTACTAAGCACACCAACATTCATTAGGAAGTGGGATGGGCACACACCAGCAACTCCCCTTGCAGAGGTCTGGAGATGACAAGAGCCAGGGAAAGGAGCAGGTGGTGAGAAGAGGTGACAAGGTACAGGCAAAGGTGAAGATGACTAACCTTCTCCCAACTGCTTCATCTCAGGTTGCAGAAGAGTTGCTCATGGCCACCTGTACTCCAAGGGGCCTTATTTCAAAGAAAGTTTGGGGGGAAGCAAGCTTTTATTTAAGAGGTTGCAGCAGTTATTTTCGCAAATAGCTCTCATAAAAATGGTAGGAGATGGGACCCACCTCCCTCCTACCTCCCAGCCATGGAATGGGGAAGAAAGTATTAGACACTCAAGCTTCTCCATGGTCCAATCTTTAGCCTCCTCTCCAGCTTCATCTCCCCTCATACTCTGTTTTACTTGATGCTTAAATACAACAGCATCCTTACCGTGCTGTCACATATCTCTGTACATTCAGTCATGTAGCTCACTGTCTAGTTCACCCTTCCTTTGGCGAACTCTTACTCAGTGCTCCACATCTCAGCTCAGCCACTATATACTTCAGGAAGTCTTGCTCAACAACCAAATTGAGAACTCCCAGAGGACGCCTCCTCTGTGTTCCCCTATCCTACCCTCAGTGCTTACCTCGCCTCAACATTTCCCTTATTACGTGAGATTATCTCACACTAGAGATACAAACAATATTATCTCCTTAAAACCTCACTCATACCACGTCACTCTGGCCCATAAAGTGCTTCAAGAGGCATCCTATGGAAGGTAAGAGAACATACAGGCCCCATGCTCTGGCCTTTAAGGCCCTAAATGGCCTGGTCCCTGACCTTCTCTCCAAACTCCTCCTTTGTCCTTGCTTACTGTCATGCCACTGTCTGTTTTCAGATCCATCACCCTGCCAAGCCCTCTCATGCCTTAAGACTTATTTCCTCAGCTCTTAGCACAGTTGTTCCTTTTTATTCTCCAGGGCTTTGCTTGAAAGTCGTCTTCTCACAGGCAGCTTCCATCTCCACCTCAAGAACTATCATCCTTTCCCACTGTTCCCTATTTCTTTTCTTCACTGCAACCACAGAATTTTATAAGTAAGATATTTATTTACTTATTCATTTATTGTTTTTCTTGTTATTTAAATCTCTAATTTAGTGGAAAACACACCCTCAACTCTTCATGCTACTGGAAAGCGCAATCCAGACTTTTTAATCTGTATCCTTCCAGGGTGTTTGGTGCACTGTTACATCCTGAAATTTGCCAAGTAAATGAATGAGCAAGCAAAGTTCAGGAATGACATAAAAAGAGAGGGAATTACAAAATAGCAGAGATTTAAAGAAATTAAATATTAGTGTTCGTTTCCATAATGACTTGCATTGAGGGAACTGTGAGTGCTTTAAAAATATTAATTTACACTCTGTTCACAGGAAGAACTCATTATCTCTAACTTACAAGCAAAGAAAGTCAGCCAAATGAAGCGACTTTTCCAAAAGGAATATAATGTGTTAAATAGGGAGCTTGGTCTAAACTCTGAATAGCTTTATTTTATACCCTGTCTTGTTCCCAAAGGATTTTAGATGGCTTTGAAAGACACAGACAGTTACACAATTTAGCGTGTTCACAAAAACAAAACAAGCCAGTTGCTCAGGAGAAGCACGACTATTCCTGGTACAAGGTCTGAAAGAAACTTCTTTCTTGGGTCCACACAAAGGGCAGCAAACCACATCCTCAATCACATCCTCCAGGCAATGAAGCAGTGGGGCTCACGGGGTTGTTTGCGGCACTCCTCAGTGTGGGCTGCGGGCCGATGGCGCGGGGCCAAGGCTCAGATCCACAGAGAAATTCTCCAAGGAACCAGATCAAGACAGCCCAGGTGTGCAATTCTCTGATGGCCTGTCTTAATCCAAAAAGAACATCTGGAGATTCTAGAGGAATCATTTAACAGCAGACTCCTCATACGCTGGGCTCTGTGAATTTTACTTTTCACCCAAAAACTTCTAATAAGTGCTACCTAACAGTGAAATTGAAAGTGACAAGCATCTGGAACACGGTCAATGTTGTGTAACAATGAAGAGTTCCATCTGATTTATCAGTCAGATGACCCGGGAAGGGTATATTAGCCAAGGTGTAGGTCAAGCTGTTCTAACAAAGAGACCCCAAAATACAGTGACCCAGATAAAACCACGCTAACATTTTGGGAAAAGACACTGGGAACTTCTGGTCCTGTTGCCTGTGTTAACTAGGCCAAGAGGCCCATGGTGGGTAAGGATGCCCTGTGGACCCACTGAGTGGGGCCTCAGAGAAGGGGCTTAGGGGGTCACTTACTGGGCTTCTGCGTTTCCTGTGTATAGTGCAGGAATTAGAGCTGTCCGCTGTGATGTTTCCTCCTTTTAATACTATGGCTGGGGCTGTTCCTCTATGAGGCATGACCAAAGTGTAGACCCCTCAGCTGGGAGTTCTCCACTGTGAAGGTTCCAGCAGCCCGGCCAGATGGAGGGGATGGAGGGAAAGGTGGCTTTGAAAACGCAAGTTCCACCTACCCGGGTCACAGTATTTCCATTTTAGCCACTGAACTTTTATCAGCCAGGGAGCTTTTTCTGGGTTTCAAGCTGCCTCAGGAGCCCTCAGGAGCTGGCCTCAGGCGCCATTAATTAAACCCGCTTTAGCCTGGCCGCATGGCTGCAGGGTCAGAGCGTGGAGGACGCCGGGAGGAAGGGGAGGATCGTGAAGGAGAAAGGGGAGGGCCCTGAAAGAGCGCAGAGTGTGGTGGGCGCGCGGAGGGGGCGTTAGGGGAGGGGTGTGGAGGAACGCACAGCGTGATGTGCGTGGCGACCGGCATGATGGAGGAAAGGGTTGATACACCGGTGCTCTCCTAAGCGCTATAAGCAGCAGTGACTGTGCCTCCTTTCAACCCTCAGGCCATGGAGCAGTGGGCCTGCCGCTGCAATTTGCTCTTGCCCTGAATCTTTGGGGCGGGGCCTTCAGCCTGCGTGAGGCCTGAGGAGGGTGTTCCTGCCACTGAAGGCAACCAAGTCTTATGGCAGGCACTGCTGTCACGCTCAGACTTCTCAGACTTGGTCTCAGGCTCGGCAGCTGTCTCTATGGGGCGGCTGTGGACTCTTCAGGTGGGGCGGACTCACTTTGGGTGGGTCGGAGCTGGGGTGGGGTGAGCACAGCTCAGCAGGCAGGGGATGAGGGGCAGGGTGGGGGATGGGGTGGAGGGTTCTGTGGCCATTTGGGGGCTCCTGGAGTGACCATTGTCAAATAAAAATGGCAAGTAATAGGATATATTGGAATATATGAGGAAGCCATTTTGGTGTAAACCTAATTCGGCCTGACCTTGTCTTTCCAAAAGGGCCTGACCGAGGCCGTTGAGCATGCATTGTATATCTGCTTTAGAGATTCCCTATGGCAAGAGCAAAAGGCCCTTGAGATAAAGGTGCAACTTCCCTCCCCCTCCCAACATTGGCGTCTCCTTAAGGATTAAGCATCTCTCCTTAGGCTAGAAACTGATTGCTGCGCTCACCTGTGACTGCCCAGCTCGAGACAATAGACTTGCCTCCTGCTACACCCGTGAAGATAGCAGACCCACTACCTGCTGTGTCCATCAAGCGCTGTGCAGACAGGGCAATCTTGTGACTATTGTGGGAGGGACATTTCAATCATATGTGAAACACCCTCTTTGAGGGTATATAACCGCCCTATGTACCCCTACTTCTTTGGAGTGCTCTGTTCCTTTGTGGAAAGACTCTCCCGGGTTATAATCCTAAAATTTAAGCTCAGAATAAACTCACCCAAATTTTCATTTATAGATTGGTTATGGATTATTTTCGTCGACACCATATACAATTGAGAGGCTTCTGTTACCTGTTATCAGATGCATAGGACTAAACTACAATGATAATGGATGCTTGGAGGTCCCAGAGAAAATTGACAATGGAAACCTCACTGTAAGTGGGGCAGACTAGGGCCATCCTTCTGTATAGAAGTATCAGGGACCCTTGGGTTGTGTTTCTGGACCATCTGTCCTTCTACCTTGTAGTGAACACAGGGAATGTGTAGAGATAAGAGACAGAGGCTGCACCTGCCGATCCGTGTTCTCTAAGTCTGTTCCATTGTGCAGAATGGTCAGCATGGCTTCATTCAGAAAACATACTTATTACTTATGTGTATTGAGTGTTTGATATAAAGGAAGTGCTTTACAAATTAGCTCATTGGATCTGTCAACATTTGTAAGAGGTTGTTAAACCATTTCACAAAGGAGAAAGGTAAGGTTCCTATCGGGGAAGTGTTTACACATAATCACAGTTGTATGTCACAGGCAATTGACATTGCCTGATATGTGATGAGTCTGTGATTTACTTTAAATTGGTGAGGAGAGTCTAGTTATGTATTCTTAAGTTGACAACCAATAAACTATATTAAACGCACCAGTCTGTAAATGAGATTTACCATATTTTTGGGAAATGTCCAGTTTACTTCACATTGCACATCATGTGATATTCCTTTATAATGAAGCTAGCATGTATTAAAGCTGTGTACAGACTGTATATACATTTGTAGTTATGCATGAATAACACATGCCAGATCAGCACAGGGAAGCGTTTGGCTAGAACCCCAAAGAGGACTTGAGCTCTCTATACCTACAGCCTCATTTCCCCAACTCTATCATGTCAACTTTCTGCCCCTGGACTCTGGTAGAGATGTCCCTGTCTGAACCAGAATGTCCACAATGTTTTAGGAATCAGCGACCTTCATGGATGTGGTTGTGGGCTTCACCCAGGAAGAATAGGCCTTGGTGGGCACATCCCGGAGGAAGCTATACAGAGATGTGATGCTGGAGAACATCATCCATCTTCTCTCTGTTGTTGAGTCTGTCAATAGGGACTTATTTGCTCAACAAGTATCCAGAGAAGTTTCCACATATCATGCTCCCCTCTCAGCTCTCATTTTTATTCTTTCATAACACAACTACGAGAAGGTAATCTGTTTATTTATTGATTTAGTGGCATGTAATTTGTCCCTTCACTAGAGTATAGTCTTCTTGACCACAATTTCATGTCTTTGATGCTGCTCTATTGCCAGTACCCAGAACAGTGCTGAAAACTCAATGGATTTTTTTTAATAACTGAAAAATAAGATTAAACAGTTCCTAAGTAATTATTCTGTTCTAAGCAGTAAGCCCAGAGTTTGAGGCCACGTAGAAAAAAACACCAGGCAACATAAAGTTAGGTTATTCTGGATTAACTAGAAACATTTAACTCCTCCCTTGTTGAAAACACTGGGAATCTTTACTCTGTGAGCTTGCTCGTGCACGTCCACAACGGGTTCCTCAATGCTTTCAGCTTGGTGTCACGTTGTTCCTCCTGCTCTGCTCAAGGACTTACAAGGTTTTCTTCAATGCTCACTTAGTTGTTCATTGAGATCCTGTCCTTGACTTGAGGAATATGTATGGTTCTTAAAACACAGTTCAAAATTCAAGTGGCTTTTTCCCATGAACAGGGTGGCAGCTCTGCAAATAAGACAAAATTTCCCATTGGAGCAAGGAGAGGAGTTATGGAGGGAAGAAAGGGGATTCCCACAAGGCCTGAGGCTGGGTAAGCTCCAGGCATGTGTGTTCACTATGAGGAGAAGCCTAGTCAGTGAGGGATCAGGACCTTGGTAATGCCAACTGAAGATTTCCTTAAGTCAATGGTCTTTTCAGGAAAGTATGGGAATCCAGTGGGGAAAAATTCTCAATGTTGTCATTATTCCTAGCATTTACCAATGCCTTTTATTTATAGTTTATGTCCTCTTTGGATCGAAATTTTCATATTGTGAACTTTGCCCTCATCCCTTCCCCTTGATGATTTCTTCTCTCATAACCTTACCAAAATCCGCCTTAGTTTTCTCTTCAATCTTGAAAACATTTTGTAATTGACAGTGCCCTAAGACATGTTTCTAGACACTAGTGCTTTGCTCCATTTCACGTTCTTGCCCTGTGTAAGGGTCAATATTTGCCTTGCATGCTGTACAACACTTTGGCTCCCTAATGCCTCTTGAGAAATTTATTTTTTAATTTACTTTAGGCAGGAGAAGTAACCTTTAAAACCAAGAAATGGTGCCTATACCAGATATCTGCAGGAAGGATCCATCTAACTGCACAGTGATGGTAAGTTTCTTGGGCTGAACCCTGGTCCCCTACATTAGAGGCCTGGGAATGGGATGATTATTAGCAAAGCACAATAATGGGACTATAATTTGAGTTGGGAGTAAGTGCCACCCCAGCAGAAAGTTTTGCATAATTTTAATTTAGGAAAGATATTGACCTGAGCTCAGAGCTATAACCTGAGTTCTTATAAAAGGACAATGGTATAAACATGGCTCAAACACCTAGTCTATGAGACACAATGAAGTTACAAAATTAACCAACTGTAGAGTTATAAAGAAGAAATCTCTGGGCTGGTCCAGTGGCACACCAGTTAAGTTCACACGTTCTGCTTCAGTGGCCCAGGGTTTGCCAGTTTGGATCCCGGGCGCAGACATGGGACCACTTGGCAGGCCATTCTGTGGCAGATGTCCCACATATAAAGTAGAGGAAGATGGGCAGAGATGTTAGCTCAAGGCCAGTCTTTGTTAGCAAAAAGAGGAGGATTGGCAGCAGATGTTATCTCAGGGCTAATCTTCCACACACAAAAGAAAGAAGAAATCTCAGTGCATGCAGGAGAGTAACACACTGTGCATATGTAACTTACATGGGGAAGGTTTTCAACCGGGAACTATGACTGACTGATTAGCCTAGAATTCATACATAGAGAAAAGAACGAATGAACGTCTGTGGGCAGACTTTTAAGTGCCTCTTATCTCCTCCAATAAGCAAAAATCTCACATTGGGGAAGAACTCATTGAATAGAACTAGTGTGAGATGTTTCACTCACAGGTTCACAGTGATTTAACATATGTGAAGTCACGTGGGCCCAGGAGGCCCACCTCCATAAGCTGTTGGACCAACTGAGGCAGCAAAGCCATGAGGAAACACTGAGGTTTCACCTGGAAAATACCCAAGATATTCTCCAGAACATGAAATACTGGTAGGCAGACCAGATTCAAAAAGACAGAAGGGGATGGCCTGAAATCCATAATTAAGGTCAGATGAAGCCTGCTTAGGAGCCCAGGGGTGTGCCCAGGAAGTTCAGGATGAAAATCTTGCCTCTAACTTTGGAGAATGTTGTGGACTTTGCTGCTCTGTTCTCAGCCAACTCAGAAGGTTCCAGGGAGGATTTTGATCTGAATAGCTTATGGAGGGAGGTTTCAAGGCCATGTAATTTAAACAAGTGCAGTCAAAGAGATGGCTGTAAGTCAAGAAAGCAGGGCTCCTGGAGTGGTGAGAGTCACTAGGACAGATGGGAGAGATGGGGGGCTGGGGAGGGTGTGGGTGCACCCACGATGCACTCCTCGGGTCCCCAAGATGCCAGATGTCTGGGAAGCAGCTGCCACCATGGCATTTACCACTGCAGGCACCACCAGTGCCATTTCCCCAGCCACTAAGAACACCACCGCAGTAGACTGGAGAGGGGAGTTAGAAGTAGGTTCCAAGTTCACCACTGTGGTCTCAAATCTGGACCTGGGCATGTTGAGATTGGGTCTGACAGGAGTGGTGGGGCAAGAGGAAGTACCCTGTGGCAGGGGCATGAAGATCCCTGAGCTCCACTCCAAGTGTCATTTGTGGCATTTGCATCTGTTGAGCTGAGGTGGATGCCTGCCCCAGGGGTGACCAGAGGCAGCCCAGTCCACACGCCACACCACATGGGGGCCCCACCCCACACAATGCTTCCCAGGAGACTCTGGGACACCACCCCCGCTGCTGGTGCCCTTGCACCAGCTGCTGCCAAGTTCGTCATCCTCCCTCGGGAGCTTGGCCAGGGCTGGGGGGGCCCGAACGTGGAGGGGCTGAGACACAGTTTGGGCACACTAGCTGCCTGGCAGCCTCCTGCTCCAACCAGGCTGATGACAACTGCCAGGGTACTTTCAGGTCTCAGGACGCTTTTCCCCATCCTAGACCCCGGACGTAGACTCATCCCAGGAAGCTGGAATGGCCGGCCTCCTTCAGACAAAGCAGGCTCCTCCAGAGGATACACCTCTCCCTGTGCCCTGCCACAGTGCACCCAGGGAGACGGCCAGGGGAAGGCCTGCCTTGGAACTTAGTCATGGATTTCTCTCAAGAGTAGAGCTCTGGACAGCAGGAGGGCACGGCTTCCGTGACTCTGGAGTGAAGGGAGGTGCCTGACCATGGAAGGGCAGGCCTGCCAATTTCCCCACTATTTCCGCAGGGGGCATGGCATGCCTAGTGTGGCCACGCCCCTTTGGCTAGCGTTCCTGAGCCCTGTTGACTTGTCAAACATTTACTGCTCCCTGTGTTGAAAAGTTCCCTCCTGATGGGAGGCCTGGTTCTGTCAAACAATAAAGGAGGCCCCGGATGATCAGCATGCAGGAGGGATAGCCTTGCCCTGCCCCCTGGTCCCTGATGGGCAAAGAGGGGCAGAAAGCTATTTTCAAAGGATGGGAGTGGGACCTGAGCAGAAGGCGATGTGAGACACAGTTGTAGACGTTGGGAAGCCCAGTTCACCTGCAGCTGCATCCAGCCACCACCAGTGGGCTCCCCCACACTTTCAGTGCCACAAGGACCTGTCCCTCAGCAAGCCCAAGGGCCTTCCTGAGACCAGTCACCTTTGCTGTGCAGGTGTAGATAGAAAGAAGGGTTTTCCCTCCATGGAGCGGGGCTTCCAGAGTGCTAACAGTCAAGAGGACCCATGGGATTTGTCAGTCAGTTGGGGAGGGGCGGGTGCACCCACCATCCTCTCTTCATTTCCCTGAGATCCTAGATCTGGTGAGAGTCACTTGAGGTTTCCATGAAATTAGTGGAGTTCTCACTGTGTTGTAGGGGGTCTTGTTGAGGTAATGGTTGGCCTCTGTGATATCAGGTCTCGGTGAGGTCAGAGGGGGGTCTCTATAATGTCACTGGAGGTTTCTTGGAGGTCATGGGAGTTCTTTGTGTGTTCAGGAAGTTCTCTGTGAAGTCAGGAGACCTCACTTTGAGGGCAGAGGGTGTCACTATGAGGTCAGTGGAGGTCTCTGGGTGATCAGACAAGTCTCTGTGTGGTCAGGGGGAGTGTCTAAAGTGTCAGGGGATGTCTGTTAGGTCAGCTTAGGTCTCTGTCACTGAAGTCATAAGGGGCCCCTATTATGTCAGAAGTGGTCTCTGTGAGGTCACGGTGTTACCAAAATCAAAGTGAGTAGAATCCTTGCGAGTTAAGTTGGCATGAGCAACACTAAAGCTATTTGGGGACATAAACCTTGCCTCGTTTGTTTGTCATCCAGCCCTTGACTATTGGGGACCACTGATAATGTTGTGTAGTAGCTTCCCTCACTTCATCTGTAGTAAGTCCACAGAAGGTGTCAGTTCACACAAGGGCAGTGTGGAAATTAATGATAACTAGAGAAGCTCTCCTGTTGGAGCGGCCATTTTTGCAGCTGCAGCTGCCACGTTATGTCCTTTTGTGGAATCTGATTCCTCACTTTGATGGGCTTTACCCTGGATCCCAGCTACTTTCTTGGGGACCTGTACCACTTCTAGCAGTTTAAGCATCTCCGGCCCATGTCCATGGTTCACTCTAGGGACCTCTGTGTCTGGAGCTCACTTCTGGGCAAGCATGGCTTAAAGACACATTGGAATCAAGGAGAAGGGCAGCAGGGTTTAAGATATGACAGGATTTTAAAGAAATCTGAGCGGAATCTAGCATCATATCTCGATAGTGCAGTATTGTATTTTGGGATAGCTGGAGGCGTCCTCAGTAACTGGTAGACTAGAGAATTGATGTAGGGGTCCAAACCCTCATAGGTAGGCCCATAGTCAATTTTTTGGCTTTCTTGATTACCAGGCAGGTGGCAGCTACAGATCTCAAGCAAGGGGGCTATCCTTTCACCACAGTGTCTAGCTTAACCCATTCAAAAGGGTCTGCTTATGGTCCCTGTAGTTTATCAGATAGGCTAATAGCCATGTATCCAATGTTAGGAATCCAAAGAAGGAAAAACCTAGCCATCCCTTTAGACACGTTGTACCCCTTACTGGCTAAGAAGTTGAACATACTTAAGTCAAATCTGACTCTACCAGGGGACAGAACCAGATCTGACAGGATTACCATTCACCCTGAACACAATTTAGTTGCCAACTGTAAGTTCAGGTTGTCACCTGTGCTCCTGACCAACCAGCTAGAAGAGCACACGTTCGCACAAAACCCTCCTTGGGTTTGAATGCTCTGATAAGGAAGCTCACAAACTCAGGAAACCTTTCACATATTGAGAGCAGGATGGAAGAGGTGCATAGAGCAAAACATGTGTGGCAGGGAGGAGGAGCTCCCAGAGGCTCTCTGGGTGTGTCACTCTCCCTGAACCTCCTCGTGTTCAACAACGCAAAAGCTGTTTAACGGCCATCCTTTTGGAGTTGAATGGAGACATCATCACCCAGGCATAGTCGATTCAAACATTGGCTATGGGCAATTCAACAAGAACTTCAGCAAATCTCCCCCACCCTAACAGCTCAAACCCACCACAGGTGTGGGGTGGAGGTGGGGATGGGAGAGAAACTTTGCACGTGCAAATCGCACAATTGGTTTCCCCGGCACCCAGCCCCCACCCTTAGGGCCTTTCCAAGGCTCACCTCGTTAGCATCAACTCAGGTGGTGTTGAAAGGGGCTGGTTAGGAATAACACCAGACAAACCACTTCACCTTTCTGGCTCTGGACTTATTTCAGGAACTGAGCACTAAAGTAATTCTCGTAACCAAAGATGCCCCATGTGGCGCTCATATGGGCAATTGCAGGAGTTTTAGGCGCTCTGTGCCAGAAACGAAGGGAAGACGTTTACCATTATAGCCCCAGGAGTGCACAGCACTGAGAGGACTAAGGTCTCGAGCAAATCTAGATTCCCCTGTTCTGAAAACTTACCGATCACGGGAAAGATTCCTCCTTCTGGCTTCTGGCTTCCAGGGCTATATGTTTTACCCGGGGCCAGCCACTTACCTGCTTCCGTTTTACCTTTCCTGGCGTGGCACCGGCTGCTCACTCCACCTGTCCTTGGGCCCATAGTTCCAAGTTAGCCCTGCTTGAAATGTGTAGGGGAATCTCTTGCTTCTCAGGGGCTGCTGTATCCTGTAAGAGGGCCATCAGCTCACCTCCCCCACTTTTTGGCCCTTGGATCTCGATTTTCTCTTGTTCCCGGCCTGTGGAGGCCCCTAACTTACATAGCATGTCAATCGCTAGAAGGGGTGGGGAACGGGGCATTCTGGTACACACAGTGAGGAAGCCTTCAGCAGTTTGGACCCTGTTTCACATGTCCAGGGCTCCAGAAATCTTTTGGTCTCTCCCTTTCCCAAGACCTCCTTCAGTTCACACTTTCCTTCAGAAAGCTTTCCCTTGTGGGCATTCAACACCAAGAACATGGCTCCACTAGGGAGCAAAGATTCAGCCTGCTCTCCTCCTTCCTGCCAAGGTCACCAGGGCCTCCTGGAGCCAACCAGGGGTGTGGGGAGTGTTCGCTCAGCCCCATCACATCTCACCTGTAGTCAAGGGAATCTGCCACGGCTCGGTCTTCTTCGATCCCTTCCCTCCCTGGGGATAGTTCAGACAATCCTGCCACCAACGCCCTTCCCGTTGGTGGTCCGCACACCGGTTAGCCCCCGCCGTTGTTGGTGGCCTCCTGGCCCCTCGGTGGGGGCCGGGGTTACTCACCCATGGCATATGCCTCCTCTCCCTCAGGTTACCTTGAGGAGACTGGCGGGCCACAGCGAGCAGGGCGGCCTGCCTTTTCATCTTCTTGTCTTCCTTTTCATCCTCAGCTTCAAGCCGGTTACAGAGCACCCTCCACGCAGCCACTCGTGGCTGTGCAGGACTGGTAGCAGGACCGATGGCCAACTTTTGGAGTTTCCCAGGGGTGTCTGGAGCACTTCTGAGATCTGAAATACAGATTCATGATCACTGTACTGCCCCGGGCCTCCAGGTCCCAATTCGTGTATCACCTGAGGCAGTCCTGTGGCCATTGGAAGGAAGTGGGGGGGGGGGGCCTTTCCTCAGGGCCCTATTGGACCTCTCTTAATCTAGGTCACGTAACGGGTGGCTGGCTTACTCTCTTCATGGCTTTCAAAAGCAGACCCCGAAAATATCCTCCCTTTCCTCGATCCTCAGGATCATTGGGATTCCACCCTGGCTCGGTCTCTGGCACAGCCTGTCCACCAGGCCTGCGGATGTCCAATCCTGGGTCATCTTCCTTCCCTGCTTGTTCTCTGGCTTTGAACGGAATGGATGACTTTTCCTCAGGCATGAGGATTGTGGTCGTCAACAGGCTTGGAATATCTGCCCAGGTTGGATCACGAGTGCAGAAGATTCCCTTCATCGGGCTTTTGGACCCCTCTGGGTCAGCGCTCAGTCCTTTTGTGTGTGCCTTCCAATCACACAGGTCAGAGGTGGAAAAGGGGACGTGCACAACAATAAACGTCCCCTCCCCATCAGGCACGTGTCTCAGGGGCGGTATCCCAGGTGTGTCGCTCGTTCCTAATCTGGCTCTACACTCTGGAAGAGGAGGGCGGAGGCTCTCTGCCTGTGGCAGTGTCCAGGTCCCCGTAAGGGGATGGTGGGGTGGGGGGAGAACAGCAAGGGCTTTGGCCCTGTGCCAGCCTCTGGCTCAAGCAGGGATGAGGTAGGGCGATGAGGTGGAGGTCCCCCAGGGCTCACCAGCTAGCTGGTCTAACGGTGGGGCCGCAGAAGCTGGAGTACACGAGCGAGGTGGACTCCGAGGTGGGCTTTCCTTAGTATTTGCACCCTCCCTCCAGATTCCACCAGCCCTGTAAAGTCTGCACACTGGGTTGCCCATCCGTCTCCGATGGACCTACTCCTGCTGCCCACGAACGTGCAGCCTCCCTGGATGCCTGCCGTGCCTAAGTGGCATGCAGCTGGTTAGGATCCAGGGCGGAGCCTTGGGTGGAGAGGCAGCCACTACTTGTCTGGATAGGGTTGCTGAAGCCAGAGGTTCCACTCGGAGAGTGGTTTTCAAGGAAAACTCAGAGTCCTCAATTGTCTGTGACGATCTCTTTGGATGTTTGGGCTGGGCACACAAGGTCACACAAGGTCAGTGTTTTGCTCTATGCACCTCTCCCATGTGGCTGTTAAGAAGTGGGAGGTTTTCCTGAGTTGTGCGAGCCGCTCTATCAGAGCCCTCAAACCCAAGGAGGGGGTGGTGGGAACCTGCGGTCTTGCGGCCGGTTTGACCTGAGCTTGCAATTGGCATCAAAAATGGGGGCGGGGAGAAGGGTAATCCTGCGGGGTGTGATTCTATCCCCAGGAGGACAGAGTCAGATGTGAGTTAAGTATGTTCAACTTCTTAGCCAGTAACGGATATAAGGTGCCTAAAGGGGACGGCTGGGTTTTGCCGTCTTTGGATCCCTAACTTTGTATTCATGGCTGTAAGCCTCTCTGATAAACTACAGGGGCCGTGAACGGACCCGATTGAATGGGGTAAGCTAGACACTGTGGTGAAAGGATGGCCCCCATGCTGGAGAGCTGTAGCTGCCACCTGCCCGTTCAATCAAGAAAGCAGGAAAACGGACTCTGGGCCAACCTAGGAGGATGTGGACCACCCCTCTGGCCCATCAGGTCTGTCGCCTCCTGGAGACTGAAGGACATCTCCGGCTTCCCGGAATAGGATGCCACAATATCAAGCCCTGCTGCTCGAGTCCCCTCAGATTTCCTTAAATCCCTCTCAGACCTTAACCCCAACTACCCTGCTCCTCGATTCCAGTGGGCCTACTAGCCATGCTTGCCCAGCAGTGGTTGCTGGCCACACAGCTCTCCAGAGTGAGCCATGGAATGCAAACATGGGCCAGAGAACCTTACAGTCCTGGGATCAGTGCAGGGCCCCAGGGAAGTAGCTGGGCTCCATTGTAACGGCCATTGAAGTGGGGAATCGGAAGCCACAGAAGGAAATACCTTGGCAGCTGCAGCTGCAGCCATGAAAAGGGCTGCTCCATCAGGAGAACTTACCAATAATCCTCACGCTACCACTGTGTGAACTGACACGTTCTGTGAACTTACACCGGATCAAGTGAGGGAAGCCACCACACAGGGTTTCAGTGTCCCCCAGTAGTCAAGGGCTGGATGGCAAACCAACGAAACAAGACCCTGGTCCCCAAACCAACAGCCTGGGGACTCCTTAAGGGTGCTCATGCTGTCCTACAACTTGGAAGAGCAGTGTGTCCCAAGATCCGCTATGTCCTATTTGGGTAGGGCCTCGTTTGGTGTCCCTAACCACACACTCATCCCTAAAATCACAAGGAGTCATGCCTTGGATCCACCACGCAAGGGTCCAAAAACTAAAGAGAGGAAAAGAAAGGTGCCCAGCCCCGAACATCCAGAGATCATCACAGACAATTGAGGACTCTGAGTTTTCCTTGAAAACCACTCTCCGATTGGAACCTCTGGCTTCAGCAACCCTATCCAGACAAGTAGTGGCTGCCTCTCCACCCAAGGCTCCACCCTGGATCCTAACCAGCTGCATGCCACTTAGGCACGGCAGGCATCCAGGGAGGCTGCACGTTCGTGGGCAGCAGGAGTAGGTCCATCGGAGACGGATGGGCAACCCAGTGTGCAGACTTTACAGGGCTGGTGGAATCTGGAGGGAGGGTGCAAATACTAAGGAAAGCCCACCTCGGAGTCCACCTCGCTCGTGTACTCCAGCTTCTGCGGCCCCACCGTTAGACCAGCTAGCTGGTGAGCCCTGGGGGACCTCCACCTCATCGCCCTACCTCATCCCTGCTTGAGCCAGAGGCTGGCACAGGGCCAAAGCCCTTGCTGTTCTCCCCCCACCCCACCATCCCCTTACGGGGACCTGGACACTGCCACAGGCAGAGAGCCTCCGCCCTCCTCTTCCAGAGTGTAGAGCCAGATTAGGAACGAGCGACACACCTGGGATACCGCCCCTGAGACACGTGCCTGATGGGGAGGGGACGTTTATTGTTGTGCACGTCCCCTTTTCCACCTCTGACCTGTGTGATTGGAAGGCACACACAAAAGGACTGAGCGCTGACCCAGAGGGGTCCAAAAGCCCGATGAAGGGAATCTTCTGCACTCGTGATCCAACCTGGGCAGATATTCCAAGCCTGTTGACGACCACAATCCTCATGCCTGAGGAAAAGTCATCCATTCCGTTCAAAGCCAGAGAACAAGCAGGGAAGGAAGATGACCCAGGATTGGACATCCGCAGGCCTGGTGGACAGGCTGTGCCAGAGACCGAGCCAGGGTGGAATCCCAATGATCCTGAGGATCGAGGAAAGGGAGGATATTTTCGGGGTCTGCTTTTGAAAGCCATGAAGAGAGTAAGCCAGCCACCCGTTACGTGACCTAGATTAAGAGAGGTCCAATAGGGCCCTGAGGAAAGGCCCCCCCCCCCACTTCCTTCCAATGGCCACAGGACTGCCTCAGGTGATACACGAATTGGGACCTGGAGGCCCGGGGCAGTACAGTGATCATGAATCTGTATTTCAGATCTCAGAAGTGCTCCAGACACCCCTGGGAAACTCCAAAAGTTGGCCATCGGTCCTGCTACCAGTCCTGCACAGCCACGAGTGGCTGCGTGGAGGGTGCTCTGTAACCGGCTTGAAGCTGAGGATGAAAAGGAAGACAAGAAGATGAAAAGGCAGGCCGCCCTGCTCGCTGTGGCCCGCCAGTCTCCTCAAGGTAACCTGAGGGAGAGGAGGCATATGCCATGGGTGAGTAACCCCGGCCCCCACCGAGGGGCCAGGAGGCCACCAACAACGGCGGGGGCTAACCGGTGTGCGGACCACCAACGGGAAGGGCGTTGGTGGCAGGATTGTCTGAACTATCCCCAGGGAGGGAAGGGATCGAAGAAGACCGAGCCGTGGCAGATTCCCTTGACTACAGGTGAGATGTGATGGGGCTGAGCGAACACTCCCCACACCCCTGGTTGGCTCCAGGAGGCCCTGGTGACCTTGGCAGGAAGGAGGAGAGCAGGCTGAATCTTTGCTCCCTAGTGGAGCCATGTTCTTGGTGTTGAATGCCCACAAGGGAAAGCTTTCTGAAGGAAAGTGTGAACTGAAGGAGGTCTTGGGAAAGGGAGAGACCAAAAGATTTCTGGAGCCCTGGACATGTGAAACAGGGTCCAAACTGCTGAAGGCTTCCTCACTGTGTGTACCAGAATGCCCCGTTCCCCACCCCTTCTAGCGATTGACATGCTATGTAAGTTAGGGGCCTCCACAGGCCGGGAACAAGAGAAAATCGAGATCCAAGGGCCAAAAAGTGGGGGAGGTGAGCTGATGGCCCTCTTACAGGATACAGCAGCCCCTGAGAAGCAAGAGATTCCCCTACACATTTCAAGCAGGGCTAACTTGGAACTATGGGCCCAAGGACAGGTGGAGTGAGCAGCCGGTGCCACGCCAGGAAAGGTAAAACGGAAGCAGGTAAGTGGCTGGCCCCGGGTAAAACATATAGCCCTGGAAGCCAGAAGCCAGAAGGAGGAATCTTTCCCGTGATCGGTAAGTTTTCAGAACAGGGGAATCTAGATTTGCTCGAGACCTTAGTCCTCTCAGTGCTGTGCACTCCTGGGGCTATAATGGTAAACGTCTTCCCTTCGTTTCTGGCACAGAGCGCCTAAAACTCCTGCAATTGCCCATATGAGCGCCACATGGGGCATCTTTGGTTACGAGAATTACTTTAGTGCTCAGTTCCTGAAATAAGTCCAGAGCCAGAAAGGTGAAGTGGTTTGTCTGGTGTTATTCCTAACCAGCCCCTTTCAACACCACCTGAGTTGATGCTAACGAGGTGAGCCTTGGAAAGGCCCTAAGGGTGGGGGCTGGGTGCCGGGGAAACCAATTGTGCGATTTGCACGTGCAAAGTTTCTCTCCCATCCCCACCTCCACCCCACACCTGTGGTGGGTTTGAGCTGTTAGGGTGGGGGAGATTTGCTGAAGTTCTTGTTGAATTGCCCATAGCCAATGTTTGAATCGACTATGCCTGGGTGATGATGTCTCCATTCAACTCCAAAAGGATGGCCGTTAAACAGCTTTTGCGTTGTTGAACACGAGGAGGTTCAGGGAGAGTGACACACCCAGAGAGCCTCTGGGAGCTCCTCCTCCCTGCCACACATGTTTTGCTCTATGCACCTCTTCCATCCTGCTCTCAATATGTGAAAGGTTTCCTGAGTTTGTGAGCTTCCTTATCAGAGCATTCAAACCCAAGGAGGGTTTTGTGCGAACGTGTGCTCTTCTAGCTGGTTGGTCAGGAGCACAGGTGACAACCTGAACTTACAGTTGGCAACTAAATTGTGTTCAGGGTGAATGGTAATCCTGTCAGATCTGGTTCTGTCCCCTGGTAGAGTCAGATTTGACTTAAGTATGTTCAACTTCTTAGCCAGTAAGGGGTACAACGTGTCTAAAGGGATGGCTAGGTTTTTCCTTCTTTGGATTCCTAACATTGGATACATGGCTATTAGCCTATCTGATAAACTACAGGGACCATAAGCAGACCCTTTTGAATGGGTTAAGCTAGACACTGTGGTGAAAGGATAGCCCCCTTGCTTGAGATCTGTAGCTGCCACCTGCCTGGTAATCAAGAAAGCCAAAAAATTGACTATGGGCCTACCTATGAGGGTTTGGACCCCTACATCAATTCTCTAGTCTACCAGTTACTGAGGACGCCTCCAGCTATCCCAAAATACAATACTGCACTATCGAGATATGATGCTAGATTCCGCTCAGATTTCTTTAAAATCCTGTCATATCTTAAACCCTGCTGCCCTTCTCCTTGATTCCAATGTGTCTTTAAGCCATGCTTGCCCAGAAGTGAGCTCCAGACACAGAGGTCCCTAGAGTGAACCATGGACATGGGCCGGAGATGCTTAAACTGCTAGAAGTGGTACAGGTCCCCAAGAAAGTAGCTGGGATCCAGGGTAAAGCCCATCAAAGTGAGGAATCAGATTCCACAAAAGGACATAACGTGGCAGCTGCAGCTGCAAAAATGGCCGCTCCAACAGGAGAGCTTCTCTAGTTATCATTAATTTCCACACTGCCCTTGTGTGAACTGACACCTTCTGTGGACTTACTACAGATGAAGTGAGGGAAGCTACTACACAACATTATCAGTGGTCCCCAATAGTCAAGGGCTGGATGACAAACAAACGAGGCAAGGTTTATGTCCCCAAATAGCTTTAGTGTTGCTCATGCCAACTTAACTCGCAAGGATTCTACTCACTTTGATTTTGGTAACACCGTGACCTCACAGAGACCACTTCTGACATAATAGGGGCCCCTTATGACTTCAGTGACAGAGACCTAAGCTGACCTAACAGACATCCCCTGACACTTTAGACACTCCCCCTGACCACACAGAGACTTGTCTGATCACCCAGAGACCTCCACTGACCTCATAGTGACACCCTCTGCCCTCAAAGTGAGGTCTCCTGACTTCACAGAGAACTTCCTGAACACACAAAGAACTCCCATGACCTCCAAGAAACCTCCAGTGACATTATAGAGACCCCCCTCTGACCTCACCGAGACCTGATATCACAGAGGCCAACCATTACCTCAACAAGACCCCCTACAACACAGTGAGAACTCCACTAATTTCATGGAAACCTCAAGTGACTCTCACCAGATCTAGGATCTCAGGGAAATGAAGAGAGGATGGTGGGTGCACCCGCCCCTCCCCAACTGACTGACAAATCCCATGGGTCCTCTTGACTGTTAGCACTCTGGAAGCCCCGCTCCATGGAGGGAAAACCCTTCTTTCTATCTACACCTGCACAGCAAAGGTGACTGGTCTCAGGAAGGCCCTTGGGCTTGCTGAGGGACAGGTCCTTGTGGCACTGAAAGTGTGGGGGAGCCCACTGGTGGTGGCTGGATGCAGCTGCAGGTGAACTGGGCTTCCCAACGTCTACAACTGTGTCTCACATCGCCTTCTGCTCAGGTCCCACTCCCATCCTTTGAAAATAGCTTTCTGCCCCTCTTTGCCCATCAGGGACCAGGGGGCAGGGCAAGGCTATCCCTCCTGCATGCTGATCATCCGGGGCCTCCTTTATTGTTTGACAGAACCAGGCCTCCCATCAGGAGGGAACTTTTCAACACAGGGAGCAGTAAATGTTTGACAAGTCAACAGGGCTCAGGAACGCTAGCCAAAGGGGTGTGGCCACACTAGGCATGCCATGCCCCCTGCGGAAATAGTGGGGAAATTGGCAGGCCTGCCCTTCCATGGTCAGGCACCTCCCTTCACTCCAGAGTCACGGAAGCTGTGCCCTCCTGCTGTCCAGAGCTCTACTCTTGAGAGAAATCCATGACTAAGTTCCAAGGCAGGCCTTCCCCTGGCCGTCTCCCTGGGTGCACTGTGGCAGGGCACAGGGAGAGGTGTATCCTCTGGAGGAGCCTGCTTTGTCTGAAGGAGGCCGGCCATTCCAGCTTCCTGGGATGAGTCTACGTCCGGGGTCTAGGATGGGGAAAAGCGTCCTGAGACCTGAAAGTACCCTGGCAGTTGTCATCAGCCTGGTTGGAGCAGGAGGCTGCCAGGCAGCTAGTGTGCCCAAACTGTGTCTCAGCCCCTCCACGTTCGGGCCCCCCCAGCCCTGGCCAAGCTCCCGAGGGAGGATGACGAACTTGGCAGCAGCTGGTGCAAGGGCACCAGCAGCGGGGGTGGTGTCCCAGAGTCTCCTGGGAAGCATTGTGTGGGGTGGGGCCCCCATGTGGTGTGGCGTGTGGACTGGGCTGCCTCTGGTCACCCCTGGGGCAGGCATCCACCTCAGCTCAACAGATGCAAATGCCACAAATGACACTTGGAGTGGAGCTCAGGGATCTTCATGCCCCTGCCACAGGGTACTTCCTCTTGCCCCACCACTCCTGTCAGACCCAATCTCAACATGCCCAGGTCCAGATTTGAGACCACAGTGGTGAACTTGGAACCTACTTCTAACTCCCCTCTCCAGTCTACTGCGGTGGTGTTCTTAGTGGCTGGGGAAATGGCACTGGTGGTGCCTGCAGTGGTAAATGCCATGGTGGCAGCTGCTTCCCAGACATCTGGCATCTTGGGGACCCGAGGAGTGCATCGTGGGTGCACCCACACCCTCCCCAGCCCCCCATCTCTCCCATCTGTCCTAGTGACTCTCACCACTCCAGGAGCCCTGCTTTCTTGACTTACAGCCATCTCTTTGACTGCACTTGTTTAAATTACATGGCCTTGAAACCTCCCTCCATAAGCTATTCAGATCAAAATCCTCCCTGGAACCTTCTGAGTTGGCTGAGAACAGAGCAGCAAAGTCCACAACATTCTCCAAAGTTAGAGGCAAGATTTTCATCCTGAACTTCCTGGGCACACCCCTGGGCTCCTAAGCAGGCTTCATCTGACCTTAATTATGGATTTCAGGCCATCCCCTTCTGTCTTTTTGAATCTGGTCTGCCTACCAGTATTTCATGTTCTGGAGAATATCTTGGGTATTTTCCAGGTGAAACCTCAGTGTTTCCTCATGGCTTTGCTGCCTCAGTTGGTCCAACAGCTTATGGAGGTGGGCCTCCTGGGCCCACGTGACTTCACATATGTTAAATCACTGTGAACCTGTGAGTGAAACATCTCACACTAGTTCTATTCAATGAGTTCTTCCCCAATGTGAGATTTTTGCTTATTGGAGGAGATAAGAGGCACTTAAAAGTCTGCCCACAGACGTTCATTCGTTCTTTTCTCTATGTATGAATTCTAGGCTAATCAGTCAGTCATAGTTCCCGGTTGAAAACCTTCCCCATGTAAGTTACATATGCACAGTGTGTTACTCTCCTGCATGCACTGAGATTTCTTCTTTCTTTTGTGTGTGGAAGATTAGCCCTGAGATAACATCTGCTGCCAATCCTCCTCTTTTTGCTAACAAAGACTGGCCTTGAGCTAACATCTCTGCCCATCTTCCTCTACTTTATATGTGGGACATCTGCCACAGAATGGCCTGCCAAGTGGTCCCATGTCTGCGCCCGGGATCCAAACTGGCAAACCCTGGGCCACTGAAGCAGAACGTGTGAACTTAACTGGTGTGCCACTGGACCAGCCCAGAGATTTCTTCTTTATAACTCTACAGTTGGTTAATTTTGTAACTTCATTGTGTCTCATAGACTAGGTGTTTGAGCCATGTTTATACCATTGTCCTTTTATAAGAACTCAGGTTATAGCTCTGAGCTCAGGTCAATATCTTTCCTAAATTAAAATTATGCAAAACTTTCTGCTGGGGTGGCACTTACTCCCAACTCAAATTATAGTCCCATTATTGTGCTTTGCTAATAATCATCCCATTCCCAGGCCTCTAATGTAGGGGACCAGGGTTCAGCCCAAGAAACTTACCATCACTGTGCAGTTAGATGGATCCTTCCTGCAGATATCTGGTATAGGCACCATTTCTTGGTTTTAAAGGTTACTTCTCCTGCCTAAAGTAAATTAAAAAATAAATTTCTCAAGAGGCATTAGGGAGCCAAAGTGTTGTACAGCATGCAAGGCAAATATTGACCCTTACACAGGGCAAGAACGTGAAATGGAGCAAAGCACTAGTGTCTAGAAACATGTCTTAGGGCACTGTCAATTACAAAATGTTTTCAAGATTGAAGAGAAAACTAAGGCGGATTTTGGTAAGGTTATGAGAGAAGAAATCATCAAGGGGAAGGGATGAGGGCAAAGTTCACAATATGAAAATTTCGATCCAAAGAGGACATAAACTATAAATAAAAGGCATTGGTAAATGCTAGGAATAATGACAACATTGAGAATTTTTCCCCACTGGATTCCCATACTTTCCTGAAAAGACCATTGACTTAAGGAAATCTTCAGTTGGCATTACCAAGGTCCTGATCCCTCACTGACTAGGCTTCTCCTCATAGTGAACACACATGCCTGGAGCTTACCCAGCCTCAGGCCTTGTGGGAATCCCCTTTCTTCCCTCCATAACTCCTCTCCTTGCTCCAATGGGAAATTTTGTCTTATTTGCAGAGCTGCCACCCTGTTCATGGGAAAAAGCCACTTGAATTTTGAACTGTGTTTTAAGAACCATACATATTCCTCAAGTCAAGGACAGGATCTCAATGAACAACTAAGTGAGCATTGAAGAAAACCTTGTAAGTCCTTGAGCAGAGCAGGAGGAACAACGTGACACCAAGCTGAAAGCATTGAGGAACCCGTTGTGGACGTGCACGAGCAAGCTCACAGAGTAAAGATTCCCAGTGTTTTCAACAAGGGAGGAGTTAAATGTTTCTAGTTAATCCAGAATAACCTAACTTTATGTTGCCTGGTGTTTTTTTCTACGTGGCCTCAAACTCTGGGCTTACTGCTTAGAACAGAATAATTACTTAGGAACTGTTTAATCTTATTTTTCAGTTATTAAAAAAAATCCATTGAGTTTTCAGCACTGTTCTGGGTACTGGCAATAGAGCAGCATCAAAGACATGAAATTGTGGTCAAGAAGACTATACTCTAGTGAAGGGACAAATTACATGCCACTAAATCAATAAATAAACAGATTACCTTCTCGTAGTTGTGTTATGAAAGAATAAAAATGAGAGCTGAGAGGGGAGCATGATATGTGGAAACTTCTCTGGATACTTGTTGAGCAAATAAGTCCCTATTGACAGACTCAACAACAGAGAGAAGATGGATGATGTTCTCCAGCATCACATCTCTGTATAGCTTCCTCCGGGATGTGCCCACCAAGGCCTATTCTTCCTGGGTGAAGCCCACAACCACATCCATGAAGGTCGCTGATTCCTAAAACATTGTGGACATTCTGGTTCAGACAGGGACATCTCTACCAGAGTCCAGGGGCAGAAAGTTGACATGATAGAGTTGGGGAAATGAGGCTGTAGGTATAGAGAGCTCAAGTCCTCTTTGGGGTTCTAGCCAAACGCTTCCCTGTGCTGATCTGGCATGTGTTATTCATGCATAACTACAAATGTATATACAGTCTGTACACAGCTTTAATACATGCTAGCTTCATTATAAAGGAATATCACATGATGTGCAATGTGAAGTAAACTGGACATTTCCCAAAAATATGGTAAATCTCATTTACAGACTGGTGCATTTAATATAGTTTATTGGTTGTCAACTTAAGAATACATAACTAGACTCTCCTCACCAATTTAAAGTAAATCACAGACTCATCACATATCAGGCAATGTCAATTGCCTGTGACATACAACTGTGATTATGTGTAAACACTTCCCCGATAGGAACCTTACCTTTCTCCTTTGTGAAATGGTTTAACAACCTCTTACAAATGTTGACAGATCCAATGAGCTAATTTGTAAAGCACTTCCTTTATATCAAACACTCAATACACATAAGTAATAAGTATGTTTTCTGAATGAAGCCATGCTGACCATTCTGCACAATGGAACAGACTTAGAGAACACGGATCGGCAGGTGCAGCCTCTGTCTCTTATCTCTACACATTCCCTGTGTTCACTACAAGGTAGAAGGACAGATGGTCCAGAAACACAACCCAAGGGTCCCTGATACTTCTATACAGAAGGATGGCCCTAGTCTGCCCCACTTACAGTGAGGTTTCCATTGTCAATTTTCTCTGGGACCTCCAAGCATCCATTATCATTGTAGTTTAGTCCTATGCATCTGATAACAGGTAACAGAAGCCTCTCAATTGTATATGGTGTCGACGAAAATAATCCATAACCAATCTATAAATGAAAATTTGGGTGAGTTTATTCTGAGCTTAAATTTTAGGATTATAACCCGGGAGAGTCTTTCCACAAAGGAACAGAGCACTCCAAAGAAGTAGGGGTACATAGGGCGGTTATATACCCTCAAAGAGGGTGTTTCACATATGATTGAAATGTCCCTCCCACAATAGTCACAAGATTGCCCTGTCTGCACAGCGCTTGATGGACACAGCAGGTAGTGGGTCTGCTATCTTCACGGGTGTAGCAGGAGGCAAGTCTATTGTCTCGAGCTGGGCAGTCACAGGTGAGCGCAGCAATCAGTTTCTAGCCTAAGGAGAGATGCTTAATCCTTAAGGAGACGCCAATGTTGGGAGGGGGAGGGAAGTTGCACCTTTATCTCAAGGGCCTTTTGCTCTTGCCATAGGGAATCTCTAAAGCAGATATACAATGCATGCTCAACGGCCTCGGTCAGGCCCTTTTGGAAAGACAAGGTCAGGCCGAATTAGGTTTACACCAAAATGGCTTCCTCATATATTCCAATATATCCTATTACTTGCCATTTTTATTTGACAATGGTCACTCCAGGAGCCCCCAAATGGCCACAGAACCCTCCACCCCATCCCCCACCCTGCCCCTCATCCCCTGCCTGCTGAGCTGTGCTCACCCCACCCCAGCTCCGACCCACCCAAAGTGAGTCCGCCCCACCTGAAGAGTCCACAGCCGCCCCATAGAGACAGCTGCCGAGCCTGAGACCAAGTCTGAGAAGTCTGAGCGTGACAGCAGTGCCTGCCATAAGACTTGGTTGCCTTCAGTGGCAGGAACACCCTCCTCAGGCCTCACGCAGGCTGAAGGCCCCGCCCCAAAGATTCAGGGCAAGAGCAAATTGCAGCGGCAGGCCCACTGCTCCATGGCCTGAGGGTTGAAAGGAGGCACAGTCACTGCTGCTTATAGCGCTTAGGAGAGCACCGGTGTATCAACCCTTTCCTCCATCATGCCGGTCGCCACGCACATCACGCTGTGCGTTCCTCCACACCCCTCCCCTAACGCCCCCTCCGCGCGCCCACCACACTCTGCGCTCTTTCAGGGCCCTCCCCTTTCTCCTTCACGATCCTCCCCTTCCTCCCGGCGTCCTCCACGCTCTGACCCTGCAGCCATGCGGCCAGGCTAAAGCGGGTTTAATTAATGGCGCCTGAGGCCAGCTCCTGAGGGCTCCTGAGGCAGCTTGAAACCCAGAAAAAGCTCCCTGGCTGATAAAAGTTCAGTGGCTAAAATGGAAATACTGTGACCCGGGTAGGTGGAACTTGCGTTTTCAAAGCCACCTTTCCCTCCATCCCCTCCATCTGGCCGGGCTGCTGGAACCTTCACAGTGGAGAACTCCCAGCTGAGGGGTCTACACTTTGGTCATGCCTCATAGAGGAACAGCCCCAGCCATAGTATTAAAAGGAGGAAACATCACAGCGGACAGCTCTAATTCCTGCACTATACACAGGAAACGCAGAAGCCCAGTAAGTGACCCCCTAAGCCCCTTCTCTGAGGCCCCACTCAGTGGGTCCACAGGGCATCCTTACCCACCATGGGCCTCTTGGCCTAGTTAACACAGGCAACAGGACCAGAAGTTCCCAGTGTCTTTTCCCAAAATGTTAGCGTGGTTTTATCTGGGTCACTGTATTTTGGGGTCTCTTTGTTAGAACAGCTTGACCTACACCTTGGCTAATATACCCTTCCCGGGTCATCTGACTGATAAATCAGATGGAACTCTTCATTGTTACACAACATTGACCGTGTTCCAGATGCTTGTCACTTTCAATTTCACTGTTAGGTAGCACTTATTAGAAGTTTTTGGGTGAAAAGTAAAATTCACAGAGCCCAGCGTATGAGGAGTCTGCTGTTAAATGATTCCTCTAGAATCTCCAGATGTTCTTTTTGGATTAAGACAGGCCATCAGAGAATTGCACACCTGGGCTGTCTTGATCTGGTTCCTTGGAGAATTTCTCTGTGGATCTGAGCCTTGGCCCCGCGCCATCGGCCCGCAGCCCACACTGAGGAGTGCCGCAAACAACCCCGTGAGCCCCACTGCTTCATTGCCTGGAGGATGTGATTGAGGATGTGGTTTGCTGCCCTTTGTGTGGACCCAAGAAAGAAGTTTCTTTCAGACCTTGTACCAGGAATAGTCGTGCTTCTCCTGAGCAACTGGCTTGTTTTGTTTTTGTGAACACGCTAAATTGTGTAACTGTCTGTGTCTTTCAAAGCCATCTAAAATCCTTTGGGAACAAGACAGGGTATAAAATAAAGCTATTCAGAGTTTAGACCAAGCTCCCTATTTAACACATTATATTCCTTTTGGAAAAGTCGCTTCATTTGGCTGACTTTCTTTGCTTGTAAGTTAGAGATAATGAGTTCTTCCTGTGAACAGAGTGTAAATTAATATTTTTAAAGCACTCACAGTTCCCTCAATGCAAGTCATTATGGAAACGAACACTAATATTTAATTTCTTTAAATCTCTGCTATTTTGTAATTCCCTCTCTTTTTATGTCATTCCTGAACTTTGCTTGCTCATTCATTTACTTGGCAAATTTCAGGATGTAACAGTGCACCAAACACCCTGGAAGGATACAGATTAAAAAGTCTGGATTGCGCTTTCCAGTAGCATGAAGAGTTGAGGGTGTGTTTTCCACTAAATTAGAGATTTAAATAACAAGAAAAACAATAAATGAATAAGTAAATAAATATCTTACTTATAAAATTCTGTGGTTGCAGTGAAGAAAAGAAATAGGGAACAGTGGGAAAGGATGATAGTTCTTGAGGTGGAGATGGAAGCTGCCTGTGAGAAGACGACTTTCAAGCAAAGCCCTGGAGAATAAAAAGGAACAACTGTGCTAAGAGCTGAGGAAATAAGTCTTAAGGCATGAGAGGGCTTGGCAGGGTGATGGATCTGAAAACAGACAGTGGCATGACAGTAAGCAAGGACAAAGGAGGAGTTTGGAGAGAAGGTCAGGGACCAGGCCATTTAGGGCCTTAAAGGCCAGAGCATGGGGCCTGTATGTTCTCTTACCTTCCATAGGATGCCTCTTGAAGCACTTTATGGGCCAGAGTGACGTGGTATGAGTGAGGTTTTAAGGAGATAATATTGTTTGTATCTCTAGTGTGAGATAATCTCACGTAATAAGGGAAATGTTGAGGCGAGGTAAGCACTGAGGGTAGGATAGGGGAACACAGAGGAGGCGTCCTCTGGGAGTTCTCAATTTGGTTGTTGAGCAAGACTTCCTGAAGTATATAGTGGCTGAGCTGAGATGTGGAGCACTGAGTAAGAGTTCGCCAAAGGAAGGGTGAACTAGACAGTGAGCTACATGACTGAATGTACAGAGATATGTGACAGCACGGTAAGGATGCTGTTGTATTTAAGCATCAAGTAAAACAGAGTATGAGGGGAGATGAAGCTGGAGAGGAGGCTAAAGATTGGACCATGGAGAAGCTTGAGTGTCTAATACTTTCTTCCCCATTCCATGGCTGGGAGGTAGGAGGGAGGTGGGTCCCATCTCCTACCATTTTTATGAGAGCTATTTGCGAAAATAACTGCTGCAACCTCTTAAATAAAAGCTTGCTTCCCCCCAAACTTTCTTTGAAATAAGGCCCCTTGGAGTACAGGTGGCCATGAGCAACTCTTCTGCAACCTGAGATGAAGCAGTTGGGAGAAGGTTAGTCATCTTCACCTTTGCCTGTACCTTGTCACCTCTTCTCACCACCTGCTCCTTTCCCTGGCTCTTGTCATCTCCAGACCTCTGCAAGGGGAGTTGCTGGTGTGTGCCCATCCCACTTCCTAATGAATGTTGGTGTGCTTAGTAAAATGCTGACAGATATGATGTGTTATGATAAGTGCTAATGGCACTAGGTTTAGAGTCAGGGGCTGTCCTAGGCCTTCTGCTTAGTAGGTGAGTGACCTTGAGCAGGTCACTTAATTTCTGGGAGCCATTTCCTCACATATATATATAAAGGGGGAAGTATGTTCCTCCCTGAGTTGTTGTGAGGATTAGACGAAAAGTTGAATATATGCAAAGCGCTTACACAGTGCCTGCTTAGTAAATTATAGGTGTTATTGTTGTTCATAGTAGGGAAAAAATAATCAAAAGGGAAAGCAGACTCAACGTTCTTTTCTGAACACTGATCATGGAAGACTAGGAAATGGAGAAGCTACTGAATAAAAATAAGGTAATTGACCTTGGCTAAATCACTTAACTTGTTTCCTCATTCAAACTGTGGGGGTTACAATTTCCCTTTTGTGTAATGTATTGGATATTTATAAGGAATAGATGTTATTATAGATGCAAAAATTTTTTGAAAACTGAGTATTTTCTTGTTTTGCTTACAACGTTAATCTGGATCCTCCAAGAGATGACAAGGATTTGGCGGGGAAATATTTCAGAGAGAAATTGTGGTGAAAGTTAGAGAAGCTGGCAGGGCTGTCAGACTGTGATGGAGGTCTGACTTGAGGAAAGGAAAGTTTGGCAAGGGGGGACAATCTTGAACCAAAGTCAACCAATAGAGGAATCCTGCAGTTCACATCTTTCAGGAAGAGGGCAGCCAAGCTATCCCTGCTGAGCTCAGAAATGGGCTGGGAAGAGCTTGCGGGAGGCGTGGCCTCAACACAAAGAAGTGATGGATTTCAGAGCAGCAGCTGGGGCCATTGGTCAGTTCTGCTCCCTGTAGCTGGTATGTTCTTGTGGCCACCACATTTACTATGATGAAGAATCTATTTTCTTACCAGGAGAATATATCATTTTGCAACTAAGACTATTTATTCTGATCCCCCTTCATATGTAAGAGAACTCATCCCGGCAAGTCCACTGCAGCCATTCTTCCAGTGAAGGTCAACAAATAGTGTGCAGTGCTCTGATATTGAGCCAAAGGAACTTGTGGGCATGGGCACTGCTTTTATCTTAAGCGCGTTCTTGAAAGAGCTAACGGGGAAGGTGTTCGTGTTCTCTCTTAGAGCTGGTACTTTTTCTTTCTTGATACAAAATAGCATTTATTAATAATTTCCTCTGCATCCACTGACTTTTTTTTATCCAATCAGCCACCCTATGCCTTTCGATTGGAGCATTTAGTCCATTGACATTTAAAGTAGCTATTGATAAGAATGTACTTATTGCCATTTCGTTGCTTTTTTTCTGGGTGTTTTAGTAATTCTTCTCAGTTCCTTTCTTCTCTTGCTCTCCTCCCTTATAGTTTGATGGCTTTCTTTAGTATTATGTTTGGGTTCCTTTCTATTAATTATTCGTGTATTATAGGTTTCTGGTTTGTCATTATCACGAGGTTCATATATTATAGCCTACATGTATCATGATCAATATTGAGTTGCTGGTCTCTTTAATTTGACCTCTTGCTGAAAGCTCTACTCTTTTGTGTGTGTGTGTGAGGAAGATTAGCCCTGAGCTAACATCTGCTGCCAATCTTCCTCTCTTTTTCTGAGGAAGACTGGCCCTGAGCTAACATCCATGCCCATCTTCCTCTACTTTGTATGTGGGACGCCTGCCACAACATGGCTTGACAAGCAGTGCATGGGTCCGCACCTGGGATCTGAACTGGCAAACCCTGGGCCACTGAAGCAGAACGTGTGAACTTAACCACTGCACCACTGGGCTGGCCCTAAAAGCTCTACTCTTTTACTCCCCTCATCCCACATTTTCTGTTTTTGATATCATATCTAACCTCTTTTTTTCTGCATGTGTATCCATTACCCTCTTATCATGAAAATAGATAATATTAATACTTTTGTCTTTTGACCTTCATATTAGCTGCTACATTTATTGTATATTTGCCTTTACCAGTGATTTTATTGTTTTTTTAAAAAATTAATTTTCTTATTCCTATTTGTGGTCTTATCTTTTCCACTTAAGCAAGTCCCTTTAGCATTTCTTGTAAAGCTAGTTTCTTGGTGATAAACTCCTTTAGTTTTTGCTTGTCTGGGAAACTATCTCTCCTTCCATTCTGAGTGATACGCTTGCTGGGTAGAGTATTCTTGGCTGTAGGTTTTTTTCCTGTCAGCACTTTAAATATATCGTACCACTCCCTTCTAGCCTGTAAAGTTTCTGCTGAGAAGTCAGCAGATAGCATTATGGAGTTTCCTCTGTATGTAACTTGTTGCCCTTCTCTTGTGGCTTTTAGGATTCTCTCTCATCTTTAATTCTTGACCTTTCAATTATAATGTGTCTTGGTGTGGGCCTCCTTGGGTTTCTCTTATTTGGTGCTCTCTGTGCTTCCTGTACTTGGATGTCTGTTTCCTTCCTTAGGTTAGGAAAGTTTTCAGCTATGATTTCTTCAAGTAGATTCTCTGCCTCTTTGTCTCTCTCTTCTGCTCCTAGGACACCTATAACACAGATATTAGTATGCTAGATGTTGTCCCAGAGGTCCCTTAGACTGCCCTCACTCTTTTTAAATTTTTTTCTTTTATCTGTTCAGTTTGTGTGATTTCCTCTAGTCTTTCATCCAGCTTGCTGATCCATTCTTCAGTCTCTACTCTGCTATTGAGTCCCTCTAGTGAAGGTTTCATTTGTGGTATTGTATTCTTCATTCCTGATTGATTCTTTTTAAAATTAAATTATTGTTTTTTTAAAAGATTTTTTTCCTTTTTCTCCCCAAAGCCCACCGGTACATAGTTGCATACTCTTCATCGTGGGTCCTTCTATTTGTGACATGGGGGACGCTGCCTCAGTGTGTTTTGATGAGCAGTGCCATGTCCGCGCCCAGGATTCGAACCAAGGAAACACTGGGCCACCTGCAGCAGAGCGCGCAAACTTAACCACTCACCCACCGGGCCAGCCCATGATTGGTTCTTTTTTATATTTTCCAATTCTTTGTTGATGTTCTCACTGAGTTCTTCTCCCAAGAGCAATGAGCATCCTTATGGCTCTTTGTTTGAACACTTTGTCAGGTAGATGGTTTATTTCTGTTTCATTTAGTTCTTTTCCTGGGGTTTTATCCTGTTTCCTTACTTGGAATGTATTCCTTTATCTCCTCATTTTGCCTCTTTCTCTGTGCTTATATCTATGTATCATGTATGCCAGCTACATCTCCTGATCTTGGAGAGGTGGGCTTATATAAGAGATGTCTTATGAGGTCCAGCAGTTTGCTTCCCTCTCATCACCAGTTCCAAATGTTCCGGGAGTGTCCCCTGTGTGGGCTATATGTGCCCTTCTGTTCGTGTTGCTCTTGCTGCAGGTGCCTGTGGAGGCTAGGTTTAAGGTTGCTCCCAGCTGGCCGTGAAGCATCTCTGCTAGAAGGTGGTCTTTTTCTCTCCAGAAAGGAACTTCTGCCTCTTCCACCTCAGTCAGCCCTGTCCCTTTTTGTGGGGGTTCTTTTTATCCAGTTTCCAGTTCTCTCTTAGGGGTAATTTTTCCAAGAGTAGTTGTAGATTTGTTGTGTCCACGGGAGGAGGTGTGTTCAGAGTCTGCCTATGTCACCATCTTGACCAAAAGTGGTAACTTTGAGTAAAGTTGGGCTGGGGAGTCCTTTCAGGCTGCATCTCAGAGTGCTATACTCCTGTATCTGGGATGATTCCTTGCCAACATCCATGTACAAACATGCCCTAATGTGTGTTAAACAGGCAGACCTCCTTTGACCCCAGATTCCTCTCCATTTCCCATTCTGTTTCTCTGCTCCATTCAAGCTGCCTCTCCTCAGGTTCTCTCCTGAACCAATTCAGGGGTTTTCTCCACACCACTTCACTGAAATGGCTTTTTCCAGGTCACCAATGATTTCCATTTTGCTAAATTCAAGCTTAAGTTTTTGCTCTCATCTCACTCAACCTTTCAGCAGCATTTGACACAGATTATACAATTGAACACTCCTTCCTTCTTGAAACACTTTCCTCTGGATTTCCAGACACCCCTTCTCTCCTGGATTCCCTCCCCCATCTCTCCCTCCTCCTGCTCCTGCTCCTCCACCACATCGCAAGTAATACTCCCTTCTCGTTCTTGTGTGCTATCTCTTCTCAGAGGAGTAAATATTTTTCCTATTACCTTAGTGGCTACCCTAGTTTATCAAGGTCTAACATTAATTAGTATTTATACCTTCTTCCCAGAGAGTGCAAGAATCCCATTTACCTCTTTCTGACTTCTAGATTATTATTGTTGTGTACTTAAATTATCATATAGCTATAAAACTAGAAATGTAATATATGAAAATATATATTTGAAGCCTATCACATATTATCATTGTTTTATAGATTATTTATTTGGAGCTACCTATATATTTATTAATTTTGCTGTTCTTAAGCTGTTCCTACCTCTCCATCCTGAGATTTTCTCCCTTCCTCTCAAAAAATATCCTTCACTATTATCCTTCAGTTTGATATTTTAGGGTAGCAAGAAATTTTCCTCTTTCCTCTTGGTTCTTCTGGTGGTCTAAGAATTAAATTGACATGAGAAAGAATAACAGGAGAAAATCAAGAAAAGTTAAGAACATGTATACATGGGAGAAGCCCAGGAAAACTGAGTAATTCCCCAAAATGGCTGGAGCCACCACCTTAAATACCTTAAATACTTCAGCTAAAGTCAAAAGAGGGTTTTGAGGGTAGTGGTTTGAGACTTCAAAGGGGAGGGAGGCAATTCAATAAGAGAAGGAAAAGTAAATGTTTGGTCAACAAATGTTTGCCATGTTTGGCAGAGAGTGTGGGACATGAGGAGGGTTTTGATCAAATGGGTCTTGCTAGGCTCCTCCCTGTCTACCACACCTAATACATATTACACTATGGGTATCTATGGTGAGAGCTCCTTCCTGGAACAGGCCTTCTATCATAAATTCCTTTAGGAAGTTAGGAGGAATGTCAAAGGATCTTCTTGGTCTTTTGTTCTTAAAAGTAATCAAGCCAAGGTGCTGGCCCCATGGCCAATTGCTTAAGTTAGCACTCTCCGCTGCAGGCATCCCAGTGTTTCATTGGTTCGAATCCTGGGTGCGGACATGGCACTGGTCATCAAACCACGCTAAGGCAGCATCCCACATGCCACAATTAGAAGGACCCACAACGAAGAATATGCAACTATGTACTGGTGTATTTTGGGGAGAAAAAGGAAAAAATAAAAAAAAAATTAAAAAATATAATCCAGCCCAAAATACACATTTTGGGGTAGCAAATTCTGCTGCCCCACAACACATTAATGATAAATTTCAGTTTTTGTTTTTCTAGAAATGTTTTTATTTTCTATTATTTTCCAAAAGACATTTGTGTTTTCTTTACAGTTCTTGTGTTTGTCATTGTATTGTTTCAGCACATTAAAGCTAGTTTTTTTCCCACTGTGATCCAGCTTCCACTTTTGCTTTTGAAAAATGAGATATCGGTTGAATTAGTTCTTTCTCTCTTACCTTATTTCCTCCTCTCCTTCCTGTTTTTGCCCCCCCAACTGCTTTCAGGTTTTCTCTTTGTCTTTTCATTCCTCTCCTTTTGTGATTTTATTATAGTCACTGTAGATGTGGAATTTGTTTTTTGTTGTGCTTGTGATCCACTGAGCTTATTGTCTCCATGGAGTAGTCATTCATCAGTTTAAAAATGCTTAGTCATTTTCAGTTCAATGTCGCTGCTGCCCATGTGTCCCTTTAACCTGTGGTAATAGCTGAATGTATTTTAGAATGATTTCTATTTCATTCTCATGGTCTCTCTATCTCTTCTTCAAAATTTTGCCTCTTTGGACTTTATTCTGGATTTCTTTCCAACCATTTATCCTGCTTATTAATTTTGTCTTAGCTGTCTCTAAGATGTGTACTTTCAAACACATCAATTGAGTTCTTAATATCATTTTACTTGTCAGTTTTAGAATTTTTATTTTCATTTCTCCAAATTTACTTTGTCTTTTTTAAAGTTTATGTTCCACTTCTCCACCAGAATTTTTTCTTAAAGATTTTATTATTTTCTTTTTCTCCCCAAAGCCCCCCAGTACATAGTTGTATATTCTTTGTTGTGAGGCCTTCTAGTTGTGGCATGTGGGATGCTGCCTCAGCGTGGTTTGATGACCAGTGCCATGTCTGGGCCCAGGATTCGAACCAATGAAACACTGGGCCACCTGCAGCCGAGCACGTGAAGTTAAACACTCAGCCAAGAGGCCAGCCCCTCCAACAGAGTATTTAAACTTGCCTTTTATCCTCTTGAATCTTGTAACACAATTATATTAAAATAATGTCAGGAGATCGGCTGGGCTGAGAGAGAGACAGCTAAACTACCAGGTGTCATAGTGACTGATTAAAAGAACAAACCCAAAATGAACGAGTTGATCCTTTAATCATTTACTATGACAAGCAAGAAACTAGAACTGGAATTTTACTCTCCTTCTATTTAATTTTCTCCCATGGACTGGCTCACTGGTTGAGGGTCATGTGGATAAGCACAGATATGTGGGTCATCTCACTGTTTGGAGAGCCCCAGACAAAAGGCTTCATTTTTTTTTCTCTGCATGCAGGGGGCTAGGAGGGATGAGATAGGAGTGGAGAAGTGTGGGGTACTGAGCCAGAGAGGGAAAAAGTGTCTTCAAGGTTTTCCTCTTCCCTTCATAAGAAATGTCTAGCAGAGGTGCCTGAGGAAGAACTCTGTTGGTGGCCTCAGAAAAAGAGACCTGGGAATGGAGGTGCCAGGGCTAGGAATGCAAATATAGGAAGTGCTGAGTGTTCATGAAGCACCTTGTTGAATGTGTTGATGAAAATAATCCATAACCAATCTATAAATGAAAATTTGGGTGAGTTTATTCTGAGCTTAAATCTGAGGATTATAACACGGGGCCTTTCTTCCTGAAGGAAGAAAGGGCACCAAAGAAGTGGGGTGCACAGAGTGGTTATATACCCCCAGAGAGGATGTTTCACATAGCATTGAAATGTCCCTTTTACAATAGTCGCGAGACTGCTTTGTCTGCACAGCGATTGATGGAAACAGCAGGTAGGTCTTCTGTCTCAGTGAATACAGCAGGGTGGCAGTCTGTTGTCTCCAGCTGAGTGGTGACAGGTGAGCTGGGTGGTCAAATGTGAGTGCAGCAATCAGTTCCTAGCTGAAGGAAAAATGCTTATCCCTAAGGAAATGCTAATGTGGGGGGAAGTTCACCTTTATCTCAAGGGCCTTTGTTCTAGCCATAGGAAATGTCTAAGCAGATATGCAGTGCATGCTCAATAACCACAGTCAGGCTCTTTTGGAAAAAACAAAGTCAGGCCGAATTAGGTTTATACCAAATGGCTTCCTCATATACTCCAATATATCCTATTGCTTGCCATTTTTATTTGTCAAGTGCTCCCCAAGCACTTTGCTGAGTGCTCCACAGGCAGGTAGTCTGCTGAGTGGTGACCAGGTACTGTGATGCGTGCTCACCTGACAGGCAATATCCTGAGTCCTCACCAGATAGGAGCTGCGCTGACTGCTCATCAGCCTCTCTGCTGAATGCTCACAATGTAGGCACTATGCTGAGTACTCACCTGGCTGTCACTGTGCTGAATGCTCACCAGGCAGACACTGTGCTTATCACTCACCTGGCATGAACTTTGTGAATGTTCACCAGGCACTGTGCTGAGAGCTCACCATGCAGGCATTGTGCTGAGTGCTCACCAGGAAGGCACTAGGCTGAGTGAGCACCATGCACAGTGCTGAGTTCTCACAGGTGTCAACGAAAATAATCCATAACCAATCTATAAGTGAAAATTTGGGTGAGTTCATTCTGAGCCAAAATGTGAGGACCATGGCCTGGGGCCCTTCTTCCCAAAGGAAGAAAGGGCACCAAAGAAGTGGGGTGCACAGAGGGGTTATATACCCCCAAACAGGATGTTTCACATAGGATTGAAACGTCCTTTTACAACAGTCACGAGACTGCTCTGTCGGCACGGTGATTGATGGAAACAGCAGGTAGGTCTTCTGTCTCAGTGAACACAGCAGGATGGCAGGTCTGCTGTCTCGAGCTGGGTGGTCACAGGTGAGTGGAGTGGTCAAAGGTGAGCACAGCAATCAGTTCCTAGCCTAAGGAAAGATGCTTATCCCTAAGGAAATGACAATGTGGGGGGAAGTTGCAATTTTATCTTAATTAAGGCCATTTGTTCTTGCCATAGTAAATGTTTTAAAGCAGATATACAATGCTTACTCGATGGCCGCACTCAGGCCATTTTGGAAAAAGCAAAGTCAGGCCAAATTAGGTTTACACCAAATGGCTTCCTCATATTCTCCAATATATCCTATTGCTTGCCATTTCTATTTGTCACAGGAAGACACAGTGCTGAGTGCTCAACATGCAGGCGTTATGCTGAGTGCTCACCAACCACTGTGCTGAATGCTCAAATGGGCAGCACTCTGGTGAGTGCAAAACAGGCAGACGTTGTGTTGTGCTCCCAAGGCATTGTGCTGAGGCATTGAGCCTTCTGGGCTCTTGACTGCTCATCCTCATTACTCATGTCACCTCCATAACTGTACAGAAATATGCATCACAACCCTGCCCTCAGCTCCTTGGGCATGAAGCCAGGGCTAGAGCTTTGAGGAGGCAGAACTGAATTCAGACCTCTTTTTTTCTACCAGTTCTGTGTCCTGGAAAAGCCATTGTGCCTCTCAGGGCTTCCCCACTCTCCCAACTTGCACAATGGTGATGATGCTCAAAACTACTACCTAGGCACATGGTCAGGTGTATATGAGATGACATCTACAACACCTGTGGGCTACCATCACGTGTGTCTGACTCACAAACTTACAGATGAAATAATTACAAGGAAGTGTGGGATATACCATGGACTATCTCCCAAAGCCTGCCTGGGTTTCAGCTGTGTGATCTTGGGAAATTCACTGCCACTCCAGGCCTCATATTCAGGCCTGCATCTTTAAAGGGTTGAATTTAAATGAAATTCAGATATTCATCTAATATCATCCACTGGCATTAAACCTTCCAGGGTCTCCTGTTTTATGGACCCCAGTGCCTCATGTTGGCCTATGTGTTGGGCAGCCTCCACAATGGCTCCCAATGCTCCCTGCCTCCTGGTGTGCTTATCCTCATGTAACCATGATGTGGTTAGTTACTGGCTTCTGAACAACTTAATACAGCCAAGGTGATGGGATCATGTCCAAGTTTTTTGTTTTTTTCAGATTGGCACCTGAGCTAACATCTGTTGCCAGTCTTTTTTATTTTTTATTTTTTTATTTTTTTTGCTTATTCTCCAAAACTCCTGTTACATAGTAAATGTTTTTGGGTGTGTATGTGCAATGGTTTCTATGCAGGTATTATATTTTTCAAGCAGAAAAGATAGGCTATTGAATATACCAAGAAAATGGATAAGTTGATCAAATTTTTTCAATGTGTGAAGTCTTTAGAGAGCAAATATCATTATTAGGAGCATAGAAAATGGAGCAAACATCTCATGCTCAAATTCTAGCACAGTCACTTACTAGATATGTGTATTGGGCAAATTACTATGTCATTGGTGCCTCAGTTTCTTCATCTGTAAGTTGGCAATAATGATAAGCGTACCCACTTTGTAAAGTCATGCAGAGTTTTAAAGGAGTTAATGTCTGTAAAATGCTTGGAACATCTAGCATATCATAAGCACTGTATCTATGCATTATAAATAAAATTTAAAAAATCTTCTGACACTGTTCATAAGCTCCAGAGGGTGAAGCCAGTGCCCGGATGTATGTAGAAAGCACTCCATGACATACAATGAATAAAAGAATGAACAACACTGTTGAATGCTTTACCACTGTCACATACGTCATCCTACAGGCATTCCCAAGCAGAATCACACCCAAACCTATGTGTTCTGTCCTTAAGCGTCTTCTTTAATTCTATCCAGGAGTCACTCGGGCTTCTTGGACCCTAGTGACGATATGCTCTAAAGGTTCTCTTTTCTGTGTCACCAACCCCAGTCCTTGTCCTAATTGCTGCAGCTCACAGGGTCTGCACTCTGATCCTTTTCTTCACACTAAGGAGAAGTGTCATCCCCAGATCTGGGCATGCACAGAGCATGAGCCTTCTAGAAATGTTTCCCTGGCCTATGGCAGGTAGAAGCATGCAGTGACAGGGTGGGATTTGTGTAAAACTCTCCAGGTGTTGTCAGAGGGGTGGAGTCAGGAGAGTTGTCAGCAAGGACTGGTCCTGCTGGTGGGCCTTGATAGTTAAATTGTGTGTGGGGGGGGATGGCTGTTTCATAGGTCCTAGCATAATACCTGCAATATGATGGTTCATGAAATCAGAATCATCTTTATGAGGTCCAAATTAATCCAATGTCATCTGTTCCCTGACCAATTCGCTAATCCAATAGTGATTTATAGTAGTGATGTTTGTATTCTATCATCTCCTTTTCATTGATTGGCTGGTGTAATTCAATTATTCTTTACATATCTTTATATCTTTACATAGTAAAGAAAAAGTGAGTTTTAAAACAACTCTCCTTCAAAGAGTCTCCCTAGCATATTGAATTAATAACATTAGCCATTGATGGAAAATTCACAAAAAAACTTTTGACCCTCAGACTCTGGTTTTAGATCTTCCTAATTGGTAAATTATCTTGATTTCTGATTACTTTATTGAGATTAGTGCATTTAGGACTATGTAGGAGTGTAACCTCATGCCACTTGAGAAGTAGTGGTGGGACTCTAGGATGACATTTGTTTCATTTTGTGTGTGAATGAGAGTTTACTGCCCATTGCAGTGTGGGCCAGCGTATACTCCTTTTCTCGGCAAAAATGTTCCCTAACCACATTTTTTTGAGGAAGATTAGCCCTGAGCTAACTACTGCCAATCCTCCTCTTTTCACTGAAGAAGAGTGGCCCTGAGCTAACATCCATGCCCATCTTCCTCTGCTTTATAGGTGGGATGACTACCACAGCATGGATTTTGCAGATTGGTGCCAAGTCCACACCCGGGTTCTGAACTGGTGAACCCTGGGCTGCCAAGAAGCAGAACGTGTGAACTTAACCACTGCACCACAAGTGGGCCCCCCTAACCACTTTCTCTGTGCTTTATTTTCACTCATGCCTTGACCGGTGCTGTCCAATAGTAGCATTGACTCTATAACATAAAATCAAAACTTTCTAGTGGCCACATTTAAGAAAATAAAAACAAACAGCTGAACCTAATTTTAATAGTATATTTTAACCCATTATAACCATGATATTATCATTCGTGTATGCAATGTATATAAAAATTAATAATGAGAGTGTTTACATTCTGGGGTTTTTTTTTTATTGGTTCCACAAATCCAGTTTGTACCTTCCAGCTGTAGCATAATCTCCATTCGTAACTTGAATTTTTTCAGATATACATTCTATGTATTGAGATATTTTAACGTTCACAGTTGTAACATAAGATTCACATCTCTAAGTTGTTGCAAACATACTTAAAAGATTTCCATTTAAGGATCACGTAGGATGAATAATGCAAAGTCTCTCTTGGGTCTAGTAAGAAAGGAGTCAGTGCGGCCTTACCAAGGTAATCACCCATAGAATAGCGAGGGCAGATGGAGTGTGGGGGGTCTGAGGAGGTGGTGGGACAGAGACACATAATATAGATGATCTTTTCTCAACGGTTCACCACTACAGAAAAGGAGTTATAGACATCAATTTCTCTGTGAAATGTGAGGAAAGTTAAGTGACTTTGAATATGTATGAAGGAATAAGGAAAATGGGGAATACCAAAAACAGGCTGTAAATTACTGACACATAAAAAGAAAGTAAAATTTCCAGGCTTTATGGGTGCTTCCCAGTTGAGGTAGATGATATTGGATATACAGTGGTACCAACACATGTTATGTGCTTTTCTTAGCAGTTAACATAAGACCAGCAGCAGGTAAGGCATGGCAGATGACCAGGATCTTCTGGGTTTGAAGTTTTACAAGACAGATATGAGCAGTAAGAAAGTTTGGATCATTCCAAGGGAATTATTGAGATCATAGCCCATGGAATCCTGGGATGATAGGAGAAGAGAATGAAGAGGAGAAGAGAAATGAAGGTGAGGATGTGGTGATCAGGCATTATTTCCAATCTTGAGGAACGAGTATCTGTTGTATGAGCATTTGAGTAAAAACTGGAAATCAGGAATTGGTGGGGGGTGGATATGTTTTCTGAGTTATTTCTTTTTGCACATCACCATTTGGGTTGATGGAAATATCTGGGATGTGGGAGTGAGTCACTAAGAGTCAGGTAGATAATTTCACTATTAATTTAAGCTCTAAAGGAGCTCTGCATACCAAGTGGCCAATGGGAGAAAACAAAACATATTCCTAGCAAAGCACATGTATTTATAATATATAAAGAGTTCTTACAACCCAATAGTAAGAAGACAAGCAACACTTCCCTGCTTGCCAGGAGACAGCAGATCAGGCATGTGATGAGCACCATGAATCCTGCCAATTTTAATTTAATTTTTAATTGGCTAAAATATACATTGTTAAATCTAGGTGATGGATGTTTCTGATATTGTTCTACTTTTCTGTGTTTGAAAAGTTTTATTTAAAAAAGTAAAACACACATGTATTCTCCATTCCATTCACTTCCAGGGTATTCTCCCAACAGAAATGGTGCCTTGAGAACGATGGTCTAGAAGGGGAGATATAGGCAGACATAAACTCCTAGCTTTGCTAGGACTCCTAACCTAGCTTTGCTAGGAATATGTTTTGTTTTCTCCCATTGACCACTTGGTATGCAGAGCTCCTTTAGAACTTAAATTAAATGGGCAGACATTTGCTCCTGTGAGCCACCTCCTGTAATTCCCCCAGGTCTGCTGCTGTCCCGTCACTGTGTTGCAACACTCCTTGACATGGGTTGGCCAGCTTTCATCATCACCCAACACCCTGTTTGCATGGTTATCATTTATGGGTCAGAGCATCAAGATATTCCCTCTCCACCCTGGGCTGGGGCTTCCTTGAGGTTGACTAGAACTCTCAGTCAAGGCACCATTTCTGTTGGGAGAATACCCTGGAAATGAATGGAATGGAGAAGGCATGTGTGTTTTACTTTTTTAAATAATACTTTTCAAACACAGAAAAGTAGAACAATATCAGAAACATCCATCACCTAGATTTAACAATGTATATTTTAGCCAATTAAAACAATTTTCTTACAATGTGTAAATTATTAACACTTGCCACCCTTGCTTCAATGAAAATGGATATTTTCATTGATATGTTAAAGTCAAGTAGACATCGTGAGGTTTCAACCCCATTTTGCACCTCTGAAAAATCAGGGAATTTTGCTACATATTCAAGGTCATTATCGCACGACAAGAGAGTAACAAATTAAATCAAACCTGTACCTCTGGGCACGGAGAACTGAAATTGGCCTGGGCCACCTTATGATGGTCGCGGGCAGAATGGGTCATCATAACTGGCAAGCCCATGGGATCTCTCTAACTTTGTAAATTCTCACTCAAACGCTTTCTTCTCTGCCTAGAAAAATATTCATCCTCTTCTCCTTTACTGAGTTGTTTTATACTCATTTTTAAGGCTTCTCTTATAACATAATTTTCTCCAAGAAGCCTTCTCAGATTACCACTCCCAATCATGGATTGGTTCACATCACATAATTTATAATTTTCAATCACCTATCATTGCTGTTACCAACTACAACATAAACTCCAGGAGAGTTTGGACACACAGCACCTGTTGTGCATGGGGGTAGGGATTCAGGTCCCTGTACTTGTGCAACCTCTCTCCAGCCAAATTCTTATAGATGTGTTGTTCAATGTGGAGTTGAAACAAGTGCCTTTTTAAATTAAAAGTAATTTTAATTAAGTAAAATTAAAAATCTGGTACTTCAGTACCATTAGAAATTGGTAACCATAAATCCTAGTCACAATAATGTAACTTCAAGTACTCGATAGCCACAGGTAGTTATGCACTGGACAGCACAGATATAGAACATTTCCATCATTGCAGAAAGCTCGAGTTCATGGTGCTGATCTAGAGCAGGACTTGGCAAACTACAGCCTGTAGGCCAAGTCAGGCTCATTCCTATTTTTATACAGCCTATGGATGTGGAAACAGGTCCACCCTGCCACACTTGTCAATGCTGGTTCACACACAGCTAGAGGCCCTCACTGACCAACTGGCCAAGTGGCTTTCAGTGCAGAGATAAGGAAACAGAGTCCAGAGAGGAAGGGTGACCAGCCTGAGCTCGCAGAGCTGTCTAGGAGAAGGCCTCTTATATTCCACTGGGTCTCCTTTACTCTCCCTCAATGGTGGGTAAAGCCTGGGGGCCTATGCCACCTCCCACTAGCCTGAGAAGGTTCCATGCTCTCTCTGCTCCAGTCCTCCAGATTCCCAGGAACAACCCCAGGTGTTGAAGTTGGAAACCTACTCCTGCCCCAGTGACCAGGGAGCCTTCCCATCCACAAAGACACTGATCTTGTCCAGGATAAATCTCTGTAGCTGGGTAACATTCTGCGTCAGTCACAGGAATTCCTCACAGAGGGCAACTCTGTCCAGTCTCCTCATCAATGGTGAGAAGTTACACAGAGGGTCCCCCAGTGTGGTTACTGTGGGTACAGAGCTAGAATGGCACAAGGGATGCACAAGGGTGTCTGGAATTCTACCCTGATTCTAGGTCCTGTTCAAGAGAACTTTCTGTAAGGATGTGAACATTCGTGTGCCCTACCCAATACAGTCATTATTAGTCCTATGTTGTTATTGAGCAGTTAAAATGTGCCTACTGGGTGTGAATGAGGAGCTAAATTTCTCATATATTTTAATTTAATGTAATTAATTTATAAATAAGTAGTCACAGGGGAATGTTGGAGAAAGGATTTCTGAAAATACAAAAAAAAAAATGAGAAGACTGGTCACAATGGTCAAAATCAATATTTTCAGAAGTCTAGAAATTAACCAAAGGTTTACAGCAATCTGAGGACTGTTTGGTTAAGAAAAACTTGATTCTTGGTGAAGTGAGTAAGCTCTGTGGCATTATAACGTGCACTACTCCCATCCTGCTCTCACAATATTCTCAATAACTTTGAAAACCCTCAGTCTCAGAACCATGGTAGCTCTGAAAACCAGCATCTTAGCAGCCATAATGGGTTTGGAGCTCCTAAAAGACCCATCCCCACTGAACTATCACTATTTGACCCGTCTGGCAGCTCCTTGAAAAAGCCTCACTCTCAGGGCTTCTCTTTAGTTGACTCAGAGCTTGCTCAGTGAGGAAAGCTTTTCCCCAGAGCACTTGAAGAAAAAACATCAGTGGTAAGTGTTTTACATTTCAGAGGTCTGAGTGAGCTATACCAGTTGAGGCAGGCAAGAGGTGTGCAGAAGCATAAAAGAAAAATTGTGGGAATGAAATGTCCATAAGGGGCTTTGGAAAGCTCCAGTGGATTTGTGGTTATCTAGAAGGCTGTAAGTGTGCAGGGCTCTGTGCATAACCAGGAAAGACTTGAGAAGGTCTTAATCTCTCACCTTGAGCTGAAAGTTTGGTTTATCTGAAAAATTGATTAACGTAATATGCTGTATTAATAGAGTAAAGGACAAATACCACATAATCTCAATACACACATGGAATATAGGTTTCACAAAATACAAGTCCTTCAGGATTAAAAAAGAAATCACTCAACACATTAGGGATAGAAAGAAATTTTCTCAACCTGATAAATATCCTTGAGAAACCCACAGCTAACAACAGAGACTTCAAAGGGGAGGGAGGCAATTCAATAAGAGAAGGAAAAGCAAATGTTTGGTCAACAAATGTTTGCCATGTTTGGCAGAGAGTGTGGGACATGAGGAGGGTTTTGATCAAATGGGCCTTGCTAGGCTCCTCCTTATCTACCACACCTAATACATATTACTCTATAGTTATCTATGGTGAGAGCTCCTTCCTGGAACAGGCTTTCTATCTTAAATTCCCTTAGGAAGTTAGGGGGAAAGTCAAAGAATCCTCTTGGTCTTTAGTTCTTAAAAATAATCAAGCCAAAAATACACATTTTGGGGTAGCAAATTCTGCTCTCCCACAATAGGTTAATGAAAAGTTTCTGTTTTTGTTTTTCTAGAAATGTTTTTGTTTTCTAGTTTTTTCAAAAAATATTTTCGTTTTGTTTACAGTTCTTGAGTTTGTCATTGTATTGTTTCAGCACATTAAAGCTAGTTTTCTCCCACTGTGATCCAGCTCTCATTTTTGCTGTTGAAAAATGAGATATCAGTTGAATTTGTTCTTTCTCTCTTTCCTTATTTCCTCCTCTCCTTCTTGTTTTTGCCCCCACTGACTGCGTTCAGCTTTTCTCTTTGTCTTTTCATGCCTCTCTTTTTTGTGATTTTTATTATAATCACTGTAGATGTGGAATTTGTTTTTTGTTGTGCTTGTGATCCACTGAGCTTATTGTCTCTATGCAATAGTCATTCATCAGTTTAAAAATGTTTAGTCATTTTAAGTTCAATATTGCTGCTACCCATTTGTCCCTTTAACCTGTGGTAATAGCTGAATGCATTTTAGAATTGTTTCTATTTCATTCTCATGGACTCTCACTCTCTCTTCTTCAAAATTTTGCCTCTTCGCACTTTATTCTGTATTTCGTTCCAACAATGTATCTTGCTTCTTAATTTTTCCTTAGCTGTCTCTAAGATGTGCACTTTCAAACACATCAATCGACTTCTTAATATTATTGTACTTGTCAGTTTTAGAATTTTTATTTTCATTTCTCCAAATTTACTTTGTCTTTTTTAAAGATATGTTCCACTTCTCCACCAGAATTTATTTTAAAGATTTTATTTTTTTCCTTTTTCTCCCCAAAGCCCCCTGGTACATAGTTGTATATTCTTCATTGTAGGTCCTTCCAGTTGTGGCATGTGGAATGCTGCCTCAGTTTGGTTTGATGAGCAGTGCCATGTCTGCACCCAGGATTACAAACCAGCGAATCACTGGTCTGCCTGCAGTGGAGCGCATGAACTTAAACTCTCAGCCACGGGGCCAGCCCCTCCACTAGAGCATTTAAACTTGTCTTTTATCCTCCTGAATCTTGTAGCACAATTATATAAAGCTAATGTCAGGAGATCAGCTGGGCTGAGAGAGAGACAGCTGAACTGCCAGGTGTCATCGTGACTGGTTAAAACAACAAACTCAAAATGAAGGAGTTAAGCCTTTAATCACTTACCGTGATGGTATAAGCAAGAAACTAAAACTGGAATTTTACTCTCCTTCTATTTAATTTTCTCCCATGGAATGGCTCACTGGTTGAGGGTCATGTGGATAAGCACAGATATGTGGGTCATCTCACTGTTTGGAGAGCCCCAGACAGAAGGGTTCAATTTTTTTTTCTCTGGATGCTGGGGAATAGGAGGGATGAGATAGGAGTGGAGAAGTGTGGGGTACTGAGTCAGAGGGGGAAAAAGTGTCTTCAAGTCTTTCCCTCTTCCCTTTATAGGAAATGTCTAGCAGAGGTGCCTGAGGAAGAACTCTTTTGGTGGCCTCAGAGAAAGAGACCTGGGAATGGAGGCGCCAGGGCTAGGAATGCAAATATGGGAAGTGCTGAGCGTTCATGAAGCGCTGTGTTGAGTGCTCTCCAAGCACTTTGCTGAGTGCTCCACAGGCAGGTAGTCTGCTGAGTGGTGACCAGGTACTGTGATGCGTGCTCACCTGACAGGAAATATGCTGAGTCCTTACCAGATAGGAGCTGCGCTGACTGCTCACCAGCCTCTCTGCTGAATGCTCACAATGTAGGCACTATGCTGAGTACTCACCTGTTGTTACTGTGCTGAATGTTCACCAGGCAGACACTGTGCTTATCACTCACCTGGGATGAGCTTTGTGAATGTTCACCAGGCACTGTGCTGAGAGCTCACCATGCAGGCATTGTGCTGAGTGCTCACCAGGAAGGCACTAGGCTGAGTGAGCACCATGCACAGTGCTGAGTTCTCACAGGTGTCAACGAAAATAATCCATAACCAATCTATAAATGAAAATTTGGGTGACTTCATTCTAAGCTAAAATGTGAGGTCCATGGCTCAGGGCCTTTCTTCCCAAAGGAAGAAAGGGCACCAAAGAAGTGGGGTGCACAGAGGGGTTATCTACCCCCAAACAGGATGTTTCACATAGAATTGAAACGTCCTTTTACAATAGTCATGAGACTGCTCTGTCGGCACGGTGATTGATGGAAACAGCAGGTAGGTCTGCTGTCTTGGTGAACACAGCAGGATGGCAGGCCTGCTGTCTTGAGCTGGGTGGTCACAGGTGAGCTGGGTGGTCAAAGGTGAGCACAGCAATCAGTTCCTAGCCTAAGGAAGGATGCTTATCCTTAAGGAAATGCCAATGTGGGGGGAAGTTGCACCTTTATCTTAAGGCCATTTGTTCTTGCCATAGTAAATGTTTTAAAACAGATATACAATGCATGCTGAACAGCCACAGTCAGGTCCTTTTGGAAAAAACACCAGTCAGGCCAAATTAGGTTTACACCAAATGGCTTCCTCATATTCTCCAATATATCCTATTGCTTGCCATTTCTATTTGTCACAGGATGACACAGTGCTGAGTGCTCAACATGCAGGCGTTATGCTGAGTGCTCACCAGCCACTGTGCTGAATGCTCAAATGGACAGCACTCTGCTGAGTGATAAACAGGCAGACATTGTGTTATGCTCCCAAGGCATTGTACTTTGGCATTGAGCCTTCTGGGCTCTTGACTGCTCATCCTCCTTGCCGATGTCATCTCCATAACTGTACACAAATATCCATCACAACCCTGCCCTCAACTCCTTGGGGATGAAGCCAGGGCTCCAGCTTTGAGGAGGCAGAACTGAATTCAGACCTCTTTTTTTCTACCAGTTCTGTGTCCTGGAAAAGCCATTGTGCCTCTCAGGGCTTCCCCACTCTCCCAAATTGCACAATGGTGATGATACTCAAAACTACTACCTAGGCACATGATCAGTTGTATATGAGATGACATCTACAACACCTGTGGGCGAGCATCACATGTGTCTGATGAACAAACTTACAGATGAAATAATTACAAGAAAGCGTGGGATATACCACAGACTATCTCTCAAAGCTGGCCTGGGTTTCAGCTGTGTGATCTTGGGAAATTCACAGCCTCTCCAAGCCTCATATTCAGGCCTGCATCTTTAAAGTGTTGAAATTAGATGAAATTCAGATATTCATCTAATATCATCCACTGGCATTAAACCTTCCACAGTCCCCTGTTTTATGGACCCCAGTGCCTCATGTTGGCCTATGTGTTGGGCAGCCTCCACAATGGCTCCCAATGCTCCCTGCCTCCTGGTGTGCATATCCTCGTGTAACTATCATGTGGTTAGTTACTGGCTTCTGAACAGCTTAATACAGCCAAGGTGACGGGATCATGTCCAGGTTTTTTGTTTTTTTTCAGATTGGCACCTGAGCTAACATCTGTTGCCAATCTTTTTTTTTGTTTTTGTTTTTGTTTTTGTTTTTTGGCTTATTCTCCCAAAGTCTCCTGGTACATAGTTGTATATTGTAGTTGTAGGTCATTCTGGTTGTGCTATGTGGGATGCTGCCTCAGCATGGTTTGATGGGTGGTGCCATGTCTGTGCCCAGGATCCAAACTGGTAAAACCCTGGGCCCAAAATGGAGTGTGTGAACTCAGTCACTCAGCCATGGGGCTGGCCACCATGTCCAAGTTTTCAACTCTGTCACTTCCTTCTTACTCGCTTTCTTGAGTTCCCTCCCTCTTTCCTTCTCCCTGTTTCCATCTCTCTCTCTCTCTCTGTCTATCTCTGCAAATGGAAAAGCAAATGCCCGTTTTCAGTTGCCCTATGTAGAGGCTCCATAGGAGAGACCTGAGGGTGTGCCCAGCCAACAGAAGGATAGGAACTCAGACTGTCAATCCAAATGAATTCTGACAACAGTCATGTGAGTGTTGAGCTTGGGAGAAAATTCTCCCCCAGTTGAGCCTCAATAGTAACTGCTGCCCCCACTTCAGAGACCTTGAGGCAGAGGCACCCAGCTAAGCCATGCCTGAAGCCTGGGACACAGAAGTTATAAGATGTTAAATATTTGTGCTTTATAGGTGCAAGATTTTAGAGCAATGTTGTCAAAGAGGAAAAGGAAATAGTCTACCAGGTCCCGGGATCTGGCCCTGCCATCCTCCTTTCTCCCCTGCTCTCTCCTCTCAGGATCCCTCCAGCCACACTGCTGCCTTTCTGACCTCCTCTGGTTAAACTCACTTCTTCCTGTGAGTTTCTTCACCAGTGGCGCCTTCTCCCTGACACACTAACTCTTCCCAGCAAAGGCAGGGCTGGCTTACCCTTGTCATTATGGTGACAGCGAATGTCACCTCAGTGAGGCTTTTTGGAACCTTCTAGGCAGATCTCTACCATCACACATCTCACATCCAGAAGAGAATTAAATTATTTCCTCCTTCTTTGTCTTATTTAGATAAGATGTGTTCATGTGGAAGGGCTGTCTACTTTGGCTGAAGCAGGTGCAATTCCTTCTGGTCACACTAAGCACACAATTATCCCTTCCAGGCCCAATTTTTCTCACTACAAGTCCATTGTGAAAGAAAACCATCATTTCTTCTCTTTCATGGGTCTGGTTTCCCCAAGAACACAGTGATCCATCCCCTCTCACTGTAATGCAGCACCAGCACCTAAACCCAAGCCAGAAAATGAGCACCAGGTTGAAACTCCACCAGATCCTGAATTCAGTTACCGGTGAGACCTTCCCATCTATTTTGTAATTGAGTGGTAACTTCTGAGGTCACCTTTCCCCTGAGACCCAACTCCTAGCCTGCCCTTGGCTTATTAGAGTAACACTGGGATTTCCTCAGAGCCCACCCAGCCTGGGCAAGAAATGGTTTGAAGTGTTCTCTGTATTAATTTTCAAGGACGGGGATATTGTTAGAAGTAATTTGGGCGTGTATGTGCAATAGTTTCTATGCAGCTATTATATTTTTCAAACAGATAAGCGAGGCTATTGAATATACCAAGAAAATGGATAAGTTGATCAAATCTTTTCAATGTGTGAAGTCTTTGGAGAGCAAATATCATTATTAGGAGCATAGAAAATGGAGCAAACATCTCATGCTCAAATTTCAGCGCAGTCACTTACTAGATATGTGTATTGGGCAAATTACTATGTCATTGGTGCCTCAGTTTCTTCATCTGTCAGTTGGCAATAATGATAAGCGTACCCACTTTGTAAAATCATGGCGAGTATTAAAGGAGTTAATGTCTGTAAAATGCTTGGAACACCTACATATCATAAGCACTGTATCGATGCATTATAAATAAAATTTAAAAAATCTTCTGACACTGTTCATAAGCTCCAGAGGGTGAGGCTAGTGCCCAGATGTATGTAGAAAGCACTCCATGACATACAATGAATAAAAGAATGAACAACACTGTTGAATGCTTTGCCACTGTCACATATGTCATCCTACAGGCATTCCCAAGCAGAATCACACCCAAACTTATGTGTTCTGTCATTAAGCATCTTCTTTGATTCTATCCGGGAATCACTGGGGCTTCTTGGACCCTAGTGATGGTACCCTCTAAAGGTTCTCTTCTCTCTGTCACCAACCCCAGTCCTTGTCCTAATTGCTGCAGCTCACAGGGTCTGCACTCTGATCCTTTTCTTCACACTAAGGAGAAGTGTCATCCCCAGATCTGGGCATGCACAGAGCATGAGCCTTCTAGAAATGTTTCCCTGGCCTATGGCAGGTAGAAGCATGCAGTGACAGGGTGGGATTTGTGTAAAACTCTCCAGGTGTTGTCAGAGGGGTGGAGTCAGGAGAGTTGTCAGCTGTAGCATAATCTCCATTCGTAACTTGAATTTTTTCAGATATACATTCTATGTATTGAGATATTATAACGTTCACAGTTGTAACATAAGATTCACATCTCTAAGTTGTTGCAAACATACTTAAAAGATTTCCATTTAAGGATCACGTAGGATGAATAATGCAAAGTTTCTCTTGGGTCTAGTAAGAAAGGAGTCAGTGCGGCCTTACCAAGGGAATCACCCATAGAATAGCGAGGGCAGATGGAGTGTGGGGGGTCTGAGGAGGTGGTGGGACAGAGACACATAATGTAGATGATCTTTTCTCAATGGTTCCCCACTACAGAGAAGGACTTATAGACAGCAATTTCTCTGTGAAATGTGAGGAAAGTCAAGTGACTTTGAATATGTATGAAGGAATAAGGAAAGTGGGGAATATTAAAAACAGGCTGTGTGGAAAATCAAGGAGTAAATTACTGACACATAAGAAAGTAAAATTTCCAGGGTTTGTGGAAAATTCCCAGTTGAGGTAGGTGATATTGGATATATAGTGGTACCAACATATGTTATGTGCTTTTCTTAGCAGTTAACATAAAACCAGCAGCAGGTAAGGCATGGCAGATGACCAGGATCTTCTGGGTTTGAAGTTTTACAAGACAGATATGAGCAGTAAGAAAGTTTGGATCATTCCAAGGGAATTATTGAGATCATAGCCCATGGAATCCTGGGATGATAGGAATTGGAGAAGAGAAATGAAGATGAGGATGTGGTGATCTGGCATCGCTTCCAATCTTGAGGAAAGAGTATCTATTGTATGAGCATTTGAGTAAAAACTGGAAATCAGGAATTGGTGGGGGGTGGATATGTTTTCTGAGTTATTTATTTTTGCACATGACCGTTTGGGTTGATGGAAATATCTGGGATGTGGGAGTGAGTCAGTAAGAGTCAGGTAGATAATTTCACTATTAATTTAAGCTCTAAAGGAGCTCTGCATACCAAGTGGTCAATGGGAGAAAACAAAACATATTCTTAGCAAAGCACATGTATTTATAATATATAAAGAGTTCCTACAACCCAATAGTAAGAAGACAAACAACACTTCCTTGCTTACCAGGAGACAGCAGATCAGGCATGTGATAAGCACCATGAATCCTGCCAAGCAAATGAGAACGATGGTCTAGAAGGGGAGATATGGGCAGACAATTCCTGGTGTGAGGAATCTCCTGTAATTCCCCCAGGGCTGCTGCTGTCTCCTCACTGTGTTGCAACACTCCTTGACATGGGTTGGCCAGCTTTCATCATCACCCAACACCCTGTTTGCATGGTTATCATCTATGGGTCAGAGCATCAAGATATTCCCTCCCCACCCTGGGCTGGGGCTTCCTTGAGGTTGACCAGAATTCTCAGTCAAAGCACCATTTCTGTTGGGAGAATACCCTGGAAGTGAATGGAATGGAGAATGCATGTGTGTTTTACTTTTTTAAATAAAACTTTTCAAACACAGAAAAGTAGAACAATATCAGAAACATCCATCACCTAGATTTAACAATGTATATTTTAGCCAATTAAAACAATATTTATTCCAATGTGTAAATTATTAATAGTTGCCACCCTTGCTTCAATGAAAATGGATATTTTCAATGAAATATTAAAGTCAAGTAGACATCGTGAGGTTTCAACCCCATTTTGTACCTCTGAAAAATCAGGGAATTTTGCTACATATTCAAGGCCATTATCGCACGACAAGAGAGTAACAAATTAAATCAAATTTATACCTCTTGGCACAGAGAACTGAAATTGGGCTGGGCCATCATATGATGGTCGTGGGGAGAATGGGTCATCATAACTGGCAAGCCCATGGGATCTCTCTAAATTTGTAAATTCTCACTCAAAAGCTTTCTCCTCTGCCTAGAAAAATATTCATCCTCTTCTCCTTTATTGAGTTGTTTTATACTCATTTTTGAGGATTCTGTTATAATGTAATTTCCTCCAAGAAGTCTTCTCAGATTACCACTCCCAATCATGGATTGGTTCACATCACCTAATTTATAATTTTCAATCACCTATCATTCTTGTTACCAACTACAACATAAACTCCAGGAGGGTTTGGACACACAGCACCTGTTGTGCATGGGGGAAGGGTTTCAGGTCCCTGCACTTGTGCAACCTCTCTCCAGCCAATGTGTCGTCCAATGTGGATTTACAAGTGCCTTTTTAAGTTAAAATTAATTTTAATTAAGTAAAATTAAAAATCTGGTACCTCAGTACCATTAGAAATTGGTAACCATAAATCCTAGTCACAATAATGTAACTTCAAGTACTCGATAGCCACAGGTAGCTATGCACTGTTCAGCACAGATATAGATCATTTCCGTCTGTGCAGAAAGCTCGAGTTCATGGTGCTGATCTAGAGCAGGACTTGGCAAACTACAGCCTGTAGGCCAAGTCAGGCTCATTCCTATTTTTATACAGCCTATGGATGTGGAAACAGGTCCACCCTGCCACACTTGTCAATGCTGGTTCACACACAGCTAGAGGCCCTCACTGACCAACTGGCCAAGTGGCTTTCAGTGCAGAGATAAGGAAACAGAGTCCAGAGAGGGGAGGTGACTAGCCTGAGCTCACAGAGCTGTCTAGGAGAAGGCCTCTTATATTCCACTGGGTCTCCTTTACTCTCCCTCAATGGTGGGTAAAGCCTGGGGGCCTATGCCACCTCCCACTAGCCTGAGAAGGCTCCATGCTCTCTCCACTCCAGTCCCCCAGATTCCCAGGAACCACCTCAGGTGTAGAAGTTGGAAACCTACTCCTGCCCCAGTGACCAGGCAGCCTTCCCTTCCACAAAGATACTGATCTTTTCCAGGGTAAGGCTCTGTAGCTGGGTAACATTCTGAGTCAGTCACAGGAATTCCCCACAGATGGCAACTCTGCCCAGTCTCCTCATCAATGGTGAGAAGTTACACAGACGGTCCCCAGTGTAGTTACTGTGGGGACAGACCTAGAAGGGCACAAGGGATGCATAAGAGTGTCTGGAATTCTGCCCTGATTCTAGGTCCTGTTCAAGAGAACTTTCTGTAAGGATGTGAACATTTGTCTGCCCTACCCAATACAGTCATTATTAGTCCTATGTTGTTATTGAGCAGTTAAAATGTGCCTACTGGGCAGGAACGAGGAGCTAAATTTCTCATGCATTTTAATTTAATGTAATTGATTTATTAATAAGTAGTCACAGGGAAATGTTGGAGAAAGGATTTCTGAAAATCCAAAAAAAAAAAAAAAAAGTGAAGACTGGTCAAAATGGTCACAATCAATATTTTCAGAAGTCTAGAAATTAACCAAAGGCTTACAGCAATCTGAGGACTGTTTGGTTAAGAAACACTTGATTCTTGGTGAAGTGAGTAAGCTCTGTGGCATTATAACTTGCACTATTCCCATCCTGCCCTCACAGTATTCTCAATAACTTTGAAAACCATCAGTCTCAGAACCATGGTAGCTCTGAAAACCAACACCTTAGCAGCCATAATGGATTTGGAGCTCCTAAAAGACCCACCCCCACTGAACTGTCACTATCTGACCCGTCTGGCAGCTCCTTGAAAAAGCCTCACTCTCAGGGCTTCTCTTTAGTTGACTCAGAGCTTGCTCAGTGAGGAAAGCTTTTCCCCAGAGCACTTGAAGAAAAAACATCAGTGGTAAGTGTTTTACATTTCAGAGGTCTGAGTGAGCTATACCAGTTGAGGCAGGCAAGAGGTGAGCAGAAGCATAAAAGAAAAATTGTGGGAATGAAATGTCCATAGGGGACTTCGGAAAGCTCCAGTGGATTTGTGGTTATCTAGAAGGCTGTAAGTGTGCAGGGCTCTGTGCATAACCAGGAAAGACTTGAGAAGGACTTAATCCCTCACATTTAGCTGAAAGTTTGGTTTATCTGAATAATTGATTAGCGTAATATGCCGTATTAATAGAGTAAAGGACAAATACCACATAATCTCAATACACACATGGAATATAGGTTTCACAAAATACAAGTCCTTCAGGATTAAAAAAGAAATCACTCAACACATTAGGAATAGAAAGAAATTTTCTCAACCTGATAAATATCATCCTTGAAAAGCCCACAGCTAACAACATACTCAATGGTGAAAGACTGAAAATTTCCCCCTAAGACCATGGACAAGACAGCAATGTCTGCCATCATCTCATGTGGTAACCACATTGTACTAGAGGTTCTAATGAGGGCAGTTAGGCAAGAAAAGGAAATAAAAGGCATCCAGGTTGGAAAGGAAGGTGTAAAACTATTTCCTTTTGCAGATGACATATCATATATAGAAAATCCTAAGAGATAAGCAGATGAACACACGGTATGTGAACCCTATCCCAACAGGCGTATAAAGACTTAAATTGCCTCATGTGGTTAGTGGATACACTACAGAACAGCACAGACTGCTGGATCCTAAGTCAACTGGTTCTGGGCCCCCATCTTCCATGAATCTTGACTAAGGCATGATTCCTACACACTATATTCCATGGCTCCCAGCACTAGGTACCTCCATGACTTCTGAGTTTACACAGGCTTCCCTGAAGTTCTAAACCTGTTGGGCTCACTGGTTTAGAAAGAAGCTGGATTTAAGGTAACAATTCCATATTCCAAGGATTCTCTTTCATAACAGCTGGAACTGAGAGACTATGGAATGGCAATACTTTTACAGAAGGAGAACTTTCCAGAGTCATTAGGTCCTGAGTTGAAATTCCACTGAATGCTAAAACTTGACAGTCAGAAAAATAACTCCTGACACTGCTGTTTCAGAAGAGCTGGATGAGCTGAAAGACACGGCAATCTTTTCGAGGTCAGAATCCCAGGCTCTGTGGCCTCTGAGAGTTTTCAGCTACTGAATGAACTTCCCCATTTATTTTTCCAGGCTATGACTTAACTATGTGGCCCTGGGCCAGCTATTGAAACTCTCAGTGCCTATTTCTTAATTTGTAAAACAGGAATAAGGACGTGTCTTCATGAATTGTTAACAAAAGTCAAACTCTGACCACGCAGTGCCCAAAGGTCAGTCCTTACATGAGAACAGATTGGCCAAGCAACGCCATTCTCACCACATCCTTAATACTTCTCTTGTTCTATTGTTGTTTGGTGGTGCTTGGCTGGGTTATGTCCTGGGAATAGAGTAGGTTGGTGATAGTGAAATTCAGCTGGAAATGCTGGGGACTGGGATCGCTTCTTGGCTTGTCTGTCAGTAGATGAAATGGTGCCTCCCCGCCTAGAATAAACAGAAAGAATAAAATTCCTTGATCAGGAGAAGATTTTAACAAAGACGTCATTCCAGCCAGGTCCACTTATTCCTGGCAACATGACTGGAGCTTGTTTTTGTTTTTTTTTTTTTTTAAAGATTTTATTTTTCCTTTTTCTCCCAAAGCCCCCCAGTACATAGTTGTATATTTTTAGTTGTGGGTTCTTCTAGCTGTGGCATGTAGGATGCCTCCTCAGCATGGCCCAACGAGCAGTGCAAGGCCTGTGCCCAGGACCCGAACTGGTGAAATCCCTGGCCACCAAATCAGAGCATGCAAACCCAACAACTCTGCCACAGGGCAGGGCCCTGAGCTGGGTTTTTAAAGGTGGGCTGCAGAAGACCCTTCATCTCCATGTCCACATTGAATCCATTCATATGTCTACCTGTCCAACTCCCAACCAAGAATTATGAGAGATCACTAGGATGGGGGAAGAGGAGATTGGGCCTCTTTGGGGGCATAGTCAACAAGTGCAGTTGCTGATCACCCCAGTGGGCATCTGTCACATACCTTTTCTGACCTAGGTTCCTAATGGGGCTTTCTGCCTCTGGTCGTCTTCCCCCTCCCAATCCATTCTCCAAACATCACCTAGAAGATGAGCTTTCTAAAGCAGGACTCTGAATGTGTAGTGTCCCCCCACGAACCATTCCATTGCCCAAAGACCCTGCCCACATCTTTAGCCTCAACTGTCACCTCTCCTGTGTCAAACTGTATGGTTCAGCCTCTAACCAATCTTCTAACAGCTTCCCCAAATATGCCCTGATCTTTCTCTCTAGGTTATAGACACATGCAGGACCACTCCCCATCTCTTCCCCCTTTCTAGGTCCTGTTCCCCATCACATCTCTGTTTCCTCATCACTTCCTCAGAAAACTTTTCAAGACATGGCTGTGTGTCCCTCCTTGAGGTTCCCCCAGGCTCTAGAAATTCTCTGATTATAGCAATCATCAAAATGTACCATCAGTGCCTATTTACTTCCCTTAAGTATTTATTGAATAAATGAATGAGAATGAAACAATGCATGACTCATAACTAAGGGGTCTAAGAAGTCAACTCAGGACTCTTCACGTTTTGAGTTGGAAAAATTGATGTGTAATAATAACCATTCCCTTGGGTGTAGTTGCTTGATGTTGTCTTCCTGCCTCCTGTTGGATGGCACACTTCCATGGGTATCTAGATAGACTCCCTTTCACCTCCAGAGCCTCCATCCATTTACATTGCTACTGAGAAAACCCATCCTTCCTCACAGCCCTATCTCTTCAAGCCATGAAACCAGACCCCATCTTGCACCTGTCACATGCACATCAACCACTAGTTAAGCTGCACCCAGGCAGTGGGATGAGGCATTCAGGATGTTGTCTAAAAGCACTTGCTTCACCATGAGGTGGTCCAGATTGTAGGAGAACAGTGCCTGGATGGTGGCCAACATGTAGTCCAAACTAGAGACAGAGACCAAGGGAAATCCTGAAATCCTGCTTTATACAGCCAGAGACCTAGGGACAAGCAGTGCGGAGTTATCTGGCTGTCTCTTCTCCCAGGCTAGGAAAGAGACCCTGACCAGAAAGAAAAGGCTTTCTGGAGTTGGGAATAGAAGCAATAACAGTGACAATAATGAACATCTACTGAGCACTTCTGAGAAGTGACTTACACATTCCCTCACCATTACTGTGGTGGAAAGTATTATTATAATTATCCCCATGTTAAAGACAAAGGAACTGAAGTTTAGAAAGATTCAAAGATAGCGCTGTGTCCCATGATCCCCCTCTTCCCCTGTGTGGATGCCCTAGTTTCTCCACCCATCCCTCAGAGACCTGGATTCAAACCCGTGTGCACTTCTTGGCCTGTTTGCTTCACTTCTCTGAGCCTCAGTTGCCCCATTTGAACAACAGGAATGATCATTTTATCCACCTCATGGAGGCTTCTACGGGATTTAAATGAGATGATCATGAATGGAAGTGCTCAGCAGGGAGCTTGGCCATGGTCAATGTCATTATTGGGCTGATATTTGCCAAAAGTGCCAGGAAGAGTTGAAAGAGGTGGATGTTGGGCTTTAATGCTTTTCCCATCCCTGAGACCCATGGAAGGAGATGGCAGGACTAGGGATGTAGGGGAGAATGGGAAGCATGTCAGTGACTTCCAGATCAAGGATGAGCCACAGGAGCTCATCAGAGACACCAGCCACTGGCTCAGCCAATGTTTCCAATTTCTTCAACTTACATCAAGTCAGGGAGTGTGATACTTCCAGCTTTGCTTTTTGTTCTCAGGACTCCCTTGGCTGTTTGGAGTCTTGTTGTGCCATATAAATTTTAGGATTGTTTGTTCTATTTCTGTGACAAGTGTCATTGGAACTATGATGGAGATGGCATTGAATCTGTAGATTGCTTTAGGGAGTATGGACATTCTAGCTGTGTTAATTCTCCCATTCCAAGAGCACGGAATACCATTCCATTTCTTTGTGTCTTCCTCTATTTCTTTGAACAACGTTTTATCAGTTTCAGTATAAAAGTCTTTTCCCTCTTTGGTTCAGTTTCTTCCCAGGTATTTTATTCTTTCTGCTGCAATTGTAAATGGGATTCATTTCTTAATTTCTCTTTCTGCTACTTCCTTGTTAGTGTATAAAAAAGCAACTGATTTCTGCATGTTAATTTTGTATTCTACAACTTTACCATATTCATTTCTTATTTATTTATTTGTTTTATTCATTCATTCATTCATTATTGTGGTAACATTGGTTTACACCGTTATGTAAATGTGAGGTGTAAATCAGTATATTTCGATTTCTGTGTAGAGTACATCATGCTCACCACCCAAAGACCAATTACAATCCATCACCATACACATGTGCCTCATCACTCATTTCACCATCCTCCCTCCCTCCTTACCCTCTGGTGACCACAAATCCAATCTCTGTCTCTATCTGTTTGCTTATTGTTTTTTTATTTATGAATGAGATCATACAATATTTGACTTCCATAGTATGACTTATTTCACTGGGCACAGTGGACCCTCAAGTTCCATCCATGTTGTCACAAATGGCCAGATTTCATCCTTTTTCATGGTGAACAGCATTCCATTGTGTATATATACCACATCTCCTTTTTTTTATTTTAAAGATTTTATTTTTCCTTTTTCTCCACAAAGCCCCCAGGTACATAGTTGTGCATTTTTAGTTGTGTGTCCGTCTAGTTGTATACCGCATCTTCTTTACCAATTGGCCCTTGACGGGAACCTTGTTTGCTTCAAAGTCTTGGCTATTGTGAATGATGCTGCCATGAACATAGGGACGCATATATTTACATGTCCACGTTTTCATCTTCTTTGGGTAAATACCCTTCATTGGAATAGCCGGATCGTATGGTAGTTCTACTCATAATTATTTTGAAGAATCTCCAAACTGTTTTCCATAGTGGCTGCACCAGTTTGCACTCCCACCAGCAGTGTATGAGAGTTCTCTTTTCTCCACATCTTCTCCAACACTCATTTCCTGTCTTGCTCATTATAGCCTTTCTGATGGGCATGAGGTGATATGTCATCGTAGTTTTCATTTGCATTTCCCTGATAATTAGTCACGTTGAACATCTTTTCATGTGCCTGTTGGCCATGTGTATATCTTCTTTGGAGAAATGTCTTTTGCCCATTTTTTTATTGGGCTTTTCAATTTTTTCTAGCTGATATGTATGAGTTCTTTATAGATTTTGGATATTAACCTCTTATCAGATATATGGTTTGCCAACATATTCTAGTTATTGTTAGGTTGTCTTTCTGTTTTGTTGATGGTTTCCTTTGCTGTGCAGAAGCTTTTTAGTTTGATGTTGCCCCATGTGCTTATTTTTTCTATTGTTTCCGTTGCCCGGTCAGACATAGTACTTGAAAATATACTGCTAAGTCCGATGTCAAAGATGGTATTACTTACATTTTCTTCTAGAATTTTCATGGATTCAGGTCTTACATTCAAATCTATAGTCCATTTTGAGTTAATTTTTGTGTACGGTGTGAGACAATGGTCTACTTTCATTCTTTTGCAAGTGGCTCTCCAGTTTTCCCAACACCATTTATTGAAGAGGCTTTCCTTTGTCCATTGTATGTTCTTTGCTCCCTTGTCAAAAACTAGCTGTCCATAGATGTGTGGGTTTATTTCTGCCCTCGTGATTCTGCTCCATTGATCTGTGTGTCTGTTTTTGTGCCAGTACAGTGCTGTTTTGATTACTATAGCTCTGTAGTATATTTTGTAATCAGGCAATGTGATATCTCCGGCTTTGTTCTTTTTTCTGAGGATTCCTTTGGCTCTTTGGGGTCTCTTGTGCCATATAAATTTTAGGATTCTTTGTTCTATTTCTGTGACAAATGTCATTGGAAGTTTGATAGGGACTGCATTGAATCTGTAGATTGCTTTAAGAAGTATGGACATTTTAACTATGTTAATTCTTCCAATCCAAGAGCGTGGAATATCATTCCATTTCTTTGTGTCTTCCATTTCTTTCAACAATGTTTTACCATTTTGAGTGCAAAGTTCTTTCACCTCATTGGAGAAGTTTCTTCCCAGGTGGCTTATTCTTTTTGCTGCAATTGTAAATGGGATTGCATTTGCAATTTCTCTTTCAGCAAATTCCTTGTTATTGGATAGAAACCCAACATATGTCTTCATGTTGCTTTGTATCCTGCAGCTTTACTGTATTCATTCCTTTTTTATTTATTTGTTGCAGTAACGTTGGTTTATAACATTAAATAAATTTCAAGTGTACATGATTACCCTTCGATTTTGGTGTAAGTTACATCATATTCACCACCCAAAGACTAATTACAATGAATCACCATACCCAAGTGTGTAATTACCCCCATTTACCCTCCTGCCTCCCTCCTAACCTCTGGTAAGGACCAATCCAATCTCTGTCTCTATGTCTTTGTTTTCATTTTTATCTTCTATATGGGAATGAGATCATACGGTATTTGACTTTCTCACTGTGACTTATTTCACTTAGCATAATACCCTCAAGTTCCATCCATGTTGTCACAAATTGCCAGATTTCATTCTCTTTCATGGCTGAATAGTATTCCATTGTGGAGTAGTATTCCATTGTGTATATATACCACATCTTCTTTATCCATTCATCTCTTTTTTTTGTTTGAGGAACATTAGCCCTGAGCTAACATCTACCACCAATCTTCCTCTTTTTGCTGAGGAGGACTGGCCCTAAGCTAACATCCATGCCCATCTTCCTCTACTTTATATGTGGGATGTCTACCACAGCATAGCTTGCCAAGCAGTGCCATGTCCGCACCTGAGATCCTAACTGCTGAACCCCAAGCCACCAAAGCGGAATGTGTGAACTTAACTGCTGGCCCCCATTCATCTCTTAATGGGCACCTAAATGCTTCCAAGTTTTGGCTACTCTGAATGAAGCTACCATGAACATAAGGGTGTATATGTCTTTACCTATTCATGTTCTTTGCAAAAATACCCAGGAGTGGACTAGCTGGATCATACTGAAGTACTATACTTACTTTTTTGAGGAATCTTTATAGTGTTTTCCATAGTGGCTGCACTCTCACCAGCTGGATATGAGAGTTCCCTTTTCTCCAGATTCTCCCCAATACATCCTATTTCCTTTTTTGTTAATCATAGCCATTCTGATGGGTGTAAGTTGGTATCTCATGATAGTTTTCATTTGCATTTCCCTGATAATTAGTGATGGTGAACATCTTTTCTTGTGCTTGCTGGCCATCTGTATATCTCCATTGGAGAAATGTCTTTTGCCCATTTCTGAGTTGGGTTTTTAGTTTATTTGTTGTTGAGATGTATGAGTTCTTTATCTATTTTGGATATTAACTGCTCATACCATTTTTGTGATGAACACTGGTTTGAAAATATCTTCTCCCAATTTTCAGGTTGACTTTTCATTTTGTTGATGGTTTCCTTTGCTGTATAGAAGCTTGTTCGTTTGATGTACTCTCATTTGTTTATTTTTCTTTTGTTTCCCTTGCCTGGTCAGACATAGTACTTGAAAGTACACTTCTAAGACAGATGTTGAAGAGGACACTGCCTATGTTTTCCTCTAGAAGTGGTATGGTTTTAGGTCTTACATTCAAGTCCTTTAATCTGTTTTGAGTTAATTTTTGCGTATGATGTAAGATAATGGTCTTTCATCCTTTTGCAGGTGGCTGAACAGTTTTCCCCATACCATTGATTGAAGAGGCTTTCCTTTGTCCACTGTCTGTTCTTTGCTCCCTAGTTAAGAATTAGCTGTCCATAGATGTGTGGGTTTATTTACCTTGCTCTCAATTCTGTTCCATTGATCTGTGTGTCTTTGTGCCACTACAGTGCTGTTTTGATTACTATAGCTTTGTAGTATATTTTGAAATCAGGGAGTGTGGTACCTCCAGCTTTGTTACTTTATTCTCAGGATTCCCTTTCTTAACTAACCAATGTGGGTTTGCTCCTGGTGAGTTAAATCAGGCTCTCCATCAGAAGTAGCTATCTCACAAAGTAAGGCATATTTGCAGCAAATAGGAGACTATGAAGAATCATCTCCCAAGTCATGCCCTCCCTGAACAAAGGGAAGAAGGGACATTTATTTCAGATAAGAAATGAATATTCAAAAAGGTGAGGTTGGTATTTCCTTGCACAGGCTCAGTTTGAAAACATGCTTCCACATACACTGTAGGTTATGGTAATAAGGCCTAAGCTCCTCCTGGAGAGATCTTAGCCTTAAAAATAAGGCAAAGGTCATAGGCATTGCTTTTGTGATGAGGCTTGGTCTGATTCAGGGAGCTTCGTGATTGCATCTCCTTAACATAAGGAAAAGTAACAACTTGGAGAAACAGTTAAAATATCCATACCCACCCTTGAGTTTCTCGGGGTAACTAGTTGGTGACACAAATCCCTCCTCTGGTTTTATCCTGTGCCTTGTTCTTGAGGGGCACAGGGCGAAGCTCCATGTTCTGTGACTGCTGAGCATGGGCCTTATCATAGGGAGCAAAAGAGGAGCTGAATTTCCAGCTACTCTCAAATAGGTTTGTGACTCACCACAGGCATAGCCCCAAATTGTTCATAACAACCACCTGTAATTTTATACCCTCAATGTGTTTAGTATATGTTTAGGATCTGGACATACTTGCCCCTGATTCCACCAGCTCTTTATATTCTAGAACTGAGTTGACTATCCTCTGATGGACCTAGTCTTGCTGCACAGGAACATGCCACCCCCTTAGAAGCATACCATCCGTAATTGGTGTGGGGTTGGTTAGGATCCAGGGAAGAGCCTGGGGTGAATAGGGAGTCATTACTAATCTGTATAGTGTCACCAAAGCGAGAGTTTCAAAACAGAGAGTGGTTAGCAGGAAAACTCTGAGTCATCAAGTGTCTGTGATGACCTCTCTTGATGTTCAGGCGTGGGCGCCTTTTGAACTCCTGTGTGGTGGATCCAAGGGGCGACTCCTTAGTTTAGGGAAGAGCGTGTGATTAGTAACACCAAGCAAGGCCCTACGCAAATAGGACATAGTAGATCTTGAGCCAAACCACTTTTCCAAGTTTTAAGGAAGACCCAATCTCCTGGCTCATATGGGTGGAGTTTGACCTCCATGGACAAGGGAAGTCAAATTTCCATATTTATTGAGTTCTTCTATCACCTGCTTCAGATTGATTATGTGTTTGATTGCCATGGAAACCTCTTTGTCTGGGTTTGTAGCGAATCTGAGTCCTTAGGGAATAGCCTTCCATGGGTGATATCCAAGGGGCTAAGCTTCAGTTTGCCTGTTGAAACTACCCTTGTCTGAGTGAGGGCTATTGGCATTAATTTAGCCAATTTTCCTGCATCTCTTGGCACAATTTCGCTAATGTTTTCTTTAAAGTTTGATTGATCTACTCAGTTTTTCCAGAAGTTGTGGTCTGTTTGCACCATGTAGCCCTCCGTTTAATTTTTAAAACTCTGGCTACTTTGGAGGTTATTTTTGATATAAAAGTTGGCCTGATGTCACTCTGAATTGATCTAGGTTACCCCAAATGGGCAATTATTTCTTTTAACACTTTTATTACCACATTCGCACTTTCTGACCTACAAGGAAGGGCTTCAATGCATCCAGTAAATTTATCCACAAACACCAAGAGGAATTTATACCCTCCAGGGGCCATGCACATAACAGTAAAATCAGCTTGCCAGTCTTACCCCACTAAAGTTCCCCCAATTTGCATTGCTTTGGCCAGGGTAGGTACAGGACGTCTGGTTTATGCATTATTCTTCTGGCCATAATTGCACTGTCCAGTTGTTGTTTTCAATAAGTTCTTTTATACCTGGGGTGCTTGTGACCTTTGTCAGCCATAGGTATATAAGGTTTCTTTTCCATAATGGGTAGAATCATGAGCACTCTTAAGGAGCCCCAAAGCTCTTTGGGGACCCAAATCTCCCCTCATGGGTTTATCATCTAGCCCTTGACTATTGGAGACCACTGATAATCCTGTGTAGTGGTTTCCCTTACTTCATCAGGGGAATTTACACTGGTATAAATTCATAGAAGGGTAGAATGGGAATTAATGATAATTGGAAAAGCTCTCCTGATATAGCAGCCCTTTTTGCAGCTGCATCTGCCAAATCATTCCCCTTTATATGCTCTGATTCCCCACTTTGATGGCCTTTACAATGGCCACAGGTACTTCCTTGGGGCCGTGCACCAGTGGATCTCTGACTCAAGTTTGATTTCTCTTGCTGCTGCCATTACAAAGTCCTCTTTCTTTCCAAATGGCTCCATGAGCATGAATTACAGAGCAAGCATATTTAGGGCCTGTGTATACTGTTAGTATTTTTTATTGTCCCAATTCCAAAGCTCTGATTCATGCAATTATTTCTGCCTTTTGGGTCAAGGTGACTCGTGTCAGCCGCTTGGCTTCCATAGTTTCATGCAGAGACACTACTGCATAATCTGCTCTTCCTTTTCTGTTACTCACGAAGGTGTTCCCATCTACAAATCATACCTCCTCTGCATTAGGCAATAGTTCACCCTGGAGATCTCTGTGGCTAGAGTAAACCTGATCAATCACTTCTGGGCAAGCATGGGTAATAGGCCCCTTGGAATCAGGGAGCAGGGTAGCTTGGTTTAAGGTATGACAAGGTTTTAAGAAATCCAGGGGGAACCTAACAGCATAGCTTGATATTGTAGTATTCTATTCTTGGATAGCCAGAGAGGTCCTTTAGTCTCTAGTAGGCTAGAGACTTGCTGGGGGCTCCACATCAGTCAAAGTTTGGTGCATCATCTCTTTTTCTGCATTCTTGATTAATAGGCAGGTGGCAGCTACAGTTCTCAAGCATGGGAGTCATCATTTTGCCACAGTAATAGGCTACCACGCTTTTACAGGGTCTCAGAATTTGGGTTAGCACTCCTGTGGCTACTCCCTGTCTGTCACAGACACATAGGTCAAACGTTTTGCTCAGGTCTGGTAAGGCCAGTGTAGGTGCTTCCATTAGCAAGTTTTAAGCTTATTGAAAGTTTGGTGACATAGCTTATCCCATTCAAAGGGGTCTATTTCTGGCCGCCGTAGTTTACCCTAGAGAGGCTTAACAATTAATCCAAAGTTAGGAATCTAAATGCGGCAAAAGCCAGCCATCCCCAAGAATCCTCAGAACTGCCTACAAATTTTTGGTGAAGCAAGTTGACATATTACCATTTTCCTCTCTCGGGGAAGGCCATGTTGTCCCCTTGAAATGATGAACCCCAAGTACTTTACAGTCTCTTTAGATATTTGTGCCTTCCCTTTAGACACTTTATATCTCTTACTGGCTAAGAAGTTTAACATTTTAACTCAATTTTGACGCTACTTGGGGATAGAATCAGATCCCACAGGTTAAGAGTTCAGTCTCACAGGATTACCCTCTGCCTTCCATTTTAGATGCCAATTGCAAGTTCAGGTTGTCACCTGTGTTTCTGACCAACCAGCCACAGAGCAGATGTTCCCACAGCCCCCTCATTGTGTTTGATTATTTTGATAGAGCAGCTCACAGAACTCAGGAAAACATTTTACTTAGCAGCCAGATGGAAGAGATGCATAACGTAAAATACGTAGGGCAAGGATGTGGAGCTCCCAGACCCTCTCTGGGCATGCCATTCTCCCCAAATCTCCCTGGGTGTTTACCAACCCAGAAGCTCTCGGAAGCCCATCCCTTTGGATTTTAATGGAGACACCCCCTACAAAGGCACAGTTGATTACGTCATTGGCCTTTGACAATAGAACTCAATCTTCAGCCCCCTCCTCATCCTGGACCTGTGGAGAGGGGATGGGGCTGAAAATTCCAACCCTGAATCACACAATAGGTTTCCCTTTTTTCCCACACACCAGCCCCCACCCTTAGGGGCTTTCCAAATGTCACCTTATTAACATGAATGCAGGTGTGGTTGAAAGAGTCTTGTTAGGAATAACAAAAAACACCTCTTTACCCTTTATTGCTCTGGAGTTATTTCAGGAACTGAGGACTAAAGTAATTATTATAACAAAATATACCTCTATGGCTCTTACATGGGAAATTACAAGAGTTTTTGGATCTCTGTGCCAGAAACAAAATGAAGATATTTACTAATATAAATCCAGTACTGTACAGCATTGACAGCACTACAGTCTTGAACAAATCTACATTCCCCAATTCTAAAAACGTATTGATTATAATAAAGATTCATCTTTATGGCTTCTGGCTTTGAGGGGTATTGTTTTACCTGGGGCCAGCAATCTACCTGCTTCAGTTTTACCTTTACTGACATGGCACTGGCTGCTTACTCCACCTGTCCTTGTGCCTATAATTCTGAGTTAGCTCAACTTAAAACATTTAGGGGAATCTCTTCCTTCTCAGGTGCTGGTGTATCCTGTAATAGGGCCATAAGCACAGTTCCCCACTTTTTGGATCTTGGATCTCTACTTTATCTTTTCCTCAGCTTATTGAGGCCCCTAACTTAGATAGCCTGTCCCTCCCTAGAGGGGGAACAGGGCATTCTGGTACATACAGAAAGAAACGCTTAAGTATTTTTTATCCTGTTTCATAGATCAAGGGGCTCCAGAAAACTTTTGGTATCTCCTTTGCCTGATACTCCTTTGCTGCTACATCTTTTTATTTTTCAAAGAGTTCTCTTTTTGGTATTCAGCACCAAGAATGTGGCTCCAGTATCGAGCAAAAATTTTAACATGTTCTCCTCCTACTGCCAAGGTCACCCCTAGAGCCAACTGGGGAGCCCCATGGCCCTGTCACATCTCATCTGTTGTCAAGAGAAGATGCTGTGGCTTTGTCCTGTTCAATCTCTTCCCTCTCTGGCGATGGTTGGGACAGTCCTGCTGCTAATGCCCTTCCTGTTTGCAGTACACACACCCAAATTTGTTGGTGGCTTTCTGGTCACTCATTGGGAGCTAAGGTCACTCACTCCTTCTCTTCCTCAGGTTACCTTGAGAAGACTTGAAGGGCCACACCTAACAGGGTGGCTTGCCTTTTCATCTTCTTGTCTTCCTCTTTGTGATCATCAGGATCATTGGGATTCCACCCAGCATCAGTCCCTGGCACAGTCTGTTCACTAAGCCTGTGAATGGCTCATCCTGGGTCATATTCATTATATGCTTGTTCTCTAGCTTTTAACACAACAGCTGACTTTTCCTCAGCCATAATGAGAGTAGATAACAGTCTTTGAATATCTACCAAGTTTGGATTATGTGTGGCAGATTTATGATTTCCTCTGAGTCAGCTCTGAATCCTTTGGTGTGTGCCTTCCAATTATGCAAATCAGAGAGGAAAAGGGGATGTGCACATTAATAAGTTTCTCTCACCGTCAGGCTCCTGTCTTAGGGGGTATATCCCAGATTTGTAACTGGTTCCTAATCTAGTTGCACTATCTGGAAGAAAAGGGTGAGGGTCTTTGGTTGTTGGAGAGTCCAATTCCCCGTGGAAGGATTGCTCGGTTGGGGGACAATAAAGAGCTTGGCCCTGGTACATCTTCCAGAGGTCTCTTGGGGCTCACCAGGGGTCTACCGATGGGGCCAAAGCTGGTGGACTCTGAGGTGGGCTTTCCTTAGTCCCCTGTTTCCTTCTTTGGTGGAGCAGATCCTCCTCATCAGAAAGATAAGTCTTTGATTCAACCTTTAACCTTTCACTTAGATGTAGTGCCATGAAGCACTGAACATAAGGGATTTCTTCCAATTTCTTGGTTCTTTTAGTATTGTGTTAACACTTAGGGTCTCATTTTCTGGCCATTTCCCCCCATCCTCCAGTGAATATTGCAACCAGCTGTGTTGCATAATAAGATCATTATCCTCTAGGGTCAATGGGGAATATACAAAGACCTTTCAAAGCTGGAGGATGCAGCCCAATGAGCTTTCCTCTGGTGTGGTACTTGGTCCCCTCATTTTCTAGCATCTTTTCTGATGGTCTGGTTCCAACCTCCCAGGAGAAACTTCTAAGGTTAGTGGTGATACAGATGCCACAAAGTTGTGCCCAGAGGAAGCTTAGTACCTTAATCACCCGAAACTAGGCTCAGGCCAAGTTTCCTCAGGCTGTTTTTCTCAGGCTAAACTAAACCCTTAAAGGGAAAATCAAACTGGTGGATCCTGGGTGTCACCCAGCGAGCACTGATGGGGAGGGCCTGTGTTACCGAAACAAGTGGGTTTGCCTCTGGGTGAGTTAAATAAGAATTGATGTGGGCTTGGTGAGCCGAGGAGTTGAATGAAAGATTTCTTGGACTCTCAAGGTCTGCAAGTAGTGCTCTTTTATTTAGAGAATAGTGTGGAAAAGCATGGGGACAGGACCCATGTGCAGTCAGAGTTGCTGATATGGGGACAGGGCCCATGGGCAGTCAGAGCTGCTGCTATGGGGACAGGGCCCATGGGCAGTCAGAGCTGCTGCTATGGGGACAGGATCCATGGGTAGTAAGAGCTGCTTCTGCAAACATGAGTTGACAGTAGGGCTAAATTTAAAGCATAGGTGTGTGAGTTATCTCTTTACAAGACAAAGGAAAGAATATGTAAAAAGTTGTTAAGATGGTATCAGTGCAGGTGGGGTCTGGTTATTGGCTGGTCCTATAACTTTAGATAAGAATCAGACCAGATTAAGTCAGGATGTCTTATGCTTCCCAGAGGATGTTGTTGGTGGGGGGAGTCAGCTATGTGAGGTTACCAGATGAGCACAATAAACAAGACTTAAGTCCTTGCCATCCCCATTAAGAGTTTCTAGAGATAAGGTCATCCCCCCTTCCTCCTGGTGCAGAGAGGGAGACACACCCATAGGTGGAGACTTCCTTCATAAATGCAAATGTCTCTCATCAAGGGGCAAGCAAATTTCACTCCCCATAGTCCAGGGCTCCAGAAATCTTTTGGTCTCTCCCTTTCCCAAGACCTCCTTCAGTTCACACTTTCCTTCAGAAAGCTTTCCCTTGTGGGCATTCAACACCAAGAACATGGCTCCACTAGAGAGCAAAGATTCAGCCTGCTCTCCTCCTTCCTGCCAAGGTCACCAGGGCCTCCTGAAGCCAACTTGAGGGGGGTTTCCTCAGCCCCATCACGTCTCATCTGTAGTCAAAGGAAACAGCCATGGCTCGGTCTTCTTCAATCCCTTCCCTCCCTGGGGATAGTTCAGACAATCCTGCCACCAATGTCCTTCCCGTTGGCAGTCCGCACACCGATTAGCCCCCACCATTGTTGGTGGCCTCCTGGCCCCTCGGTGGGGGCCGGGGTTACTCATCCATGGCATATGCCTCCTCTCCCTCAGGTTACCTTGAGGAGACTGGCAGGCCACAGCTAACAGGGTGGCCTGCCTTTTCATCTTGTCTTCCTTTGCATCCTCAGCTTCAAGCCGGTTATGGAGCACCCTCCATGCAGCCTCTTGTAGCTGTGCAGGACTGGTAGCAGGACCTATGGCCAACTTTTGGAGTTTCCCAGGGGCGTCTGGAGCACTTCTGAGATCTGAAATACGGATTCAGGATCACTGTACTGCCCCGGGCCTCCAGGTCCCAATTCGTGTATCGCCTGAGGCAGTCCTGCGACCTCTGGAATGAAGTGTGTGTGTGCGGGGTGACGGGGGCGGCTTTCCTCAGGGCCCTATTGGACCTCTCTTAATTTAGGCCATTTAATGGGTGGCTGGCTTACTCTTTTCATGGCTTTCAGAAGCAGACCCCGAAAATATCCTCCCTTTCCTCGATCCTCAGGATCATTGGGATTCCACCCTGGCTCGGTCTCTGGCACAGCCTGTCCACCAGGCCTGCGGATGTCCAATCCTGGGTCATCTTCCTTCCCTGCTTGTTCTCTGGCTTTGAACGGAATGGATGACTTTTCCTCAGGCATGAGGATTGTGGTCGTCAACAGGCTTGGAATATCTGCCCAGGTTGGATCACGAGTGCAGAAGATTCCCTTCATCGGGCTTATGAATTCCTCTGGGTCAGCATTCAGTCCTTTTGTGTGTGACTTCCAATCACATAGGTCAGAGGTGGAAAAGTGGACGTGCACATCAATAAGGGTCCCCTCACCATCAGGCTCCTGTCTTATGGGCTGTATCCCAGGTGTGTCACTTGTTCCTAATCTGGCTGTACACTCTAGAAGAGAATGGGGGAGGGTCTCGGCTTGTGCCAGTGTCCAATTTCCCGTAGGGGGTGGCAGGAGAAGAACAGCAAGGGGTTTGGACCTGTGCTCGCCTCTGGCTCAAGCAGGGGTAAGGTAAGGGGATGAGGTGGAGGTCTGCCAGGGCTCACCAACTGGTCTAACTGTGGGGCTGAATCTGGTGTATGTGGGTAACGTCGGCTTGCCTCAGTTTCGCATTTTTGTTTTTTCCAATCTTGTCAGCCTCTTCAGAATAATCAATCTGAGATTCAACCTTTATCCCTTCTTTGAAGCATACTGCCTCGATACAGTGAACATAAGGAATTTCTTCCTCTTTCTTGGTTCTTTTGCAACTTAGATCTCATTAGAGTATGGTATTAACTTTAGAGTCCATTTCTTGACATATTTACCTATATTCCAGTAAATATTGCAGCCAGGTTGTATATATAAATAGACCATCTCCTCTCTGGCCAATGGGTGAACACTTGAACACCCTGTAGTTCTAGAGTACACAGCACAATGTGCTTTTCTCTGGGATGGAGCTTTCTCCCCCTCTTATTATAGCATCTTTTCTTATGATCTCTTTCCAATTTTCCCAGTGGTGCTTTTAATGGTTAGTGGAGACTCAGATGTCACAAATCTGTGCCCAGAGCACATTTGGCACCCTAATAATCTAAAATGAGACAAAGGTCAAGTCACTAATACATTAAAAGGAAAAGAAAACTGTTGGATACTGGCTTTCACCCAGGAACATGTGATAAGGGAGGGCAAGGAGCAGAAAAAGGAGACCTAGGAGTCCAGAAAAGCCAGACTGTGAAAAAACAATATGGATGTCTAGTGTCCTTGACAAAAACAAACCAATGACCAAAAAGGACAGACTCAGCAACTCCAGAGGGGCCTAGACCCCATCTCAGGGGACCTCTCTTCAGGTCACAGGCCCGACACAAAGACAGACTCAGCGACTTCAGGGACAGTTTAACTCCATCGAAGGGGAGCCCTTCTCCCATCACAGACCCAATTCAAAGACAGAATCAGTGTCTGCAGGGGGAGCTCAAATCCCCACCTCGTCACTCAAGAGGAAATTATTTCTGTAAAGGACTCAAAACCCTGAGTAGTCAACAGGGATTGCCCCCATTCACCAGCGTATCTGGGCCATGCCATCCAGACAAGACTCAATCTCTAAAGGGGACTCAAACCCCTGACTATTCAACAGGGATTGCTCCCATTTTGCCAGAGTCAAGCATCAGCCCTTCCGGAGTGGACAAGTCCTGTGGTCTTTCCAACCAGAGGGGACTCTCACTCCCCTAAGCCTGTCAACCCCCAAGTGGGGATTCAAACCCCAAATTCAGGCCCCAACAGGCATGCTTTTGTGAGACAACTTAAAGAAAGACCTCTTATAGCCATGCAGTGGGTTTGGCGCCCCCTCCTCCCTTGAGAGAGCCACCAAGCAAAGTGCTCAGTGTGGCTCTTGGGTCTCCTGAGGGGGCAGCGACGTGAAGCTGGTGGCACAGGCACCATGAAGGGGCCAGTACCCCGTTGGGAGCCCACTTGCCACCGAAACCGAAGTGAGTTCCCTCCTGGTGAGTTAAATCAGACTCTAAACCAGAAGTAGTTGTCTCACAAACTAAAGTGTATTTGCGGTAAATAGGAGACCATGAGGAATCATTTCCATAGTCGTGACATCCCCATACAAAGGGAAGCAGGGACATTTATTTGGGCTGGGGAATGAATATTGAAAAGAGAGGTGCATATCCTCTTGCACAGGCTCTGTTGGGAAATATGATTTCACACACACTGCAGCTGATGGTAATAAGACCTAAGCTCCTCCAGGAGAGATCTTTGCACTAAAAATAATGCAAAGGTCACAGGCACAGCTTTCATGGTGAGACCTGTTCCAGTTCATGATGGTTGGTGGTGGCATCTCCTAAACATAACAAAAGGAAGAAGAACAATGTGGAAAAGTTGAAATACCCAAAATTACCATTTAGTTCCTTCCAGTAACTAACCTGTGGCAGTCATTTGCATTCATGATATGAGTGTAAGATATTTATGTAGACTGATCAGCATTGAAATAAAAGTCACTTATGAAGACGGTGTTAAAGTACCACAAGCAGAAGATTTTCTAAACCATATAACAGCATTGCCTGAAAGTTACAATCTGTTGCAGTGCTAGTGAAAGGTTTTCAACGTCTCCTTGGGAGACATTCCTTCACAGCTACGTGTAGCTCAGTTCAACGAAAATGTGCTTTCCTATGGGCCAGCCCAGTGGCACAGCAGTTAAGTGCGTATGTTCTGCTTCAGCAGCCCAGGGTTTACCAGTTCAGATCCCGGATGTGGACTTGGCACTGCGTAGCAAGCCATGCTGTGTCAGACGTCTCACATATAAAGTAGAGGAAGATAGGCACAGATGTGAGCTTGGGGCAAGTCTTCCTCAGAAAAAAAGAGGAGGATTGGCAGATGTTACCTCAGGGATAATCTTCCTCTGACAAAAAATAAGCCTTCATGTATTTGCCATAAAAATCAGAGAATGTAAAACATAAATTCACAATATGAATTGTTGTATTGATAACGAATATCAATTTTTCATTGAAATTCATAAAGCACCTATCATATACCTCATCCAATTTCTAGTTTGTAATAAAAAATTATTTGGATGAAAAATATATTTTTTCATATAAATCTGTGATCTCTCTTCAACCAAAAATAAATATTGTAATAAATACTGGCAACATTTTTTATTTTACTTTTTGTCTGGAATTTGCTAGTCTATAAGCTTTTTCATAAAAAAGGGTATGTCTAAATCTTTTGTATTAACAGCTTGTAAAATAATATCCAGGAAAAAGTCAATGTTCAAAAGATATTTGTTGGCTGACTGATGGAGTGAATGATGAATAAGTGAATGAACGAATACAATATACACTCTAAAATTCTGAAATAAAATGTGTGACTTTTGTTCCCAGTGCTTGATTGTACCTTTAATGAGATTTTAACTTTGATAAAGAAACAGAGACAACTTGTGTATCATTCTATAGAATATTTACTAATTTAGGGTAGGACACAAGTGTTCTTTCTTCATTTTGGTGTTCCTAATAGCTTATAAGGATGTTGCACATTCTAGGCTCTAAAATAATGAAGTAACAGACAACCGGTGGACAATACAGAGAAAATTACAAAGATTTCTCCCAACTTTGAGCTATTCATTACAATGAATTTATGTCCTTGAGGTTAGCTCCAGAGTCCAAATATCCACCTGAAGTTCATGTTCCTTCCTGTGTCATTTCCTTTGTATATTGTCTGTTGTGTGACCAAAGGCAGTCTGTACCATGCTCAGTTAACAATACTTTCATTCCCACCTCAGCTCTGTCAATTTCCTCATCTAGTTAGCATTTCCATACTTTTGTAAAGCTTTTTTGAAAAAAAAAACTATTGCTTTTACTTTTTCCATTGTTATTGATGCTTTATGTTACAGCTTGATCTCTGATTTGAAGCTTATCATTTATTGTACAAGAGGCATTTCACATTTCCTAAGTTTTGGTTTGCTATTAATAAACTTACCTTGGTCAAGCAGATAAAATTATAAGACAGGACCATCACATGGATCACAAAATTTCACCTTTCTAAATATTTGTAGATAACACACCTACATACATATGCATACACACACATAGGTAAATATGCAGAAAATGACATTATAGAGACCATATTTCCATCACCCACATTAAACAATAGTTTTACCTGATAATATTAATAAAATACTATATAATTACTTATAAGCTAAGTTTGCACTCATACAGTGTCCCCCATTCCTGTTCCCTCTACCCTGTCTGGGGGCAACAACTATTAACTATTAGAATTTTTTTCTATTTTTCCAAATATTTTTATATTATTATTGAGGTAATAACATTTTAACAAGAGATCCACACTCTTAAGTTTTTAAGTATACAATACAGTAATGCTAACTATAGGCACAATGTTGTACAGATCTCTAGGACTTAATGATCTTGCATAACTGGAACTTTCTACCTATTGCATAGCAACTCCTATTTCCCCTTCCCCCAGCCCCTGGCCACCACCATTCTACTCTCTGCTTCTATATGTTTGACTTTATATGACTCATATAAATGGAATCATGAAGTATCTGTCCTTCTGTGACTAGCTTATTTCACTTAGATAATGTCCTCAACTTTCATCCATCTTGTCATTTGAAAAAATAAAATGAATTTAGTGTTATGTTCTTGGATAAACAAATTATACTCCCTATTGATAGTTATGTGGTTCTTAAATTTATATAAGCAGGGGCTGGCCCCGTGACTGAGTGGTTGAGTTTGTGTGCTCCACTGCAGCGGCCCAGGGGTTCACCGGTTCTGATTCTGGGTGTGGACATGGCACCTCATGTCAAGCCATGCTGAGGCGGCATCCCACATGCCACAACTAGAAGGACCCACAACTAAGAATATACAACTATGTATCAGAGGGCTTTGGGGCGAAAAAAGAAAAATAAAATCTTTAAATTTATATAATTAGATTTCTGATGTTTACATCATTTTGCGATTGGCACATACATATATGTTTTGCTCAAACATAAGATTTGGAGATTTAATTATCTTGATTGCTATGGATTTGGTTCACGAATTTAAACTAGATGAGTATTATGTTTGCCTCTGAGTCTTCTTCATTAAGAACAATAATGCACTTCACATATTTTTATTCCCTAGTTTGCTCACATACATCTAGGGGCCAGCCCAGTGGGGCAGCAGTTAAGTGCACACGTTTCACTTCGATGGCCCAGGGTTTGCTGGTTTGGAAAGCAAAAAGGGCTCTCTGTTCCCCTGAAAGCAGGAAATGAATCTCCCATGTGAAAGGTGTTCTCCCTGCATCCTTATCACCAGAGCTAGGGGATTGAGGGCCGAGAAGCCTGCATAAACAAACCTTGCTAATTTACTATCTCATCCTAAATTCCCCACTATTTACATGCCCCACTCCTAAGTTTCTTTGCCCTGTCAATTTTTCACAATTTTATGTTTCTTGGTGTAAAAGATATATACACTGCCTGTTTTGTTCACTCTCTGAGCATCATTTCTTTATGGTCTCCAAAAGGCATGCATTAAACTGGATTATTCTCCTGTTAACCTTGTCTTGTGTCAGTTTTACTATTAGTCCGGCCATAGGAACCTAAGAAGGGAAGAAAGGGGGCTTTCCCTGTCCTGACACTACGTCATATCTTAAAGTGCTCCAGATATCCATGGGGAAACTCCAAAAGTTGTCTATAGTTCCTGATGACATAAAAGAGGTATCAGGAAAAGGAGAGACCAAAAGATTTCTGAAGCCCTTGACCTGTGAAATAGGACGTAAACACAGATGCATTCTTTTCTGTATGTACCAGACTGCCCTGTTTAGGGAGGGACATGCTATGTAAGTTATGGGTCCTAATAAGCTGGAACAAGATAGAGATCCAAGCCCCTAAATGTTGGGGAATTGAGCTCATGGCCCTATTGCAAGATACACCAGCGCCTGAGAGAGAAGAGGTTCCCCTATCATTGGGCCTGATGAAACAATACCCCTTGAAGCCAGAAGCCATAAGAGGACTCTTTCCTTTAGTCAATACACTTTTAGAACAGGGATTGATCAGGAGATTCCCGTGGAACACACCCATTTCACCCATTAAAAGGCTGGAAACAAGGAAATATAGATTGGTTGAAGACATTATGGCTGTCAATGCTATACAGTGCCAGATTCAAAAGGTGTTTTTGGATCCTCATCCCCCACCACCCCCAAGTGATGTTTGGTTACCCTTCTCTGCCTTCAGCAGGGAATTCTGATAGGTTGGTGTGATATTGTGATTTATAGGAAAAAAAAACAAAACCCCTTCATTTCGTTTCTGACACAGAGCTCCTAAAACCCTTGTAATGTCTGATATAAGAGCCATGGGGCATGTTTTGTTATAACAATTACTTTTGTCCTCAGTTCCTGAAATAACTGCAGAGTAATAATGGTAACATGGGTGTCTTTTGTTATCCACAAGAAGTCCCTTTCAACCACACCTGCATTTGTGTAAATAAGGTGACTTTTGGAAAGCCCCTAAGGGTGGGGGCTGTTAGCCAGGGGAACCAATTGTGTGATTAGAGGGTTGGAACTTTCAGCCCCATCCCCCTCCTTATACCTCTGAGGTGGGGAGAGGGGCTGAGGATTGAGTTCAATATGGAGGTCAGGGAGCTTCTGAGTTGCAAACATGGGGAGACTCAGGGAGAGTGGCACACCCAGAGAGAGCTTGGGAACTCCACATCCCTCTCTCACATATAATGCTCTATGCATCTCTTTGGTATGGCTGTCAAGTAAAATGTTTTCCTGAGTTCTGTGAGCTGCTCTATAAAAATAGTTTAATCAAATCCAAAAGAGGGTGTTCATGGGCACCCTGTGGCTGGTTTATCTGAAGGATGGGTGACAACCTGGACTTGCAATTGGCACCTAAAATGGCAGGTAAGGGGTAATCTTGTAGCATCTGATGATATCTCTAGGTAGATATGTCACAAATAGTGAAAAATACTGCTAAATACTTACGGTTTGAACTGTCAGAAGCTCAGAGAATCCTGTTCCCAGACAAGAGAGAAGCAATCACTTGAATTGGAACTCCTACTATCCATCAATAATTGTGGAGATTTTTGGGGGAATGTCAGGCTTCTGTCGAATTTGGATCCTCAGCTTTAGATTAATGTTAAAATCTCTATTTGAGGACTTAAAGGGAGGAGATGTCGAGCCTTTGATGTGGACATGAGAGTGCCAGAATGTGTGTGTCAGGGAAGTGGGAGAATTCCCCCCACCCTTTCCTTAGGGTTCTTATGGCTGGTAAAATAACTTAAAAAACAGGGCAGCAGGAGAAAATCAAAGAAAGTTTAATAGCATGTATACATGGGAGAAACTCAGGAGAAACTGAGTAAGTCAGCCAACTGAGTTAAAGAGGCTGAGGCTGCCTGTTTAAATATCTTCAGCTACAGACAAGGACGATATTTGGGTCTTCAAAGGGGAGGAAGACAACTCACATGGAAATGGAAAAGTAAATGGTAAATAGGACTTTGATAAGAGTGAGATTAGCAAGGATCTTTCCAGTCTACCGAAACCCAGAATTAACTGTGGTGATGGCCTGTCCTAGGGACAGGCCTTCATTTTAAATTTCTTTTAGGCAGTTGGGGGGAAATGTCAAATGTTCTTCCTGAGTTTGAGCCTTTATTGTCTTCAGCTTGAAATAATCCTCATACCAGAGTGACACATCTTGGGATGGCCTGCCCTGAACCCCATCAATTACAATCAAGTTAAAGAAAAATTATTAACTGCCCCAGCCTTGGGACTCCCAGATTTGAGAAAGTCCTTTGATCTCTTTGTAAAGGAAAAACAGGGCCTTAGTCTGTGAGTCCTGATTCAGAACCCTGGACCCACCAGGAGGCCTGTGGCCTATTTTACTAAGCAGTCAGATCAGATGGTCAAAGGATAGCTGTCTTGCCTCTGAGCCATTGTCACCATCTGTAACATACTACAAGAAGCTGAAAAGTTCACATTGGGGTGCCCACCATGGTGCACACTCCCCATTGTGTCCTCCCTCTATGAGTCCTCTAAGAAAAGAACAGAAAGGAGGATCTTGGCTAACCTCAGGTTCAGGCTACTTTATTTAACAACCCAGAAGTAAATTCAAAGGCTGTTTCTACCTTAAAACCTGCAACACTTCTACCTACCGAGTCAACAAGACCCCTTTCACAATTGACTTCAGATCATTGAATGGTGTTCTAGAGCCGACCTGATTTGACTGTCCAACTGTTGGAGCAGTTGGGCTTGGGACTGTTCACTGATGGAAGCAGCTTCCTGTATCAGGGCAACATCAAGCAGGGTATGCAGTTGTCACCCTACAGGACATCATGGAAGCAAAGGCTCCGCCTCCAGGTATTTCATCTCAGGAGGCTGAGCTAATAGCCCTAACTAAAGCTCTTCAAATAGGTAAAGACACAAGAGCACAGACTCAAAATACACCTTCCTAGTGGTCCATGCCCCTGGAGCCATATGGAAAGAGTGGGGACTCTTGACTGCTGGAAAGAGGGGCATAAAATATTCCCAGGAAATATCGACCTTATTATAGGCCGCTAATGACCCATGGCAGTAGCCATCATGTACTGCCCTCCACATCAGAAAGGGGACACTTTGGAAGCCGGATGTAATCAACTGGCTGATCAGGCAGTGAAGACTGCTGCTAGGACTAGGAGTTTCAGGGCACTCTTGGGTCCCATAGTTCCCCAAATTGACTTTGCTAAATTCCAGCATAGCTACACACAGAAAGATTTAGAGAGAGCCAGAGCATGGAGATTTGACTCCTCATCGGTGGAGTATCCAGGATATAAATGTAACTCAGAAAGACTCATCTTGGTACCTGAAGCCCTTCTGGGAGAAAGTGTTAATCAAATCCATCAGAGCACTCACTATGGGAAGGCTGCCACCTTGCAGTGGATCCAAAGGTATTTAATTGGTCCTAATTTGCAACGAACCATTCAGAAGGTTACCAAAAATGTGTAATCTGTGCCAAAAACAATCCCAGGACAGGGCTGCCCTCCTTGAATAAGGGGGTCCAACATTGAGGAGTGGTCCCCTGTGAGGACTGGCAAGTGGACTTTAACATGATGCCTCGAGCCTCTGGGAATGTCAAGTAACTCCTAGTACTCATAGACTCCTGCACAGTGTGGGTTGAAGCATTCTCTTCCAAAACAGGGAAGGCCACCAAAGTGATGAAAGTTTCACGAAAGGAGATCGTTCCCAGGTACAGACTTCCACTGTCAATCTAGAATGACAACAGAAATGCAGTTATTTCCCAAATAACCCAGGAAGCCTCAAGGGCTGGGGTATCACTTGGAAATTCCACAACTCATGGTGGCCCGAGTTGGCAAGAAAGGCAGAAAAGATGAACCACGCAGTAAAGAAGATGATTGTGAAAATCTGTCAGGAAACTAATTTAACCTGGGAAAAGTTTTGGTTAAAGAGATTTGAAACTTTACACTCCAGCTTGGACAGAATGTCTATAACGTACATTCAAAGAAAGAACAAAGGGTAGAAACACTCTTCCTTCTATGTCTTCAGGAACATCTTTATGGCATGCATGCAATAAAGAATGCTATGTGAAAATGTTCTGTAAGAGGTTCCTGAAGACTTAGAAGGAAGTAGATGTCTTCCCTCTGTTATCTCGAGTGAGGGGTTTCATAGCCATTCTGTCCCAGCTGTAGTCAAATGTTTGAAACCTCTGACACAAAATGTACCCTTAGAGACAGCTGTGTGCTGACTACTGCAAGAGAATCCTTTCACTCTCTGTGGGAGAGCACTTATTGAAGGAATTAAAGTGTAATATTTCATGAGTTATACAGGTTCTTCAAGAAGAGACAGAAGGAAGAGTGTTTCTTCTCCTTGTGATCTCATGGCAAGTAAGCTACAGATATTTTCCCTTGTCTCTAGTGAAATTTGTTTTTTTAAAGATTTTATTTTCCTTTTTTTCTCAAAGCCCCCCAGTATATGGTTGTATATTTTTAGTTGTGGGTCCTTCTAGTTGTGGCACGTGGGACACAGCCTCAGCATGGCCTGATGAGTGACCATGTCCTCACCCAGGATCTGAACCAGTGAAACCCTGGGCCACCGAAGTGGAGAGCACAAACTTAACCACTGGGCCATGGGGCCGGCCCCTCTAGTGAACATTTAAGTCTTGCATATGACTAGATTCCCCAGCAGCTATTTATGCACTGTATTCAGAAAGAGCATTCTTGTGGTATGTGAATGAGATTCTGCCTATGTGCCATCAATTGCAGTTTGTCAATAATGGTCTCTGTAGATGTTCCTAAAGATGTAGAAGCAAGAGCATTTTTACAGGGCATTCATTCCTTGAATGGATGTTATAGGCATTCTTTCTGAGCTATACTGAAAATATTGAAATCTCTGAAAAGAACATGTTGCTAAGTGATGTGTTAAAAGCTGGGCTGAGATAGCATATGTCATTACAGGTGAGTGAGAGGTTGAATGTATGCCATAAAGCGTACTGTCTGAAAACTGCTCTTTAAGAGGTTCCTAAAGACCTACAAGGAAGGCTTTTTATTCCCTCAATTATCTCAAGAGGTTACTGTAAGCTCTAGTGAAAGATTTGAAACTTCTGACACAAGATGTGCCTTTAGAGATAGGTGCTTGCTGAGAGTTGTGAGAGAATCTTTCACTGTGTTGTGAGCACTCAATCAAAGGAAGCAAAGTGCAATATTGCATGAGTTATGCAAGATCTTCAGAAAGAGCTAGAAGCAAGAATGTTTCTCTTCCTTGTGATCTCACGGCAAGGAAGCAATAGATATTCCGTCTTGGCTCCAGTGAAGTTTGAAATCTTACATATGAAAACGTTCCCAAACAGCTACTTACACGCTGTGTTCAGACAGTGCATTCTTATTGTATGTGAGAGAGAGTCTGTCTGTATGCCATCATGTGCCATTTGTAAAAAATGATCTCCTGAGATGTTCCTAAAGATGTAGGAACAGGAATGTTTCTACCCTGTGCTGGTTCTTTGAATATATGTTATAGACTTAACATCCCAGGTGTACTGAAATTATTAAAATCTCAGAAATGAAAATGTTACAAAGTGGCAAGGTTTATGCTGTGGTAAAATAGAGCAAACATTGCACATAACAGTGCCTAACTGTATGCCATAAAGAGCACTGTTTGAAAACTGTTTTTAGAGAGGATTGCAAAGACCTAGAAGGAGGAATATTTCTTCCTCTGTTATCTCGAGGGATGGAAGTGATGGCTATTCTGTCTCAGCTCTAGTCAAAAGTTTGACACCTTGGACAGAAAATGCGTCTTTAGAGATGGGTGCGCACAGAGTGCTGAAACAGAATTGTTTCACTTTATGTGGGTGAGCACTTGGTTGAAGGAAGTAAAGTGCAAGGTTGCATGAATTATATAAGATCTTTGAAAACAGCCATAAACAAGAGTGTTACTCCTCCTTCTTATCTCATGGCAAGTAAAGAACAGACATTCTGTCTTGGCTCTACACTGCTTTGATATGTCTCCTGTGACAAAGATCCCCGTGGCAGCTTTTTTGTTCTGAGAGCACATTTTTGATGGTTGCAATATTCTCTCTGCAAGTTAGCAAGGGCTGTTTGGTAAAAGCATTTTCCTTCGCTCTTCCTGAGCATGTGGAAGCACCAAGGTTCTTCCCTCGGCAACACTGCATGAGCATAAGATATACAGATAGTGCATGAGCCATGTGAAAATGAGTGAAATCTTGCAGAAACAGAAGTTCCTAGGCTGTGTGTTACAAGCTAGGGTGAAATGGAGTCTAGTCTTGCATGTGAATGAGACCTTGTTATGCTGTAAGAGCACTGTGTAAACAGAGTTCTTTCCGTGATTCCTAAAGTCCTGGAAGGAAGAGGGTTTGTTGCTTCTTGTATCTTGAGGATGGATGGAATAGCTATTGTGTCTGAACTCTAGAATAATGTATGAAACCTCTGAGACCAATGGTGCCTTCCATGAGAGGTACTCTATGACAGCCTTCTGAGAATTCTGTCGCTGTCTGACCCAGAGAGCTTCCCTGAAGTCAATTAAGTGGAATATTGCACGAGTTATTGAAGTACATCCCCTGAGCTGGGAGCAAGAGTGATTCACCTCCTTGTGATTTCATGACAAGGAAAAAATAGCACTTTTCTTTCAGCTATACAGTGCTCTGATATGTCAACTGTGACAAAGTTCCCCTTTGAGTGCTTCTTTCATGTGTTCAGAGAGAGATATTTTAGGTGTGAGAGATTCTATCTGTCAGGGAGCAAGGGCTTTTAGTGAAACCATTTTGATTAGATCTGCAGAATCATGAAGAGGAACAAATATTCTTCCATCAGCTCCAGTTCTTCAGTGTAAGATCTAGGCATTGTGTCTGAACAATGTGAGAAATATTGCGTTCTTGCAGAAGCAGAAGAGAGAGCTGCGAGTTGGAAGCTGGAAAGAAAGTTGGTTCCTGCTGCCTTGTGAATCAGGCATTGAGGTTACATTGTAAGAGCACTGTGGAAAGGAGTTCTTTCAAAGCTTCCTCAAGACCTGGAAGGAAGATGGTTTGTGGCTGGTCTTACCTTAAGGGATGGATGTAATGGATTATAGGTCCCAGGTCTAAAGCAATGTTTGGCAGGGCTGACACCAAATGTGCCTTCGAGATACGTGCTTTCTGACTGCCTTGTAGAGATGCATTGCTGTCTGCCAGGGAGAGCTTCCCTGAAGGAAACAAAGTGCAATCTTGAGGAGTTCTTCCAGGCCTTGGCAAGAGCCAGAAGCAAGAGTGTTTCTGCTGCATGTGGCCCCATATCCTTGCGGCTTCCAACTTGCAGCTATCCTCATTCTGCTTCTGCCACATTTCCATCTTTCTAACCCTGCTCAGACACAATGCCTACATCTTCCCCTTTAGCAGCAGGGCCGAGGGCAGAACGTTGGTGCTTCACATGCTTAGGAGGAGTGAAGCAATATGCTTTTAACTAACAGCCATTTTGGAGTGGCAGAGAGAATCTCCTTCACCTAGAAGAATGCTCCCTGCCAGCAGGGTAACTCACCAGCCAGAGGGAAATTGTGTCACTGGCAACCTTACAATTTAGTGAAGACCCAAGACACAATGAGTCTTGCTTGCACACCATGAGATCAAAACAGGAGAAACACTCATGCTTATGGCTCTTGGCAAGGCCTGGATGATATCCTGCAGCATTGAAGTTGGTTTCCTTCAGGGAACCCCTCGAGGGCAAACAACAATGGAATTATAAAAGGCAGTCAGAAAGCACCTATCTCAAAATGCACATTTTCTGTAAGCCGTGCCATATACTGCTCTAGAGCTGGGAGACACCAGGATCACAAGCAGGAAAAACACTCTTGTTTCTGGCTCTTGGCAAGGCCTGGAGGAACTCCTGCACCATTGCAGTTGGTTTCCTTCAGGGAGTCGTCCCCAGGCAAGGAGCAACCAAATTGTCCACAGGCAGTCAGAAAGCACCTATTTCAAAAGGTACATTTGCTGTCAGCCATGCCAAATATTAGTCTAGAGCCGGGATGCACAAAGCACTCCCTTCCCTCAAGACAAGACAAGCCACAAACCATCTGGCTTCAAGGTCTTTAGGAAGCTGAGAAAGAACTCCCTTTCCACAGTGCTCTTACAGCTGCCCGGCCATGTCTGATTCAAAGGGCAGCCAAAACGTGCCTTCTTTCCAGCTTCTGAACAGCGGCTATCACTCATCTCTTCCAGGAACATTTCAATCTTCCTAAACCTGCTCAGACACACTGCCTACCTCTACCCCTCAAGGAACGTGGCAGAGGACAGAAGGCTGGTGCTTCCACATGTTTAGGAGGAGTGAAACAATCTGCTTTTCACAAACAGCCCTTCTGCACAGGCAGAGAGAATCTCCTTCACCTAGAAGAATTCTTAATCCCAGCAGGGAAAGTCAGTGGCCAGAGGGAAACCATGCCACAGCCGACCTAAGAAAGCACAGTCCAGCCAAGGCACACTGTGTCTTGCTTGCTGTCCTTGAGATCACAAGCAGGAGAAACACTCCTGCTTCTGGCTCTTGGCAAGGTCTGCATGAGCGCCTGCACCACTGCAGTTGGTTTACTTCAGGGAGGTGATCACAGGAAAGGAGCGACCCACTTGTCCACAGGAAGTCAGGAAGCATCTATCTTGAGAGGCACATTTGCTGTCAGCCATGGCATACATTGCACTAGAGATGGAAGGCACAATGAATTGCATCCATGCTGCCAGGGGAGAGCAGACACAAACTGTCTGGCATCCAGCTCTTTAGGAAGCTGAGAAAGAACTCTCTCTCCACAGTGCTCTTACAGGGTAGTGGGAAAGTCTCCTACAAAGGCGGCTGAAATTCCATTTCTTTCCAGCCCTGATCTCACCGCTGTAGAATTTCTGCTCCTGTCACGTTTTGATCTTGCTGACCCTGCTCACCCAAATGCCTACATCTTCCCCTTAAGTAATGTGGCCGAGGCCTGAATCATTGTGCTTCCACATGCTTAGGAGGAGAGATACAAGAGGGTTTTGCACAACCGCCCTTGTGCAGTATGGAGACATTGTCAGAAAGGACCTATGGAAGAAAGGCCCCTCTGCTTTCAGCTGTGCCCTGCATTGTTCTAGAGGTGGAAAGCACAATGCACTGCCTCCAGCCCTCAAGGTGAGACAAGCCACAAACTGTCTTGCTTCCAGCTCTTTAAGAAGCTGAGAAACAACTCGATCTGCACAGTGCTCTTACAGCCTACCGGGAACATCTCTTACAAAGGCCTGGGAAACGCACTTTCTTCCCAGCCCTGATCTCTCTGAAGTAGAACTTCTGCTCTGCTGTGTCCTACATTGCCCTAGAGGTGGAAGTCACAAAGACCTTCCTGGCTTCCTCAAGAGGAGAGAGGCCACAGGCCATCTTGCTTCCAGCTCTTTGGAAAGCTGAGAAAGAACTCGCTTTTCCCTGGGCTCTTACAGCCTTCCGGGAAGCCGCAAAGGCCTGAAACGCATTTTGTTTCCAGCCCTGATCTCGCCACCTTGGAATATCTGCTCTAAACCATGTTCTGCATTGCTCTAGAGGTGGAATGCTCAAAGCACTGAGTCATTGCCTCCAAGGGAGACAAGATACAAACGGTTTTGCTTGCAGCTCTTTGGGAAGCTAAGAAACAACTCGCTCTCCACAGTGCTCTTACAGCCTACCAGGAAGATCTCCCAGAAAGGCTTGTGAAACGCAGTTTCATTCCAACCCTGATCTCGCTGAATTAGAACTTCTGTGCTGCCGTGTAATACATTGCCCTAGAGGTGGAAGTCACAAGGCACTGCCTGGCTTCCACAAGAGGAGACATTGCACAGACCTCCTTGCTTCCAGCTCTTTGGCAAGCTGAGAAAGAAGTCGCTTTCCAAAGGGCTCTTACAGAGTACCGGGAACCACTCATACAAAGGCCTGCAACGCAGTTTGTTTACTGCCCTCATCTCGCTGACTTGGAACTTCTGCTCTAAGCCATGTGCTACATTGCTCTAGAGGTGAAAGGCTCAAAGCACTGAGTCATTACCTCCAAGGGAGACAAGCCACACACAGTCTTGCTTCCAGCACTTTGGGAAGCTAAGAAACAACTCGCTCTGCACAGTGCTCTTACAGCCTACTGGGAAAATCTCCAAAGGCCTGGGAAACGCAGTTTCTTTCCATCCTTGATCTTGCTGAATTAGAACTTCTGTTCGGCCATGTAACACAGTGCACTAGAGGTGGAAGTCAAAAAGTCCTGCCTCGTTTCTTCAAGGGTAGACAGGCCACAGACCGTCTTGCTTCCAGCTTTTTGGCCAACTGAGAAAGAACTCACTATCCACAGGGCTTTTACAGCCTAGCGGGAACCTCTCATGCAAAGGCCTAAAATGCAGTTTGTTTCCAGCCCTGATCTTGCCGCCTTGGAACTTCTGCTCTAAGCCATGTTCTACAATGCTCTAGACGTGGAAGGCTGAAAGCACTGAATCATTGCCTCCAAGGGAGACAAGCCACAAACGGACTTGCTTTCAACTCATTGGAAACCTAAGAAACAACTCGCTCTCCACAGTGCTCTTAGAGCCTACCGGGAATATCTCCTACAAAGGCCTGTGAAACGCAGTTTCTTTCTAGCCATGATCTCGCTGAATTAGAACTTCTGCTCTGCCGAGTAATACAGTGCGCTAGAGGTGGAAGTCAAAAAGCCCTGCCTGGCTTCCTCAAGAGGAGACAGGCCACAAATGGTCTTGCTTCCAGCTCCTTGGGAAGCTCAGAAACAACTAGCTCTCCACAGTGCTCTTGCAGCCTACCACGAAGATCTCCTACAAAGGGCTCTGAAACTCTGTTTCGTTCCAACCCTGACCTCGCTGAATTAGAACATCTGCTCTGCCAGGTAATACATTGCCCTGGAGGTGGAATTCACAAAGCCCTGCCTGGCTGCCCCAAGAGGAGACAGGCGACAGACCGTATTGCATCCAGCTCTTTGGCAAGCTGAGAAACAACTCGCTTTCGCAGGGATCTTACAACCTAGCTGGAACATCTCCTACAAAGGCTTCTGAAACACAGTTTCATTCCAACCTTGATCACGCTGAATTAGAACTTCTGCTCTGCCATGTAATACATTGCCCTAGAGGTGGAAGTCACAAAGCCATGCCTGGCTTCCTCCAGAGGTAACAGCCAACAGACCGTCTTGCTTCCAGCTCTTTGGCAGGCTGAGAAGGAACTCGCTTTCCTCGGGGCTCTTACATCCTACCGGCAACCTGTCATACAAAGGCCTGAAATGCAGTTTGTTTCCAGCCCTTATCTCGCTGCCTTGGAAATACTGCTCTAAGCCATGTCCCACATTGCTCTAGAGGTGGAAGGCTCAAAGCACTGAGTCATTGCCTCCAAGGGAGACAATCCACAAACGGTCTTGCTTGCAGCTCTTTGGGAAGCTAAGAAACAACTTGCTCTCCACAGTGCCCTTACAGCCTACCGGGAACATCTCCTACAAAGGTCTGTGAAATGCAGTTTCTTTCCATCCCTGATCTTGCTGAATTAGAACTTCTTCTCTACCATGTAATACATTGCCCTCGAGGTGGAAGTCACAAAGCCCGGTCTGGCTTCATCAAGAGGAGACAGGCCACAGACTGTCTTGCTTGCAGGTCTTTGGCAAGCTGAGAAAGAACTCGCTTTCCACCAGGCTCTTACAGCCTACCGAGAACCTCTCATACAAAGGCCTGAGACACAGTTTGTTGCCAGCACTGATCTCGCTGCCTTAGAACTTCTGCTCTAAGCCATGTCCTAGTTTTCTCTAGAGGTGGAAGGCACAATGCAATGAGTCAGTTCCTGCAATGGACACCAGCCACAAATCGCCTTGCTTCCAGCTAATTGGGAAGCTAAGAAACAACTTGCTCTCCACAGTGATCTTACAGCCTACCAGGAACATCTCCTACAAAGGTCTCAGAAACACAGTTTCTTTGAATCCCTGATCTTGCTGAATTAGAACTTCTTCTCCACAATGTAATACATTGCCCTCGAGGTGGAAGTCACAAAGCCTTGTCTGGCTTCAACAAGAGGAGACAGGCCACAGACCGTCTTGCTTGCAGCTCTTTGGCCAGCTGAGAAAGAACTCGCTTTCCACAGGGCTCTTACAGACTACCTGGAACGTCTCATACAAAGGCATGAGACACAGTTTGTTGCCAGCCCTGATCTCGCTGCCTTAGAACTTCTGTTCTAAGCCATGTCCTAGTTTGCTCTAGAGGTGGAAAGCACAATGCAATGAGTCAGTTCCTCCAAGGAAGACCAGCCACAAACCGTCTTGCTTCTAAATCTTTGGGAGCTAAGAAACAACTCGCTCTCCACAGTGCTCTTACAGCCTACTGGGAACATCTCTTACAAAGGCCTGTGAAATGCAGTTTCTTCCCAGGCCTGATGTCACTGAAGTAGAACTTCTGCTCTGACATGTCCTACATTGCCCTAGAGGTGCAAGGCACAAAGTCCTGCCTTGTTTCCTCAAGAGGAGACAGGCCTCAAAGTGTCTTGCTTCCAGCTCTTTGGGAAGGTTACAAACAACTCGCTCTCCACAGTGCTCTTACAGCCTACCAGGAACATCTCCTACAAAGGTCTGTGAAACACTCTTCCTTTCCATCCCTGATCTCGTTGAATTAGAACTTCTTCTCTACCACGTAATGCATTGCCCTCGACATGGAAGTCACAAAGTCCTGTCTGGCTTCATCAAGAGTAGACAGGCCACAGACCTTCTTGCTTGCAGCTCTTTGGTAAGCTGAGAAGGAAGTGGCTTTCCACAGGGCTCTTACAGCCTACCTGGAACCTTTCATACAAAGGCCTGAGACACAGTTTGTTACTTGCACTGATCTCACTGCCTTGGATCTTCTGCTCTAAGTCATGTCCTACATTGCTCTAGAGGTGGAAGGCTCAAAGCACTGAGAAATTTCCTTCGGGGGATACAAGCCACAAACAGTATTGCTTCTAGCTCTTTGGGAAGAAAAGAAACAACTCGCTCTCCACAGTGCTCTTACAGCCTAACGGAACATCTCCTACAAAGGCCTTTGAAACGCAGTTTCTTTCCATCCCTGATCTAGCTGAATTAGAACTTCTGCACTGCCATGTGCTACATTGCACTAGAGGTGGACGTCACAAAGCCCTGCCTGGTTTCCTCAATGGGAGACAGGTCAGAGATCATCTGTCTTCCAGCTCTTTGGCAAGCTGAGAAAGAACTTGCTTTCCACAGTGCTCTTACAGCCCAGCGGCAACCTATCATAAAAAGGCCTAAGCGCCGTATATTTCCAGCTCTGATCTCGCTGACTTGGAACTTCTGGTCTAACCCATGTCATACTTTGCTCTAGGGGTGGAAGGCACAAAGCAATGAGTCAGTTCTGCCAAGGGAGACAAGCACCAAACCACCTTGCTTTCAGCTCTTTGGGAAGCTAAGGAAAAACTCGCTCTCCCCAGTGCTCTTACAGCCTAGAGGGAACAGCTCGTACAAAGGCCTGTCAAACGCGCTTTCATTGCAGGCATGATCTCGCTGAAGTAGAAATTCTGCTCTGCCGTGTGCTACATTGCCCTAGAGATGCAAGGCACAAAGTGCTGCCTTGTTTCCAAAGGGGACACAGGCTCCAAAGCATCTTGCTTCCAGCTCTTTAGGAAGCTAGGAAACAAATCGCTCTGCACAGTGCTATTACAGCCTACTGGCAACATCTCAGAAAAACATGTGAAACTCAGCTTCACTGCAGGCCTGATCTTGCTGAAGTAGAACTTCTGCTCTTCCGTGGGCTAAATTGCCCTAGAATTGCAAGGCACAACGTGCTGCCTTGTTTCCAAGGGGGAAACAGGCCTCAAAGTGTCTTGCTTCCAGCTCTTTAGGAAGCTAGGAAACAACTCGCTCTGCACAGTGCTGTTACAGCCTACAGGCAACATCTCAGAAAAACATGTGAAACTCAGCTTCATTGCAGGAATGATCTTGCTGAAGTAGAACTTCTGCGCTTCCGTGGGCTAAATTGCCCTAGAATTGCAAGGCACAACGTGCTGCCTTGTTTCCAAGGGGGAAACAGGCGTCAAAGTGTCTTGCTTCCAGCTATTTGGGAAGCTGAGAAACAACTCGCTCTGCACAGTGTTCTTACAGCCTACCGGGAATAACTCTTACAAAGGCCTGTGAAACGCAGTTTCTTTGCAGGCCTGATCTGGCTGAAGTAGAACTTCTGCTCTGCCGTGTGCTACATTGCACGAAAGCTGCAAGACACAAAGTCCTGCCTTATTTCCAAATGGAAGTATAGGCCACAAAGCATCTTCCTTGCAGCTTTTTGGGAAGCTAAGAAAAAACTCGCTCTGCTCTGCCGTGTGCTACATTGCCCTAGAACTGCAAGGCACAACGTGCTGCCTTGTTTCCAAAGGGGCATTTAGGCCCCAAAGCATCTTGCTTCCAGCTTTTTGGGCAGCTGATAAACAACTCGCTCTGCACAGTGCTCTTACAGCCTACCGGGAAAATCTCTTACAAAGGCCTGTGAAATGCAGTTTCTTTTCAGGCCTGATCTGGCTGAAGTAGAACTTCTGCTCTTGGTGTGCTACGTTGCCCTAGAGCTGCAAAGCACAACGTCCTCCCTTGTTTCCAAAGGGTGAGATGGGCACCAAAGCATCTTGCTTCCAGCTATTTGGGCAGCTAAGAAACAACTCGCTCTGCACAGGGCTCTTACAGCCTACGGGGAACATCTCTTACAAAGGGCTGTGAAACGCAGTTTATTGGCAGGCCTGATCTGGCTGAAGTCGAACTTCTGCTCTGGGTGTGCTACATTGCCCTAGAGCTGCAAGGCACAAAGTGCTGCCTTGTTTGCAAAGGGGTATTTAGGCCCCAAAGCATCTTGCTTTCAGGTGTTTGGGAAGCTAAGAAACAACTCGCTCTGCACAGTGCTCTTACAGCCTACCGGGAACATCTTTTACAAAGGCGTGTGAAACGCAGTTTCTTGGCAGGCCTGATCTGGCTGAAGTAGAACTATTGCTACGGGAGTGCTACATTGCCCTACAGCTGAAGGCACGACGTGCTGCCTTGTGTGCAAAGGGGGATTTAGGCCCCAAAGCATCTTGCTTCCAGCTCTTTGGGCAGCTAAGAAACAGCTCGCTCCGCTCAGTGCTCTTAGAGCCTACTGGCAACATCTCTTACAAAGCCCTGTGAAACGCAGTTTCTTGGCAGGCCTGATCTGGCTGAAGTAGAACATCTGCTCTGGATGGGCTACATAGGCCTAGAGCTGCAAGGCACAACGTCCTGCCTTGTTTCCAAAGGGGGATTTAGGCCCCAAAGCATCTTGCGTAAGGGTGTTTGGGAAGCTAAGCATCAACTCGCTCTGCACAGTGCTCTTACAGCCTACCGGGAACATCTCTTACAAAGGCCTTGAAACGCAGTTTCATGGCAGGCCTGATCTGGCTGAAGTAGAACTTCTGCTCTGAGTGTGCTACATTGCCCTAGAGCTGCTAGGCACAAAGTAGTGATTTGTATCAAAATGCGGATGTAGGCCCCAATGGATCTTGCTTCCAGCTCTTTGGGCAGCGAAGAAACAACTCGCTCTGCACAGACCTCTTACAGCCTAGCGGGAACATCTCTTACACAGGCCTGTGAAACGCAGTATCTTCGCAGGCCTGATCTGGCTGAAGTAGAACTTCTGCTACGGGTCTGCTACATTGCTCTAGAGCTGCAATGCACAACGTCCTGCCTTGTTTCCATAATGTGAGATAGGCCCCAAAGCATCTTGCTTCCAGGTGTTTGAGGAGCTAAGAAACCACTCGCTCTACACAGTGCTCTTACAGCCTACCGGGAACATCTGTTACAAAGGCCTGTGAAACGCAGTTTCTTGGCAGGCCTGATCTGGCTGAAGTGGAACTTCTGCTCTGGGTGTGCTACATTGCCCTAGAGCTGCAATGCACAACGTGCTGCCTTGTTTGCAAAGGGCGATTTAAGCCCAAAAGCATCTTGCTTCCAGGTGTTTGGTAAGCTAAGAATAAACTCGCTCTGCACAGTGCTCTTACAGCCTACCGGGAACATCTCTTACAAAGGCCTGTGAAACGCAGTTTCTTGGCAGGCCTGATCTGGCTGAAGTAGATCTTCTGCTCAGGGTGTGCTACATTTCCCTAGAGCTGCAAGGCACAACGTCCTGCCTTGTTTCCAAAATGTGAGATTGGCCCAAAGCATCTTGCTTCCAGCTCTTTGGGCAGCTAAGAAACAACCCGCTCTGCACAGTGCTCTTACAGCCTACCGGGTACATCTCTTAAAAAGGCCTGTGAAACGCAGTTTATGGGCAGGCCTGATCTGCCTGAATTAGAACTTCTGCTCTGGGTGTGCTACATTGCCCTAGAGCTGCAATGCACAACGTGCTGCCTTGTTTGCAAAGGGGGATTTAGGCCCAAAAGCATCTTGCTTCCAGGTGTTTCGGAAGCTAAGAAAAAACTCGCTCTGCACAGTGCTCTTACAGCCTACCGGGATCATCTCTTACAAAGGCCTGTGAAACGCTGTTTCTTTGCAGGCGTGATCTGGCTCAAGTAGAATTTCGCTCTGGGTGTGCTAGTTTGCCCTAGAGCTGCAAGTCACAAAGTTCTGCCTTGTTTGCAAAGGGGGATTTAAGCCCCAAAGCATCATGCTTCCAGGTGTTTGGAAATCTAAGAAACAACTCGCTCTGCACAGAGCTCTTACACCCTACCGGGAACATCTCTTACAAACGCCTGTGAAACGCAGTTTCATGGCAGGACTGATCTGGCTGAAGTAGAACTTCTGCTCTGGGTGTGCTACATTGCCCTAGAACTGCAAGGCACAACGTGCTGCCTTGTTTCCAAACGGGGATTTAGGCCCCAAAGCCTGTTGCTTCTGCTCTTTGGGTAGCTAAGAAACCACTCGCTCTCCACAGTGCTCTTACAGCCTACCGGGAACATCTCTTACAAAGGCCTGTGAAACGCACTTTCTTAGCAGGCCTCATCTGCCTGAAGTAGAACTTCTGCTACGAGTCTGCTACATTGCCCTACAGCTGCAAGGCTCAACGTCCTGCCTTGTTTCCATAACGTGAGATTGGCCCCAAAGCATCTTGCTACCAGGTGTTTGAGAAGCTAAGAAACAACTCGCTCTGCACAGTGCTCTTACAGCCTACCGGGAACATCTCTTACAAAGGCCTTGAAACGCAGTTCCTTGGCAGGCCTGATCTTGATGAAGTAGAACTTCTGCTCTGAGTGTGCTACATTGCCCTAGAGCTGCAAGGCATAATGTCATGCCTTGTTTCCAAAGGGTGAGATTGACCCCAAAGCATCTTGCTTCCAGCTCTTTGGGCAGCTAAGAAACAACTCGCTGTGCACAGCGCTCTTACAGCCTGTCGGGAACATCTACTACAAATGCCTGTGACACGCGGTTTCTTTGCAGACCTGATCTAGCTGAATTAGATCTTCTTCTCTGGGTGTGCTACATTGCCCTAGTGCTGCAAGACACAAAGTGTTGCCTTGTTTGCAAAGGGGGATTTAGGCCCCAAACCATCTTGCTTCCAGCTGGTTGGGAAGCTAAGAAACAACTCGCTCTGCACAGTGCTCTTACAGTCTACCGGGAACGTCTCTGACAATGGCCTGTGAAACGCAGTTTCTTGGCAGGCCTCATCTGGCTGAAGTAGAACTTCTGCTACGGGTCTGCTACATTGCCCTACAGCTGCAAGGCATGAGTTGTTGCCTTGTTAGCAAAGGGGGATTTAAGCCCCAAAGCATCTTGGATCAAGGTGTTTGGGAAGCTAAGAAACAACTTGCTCTGCACAGTGCTCTTGCAGCCTACCGGAAACATCTCTTACAAAGGCCTGAGAAACGCAGTTTCTTTGCAGTCATGATCTGGCTGAAGTAGAACTTCTGCTCTGTGTGTGCTACATTGCCCCAGAGCTGCAAGGCACGAAGTGCTGCCTTGTTTCCAAAGGGGCATTTAGGCCCCAAACCATCTTGCTTCCAGCTCTTTTGGCAGCTAAGAAACAACTCGCTCTGCACAGTGCTCTTACAACCTACCGGGAACATCTCTTACAAAGGCCTGTGAAACGCAGTTTCCTGGCACACCTCATCTGGCTGAAGTAGAATTCCTGCTACGGGCCTGCCACATTGCCTTAGAGCTGCAAGGCACGACGTCCTACCTTGTTTCCAAAGGGGGATTTAGGTCCCAAAGCATCTTGCTTGCAGCTCTTTGGGAAGGTAAGAAACAACTCGCTCTGCACAGTGCTCTTACAGCCTACCGGGAACATCTCTTACAAAGGCCTGTGAAACGCAGTTTCTTGGCATGCCTGATCTGCCTGAAGTAGAACTTCTGCTACGGGTCTGCTACATTGCCCTACAGCTGCAGGGCACAAGTTGCAGCCTTGTTAGCAAAAGTTGATTTAAGCCCCAAAGCATCTTGGGTCCAGGTCTTTGGGAAGCTAAGAAACAACTCACTCTACACAGTGATCTTGCAGCCTACCGGAAACATCTCATACAAATGCCTGTGAAACACAGTTTCTTTACAGGCCTGATCTGGCTGAGGTAGAACTTCTGCTCTGGGTGTGCTGCGTTGCCCTAGTGCTGCAAGGCACAACGGGGTGCCATGTTTCCAAAGGGGGTTTTAGGTCCCAAAGCATCTTGCTTGCAGTGCTTTGGGAAGCTAAGAAACAACTCGCTCTGCACAGTGCTCTTACAGCCTACCGGGAACATCTCTTACAAAGGCCTGTGAAACGCAGTTTCTTGGCAGGATTTATCTGGCTGAAGTAGATCTTCTGCTCTGTGTGTGCTACATTGCCCTAGAGCTGCAAGGCACAAAGTTCTGCCTTGTTTGAAAGGGGGATTTAGGCCCCAAAGCCTCTTGCTTCCAGGTGTTTGGGAAGCTAAGAAACAACTCGCTCTGCACAGTGCTCTTACAGCCTACCGGGACATCTCTTACAAAGGCCTGTGAAACGCAGTTACTTTGCAGGCATGGTCTGGCTGAAGTAGAACTTATGCTCTGGGTGTGCTACCTTGCACTTCAGCTGCAAGGCACAACGTCCTTCCCTGTTTCCAAAGGGTGAGATGGGACCCATAGCATCTTGCTACCAGCTCTTTGGGCAGCTAAGAAACAACCCGCTCTGCACAGTGCTCTTACAGCCTACCGGGAACATCTCTTACAAAGGCCTGTGAAACGCAGTTTCTTGGCAGGCCTGATCTGGCTGAAGTAGAACTTCTGCTATGGGTCTGCTATATTGCCCTACAGCTGCAAGACACGACGTGCTGCCTTGTTTCCAAAGGGGCATTTAGGCCCCAAACCATCTTGCTTCCAGCTCTTTTGGCAGCTAAGAAACAACTCGCTCTGCACCGTGCTCTTATAGCCTACCAGGAACATCTCTTACAAAGGCCTGTGAAATGCAGTTTGTTGGCAGGCCTGATCTGGCTGAAGTAGAACTTCTGCTCTGGGTGTGCTACATTGCCCTAGAGCTGCCATGCACTAAGTGCTGTCTTGTTTTCAAAGGGAGATTTAAGCCCCAAAGCATATTGCTTCCAGGTGTTTGGGAAAATAAGAAACAACTCGCTCTGCACAGTGCTCTTACAGCCCATCGGGAACATCTCTAACTAAGGCCTGTGAAACTCAGTTTCTTTGCAGGCCTGATCTGGCTGAAGTAGAACTTCTGCTCAGCGTGTGATACATTGCCCTAGAGCTGGAAGGCACAAAGTTCTGCCTTGTTTGCAAAGGGGGATTTAGGCACCAAAGCATCTTGCTTCCAGGTCTTTGGGAAGCTAAGAAGCAACTCGCTCTGCACAGTGATCTTACAGCCTACCGGGGAGATCCCTTATAAAGGCCTGTGAAACGCAGTTTCTTGGCAGGCCTGATCTGGCTGAAGTAGACCTTCTGCTCTGGGTGTGCTACGTTGCCCTAGAGCTGCAATGCGCAAAGTGCTGCCTTGTTTGCAAAGGGGGATTTAATCCCCAAAGCATCTTGCTTCCAGGTGTTTGGGCAGCTAAGAAACAACTCGCTCTGCACAGTGCTCGTACAGCCTTCCGGGGACATCTCCTTCACAGGCTTGTGAAACGCAGTTTCTTCCCAGCCCTGATCTCGCTGAAGTAGAACTTCTGCTCTGCCGTGTCCTACATTGCCCTTGAGGTGCATGGCACCTTGGCCTGACTTGTTTCCTCAAGGGGAGACAGGCCACAAAGCATCTTGCTTCCAGCTCTTTGGCATTCTAAGAAACAACTGGCTCTTCACAGTGCTCTTAGAGCCTGCCAGGAACATCTCTTACAAAGGCCTGTGAAACGCAGTTTCTTCCCAGTCCTGATCTAACTGGAGTAGAACTTCTGCTCTGTCGTGTAAGACATTGCTCTAGAGGTGGAAGTCAAAAAGCCCTGCATGGCTTTCTAAAGGGGAGTCAGGCCACAGACCGTCATGCTTTCAGCTCTTTCGCTATGTGAGAAAGAAGTCGCTTTCCCCTGGTCTCTTACTGCCTACCAGGAACCTGTCATACAAAGACCTGAAACGCAGTTGGTTACCAGCCCAGATCTCGCCACCTTGGAACTTCTGCTCAAACCCATGTCCTATATTGATCTCGATGTGGAAGTGACAAAGCACCGAGTCATTGAGAACAAAGGAGACAAGCCACAAATGGTCTCCCTTCCAGCTCTTTGGGAAGGTAAGAAACAGCCCGCTCTCCAAAGTGCTCTTACAGCATACCGGGAACAACTCTTATAAAGGCCTGTGAAATGAGTTTCTTCCCAGCCCTGATCTCGCTCAAGTAGAACTTCTGCTCTGCGGTGTCATACATTGCCCCAGAGGTGGAAGTCACAAAGCCGTGTCTGGCATCCTCAAGAGGAGACAGGCCACAGACCGTCTTGCTTCCAGTTCTTTCGCAAGGTGAGAAAGAAATCACTTTCCCCTGGGCTCTTAGAGCCTACCGGGAAACTCTCACACAAAGTCCTGAAACGCAGTTTGTTCCAGCCCTGATCTCGACGCCTTGGAACTTCCGCTCTAAGCCATGTCCTACATTGCTGTAGAGGTGGAAGACTTTAAGCGCTGAGGAATTGCCTCCAATGGAGACAAGTGAGAAACGGTCTTGCTTCCAGCTCTTTGGGAAGCTAATAAACAACTCGCTCTCCACAGTGCTCTTACAGCCTACCGGGAACATCTCTCAGAAATACCTGTGAAACACAGTTTCTTACCAGCCCTGATCTCACTGAAGCAGAACTTCTGCTCTGCCATGTAATACATTGCCCTAGAGGTGTAAGTGACAAAGCCCTGCCTGGCTTCCTTAAGAGGAGACAGTCCACAGACCGTCTTGCTTCCAGCTCTTTTGCAAGGTGAGAAAGAACTCGTTTTCTCCAGGGCTTAACAGCCTACCGCGAAGCTCCGATACACAAACGTGAAAGTCAGTTTGTTTCCAACACTGATCTCGCCACCTTGGATCTTCTGCTCTAAGTCATGCCCTACATTGCTCTAGAGGTGGAAGTCACTAACACTGAGTCATTGCCTCCAAAGGAGACAAGCCACAGATGGTCTTGCTTCCAGCTCTTTGGGAAGCCAAGAAACAACTCGCTCTCCACAGCGCTCTCAGAGTTTACCAGGAACATCTCTCACAAAGACCTGTGAAACGCAGTTTCTTCCCATCCCTGATCTCGCTGAAGTAGAACTTCTGCTCAGCCGTGTCTTATGTTGCCCTAGAGGTGCAAGGCACAAAGTCCTGCCTTGTTTCCTCAAGGGGAGATGGGACAGAACCGTCTTGCTTCCAGCTCTTTGGGAAGCTAGGATACAACTCGCTCTCCACAGTGCTCTTACAGCCTACCGGGAACATCTCCTATAAGGGCCTGTGAAACGCAGTTTCTCCCCAACCCTGATCTCGCTGACGTAGAACTTCTGCTCTGCCGTGTAATACATTTCCTTAGAGGTGGAACTCACAATGGCCTGCCTGACTTCCTTAAGATGAGACAGGCCACAGACTGTCTCGCTACAAGCTCTTTGGCAAGATGAGAAAGAACTCGCTTTCCACAGGGCTCTTACAGCCTACTGGAAACGTCTCATAGAAAGGCTTGAAATGCAGTTTGTTTCCAGCCATGATCTCACCGCACTGGATCTTCTGCTCTAAGCCATGTCCCACATTGCTCCAGAGGTGGAAGACACAAAGCGCTGAGTCATTGCCAACACCTGAGACAAGCCACAAACGGTCTTTCTTCCAGCTCTTTGGGAAGCTAAGCAGCAACTCACTCTCCACAGTGCTCTTACAGCCTACCGGGAACATCTCTCACAAAGGACTGTGAAACGCACTTTCTTCCAAGCCCTGATCTCGCTGAAGAAGAACTTCTGCTCTTCCGTGTCCTGCATTGCCCTAGATGTTCAAGGCACAAAGTCCTGCCTTGTTTCCCCAAGGGCAGACAGGCCACAAAGCGTCTTGCTTCCAGCTCTTTGAGAAGCAAAGAGACAACTCGCTCTACACAGTGCTCTTAAAGTTTACCGGGAACATCTCTCACAAAGGCCTGTGCAACGCACTTTCTTCCTAGCCCTGACCTCACTGAAGTAGAACTTCTGCTCAGCCGTGTCTTATGTTGCCCTAGAGTTGCAAGGCACAAAGTCCTGCCTTCTTTTCTCAAGAGGAGACAGAACAGAACCGTCTTGCTTCCAGCTCTTTGGGAAGCTAGGAAACAACTTGCTCTCCACAGTGCTCTTACAGCCTACCGGAACGTCTCATACAAAGGCCTGAAACGCAGTTTGTTTCCAGCCATGATCTCACTGCACTGGAACTTCTGCTCTAAGCCATGTCCCTCATTGCTCTAGAGGTGGAAGACACAAAGCACTGAGTCATTTCCGCCACAGGAGACAAGCCACAAACGGTCTTGCTTCCAGCTCTTTGGGAAGCTATGAAACAACTCACTCTCCAAAGTGCTCTTACAGCCTACTGGGAACATCTGATACAAAGACCTGAAAACAGTTTGTTTCCAGCCGAGATCTCGCCCCCTTGGAACTTCTGCTCTATGCCATGTCCTACATAGCTCTAGAGGTGGAAGTAGCAAAGCCCTGCCTGGCTTCCTTAAGAGGAGACAGGCCACAGACCGTTTTGCTTCCAGCTCTTTCACAAGGGGAGAATGAACTCGCTTCCCCACGGCTCTTACAGAGTACAGGGAACCTCTCATACAAAGTCCTGAAACGCAGTTTGTTTCCAGCCATGATCTCGCCACCTTGGAACTTCTGCTCTAAGCCATGTCCTACATTGCTCTAGAGGTGGAAGTGACAAAGAGCTGAGTCATTGCCTCCAAAGGAGACAATCCACAAACGGTCTTGCTTCCATTTCTTTGGGATGCTAAGAGACAACTCACTCTCCACAGTGCTCTTTCAACCTTCCAGCAACATCTCTCACAAAGTCCCATGAAATGCAGTTTCTCTCCAGCCCTGATCTCGCTGAAGTAGAACTTCTGCTCTGCCATGTCCTACATTGCCCTAGAGTTGCAAGGCACAATGTCCTGCCTTGTTTCCTCAATGGGAGACAGGCCACAAAGATTCTTTCTTCCACATCTTTGGGAAGCTAAGAAAAAACTCGCTCTCCAAATTGCTCTTACAGCCTACTGGGAACATGGCTCACAGATCCTGTGAAACGCAGTTTCTTCCCAGCCCTGATCTCCCTGAAGCAGAACTTCTGCTCTTCTGTGTAATACATTGCCCTAGAGGTGGAAGTCACAAAGCCCTGCCTGGCTTTCATAAGACGAGACAGGCCAGAGACCTTCTTGCTTCCAGTTCTTTTGAAAGGTGAGAAAGATCTCGCTTTCCCCTTGTCTCTTACAGTCTACTGGGAACCTCTGATACAAAGACTTGAAACGAAGTTTGTTTCCAGGAGAGCTCACGCTGACTTGGAAATTCTGCTCTAAGCCATGTCCTACATAGCCTAGAGGTGGAAGTGACAAAGCGCTGAGTCATTGCCTCGACAGGAGACTAGCCACAAACGGTGTTGCTTCCAGGTCTTTGGGAAGTCAAGAAACAACTCACTCTCCACTGTGCTCTTACAGCCTACCAGGAACATCTCTCACAAAGGCCTGTGAAACGCAGTTTCTTCCCAGCCCTGATCTCGCTGAAGTAGAATTTCTGCTCTGCAGTCTAATACATTGCCCTAGAGGTGGAAGTCACAAAGCCCTGCATGGCTTTCTAAAGAGGACTCAGGCCACAGACCGTCTTGCTTCCAGCTCTTTCACAATGTGAGATAGAAGTCGCTTTCCACTGGGCTCTTACAGCCTACCGGGAACCTCTCATACAAAGACCTGAAATGCAATTTGTTACCAGGCCAGATCTCGCCACGTTGGAACTTCTGCTCAAACCCATGTCCTACATTGCTCTAGAGCTGGAAGTGACAAAGCACCGAGTCATTGCCAACAAAGGAGACAAGCCACAAACGGTCTTGCTTCCAGCTCTTTGGGAAGCTAAGAAACAGCTCGCTCTCCACAGTGCTCTTACAGCCTACCGGGAACATATCTTACAAAGGCCTGTGAAATGCACTTTCTTCCCAGCCCTGATCTCGCTGAAGTAGGACTTCTGCTCTGCCGTGTAATACATTGCCCTAGAGGTGGAAGTCACAACGCACTGCCTGACATCCTCAAGAGGAGACAAGCCACAGACCGTCTTTCTTCCAGCTCTTTGGCAAGGTGAGAAAGAACTCGCTTTCCCCTGGGCTGTTACAGCCTACCGGGAACAATTCATACAAACTCCTGAAACGCAGATTGTTTCCAGCACTGATGTCGCCACCTTGGTTCTTCTGCTCTAAGCCATGTCCTACATGGCTCTATGGGTGGAAGTGACAAAGTGCTGATTCATTTCCTCCAAAGGAGACAGCCACAAACGTTCTTGCTTCCAGCTCCTTGGGAAGCTAAGAAACAGCTCGCTCTCCACAGTGCTATTACAGCCTACCGGGGACATCTCTCACAAAGGCCTGTGAAACACAGTTTCTTCCCAGCCGTGAGCTCGCTGAAGTAGAACTTCTGCGTTGTCATGTTCTATGTTGCCCTAGAGGTGCAAGGCACAATGTGCTGCATTGTTTCCTCAACAGGAGACAGGTCAAAAAACGTCTTGCTAGCAGCTCTTTGGGAAGCTAATAAGCAACACGCTCTCCTCAGTGCTCTTACGGCCTACCAGGAACATCTCTCACAAATCCTGTAGAACGCAGTTTCTTCCCAGGCCTGATCTGGCTGAAGTAGAATTTCTGCTCTGCCGTGTGCTAAATTGCCTTAGATGTGCATGGCAAAAAGTCCTGCCTTGTTTCCTCAAAGGGAGACAAGTCACAGACCATCTTGCTTCCAGCTCTTTCACAAGGTGAGAAAGAACTCGCTTTCCCCTGGACTCTTACAGCCTACTGGGACCCTCTCATACAAACACCTGAAACGCAGTTTGTTTCCAGCCCTGATCCCACCGCCTTGGAACTTCTGCTCTAAGCCATGTTCTACATTGCTCTAGAGGGGGAAGTGGCAAAACTCTGAGCTATTGTCTCCAAAGGAGACAAGCAACAAACGGTCTTGCTTCCAGCTCTTTGGGAAGCTGAGAAACAACTCACGCTCCACAGTGCTCTTACAGCCTACCAGGAACATCTCTTACAAAGGCCTGTGAAACGCACTTTCTTCCCAGCCCTGATCACACTGAAGTAGAACTTCTGCTCTGCTGTGTAATACATTGCCCTAGAGGTGGAAGTCACAAAGCCCTGCTTGTCAAATTCAAGAGGAGATTGGCCACAGACTCTCTTTCTTCCAGCTCATTTGCAAGGTGAGAAAGAACTCACTTTCCCCTGGCTGTTACATCCTACCGGGTACCTCTAATACAAAGACCTGAAACGCAGTTTGTTTCCAGCCATGATCTCGCCACTTTGGAAGTTCTGCTCTAAGCCGTGTCCTACATTGCTCTAGAGGTGGAAGTCTCAAAACGCTGAGTCATTGCCTCCACAGGAGACAAGCCACAAAGTGTCCTGCTTCCAGCTCTTTGGGAAGCTAAGAAACAACTCCCTCGCCAGGGTGCTCATAGCCTACTGTGAGCATCTTTTACAAATGCCTGTGGAACGTAGTTTTTTTCCAGCCCTGAGCTCGCTGAAGTAGAACTTCTACTCAGCCGTGTAAATACACTGGCCTAGAGGTGGACGTCACAAAGCCCTGCCTGGCTTCCTTAAGAGGAGACAGGCCACTGACGGTCTTGCTTCCAGCTCTTTGGCAAGGTGAGAAAGAACTTGCTTTCCCCTGGGTTCTTACAGCCTACCGGGAACCTATAATACAAAGACCTACGATGGAGTTTTCTGCAGCCCTGATCTCACTGCCTTGGAACTTCTGCTCTGCCGTCTCCTACATTGCTCTAGAGGTGGAAGTCACAAAGGGCTGAGTCATTGCCTCCAAAGGAGTCAAGCCACAAACGGTCTTGTTTCCAGCTCTTGGAATCTAAGAAACAACTGGCTCTCCATAGTGCTCTTACATCTACCGGGAACATCTCTCTCAAATATCTGTCAAACGCAGTTTCTTCCCATCCCTGATCTCGCTGACATAGAACTTCTGCTCGGCTGTGTCCTACAGTGCCCTAGAGTTGCAAGGCACAACGTACTGCCTTGTTTCCTCAAGGGAAGACAGGCCCCAAAGCTTCTTGCTTCCAGATCTTTGGGAAGCTAAGAAACAACTCTCTCTCACCAGTGCTCTTACAGCCTACCGGGAACATCTCTCACAAAGGTCTCTGAAACCCAGTTTCTTCCCAGCCCCGATCTCGCTGAGGTAGAACTTCTGCTTTGCTGTGTCCTACATTGCCCGAGAGGTGCAAGCTACAAAGTGCTGCCTTGTTTCCTCAAGGGGAGACAGGCCACAAGCGTCTTACTTCCAGATCTTTGGATGCTAAGAAACGACTCGCTCTCCACAGTGCTCTTACAGCCTACCGGGAACATATCTCACAAAGATCTGTGAAACGCAGATTCTTCCCAGCCCTGATCTCGCTGAAGTAGAACTTCTGCTCTGCCGTGTCCTACATTGAAGTGGAGGTGCAAGGCCATAGGTCCTGCCTTGTTTGCTCAAGGGGAGACAGGCCGCAAAGTGTCTTGCTTACACCTCTTTGGGAAGCTAAGAAACAAATCTCTCTCACCAGTACTCTTACTGCCTACCGGGAACATCTCTCAGAAAGCTTTGTAAAACACAGTTTCTTCCCAGCCCTGATCTCGCTGAAGTAGAACTTCTGCTCTGCCGTGTAATACATTGCCCGAGAGGTGCAAGGAACAAAGTCCTGCCTTGTTTCCTCAAGGGGAGACAGGTCACAAAGCGTCTTGCTTCCAGCTCTTTCGCAAGGTGAAAATGAACTCGCTTTCCAATGGGCTCTTACAGACTATAGGGAACTTCTGATACAAAGACCTGAAATGCAGTTTGTTTCCATCCAGTTCTCGGCGGCTTGGAACTCGTATTCGAAGCCCTGTCCTACGTTGCCCTAGATGTGGAAGTGACAAAGCTATGAATCATTGCTTCCAAAGGAGACCAACCACAAACGGTCTGGCTTCCAACTCTTAGGGAAGACAGGAAACAAATTGCTGTCCACAGTGCTCTTAAAGCCTACCAGGAACATCTCTTACAAAGGCCTGAGAAACGAAGTTTCTTCCCAGCCCTGATCTCCCTGAAGTAGAACTTCTGTTCTGCCATGTTCTACATTGCTCTAGAGGTGGAAGTGACAAAGCTATGAGTCATTGCCTTAAAGGAGACAAGCCACAAACGGTCTTTCTTCCAGCTATGTGAAGCTAAGAAACAAGTGGCCCTCCATAGTGCTCTTAGAACCTACCTGGATCATGTCTTACAAAGGCCTGTGAAACGCAGTTTCTTTCCAGCCCTGATATCCCTGAAGTAGATCTTCTGCCCTGCTGTGTCCTACAATGGCCTAGAGGTCCAAGGCACAAAGTCCTGACTTGTTTCCTCAAAGGAAGACAGGCGACAAAGCTTCTTGCTTCCAGATCTTTGGGAATCTAAGAAACAACTCGCTCTCCAGAGTGCTCTTACAGCCTAACGGGAACATCTCATACAAAGGCTGGAAATGCAGTTTGTTTCCAGACATAATCTCACTGCCTTGGATCTTCTGCTCTAACCCATATCCCACATTGCTTTAGAGATGGAAGACACAAAGCCACAAATTGTCTTGTTTCCAGGTCTTTGGGAAACTAAGAAACAACTCACTCTCCACTGTGCTCTTACAGCCTACCGTGAACATCTCTCAGAAAGATCTGTGAAACGCAGTTCCTTCCCAGCCCTGACCTCGCTGAAGTAGAACTTCTGCTCTGCCATGTCCTACATTGCCCTAGAGGTGCAAGGCACAAAGTCCTGCCTTGTTTCCTCAAGGAGAGACAGGCCACAAAGCGTCTTGCTTACAGCTCTGTGGGAAGTTACTAAATACCTCGCTCTATTCAGTGCTCTTAGAGCCTACCGGGAACATCACTTACAAAGGCTTGTGAAACACAATTTCCTCCCAGCCCTGATCTCGCTGAAGTAGAACTTCTGTTCTGCCGTGTAATACATTGCCATAGAGGAGGATGTCAAAAAGCCCTGCCTGGCTTCATTAAGAGGAGACTGGCCAAGACTGTCTTGCTTCCAGCTCTTTGGCAAGGTTTGAAACAACTCGCTTTCCCCTGGGCTCTTACAGCCTGTCAGGAACCCCTGATACAAAGACCTGAAATGCAGTTTGTTTCCAGCCCGGTTCTTGCCCAATTGGAACTTCTACTCGAAGCCATGTACTCTAGAGGTGGAAGTGACAAAGCTATGAGTCATTCCCTCCAAAGGAGACAAGCCACAAACGGTCTTGCTTCCAGCTCTGGGAAGCTAAGAAAAAACTTTCTCTCCATAGTGCTCTTATATCTACCGAGAACATATCTCACAACTGTGAAATGCAGTTTCTTTCCAGCCCTGATATCACTGAAGTAGAACTTCTGCTCTGCCGTGTCCTACATTGCCCTAAGGTGCAAGGCACAAAGTCCTGCCTTGTTTCCTCAAGGGGAGGCAGGCCACAAAGCGTCTTGCTTCGAGCTCTTTGGGAAGCTAAGAAACAACTGGCTCTCCACAGTGCTCTTACAGCCTACTGGGAACCTCTCATACAAAGGCCTGAAATGCAGTTTGTGTCCTGCCATGATCTCACTGTCTTGGGACTTCGGATCTAGGCCATGTCACACATGGCTCTAGAGGAGGAAGACACAAAATGCTGAGTCATTGCCATGAAAGGAGACAAGCCACAAACGGTCTTGCTTCCAGCTCTTTGGGAATCTAAGAAAGTACTCACTCTCCACAGTGTTCGTACAGCCTACTAGGAACATATCTTACAAAGGCTTGTGAAACCACATATCTTCCCAGCCCTGATTTCGTTCAGGTAGAACTTCAGCTCTGCCGTGTCCCACATTGCCCTTGAGCTGCAAGGGACAAAGTCCTGCCTTGTTTCCTCAAAGGGAGAAAGGCTCCAAAGTGTCTTGCTTCCACCTCCTTGGGAGGCTAAGAAACAACGCACTCTCCACAGTGCTCTTATAGCCTACCGGGAACATCTCTCACAAAGGGCTGAGAAACGCAGTTTCTTCCAAGACCTGATCTCGCAGAAGTAGAACTTCTGCTCTGCTGTGTCCTACATTGCCCTAGAGGTGCAAGTCACAAAGTACTGCCTTGATTTCTCAAGGGGTGGCAGGCCACAAAGCGTCTTGCTTCCAGCTCTTTGGGAAGCTAAGAAACAACTCGCTCTTAACAATGCTCTTACAGCCTATCAGAACATGTCTTAAAAAGCCCTGTGTAACGCAGTTTCTTCCCAAACCTGATCTCGCTGAAGTAGAACTTCTGCTCTGCCATGTAATACATTGGCCTAGAGGTGGAAGTCACAAAGAACTGCCTGCCTTCCTTAAGAGGAGACAGGCCACTGATCGCCTTGCTTCCAGCTCTTTGGAAAGGTGAGAAAGAACTTGCTCTCCACAGTGCTCTTACAGTCTACCGGGAACATATCTTACAAAGGCCTGTGAAACGCAGTTTCTTTCCAGCCCTGATCTCACTGAATTAGAACTTCCGATCTGCTGTGTCCTACATTGCCCTAGAGGTGCAAGTCACAAAGTCCTGCCTTGATTTCTCAAGGGGTGGCAGGCCAAAAAGAACTTGCTTCCAGCTCTTTGGGAAGCTAAGAAACAACATGCTCTCCACAGTGCTCTGACAGCCTACCGGGAACATCTCTCACACAGGCCTGTGAAAGGGAGTCTCTTCCCCAACCCTGATCTTGCTGAGGTAGAACTTCTGCTGTGCCATGTCGTACGTTGCCCTAGAGGTGGAAGACACAATGGCCTGCCTGACTTCCTTAAGAAGAGACAGGACACAGACCGTCTTCCTTCAAGCTGTTTGGCAAGGTGAGAAAGAACTCGCTTTTCACAGGGCTCTTACAGCCTACCGGGAACCTCTCATAAAAATGCCTGAAATGCAGTTTGTTTCCAGTCATGATCTCACCGCCTTGGAAGTTCTGCTCTAAGCCATGTCCTACATTGCTCTAGAGGTGGAAGTACAAAGCGCTGAGTCATTGCCTTCAAAGGAGACAATCCACAAACGGTCTTGCTTCCAGATCTTGGGAAGCTAAGAAACAACTTGCTCTCCACAGTGCTCTTACAGCCTACTGGGAACATGGCTCACAAATCCTGTGAAACACAGTTTCTTCCCAGCCCTGATCTCACTGAAGTAGAACTTATGCTCTGCCGTGTAATACATTGCCATAGAGGTGACACTCACAATGGCCTGCCTGGCTTCCTTAAGAGGAGCCAGGCCACAGACCGTCTCGCTTCCAGTTCCTTGGCAAGGTGAGAAAGAACTTGCTTTCCCCTGGGCTCTTACAGCCTACCGGGAACCTCTGTTACAAAGACCTGAAATGCAGTTTGTTTCCAGCCCTGATCTCACCGCCTTGGAAATTTTGCTCTAAGCCATGTCAAACATTGCTCTAGAGGTGGAAGTGACAAAGTGCTGAGTCATTGCCTCCAAAGTAGACAAGCCACGAACGGTCTTTCGTACATCTCCTTGGGAAGCTAAGAAACAACTCGCTCTCCACAGTCCTCTTTCAGCCTAGCGGGAACATCTCCTCCAAAGGCCTGTGAAACGCAGTTTCTTTCCAGCCCCAATCTCGCTGAAGCAGAACTTCCGCTCTGCCGTGTCATACATTGCCCTAGACATGCAAGGCACAATATCCTGCGTTGTTTACTCAAGGGCAGAGGGCCACAAAGCTTCTTGCTTTCAGATCTTTGGGAAGCTAAGAAACAACTGGCTCACCACAGTGCTCTTACAGCCTACCGGGAACATTTCTTAAAAAGTCCTGTGAAATGCAGTTTCTTCCCAGCCCTACCTCGCTGAAGAAGAACTTCTGCTCTGCCATGTCCTACATTGCCCTAGACGTGCAAGGCCCAAAGTCCTGCCTTGTTTCTTCCAAGGGAGATATGTCACCAAGCGCTTTGTTTCCAGCTGTTTGGGAAGCTAGGAAACACCTCGTTCTCCTCAGTGCCTTTACAGCCTACTGGGAACATCTCTCAGACAGGACTGTGAAACGCAGTTTCTTCCCAGCCCTGATCTCGCTGAAGCAGAAGTTCTGCTCTGCCGTGTCATATAATTCCCTAGAGGTGGAAGTCACAATGACCTGCATGACTTCCTTAAGAGGAGACAGGCCACAGACCGGCTTCCCTCCAGCTCTTTGGCAAGGTGAGAAAGAACTTGCTTTCCACAGGGCTCTTACAGCCTACCAGGAACATCTCTCACAAAGGCCTGTGAAACGCAGTTTCTTCCCAGGCCTGATCTTGCTGAAGTAGAACTTCTGCTCTGCCATGTAATACATTGCCCTAGAGGTGGAAGTCACAAAGCCCTGCCTTGCTTCCTTAAGAGGAGACAGGCCACAGACCGTCTTGCTTACAGCTCTTTCCCAAGGTGAGAATGAACTTGCTTCTCCCGGGCTCTTACAGCCTACAGGGAAATTCTCACACAAACTCCTGAAACGCAGTTTGTTTCCAGCCCTGATCTCTCCACCTTGGAACTTCTGCTCTAATCCAAGTCCTACATTGCTCTAGAGGTGGAAGTCACAAAGCGCTGAGTCATTCCCTCCAAGGAGACAATCCACAAACAGTCTTGCTTCCAGTTCTTTGGGAAGCTAAGAAACAGCTCGCTCTCCAAAGTGCTCTTAAAGCCTGCTGGGAACATATCTTAAAAAGGGCTGTGAAACGCAGTTTCTTCCCAGCCCTGATCTCGCTGTAGTAGAACTTCTGCTCTGCCGAGTAATACATTTCCCTAGAGGTCGAAGTCACAATGGCCTGCGTGGCTTCCTTAAGAGGAGACAGGCCACAGACCATCTCGCTTCCAGCTCTTTGGCAAGGTGAGAAAGAAGTCGCTTTCCACAGGGCTCTTAGAGCCTACCAGGAAGGTCTCATACAAAGTCCTGAAATGCAGTTTGTTTCCAGCCATGATCTCACCACCTTGGAACGTCTGCTCTAATCCAAGTCCTACATTGCTCTAGAGATGGAAGACACAAAGCGCTGAGTCATTGCCGCCAAAGAAGACAAGCCACAAACGGTCTTGCTTCTAGCACTTTGGGAAGCTAAGAAACAACTCACTCTTCACAGTGCTCTTACAGCCTACCGGGAATATGTTTCACTAAGATGTGTGAAACGCAGTTGCTTCCCAGATGTGATCTCGCTGAAGTAGAACTTCTGCTCAGCCGTGTCCTACATTGCCCTAGAGGTGCAAGGCACAAAGTCCTGCCTTGTTTCCTCAAGGGGAGACAGGCCTCAAAGCGACATCCTTCCAGCTCTTTGGGAAGCTAAGAAACAACTCGCTCTCCACAGTGCTCTTGCAGCCTACCAGGAACATCTCTCTCAAAGGCCTGTGAAACGCAGTTTCTTCCCAGCCCTGATCTCGCTGAAGTAGAACTTCTTCTCTGCCGTGTAATACATTGCCCTAGAGGTGGAAGTCACAAGGCACTCTCTGGCTTCCTTAAGTGGAGACAGGCTACAGACCGTCCTGCTTCCAGACCTTTCTCAAGGTGAGAAAGAACTCACTTTCCCCTGGGCTCTTACAGCCTACTCGGAACCTCTCATACAAAGACCTGATGCAGTTTGTTTGGAGCACTAATCCCGCCGCCTTGGATATTCTGCTCTAAGCCAGGTCCTACATTGCTCTAGAGGTCGAAGTCACTAACACTGATTCATTGCCTCCAAAGGAGACAAGCCACAAACGGTCTTGCTTCCAGCTCTTTGGGAATCGAAGAAATAACTCGCTCTCCACAGTGCTCTTACAGCTTACCAGAACATCCCTCATAAATGCCTGTGAAACGGAGTTTCTTTCCAGCCCTGGACTCGCTGAAGTAGAACTTGTGCCCTGCCGTGTCCTACATTGCCCTAGAGTTGCAAGGCACAAACTCCTGCCTTGTTTCTTCAAAGGGAGACAGGCCACAAAGCGTCTTGCTTCCAGCTCTTTGGGAAGCTAAGAAACAATTCTCCATCCACAGTGCTGTTGCAGCTTACCAGGAACATCTCTTACAAAGGCCTGGGAAACCCAATTTCTTCCCAGCCCACATCTCGCTGACGTAGAACTTCTGCTGTGCCGTGAACTACATTGCCCTAAAGATGAATGGCAAAAAGTCCTGCCCTGTTTCCTCAAGAGGAGACAGGCCACAGACCATCTTGCTTCCAGCTCTTTCGCAAGGTGGGAAAGATTTCACTTTCCACTGGGCTCTTACAGCCTACCGGGAACCTCTAAGTCAAAGACCAGAAACAGAGTTTGTTTCCAGCCATGATGTCGCCTACTTGGTAAGTCTGCTCTAAGCCGTGTTCTACGTTGCTCTAGAGGTGGAAGTCACAAAGCACTGAGTCATTGCCTACAAAGGAGACAAGCCACAAACGGTTTTCCTTCCAGCTCTTTGGGAAGCTAAGAAACAACTCGCTCTCCACACGGATCTTACGGCCACTGGGAACATCTCTTACAAAGGCATGTGAAACACAGTTACTTCCAAGCCATGATATTGCTGAAGTAGAACTTCTGCTCTGCTGTGTCCTACATTGCCTAGAGTTGCAAGGCACAAAGTCCTGCCTTGTTTCCTCAATGGGATGCAGGCCACAAAGCGTCTTGCTTCCAGCTCTTTGGGAAGGTAAGAAACAACTCGCTCTCCACAGTGCTCTTACAGCCTACTGGGAACATCTCTGAAACAGGCCTGTGAAACGCAGTTTCTTCCCAGCTGTGATCTAGCTGGAGTAGAACTTCTGCTCCACAGTGTAATACTTTGCCCTAGAGGTGGAAATCACAAAGCCCTGCCTGGCTTCCTTAAGAGGAGACAAGCCACAGACCATCTTGCTTCCAGGTCTTTCGCAAGGTGAGAAAGAACTCGCTTTCCCCTGGGCTCTTACAGCCTACTGGGAACCTCTCATACAAAGACCTGACACAGCTTGATTCCAGCTGAGGTCTCGCCGCCCTGGAACTTCTGCTCGAAGCCATGTTCTACATAGCTCTACAGGTGGAAGTGCCAAAGTCCTGAGTCATTGCCTCCACAGCAGACAAACCACAAACAGTCTTGCTTCCAGCTCTTTAGGAAGCTAAGAAACACCTCACACTCCACAGTGCTCTTGCAGCCTACAGGGATCATCTCTCACAAAGGCTTGTGAAATGCAGTTTCTTCCCAGCCCTGATCTCGCTGAAGTAGAACACCTGCTGTGCCCTGTCATACATTGTCCTAGAGGTGGAAGTCACAATGGCCTGCCTGGGCTCCTTAAGAGGAGACAGGCCACAGACCATCTTGCTTCCAGCTCTTGGGCACGGTGAGAAACAACTCGCTTTCCTCAGGGTCTTACAGCCTACTGGGAACCTCTCATACAAAAGCCTGAAATGCAGTTTGTTTCTAGCCATGATCTCACGGCCTTGGAACATCTGCTCTAAGCCATGTCCATCATTGCTCTAGAGGTGGAAGACACAAAGTGCTGAGTCATTGCTGCCAAAGGAGACAAGCCACAAACGTTCTTGCTTCCAGCTCTTTGGGAAGCTAAGACACAACTCGCTCTTCACAGTGCTCTTACAGCCTACTGGGAACATCTCTCACAAAGGCCTGTGAAACGCAGTTCTTTCCAACCATTATCTCGCTGAAGTAGAACTTATGCTCTGCCGTGTCATACATTGCCCTAGAGGTGCAAGGCACAACGTCCTGCCTTGTTTCCTCAAGGGAAGACAGGCCAAGAAGCTTCTGGTTTCCAGATCTTTGGGAAGCTAAGAAACATCTCGCTCTCACCAGTGCTCTTACAGCCTACCGGGAACATCTCTCACAAAGGCCTGTGAAACGCAGTTTCTTTCCAGCCCTGATCTCACTGAAGTAGAACTTCTACTGTTCCGTGTAATACATTGGCCAAATGTGGATGTCACAAAGCCCTGCCTGGCTTCTTTAAGTGGAGACAGGCCACAGACCTTCTTGCTTCCAGCTCTTTTGCAATGTGAGAAAGAACTCGCTTTCCCTGGGCTCTTAAAGCCTTTCAGGAACTTCTGATACTACGACCTGAAATGCCGTTTGTTTCCAGCCCAGTTCTCGCCGCCTTGGAACTTCTACTCGAAGCCATGTCCTACATTGCTCTAGAGGTGGAAGTGACAAAGCTATGAGTCATTGCCTTCAAAGGAGACAAGCCACAAACAGTATCACTTCCAGCTCTTTCGGAAGCTAAGAAACAACGCGCTCTCCACAGTGCTCTTAAAGCCTACTGGGAAAATCTCTTACAAAGGCCTGAGAAACACAGTTTCTTCACAGCCCGGATCTCGCTGAAGTAGAACTTCTGCTGTGCCGTGTAATACATTTCCCTAGAGGTGGAAGTCACAATGGCGGGCCTGACTTCCTTAAGAGGAGACATGCCACAGACCGTCACCCTTCCAGCGCTTTGGCATGGTGAGAAAGAACTGGCTTTCCACAGGGCTCTTACAGCCTACCATAAACCTTTGATACAAAGGCCTGAAATGCAGTGTGTTTCCAGCCATGATCTCACCGCCTTGGAACTTCTGCTCTCAGCCATGTCCCACATTGCTCTAGAGATGGAAGACACAAAGCGCGGAGTCATTGCCACAACAGGAGACAAGCCAGAAACGGTCTTGCTTCCAGCTCTTTGGGAAGCTAAATAACTCACTCTCCACAGTGCTCTTACAGCCTACCAGGAACAACTCTCACAAAGATCTGTGAAACGCAGTTTCTTCCCAGCCCTGATCTCGCTGAAATAGAACTTCTGCTCTGCCATGTCCTACATTGCCCTAGAGTTGCAAGGCACAAAGTCCTGCCTTGTTTCTTCAAGTGCAGACAGGCCACAAAGCGTCTTGATTACAGCTCTTTCGCAAGGTGGGAAAGAACTCGCTTTTCCCTGGGCTCTTCCAGCTTACCTGGAACCTCTAATGCAAAGACCTGAAACAGAGTTTGTTTCCAGCCCTGATGTCGCCGCCTTGGAACTTCTGCTCTAATCCGTGTTCTACATTGCTCTAGAGGTGGAAGTCACAAAGCGCTGAGTCATTGCCTACAAAGGAGACAAGCCAGAAATGGTCTTCCTTCCAGCTCTTTGGGAAGCGAAGAAACAACTCGTTCTCCACAGTGCTCTTACAACCTACTGGGAACATCTCTTACAAAGGCCCATGAATCGCAGTTTTTTCCCAGCCCTGAACTCATTGAAGTAGAACTTGTGCTCTGCCGTGTCCTACATTGCCTAGAGTTGCAAGGCACAAAGTCCTGCCTTGTTTCCTAAAGAGAAGACATGCCACAAAGCGTGTTGTTTCCAGCTCTTTGGGAATCTAAGAAACAACTCACTCTCCACAGTGCTCCTGCAGCCTACCGGGAAAATCTCTTACAAAGGTCTGGGAAACACAGTTACTCACCAGCCGTGAACTCACTGAAGTAGAACTTGTGCTCTGCCGTGTCCTACATTGCTTAGAGTTACAAGGCACAAAGTCCTGCCTTGTTTTCTAAAGAGAAGACAGGCCACAAAGCGTCTTTCTTCCAGCTCTTTGGGAATCTAAGAAACAAATCACTCTCCACAGTGCTCCTGCAGCCTACCGGGAACATGTCGTACAAAGGCCTGTGAAACGCAGTTTCTTTCCAATCCTGATCACGCTGAAGTAGAACTTCTACTCTGTCGTGTGCTACATTGCCTTCGATGTGCACGGGACAAAGTCCTGCCTTGTATCTTCAAAGAGAGACAGGTCACAGACTGTCTAGCTTCCAGCTCTTTCACAAGCTGAGAAAGAACTCGCTTTCCCCTGGACTCCTACAGCCTACTGGGGACCTCTCATACAAAGACCTGAAACGTAGTTTGTTTCCAGCCCTGATCTCCCCGCCTTGGAACATCTGCTCTAAGCCATGTTCTACATTGCTCTAGAGGTGGAAGAGACAAAACGCTGAGTCATTGCCTCCAAGGAGACAAGCCACAAACGGTCTTGCTTCCAGCTCTTTGGGCAGCTAAGAAACAACTCGCTCTCCACAGTGCTCTTACAGCCTACCGGGAACAGCTCTTACAAAGGCCTGTGAAACGCACTTTCATCCCAGCCCTGATCACGTTGAAGTAGAACTTCTGTTCTGCCATGTACTACATTGCCCTAGAGGTGCAATTCAACAAGCCCTGCCTGGAAAATTCTAGAGGAGAGAGACCACAGAATCTCTTGCATCCAGCTCTTTGGCAAGGTGAGAAAGAAGTTGCTTTCCACAGGGCTTTTACAGCCTACAGGGAACCTCTCATACAAAGGCCTGAAATGCAGTTTGTTGCCAGCTATGATCTCACCGCCTTGTAATGTCTGCTCTAAGCCATGTCCCACATTACTCTAGAGATGGAAGACACAAAGTGCTGAGTCATTGCCTCCAAAGGAGACAAGCCACAAACGGTGTTGCTTCCACCTCTTTGGTAAGCTAATAAACAACTCACTCTCCACAGTGCACTTACAGCCTTCAGGGAACATCTCTTACAAAGGCCTGTGAAACGCAGTTTCTTCCCAGCCCTGATCACGCTGAAGTACAACTTCTGCTCTGCCGTGTAATACATTGCCCTAGAGGTGGAAGTCACAATGGCCTGCCTGCCTTCCTTAAGAGGAGACAGGCCACAGACTGTCTCGCTTCCAGCTGTTTGGCAAGGTCAGAAAGAAGTCGCTTTCCACAGGGCTCTTACAGCCTATTGGGAACCTCTCATACAATAGCCCGAAATGCAGTTTGTTTCCAGCCATGATCTCACTGCCTTGGAATCTCTGCTCTAAGCCATATCCCACTTTACTCCAGACATGGAAGACACAAAGCGCTGAATCATTGCCGCCAAAGGAGACGAGCCACAAACGCTCTTCTTTTCAGCTCTTTGGGAAGGTAAGCAGCAAATAACTCTCCACTGTGCTCTTACAGCCTACCGGGTAAGTCTCTCAGAAAGATCCGTGAAACGCAGATTCTTCCCAACCCTGATCTCACTGAAGTAGAACTTCTTCTCTGCCGTGATCTACATTGCCCTAAAGGTGCAAGGCACAAAGTCCTGCCTCGTTTCCTTCAAGTGAAGACAGCCCACATAGCGTCTTGCTTCCAGCACTTTGGGAATCTAAGAAACAACTCGCTCTCCACAGTTCTCCTGCAGCCTACCGGGAAAATCTCTTACAAAGGACAGGGAAACACAGTTGCTTTCCAGCCTTGAACTCGCTGAAGTAGAAATTGTGCTCTGCCGTGTCCTACATTGCTCTAGAGGTGGAAGTCACAAAGTGCTGAGTCATTGCCTCCAAAGAAGACAAGCCACAAACGGTCTTGCTTCCAGCGCTTGGAAGCTAAGAAACAACTGCCTCTCAATAGTGCTCTTACATCTACCGGGAACATCTCTCACAAAGATCTGTGAAACGCAGTTTCTTCCCAGCCTTGATCTTGCTGAAGTAGAACTTCTGCTCTGCCGTGTCCTACGTTGCCCTAGAGTTGCAAGGCAAAATGTCCTGCATTGTTTCCTAAAGGCAGGCAAACCAGAAAGCATCTTGCTTCCAGCTGGTTTGGAAGCTAAGAAGCAACTCACTCTCCACAGTGCTCTTAGAGCCTACCGTGAACATCTCTTACAAAGGCCTGTGAAACGCACTTTCTTCCCATCCCTGATCTCGCTGAAGAAGACCTTCAGCTCTGCGGTGTAATACATTGCCCTAGAGGTGGAAGTCACAAAGCCCTGCCTGGAATACTCAAGAGGAGACAGGCCACAGACTCTCTTGATTGCATCTCTTTTGCAAGTTGAGAAAGATTTCACTTTTCCCTGGGCTGTTACAGCCTACCGGGAACCTCTAATACAAAGACCTGAAACGCAGTTTGTTTCCAGCCCTGATCTCACCCCGTTGGAACATCTGCTCTAAGCCATGTTCCACATTGCTCTAGAGGTGGAAGTCTCACAGCGCTGATTCATTGCCTCCAAAGTAGACAGGCCACAAACCGTCTTGCTTGAAGCTTTTTGGGAAGCTAAGAAACAACAGGCTCTCCACAGTGCTCTTACACCCAACCAAAAACATCTCTCACAAAGGCCTGTGAAACGCAGTTTCTTCCCAGCCCTGATCTCACTGAAGTAGAACTTCTGCTCTGCTGTGTCCTACATTGCATTAGAGGTGCAAGGCACAAAATCCTGTCTTGATTCCACAACAGGAGGCAGGCCAAAATTCGTCTTGCTTCCAGCTCTTGGGGAAGCTAAGAAACAACTCGCTCTCCACAGAGCTCTTACAGCCTACCGGGAACATCTCTTACAAAGACCTGTGAAATGCAGTTTCTTTCCAGCACTGATCTCACTGAAGTAGAACTTCTGCTGTGCCGTGTCCTACATTGCCCTAGAGGTGCAAGGCACAATGGCCTGCCTGTCTTCCTTAAGAGGAGACAGGCCACAGGCTGTCTCGATTCAAGCTCTTTGGCAAGGTGAGAAAGAACTCGCTTTCCACAGGGCTCTTACAGCCTACCGGGAACCTCTCATTCAAAGGCCTGAAATGCAGTTTGTTTGCAGCCATGATCTCACCGCCTTGGAACTTCTGCTCTATGCCATGTTCTACATTGCTCTAGAGGTGGAAGACACAAAGCGCTGAGTCCTTGCCGCCAAATGAGACAAGCCTCAAACAGCCTTGCTATCAGCTCTTTTGGAAGCTAAGAAACACCTTGCTCTCCACAGTGCTCTTACAGCCTACAGGGAACATCTCTCACATATCCTGTGAAACGAGTTTCTTCCCATCCATGATCTCATTGAAGTAGAACTTCTGCTCTGCTGTGTATACATTACCCTAGAGGTGGAAGTCACAAAGCGCTGAGTCATTCCCACCAAAGGAGACAAGCCACAAACGGTCTTGCTTCCACCTCTTTGGTAAGCTAGTAAACAACTGACTCTCCACAGTGCACTTACAGCCTTCAGGGAACATCTCTTACAAAGGCCTGTGAAACACAGTTTCTTCCCAGCCCTGACCTCGCTGAAGTAGAACTTCTGCTCTGCCGTGTTCTACATTGCTATAGAGGTGGAAGTGAGAAAGCTATGAGTCATTGCCTCCAAAGGAGACAAGACACAAACGGTCTTTCTTCCAGCTCTCAGAAGCTAAGAAACAAGTGGCTCTCCATCTTGCTCTTATTTACCTACTGGGAACATCACTTACAAAGGCCTGTGAAATGCAGCTTCTTTCCAGCCCTGATATCCCTGAAGTAGAACTTCTGCCCTGCCATGTCCTACATTTCCCTAGAGATCCAAGGCACAAAGTATTGCCTTGTTTTCTCAAGGGAAGAGAGGCCACAAAGCTTCTTCCTTCAAGATCTTTGGGAAGATAAGAAACAACTTGGTCTCCACACTGCTCTTACAGCCTACCGGAAACATCTCTTACAAAGGCCTGTGAAACGCAGCTTCTTCCCAGCCCTGATCTCACTGAAGTAGAACTTCTGCTCTGCTGTGTAATACATTTCCCTAGAGGTGGAAGTCACAAAGGGCTGAGTCATTCCCAGCAAAGGAGACAGGCCCCAAACGGTCTTGCTTCCAGGTGTTTCGGAAGCTAAGAAACAACTCGCTCTCCACAGTGGTCTTACATCCTACTGGGAACTTCTCTCAGAAATCCTATGAAACGCAGTTTCTTCCCAGCCATGTTCTTGCAGAAGTAGAAATTCTGCTCTGCCGTGGAATACATTGCCCTAGAGGTGGAAGTCACAAAGCCCTTCCTGGCTCCAAGATGAGACAGGCCACAGATTGTCTTGCTTACAGCTCTTTCACAAGGTGAGAAAGAACTCGCTTTCCCCTGGGCTCTAACAGAGTAACGGGAACCTCTGATACAAAGACCTGAAATGCAGTTTGTTTCCAGTCCAGATGTCACCGCCTTGGAACTTCTGCTATAAGCCCTGTGGTACATTGCTATAGAGGTGGAAGTGACAAAGTGATGACTCATTGCCTCCCAAGGAGACAAGCCACAAACCTTCTTGCTTTCAGCTCTTTGGGAAGCTAAGAAACAACTCGATCTCCACAGTGCTCTTACAGCCTACCGGCACCATCTGTTACAAAGGCCTGTCAAATGCCGTTCTTTCCAGCCCTGATCTCGCTGAAGTAGCACTCCTGCTCTGCAGTGTCCTACATTGAACTAGAGGTGCAAGGCACAAATTCCTGCCTTGTTTCTTCAAGGGGAGACAGGCCACAAATCTTCTTGGTTCCAGCTCTTTGGGAAGCTAAGAAACAACTTGCTCTCCAGAGTTCTCTTACAGCCTACCGGGAACATCTCTCACAAAGCCCTGTGAAACGCAGTTTCTTTCCAGCACTGACCTTGCTGAAGTAGAACTTCTGCTCTGTCCTGTCCTACATTGCCCAAGAGGTGCAAGGCACGACGTCCTGCCTTGTTTCCTCAAGGGGAGACAGGCCACAAAGCGTTTTTCTTCCTGCTCTTTGGGAAGGTAAGAAACAACTCACTCTCCACAGTGCTCTCACAGCCTTCTGTAAAATCTCACACAAATCCTATGAAACGCAGTTTCTTCTCACCCCTGATCTCGCTGAAGTAGAACTTCTGCTCTGAAGTGTAATACATTGCTGTAGAGGTGGAAGTTACAAAGCCCTGCTTGGCTTCCTAAAGATGAGACAGGCCACAGACCGTCTCGCCTCCAGCTCTTTGGCAAGGTGAGAAAGAACTCGCTTTCCACAGGGCTCTTACAATCTACCGGGAACCTCTCATACAAAGGCCTGAAATGCAGTGTGTTTCCAGCCATGATCTCACCGCCTTGGAACTTCTGCTCTATGCCATGTTCTACATTGCTCTAGAGGTGGAAAAGACAACGCACTGAGTCATTGCTGCCAAATGAGAGAAGCCACAAACGGCCTTGCTTCCAGCTCTTTCGGAAGCTAAGAAACAACTCCCTCTACACAGTGCTCTTACAGCCTACCAGGGACATCTCTTACAAATGCCTGTGAAACGCAGTTTCTTCCCAGCCCTGATCTGGCTGAAGTAGAACTTCTCCTTAGACGTGTCGTACTTTGCCCTAGAGGTGCAAGTCACAAAGTCCTGCCTTGTTCCTGAAGTGGAGACAGGCCACAAAGCGTCTTGCTTCCAGCTCTTTGGGAAGCGAAGAAACAACTCGTTCTCCACAGTGCTCTTACAACCTACTGGGAACATCTCTTACAAAGGCCCATGAATCGCAGTTTTTTCCCAGCCCTGAACTCATTGAAGTAGAACTTGTGCTCTGCCGTGTCCTACATTGCCTAGAGTTGCAAGGCACAAAGTCCTGCCTTGTTTCCTAAAGAGAAGACATGCCACAAAGCGTGTTGTTTCCAGCTCTTTGGGAATCTAAGAAACAACTCACTCTCCACAGTGCTCCTGCAGCCTACCGGGAAAATCTCTTACAAAGGTCTGGGAAACACAGTTACTCACCAGCCGTGAACTCACTGAAGTAGAACTTGTGCTCTGCCGTGTCCTACATTGCTTAGAGTTACAAGGCACAAAGTCCTGCCTTGTTTTCTAAAGAGAAGACAGGCCACAAAGCGTCTTTCTTCCAGCTCTTTGGGAATCTAAGAAACAAATCACTCTCCACAGTGCTCCTGCAGCCTACCGGGAACATGTCGTACAAAGGCCTGTGAAACGCAGTTTCTTTCCAATCCTGATCACGCTGAAGTAGAACTTCTACTCTGTCGTGTGCTACATTGCCTTCGATGTGCACGGGACAAAGTCCTGCCTTGTATCTTCAAAGAGAGACAGGTCACAGACTGTCTAGCTTCCAGCTCTTTCACAAGCTGAGAAAGAACTCGCTTTCCCCTGGACTCCTACAGCCTACTGGGGACCTCTCATACAAAGACCTGAAACGTAGTTTGTTTCCAGCCCTGATCTCCCCGCCTTGGAACATCTGCTCTAAGCCATGTTCTACATTGCTCTAGAGGTGGAAGAGACAAAACGCTGAGTCATTGCCTCCAAGGAGACAAGCCACAAACGGTCTTGCTTCCAGCTCTTTGGGCAGCTAAGAAACAACTCGCTCTCCACAGTGCTCTTACAGCCTACCGGGAACAGCTCTTACAAAGGCCTGTGAAACGCACTTTCATCCCAGCCCTGATCACGTTGAAGTAGAACTTCTGTTCTGCCATGTACTACATTGCCCTAGAGGTGCAATTCAACAAGCCCTGCCTGGAAAATTCTAGAGGAGAGAGACCACAGAATCTCTTGCATCCAGCTCTTTGGCAAGGTGAGAAAGAAGTTGCTTTCCACAGGGCTTTTACAGCCTACAGGGAACCTCTCATACAAAGGCCTGAAATGCAGTTTGTTGCCAGCTATGATCTCACCGCCTTGTAATGTCTGCTCTAAGCCATGTCCCACATTACTCTAGAGATGGAAGACACAAAGTGCTGAGTCATTGCCTCCAAAGGAGACAAGCCACAAACGGTGTTGCTTCCACCTCTTTGGTAAGCTAATAAACAACTCACTCTCCACAGTGCACTTACAGCCTTCAGGGAACATCTCTTACAAAGGCCTGTGAAACGCAGTTTCTTCCCAGCCCTGATCACGCTGAAGTACAACTTCTGCTCTGCCGTGTAATACATTGCCCTAGAGGTGGAAGTCACAATGGCCTGCCTGCCTTCCTTAAGAGGAGACAGGCCACAGACTGTCTCGCTTCCAGCTGTTTGGCAAGGTCAGAAAGAAGTCGCTTTCCACAGGGCTCTTACAGCCTATTGGGAACCTCTCATACAATAGCCCGAAATGCAGTTTGTTTCCAGCCATGATCTCACTGCCTTGGAATCTCTGCTCTAAGCCATATCCCACTTTACTCCAGACATGGAAGACACAAAGCGCTGAATCATTGCCGCCAAAGGAGACGAGCCACAAACGCTCTTCTTTTCAGCTCTTTGGGAAGGTAAGCAGCAAATAACTCTCCACTGTGCTCTTACAGCCTACCGGGAAAGTCTCTCAGAAAGATCTGTGAAACGCAGATTCTTCCCAACCCTGATCTCACTGAAGTAGAACTTCTTCTCTGCCGTGATCTACATTGCCCTAAAGGTGCAAGGCACAAAGTCCTGCCTCGTTTCCTTCAAGTGAAGACAGCCCACATAGCGTCTTGCTTCCAGCACTTTGGGAATCTAAGAAACAACTCGCTCTCCACAGTTCTCCTGCAGCCTACCGGGAAAATCTCTTACAAAGGACAGGGAAACACAGTTGCTTTCCAGCCTTGAACTCGCTGAAGTAGAAATTGTGCTCTGCCGTGTCCTACATTGCTCTAGAGGTGGAAGTCACAAAGTGCTGAGTCATTGCCTCCAAAGAAGACAAGCCACAAACGGTCTTGCTTCCAGCGCTTGGAAGCTAAGAAACAACTGCCTCTCAATAGTGCTCTTACATCTACCGGGAACATCTCTCACAAAGATCTGTGAAACGCAGTTTCTTCCCAGCCTTGATCTTGCTGAAGTAGAACTTCTGCTCTGCCGTGTCCTACGTTGCCCTAGAGTTGCAAGGCAAAATGTCCTGCATTGTTTCCTAAAGGCAGGCAAACCAGAAAGCATCTTGCTTCCAGCTGGTTTGGAAGCTAAGAAGCAACTCACTCTCCACAGTGCTCTTAGAGCCTACCGTGAACATCTCTTACAAAGGCCTGTGAAACGCACTTTCTTCCCATCCCTGATCTCGCTGAAGAAGACCTTCAGCTCTGCGGTGTAATACATTGCCCTAGAGGTGGAAGTCACAAAGCCCTGCCTGGAATACTCAAGAGGAGACAGGCCACAGACTCTCTTGATTGCATCTCTTTTGCAAGTTGAGAAAGATTTCACTTTTCCCTGGGCTGTTACAGCCTACCGGGAACCTCTAATACAAAGACCTGAAACGCAGTTTGTTTCCAGCCCTGATCTCACCCCGTTGGAACATCTGCTCTAAGCCATGTTCCACATTGCTCTAGAGGTGGAAGTCTCACAGCGCTGATTCATTGCCTCCAAAGTAGACAGGCCACAAACCGTCTTGCTTGAAGCTTTTTGGGAAGCTAAGAAACAACAGGCTCTCCACAGTGCTCTTACACCCAACCAAAAACATCTCTCACAAAGGCCTGTGAAACGCAGTTTCTTCCCAGCCCTGATCTCACTGAAGTAGAACTTCTGCTCTGCTGTGTCCTACATTGCATTAGAGGTGCAAGGCACAAAATCCTGTCTTGATTCCACAACAGGAGGCAGGCCAAAATTCGTCTTGCTTCCAGCTCTTGGGGAAGCTAAGAAACAACTCGCTCTCCACAGAGCTCTTACAGCCTACCGGGAACATCTCTTACAAAGACCTGTGAAATGCAGTTTCTTTCCAGCACTGATCTCACTGAAGTAGAACTTCTGCTGTGCCGTGTCCTACATTGCCCTAGAGGTGCAAGGCACAATGGCCTGCCTGTCTTCCTTAAGAGGAGACAGGCCACAGGCTGTCTCGATTCAAGCTCTTTGGCAAGGTGAGAAAGAACTCGCTTTGCACAGGGCTCTTACAGCCTACCGGGAACCTCTCATTCAAAGGCCTGAAATGCAGTTTGTTTGCAGCCATGATCTCACCGCCTTGGAACTTCTGCTCTATGCCATGTTCTACATTGCTCTAGAGGTGGAAGACACAAAGCGCTGAGTCCTTGCCACCAAATGAGACAAGCCTCAAACAGCCTTGCTATCAGCTCTTTTGGAAGCTAAGAAACACCTTGCTCTCCACAGTGCTCTTACAGCCTACAGGGAACATCTCTCACATATCCTGTGAAACGAGTTTCTTCCCATCCATGATCTCATTGAAGTAGAACTTCTGCTCTGCTGTGTATACATTACCCTAGAGGTGGAAGTCACAAAGCGCTGAGTCATTCCCACCAAAGGAGACAAGCCACAAACGGTCTTGCTTCCACCTCTTTGGTAAGCTAGTAAACAACTGACTCTCCACAGTGCACTTACAGCCTTCAGGGAACATCTCTTACAAAGGCCTGTGAAACACAGTTTCTTCCCAGCCCTGACCTCGCTGAAGTAGAACTTCTGCTCTGCCGTGTTCTACATTGCTATAGAGGTGGAAGTGAGAAAGCTATGAGTCATTGCCTCCAAAGGAGACAAGACACAAACGGTCTTTCTTCCAGCTCTCAGAAGCTAAGAAACAAGTGGCTCTCCATCTTGCTCTTATTTACCTACTGGGAACATCACTTACAAAGGCCTGTGAAATGCAGCTTCTTTCCAGCCCTGATATCCCTGAAGTAGAACTTCTGCCCTGCCATGTCCTACATTTCCCTAGAGATCCAAGGCACAAAGTATTGCCTTGTTTTCTCAAGGGAAGAGAGGCCACAAAGCTTCTTCCTTCAAGATCTTTGGGAAGATAAGAAACAACTTGGTCTCCACACTGCTCTTACAGCCTACCGGAAACATCTCTTACAAAGGCCTGTGAAACGCAGCTTCTTCCCAGCCCTGATCTCACTGAAGTAGAACTTCTGCTCTGCTGTGTAATACATTTCCCTAGAGGTGGAAGTCACAAAGGGCTGAGTCATTCCCAGCAAAGGAGACAGGCCCCAAACGGTCTTGCTTCCAGGTGTTTCGGAAGCTAAGAAACAACTCGCTCTCCACAGTGGTCTTACATCCTACTGGGAACTTCTCTCAGAAATCCTATGAAACGCAGTTTCTTCCCAGCCATGTTCTTGCAGAAGTAGAAATTCTGCTCTGCCGTGGAATACATTGCCCTAGAGGTGGAAGTCACAAAGCCCTTCCTGGCTCCAAGATGAGACAGGCCACAGATTGTCTTGCTTACAGTTCTTTCACAAGGTGAGAAAGAACTCGCTTTCCCCTGGGCTCTAACAGAGTAACGGGAACCTCTGATACAAAGACCTGAAATGCAGTTTGTTTCCAGTCCAGATGTCACCGCCTTGGAACTTCTGCTATAAGCCCTGTGGTACATTGCTATAGAGGTGGAAGTGACAAAGTGATGACTCATTGCCTCCCAAGGAGACAAGCCACAAACCTTCTTGCTTTCAGCTCTTTGGGAAGCTAAGAAACAACTCGATCTCCACAGTGCTCTTACAGCCTACCGGCACCATCTGTTACAAAGGCCTGTCAAATGCCGTTCTTTCCAGCCCTGATCTCGCTGAAGTAGCACTCCTGCTCTGCAGTGTCCTACATTGAACTAGAGGTGCAAGGCACAAATTCCTGCCTTGTTTCTTCAAGGGGAGACAGGCCACAAATCTTCTTGGTTCCAGCTCTTTGGGAAGCTAAGAAACAACTTGCTCTCCAGAGTTCTCTTACAGCCTACCGGGAACATCTCTCACAAAGCCCTGTGAAACGCAGTTTCTTTCCAGCACTGACCTTGCTGAAGTAGAACTTCTGCTCTGTCCTGTCCTACATTGCCCAAGAGGTGCAAGGCACGACGTCCTGCCTTGTTTCCTCAAGGGGAGACAGGCCACAAAGCGTTTTTCTTTCTGCTCTTTGGGAAGGTAAGAAACAACTCACTCTCCACAGTGCTCTCACAGCCTTCTGTAAAATCTCACACAAATCCTATGAAACGCAGTTTCTTCTCACCCCTGATCTCGCTGAAGTAGAACTTCTGCTCTGAAGTGTAATACATTGCTGTAGAGGTGGAAGTTACAAAGCCCTGCTTGGCTTCCTAAAGATGAGACAGGCCACAGACCGTCTCGCCTCCAGCTCTTTGGCAAGGTGAGAAAGAACTCGCTTTCCACAGGGCTCTTACAATCTACCGGGAACCTCTCATACAAAGGCCTGAAATGCAGTGTGTTTCCAGCCATGATCTCACCGCCTTGGAACTTCTGCTCTATGCCATGTTCTACATTGCTCTAGAGGTGGAAAAGACAACGCACTGAGTCATTGCTGCCAAATGAGAGAAGCCACAAACGGCCTTGCTTCCAGCTCTTTCGGAAGCTAAGAAACAACTCCCTCTACACAGTGCTCTTACAGCCTACCAGGGACATCTCTTACAAATGCCTGTGAAACGCAGTTTCTTCCCAGCCCTGATCTGGCTGAAGTAGAACTTCTCCTTAGACGTGTCGTACTTTGCCCTAGAGGTGCAAGTCACAAAGTCCTGCCTTGTTCCTGAAGTGGAGACAGGCCACAAAGCGTCTTGCTTCCAGCTCTTTGGGAAGCGAAGAAACAACTCGTTCTCCACAGTGCTCTTACAACCTACTGGGAACATCTCTTACAAAGGCCCATGAATCGCAGTTTTTTCCCAGCCCTGAACTCATTGAAGTAGAACTTGTGCTCTGCCGTGTCCTACATTGCCTAGAGTTGCAAGGCACAAAGTCCTGCCTTGTTTCCTAAAGAGAAGACATGCCACAAAGCGTGTTGTTTCCAGCTCTTTGGGAATCTAAGAAACAACTCACTCTCCACAGTGCTCCTGCAGCCTACCGGGAAAATCTCTTACAAAGGTCTGGGAAACACAGTTACTCACCAGCCGTGAACTCACTGAAGTAGAACTTGTGCTCTGCCGTGTCCTACATTGCTTAGAGTTACAAGGCACAAAGTCCTGCCTTGTTTTCTAAAGAGAAGACAGGCCACAAAGCGTCTTTCTTCCAGCTCTTTGGGAATCTAAGAAACAAATCACTCTCCACAGTGCTCCTGCAGCCTACCGGGAACATGTCGTACAAAGGCCTGTGAAACGCAGTTTCTTTCCAATCCTGATCACGCTGAAGTAGAACTTCTACTCTGTCGTGTGCTACATTGCCTTCGATGTGCACGGGACAAAGTCCTGCCTTGTATCTTCAAAGAGAGACAGGTCACAGACTGTCTAGCTTCCAGCTCTTTCACAAGCTGAGAAAGAACTCGCTTTCCCCTGGACTCCTACAGCCTACTGGGGACCTCTCATACAAAGACCTGAAACGTAGTTTGTTTCCAGCCCTGATCTCCCCGCCTTGGAACATCTGCTCTAAGCCATGTTCTACATTGCTCTAGAGGTGGAAGAGACAAAACGCTGAGTCATTGCCTCCAAGGAGACAAGCCACAAACGGTCTTGCTTCCAGCTCTTTGGGCAGCTAAGAAACAACTCGCTCTCCACAGTGCTCTTACAGCCTACCGGGAACAGCTCTTACAAAGGCCTGTGAAACGCACTTTCATCCCAGCCCTGATCACGTTGAAGTAGAACTTCTGTTCTGCCATGTACTACATTGCCCTAGAGGTGCAATTCAACAAGCCCTGCCTGGAAAATTCTAGAGGAGAGAGACCACAGAATCTCTTGCATCCAGCTCTTTGGCAAGGTGAGAAAGAAGTTGCTTTCCACAGGGCTTTTACAGCCTACAGGGAACCTCTCATACAAAGGCCTGAAATGCAGTTTGTTGCCAGCTATGATCTCACCGCCTTGTAATGTCTGCTCTAAGCCATGTCCCACATTACTCTAGAGATGGAAGACACAAAGTGCTGAGTCATTGCCTCCAAAGGAGACAAGCCACAAACGGTGTTGCTTCCACCTCTTTGGTAAGCTAATAAACAACTCACTCTCCACAGTGCACTTACAGCCTTCAGGGAACATCTCTTACAAAGGCCTGTGAAACGCAGTTTCTTCCCAGCCCTGATCACGCTGAAGTACAACTTCTGCTCTGCCGTGTAATACATTGCCCTAGAGGTGGAAGTCACAATGGCCTGCCTGCCTTCCTTAAGAGGAGACAGGCCACAGACTGTCTCGCTTCCAGCTGTTTGGCAAGGTCAGAAAGAAGTCGCTTTCCACAGGGCTCTTACAGCCTATTGGGAACCTCTCATACAATAGCCCGAAATGCAGTTTGTTTCCAGCCATGATCTCACTGCCTTGGAATCTCTGCTCTAAGCCATATCCCACTTTACTCCAGACATGGAAGACACAAAGCGCTGAATCATTGCCGCCAAAGGAGACGAGCCACAAACGCTCTTCTTTTCAGCTCTTTGGGAAGGTAAGCAGCAAATAACTCTCCACTGTGCTCTTACAGCCTACCGGGAAAGTCTCTCAGAAAGATCTGTGAAACGCAGATTCTTCCCAACCCTGATCTCACTGAAGTAGAACTTCTTCTCTGCCGTGATCTACATTGCCCTAAAGGTGCAAGGCACAAAGTCCTGCCTCGTTTCCTTCAAGTGAAGACAGCCCACATAGCGTCTTGCTTCCAGCACTTTGGGAATCTAAGAAACAACTCGCTCTCCACAGTTCTCCTGCAGCCTACCGGGAAAATCTCTTACAAAGGACAGGGAAACACAGTTGCTTTCCAGCCTTGAACTCGCTGAAGTAGAAATTGTGCTCTGCCGTGTCCTACATTGCTCTAGAGGTGGAAGTCACAAAGTGCTGAGTCATTGCCTCCAAAGAAGACAAGCCACAAACGGTCTTGCTTCCAGCGCTTGGAAGCTAAGAAACAACTGCCTCTCAATAGTGCTCTTACATCTACCGGGAACATCTCTCACAAAGATCTGTGAAACGCAGTTTCTTCCCAGCCTTGATCTTGCTGAAGTAGAACTTCTGCTCTGCCGTGTCCTACGTTGCCCTAGAGTTGCAAGGCAAAATGTCCTGCATTGTTTCCTAAAGGCAGGCAAACCAGAAAGCATCTTGCTTCCAGCTGGTTTGGAAGCTAAGAAGCAACTCACTCTCCACAGTGCTCTTAGAGCCTACCGTGAACATCTCTTACAAAGGCCTGTGAAACGCACTTTCTTCCCATCCCTGATCTCGCTGAAGAAGACCTTCAGCTCTGCGGTGTAATACATTGCCCTAGAGGTGGAAGTCACAAAGCCCTGCCTGGAATACTCAAGAGGAGACAGGCCACAGACTCTCTTGATTGCATCTCTTTTGCAAGTTGAGAAAGATTTCACTTTTCCCTGGGCTGTTACAGCCTACCGGGAACCTCTAATACAAAGACCTGAAACGCAGTTTGTTTCCAGCCCTGATCTCACCCCGTTGGAACATCTGCTCTAAGCCATGTTCCACATTGCTCTAGAGGTGGAAGTCTCACAGCGCTGATTCATTGCCTCCAAAGTAGACAGGCCACAAACCGTCTTGCTTGAAGCTTTTTGGGAAGCTAAGAAACAACAGGCTCTCCACAGTGCTCTTACACCCAACCAAAAACATCTCTCACAAAGGCCTGTGAAACGCAGTTTCTTCCCAGCCCTGATCTCACTGAAGTAGAACTTCTGCTCTGCTGTGTCCTACATTGCATTAGAGGTGCAAGGCACAAAATCCTGTCTTGATTCCACAACAGGAGGCAGGCCAAAATTCGTCTTGCTTCCAGCTCTTGGGGAAGCTAAGAAACAACTCGCTCTCCACAGAGCTCTTACAGCCTACCGGGAACATCTCTTACAAAGACCTGTGAAATGCAGTTTCTTTCCAGCACTGATCTCACTGAAGTAGAACTTCTGCTGTGCCGTGTCCTACATTGCCCTAGAGGTGCAAGGCACAATGGCCTGCCTGTCTTCCTTAAGAGGAGACAGGCCACAGGCTGTCTCGATTCAAGCTCTTTGGCAAGGTGAGAAAGAACTCGCTTGGCACAGGGCTCTTACAGCCTACCGGGAACCTCTCATTCAAAGGCCTGAAATGCAGTTTGTTTGCAGCCATGATCTCACCGCCTTGGAACTTCTGCTCTATGCCATGTTCTACATTGCTCTAGAGGTGGAAGACACAAAGCGCTGAGTCCTTGCCGCCAAATGAGACAAGCCTCAAACAGCCTTGCTATCAGCTCTTTTGGAAGCTAAGAAACACCTTGCTCTCCACAGTGCTCTTACAGCCTACAGGGAACATCTCTCACATATCCTGTGAAACGAGTTCCTTCCCATCCATGATCTCATTGAAGTAGAACTTCTGCTCTGCTGTGTATACATTACCCTAGAGGTGGAAGTCACAAAGCGCTGAGTCATTCCCACCAAAGGAGACAAGCCACAAACGGTCTTGCTTCCACCTCTTTGGTAAGCTAGTAAACAACTGACTCTCCACAGTGCACTTACAGCCTTCAGGGAACATCTCTTACAAAGGCCTGTGAAACACAGTTTCTTCCCAGCCCTGACCTCGCTGAAGTAGAACTTCTGCTCTGCCGTGTTCTACATTGCTACAGAGGTGGAAGTGAGAAAGCTATGAGTCATTGCCTCCAAAGGAGACAAGACACAAACGGTCTTTCTTCCAGCTCTCAGAAGCTAAGAAACAAGTGGCTCTCCATCTTGCTCTTATTTACCTACTGGGAACATCACTTACAAAGGCCTGTGAAATGCAGCTTCTTTCCAGCCCTGATATCCCTGAAGTAGAACTTCTGCCCTGCCATGTCCTACATTTCCCTAGAGATCCAAGGCACAAAGTATTGCCTTGTTTTCTCAAGGGAAGAGAGGCCACAAAGCTTCTTCCTTCAAGATCTTTGGGAAGATAAGAAACAACTTGGTCTCCACACTGCTCTTACAGCCTACCGGAAACATCTCTTACAAAGGCCTGTGAAACGCAGCTTCTTCCCAGCCCTGATCTCACTGAAGTAGAACTTCTGCTCTGCTGTGTAATACATTTCCCTAGAGGTGGAAGTCACAAAGGGCTGAGTCATTCCCAGCAAAGGAGACAGGCCACAAACGGTCTTGCTTCCAGGTGTTTCGGAAGCTAAGAAACAACTCGCTCTCCACAGTGGTCTTACATCCTACTGGGAACTTCTCTCAGAAATCCTATGAAACGCAGTTTCTTCCCAGCCATGTTCTTGCAGAAGTAGAAATTCTGCTCTGCCGTGGAATACATTGCCCTAGAGGTGGAAGTCACAAAGCCCTTCCTGGCTCCAAGATGAGACAGGCCACAGATTGTCTTGCTTACAGCTCTTTCACAAGGTGAGAAAGAACTCGCTTTCCCCTGGGCTCTAACAGAGTAACGGGAACCTCTGATACAAAGACCTGAAATGCAGTTTGTTTCCAGTCCAGATGTCACCGCCTTGGAACTTCTGCTATAAGCCCTGTGGTACATTGCTATAGAGGTGGAAGTGACAAAGTGATGACTCATTGCCTCCCAAGGAGACAAGCCACAAACCTTCTTGCTTTCAGCTCTTTGGGAAGCTAAGAAACAACTCGATCTCCACAGTGCTCTTACAGCCTACCGGCACCATCTGTTACAAAGGCCTGTCAAATGCCGTTCTTTCCAGCCCTGATCTCGCTGAAGTAGCACTCCTGCTCTGCAGTGTCCTACATTGAACTAGAGGTGCAAGGCACAAATTCCTGCCTTGTTTCTTCAAGGGGAGACAGGCCACAAATCTTCTTGGTTCCAGCTCTTTGGGAAGCTAAGAAACAACTTGCTCTCCAGAGTTCTCTTACAGCCTACCGGGAACATCTCTCACAAAGCCCTGTGAAACGCAGTTTCTTTCCAGCACTGACCTTGCTGAAGTAGAACTTCTGCTCTGTCCTGTCCTACATTGCCCAAGAGGTGCAAGGCACGACGTCCTGCCTTGTTTCCTCAAGGGGAGACAGGCCACAAAGCGTTTTTCTTCCTGCTCTTTGGGAAGGTAAGAAACAACTCACTCTCCACAGTGCTCTCACAGCCTTCTGTAAAATCTCACACAAATCCTATGAAACGCAGTTTCTTCTCACCCCTGATCTCGCTGAAGTAGAACTTCTGCTCTGAAGTGTAATACATTGCTGTAGAGGTGGAAGTTACAAAGCCCTGCTTGGCTTCCTAAAGATGAGACAGGCCACAGACCGTCTCGCCTCCAGCTCTTTGGCAAGGTGAGAAAGAACTCACTTTCCACAGGGCTCTTACAATCTACCGGGAACCTCTCATACAAAGGCCTGAAATGCAGTGTGTTTCCAGCCATGATCTCACCGCCTTGGAACTTCTGCTCTATGCCATGTTCTACATTGCTCTAGAGGTGGAAAAGACAACGCACTGAGTCATTGCTGCCAAATGAGAGAAGCCACAAACGGCCTTGCTTCCAGCTCTTTCGGAAGCTAAGAAACAACTCCCTCTACACAGTGCTCTTACAGCCTACCAGGGACATCTCTTACAAATGCCTGTGAAACGCAGTTTCTTCCCAGCCCTGATCTGGCTGAAGTAGAACTTCTCCTTAGACGTGTCGTACTTTGCCCTAGAGGTGCAAGTCACAAAGTCCTGCCTTGTTCCTGAAGTGGAGACAGGCCACAAAGCGTCTTGCTTCCAGCTCTTTGGGAAGCTAAGAAACAACTCGCTCTCAACAGTGCTCTTACAGCCTGCCAGGAACATCTCTCAAAAATCCTGTGAAACGCACTTTCTTCCCAGCCCTGATCTCGCTGAAGTAGATCTTCTGCTATACTGTATAATACATTTCGCTAGAGGTGGAAGTCACAATGGCCTACCTGCTTCCTGAAGAGGAGACAGGAAAAAGACCGTCTCGTTTCCAGCTCTTTGGCAAGGTGAGAAAGTACTCGAGTTCCACAGGGCTCTTACAGCCTATCGGGAACCTCTCATACAAAGGCCCGAAATGCAGTTTGTTTCCAGCCATGATCTCAGTGCCTTAGAACTTCTGCTCTAAGCCATGTCCTACATTGTTCTAGAAGTGGAAGTCACTAAGCCTTGAGTCATTGCCGCCAAAGGAGACAAGCCAAAAATGGTCATGCTTCCAGCTCTTTGGGAAGCTAAGACACAACTCGCTCTTCACAGTGCTCTTACAGCCTACCGGGAACATCTCTCACAAAGGCCTGTGAAAGGAAATTTCTTACCAGCCCTGATCTCGCTGAAGTAGAACTTCTGCTCTGCCGTGTTCTACATTGCTATAGAGGTGGAAGTGAGAAAGCTATGAGTCATTGCCTCCAAAGGAGACAAGACACAAACGGTCTTTCTTCCAGCTCTCAGAAGCTAAGAAACAAGTGGCTCTCCATCTTGCTCTTATTTACCTACTGGGAACATCACTTACAAAGGCCTGTGAAATGCAGCTTCTTTCCAGCCCTGATATCCCTGAAGTAGAACTTCTGCCCTGCCATGTCCTACATTTCCCTAGAGATCCAAGGCACAAAGTATTGCCTTGTTTTCTCAAGGGAAGAGAGGCCACAAAGCTTCTTCCTTCAAGATCTTTGGGAAGATAAGAAACAACTTGGTCTCCACACTGCTCTTACAGCCTACCGGAAACATCTCTTACAAAGGCCTGTGAAACGCAGCTTCTTCCCAGCCCTGATCTCACTGAAGTAGAACTTCTGCTCTGCTGTGTAATACATTTCCCTAGAGGTGGAAGTCACAAAGGGCTGAGTCATTCCCAGCAAAGGAGACAGGCCACAAACGGTCTTGCTTCCAGGTGTTTCGGAAGCTAAGAAACAACTCGCTCTCCACAGTGGTCTTACATCCTACTGGGAACTTCTCTCAGAAATCCTATGAAACGCAGTTTCTTCCCAGCCATGTTCTTGCAGAAGTAGAAATTCTGCTCTGCCGTGGAATACATTGCCCTAGAGGTGGAAGTCACAAAGCCCTTCCTGGCTCCAAGATGAGACAGGCCACAGATTGTCTTGCTTACAGCTCTTTCACAAGGTGAGAAAGAACTCGCTTTCCCCTGGGCTCTAACAGAGTAACGGGAACCTCTGATACAAAGACCTGAAATGCAGTTTGTTTCCAGTCCAGATGTCACCGCCTTGGAACTTCTGCTATAAGCCCTGTGGTACATTGCTATAGAGGTGGAAGTGACAAAGTGATGACTCATTGCCTCCCAAGGAGACAAGCCACAAACCTTCTTGCTTTCAGCTCTTTGGGAAGCTAAGAAACAACTCGATCTCCACAGTGCTCTTACAGCCTACCAGCACCATCTGTTACAAAGGCCTGTCAAATGCCGTTCTTTCCAGCCCTGATCTCGCTGAAGTAGCACTCCTGCTCTGCAGTGTCCTACATTGAACTAGAGGTGCAAGGCACAAATTCCTGCCTTGTTTCTTCAAGGGGAGACAGGCCACAAATCTTCTTGGTTCCAGCTCTTTGGGAAGCTAAGAAACAACTTGCTCTCCAGAGTTCTCTTACAGCCTACCGGGAACATCTCTCACAAAGCCCTGTGAAACGCAGTTTCTTTCCAGCACTGACCTTGCTGAAGTAGAACTTCTGCTCTGTCCTGTCCTACATTGCCCAAGAGGTGCAAGGCACGACGTCCTGCCTTGTTTCCTCAAGGGGAGACAGGCCACAAAGCGTTTTTCTTCCTGCTCTTTGGGAAGGTAAGAAACAACTCACTCTCCACAGTGCTCTCACAGCCTTCTGTAAAATCTCACACAAATCCTATGAAACGCAGTTTCTTCTCACCCCTGATCTCGCTGAAGTAGAACTTCTGCTCTGAAGTGTAATACATTGCTGTAGAGGTGGAAGTTACAAAGCCCTGCTTGGCTTCCTAAAGATGAGACAGGCCACAGACCGTCTCGCCTCCAGCTCTTTGGCAAGGTGAGAAAGAACTCGCTTTCCACAGGGCTCTTACAATCTACCGGGAACCTCTCATACAAAGGCCTGAAATGCAGTGTGTTTCCAGCCATGATCTCACCGCCTTGGAACTTCTGCTCTATGCCATGTTCTACATTGCTCTAGAGGTGGAAAAGACAACGCACTGAGTCATTGCTGCCAAATGAGAGAAGCCACAAACGGCCTTGCTTCCAGCTCTTTCGGAAGCTAAGAAACAACTCCCTCTACACAGTGCTCTTACAGCCTACCAGGGACATCTCTTACAAATGCCTGTGAAACGCAGTTTCTTCCCAGCCCTGATCTGGCTGAAGTAGAACTTCTCCTTAGACGTGTCGTACTTTGCCCTAGAGGTGCAAGTCACAAAGTCCTGCCTTGTTCCTGAAGTGGAGACAGGCCACAAAGCGTCTTGCTTCCAGCTCTTTGGGAAGCTAAGAAACAACTCGCTCTCAACAGTGCTCTTACAGCCTGCCAGGAACATCTCTCAAAAATCCTGTGAAACGCACTTTCTTCCCAGCCCTGATCTCGCTGAAGTAGATCTTCTGCTATACTGTATAATACATTTCGCTAGAGGTGGAAGTCACAATGGCCTACCTGCTTCCTGAAGAGGAGACAGGAAAAAGACCGTCTCGTTTCCAGCTCTTTGGCAAGGTGAGAAAGTACTCGAGTTCCACAGGGCTCTTACAGCCTATCGGGAACCTCTCATACAAAGGCCCGAAATGCAGTTTGTTTCCAGCCATGATCTCAGTGCCTTAGAACTTCTGCTCTAAGCCATGTCATACATTGTTCTAGAGGTGGAAGTCACTAAGCCTTGAGTCATTGCCGCCAAAGGAGACAAGCCAAAAATGGTCATGCTTCCAGCTCTTTGGGAAGCTAAGACACAACTCGCTCTTCACAGTGCTCTTACAGCCTACCGGGAACATCTCTCACAAAGGCCTGTGAAAGGAAATTTCTTACCAGCCCTGATCTCGCTGAAGTAGAACTTCTGCTCTGCCGTGTTCTACATTGCTATAGAGGTGGAAGTGAGAAAGCTATGAGTCATTGCCTCCAAAGGAGACAAGACACAAACGGTCTTTCTTCCAGCTCTCAGAAGCTAAGAAACAAGTGGCTCTCCATCTTGCTCTTATTTACCTACTGGGAACATCACTTACAAAGGCCTGTGAAATGCAGCTTCTTTCCAGCCCTGATATCCCTGAAGTAGAACTTCTGCCCTGCCATGTCCTACATTTCCCTAGAGATCCAAGGCACAAAGTATTGCCTTGTTTTCTCAAGGGAAGAGAGGCCACAAAGCTTCTTCCTTCAAGATCTTTGGGAAGATAAGAAACAACTTGGTCTCCACACTGCTCTTACAGCCTACCGGAAACATCTCTTACAAAGGCCTGTGAAACGCAGCTTCTTCCCAGCCCTGATCTCACTGAAGTAGAACTTCTGCTCTGCTGTGTAATACATTTCCCTAGAGGTGGAAGTCACAAAGGGCTGAGTCATTCCCAGCAAAGGAGACAGGCCCCAAACGGTCTTGCTTCCAGGTGTTTCGGAAGCTAAGAAACAACTCGCTCTCCACAGTGGTCTTACATCCTACTGGGAACTTCTCTCAGAAATCCTATGAAATGCAGTTTCTTCCCAGCCATGTTCTTGCAGAAGTAGAAATTCTGCTCTGCCGTGGAATACATTGCCCTAGAGGTGGAAGTCACAAAGCCCTTCCTGGCTCCAAGATGAGACAGGCCACAGATTGTCTTGCTTACAGCTCTTTCACAAGGTGAGAAAGAACTCGCTTTCCCCTGGGCTCTAACAGAGTAACGGGAACCTCTGATACAAAGACCTGAAATGCAGTTTGTTTCCAGTCCAGATGTCACCGCCTTGGAACTTCTGCTATAAGCCCTGTGGTACATTGCTATAGAGGTGGAAGTGACAAAGTGATGACTCATTGCCTCCCAAGGAGACAAGCCACAAACCTTCTTGCTTTCAGCTCTTTGGGAAGCTAAGAAACAACTCGATCTCCACAGTGCTCTTACAGCCTACCGGCACCATCTGTTACAAAGGCCTGTCAAATGCCGTTCTTTCCAGCCCTGATCTCGCTGAAGTAGCACTCCTGCTCTGCAGTGTCCTACATTGAACTAGAGGTGCAAGGCACAAATTCCTGCCTTGTTTCTTCAAGGGGAGACAGGCCACAAATCTTCTTGGTTCCAGCTCTTTGGGAAGCTAAGAAACAACTTGCTCTCCAGAGTTCTCTTACAGCCTACCGGGAACATCTCTCACAAAGCCCTGTGAAACGCAGTTTCTTTCCAGCACTGACCTTGCTGAAGTAGAACTTCTGCTCTGTCCTGTCCTACATTGCCCAAGAGGTGCAAGGCACGACGTCCTGCCTTGTTTCCTCAAGGGGAGACAGGCCACAAAGCGTTTTTCTTCCTGCTCTTTGGGAAGGTAAGAAACAACTCACTCTCCACAGTGCTCTCACAGCCTTCTGTAAAATCTCACACAAATCCTATGAAACGCAGTTTCTTCTCACCCCTGATCTCGCTGAAGTAGAACTTCTGCTCTGAAGTGTAATACATTGCTGTAGAGGTGGAAGTTACAAAGCCCTGCTTGGCTTCCTAAAGATGAGACAGGCCACAGACCGTCTCGCCTCCAGCTCTTTGGCAAGGTGAGAAAGAACTCGCTTTCCACAGGGCTCTTACAATCTACCGGGAACCTCTCATACAAAGGCCTGAAATGCAGTGTGTTTCCAGCCATGATCTCACCGCCTTGGAACTTCTGCTCTATGCCATGTTCTACATTGCTCTAGAGGTGGAAAAGACAACGCACTGAGTCATTGCTGCCAAATGAGAGAAGCCACAAACGGCCTTGCTTCCAGCTCTTTCGGAAGCTAAGAAACAACTCCCTCTACACAGTGCTCTTACAGCCTACCAGGGACATCTCTTACAAATGCCTGTGAAACGCAGTTTCTTCCCAGCCCTGATCTGGCTGAAGTAGAACTTCTCCTTAGACGTGTCGTACTTTGCCCTAGAGGTGCAAGTCACAAAGTCCTGCCTTGTTCCTGAAGTGGAGACAGGCCACAAAGCGTCTTGCTTCCAGCTCTTTGGGAAGCTAAGAAACAACTCGCTCTCAACAGTGCTCTTACAGCCTGCCAGGAACATCTCTCAAAAATCCTGTGAAACGCACTTTCTTCCCAGCCCTGATCTCGCTGAAGTAGATCTTCTGCTATACTGTATAATACATTTCGCTAGAGGTGGAAGTCACAATGGCCTACCTGCTTCCTGAAGAGGAGACAGGAAAAAGACCGTCTCGTTTCCAGCTCTTTGGCAAGGTGAGAAAGTACTCGAGTTCCACAGGGCTCTTACAGCCTATCGGGAACCTCTCATACAAAGGCCCGAAATGCAGTTTGTTTCCAGCCATGATCTCAGTGCCTTAGAACTTCTGCTCTAAGCCATGTCCTACATTGTTCTAGAGGTGGAAGTCACTAAGCCTTGAGTCATTGCCGCCAAAGGAGACAAGCCAAAAATGGTCATGCTTCCAGCTCTTTGGGAAGCTAAGACACAACTCGCTCTTCACAGTGCTCTTACAGCCTACCGGGAACATCTCTCACAAAGGCCTGTGAAAGGAAATTTCTTACCAGCCCTGATCTCGCTGAAGTAGAACTTCTGCTGTGCCATGTCCTACATTGCTCTAGAGGTGCAAGGGACAATGACTTGCCTTGTTTCATCAAGGGGAGGCAGGCAACAAAGGGTCTACGTTCCAGCTCTTTGGGAAGCCAAGAAACAACTCGCTCTCCACAGTGCTCTTACAGCCTACTGGGAACATCTCTCACAAAGGCCTGTGAAACACAGTTCTTTCCAACCATTATCTCGCTGAAGTAGAACTTATGCTCTGCCGTGTCATACATTGCCCTAGAGGTGCAAGGCACAACGTCCTGCCTTGTTTCCTCAAGGGAAGACAGGCCAAGAAGCTTCTTGTTTCCAGATCTTTGGGAAGCTAAGAAACATCTCGCTCTCACCAGTGCTCTTACAGCCTACCGGGAACATCTCTCACAAAGGCCTGTGAAACGCAGTTTCTTTCCAGCCCTGATCTCACTGAAGTAGAACTTCTACTGTTCCGTGTAATACATTGGCCAAATGTGGATGTCACAAAGCCCTGCCTGGCTTCTTTAAGTGGAGACAGGCCACAGACCTTCTTGCTTCCAGCTCTTTTGCAATGTGAGAAAGAACTCGCTTTCCCTGGGCTCTTAAAGCCTTTCAGGAACTTCTGATACTACGACCTGAAATGCCGTTTGTTTCCAGCCCAGTTCTCGCCGCCTTGGAACTTCTACTCGAAGCCATGTCCTACATTGCTCTAGAGGTGGAAGTGACAAAGCTATGAGTCATTGCCTTCAAAGGAGACAAGCCACAAACAGTATCACTTCCAGCTCTTTCGGAAGCTAAGAAACAATGCGCTCTCCACAGTGCTCTTAAAGCCTACTGGGAAAATCTCTTACAAAGGCCTGAGAAACACAGTTTCTTCACAGCCCGGATCTCGCTGAAGTAGAACTTCTGCTGTGCCGTGTAATACATTTCCCTAGAGGTGGAAGTCACAATGGCGGGCCTGACTTGCTTAAGAGGAGACATGCCACAGACGGTCGCCCTTCCAGCGCTTTGGCATGGTGAGAAAGAACTGGCTTTCCACAGGGCTCTTACAGCCTTCCATAAACCTTTGATACAAAGGCCTGAAATGCAGTGTGTTTCCAGCCATGATCTCACCGCCTTGGAACTTCTGCTCTCAGCCATGTCCCACATTGCTCTAGAGATGGAAGACACAAAGCGCGGAGTCATTGCCACAACAGGAGACAAGCCAGAAACGGTCTTGCTTCCAGCTCTTTGGGAAGCTAAATAACTCACTCTCCACAGTGCTCTTACAGCCTACCAGGAACAACTCTCACAAAGATCTGTGAAACGCAGTTTCTTCCCAGCCCTGATCTCGCTGAAATAGAACTTCTGCTCTGCCATGTCCTACATTGCCCTAGAGTTGCAAGGCACAAAGTCCTGCCTTGTTTCTTCAAGTGCAGACAGGCCACAAAGCGTCTTGATTACAGCTCTTTCGCAAGGTGGGAAAGAACTCGCTTTTCCCTGGGCTCTTCCAGCTTACCTGGAACCTCTAATGCAAAGACCTGAAACAGAGTTTGTTTCCAGCCCTGATGTCGCCGCCTTGGAACTTCTGCTCTAATCCGTGTTCTACATTGCTCTAGAGGTGGAAGTCACAAAGCGCTGAGTCATTGCCTACAAAGGAGACAAGCCAGAAATGGTCTTCCTTCCAGCTCTTTGGGAAGCGAAGAAACAACTCGTTCTCCACAGTGCTCTTACAACCTACTGGGAACATCTCTTACAAAGGCCCATGAATCGCAGTTTTTTCCCAGCCCTGAACTCATTGAAGTAGAACTTGTGCTCTGCCGTGTCCTACATTGCCTAGAGTTGCAAGGCACAAAGTCCTGCCTTGTTTCCTAAAGAGAAGACATGCCACAAAGCGTGTTGTTTCCAGCTCTTTGGGAATCTAAGAAACAACTCACTCTCCACAGTGCTCCTGCAGCCTACCGGGAAAATCTCTTACAAAGGTCTGGGAAACACAGTTACTCACCAGCCGTGAACTCACTGAAGTAGAACTTGTGCTCTGCCGTGTCCTACATTGCTTAGAGTTACAAGGCACAAAGTCCTGCCTTGTTTTCTAAAGAGAAGACAGGCCACAAAGCGTCTTTCTTCCAGCTCTTTGGGAATCTAAGAAACAAATCACTCTCCACAGTGCTCCTGCAGCCTACCGGGAACATGTCGTACAAAGGCCTGTGAAACGCAGTTTCTTTCCAATCCTGATCACGCTGAAGTAGAACTTCTACTCTGTCGTGTGCTACATTGCCTTCGATGTGCACGGGACAAAGTCCTGCCTTGTATCTTCAAAGAGAGACAGGTCACAGACTGTCTAGCTTCCAGCTCTTTCACAAGCTGAGAAAGAACTCGCTTTCCCCTGGACTCCTACAGCCTACTGGGGACCTCTCATACAAAGACCTGAAACGTAGTTTGTTTCCAGCCCTGATCTCCCCGCCTTGGAACATCTGCTCTAAGCCATGTTCTACATTGCTCTAGAGGTGGAAGAGACAAAACGCTGAGTCATTGCCTCCAAGGAGACAAGCCACAAACGGTCTTGCTTCCAGCTCTTTGGGCAGCTAAGAAACAACTCGCTCTCCACAGTGCTCTTACAGCCTACCGGGAACAGCTCTTACAAAGGCCTGTGAAACGCACTTTCATCCCAGCCCTGATCACGTTGAAGTAGAACTTCTGTTCTGCCATGTACTACATTGCCCTAGAGGTGCAATTCAACAAGCCCTGCCTGGAAAATTCTAGAGGAGAGAGACCACAGAATCTCTTGCATCCAGCTCTTTGGCAAGGTGAGAAAGAAGTTGCTTTCCACAGGGCTTTTACAGCCTACAGGGAACCTCTCATACAAAGGCCTGAAATGCAGTTTGTTGCCAGCTATGATCTCACCGCCTTGTAATGTCTGCTCTAAGCCATGTCCCACATTACTCTAGAGATGGAAGACACAAAGTGCTGAGTCATTGCCTCCAAAGGAGACAAGCCACAAACGGTGTTGCTTCCACCTCTTTGGTAAGCTAATAAACAACTCACTCTCCACAGTGCACTTACAGCCTTCAGGGAACATCTCTTACAAAGGCCTGTGAAACGCAGTTTCTTCCCAGCCCTGATCACGCTGAAGTACAACTTCTGCTCTGCCGTGTAATACATTGCCCTAGAGGTGGAAGTCACAATGGCCTGCCTGCCTTCCTTAAGAGGAGACAGGCCACAGACTGTCTCGCTTCCAGCTGTTTGGCAAGGTCAGAAAGAAGTCGCTTTCCACAGGGCTCTTACAGCCTATTGGGAACCTCTCATACAATAGCCCGAAATGCAGTTTGTTTCCAGCCATGATCTCACTGCCTTGGAATCTCTGCTCTAAGCCATATCCCACTTTACTCCAGACATGGAAGACACAAAGCGCTGAATCATTGCCGCCAAAGGAGACGAGCCACAAACGCTCTTCTTTTCAGCTCTTTGGGAAGGTAAGCAGCAAATAACTCTCCACTGTGCTCTTACAGCCTACCGGGAAAGTCTCTCAGAAAGATCCGTGAAACGCAGATTCTTCCCAACCCTGATCTCACTGAAGTAGAACTTCTTCTCTGCCGTGATCTACATTGCCCTAAAGGTGCAAGGCACAAAGTCCTGCCTCGTTTCCTTCAAGTGAAGACAGCCCACATAGCGTCTTGCTTCCAGCACTTTGGGAATCTAAGAAACAACTCGCTCTCCACAGTTCTCCTGCAGCCTACCGGGAAAATCTCTTACAAAGGACAGGGAAACACAGTTGCTTTCCAGCCTTGAACTCGCTGAAGTAGAAATTGTGCTCTGCCGTGTCCTACATTGCTCTAGAGGTGGAAGTCACAAAGTGCTGAGTCATTGCCTCCAAAGAAGACAAGCCACAAACGGTCTTGCTTCCAGCGCTTGGAAGCTAAGAAACAACTGCCTCTCAATAGTGCTCTTACATCTACCGGGAACATCTCTCACAAAGATCTGTGAAACGCAGTTTCTTCCCAGCCTTGATCTTGCTGAAGTAGAACTTCTGCTCTGCCGTGTCCTACGTTGCCCTAGAGTTGCAAGGCAAAATGTCCTGCATTGTTTCCTAAAGGCAGGCAAACCAGAAAGCATCTTGCTTCCAGCTGGTTTGGAAGCTAAGAAGCAACTCACTCTCCACAGTGCTCTTAGAGCCTACCGTGAACATCTCTTACAAAGGCCTGTGAAACGCACTTTCTTCCCATCCCTGATCTCGCTGAAGAAGACCTTCAGCTCTGCGGTGTAATACATTGCCCTAGAGGTGGAAGTCACAAAGCCCTGCCTGGAATACTCAAGAGGAGACAGGCCACAGACTCTCTTGATTGCATCTCTTTTGCAAGTTGAGAAAGATTTCACTTTTCCCTGGGCTGTTACAGCCTACCGGGAACCTCTAATACAAAGACCTGAAACGCAGTTTGTTTCCAGCCCTGATCTCACCCCGTTGGAACATCTGCTCTAAGCCATGTTCCACATTGCTCTAGAGGTGGAAGTCTCACAGCGCTGATTCATTGCCTCCAAAGTAGACAGGCCACAAACCGTCTTGCTTGAAGCTTTTTGGGAAGCTAAGAAACAACAGGCTCTCCACAGTGCTCTTACACCCAACCAAAAACATCTCTCACAAAGGCCTGTGAAACGCAGTTTCTTCCCAGCCCTGATCTCACTGAAGTAGAACTTCTGCTCTGCTGTGTCCTACATTGCATTAGAGGTGCAAGGCACAAAATCCTGTCTTGATTCCACAACAGGAGGCAGGCCAAAATTCGTCTTGCTTCCAGCTCTTGGGGAAGCTAAGAAACAACTCGCTCTCCACAGAGCTCTTACAGCCTACCGGGAACATCTCTTACAAAGACCTGTGAAATGCAGTTTCTTTCCAGCACTGATCTCACTGAAGTAGAACTTCTGCTGTGCCGTGTCCTACATTGCCCTAGAGGTGCAAGGCACAATGGCCTGCCTGTCTTCCTTAAGAGGAGACAGGCCACAGGCTGTCTCGATTCAAGCTCTTTGGCAAGGTGAGAAAGAACTCGCTTTCCACAGGGCTCTTACAGCCTACCGGGAACCTCTCATTCAAAGGCCTGAAATGCAGTTTGTTTGCAGCCATGATCTCACCGCCTTGGAACTTCTGCTCTATGCCATGTTCTACATTGCTCTAGAGGTGGAAGACACAAAGCGCTGAGTCCTTGCCGCCAAATGAGACAAGCCTCAAACAGCCTTGCTATCAGCTCTTTTGGAAGCTAAGAAACACCTTGCTCTCCACAGTGCTCTTACAGCCTACAGGGAACATCTCTCACATATCCTGTGAAACGAGTTTCTTCCCATCCATGATCTCATTGAAGTAGAACTTCTGCTCTGCTGTGTATACATTACCCTAGAGGTGGAAGTCACAAAGCGCTGAGTCATTCCCACCAAAGGAGACAAGCCACAAACGGTCTTGCTTCCACCTCTTTGGTAAGCTAGTAAACAACTGACTCTCCACAGTGCACTTACAGCCTTCAGGGAACATCTCTTACAAAGGCCTGTGAAACACAGTTTCTTCCCAGCCCTGACCTCGCTGAAGTAGAACTTCTGCTCTGCCGTGTTCTACATTGCTATAGAGGTGGAAGTGAGAAAGCTATGAGTCATTGCCTCCAAAGGAGACAAGACACAAACGGTCTTTCTTCCAGCTCTCAGAAGCTAAGAAACAAGTGGCTCTCCATCTTGCTCTTATTTACCTACTGGGAACATCACTTACAAAGGCCTGTGAAATGCAGCTTCTTTCCAGCCCTGATATCCCTGAAGTAGAACTTCTGCCCTGCCATGTCCTACATTTCCCTAGAGATCCAAGGCACAAAGTATTGCCTTGTTTTCTCAAGGGAAGAGAGGCCACAAAGCTTCTTCCTTCAAGATCTTTGGGAAGATAAGAAACAACTTGGTCTCCACACTGCTCTTACAGCCTACCGGAAACATCTCTTACAAAGGCCTGTGAAACGCAGCTTCTTCCCAGCCCTGATCTCACTGAAGTAGAACTTCTGCTCTGCTGTGTAATACATTTCCCTAGAGGTGGAAGTCACAAAGGGCTGAGTCATTCCCAGCAAAGGAGACAGGCCACAAACGGTCTTGCTTCCAGGTGTTTCGGAAGCTAAGAAACAACTCGCTCTCCACAGTGGTCTTACATCCTACTGGGAACTTCTCTCAGAAATCCTATGAAACGCAGTTTCTTCCCAGCCATGTTCTTGCAGAAGTAGAAATTCTGCTCTGCCGTGGAATACATTGCCCTAGAGGTGGAAGTCACAAAGCCCTTCCTGGCTCCAAGATGAGACAGGCCACAGATTGTCTTGCTTACAGCTCTTTCACAAGGTGAGAAAGAACTCGCTTTCCCCTGGGCTCTAACAGAGTAACGGGAACCTCTGATACAAAGACCTGAAATGCAGTTTGTTTCCAGTCCAGATGTCACCGCCTTGGAACTTCTGCTATAAGCCCTGTGGTACATTGCTATAGAGGTGGAAGTGACAAAGTGATGACTCATTGCCTCCCAAGGAGACAAGCCACAAACCTTCTTGCTTTCAGCTCTTTGGGAAGCTAAGAAACAACTCGATCTCCACAGTGCTCTTACAGCCTACCGGCACCATCTGTTACAAAGGCCTGTCAAATGCCGTTCTTTCCAGCCCTGATCTCGCTGAAGTAGCACTCCTGCTCTGCAGTGTCCTACATTGAACTAGAGGTGCAAGGCACAAATTCCTGCCTTGTTTCTTCAAGGGGAGACAGGCCACAAATCTTCTTGGTTCCAGCTCTTTGGGAAGCTAAGAAACAACTTGCTCTCCAGAGTTCTCTTACAGCCTACCGGGAACATCTCTCACAAAGCCCTGTGAAACGCAGTTTCTTTCCAGCACTGACCTTGCTGAAGTAGAACTTCTGCTCTGTCCTGTCCTACATTGCCCAAGAGGTGCAAGGCACGACGTCCTGCCTTGTTTCCTCAAGGGGAGACAGGCCACAAAGCGTTTTTCTTCCTGCTCTTTGGGAAGGTAAGAAACAACTCACTCTCCACAGTGCTCTCACAGCCTTCTGTAAAATCTCACACAAATCCTATGAAACGCAGTTTCTTCTCACCCCTGATCTCGCTGAAGTAGAACTTCTGCTCTGAAGTGTAATACATTGCTGTAGAGGTGGAAGTTACAAAGCCCTGCTTGGCTTCCTAAAGATGAGACAGGCCACAGACCGTCTCGCCTCCAGCTCTTTGGCAAGGTGAGAAAGAACTCGCTTTCCACAGGGCTCTTACAATCTACCGGGAACCTCTCATACAAAGGCCTGAAATGCAGTGTGTTTCCAGCCATGATCTCACCGCCTTGGAACTTCTGCTCTATGCCATGTTCTACATTGCTCTAGAGGTGGAAAAGACAACGCACTGAGTCATTGCTGCCAAATGAGAGAAGCCACAAACGGCCTTGCTTCCAGCTCTTTTGGAAGCTAAGAAACAACTCCCTCTACACAGTGCTCTTACAGCCTACCAGGGACATCTCTTACAAATGCCTGTGAAACGCAGTTTCTTCCCAGCCCTGATCTGGCTGAAGTAGAACTTCTCCTTAGACGTGTCGTACTTTGCCCTAGAGGTGCAAGTCACAAAGTCCTGCCTTGTTCCTGAAGTGGAGACAGGCCACAAAGCGTCTTGCTTCCAGCTCTTTGGGAAGCGAAGAAACAACTCGTTCTCCACAGTGCTCTTACAACCTACTGGGAACATCTCTTACAAAGGCCCATGAATCGCAGTTTTTTCCCAGCCCTGAACTCATTGAAGTAGAACTTGTGCTCTGCCGTGTCCTACATTGCCTAGAGTTGCAAGGCACAAAGTCCTGCCTTGTTTCCTAAAGAGAAGACATGCCACAAAGCGTGTTGTTTCCAGCTCTTTGGGAATCTAAGAAACAACTCACTCTCCACAGTGCTCCTGCAGCCTACCGGGAAAATCTCTTACAAAGGTCTGGGAAACACAGTTACTCACCAGCCGTGAACTCACTGAAGTAGAACTTGTGCTCTGCCGTGTCCTACATTGCTTAGAGTTACAAGGCACAAAGTCCTGCCTTGTTTTCTAAAGAGAAGACAGGCCACAAAGCGTCTTTCTTCCAGCTCTTTGGGAATCTAAGAAACAAATCACTCTCCACAGTGCTCCTGCAGCCTACCGGGAACATGTCGTACAAAGGCCTGTGAAACGCAGTTTCTTTCCAATCCTGATCACGCTGAAGTAGAACTTCTACTCTGTCGTGTGCTACATTGCCTTCGATGTGCACGGGACAAAGTCCTGCCTTGTATCTTCAAAGAGAGACAGGTCACAGACTGTCTAGCTTCCAGCTCTTTCACAAGCTGAGAAAGAACTCGCTTTCCCCTGGACTCCTACAGCCTACTGGGGACCTCTCATACAAAGACCTGAAACGTAGTTTGTTTCCAGCCCTGATCTCCCCGCCTTGGAACATCTGCTCTAAGCCATGTTCTACATTGCTCTAGAGGTGGAAGAGACAAAACGCTGAGTCATTGCCTCCAAGGAGACAAGCCACAAACGGTCTTGCTTCCAGCTCTTTGGGCAGCTAAGAAACAACTCGCTCTCCACAGTGCTCTTACAGCCTACCGGGAACAGCTCTTACAAAGGCCTGTGAAACGCACTTTCATCCCAGCCCTGATCACGTTGAAGTAGAACTTCTGTTCTGCCATGTACTACATTGCCCTAGAGGTGCAATTCAACAAGACCTGCCTGGAAAATTCTAGAGGAGAGAGACCACAGAATCTCTTGCATCCAGCTCTTTGGCAAGGTGAGAAAGAAGTTGCTTTCCACAGGGCTTTTACAGCCTACAGGGAACCTCTCATACAAAGGCCTGAAATGCAGTTTGTTGCCAGCTATGATCTCACCGCCTTGTAATGTCTGCTCTAAGCCATGTCCCACATTACTCTAGAGATGGAAGACACAAAGTGCTGAGTCATTGCCTCCAAAGGAGACAAGCCACAAACGGTGTTGCTTCCACCTCTTTGGTAAGCTAATAAACAACTCACTCTCCACAGTGCACTTACAGCCTTCAGGGAACATCTCTTACAAAGGCCTGTGAAACGCAGTTTCTTCCCAGCCCTGATCACGCTGAAGTACAACTTCTGCTCTGCCGTGTAATACATTGCCCTAGAGGTGGAAGTCACAATGGCCTGCCTGCCTTCCTTAAGAGGAGACAGGCCACAGACTGTCTCGCTTCCAGCTGTTTGGCAAGGTCAGAAAGAAGTCGCTTTCCACAGGGCTCTTACAGCCTATTGGGAACCTCTCATACAATAGCCCGAAATGCAGTTTGTTTCCAGCCATGATCTCACTGCCTTGGAATCTCTGCTCTAAGCCATATCCCACTTTACTCCAGACATGGAAGACACAAAGCGCTGAATCATTGCCGCCAAAGGAGACGAGCCACAAACGCTCTTCTTTTCAGCTCTTTGGGAAGGTAAGCAGCAAATAACTCTCCACTGTGCTCTTACAGCCTACCGGGAAAGTCTCTCAGAAAGATCTGTGAAACGCAGATTCTTCCCAACCCTGATCTCACTGAAGTAGAACTTCTTCTCTGCCGTGATCTACATTGCCCTAAAGGTGCAAGGCACAAAGTCCTGCCTCGTTTCCTTCAAGTGAAGACAGCCCACATAGCGTCTTGCTTCCAGCACTTTGGGAATCTAAGAAACAACTCGCTCTCCACAGTTCTCCTGCAGCCTACCGGGAAAATCTCTTACAAAGGACAGGGAAACACAGTTGCTTTCCAGCCTTGAACTCGCTGAAGTAGAAATTGTGCTCTGCCGTGTCCTACATTGCTCTAGAGGTGGAAGTCACAAAGTGCTGAGTCATTGCCTCCAAAGAAGACAAGCCACAAACGGTCTTGCTTCCAGCGCTTGGAAGCTAAGAAACAACTGCCTCTCAATAGTGCTCTTACATCTACCGGGAACATCTCTCACAAAGATCTGTGAAACGCAGTTTCTTCCCAGCCTTGATCTTGCTGAAGTAGAACTTCTGCTCTGCCGTGTCCTACGTTGCCCTAGAGTTGCAAGGCAAAATGTCCTGCATTGTTTCCTAAAGGCAGGCAAACCAGAAAGCATCTTGCTTCCAGCTGGTTTGGAAGCTAAGAAGCAACTCACTCTCCACAGTGCTCTTAGAGCCTACCGTGAACATCTCTTACAAAGGCCTGTGAAACGCACTTTCTTCCCATCCCTGATCTCGCTGAAGAAGACCTTCAGCTCTGCGGTGTAATACATTGCCCTAGAGGTGGAAGTCACAAAGCCCTGCCTGGAATACTCAAGAGGAGACAGGCCACAGACTCTCTTGATTGCATCTCTTTTGCAAGTTGAGAAAGATTTCACTTTTCCCTGGGCTGTTACAGCCTACCGGGAACCTCTAATACAAAGACCTGAAACGCAGTTTGTTTCCAGCCCTGATCTCACCCCGTTGGAACATCTGCTCTAAGCCATGTTCCACATTGCTCTAGAGGTGGAAGTCTCACAGCGCTGATTCATTGCCTCCAAAGTAGACAGGCCACAAACCGTCTTGCTTGAAGCTTTTTGGGAAGCTAAGAAACAACAGGCTCTCCACAGTGCTCTTACACCCAACCAAAAACATCTCTCACAAAGGCCTGTGAAACGCAGTTTCTTCCCAGCCCTGATCTCACTGAAGTAGAACTTCTGCTCTGCTGTGTCCTACATTGCATTAGAGGTGCAAGGCACAAAATCCTGTCTTGATTCCACAACAGGAGGCAGGCCAAAATTCGTCTTGCTTCCAGCTCTTGGGGAAGCTAAGAAACAACTCGCTCTCCACAGAGCTCTTACAGCCTACCGGGAACATCTCTTACAAAGACCTGTGAAATGCAGTTTCTTTCCAGCACTGATCTCACTGAAGTAGAACTTCTGCTGTGCCGTGTCCTACATTGCCCTAGAGGTGCAAGGCACAATGGCCTGCCTGTCTTCCTTAAGAGGAGACAGGCCACAGGCTGTCTCGATTCAAGCTCTTTGGCAAGGTGAGAAAGAACTCGCTTGGCACAGGGCTCTTACAGCCTACCGGGAACCTCTCATTCAAAGGCCTGAAATGCAGTTTGTTTGCAGCCATGATCTCACCGCCTTGGAACTTCTGCTCTATGCCATGTTCTACATTGCTCTAGAGGTGGAAGACACAAAGCGCTGAGTCCTTGCCGCCAAATGAGACAAGCCTCAAACAGCCTTGCTATCAGCTCTTTTGGAAGCTAAGAAACACCTTGCTCTCCACAGTGCTCTTACAGCCTACAGGGAACATCTCTCACATATCCTGTGAAACGAGTTTCTTCCCATCCATGATCTCATTGAAGTAGAACTTCTGCTCTGCTGTGTATACATTACCCTAGAGGTGGAAGTCACAAAGCGCTGAGTCATTCCCACCAAAGGAGACAAGCCACAAACGGTCTTGCTTCCACCTCTTTGGTAAGCTAGTAAACAACTGACTCTCCACAGTGCACTTACAGCCTTCAGGGAACATCTCTTACAAAGGCCTGTGAAACACAGTTTCTTCCCAGCCCTGACCTCGCTGAAGTAGAACTTCTGCTCTGCCGTGTTCTACATTGCTATAGAGGTGGAAGTGAGAAAGCTATGAGTCATTGCCTCCAAAGGAGACAAGACACAAACGGTCTTTCTTCCAGCTCTCAGAAGCTAAGAAACAAGTGGCTCTCCATCTTGCTCTTATTTACCTACTGGGAACATCACTTACAAAGGCCTGTGAAATGCAGCTTCTTTCCAGCCCTGATATCCCTGAAGTAGAACTTCTGCCCTGCCATGTCCTACATTTCCCTAGAGATCCAAGGCACAAAGTATTGCCTTGTTTTCTCAAGGGAAGAGAGGCCACAAAGCTTCTTCCTTCAAGATCTTTGGGAAGATAAGAAACAACTTGGTCTCCACACTGCTCTTACAGCCTACCGGAAACATCTCTTACAAAGGCCTGTGAAACGCAGCTTCTTCCCAGCCCTGATCTCACTGAAGTAGAACTTCTGCTCTGCTGTGTAATACATTTCCCTAGAGGTGGAAGTCACAAAGGGCTGAGTCATTCCCAGCAAAGGAGACAGGCCACAAACGGTCTTGCTTCCAGGTGTTTCGGAAGCTAAGAAACAACTCGCTCTCCACAGTGGTCTTACATCCTACTGGGAACTTCTCTCAGAAATCCTATGAAACGCAGTTTCTTCCCAGCCATGTTCTTGCAGAAGTAGAAATTCTGCTCTGCCGTGGAATACATTGCCCTAGAGGTGGAAGTCACAAAGCCCTTCCTGGCTCCAAGATGAGACAGGCCACAGATTGTCTTGCTTACAGCTCTTTCACAAGGTGAGAAAGAACTCGCTTTCCCCTGGGCTCTAACAGAGTAACGGGAACCTCTGATACAAAGACCTGAAATGCAGTTTGTTTCCAGTCCAGATGTCACCGCCTTGGAACTTCTGCTATAAGCCCTGTGGTACATTGCTATAGAGGTGGAAGTGACAAAGTGATGACTCATTGCCTCCCAAGGAGACAAGCCACAAACCTTCTTGCTTTCAGCTCTTTGGGAAGCTAAGAAACAACTCGATCTCCACAGTGCTCTTACAGCCTACCGGCACCATCTGTTACAAAGGCCTGTCAAATGCCGTTCTTTCCAGCCCTGATCTCGCTGAAGTAGCACTCCTGCTCTGCAGTGTCCTACATTGAACTAGAGGTGCAAGGCACAAATTCCTGCCTTGTTTCTTCAAGGGGAGACAGGCCACAAATCTTCTTGGTTCCAGCTCTTTGGGAAGCTAAGAAACAACTTGCTCTCCAGAGTTCTCTTACAGCCTACCGGGAACATCTCTCACAAAGCCCTGTGAAACGCAGTTTCTTTCCAGCACTGACCTTGCTGAAGTAGAACTTCTGCTCTGTCCTGTCCTACATTGCCCAAGAGGTGCAAGGCACGACGTCCTGCCTTGTTTCCTCAAGGGGAGACAGGCCACAAAGCGTTTTTCTTCCTGCTCTTTGGGAAGGTAAGAAACAACTCACTCTCCACAGTGCTCTCACAGCCTTCTGTAAAATCTCACACAAATCCTATGAAACGCAGTTTCTTCTCACCCCTGATCTCGCTGAAGTAGAACTTCTGCTCTGAAGTGTAATACATTGCTGTAGAGGTGGAAGTTACAAAGCCCTGCTTGGCTTCCTAAAGATGAGACAGGCCACAGACCGTCTCGCCTCCAGCTCTTTGGCAAGGTGAGAAAGAACTCGCTTTCCACAGGGCTCTTACAATCTACCGGGAACCTCTCATACAAAGGCCTGAAATGCAGTGTGTTTCCAGCCATGATCTCACCGCCTTGGAACTTCTGCTCTATGCCATGTTCTACATTGCTCTAGAGGTGGAAAAGACAACGCACTGAGTCATTGCTGCCAAATGAGAGAAGCCACAAACGGCCTTGCTTCCAGCTCTTTCGGAAGCTAAGAAACAACTCCCTCTACACAGTGCTCTTACAGCCTACCAGGGACATCTCTTACAAATGCCTGTGAAACGCAGTTTCTTCCCAGCCCTGATCTGGCTGAAGTAGAACTTCTCCTTAGACGTGTCGTACTTTGCCCTAGAGGTGCAAGTCACAAAGTCCTGCCTTGTTCCTGAAGTGGAGACAGGCCACAAAGCGTCTTGCTTCCAGCTCTTTGGGAAGCTAAGAAACAACTCGCTCTCAACAGTGCTCTTACAGCCTGCCAGGAACATCTCTCAAAAATCCTGTGAAACGCACTTTCTTCCCAGCCCTGATCTCGCTGAAGTAGATCTTCTGCTATACTGTATAATACATTTCGCTAGAGGTGGAAGTCACAATGGCCTACCTGCTTCCTGAAGAGGAGACAGGAAAAAGACCGTCTCGTTTCCAGCTCTTTGGCAAGGTGAGAAAGTACTCGAGTTCCACAGGGCTCTTACAGCCTATCGGGAACCTCTCATACAAAGGCCCGAAATGCAGTTTGTTTCCAGCCATGATCTCAGTGCCTTAGAACTTCTGCTCTAAGCCATGTCCTACATTGTTCTAGAGGTGGAAGTCACTAAGCCTTGAGTCATTGCCGCCAAAGGAGACAAGCCAAAAATGGTCATGCTTCCAGCTCTTTGGGAAGCTAAGACACAACTCGCTCTTCACAGTGCTCTTACAGCCTACCGGGAACATCTCTCACAAAGGCCTGTGAAAGGAAATTTCTTACCAGCCCTGATCTCGCTGAAGTAGAACTTCTGCTGTGCCATGTCCTACATTGCTCTAGAGGTGCAAGGGACAATGACTTGCCTTGTTTCATCAAGGGGAGGCAGGCAACAAAGGGTCTACGTTCCAGCTCTTTGGGAAGCCAAGAAACAACTCGCTCTCCACAGTGCTCTTACAGCCTACCGGGAACATCTCTCACAAATCATGTGAAATACAGTTTCTTCCCAACCATGATCTCGCTGAAGTGGAAATTCTGCTCTGCCGTGTAATACATTTCCCTAGACATGCAATGCACAAAGCCTTGCCTGGCTCCCTTAAGATGACACGGGCCACAGACCGTCTTGCTTCCAGCTCTTTTGCCAGGTGAGGAAGAAGTCGCTTTCCCCTGGGCTCTTACAGCCTACCGGGGACGTCTCATACAAAGACATGAATTGCAGTTTGTTTCCAGCCCAGATGATGCAGCCTTGCCACTTCTGCTATAAGCCATGTCCTACATTGATCTAGAGGTGAAAGTGACAAAGCACTGAGTCATTGCCTCCAAAGGAGACAAGCCAAACACGATCTTGCTTCCAGCTCTTTGGAAGCCAAGAAACAACTCGCTCTACACAGTTCTCTTACAGCCTACCGGGAACATCTCTCACAAATCCTCTGAAACGCACTTCTTCCCAGCCATGATCTCGCTGAAGTAGAAATTCTGCTCCTCCATGTAATACATTGCCCTAGAGATGGAAGTCACAAAGCCCTGCCTGGCTGCCTTAAGATGATACAGGCCATAGACTGTCTTGCTTACACCACTTTCGCAAGGTGAGAAAGAACTAGCTCTCCACATGGCTCTTACAGCCTACCAGGAAGCTCTGATACAAAGACATGAATTGCAGTTTGTTTCCAGCCCAGATGTCGCCGCCGTGCAAATTCTGCTATAAGCCATGTCCTACATTGCTCTAGAGGTGGAAGTGACAAAGCACTGAGTCATTGCCTCCAAAGGAGACAAGCCAAAAACAGTCTTGCTTCCAGGTCTTTGGGAAGCTAAGAAACAACTGGCTCTCCAAGGTGCTCTTACAGCCTACCGTTAACATCTCTCACGAAGGCTTGTGAAAGGAAGTTTCTTTCCAGCCCTGATCTCGCTGAAGCAGAACTTCAGCTCTGCTGTTCCTACATTGAACTAGAGATGCAAGGCACAAAGTCCTGCCTTGTTTCCTCAAGGGGAGACAGGCCAGAAAGCTTCTTGGTTCCTGCTCTTGGGAAGTTTAGAAACAACTCGCTTAGTGCTCTTACAGCCTACCAGTAACATCTCTCACAAACGCCTGTGAAACGCAGTTTCTTCCCAGCCCTGATCTCGCTGAAGTAGAACTCCTGCTCTGCCGTGTACTACATTGCCCTAGAGGTGCAAGGCACAAAGTCCTGCCTTGTTTCCTCAAAGGCAGACAGGCCACAAAGCGTCTTTCTTTCAGGTCTTTGGGAAGGTAAGAAACAACTCGCTTTCCACAGTGCTCTTACAGCCTACCAGGAACATCTCTCACAGAGGCCTGTGTAATGCAGTTTTTTCCCAGCCCCGATCTCGCTGAAGAAGAACTTCTGCTCTGCCATGTAATACATTGCCTGATAGGCGGAAGTCACAAAGCCCTGACTGGCTTCCTTAAGAGGAGACAGGCCACAGATGGTATTGTTATCAGCTCTTTCCAAGGGGAGAAAGCACTCGCTTTCCCCAGGGCTCCTACAGCCTACAGGGAACCTCTGATACAAAGAGCTGACACGCAGTTTGTTTCCAGCCTTGATCTCGCCGCCTGGGAACCTCTGCTCTAAGGCATGTTCTACATTGCTGTACAGGTTTAAGTCACAATGGGCTGAGTCATTGCCTACAAAGGAGACAAGGAACAAACGGTCTTGCTTCCAGCTCTTTGGGAAGCTAAGAAACTACTGGCTCTCCACAGTGCTCTTACAGCCTACTGGGAACATCTCTTACAATGGCCTGAAACACAGTCTTTCCTGCCCTGATCTCGCTGAAGTAGAACTTGTGCTCTGCCGTGTCCTACATTGCCCTAGCAGTGGAAGGCACAAAGCCCTGCCTTCTTTCCTCAAGGTGAGAAACGCCACAAAGAGCTTTGCTTCCAGCTCTTTGGGAAGCTAAGAAACAACTGGCTGTCCACAGTGCTCTTACAGCCTACCGGGAAGATCTCTTGCAAAGGCCTCTGAAACACATTTTCTTTCCAGCCCTGACCTCGCTGAAGTAGAACTTCTACTCTGTCGTGTGCTACATTGCCTTAGATGTGCACAGGACAAAGTCCTGCCTTGTTTCCTCAAAGGGAGACAGGTCGCAGACAGTCTTGCATCCAGCTCTTTCACAAGGTGAGAAAGAACTCACTTTCCCCTGGACTCTTAGCGCCTACTGGGAACCTCTCATACAAAGACCTGAAATGCAGTTGGTTTCCAGCCCTGATCTCGCCACTTTGGATCATCTGATCTAAGCCATGTTCAACATTGCTCTAGAGGTGGAAGTGACAAAACGCTGAGTCATTGCCTCCAAAGGAGACAAGCCACAAACGGTCTTGCTTCCAGCTCTATGGGAAGGTAAGAAACAACTCGCTCTCCACAGTGCTATTACAGACTACTGGCAACATGTCTTACAAAGGCCTGTGAATCACAGTTTTTTCCAGCCCATAACTCCCTGAAGTAGAACTTGTACTTTGCCGTGTCCTACATTGCCTAGTGTTGCAAGGCAAAAAGTCCTGACCTGTTTCCTCAAGAGAAGACTTTCCACAAAGGGTCTTGCTTCCAGCTCGTTGGGAATCTAAGAAACAACTCGCTCTCCACACTGCTTCTGCAGCCAACCTGGAAAATCTCTTACAAAGGCCTGGGAAACACAGTTACTTTCCAGCCCTGAACTCGCTGAAGTAGAAATTGTGCTCTGCCATGTCCTACATTGCCCTAGAGTTGCAAGGCACAAAGTCCTGCCTTGTTTCCTGAAGAGGAGACAGGCCACAAAGCGTGTTGTTTCCAGCTCTTTGGGAATCTAAGAAACAACTCACTCTCCACAGTGCTCCTGCAGCCTACCGGGAAAATCTCTTACAAAGGCCTGTGAAACGTAGTTTCTTCCCAACCCTGATCTCGCTGAAGCAGAACTTCTGCTCTGCAGTGTCCTACATTGCTGTAGAGGTGGAAGTCACAAAGTGCTGAGTCATTGCCTCCAAAGCAGACAAGCCACAAACGGTCTTGCTTCCAGCGCTCGGAAGCTAAGAAACTACTGTCTCTCCATAGTGCTCTTACTTCTACCGGGAACATCTCTCACCAAGATCTGTGAAACGCAGTTTCTTCCCAGCCCTGAACTCACTGAAGTAGACCTTATGCTCTGCCATGTAGTACATTGCCCTAGAGGTGCAAGGCACAACGTCCTGCCTTGTTTCCTCAAGGGGAGACAGGACACAAAGCTTCTTGTTTCCAGCTCTTTGGGAAGCTAAGAAACAACTAGCTCTCACAAGTGCTCTTACAGCCTACCAGGAACATCTCTCACAAAGACCTGTGAAACGCAGTTTCTTCCCAGCCCTGATCTCGCTGAAGTAGAACTTCTACTTCGCCGTGTAATACATTGGTCTAGAGGTGGATGTCACAAAGCCCTGCCTGGCTTCCTTAAGTGGAGACAGGCCACAGACCTTGTTGCTTCAAGCTCTTTCGCAAGGTGAGAAAGAACTCGCTTTCCCTGGGCTCTTACAGCCTTTCGGGAACTACTGATACAGCGACCTGAAATGCAATTTGTTTCCAGCCCAGTTCTCACCGCCTTGGAAGTTCTACTCGAAGCCAAATCCTACATTGCTCCAGAAGTGGAAGTGACAATGCTATGAGTCATTGCCTTCAAAGGAGAGAAGCAACAAACAGTCTTTCTTCCAGCTCTTTGGAAAGCTAAGAATCAATTCGCTCTCCACAGTTCTATTAAACCCTACTGGGAAAATCTATTACAAAGGCCTGTGAAACACAGTTTCTTCCAGGTGCTGATCTCGCTGTAGTAGAACTTCTGCCCTGCTGTGTAATACATTTCCCTAGAGGTGGAAGTCACAATGGCCTGCCTGACTTCCTTAAGAGGAGACAGGCCACAGACCCTCACATACAGCTCTTTGGCATGGTGAGAAAGAACTCGCTTTCCACAGGGCTATTACCGCCTACCGTGAACCTCTCATACAAAGGCCTGAAATGCAGTTTGTTTCCAGCCATGATCTCACCGCCTTGGAACATCAGCTCTCAGCCATGTCCCACATTGCTCTAGAGTTGGAAGACACAAAGCGCTGAGTCATTGCCACCAAAGGAGACGAGCCACAAACGGTCTTGCTTCCAGCTCTTTGGAAAGCTAAGAAACAACATGCTCTCCACAGTGCTCTTAAAGCCTACTGGGAACATCTCTTACAAAAGCCTGTGAAATGCAGTTTCTTCCCAGCCCTGATCTCGCTGAAGTAGAACTTCAGCTCTGTGACGTAATAGATTTCCCTAGAGGTGGAAGTCACAATGGCCTGCCTGCCTTCCTTAAGAGGAGACAGGCCATAGACCATCTCTCTTCCAGCTGTTTGGCAAGGTGAGAAAGAAGTCGCTTTCCACATGGCCCTGACTGCGTACCGGGAACATCTCATATAAAGGCCTGAAATGCAGTTTGTTTCTCGCCACCTTGAAACTTCTGCACTAAGCCTGGTTCTACATTGCTCTAGAGGTGGAAGTGACAAAGCGTGAGTCATTACTTCCAAAGGAGACAAGCCACAAACGGTCTTGCTTCCAGCTCTTTGGGAAGCTAAGAAACAACTCACTCTCCACAGTGCTTTTACAGCTACCGGGAACATCTCTCACAAAGATCTGTGAAACACAGTTTCTTCCCATCCCTGATCTCGCTGAAGTTGAACTTCTGCTCTGCCGTGTCCTACATTGCCCTTGCGGTGCAAGGCACAACGTCCTGCCTTGTTTCCTCAAGGGGAGACAGGCCACCAAGCGTCTTTCTTCCAGCTCTTTGGGAAGCTAAGAAACTACTCGCTCTCCACACTGCTCTTATAGACTATGGGGAACATCTCTTACAAAGGCCTGTGAAATGCAGCTTCTTGCCAGCCCTTATCTGGCTGGAGTAGAACTTTTGCTCTGTGGTGTAATGCATTGCCCTAGAGCTGGAAGTCACAAAGCCGTGCCTGGCTTCCTTAGGAGGAGACAGGGCACAGATCGTCTTCCTTCCAGCTCTTTCACAATGTGAGAAAGAACTCGCTTTCCCCTGGGCTTTTACAGCTTACCGGGAACCTCCGATTCAAAAACCTGAAATGAAGATTGTTTCTAGCCGAGATCACGCCACATTGGAACTTCTGCTGTAAGCCATGTCCTACATAGCTGTAGAGGTGGAAGTGACAAGGTGCTGAGTCATTGCCTCCACAGGAGACAAGCCACAAATGGTCTTGCTTCCTGCTCTTTGGGAAGCTAAGAAACAACTCGCTCTCCACAGTGCTCTTACAGTCTACCAGGAACATCTCTCACACAGGCCTGTGAAACGCAGTTTATTCCCAGCCCTGATCTCGCTGAGGTAGAACTTCTGCTCTGCCGTGTCATACATTGCCCTAGAGGTGGAAGTCACAATGGTCTGCCTGACTTCATTAAGAGGAGACAGGCCACAGACCGTCTTCCTTCCAGCTGTTTTGCAAGGGGAGAATGAACTCGCTTTCCACAGGGCTCTTACAGCCTACCGCTAACCTCTCATAAAAAGGCCTGAAATGCAGTTTTTTTCCAGGCATGATCTCACCGCCTTGGAAGTTCTGCTCTAAGCCATGTCGTACATTTCTCTAGAGGTGGAAGACACAAAGCCTTGAGTCATTGCTGACAAAGGAGACAAGCCACAAACGGTCTTGCTTCCAGCTCTTTGGGAAGCTAAGAAACAACTCGCTCTCCACAGTGCTCTTACAGCCTACCGGGAATATCTCTCACAAAGGCCTGTGAAACGCAGTTTCTTTCCAGCCCTGATCTTGCTGAAGTAGACCTTCTGCTCTGCCGTGTCCTACATTGTCCTAGACATGCCAGGCAGAATATCCTGCCTTGTTTCCTCAAGGGAAGACAGGCCACAAAGCGTCTTGCATCCTCTCCTTGGGAAGTTAAGAAACAACTCGCTCTCCACAGTGCTCTTAAATCCCACCCCGAACATGGCTTACAAAGACCTGTGAAAGGCAGTTTCTTCGCAGCCCTGATCTCGCTGAAGTAGAACTTCTGCTGTGCCGTGTAATACACTGGCCTAGAGGTGTAAGTCACAGAGACCTGAATGGCTTCCTTAAGAGCAGACAGGCCACACACCATCTTCCTTCCAGCTCTTTGGCAAGGTGAGAAAGAGCTTGCTTTCCACAGGGCTGTTACAGCCTACTGGGAACCTCTGATACAAAGACCTGATATGCAGTTTGTTTCCAGCCCAGATGTCACAGCCTTGGAACTTCTGATCTAAACCATGTCCTACATTGCTCTATAGGTGGAAGTGAGAAAGCACTGAGTCATTGCCTCAAAAGTAGACAAGGCACAAACGGTCTTGCTTCCAGGTCTCGGAAGCTAAGAAACAAGTGGATCACCATAGTGCCGTTACAGCTACCCTGAACATCTCTCACAAAGATCTGTGAAATGCAGGCTGTTCCCATCCCTGATATCGCTGAAGTAGAACTTCTCTTCTGCCGTGTCCTACATTGCCCTAGAGGTGCAAGGCACAACGTCCTGCATTGTTTCCTCAAGGGGAGACAGGCCACAAAGCGTCTTGCTTCCAGCTCTTTGGGAAGCTAAGAAGCAACCTGATCTCCACAGTGCTCATACAGCCTACCAGGAACATCTCTGACAAAGACCTGTGAAACGCAGTTTCTTCCCAGCCCTGATCTCGCTGAAGTAGAACTTCTGCACTGCCGTGTCCTACATTGTCCTAGAGGTTCAAGGCACCAAGTCCTGCCTTGTTTCTTCAAGGGGAGACAGGCCACATGGCGTCTTGGTTCCAGCTCTTTTGCAAGATGGGAAAGAACTCGCTTTCCCCTGGGTTCTTACAGCCTAACGGGAAGCTGTAATACAAAGACCTGAAACAGAGCTTGTTTGCAGCCCTGATGTCGCCGCCTTGGAACTTCTGCTCTAAGCCCTGTTCTATGTTGCTCTAGAGGTGGACGTCGCAAAGCAATGAATCATTGCCTACAAAGGAGACAAGCCACAAACGGTCCTGCTTTCAGCTCTTTGGGAAGCTGAGAAACAACTCGTTCTCCACAGTGCTCTTACAGCCTACTGGGAACATCTCTTACAAAGGCCTGTGAATCGCAGTTACTTTCGAGTGCTGAACTCGCTGAAGTAGAACTTGTACTCTGCCATGTCCTACATGGCCTAGAGATGCAAGGCAAAAAGTCCCGCCTTGTTTCCTAAAGAGGAGACAGGCCAGAAAGCGTTTTGCCTCCAGCTCTTTGGGAATCTAAGAAACAACTTGCTCTCCACAGTGCTCCTGCAGCCTACTGGAAAAATCTGTTACAAAGGCCTGGGAAACACAGTTACTTTCCATCCCTGAACTCGCTGAAGTAGAACTTGTGCTCTGTCGTGTTCTACATTGCCCTAGAGTTGCAAGCCTCAAAGTCTTGCCTTGTTTCCTTAAGAGGAGACAGGCCACAAAGCGTCTTTCTTCCAGGTCTTTGGGAATGGAAGAAACAACTCACTCTCCACAGTGCTCTTTCAACCTACCGGGAACATCTCTTACAAAGGCCTGTGAAACGCAGTTTCTTCCCAGCCGTGATCTCGCTGAAGTAGATCTTCTGCCTTGCCGTGTTCTCTGTTGCCCTAGAAGTGCAAGATACAAAGTTCTGCCTTGTTTCCTCAAGGGGAGACAGGCCACAGGCGTCTTGCTTCCAGGTCTTTGGGAAGCTAAGAAACAACTCGCTCTCCACAGTGCTCTTACAGCCTAGCGTGAACATCTCTTACAAAGGCTTGTGCAATGCAGTTTCTTCCCAGCCCTCATCTCGCTGAAGTGGGAATTCTGCCCAGCCATGTCCCACATTGCCCTAAAGGTGCAAGGTAAAATGTCCTGCATTATTTCCTCAACAGGAGACAGGCCATAAAACGTCTTGCTTCCTGCTCTTTGGGAAGCTAAGAAACAACACGCTCTCCATAGTGCTCTTACGGACTACCGGGAATATCTCTCACAAATCCCGTGAAATGCAGTTTCTTCCCAGCCCTGATCTCACTGAAGTAGAACTTGTGCTCTGCCGTGTAATACATTGCCCTAGAGGTGGAAGTCACAAAGCCCTGCCTGGCTTCCTTCAGGGGAGACAGGCCACAGACCATCTTGCTTCCAGCTGTTTTGCAAGCTGAGAATGAACTCGCTTTCCCTGGGCTCTTACAGCCTACAGGGAACCTCTCATACAAAGTCCTGAAACGCAGTTTGTTTCCACCCCTGATCTCACCGCCTTGAACTTCTGCTCTAAGCCATCTCCTACATTGCTCTAGAGGTGGAAGACACAAACTGCTGAGTCACTGCCTCCAAAGGAGACAAGCCACAAACGGTTTGAGTCCAGTTCTTTGGGAAGCTAAGAAACAACTCGCTCTCCACAGTGCTCTTACAGCCTACCAGGAACATCTCTCACAAAGGCTTGTGAAAAGAAGTTCTTTCCAGCCCTCATCTCACTGAGGTAGAACTTCTGCTCTGCCATGACCTACATTGCCCTAGAGGTACAAGGCCCAAAGTCCTGCCTTGTTTCTTCTAAGGGAGACATGCTACAAAGCGCTTTGCTTCCAGGTCTTGGTAAGCTATGAAACTCCTCGTTCTCCTCAGTGCTCTTACAGCCTACTGCAAACATCTCTCACACAGACCTGTGAAATGCAGTTTCTTCCCAACCCTGATCTGGCTGAGGTAGAACTTCTGCTCTGCCTTGTAATACATTGACTTAGAGGAGGTAGTCACAAAGTCCTGCCTGGCTCCTAGAGAGGAGACAGGCCACAGACCGTCCTGCGTCCAGCTCTTTCACAATATGAGAAAGAAGTCACTTTCTCCTGGGCTCTTACAGCCTACCGGGAACCTCTCATGCAAAGACCTGAAGCGCAGTGTGTTACCAGCCCAGATCTCGGCACCTTGGAACTTCTGCTCAAACCCATGTCCTCCATTGCTCTAGAGGTGGAAGTGACAAAGCACCAAGTCATTGCCAAAAAAGGAGACAAGTCACAAACGGTATTGCTTCCAGCTCTTTGGGAAGCTAAGAAACAACTCACTCTCCACAGTGCTCTTACAGCTACTGGGAATATGTCTCATAAAGATATGTGAAATGCAGTTTCTTCCCATCCCTGATCTCGCTGAAGTAGAAATTCTGCTCTGCCGTCTCCTACATTCCTCTAGAGGTGGAAGTCACAAAGGGCTGAGTCATTGCCTCCGAAGGAGACAAGCCACAAATGGTCTTGCTTCAAGCTCTGAGAAGCTAAGAAACAACCGGCTCTCCATAGTGCTGTTATATCTACCAGGAACATCTCTCACAAAGATCTGTGAAACACAGTTTCTTGCCATCCCTGACCTCGCTGAAGTAGAACTTCTGCTCTGCCGTGTCCTACATTGCCCTAGATGTGCAAGGCACAACGTCCTGCCTTGTTTCCTAAAGGGAAAACAGGCCACAAAGCTTCTTGCTTACAGATCTTTGGGAAGCTAAAAAACAACTCGCTCTCCAGAGTGCTCATACAGCCTACCGGGAACATCTCTCACAAAGGCCTGTGAAACGCAGTTTCTTTCCAGCCCTGATCTCACTGAGGTAGAACTTCTTCTCTTCCGTGTCCTACATTGCCCTAGAGGTGCAATGCACAATGTCAAGCCTTCTTTCCTCAAGGGGAGACAGGCCACAAAGACTCTTGCATCCAGATCTTTCGCAAGCTAAGAAACAACTCGCTCTCCACAGTGCCCTTACGGCATACCGGGAATATCTCTCACAAATCCTGTGAAACGCAGTTTCTTTCCAGCCCTGATTTTGCTGAAGCAGAACTTCTGCTCTGCCGTGTAATACATTGCCCTAGAGTAGGAAGACACAAAGCCCTGCCTGGCTCCCTTAAGATGAGACAGGCCACAGACAGTCTCGCTTCCAGCTCTTTGGCAAGGTGACAAAGAACTCGATATCCACAGGGCTCTTACAGCCTACCTGGAACGTCTCATACAAAGGCCTGAAATGCAGTTGGTTTACAACCATGATCTCACCACCTTGGAACATCTGCTCTAAGCCATGTCCTACATTGCTCTAGAGGTGGAGAACACAAAGCGCTGGGTCATTGCCACTAAAGGAGACAAGCCACAAACTGTCTTGCTTCCAGCTCTTTGTGAAGCTAAGAAAGAACTCGCTCTCCCCAGTGCTCTTACATCCTATCGGGAACTTCTCTCACAAATGCTGAGAAAGCAGTTTCTTCCCAGCCATGTTCTTACTGAAGTAGAAATTCTGCTCTGCCGTGTAATCCATTGCCCTACATGTGGAAGTCACAAAGCCATACCTGGCTCCCTTAAGATGAGACAGGCCACAGACCGTCTTGCTTCCAGCTCTTTCACAAGGTGAGAAAGAACTCGCTTTCCCCTGGGCTCTTACAGCCTATCGGGAACCTCTGATACAAAGACCTGAAATGCAGTTTTTTTCCAGCCATGATCTCACTGCCTTAGAACTTCAGCTCTAAGCCATGTCGTACATTGCTCTTGAGGTGGAAGTGCCAAAGTGCTGAGACATTGCCTCCAAAGGAGACAAGCCACAAACGGTCTTGCTTCCAGCTCTTTCGGAAGCTAAGAAACAACTCGCTCTCCACAGTGCTCTTACACCCTACCAGGAAGATCTCTCACAAAGGCCTGTGAAACGCAGTTTCTTCCCAGCCCTGATCTCGCTGAAGTAGAACTTCTGCTCTGCCGTATCCTACATTGCCCGAGAGGTGCAAGGCAGAATGTCCTACCTTGTTTCCACAAGGGGAGACAGTACACCTAGCATCTTGCTTCCAGCAATTAGGGCGGCCAAGAAAAAGCTCACTCTCCAGTGTGCTCTTACAGCCTACTGGAAACTTCTCTCACAAAGGCCTGTGAAACACAGTTTCTTTCCAGCCATGATTTCACTGAAGCAGAACTTCTCCTCTGCCGTGTAATACATTGCCCAAGATGTGGAAGTCACAAGTTCTGCCTGTCTTCCTTAAGAAGAGACAGGGAAAAGACGGTCTTGCTTCCAGCACTTTGGGAAGCTAAGAAACAACTCGCTCTCCACAGTGCTCTTACAGCCTACCAGGAACATCTCTCACAAAGGCCTGTGAAATGCAGTTTCTTCTCAGCCTTGATCTCGCTGAAGTAGAACTTCTGCTCTGCCGTGTCCTACACTTCCCTAGACGTGGTAGTCACAAAGCCCTGCCTGGCTTCCTAAAGGGGAGACAGGCCACCGATCGTCTTGCTTCCAATTCTTTTGCAATGTGAGTAAGAACTCACTTTCCCCTGGGCTCTTACAGCCTACCGGGAACCTCTAATACAAAGTCCTGAAATAGAGTTTCTTTGCAGACCTGATTTCGCCGTCTTGCAACTTGTGCTCTAAGCCTTGTTCTACGATTCTCTAGAGGTGGAAGTCACAAAGCGCTGAGTCATTGCCTCCAAAGGAGACAAGCCACAAACGGTCTTCCTTCCAGCTCTTTGGGAAGCTAAGAAACAACTCGCTCTCCACAGAGCACTTACAGCCTACCAGGAACATCTCTTACAAAGGCCTGTGAAACGCAGTTTCTTCCCAGCCCTGATCTCGATGAAGTAGGACTTCTGCTCAGCCCTGTAATACATTGCCCCAGAGGTGGAAGTCACAAAGCCCTGTTTGCCTTCCTCAAGAGGAGACAGGCCACAGACCGTCTTGCTTCCTCTTCTTTCGCTAGGTGAGAAAGAACTCGCTTTATCCTGGGCTCTTTCAGCCTACCGGGAACCACTAATACAAAGACGTGAAATGCACTTTTTCACAGCCCTGATGTCGCTTTCTTGGAACTTCTGCTCCAAGCTGTGTTCTACATTGCTCTAGAGGTTTAAGTCACGAAACAATGAGTCATTGCCTCCAAAGGAGACAAGCAACAAACGGTCTTGCTTCCAGCTCTTTGGGAAGCTAAGAATCAACTCGCTCTCCACAGTGCTCTTACAGCCTAATGGGAACATCTCTTTCAAAGGCCTGTGAAATGCAGTTTCTTCCCAGCCCTGATCTCACTGAAGTAGAACTTCTGCTCTGCCATGGCCTACATTGCTCTAGAGGAAGAAGCCACAAAGGGCTGAGTCTTTGCCTCCAAAGGAGACATGCCACAAACGGTCTTGTTTCCAGCTCTTTGGGAAGCGAAGAAACAACTCACTCTCCACAGTGCTCTTACAGCCTATTGGGAACATGTCTCACAAAGGCCTGTGAAACGCAGTTTCTTCCCAGCCCTGATCTCACTGAAGTAGAACTTCTGCTCTGCCGTGTCCTACATTGCTCTAGAGGTCCAAGGCACAAAGTCGTGCCTTTTTTCCTCCAGGGAAGACAGGCGACAAATCATCTTGCTTCCAGATCTTTGGGAAGCTATGAAACAACTTGCTCTCCACAGAGCTCTTACAGCCTAACGGGAACATCTCTTACAAATGCAGGGGAAATGCAGTTTCTTCCAAAACCTGATCTCGCTGAAGTAGAACTTCCCCCTCCATGTCCTACATTGCCCTAGCGGTGTAAGGCACAAAGTCCTGCCTTGTTTCCTAAGGGCAGACAGGCCACAAAGCGTCTTGCTTCCACCTCTTTGGGAAGTTAAGAAATAACACACTCTCCTCAATGCTCCTAGAGCCTACTGGGAACAAACGACTTTGAAATGCAGTTTCTTTCCAACCCTGATCTCGCTGAAGTAGAACTTCTCCTCTGCCATGTTCCACTTTGCTCTAGATGTGGAAGTGACAACACTATGAGTCATTGCCTCCAAAGGAGACAAGCCACAAAGGTTCTTGCTTCCAGGTCTCGGAAGCTAAGAAACAAGTGCTTCTCCATAGTGCTCTTACAGCCTACCAGGAACATCTCTCACAAAGGTCTGTTAAATGCAGTTTCTTCCCAGCCCTGATCTCACTGAAGTACAACTTCTGCTCTGCCGTGTAATACATTTCCCTAGAGGTGGAAGTCACAATGGCCTGCCTGACTTCCTTAAGAGGAGACAGGCCACAGACCGTCTCGCTTCCAGCTCTTTGGCAAGGTGAGAAAGAACTCGCTTTCCACAGTGCTCTTACAGCCTACGAGGAAACTCTCATACAAAGGCCTGAAATGCAGTTTGTTTCCAGCCATGATCTCAGCGCCTTAGAACTTCTGCTCTAAGCCATGTCCCACATTGCTCTAGAGATGGAAGACACAAAGCGCTGAGTAATTGCCACCAAAGGAGGCAAACCAAAACGGTCTTGCTTCCAGCTCTTTGGGAAGTTAAGCAACAACTCACTCTCCACAGTGCTCTTACGGCCTACCTGGAAAATCTCTCACAAAGGTCTGTTAAACGCAATTTCTTTCCAGCCTTGATCTCGCTGAAGTAGAACTTCTCCTCTGCCATGTTCTACCTTGCTCTAGATGTGGAAGTGACAAAGCTATGAATCGTTGCCTCCACAGGAGACAAGCCACAAACGGTCTTGCTTCCAGGTCTCGGAAGCCAAGAAACAAGTGCTTCTTCATAGTGCTCTTACAGCCTACCAGGAACATCTCTCACAAAGGTCTGTGAAATGCAGTTTCTTCCAAGCCCTGATTTCGCTGAAGTACAACTTCTGCTCTGCCGTGTAATACATTGACCTACAGGTGGAAGTCACAATGGCCCGCCTGGCTTCCCAAAGAGGAGACATGCCACACACCGTCTCACTTCCAGCTCCTTGCCAAGCTGAGAATGAACTCGCTTTCAACTGGGCGATTACAGCCTACCAGGAAGCTCTCATACAAAGGCCTGAAATGCAGTCTCTTTGCAGCCATGATCTCACCGCCTTGGAAGATCTGCTCTATGCAATGTTCTACATTGCCCTAGAGGTGGAAGACACAAAGTACTGAGTCACTACCGCCAAAGGAGAGAAGCAAATATCGGGCTTGCTTCCAGCTCTTTGTGATGTTAAGAAACAACTCGCTCTCCACAGTGCTCTTACAGCCTACCAGGAACATCTCTCACAAAGGCCTGTGAAACGCAGTTTCTTCCCAGCCCTGATCTCGATGAAGTAGAACTTCTGCTCTGCTGTGTAATACATTTCCCTAGAGGTGGAATTCACAATGGCCGGTCTGACTTCCTTAAGAGCAGACAGACCACAAACCATCTCGCCTCCAGCTCTTGGCAAGGTGAGAAACAACTCGTTTTCCACTGGGCTCTAACAGCCTATCAGGAACTTCTCATATAATGGCCTGAAATGCAGTTTGTTTCCAGCCTTGATCTCAGCGCCTTGGAATTCTGCTCTAAGCCATGTTCCACATTGCTCTAGAGGTGGAAGACACAAAGCTCAGAGTCATTGCCCCAGAAGGAAACAAGCCACAAACGGTCTTGCTTCCAGCTCTTTGGGAAGCTAAGAAACAACTCTCTCTCCACAGTGCTCTTACAGCCTAACGGGAACATATCTTATAAAGACCTGTGAAACGCAGTTTCTGCCCTGCCCTGATCTCGCTGAATGTAGAACTTCTCCTCTGCCGTGTAATACATTGCCCTAGAGCTGGAAGTCACAAAGCCTTGTCTGGCTGCCTTAAGAGGAGACCGGCCTCAGACCATCTTGACTCCTGCTCTTTTGCAAGGTGAGGAAGGACTCGCTTTCCCCTGGGCTCTTACAGCCTACAGGGAACCTCTGATACAAAGACCTGAAACCCAGTTTGTCCCAGCCCAGATCTCGACTCCTTGGAACTTCCGCTGTAAGCCGTGTCCTACATAGCTCTAGAGGTGGAAGTGACAAGGCGCTCAGTCATTGCCACTAATGGAGGCAAGCCACAAACGGTCTTCCTTCCAGCTCTTTGGAAAGATGAGAAACAACTCACTCTCCACAGTGCTCTTACATCATTCTGGGGACATATCTCACACGGGCCTGTGAAACGCAGTTTCTTCCCAGCTGTGATCTCGCTGAAGTAGAACTTCTGGTCTACCGTGTCCTACGTTGCCCTAGAGGTGCAAGGCACAAAGTCCAGCCTTGCTACCTCAAGGGGAGACAGGCCACAAAGTGTCTTGCTTCCAGCTCTTTGGGAAGCTAAGAAACAACTCGCTCTCCACAGTGCTCTTACAGCCTACCGGGAACATCTCTTACAAAGGCCTGTGAAATGCAGTTTCTTCCCAGCCCTGATCTCGCTGAACTGGAACTTCTGCTGTGCCGTGTAATACTTTGCCCTAGAGGTGGAAGTCACAAAGCCCTGCCTGGTTTTCTAAAGAGGAGTCAGGCCACAGACTGTCTTGCTTCCAGCTCTTTTTCAATGTGAGAAAGATGTCTCTGTCCACTGGGCTCTTACAGCATACCGGGAACCTTTCATACAAAGTCCTGAAATGCAATCTGTTCCAGCCCTGATCTCGGCGCGGTGGAACTTCTGCTCTAAGCCAGGTCCTACATTGCTCTAGAGGTGGAAGTCTCTAAGCGCTGAGGCATTGCCTCCAAAGGACACAAGCTGCAAACGGTCTTGCTTCCAGCTCTTTGGAACGAAGAAACATCTCGCTTTCCACAGTGCTCTTACAGCCTACCGGGAACATCTCTCACAAAGGTCTGTGAAAAGCAGTTTCTTTCCGGCCATGTTCTCGCTGAAGTAGAAATTCTGCTATGCCGTGTAATACATTGCCCTAGAGGTGGAAGTCACAAAGCCCGGCCTGGCTCCCTTAAGATGAGACAGGCCACAGACCGTCTTGCTTCCAGCTCTTTCACAAGGTGAGAAAGAACTCACTTTCCCCTTGGCTCCTACAGCCTACCGGGAACATCTCTTACAAAGGCCTGTGAAAAGCAGTTCTTTCCAGCCCTGATCTCACTGAAGTAGAACTTCTGTTCTGCCGTGTCCTACATTGCCCTAGAGGTGCAAGGTACAAAGTCCTGCCTTGTTTCTTCAAGGGGTGACAGGCTGCAAAGCAATTTGCTTCCAGCTCTTTGGTAAGCTAAGAAACACCTCGTTCTCCTCAGTGCTCTTACAGCCTACCGGGAACCACTCATGAAAAGGCCTGAAATGCAGTTTGTTTCCAGTCATGATCTCATCGACTTGGAACTTCTTGTCTAAGCCATTTTCTACATTGCTCTAGAGGTGGAAGACACAAAGCGCTGAGTCATTGTCACCAAATGAGACAAGCCACAAACGGTCTTGCTTCCAGCTCATTGGGAAGATAAGAAACAACTCGCTCTCCACAGTGCTCTTACAGCCTACTGGAAACATCTCTCACAAGGGCCTGTTAAACGCAGTTTCTTCCCAGACCTGTTCTTGCTGAAGTAGAACTTCTGCTCTGCCGTGTCTTACATTGCCCTAGAGGTGCAAGGCACAAAGTCCTGCCTTGTTTCCTCAAGGGGAGACAGGAAACAACGGGTCTTGCTTCCAGCTCTTTCGGAAGCTAGGAAACTCACTCTCCACAGTGCTCTTACAGCATACGGGCAACATATCTTACAAAGGCCAGTGAAACGGAGTTTCTTCCCTGCCCTGATCTCGCTGAAGTAGAACTTTTGCTCTGCCGTGTCATACATTGCTCTAGAGGTGGAAGTGACATAGCGCTGAGTCATTGCCACCACAGGAGACAAGCCACAAACGGTCTTGCTTCCAGGTCTTTGGGAAGCTAAGCAAAAACACAATCTCCACAGTGCTCTTACAGTCTACCGGGAACATCTTTCACAAAGGACTGTGAAACGCAGTTTCTTCTCAGCCCTGATCTCGCTGAAGTAGAACTTCTGCCCTGCTGTGTAATACATTTCCCTAGAGATGGAAGTCACAATGGCCTGCCTGGCTTCCTTGAGTGGATACAGGCCACAGACCATCTTGCTTCAAGCTCTTTGGCAAGGTGAGAAAGAACTCGCTTTCCACAGGACTTTTACAGCCCAGCAGGAACCTCTCATACAAAGGCCTGAAATGCAGTGTGTTTCCAGCCCTGATGTCACTGACTTGGAACATCGGCTCTAAGCCAGGTCCTACGTTGCTCTAGAGGTGGAAGTCACAAAGCGGTGAGTCATTGCCTCCAAAGGAGACAAGCCACAAAAGGTCTTCGTTCCAGCTCTATGGGAAGCGAAGAAACAACTTGCTCTCCACAGTGCTCTTACAGCCTACTGGGAACATCTCTTACAAAGGCCCATGAATCACAGTTTTTTCCAGCCCTGAACTCGTTGAAGTAGAACTTGTGCTCTGCCTTGTCCTACATTGCCCTGGAGGTGCAAGGCAGAATGTCCTCCCTTGTTTCCTCAAGGGTAGGCAGGCCACAAAGTGTCTTGCTTCCAGCTCTTTGAGAAGCTAAGAAACAACTCGCTCTCCACAGTGCTCTTACAGCCTATCGGGAAGATCTCTCACAAAGGCCTGTGAAACGTAGTTTATCCCAGCCCTGATCTAGCTGGAGTAGAACTTCTGCTCCGCAGTGTAATACTTTGCCCTAGAGGTAGAAATCACAAAGCCCTGCCTGGCTTCCTTAAGAGGAGACAAGCCACAGGCCATCTTGGTTCCAGGTCTTTCGCTAGGTGAGAAAGATCTCGCTTTCCCCTGAGCTCTTCCAGCCTACTGGGAACCTCTCTTACAAAGACCTGAAACAAAGTTTGTTTCCAGCCGAGATCTCGCCGCCCTGGAACTTCTGCTCGAAGCCATCTTCTACATCGCTCTACAGGTGGAAGTGCCAAAGCCCTGAGTCATTGCCTCCACAGGAGACAAGCCAAAAACGGTCTTTATTCCAGCTCTTTGGGAAGCAAAGAAACAACTCGCTCTCCACAGTACTCTTACAGCCTACCGAGAACATCTCTTACAAAGGCCAGTGAAACGCAGTTTCTTCCCAGCCCTGAACTCGCTGAAGTAGAACTTCAGCTCCGCCATGTCATACATTGCCCTGTAGGTGCTTGGAAAAAAGCCCTGCCTTGTTTCTTCAAATGGAGTCAGGCCACAAAGCGTCTTGCTTCCAGTTGTTTGGGAAGCTAAGAAGCAAATTGCTCTCCTCAGTGCTCTTACAGCTGACCGGGAACATCTCTTACAAAGGCCTGTGAAACTCAGTTTCTTCTCAGCCCTGATCTTGCTGAAGGAGAACTTCTGCTCTGCTGTGTAATACATGGCCCTAGAGATGGAAGTCACAAGGGCCCGCCTGGCTTCCTAGAGAGGAGACAGGCCACAGACCGTCTCGCTTCCAGCTCTTGGGCAAGGTGAAAAAGAACTCGCTTTCCACAGGGCTCTTACAGCCTACCGGGAACCTCTCATACAAAAGCCTGAAATGCAGTTTGTTTCTAGCCATGATATCACGGCCTTGGAGCATCTGCTCTAAGCCATGTCCCACATTGCTCTAGACATGGAAGACACAAAGTACTGAGTCATTGTCGCCAAAGGAGACAAGCCACAAACGTTCTTGCTTCCAGCTCTTTGGGAAGATAAACACAAATCGCTCTCCACAGTGCTGCTGCAGCCTACTGGAAAAATCTCTTACAAAGGCCTGGGAAACACAGTTACTTTCCAGCCCTGAACTCGCTCAAGTAGAACTTGTGCTCTGCCGTGTCCTACATTGCCCTAGAGTTGCAAGCCACAATGTCCTGCCTTGTTTACTCAAGGGGAGACAGGCCGCAAAGCGTCTTGCTTCCAGCTCTTTCGCAAGGTGACAAAGACCTCGCTTTCCCCTGGGCTCTTACAGCCTGCCGATAACCTCTAATACAAGGATCTGAAATGAGGTCTGTTTCCAGCACTCATATCCCTGCCTTGGAACTTCAGCTCTAAGCCGTGTTCTATGTTGCTCTAGAGGTGGAAGTCACTAAGCGGTGAGTCATTGCCTTCAAAGGAGACAAGCCATAAACGGTCTTTCTTCCAGCTCTTTGGGAAGCAAAGAAACAACTCTCTCTCCACAGTACTCTTACAGCCTACCGAGATCATCTCTTACAAAGGCCTGTGAAATGCAGTTTCTTCCCAGCTCTGAACTCGCTGAAGTAGAACTTCAGCTCTGTCGTGTCATACATTGCCCTGTAGGTGCTTGGAACAAAGCCCTGACTTGTTTCTTCAAATGGAGACAGGCCACAAAGCGTCTTGCTTCCAGTTGTTTGGGAAGCTAAGAAGCAAATCGCACTCCTCAGTGCTCTTACAGCCGACCGGGAACATCTCTTACAAAGGCCTGTGAAATGCAGTTTCTTCCCAGCCCTGATCTCGCTCAAGTAGAACTTCTGCTCTGCTGTGCAATACATTGCCCTAGAGGTGGAAGTCCCAAACCCTCTCTGGCATCCTCAAGAGGATACAGGCCACAGACCATCTTGCTTCCAGCTCTTTGGCAAGATCAGAAAGAACTCGTTTTCCCCTGGGCTATTACAGCCTACCGGGAACATCTAATATAAAGACATGAAACGCAGTTTGTTTCCAGCCCTGATCTTGCCACCTTGGAAATTCATCTCTAGGTCGTGTTCTACATTGCTCTAGAGGTGGAAGTGACAAAGAACTGAGTCATTGCCACCAAAGGAGACAAGCCACAAACGATCTTGCTTGCAGCTCTTTGGGAAGCTAAGAAACAATTCGCTCTCCACAGTGTTCTTACAGCCTAATGGGAACATCTCTTACAAAGGCCTGTGAAACGCAGTTCTTTCCAGCCCTGATCTCGCTGAAGTAGAACTTCTGCTCTGCCGTGTCCTACATTGCCCTATAGGTGCAAGGCACAAAGTCCTGCCTTGTTTCTTCAAGGGGAGACATGCCACAAAGCGCTTTGCTTCCAGCTCTTTGGGAAGCTAAGAAAAGCCTAGTTATCCTCAGTGTTCTTACAGCCTACCGGGACCATCTCTCACAAAGGTCTGTGAAATGCAGTTTCTTCCCAGCCCTGATCTCCCTGAAGTAGAACTTCTGCTCTTCCCGGTCATAATTGCCCTAGAGGTAGAAGTCACAATGGCCTGCCAGAATTCCTTAAGAGGAGACAGGCGACAGACCGTCTCCTTCCAGTTCTTTGGAAAGGTGAGAAAGAACTCGCTTTCCACAGGGATCTTACAGCCTACCGGCAACCTCTCATAAAATGGCCTGAAATACAGTTTGTTTCCAGTCATGATCTAACCGCCTTGGAATTTCTCCTCTAAGCCATGTCCTACATTGCTGTAGAGGTGGAAGACACCAATCCTTGAGTCATTTCTCAAAAGGTGACAAGACACAAACGTCCTTCCTTCCAGCTCTTCGGGAAGATAAGAAACAACTCGCTCTCCACAGTGCTCTTACAGCCTACTGGGAACATCTCTCAAAAAGGCCTGTGAAATGCAGTTTCTTTCCAGCCCTGATCTCGCTGAAGTAGAACTTCTGCTATGCTGTGTCCCACATTGCCCTAGAGGTGGAAGTCACAAAGCCCTGTCTGGCTATCTTAAGAGGAGACAGGCCACAGACCGTCTTGCTTCCAGCTTTTTTGCAAGGTGAGAAAGACCTCGCTTTCACCTGGGCTGTTGCAGCCTACCGGGAACCTCTGATACAAAGACTTAAAGTGAAGTTTGTTTCCACCCGAGATCTCGCCCCCTTGGAACTTCTGCTCTAAACCATGTCCTACATAGCTCTAGGGGTCGAAGTGACAAATCGCTGAATCGTTGCCTCCAAAGGAGACAAGCCACAAACGGTCTTGCTTCCAGCTCTTTGGGAAGCTAAGAAACGCCTCGTTCTACTCAGTCTCTGACAGCCTACTGGGAACATCACTCACACAGGCCTGTGAAACGCAGTTTCTTCCCAGGCCTGATCTCGCTGAAGTAGAACTTCTGCTCTGCTGTGTTCTACATTGCTCTAGAGGTGGAAGTGACAAAGCTATGAGTCATTGCCTCCAAAGGAGACAATGAGAAAGGGTCTTGCTTCAAGCTCTCGGAAGCTAAGAAACAACTGGCTCTCCATCTTGCTGTTATAGCCTACCGGGAACATCTCTTACAAAGGGCAGTGAAACACACTTTATTTCCAGCCCTGATATCCCTGAAGTAGAACTGCTGGCCTGCTGTGTCCTACATTGCCCTAGATGTCCAAGGCACAAAGTATTGCCTTGTTTTCTCAAGGGAAGACAGGGCACAAAGCTTCTTGATTCCACACCTTTAGGAAGCTAACAAACAAATTGGTCTCCACATTGCTCTTACAGCCTACCAGGAACATTTCTTCCAAATGCCTGTGAAACGCAGTTTCATCCCAGCCCTGATCTTGCTGAAGTAGAACTTCTGCTATGCCGTGTAATACATTTCCCTAGAGATGGAAGTCACAATGGCCTTCCTGGCTTCCTTAAGAGGAGACAACCCACAGACCGTCTCACTTCCATCCCTTTGGCAAGGTGAGAAAGTACTGGCTATCCACAGGGCTCTTACAGCCTATGAGGAACCTCTCATACAAAGGCCTGAAATGAAGTTTGTTTCCGGCCATGACCTCACTGCCTTGGAACTTCTGCTCTAAGCCATGTCCCACATTGCTCTAGAGACGGATACACAAAGCACTGAATCATTTCCGCCAAAAGAGACAAGGCACAAACGGGCTTGCTTCCAGCTCTTTGGGAAGCTAAGAAACAACGCACTGACCATAGTGCTCTTACAGCCTACCGGTAACATCTCTCAGAAAGATCTGTGAAACGCAGTTTCTTCCCATCCCTGATCTCGTTGAAGTACAACTTCTGCTCAGCCATGTCCCACATTGCCCTAGAGGTGCAAGGCACAAGCTCCTGCCGTTTCCTAGAGGGGAGACAGGCCACAAAGCGTCTTGCTTCCAGCTCTTTGTGAAGCTAAGAAGCAACTCGGCCTCCAGAGTGCTCTTACAGCCTACTGGCAACATCTCTCACAAAGGCCTGTGAAAAGCAGTTTCTTCCCAGCCCTGATCTCACTGAAGAAGAACTTCTGCTCTGCTGTGTCCTACATTGCCCTAGAGGTGCAAGGCACAAAGTGCTGCCTTGTTTCCTCAAGGGGAGACAGGCCACAAGCGTCTTGTTTCCACTTGATTGGGAAGCTAAGAAACAACTCTCTCTCCACAGTGCTCTACAGCCTACCGGGAACATCTTTTACAAAGGCCTGTGAAACGGAGTATCTTCCCAGCCTTGATCTCACTGAAGTAGAACTTCTGCTCTGACGTGTAACACATTTCCTCAGAGGTTGAAGTCACAGAGGCCTGCCTGGCTTCCTTAAGAGGAGACAGGCCACAGACCATCTCGCCTCCAGCTCTTTGGCAAGGTGAGAAAGAACTCGCTTTCCCCTCGGCTCTTAGATGCTTCAGGAACTTCTGATACAAAGACCTGAAATGCAGTTTATTTCCAGACCAGTTCTCGCCGCCTTGGAACTTCTACTCCAAGCCCTGTCCTACATTGCACTAGAGGTGGAAGTGACAAAGCTATGAGTCATTGCCTACAAAGGAGACAAACCACGAACTGTCTCGCTTCCAGCTCTTTGGGAAGCTAAGAAATAACTCAGTCTCCAAGTGCTCTTAAAGCCTACCGGGAACATCTCTTACAAAGGCCTGTGAAACGCAGTTTCTTCCCAGTCCTGAACTCGCTGAAGTAGAACTTCTGCTCTGACGTGTTATACATTGCACTATAGGTGGCTGTGACAAAGCTATGAGTCATTGTCTCCAAAGGAGACAAGCCACAAATGGTCTTGCTTCCAGCTCTCGGAAGCTAAGAGACAACTGGCTCTTCATAGTGCTCTTACAGCCTAACAGGAACATCTCTCACAAAGGCCTGTGAAACGCAGTTTCTTCCCAGCCCTGATCTCGCTGAAGTGGAACTTCTGCTCTGTCGTGTCCTACATTGCCCTAGAGGTCCAAGGCACATAGTCCTGCCTTGTTCCCTCAAGGGGCGACATGCCACAAAGCGTCTTGCTTCCAGCACTTTGGGAAGCTAATAAACAACTCGCTCTCCACAGTGCTCTTACAGCCTACTGGGAACATCTCTTACAAAGGCCCGTGAATTGCAGTTTCTTCCCAGGCATGATCACGCTGAAGTAGAAATTCTGATCTGCCGAGTAATACATTACCCTAGAGGTGGAAGTCACAATCGCCTGCCTTGCTTCCTTAAGAGGAGACAGGCCACAGCTCGTCTCACTTCCAGCTCTTTGGCAAGGTGTGAAAGAATTCGCTTTCCACAGAGCTCTTACACCCTCCCGAAACCTCTCATACAAAGGCCTGAAATGCAGTTGATTTGCAGCCATGATCTCACCGCCTTGGAACCTCTGCTCTACGCCACGTCTCACATTGCTCTAGAGATGGAAGACACAAAGCACTGAGTCATCGCCGCCAAAGGAGACAAGCCATAAACGGTCTTGCTTCCAGTTCTTTGGGAAACTAAGAAACATCTCACTCTCCACAGTGTTCTTACGGCCTACGGGGAACATCTCTCACAAAGGTCTGTGAAACGCAGTTTCTTCCTATCCCTGATCTCGCTGAAGTAGAACTTCTACTCTGCCGTGTCCTACATTGCACTACAGGTGGAAGTCACAAAAGGCTGAATCATTGCCTCCAAAGGAGGCAAGCCAAAAATTGTCTGGCTTCCAGCTCTCGGAAGGTAAGAACCAACTGGCTCTCCATAGTGCTCTTACAGCTACCGGGAACATCTCTCACAAAGATCTGTGAAATGCAGTTTCTTCCCATCCCTGATCTCGCTGAAGTAGAACTTCTCCTCTGCCATGTCCTACATTGCCCTAGAGTTCCAAGGCACAACGTCCTGCCTTGTTTCCTCAAGGGGAGACAGGCCACAAAGCGTCTTCCTTCTAGCTCGTTGGGAAGCTAAGAATCAACTATCTCTCCACAGAGCTCTTACAGCCTACCGGGAGCATCTCTCAAAAAGGCCTGTGAGAGGCAATTTCTTCCCAGCCCTGATCTCCCTGAAGTAGAACTTCTGCTCTGCCCTGTTCTACATTGCTCTAGATGTGGAAGTCACAAAGGGATGAGTCATTGCCTCAAAAGGAGACAAGCCAAAAATGGTCTTGCTTCCAGCTCTTTGGGAAGCTAAGAAACAACTTGCTCTCCACAGTGCTCTTAGAGCCTACCATGAACATGTTTTACAAAGGCCTGTGAAACGCAACTTCTTCCCAGCCCTGATCTCACTGAATTAGAACGTCTGCTCTTCTGTGTAATACATTGCCCTAGAGGTGGAAGTCACAATGGCCTGCCTGGCTTCCTTAAGAGGAGACAGGCCACAGACCGTCTGGCTTCCAGCTCTTTGGCAAGGTGAGAAAGAACTCGCTTTCCACAATGCTCTTACAGCCTACCAGGAACCTCTCATACAAAAGCCTGAAATGCCATTTGTTTCTAGCCATGATCTCATGGCCTTGGAACATCTGCACTAAGCCATGTCCCACATTGCTCTAGAGGTGGAAGACAGAAAGTGATGAGTCATTGCTGCCAAAGGAGACAAGCCACAAACGTTCTTGCTTCCAGCTCTTTGGGAAGATAAGACACAACTCGCTCTCCACAGTGCTCTTACAGCCTCTGGGGAACATCTCTCACAAAGGCCTGTGAAATGCTGTTCTTTCCAGCCATGATCTCGCTGAAGTAGAACTTATGCTCTGCTGTGTCATACATTGCCCTAGAGATGGAAGTCACAATGGCCTGCCTGGCTTCCTTAAGAGGAGACAGGTCACAGACCGTCTCGCTTCCAGCTCTTTGGCAAGGTGAGAAAGAACTCACTTTCCACAGGGCTATTACAGCCTACCGGGAACCTCTCATAAGAAGGCCTGAAATGAAGTTTGTTTCCAGTCATGATCTCATCGACTTGGAACTTCTTCTCTAAGCCATTTTCTACATTGCTCTAGAGCTGGAAGACACAAAGCGCTGAGCCATTGTCACCAAATGAGACCAGCCACAAACGTTCTTGCTTTCAGCTCTTTGGGAAGATAATAAACAACTCGCTCTCCAGAGTGCTCTTACAGCCTACTGGAAACATCTCTCACAAGGGCCTGTGCAACGCAGTTTCTTCCCAGACCTGATCTTGCTGAAGGAGAACTTCTGCTCTGCTGTGTCCTACATTGCCCTAGAGGTGCAAGGCACAAAGTCCTGCCTTGTTTCCTCAAGGGGAGGCAGGCCACAAAGCGTCTTGCTTCCAGCTCTTTGGGAAGCTAAGAAACAAATCGCTCTCCACAGTGCTCTGAGAGCATTTCGGGAACATCTCTTACAAAGGCCTGTGAAATGCAGTTTCTTCCCAGCCCTGATCTCGCTGAAGTAGAACTTCTGTTCTGCCGTGTAATACATTGCCCTAGAGGTGGGAGTCACAATGGCCTCCCTAGCTTGCTTAAGAGGAGACAGGCCACAGACCATCTCACTTCCAGCTCTTTGGCAAGGTGAGAAAGAACTCACTTTCCACAGGGCTCTTACAGCCTACCGAGACCCTCTCAATAAAAGGCCTGAAATGCAGTTGGTTTGCAGCCATGATCTCACTGCCTTAGAACGTCTGCTCTAAGCCATGTCCCACATTGCTCTATAGATGGAAGACACAAAGCGCTGGGTCATTGCCACCAAAGGAGAAAATCCATAAACTGTCTTGCTTCTGTCTCTTTGGGAAGCTATGAAACAACTCACTGTCCAGAGTGCTCTTACGGCCTAGCAGGAACATCTCTCACAAAGGTCTATGAAACGCAGTTTCTTCCCATCCCTGATCTCGCTGAAGTAGAACTTCTGCTCTGCCGTGTCCTAAATAGCTCTAGAGGTGGAAGTCACAAAGGGCTGAGTCATTGCCTCCAAAGGAGACAAGCCACAAACAGTGTTGCTTCCAGGTCTCGGAAGCTAAGAAACAACTGGCTTACCATAGTGCCGTTACAGCTACCGTGAACATCTCTCACAAAGATCTGTGAAACGCAGTTTGTTCCCATCCCTGATCTCGCTGAAGTAAAACTTGTCCTCTGCCGTGTCCTACATGGCCCTAGAGGTGCAAGGCACAACGTCCTGCATTGTTTCCTCAAGGGGAGACAGGCCACAAAGCGTCTTGCTTACAGATCTTTGGGAAGCTAAGAAACAAGTCGCTCTCCACAGTGCTCTTACAGCCTACCGGGAACATTTCTCACAAAGACCTGTGAAACGCAGTTTCTTCCCAGCCCTGATCTCGCTGAAGTAGTACTTCTGCACTGCCGTGTCCTACATTGCCCTAGAGGTTCAAGGCACAAAGCCCTGCCTTGTTTCTTCAAGGGGAGACATGTCAAAAAGCGTCTTGCTTCCAGCTCTTTTTCAAGATGGGAAAGAACTCGCTTTCCCATGGGCTCTTTCAGCCTACCGGGAACCTGTAATACAAAGACCTGAAACAGAGCTTGTTTGCAGCACTGATGTCGCTGCATTGCAACTTCTGCTCTAAGCCGTGTTCTACATTGCTCTAGAGGTGGAAGTCACAAAGCACTGAGTCATTGCCTACAAAGGAGACAAGCCACAACCAGTCTTGCTTCCAGCTCTTTGAGAAGCGAAGAAACAACTCGTCTCCACAGTGCTCCTGCAGCCTACTGGAAAAATCCCCTTCAAAGGCCTGGGAAACACAGTTACTTACCAGAGCTGAACTCGCTGAAGTAGAACGTCTGCTCTGCTGTGTGCTACATTGCCTTACATGTGCACGGCACAAAGTCCTGGCTTGTTTCCTCAAAGTGAGACAGGTCACAGACCGTCTTGCTTCCAGCTCTTTCGTTAGGTGAGATGGAACTCGCTTTCACCTGGACTCTTACATCCTACTGGGAATCTCTCATACAAAGACCTGAAACGCAGTTTGTTTCCAGCCCTGATCTCGCTGCCTTGGAACTTCTGCTCTAAGTCGTGGTCTACATTGCTCTAGAGGTGGAAGTGACAAAACGCTGACTCATTGCCTCCCAAGGACACAAGCCACAAACGGTCTTGCTTCCAGCTCTTTTGGAAGCTAAGAAACAACTCACTCTCCACAGTGCTCTTACAGCCCACCGGGAACATCTCTTACAAAGGCCTGTGAAACACACTTTCTTCCCAGCCCTGATCACGATGAAGTAGAACTTCTGCTCTGCTGTGTAATACATAGCCCTAGACGTGGAAGTCACAAATCGCAGCCTGGCAAACTGAAGAGGAGACAGGCCACAGACTCTCTTGCTTCCAACTCTTTTGCAAGGTGAGAAAGAACTCACTTTCCCCTGGGCTGTTACACTCTACCGGGAACCTCTAATACAAAGACCTGAAACGAAGTTTGTTTCCAACCCTGATCTCACCCGTTGGAACTTCTGCTCTAAGCCGTGTTCTACATGGTTCTAGAGTTGGAAGTCTCAAAGACCTGAGTCATTGCCTCCAAAGGAGACAAGCCACAAACAGTCTTGCTTCCAGTTCTTTGGGAAGCTAAGAAACAACTGGCTCTCCACAGTGCTCTTTCAGCCTACCGGGAGCATCTCTTACAAAGGCCAGTGAAACACAGTTTCTTTCCAGCTCTGATCTCGCTGTAGTAGAACATATGCTCTGCCTTGTAATACATTGCCCTAGAGGTGGAAGTCACAAAGCCCTGTCTGGGTTCCTTAAGAGGTGACAGGCTACACACCATCTTGTGTCCAGCTCTTTCCCAAGGTGAGAAAGAACTCGCTTTCCCCTGGGCGCTTACAGCCTACCGGACCTCTGATACAAAGACCTGACATGCAGTTTCGTTCCAGCCCAGATCTCGCCACTTTGGAAGTTCTGCTCTAAGCCATGCCCTACATTGCTCTAAAGGTGGAAGTGACAAAGTGCTGACACATTGCCTCCAAAGGAGACAAGCCACAAACGGTCTTCCTTCCAGCTCTTTGGGAGCGAAGAAACATCTCGCTCTCCACAGTGCTCTTGCAGCCTACCGGGAAAATCTCATACAAAGGCCTGTGAAACGCAGTTTCTTTCCAACCCTGAGCACGCTGAAGTAGAACTTCTACTCTGTAGTGTGCTACATTGCCTTCGATGTGCACAGGACAAAGTCCTGAACTGTTTCCTCAAAGGGAGACAGGTCACAGACCATCTGGCTTCCAGCTCTTTAGCATGGTGAGAAAGAACTCGCTTTCTCCTGAACTCCTACAGCCTACTGGGAACATCTCATACAAAGACCTGAAACGCAGTTTGTTTCCAGCCATGATCTCACCGCTTTGTAACGTCTGCTCTAAGCCATGTTCTACACTGCTCTAGAGGTGGAAGTGACAAAACGCTGACTCATTGCCTCCAAAGGTGACAAGACACAAACAGTCTTCCTTCCAGCTCTTTGGGAAGCTAAGAAACAACTGGCTCTCCACAGTGCTCTTACAGCCTACCGGGAACATCTCTTACAAAGGCCTGTGAAACTCACTTTCATCCCAGCCCTGATCACTCTGAAGTAGAACTTCTGCTCTACCGTGTGATACATTGCCCTAGAGGTGGAAGTCACAAAGCCCTGTCTGGCTTCCTTAAGTGGAGACAGGCTACAGACCCTCTTGCTTTCTAAGAACAAGAGATTGCACCTCTGGGGCAATGCAGGAAATGGCAGAGCAGAAGTTCTACTTCAGCGAGATCAGGGCAGGGAAGAAACTGCGTTTCACAGATCATTGTGATAGATGTTCCCGGTAGCTGTAAGAGCACTGTGGAGAGTGACTTGTTGCTTAGCTTCCCAAAGATCTGGAAGCAAGACCGTTTGTGGCTTGTCTCCAGTGGAGTCAATGACTCACCGCTTTCTCACTTCCACCTCCAGAGCAATGTGGGACATGGCTTGGAGCAGAACTTCCAAGGCAGTGAGATCATGGCTGGAAACAAAGTGAATTTCAGGCCTTTGTATGAGAGGTTCCCGGTACGCTGTAAGGGCCCGGTGGAAAGTGACTTCCTTCTCCCCTGCCAAAGAGCTGGAAGCAAGACGGTCTGTGGCCTGTCTCCTCTTAAGGAAGCCAGGCAGGCCATTGTGACTTCCTCCTCTAGGGAAATCTATTACACCTCAGAGCAGAAGTTCTACTTCAGCGAGATCAGGGCTGGGAAGAAACTGAATTTCACAGGCTTTTGTAAGAGAAGTTGCCAGTAGGCTTTAAGAGCACTGTGGAGGGCATGATGTTTCTTAGCTTCCCAAAGAACTAGAATTGAGACCATTTGTGGCTTGTCTCCTTTGGAGGCAATGACTCATAGCTTTGTCACTTCCACCTCTAGAGCAATGTAGGACATGGCTTCGAGTAGAAGTTCCCAGACGGCGAGAACTGGTCTGGAAACAAAGTGTATTTCAAGTCTTTGTATCAGATGTTCCAGATAGGCTGTAAGAGCCCAGGGGAAAGCGAGTTCTTTCTCAATTTTTGAAAGAGCTGGAAGAAAGACTGTCTGTGGTCTGTCTCCACTTAAGGAAGCCAGGCAGGGCTTTGTGACTTCCACCTCTAGTCCAATGTATTACAGGGCAGAGCAGAAGTTCTACTTCAGCGAGATCAGGACTCGGAAGAAACTGCGTTTCACAGTCCTTTGTGAGAGATGTTCCCGGAAGGCTGTAAGAGCACTGTGGTGAGCGAGTTGTTTCTTAGCTTCTGAAACAGCTGGAAGCAAGACGCTTTGTGGCCTGTCTCTCCTTGAGGAAACAAGGCAGGACGTTGTGCCTTGCACCTCTAGGGCAATGTAGGACACGGCAGAGCAGACGTTCTATGTCAGCGAGATCAGGTATTGGAGGAAACTGCATTTCACAGATCTTTGTGAGAGATGTTCCCAGTAGATGTAGGAGCACTATGGAGAGCCACTTGTTTCTAAGTTTCCGAAAGCTGAAAAAAGACGGTTTGTGGCTTGTCTCCTTTGGAGGCAATGACTCAGCATTTTGTGACTTGCACCTCTAGGGCAATGTATGACACCGCAGAGCAGAAGTTCCAAGGCAGCGAGATCAGGGCTGCAAACAAACTGCATTTCAGGTCTTTGTATTATAGGTTCCCGGTAGGCTGTAAGAGCCCAGGGGAAAGCAAGTTCTTTCTCAACTTGCCAAAGAGCTGGAAGCAAGACCGTCAGTGGCCTGTCTCCTCTTAAGGAAGCCAGGCAGGGCTTTGTGACTTCCACCTCTAGGCCAATGTATTACATGGCAGAGTAGAAGTTCTACTTCTGCGAGATCAGGGCTGCAAAAAAATTGCATTCCACAGGCCTTTGTAAGAGATGTTCCCGGTAGGCTGTAAGAGAACTCTGGCGAGCAAGTTGTTTCTTTGCTTCCCAGAGAGCTGGAAGCAAGACCGTTTGTGGCTTGTCTCCTTTGGAGACAATGACTCAGCGGTTTGAGACTTCCACCTCTAGAGCAATGTAGATCGCGGCTTAGAGGAGAAGTTCCTACAGGGCGAGATCAGGGCTGGAAACACACTGCGTTTCAGGTCTTTGTATTAGAGGTTCCTTGTACGATTAACAGCCAGGGGAAAGTGAGTTCTTTCTCACCTTATGAACGAGGTGGAAGCAAGAGAGTCTGTGGCCTGTCTCCTCTTGAATTTGCCAAGCAGGGCTTTGTGATTTCCACCTCTAGGGCAATGTATTACATGGCAGAGCAGAAGTTCTACTTCAGTGTGATCAGGGCTGGGAAGAAAGTGCGTTTCACAGGCCTTTGTGAGAGATGTTCCCAGTAACCTGTAATATCACTATGGATAGCCAGTTGTTTCTTAGCTTCTGAGAGCTGGAAGCTAGACCGTTTGTGGCCTGTCTCGTTTGGAGGCAATGACTCAGCCCTTTGTGACTTCCACCTCTAGAGCAACGTAGGACACGGCAGAGCAGAAGATCTACTTCAGCGAGTCAGGGCTGGGTAGAAACTGCATTTCACAGACTTTGTGAGAGATGTTACCAGTAGAGCGTAAGAGCACTGGGGAGAATGAGGTGTTCCTTAGCTTCCCTAAGAGCTGCAAGCCAAGCGCTTTGTGGCAAGGCTCCCCTTGAAGAAACAAGGCAGGACTTTGTGCCTTGCACCTCTAGGACAATGTAGGATATGGCAGAGCGTAAGTTCTACTTCAGCAATATCAGTGCTGGAAAGAACTTCGTATCACAGGACTTTGTAAGAGATGTTCCCGTTAGTCTGAAAGAGCACTGCAGAGAGCGAGTTGTTTCTTAGCTTCCCAAAGAGCTAGAAGCAAGACAGTTTGTGGCTTGTCTCCTTTGTAGGCAATGACTCAGGGCTTTGTTTCTTCCACCTCTAGAGCAATGTAGAACATGACTTAGGGATGAATTTCCAAGGCGGCAGGATCATGGCGGGAAACAAACTGCGTTTCTGGTCTTCTTATTAGAGGTTCCCAGTAGGCTGTAACAGCCCAGGGGAAAACGAGTTCTTTCTCATCTTGTGAAATAGCTGTAAGGAAGATGGTCTGTGGCCTGTCTCCTCTTGAGGATGCAAGGCAGGGTTTGAGACTTCCACCTCTAGGGAAATGTATTGCACGGCAGAGCACAAGTTCTACATGAGCGAGATCAGGGCTGGGAAGAAACTGCGTTTCACAGGCCTTTGTAAGAGATGTTCCCGCTATGCTGTAAGAGCCCTGTGGAGAGTGAGTTGTTTCCTAGCTTCTGAAAGAGCTGGAAGCAAGACGCGTTGTTTCCTGTCTCCCCTTGAGGAAACAAGGCAGGACATTGTTATTTGCACGTCTAGGGCAATGTAGGACACAGCAGAGCAGAAGTTCTCCTTCAGCAAGATCAGGTCTGGGAAGAAACTGCGTTTCACAGGCCCTTGTGAGAGATGTTCCCAGTAGGCTGTAAGAGCACTGTGGAGAGCAAGTTGTTTTTTATCTTCCCAAAGAGCTGGAAGCAAGACCATTGTGGCTAGTCTCATTTGGTGACAGTGACTCAGCGCTTTGTGTCTTCTAGCTCTAGAGCAATGTAGAAAATGGCTGAGAGAAGAAGTTCCAAGTCGATGAGATCATGACTGGAAACAAACTGCATTTCAGGCCTTCTTATGAGAGGTTCCTGGTAGGCTGTAAGAGCCCTGTGGAAAGTGAGTTCTTTCTCACCTTGTCAAAGAGCTGGAACTGAGACGGTCTGTGTCCTGTCTCCTCTTAAGTAAGCCAGGCAGGCCATTGTGACTTCCATCTCTAGGGCAATGTATGACACAGCAGAGCAGAAGTTCTACTTCAGGGAGATCATGGCTGGAAAGATCTGCGTTTCACAGGCCTTTGTGAGAGATGTTCCCAGTAGGCTGAAAGAGCTTTGTGGAGAGCGATTTGTTTCTTAACTTTCCAAAGACCTGAAAGCAAGACGCTTTGTGGCCTATGTCCCCTTGAGGAAATAAGGCAGGACCTTGTGGATTGCACCTCTAGGTCAATGTAGGACACGGCAGAGCAGACGTTCTACTTCAGCGAGACCAGGGCTGGGAAGAAACTGCATTTCACAGGCCTTTGTGAGACATATTCCTGGTAGTCTGTAAGAGCACTGTGGAGAGTGAGTTGTTTCTTAGCTTCCCAAAGAGCTGGAAGCAAGACACTTTCGGGCCTCTCTCCCCTTGAGGAAAATGGCAGGACCTTGTCCCTTGCAGCTTGAGGGCAATGTGGGACACGGCAGAGCCGAAGTTCTACATGAACAAGATGAGGGCTGGGAAGAACCTGCGTTTCACAGCCCTTTGTAAGAGATGTTCCTGGTAGGCTGTAAGAACACTGTGGACAGTGAGTAGTTTCTTAGATTCCCAAAGAGCTGGAAGCAAGACCGTTTGTGGCTTGTCTCGTTTCACTGCAATGACTCAGCACTTTGTGTCTTCCACCTGTAGAGCAATGTGGGACTTGGCTTAGAGCCGAAGTTCCAAGGCAGAGAGATCATGGCAGGACACAAACTGCATTTCAGGCATTTGTATGAGAGGTTCCCGGTAGGCTATAAGAGCACTGTGGAGAGCCAGTTGTCTCTTAGCTTCCCAAAGAGCTGGAAGCAATACGCTTTGTGGCCTGCCTCCCCTGGAGGAAACAAGGCAGGACTTTGTGACTTGCAACTGCAGGCAATGTAGGACACAGCAGAGCACAAGTTCTACTTCAGCAAGTCCAGGGCTGGAAAGTAACTGCGTTTCACAGGCCTTTGTAAGAGATGTTCCAAGTAGGCTGTAAGAGCACTGTGGAGAGCGAGTTGTTTCTTTGCTTCCCAAAGAGCTGGAAGCAAGACCATTTGTGGCTTGTCTCCTTGGGAGGCAATCACTCAAGGCTTTGTGTCTCCCACCTCTAGAGAAATGTAGGTCATGGCTTAGAGCAGAACTTCCAAGACGGTGAGATCATGAGTGGAAAAAACTGCATTTCAGGCCTTTTTATGAGAGGTTCCCGGTAGGCTTTAAGAGCCCTGTGGAAAGAAAGTTCTTTCTCACCTTGCCAAAGAGCTGGAAGGAAGACGGTCTGTGGCCTGTCTCCTCTTAAGGCAGTAGGCAGGCCATTGTGACTTTCACCTCTAGGGAAATGTATGACACGGCAGAGCAGAACTTCTACTTCAGTGATATCAGGGCTGGGAAGAAACTGCGTTTCACAGGCCTTGGTGAGAGATGTTCTCGGTAGGCCATAAGATCACTGAGGAGAACGAGGTGTTTCTTAGCTTCCCAAACAGCTGGAGGCAAAGCACTTTGTGGCATATCTCCCTTTGAAGAAACAAGGCAGGACTTTGGGCCCTGCACCTCTAGGGCAATGAAGGACATGGCAGAGCAGAAGTTCTACTTCAGCGAGTTCAGGGCTGGGAAGAAACTGCGTTTCACAGGCCTTTGTGAGAGATGTTCCCGGTAGGCTGTAAGAGCACTGAGGAGAACTAGGTGTTTCTTAGCTTCCCAAACAGCTGGAGGCAAAGCGCTTTGTGGCATATCTCCCTTTGAAGAAACAAGGCAGGACTTTGGGCCTTGCACCTGTAGGGCAATGTAGGACATGGCAGAGCAGAAGCTCTACTTCAGCAAGATCAGGGCTGGAAAGAACTGCATTTCACAGACCTTTATGAGAGATGTTGCCAGTAGGCTGTAAGAGCAGTGTGGAGAGCGAGTTGTTTCCTAGCTTCCCAAAGAGCTGGAAGCAAGGCTGTTTGTGGCTTGTCTCCTGTGAAGGAAATGACTCAACACTTTGTCACTTCCACCTCTACAACTATGTAGGACATGGCTTAGAGCAGAAGTTGCAAGGTGGCGATATCTCTGCTGGAAACAAACTTTGGTTCCGGTCTTTCTGTCAGAGGTTCGCAGTAGGCTGTAAGAGCCTAGGGGAAAGTGAGTTCTTTCTCACCTTGCAAAAGAGCTGGAAGCAAGATGGTCTGTGCCCTGTCTCCTCTTAAGGAAGCCAGGCAGGGCTTAGTGACATCCACCTCTAGGGCAATGTATTACATGACAGGGCAGAAGTTCTGCTTCAGGGAGATCAGAGCTGGAAATAAACTGGGTTTCAGAGGATTTGTGAGAGTTGTTCCCGGAAGGTCGTAAGAGCACTGTTGAGATGGAGTTGTTTCTTAGCTTCCCAAAGAGCTGAAAGCAAGACCATTTATGGATTGTCTCCTTAATGGCAATGACTCAGCCCATTGTCACTTCCACCTCTAGAGCAATGTAGGACGTTGCTTAGAGCAGAAGTTCCATTCGGTGAGATCAGGGCTGGAAACAAACTGCGTTAGAGGTCTTTGTATGAGAGGTTTCCGGTAGGCTGTAAGAGCCCAGGGGAAATCAAGTTCATTTTCACCTTGTGAAAGAGCTAGAAGCAAGACAGTCTGTGGCCTGTCTCCTCTTAAGGACCCAAGATGGGCTTTGTGACTGCCACCTCTAGGGCAATGTATTACACGGCAGAGCTAAAGTTCTACTTCAGCGAGATCAGGCCTGGGAAGGAACTGCGTTTCACAGGACTTGTGACAGATATTCCCGGTAGGCCATAAGAGCACTGTGGAGAGCGAGTTGTTTCTTAGATTCCCAGATATCTGGAAGCAAGACCGTTTGTGGCGTGTCTCTTTTGGAGGAAATGAATCAGCCCTTTGTCACTTCCACTTCTAGAGCAATGTAGGACATGGCTTAGTGCAGAAGAACCAAGTTGGCGAAATCAGTGCTGGGAAAAATCAGCATTTCGGGAGTTTGTATGACAGGTTCCAGGTAGGCTGTAACAGCCCAGGGGAAAGCAAGTTCTTTCTCACCTTGCCAAAGAGCTGGAAGAAAGATGGTCGGTGGCCTGTCTCCTCTTGAGGATGCCAGGCTGTGCGTTTTGACTTCCAACTCTATGGCAATGAATTACACCACAGAGCAGAAGTCCTACTTCAGTGAGATCAGGGCTGGGAAGAAACTGCGTTTCACAGGCCTTTGTAAGAGATGTTCCCGGTAGGCTGTAAGAGCACTGTGGAGAGCCAGTTGTGTCTTAGCTTCCCAAAGAGCTGGAAGTAAGATCGTTTGTGGCTTGTCTCCTTTGGAGGCAATGAATCAGTTTTAGTGACTTCCACCTCTAGAGCAATGTAGGGCATGGCTTAGAGCTGAAGATCCAAGGTGGCGAGATAAGGGCTGGAAAAAAACAGCTTTTCAGGTCATTGTATGAGAGATTCCCGGTAAGCTGTAAGAGCCCAGGGGAAAGTGAGTTCTTTCTCACCTTGCCAAAGAGCTGGATGCAAGACGGTCTGTGGCCTGTCGCCTCTCTAGGAAGCCAGGCAGGGCTTTGTGACTTCCTCCTCTAGGTCAATGTATTACAAGGCAGAGCGAAGTTCTACCTCAGCCAGATCAGGGCTGGGAAGAAACTGCGTTTCACAGGCCTTTGTGAGAGATGTTCCCGCTAGGCTGTAAGAGCACAGTGGAGAGCAAGTTGTTTCCTAGTTTCCCAAAGAGCTGGAAGCAATACGCTTTGTGGCCTTTCTCCCCTTGAGGAAACAAGGCAGGACATTGTGCCTTGCACCTCTAGTTCAATGTAGGACACGGCAGAGCAGAAGTGCTACTTCAGCGAGATCAGGGCTGAAAAGAAAGTTCATTTCCCAGTCCTTTGTGAGTGATGTCCCCAGTAGGCTGTAAGAGAACTCTGGAGAGCGAGTTGTTTCTTAGCTTCCCAAAGAGCTGTTACCAAGAAGCTTTGTGGCCTTCCTCTCCTAGAGGAAACAAGGCAGGACATTGTGCCTTGCACCTCTATTTCAATGTAGGACACGGCAGAGCAGAAGTTCTGCTTCAGTGAGATTAGGGATGGGAAGAAACTGGGTTTCACAGATCTTTGTGAGAGATGTTCCCGGTAGCTGTAAGAGCACTGTGGAGAGAGGCTTGTTTCTTAGCTTCCCAAAGAGCTGGAAGCAAGACCGTTTGTGGCTTGTCTCCTTTGGCGACAATGACTCAGAGCTGTGTGTCTTCCATCTCTAGAGTAATGTGGGACATGACTTAGAGAAGACGTTGCAAAGTGCTGAGATCATGGTTGGAAGCAAACTGCATTTCAGCTCCTTGTATGAGGGGTTCCTGGTAGGCTGTAAGAGCCTCGTGGAAAGCGAGTTCTTTCTCACCTTGCCAAAGAGCTGGAAGCAAGACGGTCTGTGGTCTGTCTCCTCTAAAGGAAGCAAGGCAGTCCATTTTGACTTCCACCTCTAGGGAAATGTATTACACGGCAGAGCAGAAGTACTACTTCAGCGAGATCAAGGCTGGGAAGAAACTGTGTTTCACAGGCCTTTGCAAGAAATGTTCCCAGTAGGCTATAAAAGCACTGTGGAGAATGAGTTGTTTCTTAGCTTCCCAAAGAGCTGAAAAGATGGCACTTTGTGGCCTGTCTCCCCTTGAGGAAACAAAGCAGGACTTTACGCTTTGTACCTCTAGGGCAACGTAAGACACGGCAGAGCAGAAGCCCTACTTCAGCAAGATCAGGGTTGGGAAGAAATTGCATTTCATGGGCCCGTGTGAGAGATGTCCCAAGTAGGCTGTAAGAGGACTGTGGAGACTGAGTTGTTTCTTAGCTTCCCAAACAGCTGGAAGCAAGACTGTTTGTGGCTTGTCTCCTATGGTGGCATTGACTCAGGGCTGTGTGTCTTCCATCTCTACAGCAATGTAGGAGATGGCTTAGAGGATAAATTCCAAGATGGTGAGATAATGACTGGACAGAAACTTCATTTCAGGCCTTTTATTGAGAGGTTCCCGGTAGGCTGTAAGAGCCCTGTGTAAAGCCTGTTCTTTCTCAACTTGCCCAATAGCTGGAAGCTAGACGCTTTGTGGCCTGTCTCCCCTTGAGGAAACCAGGCAGGACATTGTGCCCTGCACCTCTAGGGCAATGTAGGACACGGCAGAGAAGAAGTTCTAATTCAGCGAGATCAGGGCTGGAAAGACACTGGGTTTCACAGGCCTTTGTAAGACATGTTCCTGGTAGGCTGTAAGAGCACTGTGGAGAGCAAGTTGTTTCTTAGCTTCCCAAAGAGCTGGAAGCCAGATCGTTTGTGGCTTGTCTCCTTTGCTGGCAATGAATCAGCAATTTGTCACTTCCACCTCTAGAGCAATGTAGGATATGGCTTTGAGCAGAAGTTCCTAGGTGGCGAGATCTGGGCTGGTAACAAACTGTGTTTCAGGTCTTTGTATGAGAGGTACCCAATAGGGTGTAAGAGCCCAGGGGAAAGCAAGTTCTTTATCACATTGTGAAAGACCTGGAAGCAAGATGGACTGTGGCCTGAGTCCTCTTTAGAAAGCCAGGCAGGGCTTTGTGACTTCCTCTTCTAGGGCAATGTATTACATGGCAGAGCAGAAGCTCTACTTCAGCGATATCAGGGCTGCGAAGAAACTGCATTTCACAGGCATTTGTGAGAAATGTTCCTGCTAGGATGTAAGAGCCCAGTGGAGAGCGAGTTGTTTCTTAGCTTCCCAAGGAGCTGGAAGCAAGACGCTTTGTGTCCTGTCTCCCCTTGGGGCAACAAGGCAGGACATTGTGCCTTGCACCTCTAGGGCAATGTAGAACCCGGCAGAGCAGAAGTTCTACTTCAGCGAGATCAGGGCTGGGAAGAAATGGCCTTGCACAGGCTTTTGTGAGAGATGTTCCTGCTAGGCAGTAAGAGCACTGTGGAGAGCGAGTTGTTTCTTAGCTTCCAAAAGAGCTGGAAGCAAGACCGTTTGTGGCTTGTCTCCTGTGGCGGCAATGACTCAGTGCTTTGTGTCTTCCATCTCTAGAGCAATGTGGGACACGGCTGAGAGCTGAAGTTCCAAGGCGGTGGGTTTATGGCTGGAAACAAACTGCATTTCAGGCCTTTGTATGTGAGGTTCACGGTAGGCTGTAAGAGCCCAGTGGAAAGCGAATTCTTTCTCACCATGCCAAAGAGCTGGATGGGAGACGGTCTGTGGCCTGTCTCCTCTTAAGGAAGTCAGGCAGGCCATTGTGACTTCCACCTCTAGGGAAATGTATTACATGGCACAGCAGAAGTTCTACTTCAGGGAGATCAGGACCTGGAAGAAACTGTGTTTCACAGGCCTTTGTAATATATTTTCCCAGTAGGCTTTAAGAGCACTGTGGAGAGGGGGTTGTTTCTTAGCTTCCCAAAGAGCTGGAAGCAAGACTGTTTGTCACTTGTCTGCTTTGAAGGCAGTGACTCATAGCATTGTCACTTCCACCTCTAGAGCAATGTAGGACATGGCTTCGAGTAGAAGTTCCAAGTGGGTGAGAAATGGGCTGGAAACAAACTGCATTTCAGATCGTTGTATCAGAAGTTCCCGAAGGCTGTTAGAGCCCAGGGAAAGCGAGTTCTTTCTCACCTTGCGAAAGAGCTGGAAGCAAGAAGGTCTGTGGCCTGTCTCAACTTAAGGAAGTCAGGCAGGGCTTTGTGACATCCACGTCTAGGCCAATGTATTACACCGCAAAGTAGAAGTTCTACTTCAGCGAGATCAGGGCTGGGAAGAAACTGCGTTTCACAGGTCTTTGTGAGAGATGTTCCCGGTAGGCTGTAAAAGCACTGGTGAGAGCTAGTTGTTTCTTAGCTTCCCAAAGATCTAAAAACAAGAAGCTTTGTGGCCTGTCTCCCCTTGAGGAAACAAGACAGGACGTTGTGCCTTGCACCTCTAGAGCAATGTACAACACGGCAGAGCAGATGTTCTACCTCAGTGAGTTCAGGGCTGGGAAGAAACTGCGTTTCACAGATCTTTGTGAGAGACGGTCCCGGTAGAAGTAAGAGCACTATGGAGATGCAGCTGCTTCTTAGCTTCCGAGCGCTGGAAGCAAGAACGTTTGTGGCTTGTCTGCTTTGGAGGTAATGACTCAGCGTTTTGTCACTTCCACCTCTAGAGCAATGAAGAACATGGCTTAGAGCAGATGTTCCAAGGCGGCGAGTTCAGGGCTAGAAACAAACTGCGTTTCAGGTCTTTGTATGAGAGGTTCCCAGTAGGCTGTAAGAGTCCAGGAGAAAGCGAGTTCTTTCTCACCTTGCGAAAGAGCTGGAAGCAAGACGGTCTGTGACCTGTCTCCCTTTGAGGAAACAAGGCAGGACTTTGTCCCGTGCACATGTAAGGCAATGTAGGACAGGACAGAGTAGAAGTTCTACTTCAGCGTGCTCAGGGTTGGAAAGAAACTGGGTTTCACAGGCCTTTGTACGAGATGTTCCCGTAGGCTGCAAGAGCACTGTGGAGAGTTAGTTGTTTCTTAGATTCCCAGAGAGCTGGAAGAAAGACGCTTTGTGGCCTGTCTTCTCTTGAGGAAACAAGGCAGGACTTTTTGCCTTGCAACTCTAGGCAATGTAGGACACGCAGAGCACAAGTTCTACATCAGCGAGTTCAGGGCTGGTGAGTAAATGTGTTTCCCAGACCTTTGTAAGAGATTTTCCCGGTAGGTTGCAGGAGCACTGTGGAGAGCGAGATATTTCTTAGATTCCCAAAGAGCTGGAAGAAAGATGCTTTGTGGCCTGTCTTCTCTTGAGGAAACAAGGCAGGACTTTGTGCCAAGCACCTCTAGGGCAATGCATGACACGGCAGAGCAGAAGTTCTACTTCAGCGAGATCATGGCAGGAAAGAAACTGGGTTTCACAGGCCTTTGTGAGAGATGTTCCCGGTAGCCTGTAAGAGCACTATGGAGAGCGAGTTGTTTCTTAGCTTCCCAAAGAGCTGGAAGAAACACCGTTTGTGGCTTGTCTTCTTTGAAGGCAATGACTCATCGCTTAGTGATTTCCACCTCTAGAGCAACTTAGAACAAGGCTTAGAGCAGAAGTTCCAAGGCAGGGATATCAGTGCTGGAAACAAACTCCATTTCAGGTCTTTGTATTAGAGGTTAACGGCAGGCTGTAAGAGCCCAGGGGAAAGCGAGTTCTTTTGAACCTTGTGAAAGAGCTGGAAACAAGACCGGCTGTGGGCTGTCTCCTCTTAAGGAAGCCAGGCAGTGCTTTGTGACTTCCACCTATAGGGCAATGTATTATATGGTAGAGCAGAAGTTCTTCTTCAGCGAGATCTGGACTGGGAAGAAACTGCGTTTCACAAGCCTTTGTGAGAGATCTTCCCGGTAGGCTGTAAGAGCACTGTGGAGAGCAAGTTCTTACCTTTCCAAAAACCTGGAAGAAAGACGCTTTGTTGCCTGTCTCCCCTTGAGGAAACAAGGCAGGACTTTGTGCCTTGCACCTCTAGGGCAATGTAGGACACAGCACAGCAGAAGTTCTACTTCATCAAGATGAGGGCTGGAAAGAAACTGCTTTTCACAGGCTTATGTGACAGATGTTCCCAGTAGGCTGCAGGAGGACTGTGGAGAGCGAGTTGTTTCTTAGATTCCCAAAGAGCTGGAAGCAAGACGCTTTCTGGCCTGTCTCCTCTTTAGAAAACAAGGCAGGACATTGTGACTTGAAACTCTAGGCCATGTAGGACACGGCAGAGCACAATTTCTACTTCAGCGAGTTCAGGGCTGGAAAGTAACTGTGATTCACAGGCCTTTGTAGGAGATGTTCCCAGCAGGCTGTAAGGGCACTGAGGAGAGAGAGTTGTTTCTTAGCTACCCAAAGAGCTGGAAGCAAGACGCTTTGTGGCCTGTCTCCCCTTGAGGAAACGAGGCAGGACTTTGTGGGTTGCACCTCTAGGGCAATGTAGGACCGGCAGAGGAGAAGTTCTGCTTCAGCGAGATCAGAGATGGGAACAAACTGCGTTTCACTGATCTTTGTGAGAGATGTTTACGGTAGCTGTAATGGCACTATCTAGAGCCAGGTGTTTCTTAGCTTCCGATTCCTGGAAGCAAGACCATTTGTGGCTTGTCTCCTTTGGAGGCAATGACTCAGCCCTTTGTGACTTCCACCTCTAGAGAAATTTAGGACACGGCAGAGCAGAAGCTCTACTTCAGCGAGATCAGGGATGGGAACAAACTGCGTTTCACAGATCTTTGTGAGAGATGTTCTCAGTAGCTGTAAGAGCACTAGGGAGAGTGCCTTGTTTCTTAGCTTCCAAAAGAGCTGGAATCAAGACGCTTTGTGTCCTGCCTCCCCTTCAGGTAACAATGCACGACATTGTGCCTTGCACTTCTAGGGCAATATAGGACACGACAGAACAGAAGTTCTACATTAGTGTGATCATGGTTGGGAAGAAACTGCGTTTCACAGACCTTTGTGAGAGATGTTCCCGGTAGGCTGTAAGAGCACTGTGGACAGTGAGTTGTTTCTTAGCTTCCCAAAGAGCTGGAAGCAAGGACGTTTGTGGCTTTTCTCCTTTGGCGGAAATGACTCAGCGCTGTGTGTCTTCCATCTCTAGAGCAATGTGGGACATGGCTTAGAGCAGAATTTCCAAGGTGGAGAGATCATGGCTGCAAACCAACAGAATTTCAGGCCTTTGTTTGAGAGGTTCCCGGTAGGCTGTAAGAGCCCTGTGGAAAGTGAGTTCTTTCTCACCTTGCCAAAGAGCTGGAAGCGAGATGGTCTGTGGCCAGTCTCCTCTTCAGGAAGCCAGGCAGACCATTGTGACTTTCACTTCTAGGGCAATGTATTACACGGCAGAGCAGAAATTCTACATCAGTGAGATCAGGGCTGGGAAGAAACTGCATTTCACAGGCCTTTGTAAGAGATATTCCCGGTAGGCTCTCAGAGCACTGTGGAGAGCGAGTTGTTTCTTAGCTTCCCAAAGAACTGGAAGCAAGACGCTTTGTGTCCTGCCTACATTTGAGGAAACAAGGCAGGACATTTTGCCTTGGACCTCTAGGGCAATGTAGGACATGGCAGAGCAGAAGTTCCACTTGAGCGAGATCAGGTTTGGGAAGGAAATGTGTTTCACAGGCCTTAGTGAGAGATGTTCCTGGTAGGCTGTAAGAACACTATGGAGAGCCAGTTGTTTCTAAGCTTCCCAAAGAGCTGGAAGCGAGACTGTTTGTGGTTTGTCTGCTTTGGAGGCAAAGACTCATTGCTTTGTCACTTCCACCTCTAGAGCAATGTAAGACAGGGCTTCGAGTAGAAGTTCCAAGGTGGCGAAAACTGGGCTGGAAACAAACTGCATTTAAGGTCTTTGTATCAGAAGTTCCCGATAGTCTTTAAGAGCAGAGGGGAAATCGAGTTCTTTCTCACCTTGCCAAAGAGCTGGTAGCAAGAGGGTCTGTGGCCTGTCTCCTCTTAAGCACGCCAGGCAGGCCATTGTGACTTCGACCTCTAGGGAAATGTATTACACGTCAGAGCAGAAGTTCTACTTCAGCGAGCTCAAGGCTGGGAAGAAACTGCGTTTCACAGGCCTTTGTAAGAGATGTTCCCGGTAGGCTGTAGAGCACGTTGGAGAGAGATTTGTTTCTTAGCTTCCAAAACAAGTGGAAGCAAGAAGCTTGTGGCCTGTCTCCCCTGGAGAAAACAACTCAGCACTTTGTGCCTTGCACCTCTAGGGCAATGTGGGACACAGCAGACCAGAATTTCTTCTTCAGTGAGATCAGGGCTGGTAAGAAACTTCGTTTCACAGGCCTTTGTGAGAGATGTTGCCAGTAGGCTTAAGAGCACTGTGGAGGCTGAGATGCTTCTTAGCTTCACAAAGAGCTGGAAGCAAGACGCTTTGTGGCCTGTCTCCTCTTTAGGAAACAAGGCAGGACCTTGTGCCTTGCACCTCTAGGGCAATGTGGGACATGGCAGAGCAGAAGTTGTACTTCAGCAATATCAGGGCTTGGAAGAAACTGCGTTTCACAGATCTTTCTGAGAGTTCTTCCCAGTAGGCTGTAAGAGCACTGTGGTGAGTGCGTTGTTTCTTAGATTCCCAAAGAGCTGGCAGCAAGCCCGAATGTGCCTTGTCTCCTTTGGCGGCAATGATTCAGCGCTTTATGTCTTCCGTCTCTAGAGCAATGTGGGACATGGCTTAGAGCAGAGGTTCCAAGGTAGTGAGTCATGGCCGGAAACAAACTGCATTCCAGGCCTTTGCATGAGAGGTTCCCGGTAGGCTGTAAGAGCCCTGTGGATAGCGAGTTCTTTGTCACCTTGCGAAAGAGATGGAGGTGAGACGGTCTGTGTTTTGTCTCCTCTTAAGGAAGCCTGGCAGGCCATTGTGACTTCCATCTCTAGGGAAATGTATTACATGTCAGAGCAGAAGTTCTACTTCAGCATGATCAAGGCTGGGATGAAACTGCGTTTCACATGCATTTGGAAGAAATGTTCCTGGTAGGCTGTAAGAGCACTGTGGAGACCAAGTTGTTTGTTAGCTTCCCAAAGGTCTGGAAGCAAGAATCTTTGCGGCAAGACGTCCCTTGAGAAAACAAGGCGAATCTTTGTGCCTTGGACCTCTAGGGCAATGTAGGACACGGCAGGGCAGAAGTTATACTTCAGGGATATCACGGCTAGAAATAAAGTGTGTTTAACAGCCCTTAGTAAGAGATGTTCCCGGTACGCTATAACAGCAAGATGGAGAGCCAGTCGTTTCCTATCTTCCGAGAGCTGGAAGCAAGACCCTTTGTGGCTTGTCTTCTTTGGAGGCAATGACTCATAGCTTTGTCACTTCCACCTCTAGAGCAATGTAGAACACGGCAGAACAGAAGTCCTAATTCAGCGAGATCAGGGCTGGAAAGAAACTGCATTTCACAGGCCTTTATAAGAGATGTTCCCGGTAGGCTGTAAGAGCACTGTGGAGAGGGAGTTGTTTCTTAGCTTCCCAAAAGAGCTGGAAGCAAGACTGTTTGTGGCTTGTCTCTTTTGGCGGCAATGAGTCAAGGCTTGGTGTCTTCCACCTCTAGAGCAATGTAGGCCATGGCTTAGGGCAGAACTTCCAAGGTGGTGAGATCATGACTGGAAACAAACTGCATTTCAGGCCTTTTTATGAGAGGTTCACGGTAGGCTGTAAGAGACCTGTGGAAAGCGAGTTCTTTCTCACCTTGCGAAAGAGCTGGAAGCAAGATGGTCTGTGGCCTGTCTCCTCTTCAGGAAGTCAGGCATCTCATTGTGCCTTGCACCTCTAGGGCAATGTATTACACTGCAGGGCAGAAGTTCTGCTTCAGAGAGATCAGGGCTGGAAAGAAACTGCGTTTCATAGAATTTGTGAGAGATGTTCCTGGTAGGCCGTAAGAGCACTGGGGAGAGCCAGATGTTTCTTAGTTTCCCAAATATCTGGAAGCAAGAATCTTTTTGGCCTGTCTCCCCTTGAGGAACCAAGGCAGAACATTGTGCATTGCACCTCTAGGGCAATGTAGGACATGGCAGAGCAGAAGTTCTACTTCAGCTATATCAGGGCTGGGAAGAAACTGCGTTTCACAGGCCTTTTTGTGAGATGTGCCCAGTCGGCTCTAAGAGCACTCTTGAGAGCGAGTTGTTTCTTAGCTTTCCAAAGAGATGGAAGAAAGACCGCATTTGGCTTGCCTCCTTTGGAGGCAATGACTCAGCGCTTTATCACTTCCAAATCTAGAGCAATGTAGGACATGGCTTATAGCAGAAGTTCCAAGGCTCTGACATCTGGGCTGGAAACAAACTGCAATTCATGTTTTTGTATGAGAGGTTCATGTTAGGCTGTAAGAGCCCAGGGGAAAGGGACCTTTTTCTCACCTTGCAAAAGAGCTGGAGGAAGATGGTCTGTGGCCTGTCTCATCTTAAGGGAGCCAGGCAGCGCTTTGTGACATCCACCTCTAGGGAAATGTATTACACGGCAGAGCAGAATTTCTACTTCAGGGAGATCATGGCTGGGACGAAACTGCGTTTCACAGGATTTGTGAGAGATGTTCCCGGTAGGCTGTAAGAGCACTGTGGAGAGCGAGTTGTTTCTTACCTTCCCAAAGAGCTGGAAGGAAGACCCTTTGTGGCCTGTCTCCTTTGGAGGCAATGACTCAGCGGTTTGTGACTTCCACCTCTAGAGCAATGTAGAACAAGACTTAGAGATGAATTTCCAAAGCGGTGAGATGAGGGCTGGAAACAAAGTGCGTTTCATGTCTTTGTATTAGAGGTTCCCGGCAGGCTGTAATATCCCAATGGAAAACGAGTTCTTTCTCACATTGCGAAAGAGCTGGAAGCAAGATGGTCTGCGGCATGTCTCCTCTTGAGGATGCCAGGCAGGGCTTGGGACTTCCACCTCTAGGGCAATGTATTACACGGCAGGGCAGAAGTTCTACTTCAGCGAGATCAGGGCTGGGAAGAAATTGCTTTTCATGGGTCCGTGTGAGAGATGTCCCCGGTAGTATGTTAGAGGACTGTGGAGAGCGAGTTGTTTCTTAGCTTTCAAACAGTTGGAAGCAAGACCGTTTGTGGCTTGTCTCATTTGGCGGCATTGACTCAGTGCTTTGTGTCTTCCACCTGTAGAGCAATGTAGGACATGGCTTAGGGAAGAACTTCCAGTGCGGTGAGATCATGGCTGGAAATAAACTGCATTTCAGGCCTTTGTATGAGACGTTCCCGTTAGGCTGTAAGAGCCCTGTGGAAAGCATGTTCTTTCTCACCTTGAAAATGAGGTGGAAGCGAGACGGTCTGTGGCCTGTCTCCACTTAAGAAAGTCAGGCAGCCCATTGTGAGTTCCCCCTCTAGGGAAATGACTTACATGGCAGAGCAGAAGTTCTACTTCCGCGAGATCAGGGCTGGAAAGAAACTTCATTTCCCAGTCCTTTGTGAGAGATGTTCCCTGCAGGCTGTAAAAGCACTCTGGAGAGCGAGTTGTTTCTTAGCTTGCCAAAGAGCTGGAACCAAGAAACTTTGTGGCGTTTCTCCCCTTGAGGAAACAATTCAGGACATTGTGCCTTGCACCTCTATTTCAATGTAGGACACAGCAGAGCAGAACTTCTACTTCAACGAGATCAGGGCTGGAAAGACACTGCGTTTCACTGGCCATTGTCAGAGATGTTCCCGATAGGCTGTAAGATCACTTGGAGAGCGAGTTGTTTCTTGGCTTCCCAAACATCTAGAAGCAAGAAGGTTTGTGGCCTGTTTTCCATTGAGGAAACAAGGCAGGACTTTGTGCCTTGGACCTCTATGGCAATGTAGGCCACAGCAGGGCAGAAGTTCTACTTCAGGGATATCAGGGCTGGAAAGGAACAGCGTATCACAGGTCTTTGTAAGAGATGTTCCCGGTAGGCTGTAAGAGCACTGTGGAGAGCGAGTTGTTTCTTTGCTTCTGAGAGCTGGAAGCAAGACCGTTTGAGGCTTGTCTCCTTTGGAGGCAATGACTCATAGCTTTGTCACTTCCACCTCTAGAGCAATGTAGAACATGGCAGAGCAGAAGTTCTACTTCTGCGAGATGAGGGATGGGAAGAAACTGCCTTTCACAGATGTTTGTGAGAGATGTTCCTGGTAGGCCGTAAGAGCCCTGTGGAGAGTGAGTTGTTTCTTACTTCCCAAAGAGCTGGAAGCAAGACCATTTATGGCTTTTCTCCTTTGGCGGCAATGACTCAGCACTTTCTGTCTTCCACCTCTAAAGCAATTTGGGACATGGCTTAGAGCAGAAGTTCCAAGGCGGTGAGAACATGGCTGCAAACCAACTGCATTTCAGGCCTTTGTTTGAGAGGTTCCCGGTAGGCTGTAAGAGCCCTGTGGAAAGCGAGTTCTTTCTCAACTTGCCCAAGAGCTGGAAGTGAGATGCTTTGTTGCCTGCCGCCCCTTGAGGAAACAAGGCAGGAGTTTGTGCCTTGCACTCCTAGGGCAATGTAGGACATGGCAGAGCAGAATTTCTACTTCAGCGAGATCAGGGATGGAAATAACTGCGGTTCACAGGCCTTTGTATAGATGTTCCCGTTGGGCTGTAAGATCACTGTGGAGAGCAACTTGTTTCTTAGCTTCCCAAAGAGCTGGAAGCAAGACCGTTTGTGGCTTGTCTCCTTTGGAGGCAATGACTCAGGGGTTTGTCACTTCCACCTCTAGAGCAATGTAGAACACGACTTAGAGATGAATTTCCAAGCTGGCGAGATGTGGACTGGAAACAAACTGCATTCCAGCTCTTTGGATTAGTGGTTCACAGTAGGCTGTAACAGCCCAGGTGAAAACGAGTTCTTTGTCACATTGCAAAAGAGCTGGAAGCAAGATGGTCTGTGGCCTGTCTCCTCTTGAGGATGCCAGGCAGTGTTTGGGACTTCCACCTCTGGGGCAATGTTTTGCACGGCTTAGCAGAAGTCCTACTTGAGCGAGATGAGGTCTGGGAAGAAACTGTGTTTCACAGGCCTTTGTAAGAGATGTTCCCGGTATGCTGTAAGAGCACTGTGGAGAGCAAGTTGTTTCCTGGCTTCAGAAAGAGCTGGAAGCAAGACACGTTATTTCCTGTCTCCACTTGAGGAAACAAGGCAGGACACTGTTCCTTGCACCTCTAGGGCTATGTAGAACACAGCAGAGCAGAAGTTTTACTTGAGAGAGATCAGGGCTGGGAAGAGACTGCGTTTCACAGGCCTTTGTCAGAGATGTTCGCCGTCAGTTGTAAGAGCACTGAGGAGAGCGAGTTGTTTCTTAGCTTCCCAATAGCTGGAAGAAAGACGCTTTGTGGCCTGTCTCCCCTTGAGAAATCAAGGCAGGACATTGTTCCTTGAACCTCTAGGGCAATGTAGGACATGGCAGCACACAAGTTCTACTTCAGAGAGATCAGGGCTGGGAATAAACTGCGTTTCACGGGCCTTTGTGAGAGATGTTACTGGTAGGCTGTCAGAGCACTGTGGAGAGCGAGTTGTTTCCTAGCTTCCGAAAGAGCTGGAAGCAAGATGCTTTGCGGAGTTTGTCCCCTTGAGGAAAGAGGGCAGGACTTTGTACCTTGCACCTCTAGGGCAATGTAGGACACAGCAGAGTGGAAGTTCTACTTCAGCGAAGTCATGGCTGGAAAGTCACTGCGTTTCACAGGCCTTTGTAAGAGATGTTCCCAGTAGGCTGTAAGAGCACTGTGCAGAGCGAGTTCTTTCTCACCTTGCCAGAGAGCTGGAAGTGAGACGGTCTGTGGCTTGTCTCCTCTTGAGAAAGCCAGGCAGGGCTTTGTGACTTCCACCTCTAGGGTAATGTGTTACACGGCAGAGCAGAAGTTCTACTTCAGTGAGATCATGTTTGGCAAGAACCTGCGCTTCACTGGCCTTCGTAAGAGATGTTCCCAGTAGGCTGTAAGAGCACTGTGGAGAGCGAGTTGTATCTTAGCTTCCGGAAGAGCTGGCAGCAAGAATGGTTGTGGCTTGTCTCCTGTGGCGACAGTGACTCAGCGCTTTGTGTCTTCCATCTCTAGAGCACTGTGGGACATGGCTTAGAATAGAAGTTCCAAGGTGGTGAAATCATGGCTGGAAACAAACTGCATTTCAGGACTTTGTATGAGAGTTTCCAGGTAGGCTGTAAGAGCGCTGTGGAAAGCGAGTTCTTTCTCACCTTCCCAAAGAGCTGGAAGCCACACGGTCTGTTGCCTGTCTCATTTTAAGGAAGACAGAATGGCCATTGTGACTTCCACCTCTAGGGAAATGTATTACATGGCAGAGCTGAAGTTCTACTATAGCCAAATCAGGGCTGGGAAGAAACTGCGTTTCACAGGCCTTTGTAAGTGATGTTCCCGGTAGGCTGTCAGAGCACTGTGGAGAGCGAGTTGTTTCTTAGCTTAACAAAGAGCTGGAGGCAAGACGCTTTGTGGCCTGTCTCCCCTTGAGGAAACAATGCAGGACATTTTTCTTGCACCTCTACTGCAACATAGGACACGGCAGAGCAGAAGTTCTACTTCAGCGAGATCAGGGCTGGGAAGAAACTGCGTTGCACAGGCCTTTGTGAGAGCTGTTCCCGGTAGGCTGCAAGAGCACTGAGGAAAGCATGATGTTTCTTAGATTACCAAAGAGCTTGAAGCAACACGATTTGTGGCCTGTCTTCCCTTGAGGAAACAAGGCAGGAGTTTGTGCATTGCACCTCTAAGGCAATTTAGGATACGACCCAGCAGAAGTTCTACTTCAGCGAGATCAGAGCTGGAAAGAAACTGCGTTTCACAGGCCTTTGTAAAAGATGATCCCGGTAGACTGTAAGAGCACTGTGGAGAGTGAGCTGTTTCTTAGCTTCCCAAAGAGCTGGGGATTAGAGCATTTTTGTCTTGTCTCCTGAGGCGGCAGTGACTCAGTGCTTTGTGTCTTCCATCTCTAGAGCAATGTGGGACATGGCTTAGTGCATAACTTCCAAGGCGTTGAAATCATGGCTAGAAACAAACTGAATTTTAGGCCTTTGTATCAAAGGTTCCCGGTAGGCTGTAAGAGCCCTGTGGAAATCGAGTACTTTCTCACCTTGCCAAAGAGCTGGTTGCCAGACGGTCTGTGGTCTGTCTCCACTTAAGGAACCAAGGCAGGCCATTGTGACTTCCACCTCTATTGAAATGTATTACACGGCAGAGCAGAAGTTCTAGTTCAGCGAGATCATGGCTGGGAAGAAACTGCGTTTCACAGGCCTTTGTAAGAGATGTTCCTGGTAGGCCGTAAGAGCACTGTGGAGAGCGAGTTTGTTCTTAGCTTCCCAAAGATCTGTAAGCAAGAGTCTTTGTGGCCTGTCTCCCCTTGAGGAAAGAAGGAAGGACATTGTGCCTTGCACCTCTAGGGCAATGTAGGACATGGCAGAGCAGAAGTTCTACCTCAGCGAGATCAGGGCTGGAAAGAAGCTGTGTTTCACAGGCCTTTGTGAGAGATGTTTCTGGTACCCTGTAAGAACACCGTGGAGAGCAAGATGTTTCTTAGCTACCCAAAGAGCTGGAAGCAAGACCCTTTGCGGCTTCTGTCCTTTGGAGGCACTGCCTCAGCGCTTAGTGACTTCCACCTCTAGAGCAAAGTAGGTCATGGTTTAGAGCAGAAGTTCCAAGGCGTCGAGATCAGGGCTGGAACAAACTGCATTTCAGGGCTTTGTATGAGAGGTTCCCGGTAGGCTGTAAGAGCCCAGGGGAAAGTGAGTTCTTTCTCACCTTGCCAAAGAGCTGGAAGCGAGACGGTCTGTGGCCTGTCTCCTCTTAAGGAAGTCGGGCAGGCCATTGTGACTTCCACCTTTAGGGAAATGTATTACATGGCAGAGCAGAAGTTCTACTTCAGCGAGAACAGGGCTGGGAAGAAACTGCGTTTCACAGATCTTTTTGAGAGATTTCCCGGTAGCTGTAACAGCACTATGGAGAGCCAGTTGTTTCTTAGCTTTAGAGTGCTGAAAGCAAGACCGTGTGTGGCTTGTCTCCTTTGAAGGCAATGACTCAGACCTGTGTGACTTCCAACTCTGGAGCAATGTAGGACAAGGCAGAGTAGAAGTTCTAGTTCAGCGAGATCAGGCATGGGAAGAAACTGCATTTAACAGGCCTTTGTGAGAGATGTTCCTGGTAGGCTGTCAGAGCAGTGCGGAGAGCGAGTTGTTTCTTAGCTTCCAAAAGAGCTGGAAGCAAGACGCCTTGTGGAGTTTCTCCTCTTGAGGAAAGAAGGCAGGACTTTGTGCCTTGCACCTCTAGGGCAATGTAGGCCACGGCAGAGCGGAAGTTCTACTTCAGAGCTTTCAGGGCTGGAAACAAACTGTGTTTCACAGGCATTTGTGAGAGATGTTCCCGGTAAACTGTAAGAGCATTGTGGAGAGCGAGTTATTTCTTTGCTTTCCAAAGAGCTGTAAGGAAGACCGTTTGTGGCTTGTCTCCCTTGGAGGCAATGAATCACTGTTAGTGACTTCCACCTCTAGAGCAATGTAGGACATGTCTTAGAGCAGAAGATCCAAGGCAGAGGGATCAGGGCTGGAAACTAACTGCGTTTCATGTCTTTGTATGAGAGATTCCCAGTAGGCTGTAGGAGCCCAGGGGAAAGGGAGTTCTTTCTCACCTTGAGAAAGAGCTGGAAGCAAGAAGGTCTGTAGCCTGTCTCCACTTTAGGAAGCCAGACAGGGCTCTGTGACATCCTCCTCTAGGGCAATGTATCACACGGCAGAGCAGAAGTTCTAATTCAGCGAGATCAGGGCTGGGAAGAAACTACGTTTCACAGGCCTTTGTGAGAGATGTTCCCAGTAGGCTTAAGAGCACTCTGGTGAGGTAGTTGTATCTTAGGTTCCCAAGGAACTGGAAGCAAGATCGTTTGTGGCTTGTCTACTTTGGAGGCAATGACTCAGTGCTTTCTCACTTCCACCTCTAGAGCAATGTAGGACATGGTTTAGATCAGAAGTTCCAAGGCTGCGACATCTGGGCTGGAAACAAACTGCATATCAGGTCTTTGTATCAGAGGTTCACAGTAGGCTTTAAGAGCCCTGTGGATAGCAAGTTCTTTCTCAAATTGCCAAAGAGCTGGAAGGAAGATGGTCTGTGGACTGTCTCCTCTTAAGGAAGCCATTCAGGACTCTGTGACTTACACCTCTAGGCCAGTGTATTACACGGCAAAGCAGAAGTTCTACTTCAGCGAGATCAGGGCTGGGAAGAAACTGTGTTTCACAGGGCTTTTTTAAGAGATGTTCCCAGGGGTTGTAAGAGCCCTGTGTAGATCGAGTTGTTTCTTAGCTTGCCAAAGAGCTGGAACCAAGATGCTTTGTGGCCTGTTTCCCCTTGAGGAAACAAGGCAGGACTTTGTGCCTTGCACCTCTAATGCAATGTAGGACATGGCACAGCTGAAGTTCTACTTCAGCAAGATCAGGGCTGGAAAGAAACTGCGTTTCACAGGCCTTTGTGAGAGATGTTCCCGGTAGGCTGTAAGAGCACGGTGGAGAGCGAGTTGTTTCTTAGATTCCCAAAGAGCTGGAAGCAAGACCGTTTGTCTCTTGTCTACATTGGAGGCAATGACTCAGTGCTTAGTCACTTCCACCCCTAGACCAATGTTGAACAGGGCTTTGAACAGAAGTTCCAAGGCGGCGAGATCAGGGATGGAAATAAATTGCGAGTCAGGACTTTGTGTGAGAGGTTCCCGGTATTCTGTAAGAGCAAAGGGAAAAGCGAGTTCTTTCTCACCTTGCCAAAGAGCTGGAAGCAAGACGGTCTGTGGCCTGTCTCCTCTTAAGGAAGTCAGGCAGGGCTTTGTGACTTCCACCTCTAGGCTAATGTCTTACACCGAAGAGCAGAAGTTCTACTTTAGCGAGATCTGGGTTGGGAAGAAACTGCGCTTCACAGGCTTTTGTAAGATATGTTCCCAGTAGGCTGTAAGAGCACTGTGGAGAGCGAGTTGTTTCTTAGCTTCCCCAAGAGCTGGAAGCAACACGATTTGTGGCCTGCCTCCTGTTGAGGAATCAAGACGTGACTTTGTGCCTTGCACCTCTAATGCAATGTAGGACAGGGCAGAGTAGAAGTTCTACTTCAGCTAGATCAGGGCTGGAAAAAAACTGCGTTTCACGGGCCTTTGTGAGAGATATTTCCGGAAGGCTGTAAGAGCACTGTGGAGAGCCAGTTGTTTCTTCGCTTCCCAAAGGGCTGGAAACAAGACCGTTTGTGGCTTGTCTCCTTTGGAGTTAATGACTCAGCGCTTTGATACTTCCAAGCTAGAGCAAAGTAGAACATGGCTTGGAGCAGAAGATCAAACGGGGCGAGATCAGGCCTGGAAACAACCTGCGTTTCAGGTCTTTGTATTAGAGGTTTCCGGTAGGCTGTAACTGCCCAGGGGAAAGTGAGTTCTTTCTCACCTTGACAAAGAGCGGGAAGCAAGAGAGTCTGTGGCCTGTCTCGTCTTGAGTTTTCCTGGCAGGGCTTTGTGACTTCCACCTCTAGGTTAATGTATTACACGGCAGAGCAGAATTACTACTTCAGCGAGATCATGGCTGGGAGAAAACTGCGATCACAAGATTTGTGAGAGATGTTCCCGGTAGGCTGTAAGAGCACTGTGGAGAGCGAGTTGTTTCTTAGCTTCCCAAAGAGCTGGAAGCAAGACGCTTTGTGGCCTGTCTCCCATCGAGGAAACCAGACAGGACATTGTGCGTTGCACCTCTAGGGCAATGTAGGACACGGCAGAGCAGAAGTTCTACTTCAGCGAGATAAGGGCTGGAAAGAACCTGCATTTCACAGGCCTTTGTAAGAGATGTCCAAGGTAGGCTGTAAGAGCACTGTGGAGAGGGAGTTGTTTCTTAGCTTCCGAAAGTGCTGCAATCAAGGCAGTTTGTGGCTTGTCTCATTTGGCGGCAATAACTCAGCGCTTTGTGTCCTCCACCTCTAGAGAAATGTACGACATGGCTTAGAGCAGATGTTCCAAGGCAGTGAGATCATGGCTGGAAAGAAACTGCATTACAGGCTTTTGTATGAGAGTTTCCCGGTAGGCTGTAAGAGCCCTTTGGAAAGCGAGTTCTTTCTCACCTTGCCCAAGAGCTGGAAGCCAGACCGTCTGTGGCCTGTCCCCTGTTAAGGAAGCCAGGCAGGACATTGTGACTTCCACCTCTAGGGCACAGTATTACAAGCAGAGCAAAAGTTCTACTCCAGCTAGATCAGGGCAGGGAAGAAACTGCGTTTCACAGGTCTTTGTGAGCCATGTTCCCGGTAGGCTTAAGAGCACTGTGGAGAGCGAGTTGTTTCCTAGCTTCCCAAAGAGCTGGAGGCAAGACGCTTTGTGGCCTGTCTCCCCTTGTCCGAACAAGGCAGGGCTTTGTGCCTTGCACCTCTGGGGCAATGTAGGACTCGAGAGAGGAAGTTCTACTTCAGCGAGATCAGGTCTGGGAAGAAACTGCGTTTCCCAGGCATTTGTAAGAGATGTTCCTGTTAGTCTGTAAGAGCACTATGGAGAGCCAGTTGTTTCTTTGCTTCCAAGAGCTGGAAGCAAGACAGTTTGTGTCTGCACAGCCTTGGAGTTAATGAGTCAGCCCTTTGTGACTTCCACTTTAGAGCAATGTAGAACACGGCAGAGCAGAAGTTCTACTTCAGGGAGATCAGGTCTGGGAAGAAACTGCGTTTCACAACCTTGTGAGAGATCTTCCCCATAGGCTGCAAGAGCACTGTGGAGGCCGAGTTGTTTCTCAGCTTCCCAAAGAGTGGAAGCAAGACGCTTTGTGGCTTGTCTTCTTTGGAGGCAATGACACAGCACTTTGTCACTTCCATCTCTAGAGCCTGTCCCCTGTTAAGGAAGCCAGGCAGGACATTGTGACTTCCACCTCTAGGGCAATGTAGGACACGACACAGCGGAAGTTCAACTTCAGTGAGATCAGGGCTGGGAAGAAACTGCGTTTCAAAGGCTTTTGTGAGAGATGTACCCGGTCGGGTGTAACAGCACTGTGGAGAGCGAGTTGTTTCTTAGCTTCCCAAAGAGCGGAAGCAAGAGGCTTTGTGGCCTGCCTCCACTTGAGGAAACAAGGCAAAACATTGTGCCTTGCACCTATAGGGCAATGTGGGACACGGCACAGCACAAGTTCTACTTCAGTGAGATCAGGGCTGGAAAGAACTGCATTTCACAGCCCTTTCTGAGATATGTTGTCGGTAAGCTATAAGAGCACTGTGGAGAGCGAGTTGTTTTTTAGCTTCACAAAGAGCTGGAAGCAAATCGGTTTGTGGCTTGTCTCCTTTGGAGGCAATGACTCAGTGCTTTGTCAATTCCACCTCTAGAGCAATGTACGACATGGCTTAGAGCAGAAGTTCCAAGGTGGTGACATCTGGGCTCGAAACAAACTGCATTTCAGGTCTTTGTATCAGAGGTTCCCATTACTCTGTAAGAGCACAGGGGAAAGCGAGTTCTTTCTCACCTTGCCAAAGAGCTGGAAGTAAGACGATCTGTGGCCTGTCTCATCTTGGACCTAGGCAGAGCTTTGTGAATTCAACCCCTAGGGCAATGTATTACACTGCACAGCAGAATTTCTATTTCAGCGAGAACACGGCTGGGAAGAAACTGGGTTTCATAGGATTTGTGAGAGATGTTCCTGGTAGGATGTAAGAGCACTGTGGAGAGCGAGTTGTTTCTTAGCTTCCCAAATAGCTCGAAGCAAGACTGTTAGTGGCTTGTCTCCTTTGATGGCAATGAGTCAGCGCTTTTTGTCCTCCACCTCTACAGCAATGTAGGACATGGCTTAGAGCAGATGTTCCAAGGCCCTGATATCATGGCTGCGAACAAACTGCATTTAAGGCCTTTGTATGAGACGTTCCCGGTAGGCTGTCAGAGGCCTGTGGAAAGCGAGTTCTTTCTCACCTTTCCCAAGACCTGGAAGGGAGACGGTCTGTGTCCTGTCTCCTCTTAAGGAATCCAGGCAGGCCATTGTGACTTCCACCTCTAGGGCAATGCATTATATGGCAGAGCATAAGTTCTAATTCAGTGAGATCAGGGCTGGGAAGAAGCTGCGTTTCACAGGCTTTTGTGATAGATGTTCCTAGTAGGCTGTAAGAGCACTGTGGAGAGCGAGTTGTTTCTTAGCTTCCCAAAGAGCTGGAAGCAAGACCCTTTGTGGCTTGTCTCCTTTGTTGGCAATGACTCAGCACTTTGTGACTTCCACCTCTAGAGCTATGTAGGACATGGCTTAGAGCAGAAGTTCCAAGGCGGTGAGATCTCGGCTGGAAACAAACTTCGTTTCAGGTCTTTGGATCAGAGGTTCCCAGTAGCCTGTAAGAGCCCAGAGGAAAGCGAGTTCTTTCTCACCTTGCGAAAGAGCTGGAAGCAAGACGGTCTGTGCCCTGTCTCCTCTTAAGGAAGCCAGGCAGGGCTTTGTGACTTCCTCCTCTAGGTCAATGTATTACAAGGCAGAGCAGAAGTTCTACCCCAGGCAGATCAGGGCTAGGAAGAAACTGTGTTTCACATGCCAGTGTGAGAGATGTTCCCGGTAGGCTGTAAGAACACTGAGGAGAACGAGGTATTTCTTACATTCCCCAAGAGCTGGAAGCAAAGTGCTTTGTGGCATGTCTCCCTTAGAAGAAACAAGTCAGGACTTTTTGCCTTGCACCTCTAGGGCAATGTAGGACACCGCAGAGCAGAAGTTCTACTTCAGCGAGATCAGGGCTGTAAAGAACTGCATTTCACAGGATTTGTGAGAGATGTTCCCCACAGGCTGTAAGAGCACTGTGGAGAGCGAGTCGTTTCTTAGCTTCCCAAAGCGCTGGAATAAAGACCGTTTGTGTCTTGTCTCCTTTGCCGGCAATGACTCACCGCTTTTTGACATCCATCTTTAGAGCAATGTAGAACACGACTTAGAGATGAATTTCCAAGGCAGCGAGATCAGGGCTGGGAACAAACTGCGTTTCAGGTATGTGTATTATAGGTTCCTGGTAGGCTGTAACAGACCAAGGGAAAACGAGTTCTTTCACGCATTGCGAAAGAGCTGGAAGCAAGATGGCCTGTTGCCTGTATCCTCTTGAGGATGCCAGGCAGGGTTTTGGACTTCCACCTCTATGGCAATGTATTGCATGGCAGAACAGATGTTCTACTTCAGCGAGATCAGTGCTGGGAAGAAACTGCGTTTCAAAGGCTTTTGTGAGAGATGTTCCCCGTAAGCTGTAAGAGCACTGTGGAGAGCCAGTTGTTTCTTAGCTTCCAAGAGCTGGAACCAAGACCGTTTCTGGCTTGTCTCCTTTGGAGGCAATGACTCAGCCCTTTGTGACTTCCACCTCTAGAGCAATGTAGGACACGGCAGAGCATAAGTTCTACTTCAGCGAGTCCAGGGCTGGAAAGAAACTGCGTTTCACTGGCATTTGTGAGAGATGGTCCCGGTAAGCTGTAAGAGCACTGTGGAGATCGAGTTGTTTCTTAGCTTCCCAAAGAGCTGGAAGCAAGACCGTTTGTGGCTTGTCTTCTTTGGAGGCAATGACACTGCACTTTGTCACTTCCATCTCTAGAGCAATGTAGAACACGGCTTATAGCAGAAGTTCCAAGGCAGCTAGATCAGGGCTGGAAACAGACTGAGTTTCAGGTCTTTGTATTATAGTTTCCTGGTAGGCTGTAAGAGCCCAGGGGAGTGCGAGTTCTTTCTCTCCTTGCCAAAGAGCTTGAAGCCAGACGCTCAGTGGCCTGTCTCCTCTTAAGGAAGCCAGACAGGGCTTTGTGAGTTCCAACTCTAGGGCAATGTATTACACGGCAGAGCCAAAGTTCTACTTCAGCGAGATCAAGGCTGGAAAGAAACGGCGTTTCACAGGCCTTTGTAAGAGATGTTCCCAGTAGTCTGTAAGAGCACTGTGGTGAGCCACTTGTTTCTTAGCTTCCCAAAGAGCTGGAAGCAAGACGCTCTGCAGCCTGCCTCCCCTTAGGGAAACAAGGCAGGACATTTTGCCTTGCACCTCTAGGGCAATGTAGGACATGGCAGAGCAGAAGTTCTACTTCAGCGAGATGAGGGCTGGGAAGAAACTGCATTTCACAGACCTTTGAGAGATTTTCCCGGTAGGCTGTAAGAGCATTGTAGAGATTGAGTTGTTTCTTAGCTTCCCAAAGAGCTGGAACAAGACCGTTTGTGTCTTGTCTCCTTTGGCGTCAATGACTCAGCACTTTGTATCTTCCACGTCTAGAGGAATGTAGGACATGGTTTAGAGCTGAACTTCCAAGGCAGTGAGAACATGACTGCAAACAAACTGCATTTCAGGCCTTTTCATGAGAGGTTCCCAGTAGGCTGTTAGAGCCCTGTGGAAAGCGAGTTCTTTCTCACCTTGCCAAACAGCTGGAAGGAAGAACGTCTGTGTCCTGACTCCTCTTAAGGAAGTCAGGCAGGTCATTGTGACTTCCACCTCTGGTGCAAAGTATGACACGGCAGAGCAGAAGTTCTACTTCAGCGAGTCCAGGGCTGGAAAGAAAATGTGTTTCACAGGCATTTGTGAGAGATGTTCCCAGTAAGCTGAAAGAGCACTGTGGAGAGCCAGTTGTTTCTTCACGTCTGAGAGCGGGAAGCAAGACCGTTTCTGGCTTGTCTCCTTTGGAGGCAATGACTCAGCCCTTTGTGACTTCCACCTCCAGAGCAATGTAGGACACAGCAGAGCAGAAGTTCTACTTCAGCGAGATTAGGGATGGGAAGAAACTGCGTTTCACAGGCCTGTATGAGTGATGTTTCCGGTAGGCTGTAAGAGCACTGAGAAGAACGAGGAGTTTCTTAGCTTCCCAAAGAGCTGGAATCAAGACCGTTTGTGGCTTTTCTCCTTTGGAGTCAGTGATTCAGCGATTTGTCACTTACACCTCTAGAGCCATGTAGGACATGGCTTAGAGCAGAAGTTCCAAGGTGTCGAGATCTCAGCTGGAAACAAACTTCCTTTCTAATATTTGTATCAGAGGTTCCGGGTCGGCTGTAACAGCCCAGGGGAAAGAGAGTTTTTTCTCACCTTGTGAAAGAGCTGGAAGCAAGACGGTCTGTGCCCTGTCACCTCTGGAGGATGCCAGGCAGGTTTTGGGACTTCCACCTCAAGGGCAATGTATTACACGGCAGAGCAGAAGTTCTGATTCAGTGAGTTCAGGGCTGGAAAGAAACAGCGTTTCACAGGATTTGTGAGAGATGTTCTCGGTAGACTGTAAGAGCACTGTGGAGAGCGAGTTGTTTCTTAGCTTCCCAAAGATCTGGAAGCAAGAATCTTTGTGGCCTGTCTCCCCTTGAGGAAACAAGACAGGACTTTGTGCCTTGCAACTCTAGGGCAACATAGGACCCAGAAGAGCAGAAGTCCTACTTCAGGGATATCAGAGCTGGGAAAAAATTGCATTTCCCCGGCCCCTGTGAGGGATGTCCCCGGTAGGATGTAAGAGCACTGTGGAGAGCGAGTTGTTTCTTAGCTTCCCAAACAGCTGGACTCAAGACCGTTTGTGGTTTGTCTCCTTTGGTGGCAACGACTCAGCGCTTTGTATCTTCCACCTCTAAGCAATGTAGGACATGGCATAGAGCAGAAGTTCCAAGGCGGTGAGATAATGGCTGGAAACAAACTGCATTTCAGGCCTTTGTATGAGAGGTTCCCGGTAGGCTGTAAGAGCCATGTGGAAAGCGAGTTCTTTCTCACCTTGCCAAAGAACTGGAAGTGAGACGGTCTGAGGCCCTTCACCCCTTAAGGAAGCCGTGCAGGCCATAGCGACTTCCACCTCTAGAGCAATGTATTACAAGGCAGAGTGGAAGTTCTACTTCAGCAAGATCAGGGCTGGGAAGCAACTGCGTTTCACAGGCCTTTGTAAGAAATGTTACCAGTAGGCTGTAAAAACACTGTGGAGCATGAGTTGTTTCTTAGCTTCCCAAAGAGCTGGAAGATGGCACTTTGTGTCCTGTCTCCCCTTGAGGAAACAAGGCAGGACTTTGCACTTTGTAACTCTAGGGCAACGTACGACACGGCAGAGCAGAAGTCCTACTTCAGCAAGATCAGGGTTGGGAAGAAATTCCGTTCACGGGCACGTGTGAGAGATGTCCCCAGTAGGCTGTAAGAGGACTGTGGAGACTGAGTTGTTTCTTAGCTTCCCAAACAGCTGGAAGCAAGACTGTTTGTGGCTTGTCTCCTATGGTGGCAATGACTCAGGGCTGTGTGGCTTCCATCTCTAGAGCAATGAAGGACATGGCTTAGAGGATAAATACCAAGACGGTGAGATCATGACTGGAGAGAAACTGCATTTCAGGCCTTTTTTTGAGAGGTTCCCGGTAGGCTGTAAGAGACCTGTGGAAAGCGTGTTCTTTCTCAACTTGCCCAATAGCTGGAACCTAGACGCTTTGTGGCCTGTCTCCCCTTGAAGAAAAAAGGCAGGACATTGTGCCTGGCACCTCTAGGGCAATGTAGGACACGGCAGAGCAGAAGTTCTAGTTCAGCGAGATCAGGGCTGGTAAGACACTGCATTTCACAGGCCTTTGTAAGAGATGTTCCTTCTAGGCTGTAAGAGCACTGTGACGAGCGAGTTGTTTCTTACCTTCCCAAAGAGCTGGAAGCAAGACCGTCTGTGGCTTGTCTCCTTTGTTGACAATGAATCATCCCTTTGTGACTTACACCTCTAGAGCTATTTAGGACTCGGCAGAGCAGAAGTGCTACTTCAGCGAGTTCAGGGCTGGGAAGAAACTGCGTTTCACAGACCTTTGTGAGAGATGTTCCCGGTAGGCTGTAAGAGCACTGCGCAGAGCGAGTTGTTTCTTAGTTTCCCAAAGAGCTGGAAGCAAGACCGTTTGTGGCTTTTCTCCTTTGGAGGCAATGAGTCAGCGCTTTGTCACTTCAACCTACAGAGCAACTTGGAACACAGCTTAGAGTAGAAGTTCCAAGGCAGCGAGATCAGCACTGGAAACAAACTGCGTTTCAGGTCTTTGTATTATAGTTTCCCAGTAGGCTGTAAGAGCCAAGGTGAAAGCAAGTTCTTTTTCACCTTGCCAAAGAGCTGGAAGAAAGACAGTCACTGGCCTGTCTCCTGTTAAGGAAGACAGGCAGGGCTTTGTGACTTCCACCTCTAGGCCAATGTATTACACAGCAGGGCAGAAGTTCTACTTCAGGGCTATCAGGGCTGGAAAGAAACTGAGTTTCAGAGGATTTGTGAGAGATGTTACAGTACACTGTAAGAGCACTGTGGAGAGTGAGTTGTTTCTTAGCTTCCCAAAGAGCTGGAAGCAAGACGCTTTGTGGCCTGTCTACCCATGAAGAAACAAGGCAGCAAATTGTGCCTTGCACCTCTAGGGCAATGTAGGACACAGCAGAGCTGAAGTTCTACTTCAGCAAGATCAGGGCTGGGAAGAAAGTGCGTTTCACAGGCCTTTGTAAGAGATGTTCCCAGTGGGCTGTAAGAGCACTGTGGAGAGTCAGTTGTGTCTTAGCTTCCCAAAGAGCTGGAAGGAAGGCCGTTTGTGGCTTGTCTCCTTTGGAGGCAATGAGTCAGTGTTAGTGACTTTCACCTCTAGAGCAATGTAGGGCATGGCTTAGAGCTGAAGATCCAAGGCGGCAAGATAAGGGCTGGAAACAAACTGCGTTTCAGGTCATTGTATGAGAGATTCCCGGTAAGCTGTAAGAGCCCAGAGGAAAGTGAGTTCTTTCTCACCTTGCCAAAGAGCTGGAAGCAAGATGGTCTGTGGCCTGTCTCCTCTATAGAAAGGCAGGCAGGGCTTTGTGACATCCTCCTCTAGCTCAATGTATATCAAGGCAGAGCAGAAGTTCTACTTCAGCGAGATAAGGACTGGGAAGAAACTTCGTTTCACATGCCCTTGTGAGACATGTTCCTGCTAGGCTGTAAGAGCACTGAGGAGAGCGAGGTGTTTCTTAGCTTCCCAAAGAGCTGGAAGCAAGACCGTTTGTGGCTTGACTCTTTTAGCAGCAATTACTCAGCGCTTTGTGTCTTCCAGCTCTAGAGCCATGTAGGACATGGCTTAGAGCAGATGTTCCTATGCGGTGAGATCGTGGCTGGAAACAAACTGCATTTCAGACTTTTGTATGAGAGGTTCCTGGTAGGCTGAAAGAGATCTGTGGAGAGCGAGTTGTTTCTTAGCTTCCCAAAGAGCTGGAAGCAACACCGTTTGTGGCTTGTCTCCTTTGTTGGCAATGACTCAGCGCTTTGTCACTTCCACCTCTAGAGTTATGTAGGACATGGCTTCGAGCAGAAGTCCCAAGGTGGCGAGATCTCGGCTGGAAATAAACTTTGCTTCAGGTCTTTCTATCAGAGGTTATCAGTAGGCTGTAAGAGCCCAGGGGAAAGCGAGTTCTTTCTCACCTTGCAAAAGAGCTGGAAGCGAGAGGGTCTGTGCCCTGTCTCCTCTTAAGGAAGCCAGGCAGGGGTTTGTGTCTTCCACCTCTAGGGCAATGTATTACACAGCAGAGCAGAAGTTCTATTTCAGCGAGGTCAGGGCTGGAAAGAAACTGCGTTTCACAGGCCTTTGTCAGAGATGTTCCTGGTAGGCTGTAATAGCACTGTGGATAGCGAGTTGTTTCTTAGCTTCCCAAAGAGCTGGAAGCAAGACCGTTTGTGGCTTGTCTCCATTGGAGGCAATGCCTCAGTGCTTAGTGACTTCCACCTCTAGAGCAATGTAGGACATGGCTTAGAGCAGGTGTTCCAAGGCGTCGAGATCAGTGCTGGAACAAACTGCTTTTCATGACTTTGTATGAGAGGTTCCCGGTAGGCTCTAAGAGCCCAGGCAAAAGCGAGATCTTTCTCACCTTGCCAAAGTGCTGGAAGCAAGACAGTCTGTCGCCTATCTACTCTTAAGGAAGCCAGGCAGGGCTTTGTGACTTCCTCCTATAGGGCAAAGTATTACAGGGCAGAGCAGAAGTTCTACCTCAGCGAGATCAGGGCTTGGAAGAAACCGCCTTTGAAAGTGTTTGTGAGAGATGTTCCTGTTAGGCTGTAAGAGCACTATGGAGAGAAATTTGTTTCTTAGCTTCCCAAAGGGCTGGAAGAAAGACCATTTGTGGCTTGTCACCTTTGATGGCAATGACTCAGTGCTTTGTGTCTTCCACCTCTGGAGCAATGTAGGACATGGTTTAGAGCAGAAGTTTCAAGGTGGTGAGATCACGGTCGGAAACTAACTGCGTCTCAGGACTTTGTATGAGAGGTTCCCGGTAGGCTGTTAGAGCCTAGGAACATAGAGTTCTTTCTCACCTTGAGAAAGAGCTGGAAGCACGACGTTCTGTGATCTGTCTCCTCTTAAGAAAGCCAGACATGGGGGCTGGCCCCGTGGCCGAGTGGTTAAGTTCACGCGCTCCGCTGCAGGCGGCCCAGTGTTTCGTTGGTTCGAATCCTGGGCGCGGACATGGCACTGCTCATCAGACCACGCTGAGGCAGTGTCCCACATGCCAGAACTAGAAGAACCCACAACGAAGAATACACAACTATGTACCGGGGGGCTTTGGGGAGAAAAAGGAAAAAATAAAATCTTTTAAAAATAAAAAAAATAAAAAAAAAAAAGAAAGCCAGACATGGACTTGTGACTTCCACCTCCAGGGCAATGTATTACACGGCAGAGCAGAATTGCTACTTCGGTGACATCATGGTAGGGAAGAAACTGCGTTTCACAGGTTTTGCGACAGATATTCCCCTTAGTCGGTAAGAGCACTGTGGAGAGCGAGTTGTTTCTTAGATTCCCAAAGAGCTGAAAGCAAGACACTTTGTGGCCTTTCCCCGCTTGAGGACACAAGGCAGGACTTTGGGCCTTGCACCTCTAGGGCAATGTAGGACACGGCAGAGCAGAAGTTCCACTTTAGGGAAATCAGAGCTGGGAAGAAACTGCGTTTCACAGGCCTTGGTAAGAGATGTACCCGGTAGGCTGTAAGAGCACTCTGGAGACGTAGTTGTTTCTTAGATTCCCAAGGAACTGGAAGCAAGACCGTTTGTGTCTTGTCTACTTGGGAGGCAATTACTCAGCGCTTTCTCACTTCCACCTCTAGAGCAATGTAGGACATCATTTAGATCAGAAGTTCCAAAGCTGCGACATCTGGGCTGGAAACAAACTGCATATCAGGTCTTTGTATCAGAGGTTCCCTGTAGGCTGTAAGAGCCCTGTGGAATGCAAGTTCTTTCTCACCTTGCCAAACAGCTGGAAGGAAGACGGTCTGAGGCCTGTCTTCTCTTAAGGAAGCCAGGCAGGCCATTGTGACTTCCAACTCTATGGCAATGTATTTCACGGCAGATCAGAAGTTCCAGATCAGCGAAATCAGGGCTGGAAAGAAACTGCGTTTCACAGGCCTTGGTAAGAGATGTACCCGGTACGCTGTAAGAGCACTATTGAGAGCCAGTTGTTTCTTAGCTTCTGATAGCTGGAAGAAAGACCGTTTGTGCCTTGTCTCCTTTCGAGGCAATGACTCATAGCTTTGTCACTTACACCTCTATAGCAATGTAGAACATGGCAGAGCAGAAGTTCTACTTCAGCGAGATCAGGGCTCGGAAGAAACTGCATTTCACAGGCCATTGTAAGAGATGTTCTGAGTAGGCTTTAAGAGCACTGTGGAGAGCGAGCTGTTTCTTAGCTTCTAAAAGAGATGGAAGTGAGGCCAATTGTGTCTTGTCTCCTTTGGAGGCAAGGACTAATAGCTTTGTCATTCTACCTCTAGAGCAATGTAGGTAATGGCTTCGAGTAGAAGTTCCAAGTCGGCGAGAACTTGGCTGGAAACAAACTGCATTTCAGGTCTTTGTATCAGAAGTTCCCGATAGGCTGTAAGATCCCAGGGGATAGCGAGTTCTTTCAAACCTTGTGAAAGAGCTGGAAGCATGAAGGTCTGTGGCCTGTCTCCTCTTAAGGAAGCCACGCAGGGCTTTGTGACTTCCCCCTCTAGGCCAATTTATTACATGGCAGAGCAGAAGTTCTACTTCAGCGAGATCAGGGCTGGAAACAAACTGCATTTCAGCTCTTTGTATGAGAGATTCCCAGTAGGCTGAAAGAGTCCAGGGGCAAGCGAGATCTTTCTCACCATGGGAAAGAGCTGGAAGCAAGACGGTCTGTGACCTGTCTCCCTTTGATGAAAGAAGGCAGGACTTTGTGCCGTGCACATCTAAGGCAATGTAGCACATGGCAGAGCAGAAGTTCTCCTTCAGTGAGATCAGGGTTGGGAAGAAACTGTGCTTCACAGGCCTTTGTAAGAGATGTTGCCGGTAGGCAGCAAGAGCACTGTCGAGAGCGATTTGTTTCATAAATTCCCAAAGAGCTGGAAGCAAGAGGCTTTGTGGCCTGTCTCCTCTTGAGGAAACATGGCAGGACTTGTGCCATGCACATCTAAGCCAATGTAGCGCACGGCAGAGCAGAAGTTCGACTTCAGCGAGATCTGGGCTGGGAATAAACTGCGTTTCACAGGCCTTTGTAAGAGATGTTACTGGTAGGCTGTCAGAGCACTGCGGAGAGCGAGTTATTTCTTAGCTTTCCAAAGAGCTGGAAGCAAGATGCTTTGTGGAGCTTGTCCGCTTGAGGAAAGAGGGCAGGACTTTGTGCCTTGCACCTATAGGGGAATGTAGGACACGGTAGAGCGGAAGTTCTACTTCAGCGAACTCAGGGCTGGAAAGAAACTTCGTTTCAAGGGCCTTTGTGAGAGATGTTCCCGGGAGGCTGTAACAGCACTGTGGAGAGCGAGTTGGTTCTTAGCTTATAAAAGAGCTGGAAGCAAGACGATTTGTGGCCTGTCTGCCCTTGAGGAAACAAGGCAGGACTTTATGCATTGCACCTCTAAGGCAATCTAGGATACGACGCAGCAGAAGTTCTACTTCAGCGAGATCAGGGCTGGAAAGAAACTGCGTTTCACGGGCCTTTGTAAGAGATGTTCCCGGTAGGCTATAAGAGCACTGGGAAGAGTGAGCTGTTTCGAAGCTTCCCAAAGAGCTGGAACCAAGAGCATTTGTGTCTTGTCTCCTTTGGCGGCAATGACTCAGTGCTTTATGTCTTCCACCTCTAGAGCAATGTCGGTCATGGCTTAGTGCATAACTTTCAAGGTGTTGAAATCACGGCTAGAAACAAACTGAATTTTAGGCCTTTGTATCAGAGGTTCCCGGTAGGCTGTAAGAGCCTTGTGCAAAGCGAGTTATTTCTCACCTTGCCAAAGAGCTGGAATCGAGAGGGTCTGTGTCTTGTGTCCTATTAAGGAAGCCAGGCAGGCCATTGTGACTTCCACCCTTAGGGAAATGTATTACACTGCAGTGCAGAAGTTCTACTCGCTCTCCACAGTGCTCATACAGCATACCGGGAACATCTCCTACAAAGGCCTGTGAAACGCAGTTTCTTCCCAGCCCTCATCTCGCTCAAGTAGAGCTTCTGCTCTGCCGTGTCCTACATTGCCCTAGAGCTGCAAGGCACAAAGTGCTGACTTGTTTCCTCAAGGGGAGAGAGCCCCCCAGTGCCTCTATCTTCCAGCTCTTTGGGAAGATAGGAAACAACACGCTAACCACAGTGCTCTTAGAGCCTAACGGGATCATGTCTTCCAAAGGATTGTGAAACGCAGTTTCTTCCCAGCCCTGGTCTCACTCAAGTAGAACTTCTGATCTGCCATGTCCTACATTGTCCTAGCACAGCAAGGCACAAAGTCCTGCCTTGTTTCCTCAAGGGGAGAGAGGCCCCAAATCGTCTTGTTTCAAGCTCTTTGGGAAGCTAAGAAACAATTCTCTCTCCACAGTGCTCTTACAGCCTACAGGGAACATCTCTTACAAATGCCTGTGAAACGGTTTCTTCCCAGCCCTGATCTCGCTCAAGTAGAACTTCTGCTCTGCCGTGTCCTACATTGCTCTAGAGTGGCAAGGCAGAAAGTGCTGCCTTGTTTCCTCAAGGGGAGAGAGGACCCAAAGGGTCTTGCTTCCCGCTCTATGGGAAGCTAAGAAACAACTCGCTCTCCACAGTGCTCTTATAGCCTACCGGGAACATCTCTTCCAAAGGCCTGTGAAATGCAGTTTCTTCCCAGGCCTGATATCGGTCAAGTAGAACTCTGCTCTGCCGTGTCCTACAGTGCCCTAGAGCTGCAGGGGACAAAGTGCTGCCTTGTTTCCTGAAGGGGAGAGAAGCCCCATGGTGTCTTGCTTCCAGCTCTTTTGGAAGCTGGTAACAACTCGCTCTCCACAGTGGTCTTAGAGCCTACCGGGAACATCTCTTACAAAGGCCTGTGAAACGCAGTTTCTTCCCAGCCCTGATCTCGCTCAAGTAGTTTTTCTGCTCTGCTGTGTCCTACATTGCCCTAGAGCTGCAGGGCACTAAGTCCTGCATTGTTTCCTCAGGGGGAGAGAGGATACAAAGCATCTGTCTTACAGCTCTTTGGGAAGTTAAGAAACAACTCCCTCTCCACATTGAACTCAGCGTACCTGGAACATCCCTAACAAACGCCTGTGAAACGCAGTTTCTTCTCGGGCCTGATCTCACTGAAGTAGAACTTCTGCTCTGCCGTGTCTCACATTGCCCTATAGCTGCAAGGTACAAAGTCCTTCCTTGTTTTCTCAAGGGGAGAGAGGCTGCAACCCATTTGGCTTCCAGCTCTTTTGGAAGCTAAGAAACAACGCGCTCTCCACAGTGCTCTTACAGCCTACCGGGAACATCCCTTATGAAGGCCTGTGAAACGCAGTTTCTTCTCAGCCCTGACCTCGCTCAAGTAGAATTTCTGCTCTGCCGTGTCCTACATTGCCCTAGAGATGCAAGGCACAAAGTGCTACCATGTTTCCTCAAGGTGAGAGAGGCCCCAAAGCGTCTTGCTTCCAGCTCTTTTGTAAGCTATGTAGCAAATTGCTCTCCACAGTGCTCTTACAGCCTACTGGGAACACCTCTTACAAAGGCCTGTGAAACGCAGTTTCTTCCCAGCCTTTGTCTTGCTCAAGTAGAACTTCTGCTCTGCCGTGTCCTACACTGCCCTAGAGCTGCAAGGCACGAAGTGCTGAATCTTTTCCTCAAGGGAGAGAGGCCCCACTGCGTCTTGCTTCCAGCTCTTTTGGAAGCTAGGTAACAACTCGCTCTCCACAGTTCTCTTACAACCTACCGGGAACATCTGTTACAAAGGCCTGTGAAACGCACTTTCTTCCCAGCCCTGATCTCTCTCAAGTAGACCTTCTGCTCTGCCATGTCCTGCATTGCCCTACAGGTGCAAGGGACAAAGTCCTGCCTTATTTCTCAAGGGGAGAGTGGCCCAAAAGCATCTGGCTTCCAGCTCTTTGAGAAGCTATTTAAGAACTCGCACTGCACAGTGCTCTTACAGCCTACCGGAACATCTGTTACAAAAGCCTGTGAAAGTCAGTTGCTTCCCAGCCCTGATCTCACTCAAGTAGAACTTCTGCTCTGCCATGTCCTACATTGCACTAGAGCTGCAAGGCACAAAGTGCTGCCTTGTTTCCTCACGGAAAGAGAGGCACCAAAGAGTCTTCCTTCCAGCTCTTTGGGAAAATAAGAAACTACTCGCTCTCCAGGGTGCTCTTGCAGTCTACAGGGAACATCTCTTGCAAAGGCCAGTGAAATGCTGTTTCGTCTTAGCCCTCATCTCGCTCAAGGAGAACTTCTGCTCTGCAGTGTCCTATATTGCCCTAGAGCTGCAAGGCGCAAAGTGCTGTCTTGTTTCCACAAGGGGAGAGAGGCACCAAAGCGTCTTGCTTCCAGCTATTTGGGAATCTGGGAAACAACTCGCTCTCCACAGTGCTCTTACAGCCTACCAGAAACATCTCTTACAAAGGCCTTTGAAATGCAGATTCTTCCCAGCCCTTATCTCGCTCAAGTATAACTTCTGTTCTGCCGTGTCCTACATTGCCCTAGAGCTGCAAGGCACAAAGTCCTGCCTTGCTTTCTCAAGGGGACACAGGCCACAAAGCGTCTTGCTACCAGCACTTTGGGAAGCCAAGAAACACCGCGCTCTCCTCAGTGCTCTTACAGCCTACCGGGAACATCTCTTACATAAGCCTGTGGAACCCAGTTTCTTTCCAGCCCTGATCTCACTGAAGTAGAACTTCCACACTGACGTGTAATACATTGGCCTAGAGGTGGAAGTCACAAAGCCCTGCCTGGCTTCCTTAAGAGGAGACAGGCCACTGACCATCTTGCTTCAAGTTCTTTGGGAGGGTGAGAAAGAACTTACTTTCCCCTGGGCTCTTACAGCCTACCTAGACCTATAATACAAAGACATGAAACACAGTTTGTTTCCAGCCCTGAACTCGCGGCCTTGGAACTTGTGCTCTAAGCCGTGTTCTACATTGCTCTAGAGGTGGAAGTGACAAAGAGCTGAGTCATTGCATCCAAGAGAGACAAGCCACTAACGGCCTTGCTCCCAGCTCTTTGGGAAGCTAAGAAACAACTCGCTCTCCACAGTGCTCTTAAAGCCTACTTGGAACATCTCTTACAAAGGCCTGTGAAACGCAGTTTCTTCAAAGCCCTGATGTCGCTGAAGTAGAACTTCTGCTCTGCCATGTCCTACATTGCCCTAGAGGTTCAAGGCACAATGTCCTTCCTTGTTTCATCAAGGGGAGGGAGGCCACAAAGCCTCTTGCTTCAAGCTCTTTGGGAAGCTAAGAAACAACTCGTTCTCCACAGTGCTGTGACGGCCTACCGGGAATATCTCTTACAAAGGCCTGTAAAACTCAGTTTCCTCCAAGCCCTGATCTCGCTGAAGTAGAACTTCTGCTCTGCCATGTAATAAATTGGCGTAGAGGGGGAAGTCACAAAGCCCTGCCTGGCTTCCTTAAGAGGAGACAGGCCACAGACCTTCTTGCTTCCAGCTCTTTTGCAAGGTTTGAAAGAACTCGCTATCCCCTGGGATCTTACAGCCTATCGGGAACTTCTGATACAAAGACCTGAAATGCAGTTTGTTTGCAGCCCAGTTCTCGCCGCCTTGGAACTGCTACTCGAAGCCATGACCCACATTGCTCTAGAGGTAGAAGAGACAAAGCTATGAGTCATTGCCTCCAAAGGAGACAAGACACAAATTGTCTCACTTCCAGCTCTTTGGGAAGCTAAGAAACAACTCGGTCTCCACAGTGCTCTTAAAGCCTACTCGGAACATCTCTTACAAAGGCCTGTGAAACGCAGTTTCTTCCCATCCCTGATCTTGCTGAAGTAGAACTTCTGCTCTGCCATGTTCTACATTGCTCTAGAGTTGGAAGTGACAAAGCTATGAGTCATTGCCTCCAAAGGAGACAAGACACAAATTGTCTCACTTCCAGGTCTTTGGGAAGCTAAGAAACAACTCGGTCTCCACAGTGCTCTTAAAGCCTACTCGGAACATCTCTTACAAAGGCCTGTGAAACGCAGTTTCTTTCCAGCCCTGATATCCGTGAAGTAGAACTTCTGCCCTGCTATGTCCTACGTTGTCCTAGAGGTCCAAGGCACAATGTCCTCCCTTGTTTCCTCAAGGAAAGTCCGGCCACAAAGCGCCTTGCTTCCAGCTCTTTGGGAAGTGAAGAAACAACTCGCTCTCCACAGTGCTCTTACAGCCTACCGGAAACAACTCTTACAAATGCGTTGTAAACGCAGTTTCTTCCCAGACCTGACATCGCTGAAGTAGACCTTCTGCTCTGCCGGGTCCTATATTGCCCTAGAGGTGCAAGGCACAGAGTCCTGCATTGTTTCCTCATGGGGAGATAGACCACAAGCCTCTAGCTTCCAGCTCTTTGGAAAACTAAGAAACAACTCGCTCTCAACAGTGCTCTTACAGCCTACCAGGAACATCTCTCACAAAGACATGGGAAACGCAGTTTCTTTCCAGCCTTGATCTCGCTGAAGTAGAACTTCTGCTCTGCCGTGTCCTACACTTACCTAGATGTGGTAGTCACAAAGCCCTTCCTGGTTTCCTAAAGAGGAGACAGTCCACAGATCGTCTTGCTTCCAATTCTTTTGCAATGTAAGAACTCGCTTTCCGCTGGGCTCTTACAGCCTACCAGGAACCTCTAATACAAAGTACTGAAATAGACTTTTTTCCAGCCCTGATGTCTCGGCCTTGCAACTTCTGCTCTAAGTCGTGCTCTACGTTTCTCTAGAGGCGGAAGTCACATGGCGCTGAGTCATTGCCTCCAAAGGAGACAAGCCACAAACGGTCTTCCTTCCACCTCTTTGGGAAGCTAAGAAACAACTCGCTCTCCACAGTGCATTTACAGCCTACCGGGGACATCTGTTACAAAGCCCTGTGAAACGTAGTTTCTTTCCAGCCCTGATCTCTCTGAAGTAGAACTTGTGCTCTGCCATGTCATACATTGCCCTAGAGGTTCAAGGAACCATGTCCTTCCTTGATTTCTCAAGGGCAGACAGGCCACAAAGCACCTTGCTTCCAGCTCTTTGGGAAGCTAAGAAGAAACTCGCTCTCCACAGTGCTTTTACAGCCTACAGGAAACATCTCTTACAAAGGCCTGTGAAACGCAGTTTCTTCCCAGCCCTTATCTCGCTGAAGTAGAACTTCTGCTCTGCCGTGTAATACATTGCCCCAGATGTGGAAGTCACAAAGCCCCGTCTGGCATCCTCAAGAGGAGACAGGCCACAGACCGTCTTGCTTCCTCTTATTTTGCAAGGTGAGAAAGATCTTGCTTTCCCCTGGGTTCTTTCAGCCTACCGGGAACCTGCAATAAAAAGCCCTGAAACGCACTTTTTTATAGCCGTGATCTCGCCGCCTTGGAAATTCTGCTCCAACCTGTATTCTACTTTGCTCTAGAGGTGTAAGTCACAAAGCAATGAGTCATTGCCTCCAAAGCAGACAAGCAACAAATGGTCTTGCTTCTGGCTCTTTGGGAAGCTAAGAATCAACTCGCTCTCCACAGTGCTCTTACAGCCTACCGGGAACATCTCTTACAAAGGCCTGTGAAACGCAGTTTCTTCCCAGCCCTGATCTCACTGAAGCAGAACTTCTACTCTGCCGTGTCCTACATTGCCCTAGATGTGGAAGTCACAAAGCCCTGTCTGGCTTCGCTAAGTGAAGACAGGACACAGACCGTTTTGCTTCCAGCTCTTTCTCAAGATGGGAAAGAACGACATTTCCCCTGGGCTGTTACTGCCAACTGGGAATTTCTCATACAAAGACCTGAAATGCAGTTTGTTTCCTGCCCTGATCTTGCCGCATTGGATCTTCTGCTCTAAGCCATGTCCTACATTGCTCTAGAGGTGGAATTCACTAACACTAAGTCATTGCCTCCAAGGGAGAAAAGCCACAAATGGTCTTCCTTAAAGCTCTTTGGGAAGGTAAGAAACAATTCGAGCTCCACAGTGCTCTTACAGCCTACCGGGAACATGTCTTACAAATGCCTGGAAAACGCAGTTTCTTCCCAGACCTGATTTCACTGAAATAGAACTTCCGCTCTGCCATGTCCCACATTACCCCAGAGGTGCAAGGCACAAAGTCCTGCCTTATTTCCTCAAGGGGAGACAGGCCACAAAGTGTCTTTCTTCCAGCTCTTTGGGAAGCTAAGAACCCACTCACTCTCCTCAATGCTCTTAGAGCTTACCAGGAACATCTCTTACAAACGACTTTGAAACGCAGTTTCTTCCCAGCCCTGATCTCGCTGAACTGGAACTTCTGCTCTACAGTGTAATACATTTCCCTAGAGGTGAAAGTCACAATGGCCTGCCTGACTTCCTTAAGAGGAGACAGGCCACAGACCGTCTCGCTTCCAGCTCTTTGGCAAGGTGAGAAAGAACTCACTTTCCCCTGGGCTCTTACAGCCTACCGGGAACCTCTCATACAAAGCCCTGAAATGCAGTTTGTTCCAGCCCTGATCTCGACGCCTTGGAACTTCTGCTCTAAACCATGACCTACTTTGCTCTAGAGGTGGAAGTCACTAAGCGCTGAGGCAGTGCCTCCAAAGGACAGAAGCCGCAAAGGGTCTTGCTTCCAGCTCTTTGGGTAGCTAAGAAACATCTTGCTCTCCACGGTGTTCTTACAGGGTACCAGAAACATCTCTCACAAAGGCCTGTGAAACACAGCTTCTTTCCAGCCCTGATCTCGCTGAGGTAGAACTTCTGCTCTGCCATGTCCTACATTGCCCTAGAGGTGCAAGGCACAATGTCCTTCCTTCTTTCCTCAAGGGGAGACAGGCCACAAAGACTCTTGCTTACAGATCTTTGGGAAGCTAAGAACAAACTCGCTCTCCACAGTGCTCTTACGGCCTACCAGGAACATCTCTTACAAAGGCCTGTGAAACGCAGTTTCTTCCCAGCCATGATCTCGCTGAACTAGAACTTCTGCTCTGCCGTGTAATACATTTCAATAGAGGTGGAAGTCACAATGGCCTGCCTTGGTTCCTTAAGTGGAGACAGACCACAGACCGTCTGGCAACCAGCTCTTTGGCAAGGTGAGAAAGTACTCGATTTCCACAGGGCTCTTACAGCCTACCGGGATCATCTCTTACAAAGGACTGTAAAATTCAGTTTCTTCCCAGCCCTGATCTCGCTGAAGTAGAATTTCTGCTCTACCATGTGATACATTGGACTAGAGGTGGAAGTCACAAAGTGCTGCCTGGCTTCGTTAAGAGGAGACAGGCCAGTGAACGTCTTGCTTCCAGCTCTTTGGCAAGGTGAGAAAGAACTCGCTTTCCCTTGGGCTCTTACAGCCAACCGCAAAACTCTCATACACAATCCGGAAACGCAGTTTGTTTCCATCCCTTATCTAGCTGCCTTGGAACTTCTTTTCTAAGCCATGTCTTGCTTTGCTGTACAGGTGGAAGTGACAAAGCACTGAGTCATTGCCTCCAAAGGAGACAAGGCACAAACGGTCTTGATTCCAGTTCTCTGTGAAGCTAAGAAACAACTCACTATCCACAGTGCTCTTACAGCCTACCAGGAACATCTCTTACAAAGGCCGGTGAAAAGCAGTTCTTTCCAGCCCTGATCTCGCTGAAGTAGAACTTCTGCTCTGCCATGTACTACATTGACTTACAGGTGCAAGGCACAAAGTCCTGCCTTGTTTCTGCAAGGGGAGACATGCCACAAAGCGCCGTGCTTCCAGCTCTTTGGGAAGGTAAGAAACACATCGTTCTCATCAGTGCTCTAACAGCCTACTGACAACAACTCTTACAAAGGCCTGTGAAACGCAGTTTCTTCCCAGCCCTGATCTCGCTGAAGTAGAACTTCTGCTCTGCTGTGTAATACATTGCCCTAGCGGTGACAGTCACAATGGCCTTCCTGGCTTTCTAAAGAGGAGACAGGCCACAGACCGTCACGCTATGAGCTCTTTGGCAAGGTGAGAAAGAACTCGCTTTCCACAAGGCTCTTACACCCTACTGGGAACCTCTCATAAATGCATGAAATGCAGTTTGTTTCCAGCCATGATCTCACCGCCTTGGAACTTCTGCTCTAAGCCATGTCCTACATTGCTCCAGTGGTGGATGACACAAAGCATTGAGTCCATGCTGCCAAGGAGACAAGCCACAAACGGTCTTGCTTCCAGCTCTTTCGGAAACTAAGAAATTACTCACTCTACACAGTGCTCTACAGCCTACTGGGGACATCTCTTACAAAGGCCTGTGAAACGTAGTTTATTCCCAGCAGTGATCTCGCTGAAGTACAACTTCTGCTGCCATGTCCTACATGGCCCTAGAGGAGGAAGTCACAAAGCCCTGCCTGGCTCCCTTAAGAGGAGACAGGCCACAGACAGTCTTGCTTACAGCTCTTTCGCAAGGTGAGAAAGAACTCGTTTTCCTCTGCACTTTTACAGCCTAATGGGAACCTCTCATACAAAGACATGAATTGCAGTTTGTTTCCAGCCCAGATGAAGCCGCCTTGGAACTTCTGCTCTAAGCCATGTCCTACATTGCTGTAGAGGTGGAAGTGGCAAAGCGCTGATTCATTGCCTCCACAGGAGACAAGCCACAAACTGTATTGCTTTCAGCTCTTTGGGATGCTAAGAAACAACTCACTCTCCACAGTGCTCTTACAGCCTACCGGGAACATCTCTCACAATGGCATGTGAAACGCAGTTTCTTTGCAGCCCTGATCTCACTGAAATAGATCTTCTGCTCTGCTGTGTCCTACATTGTCGTTGTGGTGTAAGGCACAAAGTCCTGCCTTGTTTCCTCAAGGGGAGACAGGCCACAAAGCGTCTTGCTTCCAGTTCCATAGGAAGCTAAGAAACACCTCGCTCTCCACAGTGCTCTTACAGCCTACTGGGAACATCTCTGACAAAGGCCTGTGAAACACAGTTTCTTCCCAGCCTGATCTCGCTGAACTGGAACTTCTGCTCTGCAGTGTAATACATTGCCCTAGATGTGGAAGTCACAATGGCCTGCCTGGCTTGCTTAAGAGGAGACAGGCCACAGACCGTCTCACTTCCAGCTCCTTGGCAAGGTGAGAAAGAACTCGCTTTCCCCTGGTCTATTACAACCTACGGGGAACCTCTCATACAAAGGCCTGAAATGCAGTTTGTTTGCAGCCATGATCTCACCGCCTTGGAACCTCTGCTCTTTGCCATGTTCCACATTGCCCCAGAGGTGGAAGACACAAAGTGCTGAGTCCTTGCCACCAAAGGAGAGAAGCCAAAATCGGTCTTGCTTCCAGCTCTTTGGGATGCTAAGAAAGAACTTGCTCTCCACAGTATCTTACACCCTACGTGGAACATCACTCACAAAGGCCTGTGAAACACAGTTTCTTTGCAGCCCTGATCTCGCTGAGGTAGAACTTCTGCTCTGCCGTGTCCTACGTTGCCATAGAGGTGCAAGCCACAATGTCCTGCCTTGTTTCCTCAAGGGCAGAAAGGCCACAAAGCTTCTTGCATCCAGATCTTTGGGAAGCTAAAAAACAACTCGCTCTCCACAGTGCTCCTAAAGCCTACCGGGAACATCTCTGACAAAGGCCTGTGAAACGCAGGTTCTTTCCAGCACTGATCTCACTGAAGTAGAACTTCTGCTCTGCTGTGTCCTACATTGCCGTAGAGGTGCAAGGCACAAAGTCCTGCCTTGTTTCCTCGATGGGAGACAGGCCACAAAGCGTCTTGCTTCCAGATCTTTGGGAAGCTAAGAAACAACTCGCTCTCCACAGTGCTCTTACTGCCTACCTGGAACATCTCTCACAAAGGCCTGTGAAAGACAGTTTCTTCCCAGGCCTGATCTCGCTGAAGTAGAACTTCTGCTCTGCCGTGTAATACATTTCCCTAGAGTTGGAAGTCACAATGGCCTGCCTGGCTTCCTTAAGGGGAGACAGACCACAGACCATCTTGCTTCCAGCTCTTTGGCAAGGTGAGAAAGAACTCGCTTTCCACAGGGCTCTTACAGCCTACGGGGAACCTCTCATACAAAGGCCTGAAATGCAGTGTGTTTCCAGCCATGATATCCCCGCCTTGGATCATCTGCTCTAAACCATGTCCCACATTTCTCTAGAGATTGAAGACACAAAGAGCTGAGTCCTTGCCTCCAAAGGAGACAAGCCACAAATGATCTTGTTTGCAGCTCTTTGGGAGGAGAAGAAACAACTCACTCTCCACAGTGCTCTTACAGCCTACCAGGAACATCTCTCACAAAGGACTGTGAAACGCAGTTTCTTCCAAGCCCTGATCTCGTGAAGTAGAACTTCAGCTCTGTCGTGTAATATATTGCCCTAGAGGTGGAAATCACAAAGCCCTGCCTGGCTTCCTTAAGAGGAGAAAGGCCACAGACGGTCTTGCTTCCAGCTCTTTTGCAAGGTGAGAATGAACTCGATTTCCCCTGGGCTCTTACAGCCTACTGGGAACCTCTCATACAAAGACATCAAACACAGTTTGTTTCCAGCCCTGATCTCACTGCCTTGGAACTTCTGCTCTAAGCCATGTCCTACATTGCATCTGAGGTGTAAGTGACAAAGCGCTGAATCATTGCCTCCACAGGAGACAAGCCACAAACGGTCTTGCTCTAACTCTTTGGGAAGCTAAGAAACAACTGGATCTCCACAGTGCTCTTACAGCCTACAGGGAACATCTCTCACAAATCCGATGATACGCAGTTTATTTCCAGCCCTGATCTCCCTGAAGAAGAGCTTCTGCTGTGTCATGTAATACATTGCCCTAGAGGTGGAAGTCCCTAAGCCCTGCCTGGCTTCCTTAAGAGGAGATAGGGCACAGACCATCTTGCTTCCAGCTCTTTCCCAAGGTGAGAAAGAACTCGTTTTCCCCTGGGCTCTTACAGCCTACCGGGAACCTCTGACAGAAAGACCTGAAATGAAGTTTGTTTCCAGCCGAGATATCACCACCTTGGAACTTCTGCTCTAAGCCATGTCCTAAATAGCTCTAGAGGTGGAAGTGACAAAGCGCTGAGTCATTGGTTCCACAGGAGAAAAGCCACAAACGGTCTTGCTTCCAGTTCTTTGGGAAGCTAACAAACAACTCACTCTCCACAGTGCTCTTACATCCTACTGGGAACATCTCTCACAAAGGCCTGTCAAACGCAGTTCAATCCAGGCCTGATATCGCTGAAGTAGAACTTCTGGTCTGCTGTGTCCTACATTGCTCTAGACATGCAAGGCACAATGTCCTGCCTTGTTGCCGCAAGAGGAGACAGGCCACAAAGTGTCTTGCTTCCAGCTCCTTGGGGAGCTAAGAAACAACTCGGTCTCCACTGTGCTCTTACAGCCTAGTGGGAACATCTCTTACAAAGGCCTGTGAAACGCAATTTCTTTAAAGCCCTGATATCCCAGAATTAGAACCTCTGCCCTGCAGTGTTCTACAGTGCCCTAGAAGTCCAAGGAACAAAGTCCTGCCTTTATTCCTCAAGGGAAGGCAGGCCACAAATCTTCTTGCTTCCAGATCTTTGGGAAGCTATGAAACAACTCGCTCTCCACAGTGCTCTTACAGCCTACCGGGAACATCTCTTACAAAGGACTGTAAAACGCAGTTTCTTCCCAGCCCTGATCTCGCTGAAGTAGAGCTTCTGCTCTAACATGTGATACATTGGACGAGAGTGGGAAGTCACAAAGCCCTGCCTGTCTTCCTTAAGAGGAGACAGGCCACTGACCGTCTTGCTTCTAGCTCTTTGGCAAGGTGAGAAAGATCTCGCTTTCCCTTGGGCTCTTACAGCCTACCGTAAAACTCTCATACAAAGTCCTGAAATTCAGTTTGTTCCCATCCCTTTTCTAGCCGCCTTGGAACTTCTTTTCTAAGCCATGTCCTACATTGCTCTACAGGTGGAAGTGGCAAAGCGCTGAGTCATTGCCTCCAAAGGAGACAATCCACAAACGGTCTTGCTTCCATTTCTTTGGGAATCTAAGAGACAACTCACTCTCCACAGTGCTCTTTCAACCTTCCGGCAATATCTCTCACAAAGTCCTGTGAAACGCAGTTTCTCTCCAGCCCTGATCTTGATGAAGTAGAACTTCTGCTCTGCCATGTCCTACATTGCCATAGAGGTGCAAGGCACAATGTCCTGCCTTGTTTCCTCAAAGGGAGACAGGCCACAAAGATTCTTGCTTCCACATCTTTGGGAAGCTAAGAAAAAACTCGCTCTCCAAATTGCTCTTACAGCCTACTGGGAACATCTCTCACAAATCCTGTGAAACGCAGTTTATTTCCTGCCCTGATCTCCCTTGAAGCAGAACTTCGCCTCTGCTGTGTACTACATTGCCCTAGAGGTGGAAGTCACAAAGCCCTGCCTGGCTTTCTTAAGACGAGACAGGCCAGAGACCTTCTTGCTTCCAGGTCTTTTGCAAGGTGAGAAAGATCTCGCTTTCCCCTTGTCTCTTACAGTCTACCGGAAACCTCTGATACAAAGACTTGAAACGAAGTTTGTTTCCAGGAGAGCTCACGCCGACTTTGAAATTTTGCTCTAAGCCATGTCCTGCATAGCTCTAGAGGTGGAAGTGACAAAGCACTGAGTCATTGCCTCGACAGTAGACTAGCCACAAACGGTGTTGCTTCCAGGTCTTTGGGAAGTCAAGAAACAACTCACTCTCCAGAGTGCTCTTACAGCCTACTGGTAACATCTCTCACAAAAGCCTGTGAAACGCATTTCTTTCGAGCCCTCATCTCGCTGAGGTAGAACTTCTGCTCAGCAGTGTCCTACATTGCCCTAGAGATGCAAGGCACAAAGTCCTGCCTTGTTTCTTCTAAGGGAGACATGCCACAAAGTGCTTTGCTTCCAGCTGTTTGGGAAGCTAAGAAACACCTCGTTCTCCTCAGTGCTCTTACAGCCAACTGGGAACATCTCTCACAAATGCCTGTGAAATGCAGTTTCTTCCCAGCCCTGATCTCGCTGAAGTAGAACTTCTGCTCTGCCGTGTAATACATTGCCCTAGAGGTGGAAGTCACAAAGCCCTGCATGGCTTTCTAAAGAGGAGTCAGGCCACAGACCGTCTTGCTTCCAGCTCTTTCACAATGTGAGATAGAAGTCGCTTTCCACTGGGCTCTTACAGCCTACCGGGAACCTCTCATACAAAGACCTGAAACGCAATTTGTTACCAGGCCAGATCTCGCCACGTTGGAACTTCTGCTCAAACCCATGTCATACATTGCTCTAGAGCTGGAAGTGACAAAGCACCGAGTCATTGCCAACAAAGGAGACAAGCCACAAACGGTCTTGCTTCCAGCTCTTTGGGAAGCTAAGAAACAACTCGCTCTCCACAGTGCTCTTACGGCCTACTGGGAATATCTCTCACAAATCCTCTGAAACGGAGTTTATTTCCAGCCCTGATCTCCCTGAAGCAGAACTTCTGTGCTGCCGTGTAATACATTGCCCTAGAGGTGGAAGTCACAAAGACCTGCCTGGCTTCCTTAAGAGGAGACAGGCCATTGACCGTCTTGCTTCCAGCTCTTTTGCAAGGTGATAAAGAACTTGCTTTCCCCTGGGCTCTTACAGCCTCCTGGGAACCGATAATACAAAGACGTGAAAGGCAGTTTGTTTCCAGCCCTGTTCTCGCTGCCTTGGAACTTCTGCTCTAAGCCGTGTTCTACATTGCTCTAGAGGTGGAAGTGACAAAACGCTGAGTCATTGCCTCCAAAGGAGACGAGCATCAAACAGTCTTGCTTCCAGCTCTTTGGGAAGCTAAGAAACAACTGGCTCTCCACAGTGCTCTTACACCCTACCGGAAACATCTCTCACAAAGGCCTGTGAAATGCAGTTTCTTTCCAGCCTTGATCTCGCTGAAGTAGAACTTCTGCTCTGCCGTGTCCTACATTAGCCTATAGGTGCAAGGCACAATGTCCTGCCTTGTTTCCTCAAGCGGAGGCAGGCCACAATGCATCATGCTTCTTGCTCTTTGGGAAGCTAACAAACAACTGGCTCTCCACACTGGTCTTACAGCCTACCGGGAACATCTCTTACAAAGGCTTGTGCAATGCCGTTTCTTCCCAGACCTGATCTCGGTGAAGTAGAAATTCTGCCCTGCCATGTCCTACATTGCCCTAGAGGTGCAAGGTACAATGTCCTGCATTGTTTCCTCAACAGGAGACAAGACCTAAAACGTGTTGCTTCCAGATCTTTGGGAAGCTAAGAAACAACACGCTCTCTGCAGTTCTCTTACGGTCTACAGCGATCATCTCTCACAAATCCTGTGAAATACAGTTTCTTCCCAACCCTGATCTCACTGAAGTAGAACTTCTGTTCTGCCATGTAATACATTGGCTTAGGAGTGGAAGTCACAAAGCCCTGCATGGCTTCGTTAAGAGGAGTCAGGCCACAGACAATCTTGCTCCCAGCTCTTTTGAAATGTGAGAAAGAACGCTCTTTCCCGTGGGCTCTTACAGCCTATCGGGAACTTCTGATAGAAATACCTGAAATGCAGTTTGTTTCCAGCCCAGTTCTCACCGCCTTGGAACTTCTATTCAAAGCCATGTCCTACATTGCTCTAGAGGTGGAGGTGACAAAGCTATGAGTCATTGCCTCCAAAGGAAACAAGCCACAAATGGTCTCGCTTCTGGCTCTTTGGGAAGCTAAAAAGCAACTCGCTCTCCACAGTGCTCTTACAGCTTACTGGGAAAATCACTCAGAAAGATCTTTGAAACGCAGTTTCTTTCCAGATCTTATCTCGCAGAAGTAGAACTTCTGCTCTGCCCTGTAATACATTGCCCTAGAGGTGGAAGTCATAAAGCCTTGCCTGGCTTTCTTAAGAGAAGACAGGCCACTGACCGTCGGGCTTCCAGCTCTTTGGCAAGGAGAGAAAGACCTCGCATTCCCCTGAGCTCTTACAGCCTACCAGGAAAGTATAATACAAAGATCTGAAACGCAGTTTGTTTCCAGCCCTGATCTCGCCACCTTGAATCTTCTGCTCTAAGACGTGTTCTACATTGCTCTAGAAGTGGAAGTGACAAAGCGCTGTGTCATTGCCTCCAAAGAAGACAAGCCACAAACGGTCTTGCTTCCAGCTCTTTGGGAAGCTAAGAAACAGCTCACTCTCCACAGTGCTCTTACAGCCTACCAGGAACATCTCTCACAAAGGCCTGTGAAACGCAGTTTCTTCCCAGCCTTTATGTCGCTGAAGTAGAAATTCTGCTGTGCCGTGTAATTCATTGCCTGAGAGGTGGAAATCACAATGGCCTGCCTGACTTCCTTAAGAGGAGAGAGGCCACAGACCGTCTCACTTCCAGCTCTTTGGCAAGGTGAGAAAAAACTTGCTTTCCGCAGGGCTCTTACAGCTACCGGTAACCCCTCATACAAAGGCCTGAAATGCAGTTGGTTTCCAGCCATGATCTCACTACCTTGGAACTTCTGTTCTAAGCCATGTCCCAGATTGCTCTAGAAGTGGAAGATACAAAGCGCTAAGTCATTGCTGCCAAAGGAGACAAGCCACAAATGGTCTTGCTTCCAGCTCTTTGGGAATCTAAGAAACAACTCACTCTCCACAGTGCTCCTGCAGCCTACCGGGAACATCTCTTACAACGGCCTGAGAAACGCAGTTTCTTCCCAACCCTGATCTCGCTGAAGTAGAACTTCTGCTCTGCCATGTGCTAAATTTCCTTAGATGTGCACGGCAAAAAGTCCTGCCTTGTTTCCTCAAAGGGAGACAAGTCACAGACCGTCTTGCTTCCAGCTCTTTCACAAGGTGAGAAAGAACTCGCTTTCCCCTGGACTCTTACAGCCTACTGGAACCCTCTCATACAAACACCTGAAACGCAGTTTGTTTCCGGCCCTGATCCCAGGCCTTGGAACTTCTGCTCTAAGCCATGTTCTACATTGCTCTAGAGTTGGAAGTGGCAAAACTCTGAGCTATTGCCTCCAAAGGAGACAAGCCACAAACGGTCTTGCTTATAGCTCTTTGGGAAGCTGAGAAACAACTCACTCTCCACAGTGCTCTTACAGCCTACCGGGAACATCTCTTACAAAGGCCTGTGAAACACACTTTCTTCCCAGCCCTGATCACACTGAAGTAGAACTTCTGCTCCGCCGTGTAATACATTGCCCTAGAGGTGGAAGTCACAAAGCCCTGCTTGTCAAATTCAAGAGGAGATTGGCCACAGACTCTCTTTCTTCCAGCTCGTTTGCAAGGTAAGAAAGAACTCACTTTCCCCTGGCTGTTACATCCTACTGGGTACCTCTAATACAAAGACCTGAAACGCAGTTTGTTTCCAGCCCTGATTCCACCGCCTTGGAACTTCTGCTCTAAGCCATGTTCTACATTGCTCTAGAGTTGGAAGTGGCAAAATTCTGAGCTATTGCCTCCAAAGGAGACAAGCCACAAAGTGTCCTGCTTCCAGCTCTCTGGGAAGCTAAGAAACAACCCCCTCGCCAGGGTGTTCTTACAGCCTACTGTGAACATCTCTTACAAATGCCTGTGGAAAGCAGTTATTTTTCAGCCCTGATCTCTCTGAAGTAGAACTTCTACTCTGCTGTGTAAATACATTGGCCTAGAGGTGGACGTCACAAAGTCCTGCATGGCTTCCTTAAGAGGAGACAGGCCACAAGCGTCTTACTTCCAGATCTTTGGGATGCTAAGAAACAACTCGCTCTCGACAGTGCTGTTACAGCCTACAGGGAACATATCTCACAAAGATCTGTGAAACGCAGATTCTTCCCAGCCCTGATCTCGCTGAAGTAGAACTTCTGCTCTGCCATGTCCTACATTGAAGTGGAGGTGCAAGGCCATAAGTCCTGCCTTGTTTGCTCAAGGGGAGACAGGCCACCAAGCGTCTTGCTTGCACCTCTTTGGGAAGCTAAGAAACAAATCTCTCTCACCAGTGCTCTTACAGCCTACCGGGAACATCTCTCACAAAGGTTTGTAAAACACAGTTTCTTCAAAGCCCTGATCTCGCTGAAGTAGAACTTCTGCTCTGCCTTGTAATACATTGCCCGAGAGGTGCAAGGAACAAAGTCCTGCCTTGTTTCCTCAAGGGGAGACAGGTCACAAAGCGTCTTGCTTCCAGCTCTTTCGCAAGGTGAAAATGAACTCGCTTTCCACTGGGCTCTTACAGACTATAGGGAACTTCTGATACAAAGACCTGAAATGCAGTTCGTTTCCATCAAGTTCTCGGCGGCTTGGAACTTGTATTCAAAGCCATGTACTACATTGCTCTAGATGTGGAAGTGACAAAGCTATGAGTCATTGCCTTAAAGGAGTCAAGCCACAAACGGTCTTTCTTCCAGCTATGTGAAGCTAAGAAACAAGTGGCTCTCCATAGTGCTCTTAGAGCCTACCTGGATCATGTCTTACAAAGGCCTGTGAAACGCAGTTTCTTTCCAGCCCTGATGTCCCTGAAGTAGATCTTCTGCCCTGCTGTGTGCTACAATGCCCTAGAGGTCCAAAGCACAAAGTCCTGACTTGTTTCCTCAATGGAAGACAGGCGACAAAGCTTGTTGCTTCCAGATCTTTGGGAATCTAAGAAACAACTCGCTCTCCAGAGTGCTCTTACAGCCCACCAGAAACATCTCACACAAAGGCTGGAAATGCAGTTTGTTTCCAGACATAATCTCACTGCCTTGGATCTTCTGCTCTAACCCATATCCCACATTGCTTTAGAGATGGAAGACACAAAGCGCTGAATCATTGCCGCCAAAGGAGACAAGCCACAAATTGTCTTGTTTCCAGCTCTTTGGGAAACTAAGAAACAACTCACTCTCCACTGTGCTCTTACAGCCTACCGTGAACATCTCTCAGAAAGATCTGTGAAACGCAGTTTCTTCCCAGCCGTGATCTCGCTGAAGTAGAATTTCTGCTCTGCCCTGTCCTACATTGCCCTAGAGGTGCAAGGCACATAGTCCTGCCTTGTTTCCTCAAGGGGAGACAGGCCACAAAGCGTCTTACTTACAGCTCTGTGGGAAGTTACGAAACACCTCGCTCTATTCAGTGCTCTTACAGCCTACCGGGAACATCACTTACAAAGGCCTGTGAAACACAATTTCTTCCCAGCCCTGACCTCGCTGAAGTAGAACTTCTGTTCTGCCATGTAATACATTGCCATAGAGGAGGATGTCACAAAGCCCTGCCTGGCTTCTTTAAGAGGAGACTGGCCAAGACCGTCTTGCTTCCAGCTCTTTCGCAAGGTTTGAAACAACTCGCTTTCCCCTGGGCTCTTACAGCCTATCGGGAACTCCTGATACAAAGACCTGAAATGTAGTTTGTTTCCAGCCCAGTTCTCGCCACATTGGAACTTCTACTCCAAGCCATGTCCTACATTGCTCTAGAGGTGGAAGTGACAAAGCTATGAGTCATTGCCTCCAAAGGAGACAAGCCACAAACGGTCTTTCTTCCAGCTATCAGAAGCTAAGAAACAACTGGCTCTCAATAGTGCTCTTACATCGTATCGGGAACATGTGTTACAAAGGTCTGTGAAATACAGTTTCATTCCAGCCCTGATATCCGTGAAGTAGAACTTCTGCCCTGCTGTGTCCTACGTTGCCCTAGAGGTCCAAGGCACAACGTCCTCCCTTGTTTCCTCAAGGGAAGACTGGCCACAAAGCGTCTTGCTTTCAGCTCTTTTGGAAGTGAAGAAACAACTCGCTCTCCATAGTGCTCTTAGAGCCTGCCTGCAACATGTCTCACAAAGGCCTGTGAAACGCAGCCTCTTCACAGCACCGTTCTCCCTGAAGTAGAACATCTGCTCTACCGTGTCCTACATTGCCCTAGAGGTGCAAGGCACAAAGTGCTGCCTTGTTTCCTCAAGGGGAAACAGGTCACAAGCATCCTGCTTCCACTTCTTTGGGAAGCTAAGAAACAACTCTCTCTCCTCAGTGCTCTACAGCCTACCGGGAACATCTCTTAGAAATTCCTGTGAAACGCAGTATGTCCCAGCCCTGATCTCGCTGTAGTAGAACTTCTTCTCTGCCGTGTAATACATTGCCCTAGAGGTGGAAGTCACAAAGCCCTGCCTGACTTCCTTAAGAGGAGTCAGGCCACAGAACGTCTTACTTCCAGCTCTTTGGTAAATTGAGAAAGACATCGCTTTCCCCTGGGCTCTTACAGCCTACTGGGAACCTCTCATACAAAGTCCTGAAACGCAGTTTGTTTCCAGCCCTGATCACGTCGCCTTGGAACTTCTGCTCCAAACCATATCCTACATTGCTCTAGAGGTGGAAGTCACTAAGCTCTGAGTCATTGCCTTCATAGGAGATAAGCCACAAACGGTCTTGCTTATAGCTCTTTCGGAAGCTAAGAACAATGCACTCTCCACAGTGTTCTTACAGCCTACTGGGAACATCTCTTACAAAGGCCTGTGAAATGCAGTTTCGTCCCAGCCCTGAACTCGCTGTAGTAGAACTTCTCCTCTGCCATGTCTGACATTGCCCTAGAGATGCACGGCACAAAGTATTGCCTTGTTTGCTCAAGGGGAGACAGGCCACAGACAATCTTGCTTTCAGCACTTTGGCAACGTGGGAATGAACTTGCTTTCCCCTGGGCTCATACAGCCTACCGGGAACCTCTAATACAAAGAACTGAAACAGAGTTTGTTTCCAGCCCTCATGTCGCCTACTTAGAACATCTGCTCTAAGCTGTGTTCTACGTTGCTCAAGAGGTGGAAGTCACAAATCCCAGAGTCATTGCCTACAAAGGGGACAAGCCACAAACGGTCTTACTTCCAGCTCTTTGTGAAGCAAAGAAACAACTTGCTCTCCACAGTGTTCTTACAGCCTACCGGGAACATCTCTTACAAAGGCCTGTGAAACGCAGTTTCTTCCCATCCCTCATCTCGTTCAGGTAGAACTTCGGCTCTGCCGTCTCCCACATTGCCCTAGAGCTACAAAGGACAAAGTCCCACCTTGTTTCCTCAAGGGCAGAGAGGCGCGAAAGCATCTTGCTTCCAGCTCTTTGGGAAGCTAAGAAACAAGTCACTCTCCACAGTGCTCTTACAGCCTACAGTGGAAAATGTCTTAGAAAGGCCTGTGAAATGCAGTTTCCTCCCAGCCCTGATTTCGCTGATCTGGAACTTCTGCTCTACCGTGTAATACATTGTACTAGAGGTGGAAGTCACAATGGCCTGCCAGGCTTCATTGAGAGGAGACAGGCCACAGACCATCTTCCTTCCAGCTCTTTCACAAGGTGAGAAAGAACTTGCTTTCCACAGGGCTCTTACAGCCTACCAGGAACCTCTCATAAAAAGGACTGAAATGCAGTTTGTTTCCAGTCATGATCTCACCGCCTTGGAACTTCTTCTCTAAGCCGTGTCCTAATTTGCTCTAGAGGTGGAAGACATAAAGCACTGAGTCATTGCAGCCAAATGAGACAAGCCAAAAACCTTCTTGCTTCCTGATCTTTGGAAAGCGAAGAAACAACTCGCTCTACACAGTGCTCTTACAGCCTTCCGGGGAGATCTCTGACACGGTCCTGTGAAACGCAGTTTCTTCCCAGCCGTGATCTCGCTGAAGTAGAACTTCTGGCCTACCGTGCCCTACGTTGCCCTAGAAGTGCAAGGCACAAATTCCTGCCTTGTTTCCTCAAGTGGAGACAGGCCACAAAGCATCTTGCTTCCAGCTCTTTGGGAAGCTAAGAACCAACTCACTCTCCACGGTGCTCTTAAGGCCTACTGGGAACATCTCTCACCAAGGCCTGTGAAACGCAGTTTCTTTCCAGCCATGATTTCGCTGAAGCAGAACTTCTCCTCTGCCGTGTAATACATTGCCCTAGAGGTGGAAGTCACAAAGCTCTGCCTGTCATCCTTAAGAGGAGACAGGGCACAGACCATCTTGCTTCCAGCTATTTGGCAAGGTGAGAATGAATTCGCTTTCCCCTGGGCTCTTACAGCCTACCGGGAAACTCTTATACAAAGACCTGAAACGCAGTTTGTTTCCAGCCCAGATCTCTCCACCTTGGAACTTCTGCTCTATGCCATGTTCTACATTGCTCTAGATGTGGAAGACTCAAAGTGCTGAGTCCTTGCCACCAAAGGAGACAAGCCGCAAACAGCCTTGCTTCCAGCTCTTTCAGAAGCTAAGAAACAACTCGCTTTCCACAGTACTCTTACAGCCTACCAGGAACACCTCTCACATATCCTGTCAAACGCAGTTTCTTTCCAGCCATGAACTCGCTGAAGTAGAACTTCTGCTCTGCCGTTTAATACATTGCCCTCGAGGTGGAAGTCACAAAGCCCTGCCTGGCTGCCTTAAGATGGGACAGGCCACAGACCATTTTGCTTACAGATTTTTGGCAAGGTGAGAAAGAACTCACTTTCCCCTAGGCTCTTATAGCCCACCGGGAACCTCTCATACAAAGACATGAATTGCAGTTTGTTTCCAGCCCAGATGTCACTGCCTTAGAACTTCTGCTCTAAGCCATGTCCTACATTGCTCTAGAGGTGGAAGTGACAAAGCGCTGAGTCATTGCCTCCAAAGGAGACAAGCCAAAAACAATCTTGCTTCCAGCTCTTTGAGATGCTGAGAAACAACTCGCTCTCCACAGTGCTCTTACAGCCTAGCGGGAACATCTCTCACAAAGGCCTGTGAAAATCAGTTTCTTTCCAGCCCTGATCTCGCTGAAGTAGAAGTTCCACTCTGCCGAGTCATACATTGCCCTAGAGGAGCAAGGCACAATATCCTGCGTTGTTTACTCAAGGGCAGAAAGGCTAGAAAGATTCTTGCTTTCAGATCTTTGGGAAGCTAAGAAACAACTCTCTCTCCATACTTCTCTTACAGCCTACTGGTAACATCTCTTACAAAGTCCTGTGAACGCAGTTTCTTTCCAGCCCCGATCTCGCTGAAGTAGAACTTCTGCTCTGCCATGTCCTACATTGCCCTAACGTGCAAGGCACAAAGTCCTGCCTTGTATCCTTGATGGGAGACAGACCACAGAGCGTCTTGCTTCAAGCCCTTTGGGAAGCTAAGAAACACCTCGCTTTCCACAGTGCAATTACAGCCTACCGGGAACAACTCTTCCAAAGGCCTGTGAAATGCAGCTTCTTCCCAGCCTTGATCTCGCTGAAGTAGAACTTCTGCTCTGCCGTGTTGTACATTTCCCTAAAGGTGAAAGTCATACTGGCCTGCCTGGCTTCCTGAAGAGGAGACAGGCCACAGACCGTCTTGCTTCCCGCTCTTTGGCAAGGTGAGAAAGAACTCTCCTTCCCTAGGCTCTAACAGCCTACCGGGAACCTCTCATACAAACTCCTGAGACGCAGTTTGTTTCTAGCCTTGATCTCGCTGCCTTGAAACATCTGCTCTAAGCCATGTCCTACATTACTCTAGAGGTGGAAGACAAAAAGCGCTGAGTCATTGCCGCCAAAGGAGACAAGCCACAATGGTCTTACTTCCAGCTCTTTGGGAAGCTAAGAAACAACTCGGTCTCCATAGTGCTCTTACAGCCTACTGGGAACATCTTTCACAAACCCTTTGAAATGCGCTTTCTTCCCAGCCCTGATCTCGCTGAAGTAGAACTTCTGTCTGCCGTGTAATACTTTGCCTAAGAGGAGGAAGTCACAAAGCCCTGCCTGGCTTCCTTAAGAGGAGGTAGGCCACAGACCGTCTTGCTTCCAGCTCCTTGGCAAGGTGAGAAAGATCTCACTTTACCAGGCTCTTACAGTCTACTGGGAACCTCTCACACAAAGTCCTGAAAAGCAGTTTGTTCCAGCCCTGATCTCGACGACTTGAAACTTCTGCTGTAAGCCATGTCCTACATTGCTCTAGAGGTGGAAGTCACTAAGCACTGAGTCAGTGCCTCCAATGGAGACAAGCCACAAACGTTCTTGCTTCCAGCTCTTTGGCAAGCTAAGAAACAACTCGCTCTCCACATTGCTCTTACAGCCTACATGGAACATCTCTCACAAAGGCCTGTGAAATGCAGTATCTTTCCAGCCCTGATCTCGCTGAAATAGAACTTATGCTCTGCCGCATCCCCCATTGCCCTAGAGGTGCAAGGCACAAAGTCCTGCCTTGTTTCTTCTATGGGAGACATGCCACAAAGTGCTTAGCTTCCAGCTCTTTGGGAATCTAAGTAACACCTCGTTCTCGTCAGTGCTCTTACAGCCTATTGGGAACATCTCTCACACAGGCCTGTGAAACACAGTTTCTTCCCAGCCCTGTTCTGGCTGAGGTAGAACTACTGCTCTGCCTTGTAATACATTGACATAGAGGAGGAAGTCACAAAGCCCTGCCTGGCTTCCTAGAGAGGACACAGGCCACAGACCGTCTTGTTTCCAGCTCTTTCGCAAGGTGAGAATGAACGCACTTTCCCCTGGGCTCTTACACCTTACAGGGAATCTCTCATACAAAGACGTGAAACGCAGTTTGTTTCCAGCCCTTATCTCGCCACCTTGGATCTTCAGCTCTAAGCAATGTCCTACATTGCTCTATAGGTTGAACTCACTAACATAGTCATTTCCTCCAAAGGAGACAGCCACAAACGGTCTTGCTTCCAGCTCTTTGGGAAGCTAAGAAACAACTCGCTCTGCACAGTGCTCTTACAGCCTACCGGGAACATCTCTCACAAAGGCCTGTGAAACGCAGTTTCTTCCCAGCCATGATCTCCCTGAAGTAGAACTTCTGCGTTGCCGTGTTCTATGTTGCCCTAGAAGTGCAAGATACAAAGTCCTGCCTTGTTTCCTCAAGGGGAGACAGACCATAAGCATCTTGCTTCCAGCTCTTTGGGAAGCTAAGAAACAACTCGCTCTCCAATGTGCTCTTACAGCCTAGTGGGAACATCTCTCACAAAGGCCTGTGAAACGCAGTTTCTTCCAAGGCCTGATCTCACTGAAGTAGAACTTCTGATCTTCGTTGTAATACATTGACCTAGAGGTGGAAGTCTCAATGGCCTGCCCGGCTTCCTTAAGGGGAGACAGGCCTCAGACCGTCTCAGTTCCAGTCTTTGGCAAGTTGAGAATGAACTCGCTTTCCACATGGCTCTTACAGCCTACCAGGAACCTCTCATACTTAGGCCTGAAATGCAGTTTGTTTCCAGCCATGAGCTCACCGCCTTGGAACTTCTGCTCTAAGCCATGTCCTACATTGATCTAGAGGTGGAACACACAAAGTGCTGACTCCTTCCCACCAAATGAGACAAGAAACAAACGGCCTTGCTTCCAGCTGTTTCGGAAGCTAAGAAACAACTTGCTCTACACAGTGCTCTTACAGCCTACCGGGGACATTTCTTACAAAGGCCTTTGAAACGCAGTTTCCTCCCAGCCCTGATCTCACTGAAGTAGAACTTCTGCTCTGCCGTGTAATACATTTCCCTAGAGTTGGAAGTCACAATGGCCTCCCTGTCTTCCTTAAAATGAGACATGCAACAGACCGTGTCGCTTCCAGCTCTTTGGGAAGGTGAGAAAGAACTCGCTTTCAACAGCGCTCTTACAGCCTATTGGGAAACTCTCATATTAAGGCCTGAAATGCAGTTTGTTTCCAGCCATGATCTCACTGCCTTGGAACTACTGTTCTAAGCCATGTCCACATTGCTCTAGAGATGGAAGACACAGAGCGCTGAGTCAGTGCCACCACAGGAGACAAGACACAAGCAGTGTTGCTTCCAGCTCTAGGGGAAGCTAAGAAACAACTCGCTTTCCACAGTGCTCTTACAGCCTACGGGCAACATCTCTTACAAAGGCCTGTGAAGCGCAGTTTCTTGCCAACCCTGATCTCGCTGAAGAAGAACTTCTGCTCTGCCGTGTAACACATTACCCTAGAGGTGGAAGTCACAAAGCCCTGCCTGGTTTCCTTAAGAGGAGACAGGCCACAGACCGTCTTGCTTCCCGACCTTTGGCAAGGTGAGAAAGAACTCGCTCTCCACAGTGCTCTTAGAGCCTACGGGGAACATCTCTTACAAAGGCCCTTGAAACGCAGTTTCTTTCCAGCCCTGACTTCGCTGAAGTAGAACTTCCGCTCTGCCGTGTCCTACATTGCCCTAGAGGTGCAAGGCACAAAGTCCTGCCCTCTTCCCTCAAGGGGACAAACTCCACAAAGAATCTTGCTTCCTGCTATTTCGGAAGCTAAGAAAGAACTCGCTCTCCGCAGTGCTCTGACAGCCTACTGGGAACATCTCTCACGAAGGCCTGTGAAATGCTGTTTATTCCCAGCCCAGATCTAGCTGAATTACAACTTATGCTCTGACGTGTCCTACATTGCCCTAGAGATGCAAGGCATAAACACCTGCCTTGTTTATTCAAGGGGAGACAGGCCACAAAGCGTCTTGCTTCCAGCTCTTTCCAAGGCGGGAAAGAACTCGCTTTCCCCTGGGCTCCTACAGGCTACCGGGAACCTCTAATACAAAGTACTGAAACGCAGTTTGTTTCCAGCCCTGATCTCGCCCCGTTGGATCTTCTGTTCCAAGCTGTGTTCTACATTGCTCTAGAGGTGGAAGTCTCAAAGCGCTGATTCATTGCCTCCAAAGGAGACAAGCCACAAACGGTCTGGCTTCCACGTCTCAGAAGCTAAGAAACAAGTGCTTCTCCATAGTGCTCTTACAGCCTACTGGGAACATCTCTCACAAAGGTCTGTGAAACGCAGTTTCTTCCCAGCCCTGATCTCGCTGAAGTAGAACTTCTGCTCTGCCGTGTCCTACATTGCATTAGAGGTGAAAGGCACAAAAACCTGTCTTGATTCCTCAACAGGAGGCAGGCCACAATTCGTCTTGCTTCCAGCTCTTGGGGAAGCTAAGAAACAACTCGCTCTCCACAGAGCTCCTACAGCCTACCGGGAACATCTCTTACAAAGGCCTGTGAAGCTCAGTTTCTTGCCAACCCTGATCTCGCTGAAGAATACCTTCTGCTCTGTCGTGTCATACATTTCCCTAGAGGTGGAAGTCACAATGGCCTGCCTGACTTCTTTAAGAGGAGACAGGCCACAGATCAGCTTCCTTCCAGCTCTTTGGCAAGGTGAGAAAGAACTCGGTTTCCACAGGGCTCTTGCAGCCTACTGGGAACCCCTCATAAAAAGGCCTGAAATCCAGTTTTTTTCCAGTCATGATCACACTGCCTTGGAAGTTCTGCTCTAAGCCATGACCTACAGTTCTCTAGAGGGGGAAGAAACAAAGCCTGGAGTCATTGCCACCAAAGGAGACAAGCCACAAACGCTCTTTCTTCCAGCTCTTTGGGAAGCTAAGAAACAACCTGCTCTCCACAGTGCTCTTACAGCCTAAAGGGAACATCTCTCACAAAGGCCTGCGAAATGCGGTTTCTTTCCAGCCTTGATCGCTGAAGTAGAACTTCTGCTCTGCCGTGTCCTACATTGCCCTATAGGTGCAAGGCACAATGTCCTGCCTTGTTTCCTCAATCGGAGGCAGGCCACAATGCATCTTGCTTCAGCTCTTTCGGAAACTAAGAAACAACTGGCTCTACACTGCTCTTACAGCCTACTCGGAACATCTCTTACAAAGGCTTGTGCAGTGCAGTTTCTTCCCAGCCCTGATCTCGCTGAAGTAGGAATTCTGCCCTGCCATGTCCTACATTGCCCTAGAGGTGCAAGTTACAATGTCCTGCATTGGTTCCTCAATAGGAGACAGGCCATAAAACGTGTTGCTTACAACTCTTTGGGAAGCTAAGAAACAACACGCTCCCAGCAGTGCTCTTACGGCCTACTGGGAACATCTCTCACAAATCCTGTGAAAAGCAGTTTCTTCCCATCCCTGATCTCGTTGAAGTAGAACTTCTGTTCTGCTGTGTAATACATTGGCCTAGAAGTGGAAGTCACAAAGCCCTGCATGGCTTCCTTAAGAGGAGTCAGGCTACAGACTGTCTTGCTTCCAGCTCTTTTGAAAGGTGAGAAAGAACTCTCTTTCCCGTGGGCTCTTACAGCCTATCAGGAACTCCTGATACAAAGACCTGAAATGCAGTTTGTTTCCAGCCCAGTTCTCACCGTCTTGGAACTTCTACTCAAAGCCATGTCCTACATTGCTCTAGAGGTGGAAGTGACAAAGCTATGAGTCATTGCCTCCAAAGGAGACAAGCCACAAACGGTCGTGCTGCCAGCTCTGGGAAGCTAAGAAACAACTGGCTCTCCATAGTGCTCTTATATCTACTGGGAACATATCTCACAAGGCCTGTGAAGTGCAGTTTCTTTCCAGCCCTGATATCGCTGAAGTGGAACTTCTGCTCTGCCGTGTCCTACATTGCCCTAGACATGAAAGGCACAATTTCCTGCCATGTTTCCTCAAGGGAAGGCAGGCCACAAAGCGTCTTGCTTCCACTCTCTGGGAAGCTAAGAAACATCTCGCTCTCCACAGTGCTCTTACAGCATACCGGGAAGATCTCTTACAAAGGCCTGTGAAACGCAGGTTCTTCCCAGGCCTGATCTCGCTTAAGTAGAACTTCTGCTCTGCCGTGCAATACATTGCCCTAGAGGTGGAATTCCCAAACCCTTCCTGGCATCCTCAAGAGGATACATGCCACAGACCATCTTGCTTCCAGCTCTTTCACAATGTGAGAAGGAACTCGTTTTCCACTGGGCTATTACAGCCTACTGGGAACATCTAATATAAAGACCTGTAACGCAGTTTGTTTACAGCCCTGATCTCGCAACCTTGGATATTAATCTCTAAGTCGTGTTCTACATTGCTCTAGAGGTGGAAGTGACAAAGTGCTGAGTCTTTGCCGCCAAAGGACACAAGCCACAAACGGTCTTGCTTCCAGCTCTTTGGGAAGCCAAGAAACAACTCGCTCTCCACAGTGCTCTTACAGACTAATGGGGACATCTCTTACAAAGGCCTGTGAAATGCAGTTTCTTCCCAGCCCTGATCTCCCTGAAGTAGAATTTCTGCTCTGCCCTGTCATACATTGCCCTAGGGGTGGCAGTCACAATGGCCTTACTGACTTCCTTTAGAGGAGACAGGCGACAGACCGTCTCCTTCCAGCTCTTTGGCAAGGTGAGAAAGAACTCGCTTTCCTCAGGGCTCTTACAGCCTACTGGGAACCTCTCATAAAACGGCCTGAAATGCAATTTGTTTCCAGCCCTGATCTCGCCGCCTTGGAACTTCTGCTGCAAGCAGTGTCCTACATTGCTCTAGAGGTGGAAGTGACATAGCGCTCAGTCATTGCGTCCACAGGAGACAAGCCACAAACGGTCTTGTTCCACCTCTTTGGGAAGCTAAGAAACAACTCACTCTCTACAGTGCTCTTACAGTCTACCGGGAAACCTCTCACAATGGCCTGTGAAACGCAGTTTCTCTCCAGCCCTGATCTCGCTGAAGTAGAACTTCTGCTCTGCCGTGTCCTACATTGCCCAAGAGGTGCAACGCACATTGTCCTTCCTTGTTTCCTCAATGGGAGACAGGCTACAAAGATTCTTACTTCCAGATCTTTGGAAAGCTAAGAAACATCTCGCTCTCCACAGTGCTCTTACAGCCTACCAGGAACATCTCTCACAAATCGTGTGAAACGCAGTTTCTTTCCATCCCTAACCTCACTGAAGCAGAACTTCTGCTCTGCCATGTAATACATTGCCCTAGAGGTGGAAGGCACAATGGGGTGCCTGACTTCCTGAAGAGGAGACAGGCCACAGACCGTCTTCCCTCCAGCTCTTTGGCAAGGTGAGAAAGACCTCGCTTTCCACAGGGCTCATACAACCTACCGTGCACATCTCATAAAAAGGCCTGAAATGCAGTTTGTTTCATGTCATGATCTCACCGTGTTGGAAGTTCTGCCCTAAGCCATGACCTACATTGCTCTAGAGGTGGAAGACACCAAGCCTTGACTCATTGTCGCCAAAGGAGACAAGCCAGAAATGGCCTTGCTTCCAGCTCTTATGGGAAGCTAAGAAACAACTCGCTCTCCACAGTGCTCTTACAGCCTACCAGGAACATGTCTTACAAAGGCCTGTGAAATGCAGTTTCTTTCCAGCCCTGATCTCACTGAAGTAGAACTTCTGCTCTGCAGTGTAATTCATTGCCCTATAGGTGGAAGTCACAAAGCCCTGCCGAGCTTCCTTAAGAGGAGACAGGGCACAGACCGTCTTGCCTCCAGCTCTTTCACAAGGTGAGAATGAACCCGCTTTCTCCTGAGCACTTACAGCCTACCGGGAACCTCTCATAAAAAGTACGAAATGCAGTTTGTTTCCAGTCATGATCTCACCGCCTTGAAATGTCTGCTCTAAGCCATGTTGCACGTGACTCTAGAGATTGAAGACACAAAGTGCTGAGTCATTACCGGAAAAGGAGACAAGCCACAAAAGGTCTTGCTTCCAGCTCTTTGGGAAGCGAAGAAACAACTCACTCTCCACAGTGCTCTTACAGTCTACTGGGAACATCTCCCACAAGGCCTGTGAAACGCAGTTTCTTCTCAGCCCTGCTCTAGCTGAAGTAGAACTTCTGCTCTGCCGTGTCCTACATTGCCCTAGAGGTCCAAGACACAAGATCCTGCCTTGTTTCCTCAAGGGAAGACAGGCCACAAACATTCTTGCTTCCAGCTCTTTGGGAAGCTAAGAAACCACTCGCTCTCCACAGTGGTCTTACAACCTACCAGGAACATCTCTCACAAAGGCCTGTGAAACGCAGTTTGTTTCCAGCCCTGATATCGCTGAAGGAGAAATTCTGCTCTTCCGTGTCCTACATTGCCCTAGACATGCAAGGCACAATGTCCTGCCTTTTTTCCTCAAGGGGAGGCAGGTTACAAAGCGTCTTGCTTCCGCTCTTTGGGAAGTGAAGAAACAACTCTCTCTCAACAGTGCTCTTACAGCCTGCCAGGAACATCTCTCACAAAGGCCTTTGAAACGCAGTTTCTTCCCAGCCCTTATCTCGCTGGAGTAGAACTTCGGCTCTTCCATGTAATACATTTCCCTAGAGGTGGACGTACAATGGCCTGCCTCACTTACTTAAGAGGAGACAGGCCACAGACCGTCTTGCTTCCAGCTCTTTGGCAAGGTGAGGAAGAACTCGCTTTCCACAGGACTCTTCCAGCCAGCTGGGAACCTCTGATACAAAGGCCAGAAATGCAGTTTTTCCAGGCATGATCTCACCCCCTTAGAACTTATGCTCTAAGCCATGATCCACATTGCTCTAGAGGTTGCAGACACAAAGCGCAGAGTCATTGCCTCCAAAGGAGACAAGCCACAAGTGGTCTTGCTGCCAGCTCTTTGGGAAGCTGAGAAAAAACTCACTCTCCACAGTGCTCTTACAGTCTACTGGGAACATCTCTCACAAGGCCTGTGAAACGCAGTTTCTTCCCAGCCCTGCTCTAGCTGAAGTAGAAGTTCTGCTCTGCCGTGTCCTACATTGCCCTAGAGGTCCAAAACACAAGATCCTGCCTTGTTTCCACAAGGGAAGACAGGCCACAAAGCTTCTTGCTTTCAGCTCTTTGGTAAGCTAAGAAACAACTCGCTCTCCTCAGTGTTCTTACAGTCTAACAGGAACATATCTCACAAAGGCCTGTGAAACGCAGCTTCTTCCCAGCCCTGATCTCGCTGAAGTAGAACTGCTGCTCTGCCGTGTAGTACACTGCCCTAGAGGTGGAAGTCACAAAGCCCTGCCTGGCTTCCTTAAGCGGAGACAGGCCACAGACCGTCTTTCTTCCAGCTCTTTCCCAAGCTGAGAAAGAACTCGCTTTCCCCTGGGCTCTTAGAGCCTATTGGGAACGCCTCATACAAAGACCAGAAATGCAGTTTGTTTCCAGCCCAGTTCTCGCGGCTTTGGACTTCTACTCGAAGCCATGTCCTACATTGCTCTAGAGGTGGAAGTGACTAAGCTATGAGTCATTGCCTCCAAAGGAGACAAACCACAAACGGTCTTGCTTCCAGCTCTTTGGGAAACTAAGAAACAACTCGCTCTCCACAGCGCTCTTACAGCATACCAGGAACATCTCTTACAAAGGCCTGTGAAACGCAGTTTCTTCCCAGCCCTGATCCTGCTGAAGTAGAACTTCTGGTCTGCCGTTTCATACATTGCCCTAGAGTTGGAAGTCACAATGGCCAGCTTGACTTCCTTAAGAGGAGACAGGCCACAGACCGTCTTCCTTCCAGCTCTTTGGCAAGATGAGAAATAACTTGCTTTCCCCAGGGCTGTTACAGCCTACTGGGAACCTCTCATACAAAGTCCTGAAACGCAGCTTGTTTCCAGCCCTGATCTCGCCAACTTGTAACTTCTGCTCTAAACCATGTCCTACATTGCTCCAGAGGTGGAAGTGACAAAACGCTGAGTCATTGCCTCCAAAGGAGAAAAACCACAAACGGTCTTGCTTCCAGCTCTTTGGGAAGCTAAGAAACAACTGGCTCTCCATAGTGCTCTCACAGCCTACCGGGAACATCTCTCACAAAGGCCTGTGAAACACATTGTCTTCCGAACCCTGATCTCACTCAAGTGGAACTTCTGCTCTGCGGTGTCGTACATTGTCCTATAGTTCCAAGGCACAAAGTGTTGCATTGTTTCCTCAAGCGGAAACAGGCCCCAAAATCGTCTTTCTTCCAGCTCTTTGGGAAACTAAGAAAAAACTCGCTCTCCAGAGTGCACTTACAGCCTACTGGAAACATCTCTTACAAAGGACTGTGAAACGCAGTTTCTTTCCAGCCCTGATCTCCCTGAAGTAGAACTTCTGCTGGATCGTGTCCTCCATTGCCTTAGAGGTGTAATGGACAAAGACCTGCATTCTTTCGTCAAGGGGAGACATGGCACAAACTGTCTTGCTTGCAGCTGTTTGCAAATCTAAGAAACATCTCGCTCTCCTCAGTGCTCTTACGGCCGATCACAAACAGGTCTTACAAAGGCATGTGAAACGCAGTTTCTTCCAAGCCCTGATCTTGCTGAAGTAGAACTTCTGCTCTGCCATGTCCCACATTGCCCTAGAGGTTCAAGGCACAATGTCCTGCCTTGTTTCTTCAAGGGGAGACAGGCCACAGAGCGTCTTGCTTCCAGCTCTTTTGCAACGTGGGAAAGAAGTCGCTTTCCCCTGGGCTCTAAAAGCCTACCGGGAACCTCTATTACAAAGACCTGGAACAGAGTTTGTTTCCGGCCCTCATGTCGCCACCTTGGAACTTCTGCTCTAAGCCGTGTTCTACGTTGCTCTAGAGGTGGAAGTCACAAAGCACTGAGTCATTGCCTACAAAGGAGACAAGCCACAAACGGTCTTCCTTCCAGCTCTTTGGGAAGTGAGGAAACAACTCTCTCACCACAGTGCTCTCACAGCCTACCGGGAACATCTCTTACAAAGGCCTGGGAAACGCAGTTTCTTTCCAGGCCTGATATGGCTGAAGGAGAACTTCTGGCTGGGTATGCTACATTGCCCTAGAGCTGCAAGGCACAACGTGCTGCCTTGTTTCGAAAGGGTGAGATTGGCCTGAAAGGATCTTTCTTCCAGCTCTTTGGGAAGCTAAGAAACAACTCGCTCTGTACAGTGCTCTTACACCCTACCGGGAACATCTCTCAAAAATGCCTGTGAAACCCAGTGTCTTCCCATCCCTGATCTCGCTGAAGTAGAACTTCTGCTCTGCCGTGTCCTACATTGCCCTAGACATGAAAGGCACAATGTCCTGCCTTGTTTCCTCAAGGGAAGACAGGCCACAAAGCATCTTGCTTCCACTCACTGGGAAGCTAAGAAACAACTCGCTCTCCACAGTGCTCTTACAGCCTATCGGGAACATGGCTCACAAAGGTCTGTGAAATGCAGTTTCTTCCCAGCACTGATCTTGCTGAAGTAGAACTTCTGCTCTGCCATGTTCTACATTGCTCTAGAAGTGGAAGTGACAAAGCTATGAGTCATTGCCTCCAAAGTAGACAAGCCACAAATGGTCTTTCTTCCAGCTATCAGAAGCTAAGAAACAACTGGCTCTCAATGGTGCTCTTACAGCGTACCGGGAACATGTGTTACAAAGGCCTGTGAAACGCAGTTTCTTTCCAGCCCTGATATCCGTGAAGTAGAACTTCTGCCCTGCAGTGTCCTACATTGCCCTAGATGTCCAAGGCACAACGTCCGCCCTTGTTTCCTCAAGGGAAGACCGGCCACAAAGTGTCTTGCTTTCAGCTCTTTTGGAAGTGAAGAAACAACTCGCTCTCCACAGTGCTGTTACAGCCTAAGGGGAACATCTCTTACAAATGCTTGGGAAACGCAGTTTCTTCCCAGACCTGATATCGCTGAAGTAGAACTTCTGCTCTGCCGTGTCCTACACTTCCCTAGAGGTGGAAGTCACAAAGCTCTGCCTGGCTTCCTAAAGAGGAGACTGGCCACAGGTCGTCTTGCTTCCAATTCTTTTGCAACGTGAGTAAGAACTCGCTTTCCACTGGGCTCTTACAGCCTACCGGGAACCTCTAATACAAGGTCCTGAAATACAGTTTCTTTCCAGCCCAGATGTCGCCGTCTTGCAACTTCTGCTCTAAGCAGTGTTCTACGTTTCTCTAGAGGTGGAAGTCACAAAGCGCTGAGTCATTGCCTCTAAAGGAGACAAGCCACAAACGGTCTTCCTTCCAGCTCTTTGGGAAGCTAAGAAACAACTGGCTCTCCACAGTGCACGTACAGCCTACTGGGGACATCTCCTACAAAGCCCTGTGAAACGTAGTTTCTTTCCAGCCCTGATCTCTCTGAAGTAGAACTTGTGCTCTGCCGTGTCCTACATTGCCCTAGAGGTGCAAGACAATAGTCGTGCCTTCTTTCCTCAAGGGCAGACAGGCCACAAAGCGTCTTGCTTCCAGCTCTTGGGTAAGCAAGGAAACAACTCGGCCTCCACAGTGCTCTTACAGCCTACCAGGAACATCTCTCACAAAGGGCTGTGAAATGCAGTTTCTTCCAAGCCCTGATCTCGCTGAAGTAGAACTTCTGCTCTGCCGTGTCCTACATTACCCAAGAGGTCCAAGGCACAAAGTCCTGCCTTGTTTCCAAATGGGGAGACAGGCCGCAAAGCGTCTTTCTTCCAGCTCTTTGGGAAGCTAAGAAACAACTGTCTCTCCAAGTGCTCTTACAGCCTACCAGGAACCTCTCATACAAAGACCTGAAACGTTATTTGTTACCAGCCCACATCTAGCCACCTTGGAAATTCTGCTCAAATCCATGTCCTACATTGCTCTAGAGGTGGAAGTGACAAAGCACAGAGTCATTGCCAACAAAGGAGACAAGCCACAAACGGTCTTCCTTCCAGCTCTTTGGGAAGCTAAGAAACAACTCGCTCTGCACAGTGCTCTTACAGCCTACCGGGAACATCTCGTACAAAGGCCTTTGAAACGCAGTTTCTTCCCAGACCTGATCTTGCTGAAGTGGAACTTCTGCTCTGCCGTGTTCTACTTTGCTCTAAGGTGGAAGTCACAAAGGGCTGACTCATTACCTGCAAGGGAGTCCAGACACAAACGGTCTTGCTTCTAGCTTTTGGAAGCTAAACAAAAACTGGCTTTCCAATGTGCTCTTACAGCCTACCGGGAACAGCTCTTACAAATGCCTGGGAAACGTAGTTTCTTCCCAGACCTGATCTTGCTGAAATAGAAATTCCACTCTCCGTGTCCTACATTGCCACCGAGGTGCAAGGCACAAAGTCCTGCCTTGTTTCCTCAAGGGGAGACAGGCCAAAAAGCGTCTTGCTTCCAGCTCTTTGTGAAGCTAAGAAACAACTCGCTCTCCTCAATGCTCTTAGAGCCTACCGGGAACATCTCTTACAAATGACTTTGAAACGCAGTTTCTTCTCAGCCCTGATTTCGCTGAAGTAGAACTTCTGCTCTGCCGTGTAATACATTTGCCTAGAGGTGGAAGTCACAATGGCCTGCCTGACTTCCTTAAGAGGAGACAGGCCACAGACCGCCTCGCCTCCAGCTCTTTGGCAAGGTGAGAAAGGACTCGCTTTCCACAGCGCTCTTACAGCCTACCAGGAAACTCTCATACAAAGGCCTGAAATGCAGTTTGTTTGCAGCCATGATGTCAGCGCCTTGGAACTTCTGCTCTAAGCCATGTCCCACATTGCTCTAGAGGTGTAAGACACAAAGCTCTGAGTCAATGTCGCCACAGGAGACAAGCCAAAAACGGTCTTGCTTCCAGCTCGTGGGAAGCTAAGCAACAACTCACTCTCCACAGTGCTCTTACAGCCTACCGAGAAAATCTCTCACAAGGGGCTGTGAAAAGCAGTTTCTTTCCAGCCCTGATCTCGCTGAATTAGAACTTCTCCTCTGCCATGTTCTACCTTGCTTTAGATGTGGAACTGACAAAGCTATGAGTCATTGCCTCCAAAGGAGAAAAGCCACAATGGGTCTTGCTTCCAGGTCTTGGAAGCTAAGAAACAAGTGCTTCTCCATAGTGCTCTTACAGCCTACTGGGAACATCTCTCACAAAGGTCTCTTAAACGCAGTTTCTTCCCAGCCCTGATCTCGCTGAAGTAGAACTTCTGCTCTGCCATGCACTACATTGCCATAGAAGTGCAAGGGACAATTTCCTGCCTTGTTTCCTCAAGGGTGGCAGGCCACAAAGCGTCTTGCTTCCAGCTCTTTGGGAAGCTATGAAACAACTCACTATCCTCAGTGCTCTTACCGCCACCGGGAACATCTCTCACAAAGATATCTGAAATGCAGTTTCATCCCATCCCTAATCTCGCTGAAGTAGAAGTTCTGCTCTGCCATGACCTACATTGCTATAGAGGTGGAAGTCACAAAATGCTGAGTCATTGCCTCCAAAGGAGACAAGCCACAAACGGTCTTGCTTTCAGCTCTCGAAACCTAACAAACAACTGGCTCTCCATAGTGCTGTTACAGCTACCATGAACATCTTCACAAAGATCTGTGAAATGCAGTTTCTTCCCCGCCCTGATCTCGCAGAAGTAGAACTTCTGCTCTGCCGTGTAATATATTTGCCTAGAGATGGAAGTCACAATGGCCTGCCTGTATTCCTTAAGAGGAGACAGGCCACAGACTGTCTCGCTTCCAGGTCTTTGGCAAGGTGAGAAAGAACTCGCTTTCAACAGGGCTCTTACAGCCAACCGGGAACCTTTCATACAAAGGCCTGAAATGCAATGTGTTTACAGCCATGATATCACCACCTTGGAACGTGTGCTGTAAGCCATGTCCCACATTCCTCTAGAGATGGAAGACACAAAGCACTGAGTCGTTGCCTCCAAAGGAGACAAGCCACAAACGGTCTTGTTTCCAGCTTTTGGGAAGCGAAGAAACAACTCACTATCCACAGTCCTCTTTCAGCCTACCGGGAACATCACTCACAATGGACTGTGAAATGCAGTTTCTTCCCAGCCCTGATCTCGCTGAAGTAGAAGTTCTACTCTTCCGTGTCCTACATTGGCCTAGAGGTTCAAGGCACAAAGTCCTGCCTTGTTTCCTCAAGGGCAGACAGGCCACAAAGCGTCTTGCTTACAGCTCTTTGGGAAGCTAAGAAACAACCTGCTCTCCACAGTGCTCTTACTGTTTACCAGGAACATCTCTCACAAAGGCCTGTGAGATGCAGCTTCTTCCCAGCCCTGATCTCGCTCAAGTAGAGATTCTGCTCAGCCATGTCCTATGTTGCCCTGGAGTTGCAAGGCACAAAGTCCTGCCTTGTTTCCTCAAGGGGAGACAGGACAGAAGCGTCTTGCTTCCAGCTATTTGGCAAGCTAGGAAACAACTCCCTCTCCACAGTGCTCTTACAGCCTACCGGGAACATCTCTTACAAAAGCCAGTGAAATGCAGTTTCTTCCCAGCCCTGATCTCGCTGAAGTAGAACTTGTGCTCTGCCGTGTAATACATTGCCCTAGAGGTGGAAGTCACAAAGCCCTGCCTGGCTTCCTTCAGGGGATCCAGGCCACAGACCATCTTGCTTCCAGCTGTTTTGCAAGCTGAGAATGAAGTCGCTTTCCCTGGGCTCTTACAGCCTACAGGGAACCTCTCATACAAAGTCCTGAAACGCAGTTTGTTTCCAGCCCTGATCTTACCGCCTTGAACTTCTGCTGTAAGCCATGTCCTACATTGCTCTAGAGGTGGAAGACACAAAGTGCTGAGTCACTGCCTCCAAAGGAGACAATCCACAAACGGTTTGAGTCCACTTCTTTGGGAAGCTAAGAAACAACTCGCTCTCCACAGTGCTCTTACAGCCTATCAGGAACATCTCTCACAAAGGCATGTGAAACGCAGTTCTTTCCAGCCCTCATCTCACTGAGGTAGAACTTCTGCTCTGCCATGACCTACATTGCCCTAGAGGTGCAAGGCCCAAAGTCCTGACTTGTTTCTTCTAAGGGAGACATGCTACAAAGCGCTTTGCTTACAACTCTTTGGGAAGCTAAGAAACACCTCGTTCTCCTCAGTGCTCTTACAGCCTACTGCAAACATCTCTCACACAGACCTGTGAAACGCAGTTTCTTCCCAACCCTGATCTGGCCGAGGTAGAACTTCTGCTCTGCCTTGTAATACATTGACCTAGAGGAGGAAGTCACAAAGTCCTGCCTGGCTTCCTAGAGAGGAGACAGGCCACAGACCGTTCTGCTTCCAGCTCTTTCACAAGGTGAGAAAGAAGTCACTTTACCTTGGGCTCTTACAGCTTACTGGGAACCTCTCATACAAAGACCTGAAACACAGTTTGTTTCCAGCACTGATCTCGCCCCGTTGGAACTTCTGCTCTAAGCTGCGTTCTACATTGCTCTAGAGGTGGAAGCGACAAAGCGCTGAGTCATTGCATCCAAAGGAGACAAGCCACAAACAGTCTTGCTTCCAGCTCTCTGGGAAGCTAAGAAACAACACGCTCTCCAGAGTGCTCTTACAGCCTACCGGGAACATCTCAGTTTCTTTCAAGCCCTGAGGTCGCTGAAGTAGAAATTCTACTCTGCCATGTAATTCATTGGCCTAGAGGTGGTAGTCACAAAGCCCTGCCTGGCTTCCTTAAGAGAACACAGGCCACTGATCGTCTTGCTTCTACCTCTTTGGCAAGGTGAGAAATAACTTGCTTTCCCCTGGGCTCTTACAGCCTCCCGGGAACCTATAATACAAAGACGTGAAAAGCAGTTTGTTTCCAATCCTGATCTCGCTGTCTTGGAACTTCTGCCCTAAGCTGTGTTCTACATTGCTCTAGAGGTGGAAGTGTCAAAGCGCTGAGTCATTGCCTCGAAGGGAAACAAGCCACAAACGGTCTTGCTTCCAGCTCTTTGGGAAGCTAAGAAACAACTGGCTGTCGACCGTGCTCTTACTTCCTACCGGGAACATCTCTTACAAAGGCCTGTGAAACGCAGTTTCTTCCCAACCCTGATCTAGCTGGAGTAGAACTTCTGCTCTGCCGTGTAATACATTGCAATAGAGGTGGAAGTCACAAAGCCCTGCATGGCTTTCTAAAGAGGAGTCAGGCAACAGACCGTCTTGCTTCCAGCTCTTTCAAAATATTAGAAAGAAGTCACTTTCTCCTGGGGTCTTACAGCCTACCGGGAACCTCTCATGCAAAGACCTGAAGCGCAGTGTGTTACCAGCCTAGATCTCGCCACCTTTGAACTTCTGCTCAAACCCATGTCCTCCATTGCTCTAGAGGTGGAAGTGACAAAGCACCAAGTCATTGCCAAAAAATGAGACAATCCACAAATGGTATTGCTTCCAGCTCTTTGGGAAGCTAAGAAACAACTCACTCTCCACAGTGCTCTTACAGCTACCAGGAACATGTCTCATAAAGATATGTGAAATGTAGTTTCTTCCCATCCCTGATCTTGCTGAAGTAGAAATTCTGCTCTGTCATCTCCTACATTCCTCTAGAGGTGGAAGTCACAAAGGGCTGAGTCATTGCCTCCAAAGGAGACAAGCCACAAATGGTCTTGCTTCAAGCTCTGGGAAGCTAAGAAACAACTGGCTCTCCATAGTGCTCTTATATCTACCAAGAACATCTCTCACAAATATCTGTGAAACACAGTTTCTTGCCATCCCTGATTCGCTGAAGTAGAACTTCTGCTCTGCCGTGTCCTACATTGCCCTAGATGTGCAAGGCACAACGTCCTGCCTTGATTCCTAAAGGGAAGACAGGCCACAAAGATTCTTGCTTTCAGCTCTTTGGGAAGCTAAAAAGCAAGTTGCTCTCCAGAGAGCTCATACAGCCTACCGGGAACATCTCTCACAAAGGCCTGTGTATCGCAGTTTCTTTCCAGCCCTGATCTCACTGAGGTGGAACTTCTTCTCTTCCGTGTCCTACATGCCCTAGAGGTGCAATGCACAATGTCATGCCTTCTTTCCTCAAGGGGAGACAGGCCACAAAGACTCTTGCGTCCAGATCTTTGGCAAGCTAAGAAACAACTCACTCTCCACAGTGCTCTTACGGCATACCGGGAATATCTCTCACAAATCCTGTGAAACGTAGTTTCTTTCCAGCCCTGATTTTGCTGAAGCAGAACTTCTGCTCTGCCATGTAATACATTGTCCTAGAGTTGGAAGTCACAAAGCCCTGCCTGGTTCCCTTAAGATGAGACAGGCCACAGACCGTCTTGCTTCCAGCTCTTTGGCAAGGTGAGAAAGAACTCGATTTCCACAGGGCTCTTACAGCCTACCAGGAACGTCTCATACAAAGGCCTGAAATGGAGATGGTTTCCAACCATGATCTCACCACCTCGGAACATTTGCTCTAAACCATGTCCTACATTGCTCTAGAAGTGGAGAACACAAAGCGCTGAGTCATTGCCACTAAAGGAGACAAGCCACAAACTGTCTTGCTTCCAGCTCTTTGGGAAGCTAAGAAAGAACTCGCTCTCCACAGTGCTCTTACATCCTATCGGGAACTTCTCTCACACATCCTGAGAAACGCAGTTTCTTCCCAGCCATGTTCTCAATGAAGTAGAAATTCTGCTCTGCCATGTAATACATTGCCCTACATGTGGAAGTTACAAAGCCCTACCTGGCTCCCTTAAGATCAGACAGGCCAAAGACCGTCTTGCTTCCAGCTCTTTCGCAAGGTGAGAAAGAACTGCCTTTCCCCTGGGCTCTTATAGCCTATCTGGAACCTCTGATACAAACACCTGAAATGCAGTTTTTTTCCAGACCTGATCTCGCTGCCTTAGAACTTGTGCTCTAAGCCATGTCGTACATTGCTCTAGATGGGGAAGTGACAAACTGCTGAGTCATTGCCTCCAAAGGAGACAAGCCACAAACGGTCTTGCTACCTGCTCTTTGGGAAGCTAAGAAACAACTCCCTCTCCACAGTGCTCTTACACCCTACCGGGAACATCACTCACAAAGGCCTGTGAAACGCAGTTTCTTCCCAGCCCTGATCTCGCTGAAGTAGAACTTCTGCTCTGCCGTGTCCTACATTGCACGAGAGGTGCAAGGCACAATTTCCTGCCTTGTTTCCGCATGGGGAGACAGTCCACAAAGCATCTTGCTTCCAGCAATTAAGGTGGCCAAGGAAAAGCTCACTCTCCACTGTGCTCTTACAGCCTACCGGGAACTTCTCACACAAAGACCTGTGAAACGCAGTTTCTTCCCAGCCATGATTTCGCAGAAGCAGAACTTCACCTCTGCGGTGTAATACATTGCCCTAGATGTGGAAGTCACAAAGCTCTGCCTGTATTCCTTAAGAGGAGACAGGGCACAGACGGTCTTGCTTCCTGCTATTTCACAAGGTGAGAATGAACTCGCTTTCCCCTGGGCTGTTAGAGCCTACCGGGAACCTCTGATACAAAGACCTGAAATGCAGTTTGTTTCCAGCCCAGTTGTCGCCGCCTTGGAACCTCTACTCGAAGCCATGACCCACATTGCTCTAGAGGTAGAAGTGATAAAGCTATGAGTCATTGTCTCCAAAGGAGACAAGACACAAATGGTCTCACTTCCAGCTCTTTTGGAAGATAAGAAACAACTCGCTCTCCACAGTGCTCTTAAAGTCTACTTGGAACATCTCTTACAAAGGCCTGTGAAACACAGTTTCTTCCCAGCCCTGATCTCACTGAAGTAGAACTTCTGCTCTGCCATGAGCTACATTGCTCTAGAGGAGGAAGTGACAAATCTATGAGTCATTGCCTCCAAAGGAGACAAGCCACAAACGGTCTTTCTTCCAGCTATCAGAAGCTAAGAAACAAGTGGCTCTCAATAGTGCTCTTACAGCGTACCGAGAACATGTCTTACAAAGGCCTGTGAAACGCAGTTTCCTTCCAGCCCTGATATCCGTGAAGTAGAACTTCTGCCCAGCTGTGTCCTACGTTGCCCTAGAGGTCCAAGGCACAACGTCGTCCCTCGTTTCCTCAAGGGAAGACCGGCCACAAAGCATCTTGCTTTCACTCTTTTGGAAGCAAAGAAACAACTCGCTCTCCACAGTGCTCTTACAGCCTAAGGGGAACATCTCTTACAAATGCCTGGGAAACGCAGTTTCTTCCCAGACCTGATATTGCTGAAGTAGAACCTCTGCTCTGCCGTGTCCTATATTGCCCTAGAGGTGCAAGGCACAAAGTCCTGCCTTGTTTCCTCATGGGGAGAAAGACCACAAGAGTCTAGCTTCCAGCTCTTTGGGAAGCTAAGACACAGCTCGCTCTCCACAGTGCTCTTACAGCCTACCAGGAACATCTCTCACAAAGGCCTGTGAAATGCAGTTACTTCCCAGCCTTGATCTCCCTGAAGTAGAACTTCTGCTCTGCCGTGTCCTACACTTCCCTAGACGTGGTAGTCACAAAGCCCTGCCTGGCTTCCTAAAGAGGAGACAGGCCACCGATCGTCTTGATTCCAATTCTTTTGCAATGTGAGTAAGAACTCGCTTTCCCCTGGGCTCTTACAGCCTACCGGGAACATCTAATACAAAGTCCTGAAATACAGTTTCTTTCCAGACCTGATTTCGCTGTCTTGCAACTTCTGCTCTAAGCCGTGTTGTACGATTCTCTAGAGGTGGAAGTCACAAAGCGCTGAGTCATTGCCTCTAAAGCAGACAAGCCACAAACAGTCTTCCTTCCAGCTCTTTGGGAAGCTAAGAAACAACTGGCTCTCCACAGAGCACTTACAGCCTACCGGGAACAGCTCTTACAAAGGCCTGTGAAACGCAGTTTCTTCCCAGCCCTGGTCTCGTTGAAGTAGGACTTCTGCTCTGCCATGTAATACATTGCCCCAGAGGTGGAAGTCACAAAGCCCTGTCTGGCTTCCTCAAGAGGAGACAGGCCACAGACCGTCTTGCTTCCTCTTCTTTCGCAAGGTGAGAAAGAACTCGCTTTATCCTGGGCTCTCTCAGCCTACCGGGAACCACTAATACAAAGATGTGAAATGCACTTTTTCATAGCCCTGATGTCGCTGCCTTGGAACTTGTGCTCCAAGCTGTGTTCTGCATTGCTCTAGAGGTTTAAGTCACAAAACAATGAGTCATTGCCTCCAAAGGAGACAAGCAACAAACGGTCTTGCTTCCAGCTCTTTGGGAAGCTAAGAATCAACTCACTCTCCAGAGTGCTCTTACAGCCTACAGGGAACATCTCTTACAAAGGCCTGTGAAACGCAGTTTCTTCCCAGCCCTGATCTCGCTGAACTGGAACTTCTGCTGTGCTGTGTAATACATTGCCCTAGAGGTGAAAGTCACAAAGCCCTGCCTGGTTTTCTAAAGAGGAGTCAGGCCACAGACCGTCTTGCTTCCAGCTCTTTTGCAATGTGAGAAAGATGTCGCTGTCCCCTGGGCTCTTACAGCACACCGGGAACCTTTCATATAAAGTCCTGAAACGCAATTTGTTGCAGCCCTGATCTCGGCGCCTTGGAACTTCTGCTCTAAGCCATGTCCTACATTGCTCTAGAGGTGGAAGTCACTAAGCGCTGAGGCATTGCCTCCAAAGGACACAAGCTGCAAACGGTCTTGCTTCCAGCTCTTTGGGAAGCTAAGAAATATCTCGCTTTCCACAGTGCTCTTACAGCCTACCGGGAACATCTCTCACAAAGGCCTGTGAAACGCAGTTTCTTTCCAGCCCTGATCTCGCTGAGGTAGAACTTCTGCTCTGCTGTGTCCTACATTGCCCTAGAGGTGCAATGCACAATGTCCTGCCTTCTTTCCTCAAGGGGAGACAGGCGACAAAACTCTTGCTTCCAGATCTTTGGCAAGTTAAGAAACAAATCGCTCTCCACAGTGCTGTTAGGCTTAACGGGAATATGTCTCACAAATCCTGTGAAACGCAGTTTCTTTCCAGCCCTGATCTTGCTGAAGCAGAACTACTGCTCTGCCATGTAATACATTGCCCTAGAGGTGGAAGTCACAAAGCCCTGCCTGGCTCCCTTAAGATGAGACAGGCCACAGACCGTCTCGCTTCAAGCTCTTGGGCAAGGTGAGTAACAACTCGATTTCCAAAGGGCTTTTACAGCCTACCGGGAATGTTGCATACAAAGGCCTCAAATGCAGTTGGTTTCCACCCATGATCTCACCACCTTGGAAGATCTGCTCTAAGCCATGTGTTACATTGCTCTAGAGGTGGAGGACACAAAGCGCTGAGTCATTGCCACTAAAGGAGACAAGCCACAAACTGTCTTGCTTCCAGCTCTTTGGGACGCTAAGAAAGAACTCGCTCTCCACAGTGCTCTTACATCCTACCAGGAACATCTCTCACAAATCCTGTGAAAAGCAGTTTCTTTCCAGCCATGTTCTCGCTGAAGTAGCAATTCTGCTATGCCGTGTAATACATTGCCCTAGAGGTGGAAGTCACAAAGGCCACCTGGCTCCCTTAAGATGAGACAGGCCACAGCCTGTCTTGCTTCCAGCTCTTTCGCAAGGTGAGAAAGAACTCGCTTTCCCCTTGGCTCCTACAGCCTACTGGGAACATCTCTTACAAAGGCCTGTGAAAAGCAGTTCTTTCCAGCCCTGATCTCCCTGAAGTAGAACTTCTGCTCTGCCGTGTCCTACATTGCCCTAGAGGTTCAAGGCACAAAGTCCTGCCTTGTTTCCTCAAGGGGTGACAATCTGCAAAGCGTCTTGCTGCCAGCTCTTTGGGAAGCTAAGAAACAACTCGCTCTCCATAGTGCTCTAACTGCCTACCGGGAACGTCTCTTACAAATGCCTGTGAAACGCAGTTTCTTCCCAGCCCTGATCTCACTGAAGTAGAACTTCTGCTCTGCTGTGCAATACATTGCCCTAGAGGTGGAAGTGACAATAGCCTGGCTGGCTTCCTTAAGAGGAGACAGGCCACAGACTGTCTTCCTTCCAGATCTTTGGCAATGTGAGAAAGAACTCGCTTACCACAGGGCTCTTTCAGCCTACCGTGAACCTCTAAGACAAAGGCCTGAAATGCAGTTAGTTTCCAGTCTTGATCTCACCGCCTTGGAACTTCTTCTGTAAGCCATGTCGTACATTGCTCTAGAGGTGGAAGACTTAAAGAGCTGAGTCATTACCGCCAAAGGAGACAAGCCAAAAACCGTCTTACTTCCATCTCTTTGGAAAGCTAAGAAACAACTCGCTCTCCACAGTGCTCTTACAGCCTTCTGGGGACATCTCTCTCACGGGTTTGTGAAATGCAGTTTCTTCCCAGCCGTGATCTAGCTGAAGTAGAACTTCTGGTCTACTGTGTCCTACATTGCCCTAGAGGTACAAGGCCCAAAGACCTGCCTTGTTTCTTCAAAGGGAGATATGCCACCAAGCACTTTGCTTGCAGCTGTTTGAGAAGCTAAGAAAGACCTCGTTCTCCTCAGTGCACTTACAGCCTACCGGGAATATCTCTCACAAAGGCCTGTGAAATGTACATTCTTCCCAGCCCTGATCTCGCTGAAGCAGAAGTTCTGCTTTGCCGGGTCATACATTTCGCTAGAGGTGGAAATCACAATGGCCTGCCTGACTTCCTAAAGAGGAGACAGGCCACAGACCGGCTTCCTTCCAGCTCTTTGGCAAGGTGAGAAAGAACTCGGTTTCCACAGGGCTCCTACAGCCTACTGGGAACCTCTCATAAAAAGGCCTGAAATGCAGTTTTTTTCCAGTCATGATCACACCACCTTGGAAGTTCTGCTGTAAGGCATGACCCACATTTCTCTAGAGGTGGAAGACACAAAGCCTTGAGTCATTGCCGCCAAAGGAGATAAGCCACAAATGGTCTTGCTTCCAGCTCTTTGGGAAGCTAAGAAACAACTCGCTCTCGAAGGTGCTCTTACAGCCTACACAGAACATCTCTCAGAAAGGCCTGTGAAACGAAGTTTCTTTCCAGCCCCGATCTCACTTATGTAAAACTTCTGCTCTGCCATGTCCTACATTGCCCCAGACGTGCAAGACACAATGTCCTGCCTTGTTTCCTCAAGCGGAGGAAGACCACAAAGCGTCTTGCTTCCAGTTGTTTGGGAAGCTAAGAAACAACTCGCTCTCCACAGTGCTCTTACAGCCTACCAGGAACATCTCTCACAATGGCCTGTGAAACGCAGTTTCTTTACAGGCCGGATCTGGCTGAAGTAGAACTTCTGCTCTGGGTGTGCTACATTGCCCTAGAGCTGCAAGGCAGAAAGTGCAGTCTTTTTTCCAAAGGGCGAGTTGGGCCCCAAAGCATCTTGCTTCCAGCTCTTTGGGAAGCTAAGAAACAACTCGCTCTCGAAAGTGCTCTTACAGCCTACACAGAACATCTCTCACAAATGCCTGTGAAACGCAGTTTCTTCCCAGCCCTCATCTCACTGAAGTAAAATTTCTGCTCTGCTGTGTTCTACATTGCCCTATATTTGCAAGGCACAAAGTCCTGCGTTGTTTCCACAAGGGGAGGCAGGCCACAAAGCGTCTTGCTTCCAGTTGTTTGGGAAGCTAAGAAACAACTCGCTCTCCACAGTGCTCTTACAGCCTACCAGGAACATCTCTCACAATGGCCTGTGAAACGCAGTTTCTTCCCAGCCTTCATCTCGCTGAAGTAGGACTTCTCCTCTGCTGTGCAATACATTGCCCAAGAGGTGGAAGTCACACAGCCCTGCCTGGCATCCTCAAGAGGAGACAGGCCACAGACCATCTTGCTTCCAGCTCTTTGGCTAGATGAGAAAGAACTCACTTTCCGCTGGGCTGTTACAGCCTAATGGGAACCTCTCATACAAAGTCCTGAAACACAGTTTGTTTCCAGCGCTGATCTCGCCCCATTGGAACTTCTGCTCTAAGCCATGTCTGACATTGCTCTAGAGGTGGAAGTGACGAAGCGCTGAGTCATTGCCTCCCAAGGAGACAAGCCCCAAACGGTCTTGCTTTCAGCTCTTTGGGAAGCTAAGAAACAACTCGCTCTCCTCTGTGCTCTTACAGCCTACTGGGAACATCTCTCACAAATCCTGAAAAACGCAGTTAATTCCCAGCCTTTATGTCGCTGAAGTAGAACTTCTGCTCTGCTGTGTAATTCATTGCCCGAGAGGTGGAAATCACAATGGCCTGCTGACTTCCTTAAGAGGAGAGAGGCCACAGACAGTCTCACTACTAGCTCTTTGGCAAGGTGAGAAAAAACGTGCTTTCCACATGGCTCTTATGGCCTATGGGGAACCTCTCATACAAAGGCCTGAAATGCAGTTTGTTTCCAACCATGATCTCAAAACCTTGGAACTTCTGTTCTAAGCCATGTCCCACATTGCTCTAGAGGTGGAAGACACAAAGCACTAAGTCATTGCTGCCAAAAGAGACAAGGCACAAACGGTCTTGCTTCCAGCTCTTTGGGAATCTAAGAAACACCTCACTCTCCACAGTGCTCTTACAGCTTACCGGGAACAACTCTCACAAATGACTGTGAAACGCAGTTTCTTTCGAGCCCTGGGCTGGCTGAAGTAGAACTTGTGCTCTGCCGTGTCCTACATTGCCCTAAAGTTGCAAGGCACAAAGTCCTGCCTTGTTTCTTCAAGTGGAGACAGGCCACAAAGCGTCTTGCTTACAGCTCTTTTACAAGGTGGGAAAGAACTCGCTTTTCCCTAGGCTCTTACAGCCTTCCGGGAACCTCTCATACAAAGACCTGAAACATAGTTTGTTTCCAGCCCTGATGTCGCCGCCTTGGAACTTCTGCTCTAAGCCATGTCCTACGTTGCTCTAGAGGTGGAAGTCAAAAAGCGCTTAGTCATTGCCTCCAAAGTAGACAAGCCACAAACGGTCCTGCTTTCAGCTCTATGGGAAGCGAAGAAACAACTCGCTCTCCACAGTGCTCTTACAGCCTATCGGGAAGATGTCTCACAAAGGCCTGTGAAACGTAGTTTCTTCCCAGCCCTGATCTAGCTGGAGTAGAACTTGTGCTCTGCAGTGTAATACCTTGCCCTAGAGGTAGAAATCACAAAGCTCTGCCTGGCTTCCTTAAGAGGAGACAAGCCACAGACCATCTTGCTTCCACGTCTTTCACGAGGTGAGAAAGATCTTGCTTTCCCCTGGGCTCTTACAGCCTACTGGGAACCTCTCTTACAAAGACATGAAACAAAGTTTGTTTCCAGCCGAGATCTCACCGCCCTGGAACTTCTGCTCGAAGCCATCTTCTACATTGCTCTACAGGTGGAAGTGCAAAAGCCCTGAGTCATTGCCTCCACAGGAGACAAGCCAAATACGGTCTTCCTTCCAGCTCTTTGGGAAGCTAAGAAACAACTCGCTCTCCACAATGCTCTTAGAGCCTACCAGAAACATCTCTTAGAAAGGCCTGTGAAATGCAGCTTCTTCCCAGCCCTGATCTAGCTGAAGTAGAACTTCTGCTCTGCTGTGTAATACATGGCCCTAGAGATGGAAGTCACAAGGGCCTGCCTGGCTTCCTAGAGAGGACACAGGCCACAGACCGTCTTGCTTCCAGCTCTTGGGCAAGGTGAAAAAAAGCTCGCTTTCCACAGGTCTCTTACAGCCTACCGGGAACCTCTCATACAAAAGCCTGAAACACAGTTTGCTTCTAGCCATGATATCATGGCCTTGGATCATCTGCTCTAAGCCATGTCCCACATTGCTCTAGACGTGGAAGACACAAAGTGTTGAGTCATTGTCACCAAAGGAGACAAGCCACAAACGGTCTTACTTCCAGCTGTTTGGGAAGCTAAGAAACAACTCGCTCTCCACAGTGCTCTTACATCCCACCGGGGACATCTCACACACGGGCCCGTGAAACGCAATTTCTTCCCAGCCCTGATCTCGCTGAAGTAGAACTTCTGCTCTGCCGTGTCTTATGTTGCCCTAGAGGTGCAAGGGACAAAGTCCTGCATTGTTTCCTCAAGGGGAGACAGGCCACAAAGATTCTTGCTTCCAGCTCTTTGGCAAGCTAAGAAACAACTCGCTCTCCACAGTGCTCTTACGGTCTACCGGGAACATCTCTCACAAATCCTGTGAAATGCAGTTTCTTTCCAGCCCTGAACTCACTGAAGCAGAACTTCTGCTCTGCCGTGTAATACATTGCCCTAGCGGTGGAAGTCACAAAGCCCTGCCTGGCTTCCTTAAGAGGAGACTGGCCACAGACCATCTTGCTTCCAGCTCTTTCGCAAGGTGAGAAAGACCTCGCTTTCCCCTGGGCTGTTACAGCCTACCGGGAACCTCTGATACAAAGACTTAAAATGAAGTTTGTTTCCACCTGAGATCTCGCCCCCTTGGAACTTCTGCTCTAAACCATGTCCTACATAGCTCTAGAGGTCGAAGTGACAAAGCACAGAATCCTTGCCTCCAAAGGAGACAAGCCACAAACGGTCTTGCTTCCAGCTCTTTGGGAAGCTAAGAAACGCCTCGTTCTACTCAGTCTCTTCCAGCCTACAGGGAACATCACTCACACAGGCCTCTGAAATGCAGTTTCTTCCCAGGCCTGATCTCGCTGAAGAAGAACTTCTGCTCTGCCGTGTAGTACATTGCCCTAGAAGTGGAAGTCACAAAGCCCTGCCTGGCTTCCTTAAGAGGAGACAGGCCACAGACCCCCTGTCGCTTGCAGCTCTTTCGCAAGGTGAGAAAGAACACGCTTTCCCCTCGGCTCTTCGAGCCAATTGGGAAAGTCTGATACAAAAACCTGAAATGCAGTTCATTTCCAGCCCAGTTCTCACGGCCTTGGAACTTCTACTCGAAGCCATGTCCTACATTGTGCTAGAGGTGGAAGTGACAAAGCTACGAGTCATTGCCTCCAAAGGAAACAAACCACAAACGGTCTTGCATCCAGCTCTTTGGGAAGCTAAGAAACAACTCGCTCTCCACAGTGCTCTTACAGCCTATGGGGAGCATCTCTTACAAATGCCTGGGAAACGCAGTTTCTTCCCAGACCTGATATCACTGAAGTAGAACTTCTGCTCTGCGGTGTCCTATATTGCCCTAGAGGTGCAAGGCACAAAGTCCTGCCTTGTTTCCTCATGGGGAGAAAGACCACAAGCGTCTAGCTTCCAGCTCTTTGGGAAGCTAAGAAACAACTCGCTCTCCACAGTGCTCTTACAGCCTACCAGGAACATCTCTCACAATGGCCTGTGAAACGCAGTTTCTTCCCAGCCTTGATCTCGCTGAAGTAGAACTTCTGCTCTGCCGTGTCCTACACTTCCCTAGAGGTGGAAGTCACAAAGCCCTGCCTGTCTTCCTAAAGAGGAGACACGCCACAGATCGCTTTGCTTCCAATTCTTTTGCAATGTGAGTCAGAACTCGCTTTCCCCGGGCCTCTTACAGCCTACCGGGAACCTCTAATACAAAGTCCTGAGATAAAGTTTCTTTCCAGCCATGATGTCGCCTCCTTGCAACTTCTGCTCTAAGGCGTGTTCTACGTTTCTCTAGAGGTGGAAGTCACAAAGCTATGAGTCATTGCCTTCAAAGTAGACAAGCCACAAACGGTCTTGCTTCCAGGTCTCGGAAGCTAAGAAACAAGTGCTTCTCCATAGTGCTCTTAGAGCCTAGCGGGAACATCTCTCACAAAGGTCTGTGAAACGCAGTTTCTTCCCAGCCCTTATCTCACTGAAGTAGAACTTCTTCTCTGCCGTGTCCTACATTGCCCTAGAGGTGGAAGTCAAAAAGCCCTGTCTGGCTTCACTCAGTGGAGACAGGACACACACCGTTTTGCTTCCAGCTCTTTCTCAAGGTGGGAAAGAACTCCCTTTCCCCTGGGCTCTTATTGCCAACTTGTAATCTCTCATACAAAGACCTGAAATGCAGTTTGTATCCAGCGCTGATGTCACAGCCTTGGATCTTCTGCTCTAAGCCATGCCCTACATTGCTCTAGAGCTGGCAGTCACTAACACTGAGTCATTGCCTCCAAGGGAGAAAAGCCACACACGGTCTTCCTTCCAACTCTTTGGGAAGGGAAGAAACAACTGGTTCTCCACAGTGCTCTAACAGCCTAAAGGGAACATCTATGACAAAGGCCTGTGAAAGGCAGTTTCTTCCCAACCCTGATCTCACTGAAGTAAAACTTCTGCTCTGCCGTGTAATACATTGGCATAGAGGTGGAAGTCACAAAGCCCTACCTGGCTTCCTTAAGATGAGACAGGCCACAGACCGTCTTGCTTACAGCTCTTTGGCAAGTTGAGAAAGAACTCGCTTTCCACAGGGCTCTTACAGCCTACCGGGAATGTCTCATACAAAGGAAGGAAATGCAGTTTGTTTCCAGCCATGATCTCACCGCACTGAAACTTCTGCTCTAAGCCATGTCCCACATTGCTCTAGAGGTGGAAGACACAAAGCACTGAGTCATTGCCACCACAGGAGACAAGCCACAAGCGGTCTTGCTTCCAGCTCTTTGGGAAGCTAAGCAAAAACTCACTCTCCACAGTACTCTTACAGTCTACTGGGAACATCTCTCACAAAGGCCTGTGAAACGCAGTTTCTTACCAGCCCTGATCTCGCTGAAGTAGAACTTCTGCTCTGCCAAGTTCCACATTGATCTAGATTTGGAGGTGACAAAGCTATGAGTCATTGACTCCAAAGGAGACAAGCAACAAACGGATTTGATTTCAGATCTCAAAAGTTAAGAAACAACTGGCTCACCATAGTGCTGTTACAGCTACTGGGAACATCTCTCACAAAGATCTGTAAAATGCAGTTTCTTCCCAGCCCTGATCTCGCTGAAGTAGAACTTCAGCTCTGCCGTGTCCTACATTGCCCTAGAGGTTCAAGGCACAAAGTCTTGCCTTGTTTCCTCAAGGGCAGACAGGCCACAAAGCGTCTTGCTTCCAGCTATTTGGGAAGCTAAGAAACAACTCCCTCTCCACAGTGCACTTACAGCCTACCAGGAACATCTCTCACACAGGCCTGTGAAACGCAGTTTCTTCCCAGCCCTGATCTCGCTGAAGTGGAACTTCTGCTCAGCCGTGTCCTAGGTTGCCCTAGAGGTGCAAGGCACAAAGTCCTGCCTTGTTTCCTCAAGGGGAGACAGGACAGAAGCGTCTTGATTTCAGCTCTTTGGGAAGCTAGGAAACAACTCACTCTCCACAGTGTTCTTAAAGCCTACCGGGAACATCTCTTACAATGACCTGTGAAACGCAGATTCTTCCCAACCCTGATCTCGCTGAAGTAGAACTTCTGCTCTGCCGTGTCCCACATTGCCCTAGAGGTGGAACTCACAATGGCCAGCCTGACTTCCTTAAGAGGAGACAGGCCACAGACCGTCTCACTTCCAGCTCTTTGGCAAGGTGAGAAAGAACTCGATATCCACAGGGCTCTTACAGCTTACCAAGAATCTCTCACAAAATGACCTGAAACACAGTTTATTTCCAGCCCTTATCTCGCCGCCTTGTATCTTCAGCTCTAAGCCATGTCCTACATTTCTCTAGAGGTGGAAGTCACTAACACGGAGTCATTGCCTCCAAAGGAGACAAGCCACAAACGGCCTTCCTTCCAGCTCTTTGGAAAGCTAAGACACAACTGGCTATCCACAGAGCTCTTACAGCCTCCCGGGACATCTCTTACAAAGGCCCGTGAAACACAGTTTCTTCCAAGCCCTGATCTCGCTGAAGTAGGACTTCTGCTCTTCAGTGTAATTCATGGTCCTAGAGGTGGGAGTCACAGCGCACAGCCTGGCATCCTCAAGAGAAGACAGACCACAGACCTTCTTTCCTCCAGCTCTTTGGCAAGGTGAGAAAGAACTCGCTTTCTCCTGGGCTGTTACAGCCTACCAAGAACCTGTCATAGAAACTCCTGATATGCTGATCTTTCCCAGCACTGATGTCGCCAATTTGGTTCTTCTGCTCTAAGCCATGTCCTACATTGCTCTAGAGGTGGAAGCGACAAAGCGCTGATTCATTTCCTCCAAAAGAGACAAGCCACAAACGGTCTTGCTTCCAGATCTTTGGGAAGCGAGGAAACAACAGGCCCTACACAGTGCTCATACAGCCTACCAGGAACATCTCTCACAAAGGCCTGTGAGAATTAGTTTCTTCCCAGCCATGATCTCGCTGAAGTAGAACTTCTGCGTTGCCGTGTTCTATGTTGCCCTAGAAGTGCAAGGTACAAAGTCCTGCCTTGTCCCTCAAGGGGAGACAGGAAACTACGCATCTTGCTTCCAGCTCTTTTGGAAGAGAGGAAACAACTCGCTCTCCACAGTGCTCTTAAGCCTACCAGGAACATCTCTTACAAAGGCCTGTGAAACGCAGTTTCTTCCCAGCCCTGATCTCCATGAAGTAGAAATTCTGCCCTGCCATGTCCTACATTGCCCTAGAGTGCAAGGCACAATGTCCTGCATTGTTTCCCCAACAGGCGACAGGCCATAGAACGTCTTGCTTCCGCCTCTTTGAGAAGCTAAGAAACAACTCGCTTTCCACAGTGCTCTTAAGGCCTACTGGGAATATCTCTCACAAATCCTCTGAAACGCAGATTCTTCCCAGCCCTGATCTCGCTGAAGTAGAACTTCAGCTCTGCCATGTAATACATTGCCCTAGAGGTGGAAGTCACAAAGCCCTGCCTGGCTTCCTTAAGAGGAGACAGGCAACAGACCATCTTGCTTCCAACTCTTTCACAAGGTGAGAATGAACTCGATTTCCCCTGGGCTCTTACAGCCTACCTGGAACGTCTCATACAAAGACCTCCAACCCAGTTTATTTCCAGCCCTGATCTCACAGCCTTGGAACTTCGACTCTAAGCCATGTCCTACATTGCTCTTGAGGTGGAAGTTGCAAAGCTCTGAGTCATTGCCATTAAAGGAGACAATCCACAAAAAGTCTTGCTTCCAGCTCTTTGGGAAGCTAAGAAACAACTCGATCTCCACAGTGCTCTTTCGGCCTACAGGGAACATCTCTCACAAATCCTCTGAAACGTAGTTTATTTCCAGCCCTGATCTCCCTGAAGCAGATCTTCTGCTCTGTCGTGTAATACATTGCCCTAGAGATGGAGGTCACTAAGCCCTGACTGACTTCCTTAAGAGGAGACAGGGCAGAGACCATCTTGCTTCCAGCTCTTTCGCAAGGTGAGAAAGAACTCGCTTTCCCCTGGGCTCTTACAGCCTACCGGGAACCACTGACAGAAAAACCTGAAACGAAGATTGTTTCCTTCCGAGATATCACCACCTTGGAACTTCTGCTCTAAGCCATGTCCTACATAGCTCTAGAGGTGGAAGTGACAAAGTGCACAGTCATTGCCAAAAAAGGAGACAAGCCACAAACGGTCTTGCTTCCAGCTCTTTGGGAAGCTAGGAAACAACTCGCTCTCCACACTGCTCTTACAGCCTACTGGCAACATTCTCACAAAGGCCTATGAAATCCAGTTCTTTCGAGCCCTGCTCTTGTTGAAGTAGAACTTCTGCTCTGCCATGTCCTACATTGCCCTAGCGGTGCAAGGCCCAAAGTCCTGCCTTGTTTCTTCAAAGGGAGATATGCCAAAAAGCGCTTTGCTTCCAGCTGTTTGGGAAGCTAAGAAACACCTCGTTCTCCTCAGTGCTCTTACAGCCTACGGGAAACATCTCTCACAAAGGCCTGTGAAAAGCAGTTTCTTCCCAGCCCTGATCTCACTGAAGTAGAAGTTCTGCTCTGCCGTGTCATACATTTCCCTAGAGGTGGAAGACACAATGGCCTGCATGACTTCCTTAAGCGGAGACAGGCCAATGACCATCTCGCTTCCAGCTCTTTGGCAAGGTCAGAAAGAACTCGCTTTCCACAGGGCTCTTACAGCCTACCCGGAAACTCTCATACAAAGGCCTGTAATGCAGAATGTTTGCAGCCATGATCTCAGCGCCTTGGAACTTCTGCTCTAAGCCATGTCCCACATTGCTCTAGAGATGGAAGACACAAAGTGCTGAGTCAAGGTCGCCACAGGAGACAAGCCAAAAACGGTCTTGCTTCCAGCTGTTTGGGAAGCTAAGCAACAACTCACTCTCCACAGTGCTCTTACAGCCTACCAGGAAAATCTCTAACAAAGGCCTGTGAAACGCAGTTTCTTTCCAGCCCTGATCTCCCTTAAGTAGAACATCTGCTCTGCCATGTTCTACATTGCTCTAGATGTGGAAGTGACAAAGCTATGAGTCATTGCCTCCAAAGGAGAAAAGCCCCAAAGGTCTTTCTTCCAGCTCTCAGAAGCTAAGAAACAAGTGCTTCTCCATAGTGCTCTTACAGCATACCTGGATCATCTCTTACAAAGGCCTGTGAAACCCAGTTTCTTTCCAGCCCTGATCTCACTGAAGTAGAACTTATGCTCTGCCATGTCCTACATTGCCCTAGAGGTGCAAGGAACAATGTCCTGCCTTGTTTCCTCAAGGGGAGACAGGAAACTACGCATCTTGCTTCCAGCTCTTTTGGAAGAGAGGAAACGACTCGCTCTCCACAGTGCTCTTACAGCCTACCGGAACATCTCTTACAAAGGCCAATGAATCGCAGTTTCTTCCCAGCCCTGATCTCTCTCAAGCAGAACTTATGCTCTGCCATGTCCTCATTGCTCTAGAGGCGGAAGTCACAAAGCGATGAGTCATTGCCTACAAAGGAGACAAGCCACAAAGGGTCTTTCTTAAAGCTCTTTGGGAAACTAAGAAACAACTCACTCTCCACTCTGCTCTCACAGCCAACAGGGAACATCACTTAAAAATGTCTGTGAAATGCAGTTTCTTCCTAGCCCTGATCTCGCTGAAGTAAAACTTCTGCTCTGCCATGTCCTACATTGCCTTGGAGTTGCAAGGCACAAAGTCCGGCCTTGTTTCTTCAAGGGGAGACAGGCCACAGACTGTCTTGCTTCCGCTCTTTGGGAAGCTAAGAATCAACTAGCTGTCCACAGTGCTCTTACAGCCTACCGGGATCATGTCTCACAAAGGTCTGTGAAACGAAGTTTCTTCCCAGCCCTGACCTCACTGAAGTAGAACTTCTGCTCTGCGGTGTAATACATTGCCCTAGAGTTGGAAGTCACGAAGCCCTGCCTGGCTTAATAAGAGGAGACAGGCAACAGACCTTCTTGGTTCTAGCTCTTTCACAATGTGAGAAAGAACTCCCTTTCCCCTGGGCTCTTACAGCCTACCGGGAACCTCTGATACAAACACCTGAAACAAAGTTTGATTCCAGCCGAGATCTCGCCTTCTTGGAACTTCTGCTCTAAGCAATGTCCTACATAGCTCTATAGGTGGAAGTGACAAGCACTGAGTCATTGCCTCCACAGGAGACAAGCGACAAACGGTTTTGCTTCCAGCTCTTTGTGAAGCTAAGAAACAACTGGCTCTCCACAGAGCTCTGACACCCTACCGGGAGCATCCCTTACAAAGTACTGTGAAACGCAGTTTCTTTCCAGCCCTGATCTCGCTGAAGTAGAATTTCTGCTCTGCCGTGTCCTACATGGCCCTAGAGGTTCAAGTCACAATGTCCTGCCTTGTTTCCTCAAGGGGAGGCAGGCCACAAAGTGTCTTGCTTCCGCTCTTTGGGAAGTTAAGAAACAACTCGCTCTCCACAGTGCTCTTACAGCCTACCAGGAACATCGCTCACAAAGGCCTGTAAAACGCAGTTTCTTCCAAGACCTGATCACACTGAAGTAGAACTTCTGCTCTGCCGGGTTCTACATTGCCCTAGATGGGCAAGGCACAATGTCCAGTTTTGTTTCTTCAAGCGGAGACAGGCCACAAAGCGTTTTGCTTCCAGCTCTTTGGGAAGCTTAGAAACAACTCGCACTCCACTGTGCTCTTACAGCCTAGCGGGAACATCTCTAATAAATGCCTGTGAAATGGAGTTTCTTCCCAGCACTGATCTTGGTGAAGTAGAACTTCTGCTCTGCTGTGTCCTTCATTGCCCTAGAGGTGCAAGGCACAATGTCCTGCCTTGTTTCCTCAAGGGGAAACAGGCCACAAAGCTTCTTGCTTCCAGCTCTTTGGGAAGCTAAGAAACAACTCGCTCTCCACAGTGCTCTTGCAGCCTACTCGGACCATCGCTTACAGAGGCCTGGGAAACACCGTTTCTTCCCAGCCCCCAACTTGCTGAAGTAGAACTTCTGCTCTGCCGTGTCCTACATTGCCCTAGAGATGCGCGGCACAAAGTCCTGCCTTGTTTCCTCACGGGGAGACAGGCCACAGACCGTCTTTCTTCCAGCTCTTTTGCAAGGTGGGAAAGAACTCGCTTTCCCCTGGGCTCTTACAGCCTACCGGGAGCCTCTAAACCAAAGACCTGAAACAGAGTTTGTTTCCAGCCCTGATGTCACCTACTTGGAACATCTACTCTAAGCCGTGTTCCAAGTTGCTCTAGAGGTGGAAGTCACAAAGCCCTGAGTCATTGCCGCCACAGGAGACAAGCCACAATCGGTCTTCCTTCCAGCTCTTTGTGAAGCGAAGAAACAACTCGCTCTCCTCAGTGCTCTTACAGTATACTGGGAACATCTCTTACAAAGGCCTTGAAACGCAGTTACTTTCCAGCCCTGAACTCGCTGAAGTAGAAGTTTTGCTCTGCCGTGTCCTACATTGCCTAGAGCTGCAAGGCACAAAGTCCTCATTTGTTTCTTCAAGGGGAGGCAGGCCACAAAGCGTCTTGCTTCCAGCTCTTTGGGAAGCTAAGAAACAACTGGCTCTCCACAGTGCTCTTAGGGCCTACCGGGAACCTCTCATACAAAGGCCTGAAATGCAGTTTGTGTCCTGCCATGGTCTCACTGTCTTCGAACTTCGGCTCTAGGCCATGTCCCACATTGCTCTAGAGGTGGAAGACACAAATTGCTGTGTCATTGCCGTGAAAGGAGACAAGCCACAAACGGTCTTGCTTCCAGCTTTTGGGAATCTAAGAAACGACTCACTCTCCACAGTGTTCTTACAGCCTACTGGCTGTAAGAACATATCTTACAAAGGACTGTGAAACGCCGTTTCTTCCCAGCCCTGATTTCATTCAGGTAGAACTTCGGCTCTGCCCTGTCCTACATTGCCCTTGAGCTGCAAGGGACACAGTCCTGCCTTGTTTCCTCAAGGGGAGAAAGGCTCCAAAGTGTCTTGCTTCAACCTCTTTGGGAGGCTAAGAAACAACGCACTCTCCACAGTGCTCTTACAGCCTACCGGGAACATCTCTCACAAAGGGCTGAGAAACGCAGTTTCTTCCAAGACCTGATCTCGCAGAAGTAGAACTTCTGCTCTGCTGTGTCCTACATTGCCCTAGAGGTGCAAGTCACAAAGTCCTGCCTTGATTTCTCAAAGGGTGGCAGGCCACAAAGCGTCTTGCTTCCAGCTCTTTGGGAAGCTAAGAAACAACTCGCTCTTCACAATGCTCTTACAGCCTATGAGAACATGTCTTAAAAAGCCCTGTGTAACGTAGTTTCTTCCCAGACCAGATCTCGCTGAAGTAGAACTTCTGCTCTGCCATGTAATGCATTGGCCTAGAGGAGGAAGTCACAAAGCCCTGCCTGCCTTCCTTAAGAGGAGACAGGCCACTGATCGTCTTGCTTCCAGCTCTTTGGAAAGGTGAGAAAGAACTTGCTCTCCACAGTGCTCTTACAGTCTACCGGGAACATGTCTTTCAAAGGCCTGTGGAACGCAGTTTCTTTCCAGCCCTGATCTCGGGGAATTAGAACTTCCGCTCTGCCATGTCCTACATTGCCCTAGAGGTGCAAGGCACAATGTCCTGCCTTGTTTCCTCAAGGGGAGAAAGGCCACAAAGCCTCTTCCTTCCAGCTCTTTGGGAACCTAAGAAACAACTCGCTCTCCACAGTGCTCTTGCAGCCTACCGGGAACATCTCTCTCAAAGGCCTGTGAAACGCAGTTTCTTCCCAGCCCTGATCTCGCTGAAGTAGAACTTCTGCTCTGCCGTGTCATACATTGAGCCAGAGGTGGAAGTCACAAAGCTCTGTCTGGCTTCCTTAAGTGGAGACAGGCTACAGACCGTCTTGCTTCCAGTTCTGTCTCAAGGTGAGAAAGAACTCGCTTTCCCCTGGGCTCTTACAGCCTACTGGGAACCTCTCACACAAAGAGCTGAAATGCAGTTTGTTTCCAGACTGATCCCGCCGCCATGGATATTCTGCTCTAAGCCATGTCCTACATTGCTCTAGAGGTGGAAGTCACAGACACTGATTCATTGCCTCCAAAGGAGACAAGCCACAAACGGTCTTCCTTCCAGCTCTTTGGGAAGCAAAGAAATAACTTGCTCTCCACAGTGCTCTTACAGCTTACCAGGAACATCTCTCACAAATGCCTGTGAAACGCAGTTTCTTTCCAGCCCTGGACTCGCTGAATTAGAACTTGTGCTCTGCCGTGCCCTACATTGCCCTAGAGGTGGAAGTCACAATGGCCTGCCTGACTTCCGTAAGAGGTAACAGGCCACCGACCGTCTTCCTTCCAGCTCTTTAGCAAGGTGAGAAAGAACTCGCTTTCCACAGGGCTCCTACAGCCTACCAGGAACCTCTCATAAAAAGGCCTGAAATGCAGTTTTGTTCCAGTCATGATCTCACCGCCTTGGAAATTCTGCTATAAGCCATGTCCTACATTGCTCTAGACGTGGAAGACACAAAGCCTTGAGTCATTGTCGCCAAAGGAGACAAGACACAAACAGTCTTGCTTCCAGCTCTGGGAAGCTAAGCAACAACTCGCTCTCCACAGTCCTCTTACAGCCTACCGGGAACATCTCTCACAAAGCCCTGTGAAATGCACTTTCCCTCCAGCCCTGATATCACTGAAGTAGAACTTCTGCTCTGCCGGGTCCTACATTGCCCTAGACATGCAGGGCAAAATGTCCTGCCTTGTTTCCTCAAGGGGAGGAAGGCCACTAAACGTCTTGCTTCCAGCTCTTTGGGAAGCTAAGAAATAACTCGCTCTCCACTGTGCTGTTACAGCATAGCGGTAACATCTCTCAGAAAGATCTGTGAAAAGCAGTTTCTTCCCAGCCCTGATCTGGCTGGAGTAGAACTTCTGCTCTTCCGTGTAATACATTGCCCTAGAGGTAGAAGTCACAAGGCCCTGCCTGGCTTTCTAAAGAGGAGTCAGGCCACAGTCCGTCTTGCTTCCAGCTCTTTCAGAATGTGAGAAAGAACTCGCTTTCCCCTGGGCTCTTACAGTCTATTGGGAACCTCTCATACAAAGACCTGAAGCGCAGTTTGTTACCAGCCCAGACCTTGCCACCTTGGAACTTCTGCTCAAAGTCATGTCCTACATTGCTCTAGAGGTGGAAGTGACAAAGGGCTGATTCATTCCCAACAAAGGAGACAAGCCACAAACATTCTTGCTTCCAGCTCTTTGGGAAGGTAAGAAACAACTCACTCTCCACAGTGCTCTTACAGCCTGCCGGGAACACTCTTACAATGGCCTGTGAAACGCAGTGTCTTTCCAGCCCTGATCTCGCTGAACTAGAACTTCTGGTCTGCTGTGTTCTACATTGCCCTAGAGGTGCAGGGCACAAAGTCCTGCCTTGTTTCCTCAAGGGGAGACAGGCCACAAAGCATCTTGCTTCCAGCTATTGGGCAAGTCGAGAAAGAACTCGCTTTCCAAAGGGCTCTTACAGCCTACCGAGAACCTCTCATAAAAAGGCCTGAAATGCAGTTTCTCTCCAGTCATGATCTCACCGCCTTGTAACTTCTCCTCTAAGCCATGTCCTACATTGCTCTAGAGTTGGAGGACACAAAGCGCTGAGTCATTGCCGCCAAAGGAGACAAGCCACAAACGGTCCAGCTTCCAGCTGTTAGGGAAGCTAAGAAACAACTCAGTCTCCACAGCGCTCTTACAGCTTACTGGGGACATCTCTCACATGGGCCCATGAAACGCAATTTCTTCCCAGCCCTTATCTCGCCTAAGTAGGACTTCTGCTCTGCCGTGTCCTAGGTTGCCCTAGAGGTACAAGGCGCAAAGTGCTGCCTTGTTTCCTCAAGGGGAGACAGGCCACAAAGTGTCATCTTTCCATCTCTTTGGAAGGTAAGAAACAACTCGCTCTCCACAGTGCTCTTACAGCCTACTGGGAACATTTCTTACAAATGCCTGTGAAACGCAGTTGCTTCCCAGCCCTGATCTCACTGAGGTAGAACTTCTGCTCTGCAATGTAACACATTGCCATAGAGATGGAAGTCACAAAGCCCTGCCTGGCTTACTTAACAGAAGACAGGCCACAGACCATCTTCCTTCCAGCTCTTCGGTAAGGTGAGAAAGAACTCGCTTTCCCCTGGGCTCCTACAGCCTATCATGAAGTTCTGGTACAAAGACCTGAAATGCAGTTTGTTTCCAGATCAGTTCTCGCCGCCTTGGGACTTCTTCTCTAAGCCATGTCCTACATTGCTCTAGAGGTGGAAGTGACCACAAAGCGCTGAGTCATTGCTGCCAAATGAGACAAGCCACAAACGTCCTTGCTTCCAGCTCTTTGAGAAACTAAGAAACAACTCGCTCTCCACAGGGCTCTTACAGCCTAACGGGGACATCTCTCAGACAGGCCAGTAAAATGCAGATTCTTCCCAACCCTTATCTCACTGAAGTAGAACTTCTATTCTGCCATGTTCTACATTGCTGTAGAGGTGCAAGGCACAAAATCCTGCCTCGTTTCCTCAAGTGGAGACAGGCCACAAGCGTCTTGCTTCCAGCTCTTTGGGAAGCTAAAAATCAAGTCGCTCTCCACAGTGCTCTTACAGCCTACTGGGAATATCTCTCACAAATCCTTTGAAACGCAGTTACTTCCCAGCCCTGATGTCGCTGAAGTAGAACCTCTGCTCTGTCGAGTAATAAATTGCCCTTGAGAGGAGGAAGTCACAAAGCCCTGCTGGGCTTCCATAATAGGAGACAGGCCACAGACTCTCTTGCTTCCAGCTCTTTGGCAAGGTGAGAAAGAAGTCGCTTTCCCCTCGGCTCTTACAGCCTACCAGGAACCTCTCAAACAAAGTCCCAAAATGCAGTTTGTTTCCAGCCCTGATCTCGACGAGTTGGAACTTCTGCTCTAAGGCATGTGCTACATTGCTCTAGAGGTGCGAGTCACTAAGCGCTGAGACATTGCCTCCAAAGTAGACAAGCCACAAACAGTCTTGCTTCCAGCTCTTTGGGAAGCTAAGGAACAACTTGCTCTCCAGAGTGCTCATACAGCCTACCGGGAACATCTCTTAGAAAGGACTGTGAAACGCAGTTCCTTTCCAGCCCTTATCTCTCTGAAGTAGAACTTCTGCTCTGCTGTGTCCTACATTGCCCTAGAGGTGCAAGGCACAATGTGCTGCCTTATTTCTTCAAGGGGAGACAGGCCACAAAGCATCTTGCTTCTATCTCTTTGGGAAGCTCCGAAACAACTCGCTCTCCACAGTGCTCTTACAGCCTAACGTAACATCTCTCACAAATCCTTTGAAATGCAGTTTCTTTCCAGCCCTGATATCACTGAAGTAGAACTTCTGCCCTGCTGTGTAATACATTGGCCTAGAGGTGGAAGTCACAAAGCCCTGCCTGTCTTCCTTGAGAGGAGACAGGCCACTGACCATCTTTCTCCCAGCGTTTTGGAAAGGTGAGAAAGAACTTGCTTTCCCCTGGGTTCTTACAGCCTACTGGCAACCTATAATGCAAAGACCTGAAACGCAGTTTGTTTCCAGCCCTGGTCTCGCTGCCTTGGAACTTCTGCTCTAAGCCTTGTTCTACATTGCTCTAGACGTGGAAGTGACAAAGTGCTGAGTCATTGCCTCAAAAGGAAAAAAGCCACAAATGGTCTTGCGTCCAGCTTTTTCGGAAGTGAAGAAACAACTCGCTCTCCACAGTGATCTTAAAAACTACTGGGAACATCTCTTACAAAGGCCTGTGAAACACAGTTTCTTCCCAGCCCTGATCTCGCTGAAGTAGTACTTCTGCTCTGCTGTGTAATACATTGCCCTAGACGTGGAAGTCACAATGGCCTGCCTGGTTTCCTTAAGGGGAGACAGACCACAGACCTTCTCGCTTCGAGCTTTTGGCAAGGTGAGAAATAACTCAATTTCCACAGGGCTCTTACAGCCTACTCAGAACCCTTCTAACAGGGGCCTGAAATGCAGTTTGTTTCCAGCCATGATCTCACCACCTTGGAACGTCTGCTCTAAGCCATGTCCCAAATTAGTCTAGTGATGGAAGACACAAAACGCTGAGTCATTGCCACCAAAGGAGACAAGCCACAAATGGTCTTGCTTCCAGCTCTTTGGGAAGCTAAGAAACAACTCACTCTCCACAGTGCTCTTACAGCTACCGGGAACATCTCTCACAAAGATCTGTGAAACGCAGTTTCTTCCCATCCCTAATCTCACTGAAGTAGAGCATCTGCTGTGCCGTGTCCTACATTGCTCTAAAGATGGAAGTCACAAAGCGCTGAGTCATTGCCTCCAAAGGAGGCAAGCCAGAAACGGTCTTCCTTCCAGCTTTCGGAAGCTAAGAAAGAACTGGCTCTCCACAGTGCTCTTACAGCTTACCGGGAACATCTCTCACAAAGGCCTGTGAATTGCAGTTTCTTCACAGCCGTGATCTCGATGAAGTGGAACTTCTGCTCTGTCATGTCCTACATTGCTCTAGAGTACCAAGGCACAAAGTCCTGCCTTGTTTCCTCAAGGGGAGACATGCCACAAAGCGTCTTGCTTCCAGCTCTATGGGATGCTAATAAACAACTCGCTCTCCACAGTGCACTTACAGCCTACCGGGTACATCTCCCACAAAGGCCTATGAAACGCAGTTTCTCACCAGCCCGTATCTCCCTGACGTAGAACTTCTGCTGGGTCGTGTCCTACATTGCTCTAGAGGTGCAAGGCAAAATGTCCTGCCTTGTTTCCTCATGGGGAGGCAGGCCACAAAGTGTCTTTCTTCCAGCTGTTTGGGAAGCTAAGAAACAACTCGCTCTCCACAGCGCTCTGACAGCCTACCGGGAACATCTCTTACAAAGGCCTGTGAAACGCAGTTTCTTCCTAGCCCTGATCACGCTGAAGTATAAATTCTGATCTGCCGTGTAATACATTCCCCTAGAGGTGGAAGTCTCAGTGGCCTGCCTGTCTTCCTTAAGAGGAGACAGGCCACAGCCCGTCTCACTTCCAGCTCTTTGGCAAGGTGAGAAAGTACTCACTTTCCACAGGGCTCTTACAGCCACCGGAAACCTCTCATACAATGGCCTGAAATGCAGTTTGTTTCCAGCCCTGATCTCGACGAGTTGGAACTTCTGCTCTAAGGCATGTCCTACATTGCTCTAGAGATGCGAGTCACTAAGCGCTGAGACATTGCCTCCAAAGTAGACAAGCCACAAACAGTCTTGCTTCCAGCTCTTTTGGAAGCTAAGAAACAACTCGCTCTCCACAGCGCTCTGACAGCCTACCGGGAACATCTCTTACAAAGGCCTGTGAAACGCAGTTTCTTCTGAGCCTTGATCTCACTGAAGTAGAACTTCTGCTCTGCCGTGTCCTACATTGCCATAGAGGTGGATCACAAAGCCCTGCCTGGCTTCCTTAGGAGCAGACAGGCCACAGACCGTCTTGCTTCCAGCTCTTTTGCAAGGTGAGAAAGAACTCGCTTTCCCCTCGGCTCTTAAAGACTATCGGGAACTTCTGATACAAACACCTTAAATGCAGTTTGTTTCCAGCCCAGGATTCACCGCCTTGGAACTTATACTGGAAGCCCTGTCCTACATTGCTCTAGAGGTGGAAGTGACAAAGCAATGACTCATTGCCTCCAAAGGGGACAAACCACAAATGGTCTCACTTCCAGCTCTTTGGGAAGGTTAGAAACAACTGGCTCTCCATAGTGCTCTTATAGCCTACCAGGAACATCTCTCACAAAGGCCTGTGATACACATTTTCTTCCCAACCCTGATCACGCTCAAGTGGATCTTCGGCTCTGCCGAGTCCTACATTGCCCTAGAGGTCCAAGGCACAAGTGCTTCATTGTTTCCCCAAGGGGAGACAGGCCCCAAAATAGTCTTTCTTCCAGCTCTTTGGGAAGCTAAGAAACACCTCGCTCTCCAGAGTGCACTTACAGCCTACTGGGAACGTCTCTTACAAAGGACTGTGAAACGCAGTTTCTTTCCAGCCCTGATCTCTCTGAAGTAGAACTTCTGCTGGATCATGTCCTACATTGCCTTAGAGGTGCAATACACAAAGTCCTGCGTTCTTTCCTCAAGGGGAGACATGCCACAAAGCGTCTTGCTTCCAGCTCTTTGCAAAGCTAAGAAACAACTCCCTCTCCGCAGTGCTCTTACAGCTGATCGCAAACAGGTCTTACAAAGGCATGTGAAACGCAGTTTCTGCCAAGCCCTGATCTCGCTGAAATAGAATATCTGCTGTGCCGTGTCCTACATTGCCCTAGAGGTGCAAGGCACAAAGCCCAGCCTTGTTTCCTCAAGGGGAGACAGGCCACAGAGCATCTTGCTTCCAGCTCTTTGGGAAACTACAAAACAACTCGCTCTCCACAGTGCTCTTAAAGCCTACTGGGAACATCTCTCACAGAGGCCTGTGAAAAGCAGTTTCTTTCCAGCCCTGATCTCGCTAAAGTAGAACTTCTGCTCCACCATGAAATACATTGCCTTAGAGGTGGAAGTCACAATGGCCTGCCTGGCTTCCTGAAGAGGAGACAGGCCACATACCATCTCCCTTCCAGCTCTTTGCCAAGCTGAGAAAGAACTCGCTTTCTACAGGGCTCTTACAGCCTACCGGGAACCTCTCAAACAAAGGCCTGAAATGCAGTTGGTTTGCAGACATGATCTCACTGCCTTGGAACTTCTGCTCTAAGCCATGTCCCACATTGCTCTAGAGATGGAAGACGCAAAGCACTGATTCATTGCCTCCAAAGGAGAAAAGCCATAAACGTCCTTGCATCCATCTCTTTGGGAAGCTAAGAAACAACTCACTGTCCACAGTGCTCTTACAGCCTACTGGGAACATCTCTCACAAAGGTCTGTGAAACGCAGTTTCTGCCCAGCCATGATCTCGCTGAAGTAGAACTTCTGTTCTGCCGTGTCCTACATTGCCCTAGAAGTGCAAGGCGCAATGTCCTGCCTTGTTACCTGAAAGGTAGGCAGACCACAAAGCGTCTTGCTTACAGCTATTTTGGAAGCTAAGAATCAAGGCACTCTCCACAGTGCTCTTACAGCTACCGGGAACATGTCTTTCAAAGATCTGTGAAACACAGTTTCTTCCCATCTCTGATCTTGCTGAAGTAGAACTTCTGCTCTGCCGTGTCCTAAATTGCTCTAGAGGTGGAAGACACAAAGAGCTGAGTCATTGCCTCTAAAGGAGACAAGCCACAAATGGTCTTCCTTCCAGGAATCAGAAGCTAAGAAACAACTGGCTGTCCATAGTGCCGTTAGAGTTACCGTAAACATCTCTCAGAAAGATCTGCGAAACGCAGTTTGTTCCCATCCCTGATCTCGCTGAAGTAGAACTTCTCCTCTGCCGTGTCCTACATTGCCCTAGATGTGCAACGCACAACGTCCAGCCTCGTTTCCTCAAGGGAAGACAGGCCACAAAGCGTCTTGCGTCCAACTCTTTGGGAAGCTAAGAAACAACTCGCTCTCCACTTTGCTCTTACAGCCTACCAGGAGCATCTCTCACAAAGGCCTGTGAATAGCAGTTTCTTCCCAGCCCTGATCTCGCTGAAGTAGAAGTTCTGCTCTGATGTGTGCTACATTGCCTTAGTTGTGCACAGCACAAAGTCCTGCCTTGTTTACTCAAAAGGAGACAGGTCACAGATTGCCTTGCTTCCAGCTCTTTCGCAAGGTGAGAAAGAACTCGCTTTCCCCTGGACTCTTACAGCCTACTGGGAACCTCTCATACAAAGACCTGAAATGCAGTTTGTTTCCATCCCTTATCTCACCGCCTTGGAACGTCTGTTCTAAGCCTTGTTCTACATTGCTCTAGAGGTGGTAGTGACAAAACGCTGAGTCATTGCCTGCAAAGGAGACAAGCCACAAACCATCTTACTTCCAGCTCTTTGGGAAGCCAAGAAACAACTAGCTCTCCACAGTGCTCTTACAACCTACCGGTAACATCTCTTACACAGGCCTGTGAAACCCAGTTTCTTTCCAGCCCTGATCTAGCTGAAGTAGAACTTCTGCTCTGCCGTGTAATGCATTGCCCTAGAGGTGTAAGTCACAAAGACCTCTCTGGGTTCCTTAAGAGGGGACAGGCTACAGACCATCTTGCGTCCAGTTCTTTCCCAAGGTGAGAAAGAACTCACTTTCCCCTGTGCTCTTACAGCCTACAGGGAACCTCTGATACAAAGACGAGAAACGCAGTTTGTTTCCAGCCCTGATGTCGCCACTTTGGAAGCTCTGCTCTAAGCCATGTCCTACATTGCTCTACAGGTGGAAGTGACAAAGTGCTGAGTCATTGCCTCCAAAGGAGACAAGCCACTAACGGTCTTGCTTCCAGCTATTTGGGAAGCTAAGGAACAACTTGCTCTCCACAGTGCTCTCATAGCCTAACGGGAACATCTCTTACAAAGGCCTGTGAAATGCAGTTTCTTCCCTGCCCTGATCTCACTGAAGCAGAACTTCTGCTCTGCCCTGTTCTACATTGCTCTAGAGGTGGAAGTCACAAAGGGCTGAGTCATTGCCTCCAAAGGAGTCAAGACACAAATGGTCTTGCTTACACCTTTCAGAATCTAAGAAACAACTGGCTCTACATAGTGCTCTTACAGCCTACCTGGAACATATCTCACATAGGCCTGTGAAATGCAGTTTCTTTCCAGCCCTAATCTCACTCACGTAGATCTTCTGCTTTACCATGTCATACATTGCCCTAGAAGTCCAAGGCACAACGTCCTGCCTTGTTTCCTCAAGGGGAGAAGGGCCACAAAGCGTTTTACTTCCAGCTCTTTGGGAAACTAAGAAACAAGTCGCTCTCCACAGTGCTCTCACAGCCTACCGTAACATCTCTCACAAATCCTGTGAAATGCAGTTTCTTCCCAGCCCTGATCTCGCTGAAGTAGAACTTCTGCTCTGAAGTGTAATACATTGCCGTACACGTGGAAGTCACAAAGACCTTCTTGGCTTCCTTATGAGGAGACAGGCCACAGACCATCTCTCTAACAGCTCTTCGACAGGGTGAGAAAGAACTCGCTTTCCACAGGGGTCTTACAGCATACCGGGAAAATCTCTTACAAAGGTCTGTGAAACGCAGTTTCTTGGCAGGCCTGATCTGGCTGAAGTAGAACATCTGCACTGGGTGTGATACGTTGCCCTACAGCTGCAAGGCACAACGTCATGCCTAGTTTCCAAAGGGGGAGTTGGCCCCAAAGCATCATGCTTCCAGGTGTTTGGGAAGATAAGAAACAACTCGCTCTGCACAGTGCTCTTACAGCCTACCGGGAACATCTCTTACAAAGGCCTGTGAAACGCAGTTTCTTTGCAGGCCTGATCTGGATGAAGTAGAACTTCTGCTCTGGGTGTGCTACATTGCCCTAGAGCTGCAAGGCAAAAGTGCTGCCTTGCTTCCAAGAGGGATTGAGGCCCCAAAGCATCTTGAGTCCAGCTCTATGGGAAGCTAAGAAACAAGTCGCTCTGCACAGTGCTCTCACAGCCTACCAGGAACATCTCTTACAAAGGACTGTGAAACGCAGTTTCTTTGCAGGCCTGATCTGGCTGAAGTAGAACTTCTGCTCTGGGTGTGCTACATTGCCCTAGTGCTGCAAGGCACAACGTCCTGCCTTGTTTCCAAATGTGGAGATGGGCCCCAAAGCCTCCTGCTTCCAGCTCTTTGGGAAGCTAAGAAAAAACTCACTCTGCACAGTGCTCGTACAGCCTACCTTTAATATCTCTTACAAAGGCCTGTGAAATGCAGTGTCTTTACAGGCCTGTCTGGCTGAAGTAGAAAGTCTGCTCTGGGTGTGCTACATTGCCCTAGTGCTCTAAGGCACAAAGTGCTGCCTTCTTTCCAAAGGGGGATTTAGGTCCCAAAGCATCTTGCTTCCAGTTCTGTGGGAAGCTAAGGAACAACTGTCTCTGCACAGTGCTCTTACAGCCTACCGGGCACATCTCTTACAAAGGCCTGTGAAACGCAGTTTCTTTGCAGGCCTCATCTGGCTGAAGTAGAACTTCTGCTCTGGGTGTGCTACATTGCCCTGCAGCTGCAAGGCACAACGTCCTGCCTTGTTTCCAAAGGGGGAGATGGGCCCCAAATCATCTTGCTTCCAGCTCTTTGGGTATCTAAGAAACAACTGGCTCTGCACAGTGCTTTTACATCCTACTGGGAACATCTCTGACAAAGGGCTGTAAAATGCAGTTTCTTTGCAGGCCTGATCTGGCTGAAGTAGACCTTCTGCTCTGTGTGTGCTACATCGCCCTAGAGCTGAAAGGCACAACGTCCTGCCTTGTTTCCAAAGAAGGATATGGACCCCAAAGAATCTTTCTTCCATGTGTTTGGGAAGCTAAAAAACAACTCACTCTGCACAGTGCTCTTACAGCCTACCGTAACATCTCTCACAAATCCTCTGAAACGCACTTTCTTCCCAGCCCTGATCTTGCTGAAGTAGAACTTCTGCTGTGAAGTGTAATACATTGCGGTAGAGGTGGAAGTCACAAAGCCCTGCTTGGCTTCCTTAAGAGGAGACAGTCCATAGACCGTCTCGCTTCCAGCTCCTTGGCAAGGTGAGAAACAACTCGCTTTCCACAGGGGTCTTACAGACTACTGGGAACCTCTCATACAAAGGCTTGAAATGCAGTTTGTTTCCAGCCATGATCAACCCCCGTGGAACTGCTGCTCTATGCCATGTCCTACATTGCTCTAGAGGTGGAAGACATAAAGCGCTGAGTCATTGCCGCCAAATGAGACAAGCCAAAAACGGTCTTGCTTCCAGCTCTTTGGAAAGATGAGAAACAACTCGCTACCCACAGTGCTCTTACAGCCTTCCGGGGACATCTCTCACACGGTCCTGTGAAACGCAGATTCTTCCCAGCCCTGATCTCGTGAAGTAGAAATTCTGATCTACCGTGTCCTACATTGCCCTACAGGTGCCAGGCACAAAGTCCTGCCTTGTTTCCTCAAGGGGAGACAGGCCTCAGAGCGTCTTGCTTAGAGATCTTTGGGAATCTAAGAAACAACTCGTTCTCCACTGTGCTCTTACAGCCTACTGGGAACATCTCTTACAAAGGCCTGTGAAACCCACTTTTATCACAGCCCTGAACACACTGAAGTATAACTTCTGCTCTGCCATGAAATACATTGCCCTAGAGGTGGAAGTCAAAAAGCCCAGCCTGGCAAATTCAAGAGGAGACAGGCCACTGACTCTCTTGCTTCCAGCTCTTTGGCAAGGTGAGAAAGAAATCGCTTTCCACAGGGCTTTTACAGCCTACGAGGAACCTCTCATACAAAGGCCTGAATTGCAATTTGTTTCCAGCCATGATCTCACCGCCTTGTAACGTCTGCTCTAAGCCATGTCCCACATTACTCTAGAGATGGAAGACACAAAGCGCTGAGTAATTGCTGCCAAAGGAGACAAGCCACAAACGCTCTTGCTGCCAGCTCTTTGGGAAGTTAAGAAACAACTCACTCTCCACAGTGCTCTTACAGCCTACAGGGAACATCTCTTACAAATGCCTATGAAACGCAGTTTGTTCCCAGCCCTAATCTCGCTGAAGTAGAACTTCTGCTATGCCGTGTAATACATTTCCCTATAGGTGGAAGTCACAATGGCCTACATGGCTTCCTTAAGTTGAGATAGGCCACAGTCTCGCTTCCAGCAATTTGGCAAGGTGAGAAAGTACTCGATTTCCACAGGGCTCTTACAGCCTACTGGGAACCTCTCATACAAAGGCCTGAAATGCAGTTTGTTTCCACCTTGATCTCACTGCCTTGGAATTTCGGCTGTAAGCCATATCCCACATTGCCCTAGAGATGGAAGACACAAAGTGCTGAATCATTGCTGCCCAAGGAGAGAAGCCACAAACGGTCTTGTTTCCAGCTATTTGGGAAGGTAAGCAACAACTCACTCTCCACTGTGCACTTACAGCCTACCGGAAACATCTCTCAGAGAGATCTGTGAAACGCAGTTTCTTCCCAACCCTGATCTCGCAGAAGTAGAACTTCTGCTCTGCCGTGTCCTACATTGCCCTAGAGGTGCAGGGCACAAAGCCCTGCCTTGCTTTCTCAAGGAGAGACAGGCCACAAAGCGTCTTGCTACCAGCACTTTGGGAAGCTAAGAAACACCGCACTCTCCTCAGTGCTCTTACAGCCTACCGGGAACATCTCTTACAAAGGCCTGTGAAATGCTGTTTCATCGCAGCCCTGATCTCGCTGAAGTAGAACTTCCGCTCTGCCGTGTAATACATTTCCCTAGAGGTGGAAGTCTCAATGGCCTGCCTGACTTGCTTAAGAGGAGACAGGCCACAGACCATCTCGCTTCCAGCTCTTTGGCATGGTGAGAAAGAACTCGCTTTCCTCAGGGCTCTTACAGCCTACCGTGAACCTCTGATACAAAGGCCTGAAATGCAGTTTGTTTCCAGCCATGATCTCACCGCCTTGGGACTTCTGCTCTGCCGTGTAATACATTGCCCTAGAGGTGGAAGTCACAAAGCCCTGTCTGGCTTCCTTAAGAGGAGACAGGCCACAGACCGTCTTGCTTCCAGCTCTTTTGCAAGGTGAGAAAGAACTCGATTTTCCCTGGCCTCTTACAGCTTTTCAGGAACTTCTGATACAAAGACACGAAACGCAATTAGATTCCAGCCCTGATCTCAACCCGTTGGATCTTCTGCTCTAAGCCGTGTCATACATTGCTCTAGAGGTGGAAAACTCAAAGCGCTGAGTCATTGCCTCCAAAGGAGACAAGCCACAAATGGTCTTGCTTCCAGCTCTCTGGGAAGCTAAGAAACAACTCGCTCTCGAGAGTGCTCTTACAGCCTACCGGGAACATCTCTTACATAAGCCTGTGGAACGCAGTTTCTTTCCAGCCCTGATCTCGCTGAAGTAGAACTTCTACTCTGACGTGTAATACATTGGCCTAGAGGTGGAAGTCACAAAGCCCTCCCTGGCTTCCTTAAGAGGAGACAGGCCACTGACCGTCTTGCTTCGAGCTCTTTGGCAGGGTGAGAAAGAACTTACTTTCCCCTGGGCTCTTACAGCCTACCCAGACCTATAATGCAAAGACCTGAAACGCAGTTTGTTTCCAGCCCTGATCTTGCGGCCTTGGAACTTGTGCTCTAAGCCGTGTTCTACATTGCTCTAGAGGTGGAAGTGACAAAGCGCTGAGTAATTGCATCCATGGGAGACAAGCCACTAACGGCCTTGCTTCCAGCTGTTTGGGAAGCTAAGAAACAACTCGCTCTCCACAGTGCTCTTAAAGCCTACACAGAACATCTCTTACAAAGGCCTGTGAAACACAGTTTCTTCATAGCACTGATCTCACTGAAGTAGAACTTCTGCTCTGCCGTGTCCTATATTGCCCTAGAGGTTCAAAGCACAATGTCCTTTCTTGTTTCATCAAGGGGAGGCAGGCCACAAAGCCTCTTGCTTCAAGCTCTTTGAGAAGCTAAGAAAGAACTTGCTCTCCACAGTGCTGTGACAGCCTACCGGGAACATCTCTTACAAAGGCCTGTAAAACTCAGTTTCTTCCAAGCCCTGATCTCGCTGAAGTAGAACTTCTGCTCTGCCATGTAATAAATTGGCCTAGAGGGGGAAGTCACAAAGCCCTGCCTGGCTTCCTTAAGAGGAGACAGGCCACAGACCTTCTTGCTTCCTGCTCTTTCGCAATGTTTGAAAGAACTCGCTATCCCCTGGGATCTTACAGCCTATTGGGAACTTCTGATACTAAGACCTGAAATGTAGTTTGTTTCCAGCCCAGTTCTCGCTGACTTGGAACGTCTACTCGACGCCATGACCTACATTCCGCTAGAGGTAGAAGTGACAAAGCTATGAGTCATTGCCTCCAAAGGAGACAAGACACAAATTGTCTCACTTCCAGCTCTTTGGGAAGCTAAGAAACAACCCGCTCTCCTAAGTGCTCTTAAAGCCTAATCGGAACACCTCTTACAAAAGCCTGTGAAATGCAGTTTCTTCCCATCCCTGATCTTGCTTAAGTAGAACTTCTGCTCTGCCATGTTCTACATTGCTCTAGAGTTGGAAGTGACAAAGCTATGAGTCATTGCCTCCAAAGGAGACAAGACACAAGCGGTCTTTCTTCCAGCTATCAGAAGCTAAGAAACAACTGGCTCTCAATAGTGCTCTTACAGCCTACCAGGAACATGTCTTACAAAGGCCTATGAAACGCAGCTACTTTCCAGCCCTGATATCCGTGAAGGAGAACTTCTGCCCTGCTGTGTCCTATGTTGCCCTAGAGGTCCAAGGCGCAATGTCCTCCCTTGTTTCCTCAGGGAAGACAGGCCACAAAGCGTCTTGCTTCCAGCTCCTTGGGAAGCGAAGAAACAACTCGCTCTCCACGGTGCTCTTACATCCTACGGGAAACAACTCTTACAAATGCATGGTAAACGCAGTTTCTTCCCAGACCTGATATCGCTGAAGTAGAACTTCTGCTCTACCGTGTCCTATATTGCCCTAGAGGTGCAAGGCAAAAAGTCGTGCCTTCTTTCCTCATGGGAGATAGACCACAAGCGTGCAGCTTCCAGCTCTTTGGGAAGCTAAGAAACAACTCGTCTCCACAGTGCTCTTACAGCATACCAGGAACATCTCTCACAAAGGCCTGTGAAACGCAGTTTCTTCCCAGCCTTGATTTCGCTGAAGTAGAACTTCTGCTCTGCCGTGTCCTACACTTACCTAGATTTGGTAGTCACAAAGCCCTGCCTGGCTTCCTAAAGAGGAGACAGTCCACAGATCGTCTTGCTTCCAATTCTTTTGCAATGTAAGAACTCGCTTTCCCCTGGGCTCTTACAGCCTTCTGGGAACCTCTAATACAAAGTCCTGAAATAGCGTTTTTTCCAGCCCTGATGTCTCGGCCTTGCAACTTCTGCTCTAAGCCGTGTTCTACGTTTCTCTAGAGGTGGAAGTCACAAAGCGCTGAGTCATTGCCTCCAAGGAGACAAGCCACAAACGGTCTTCCTTCCACCTCTTTGGGAAGCTAAGAAACAACTCGCTCTCCACAGTGCATTTACAGCCTACCGGGGACATCTCTTACAAAGCCCTGTGAAACGTAGTTTCTTTCCAGCCCTGATCTCTCTGAAGTAGAACTTGTGCTCTGCCATGTCCTACATTGTCCTAGAGGTTCAAGGAACAAAGTCCTTCCTTGATTTCTCAAGGGCAGACAGGCCACAAAGCGTCTTGCTTCCAGCTCATTGGGAACATAAGAAAGAACTCACTCTCCACAGTGCTTTTACAGCCTACTGGAAACATGTCTTACAAAGGCCTGTGAAACGCAGTTTCTTCCCAGCCCTTATCTCGCTGAAGCAGAACTTCTGCTCTGCCATGTAATACATTGCTACAGAGGTGGAAGTCACAAAGCCCTACTGGCATCCTCAAGAGGAGACAGGCCACAGACCATCTTGCTTCCTCTTCTTTCGCAAGGTGAGAAAGTACTCGATTTCCACAGGGCTCTTATAGCCTACCAAGAACATCTCTTACAAAGGACTGTAAAATTCAGTTTCTTCCCAGCCCTGATCTCGCTGAAGTAGAATTTCTGTTCTACCAGGTGATACATTGGACTAGAGGTGGAAGTCTCAAAGCCCTGCCTGGCTTCGTTAAGAGGAGACAGGCCACTGACCGTCTTGCTTCAAGCTCTTTGTCAAGGTGAGAAAGAACTCGCTTTCCCTTGGGCTCTTACAGCCTACCCCAAAACTCTCATACAAATTCCGGAAATGCAGTTTGTATCGATCCCTTATCTAGCTGCCTTGGAACTTCTTTTCTAAGCCATGTCTTGCATTGCTGTAGAGGTGGAAGTGACAAAGCACTGAGTCATTGCCTCCAAAGGAGACAAGGCATAAACGGTCTTGCTTCCAGTTCTCTGTGAAGCTAAGAAACAACTCACTCTCCACACTGCTCTTACAGCCTACCAGGATCATCTCTTACACCCTGTGAAGAGCACCCTGTGAAAGGCCTGTGAAAAGCAGTTCTTTCCAGCCCTGATCTCGCTGAAGTAGAACTTCTGCTCTGCCATGTCCTACATTGACTTACAGGTGAAAGGCACAAAGTCCTGCCTTGTTTCCACAAGGGGAGACATGCCACAAAGCGCCTTGCTTCCAGCTCTTTGGAAAGGTAAGAAACACATCATTCTCATCAGTGCTCTAACAGCCTACCGACAACATCTCTTACAAAGGCCTGTGAAACGCAGTTTCTTCCCAGCCCTGATCTCACTGAAGTAGAACTACTGCTCTGCCGTGTAATACGTTGCCCTAGCAGTGACAGTCACAATGGCCTGCTTGGCTTCCTAAAGAGGAGACAGGCCACAGACCGTCACGCTATGAGCTCTTTGGCAAGGTGAGAAAGAACTCTCTTTCCACAAGGCTCTTACACCCTACCAGGAACCTCTCATACAAATGCCTGAAATGCAGTTTGTTTCCAGCCATGATCTCACCGCCTTGGAACTTCTGCTCTAAACCATGTCCTACATTGCTCTAGTGGTGGAAGACACAAAGCATTGAGTCCATGCTGCCAAAGGAGACAAGCCACAAACGGTCTTGCTTCCAGCTCTTTCGGAAGCTAAGAAATTACTCACTGTATACAGTGCTCTACAGCTTACCGGGGACATCTCTTACAAAGGCCTGTGAAACGTAAATTCTTCCCAGCACTGAACTTGCTGAAGTAGAACTTCTGCTGCCGTGTCCTACATTGCCCTAGAGGTGCAAGGCCCAAAGTCCTGCCTTGTTTCCTCAAGGGGAGACAGGCCACATAGCGACTTGCTTTCAGCTTTTGGGAAGCTAAGAAACAACTCGCTCTCCACAGTGCTCTTACAGCCTACCGGGAACATCTCTTACAAAGTCCTGTGAAACGCAGTTTCTTCCCAGCCCTGATCTCACTGAACTGGAACTTCTGCTCTGCCATGTAATACGTTGCCCTAGCGGTGACAGTCACAATGGCCTGCTTGGCTTCCTAAAGAGGAGACAGGCCACAGACCGTCACGCTACTAGCTCTTTGGCAAGGTGAGAAAGACCTCGCTTTCCCCTGGGCTCTTACAGCCTACTGGGCACCTCTGATACAAAGACCTGATATGCCTTTTGTTTCCAGCCCAGAGATCACCGCCTTGGAACTTCTGCTGTAAGCCATGTCCTACATTGCTCTAGTGGTGGAAGTGACAAAGCGCTGAGTCATTGCCTCCAAAGGAGACAAGCCAAAAACGGTGTGGCTTCCAGCTCTTTGGGATGCTAAGAAACAACTCCCTCTCCACATTGCTCTTAAGCCTACAGGGAAAATCTCTCACAAAGGTCTGTGAGACGCAGTTTCTTTCGAGCCCTGATCTCGCTGAAATAGAAGTTCTGCTGTGCCGTGTCCTACATTGCCCTAGAGAAGCAAGGCAAAATGTCCTGCCTTGTTTCCCTAAGGGGAGGCAGGCCACAAAGCGTCTTGTTTCCAGCTCTTTGGGAAGGTAAGAAACAGCTGGTTCACCACAGTGCTCTTAAAGACTACAGGGAATATCTCTTACAAAGGCCTGTGGAACACCATTTCTTTCCAGCCCTGATCTCGCTGAAGTAGAACTTCTGCTCTGCCGTGTAATACATTGCCCTAGATGTGGAAGTCACAAAGCCCTGTCTGGCTTCCTTAAGAGGAGACAGGCCACTGACCGTCTGGCTTCAAGCTCTTTGGCAAGGAGAGAAAGAACTCGCAATACCCTGGTGTCTTACTGCCTACCGGAAACTATAATACAAATACCTGAAATGCAGATTGTTTCCTGCCCTGATCTCCCCACCTTGGAACCTCTGCTCTAAGACGTGTTACACATTGCTCTAGAAGTGGAAGTGAGAAAGCACTGTGTCATTGACTCCAAAAGAGACAAGCCACAAATGGTCTTGCTTCCAGCTATTTGGGAAGCTAAGAAACAACTCAATCTCCACAGTGCTCTTACAGCCTACTGGTAACATCTCTCACAAAGGCCTGTGAAACTCAGTTTCTTTCCAGCCATGTTCACACTGAAGTAGAAATTCTGCTCTGCCGTGTAATACATTGCCCTAGATGTGGAAGTTACAAAGCCCTGACTGGCTCACTTAAGATGAGACAGGCCACAGACCGTCTTGCTTACAGCTCTTTCACATGGTGAGAAAGAAGTCGCTTTCCCCTGGGCTCTTACAGCCTGCCAGGAACCTCTGATACAAAGACCTGAAATGCAGTTTGTTTCCAGCCCTGATGTCGCAGCATTGGAACTTCTGCTCTAACCCATGTCGTCCATTGCTCTACAGCTGCAAGTGACAAAGTGCTGAGTCATTGCCTCCAAAGAAGACAAGCCAAAACTGTCTTGCTTCCAGCTCTTTGGGAAGCTAAGAAACAACTCGCTCTCCACAGTGCTCTTACACCCTACGGGGAACATCTCTTACAAAGGACCATGAAACGCAGTTTCTTCCTTGCCCTGATCTCGCTGAACTGGAACTTCTGCTCTGCTGTGTAATACATTGCCCTAGAGGTGGAAGTCACAATAGCCCACCTGGCTTCCTTAAGAGGGGTCAGGCCACAGACCGTCTTCCTTCCAGCTCTTTGGCAATGTGAGAAAGAACTCGCTTTCCACAGGGCTCTTACAGCCTACTGGGAACCTCTGATACAAAGACCTGAAACCCAGTTTGTTCCAGCCCAGATCTCGCCGACTTGGAACTTCTGCTCTAAACCATGTCCTACATAGCTCTAGTGGTGGAAGTGACAAAGCGCTGAGTCATTGCCACCAATGGAGGCAAGCCACAAATGGTCTTGCTTCCAGCTCTTTTGGAAGCAAAGCAACAACTCACTCTCCAGAGTGCTCTTACAACCTACCAGGAACATCTCTTACAAAGGACCGTGAAACGCAGTTTCTTTCCAGGCCTGATCTGGCTGAAGTAGAACTTCTGCTCTGACGTGTCCTACATTGCCGTAGAGGTTCAAGGCACAAAGTCCTGCCTTGTTTCCTCAAGGGGTGACTGACCTCAAAGCGTCTTGCTTCCAGCTCTTTGGGAAGCTAAGAAACAACTCGCTCTCCACAGTGCTCTTACAGCCTACCAGGAACATCTCTTACAAATGCCTGTGAAACGCAGTTTCTTCCCAGCCCTGATCTCGCTGAACTGGAACTTCGGCTCTGCTGTGCAATACATTGCCCTAGATGTGGAAGTCACAATAGCCTGCCTGGCATCCCTAAGAGGAGACAGGCCACAGACCGTCTTCCTTCCAGCTCTTTGGCAATGTGAGAGAGAACTCGCTTTCCACAGGGCTCTTACAGCCTACCGGGAACCTCTGATACAAAGACTTGACACGAAGTTTGTTTCCAGCTGAATTCTCGCCACCTTGTATCTTCTGCTCTAAGCCATGTCCTACATAGCTCTAGAGGTTGAAGTGACAAAGCACTGATTCATTGCCTCCACAGGAGATAGCCACAAACGGTCTTGCTTCCAGCTCTTTGGGAAGCTAAGAAACAACTCCTTCTCCACACTGCTCTTGCAGCCTGCCTGGAACATCTCTCAAATAGGACTGTGAAATGCAGCCTCTTCACAGTCCTGATCTCACTGAAGGAGAACTTCTGCTCTGCCATGTCCTACATTGCCCTAGAGGTTCAAGGCACAAAGTCCTGCCTTGTTTCCTCAAGGGGTGACTGACCTCAAAGCGTCTTGCTTCCAGCTCTTTGGGAAGCTAAGAAACAACTGGCACACCACAGTGCTCTTAAATACTACTGGGAACATCTCTTACAAAGGCCTGTGAAAGGCCATTTCGGTCCAGCCCTGATCTTGCTGAAGTAGAACTTCTGCTCTGCCATGTCCTATATTGCCCTAGAGTTGCAAGGCACAAAGTCCTGCCTTGTTTCCTCATGGGGAGAAAGACCACAAGCCTCAGGCAACCAGCTCTTTGGGAAGCTAAGAAACAACTCGCTCTCCACAGTGATCTTACAGCCTACCACGAACATCTCTCACAAAGGCCTGTGAAACGCAGTTTCTTCACAGCCTTGATCTCGCTGAATTAGAACTTCTGCTCTGCCGTGTCCTACACTTCCCCAGAGGTGGTAGTCACAAAGCCCTGCGTGGATTCCTAAAGAGGAGACAGGCCACAGATCGTCTTGCTTCCAATTCTTTTGCAATGTGAGTAAGAACTCGCTTTCCCCTGGGCTCTTACAGCCTACCAGGAACCCCTAATACAAAGTCCTGAAATAGAGTTTCTTTCCAGCCCTGATGTTGCCGCCTTGCATCTTCTGCTCTAAGCTGTGTTGTACGTTTCTCTAGAGGTGGAAGTCACAAAGCACTGAGTCATTGCCTCCAAAGGAGACAAGCCACAAACGGTCTTCCTTGCAGCTCTTTGGGAAGCTGAGAAACAACTCGATCTCCTCAGTGCTCTTACAACCAACCGGGAACATCTCTTACAAAGGCATGAGAAACACAGTTGCTTCCCAGCCCTGATCGCGCTGAAGTAGAACTTCTGCTCTGCCGTGTCCTACATTGCCCTAGAGGTGCAAGGCACAATGTCGTGCCTTCTTTCCCCAAGGGCAGACAGGCCACAAAGCGTCCTCCTTCCAGCTCTTTGGGAACCTAAGAAACAACTCACTCTCCTCAGTGCTTTTATAGCCTACCAGGAACCTCTCATAAAAAGGCCTGAAATGCCGTATGTTTCCAGTCATGATCTCACCGCCTTGGAACATCTTCTCTAAGCCATGTCCTACATTTCTCCAGAGGTGGAAGACACAAAGCCTTGAGTCATTGCCATCAAAGGAGACAAGCCACAAATGGTCTTGCTTCCAGCTCTTTGGAAGCAAAGAAACAACTCGCTCTCGAGAGTGCTCTTACAGCTTACTGGGAACAGCTCTTACACAGGCCTGTGAAACGTAGTTTCTTTCCAGCCCTGATCTCGGTAAAGTAGAACTTCTGCTCTGCCGTGTGCTACATTGCCTTAGAGGTGCAAGGCACAAAGTCCTGCCTTGTTTCCTCAAGGGCAGACAGGCCACAAAGCGTCTTGCTTCCAGCTCTTTGGGAAGGTAAGAAAACACTCGATCTCCTCAGTCCTCTTACAGCCGAACGGGAACATCTCTTACAAAGGCCTGTGAAACGAGTTTCTTCCCAGCCCTGATCTCGCTCAAGTAGAACTTCTGCTCTGCCGAGTCCTACATTGCCCTATAGCTGCAAGGCACAAAGTGCCGCCTTGTTTCCTCAAGGGGAGAGAGGCCCGAAAGCGTCTTGCTTCCAGCTCTATGGGAAACTAATAAACATCTCGTTCTCCACAGTGCTCTTTCAGTCTACCATTAACATCTCTTAAAAGGCCTGTGCAACGCTGTTTCTTCCCAGCCCTGATCTTGCTCAAGTAGAACTTCTGCTCCGCCGTGTCCTACAATGCCATAGAGCTGCAAGGCACAAAGTGCTGCCTTGTTTCCGCAAGGCGAGAGAGGCCCCAATGCGTCTTGCTTCCAGCACTTTGGGAGGCTTGGTAACAACTTGCTCTCCACAGTGCTCTTACAGCCTACTGGGAACATGTCTTTAAAGGCCTGTGAAACCCAGTTACTTCCCAACCCTGATCTCGCGCAAGTATAACTTCTGCTGTGCCAAGTCCTACATTGCCCTAAAGCTGCAAGGCTCAAAGTGATGCTTTGTTTCCTCAAGGGAAGTGAGCTTACAAAGCATCTGGCTTCCAGCTCTTTGGGAAGCTAAGAAACAACTCGCTCTCCATAGTGCTCTTACAACCTGCCAGGAACATCTGTTACAAAGGCCTGCGAAAGGCAGATGTTTCCCAGAACTGATCTCGCTCAAGTAGAACTTTTTCTCTGCCGTTTCCTTCCTTGCCCTAGAGCTGCAAGGTACAAAGAGCTGCCTTGTTTCATCAAGGGGAGAGAGGCCCCAGAGCGTCTTGCTTCCAGCTCTTTGTGAAGCTAGGAAACAACTCGCTCTCCACAGTGCTCTTATAGCCTAACGGGAACATGTGTTACAAAGGCCTGTGAAACGCAGTTTCTTCCCAGGCCTGATCTCGCTCACGTAGAACTTCTGCTCTGTCCTGTCCTACATTGCCCAAGAGCTGCAATGCACAAAGTGCTGACTTGTTTCCTCATGGGGAGAGAGGTCCCAGTGCGTCTTGCTTCCAGCTCTTTGGGAAGCTAGGTAACAACTCGCTCTCCACAGTGCTCTTACAGCCTACTGGGAACATCTCTTACAAAGGCCTGTGAAATGCAGTTTCTTTCCAGCCCAGAGATCGCTGAAGTAGAACTTCTGCTCTGAGGTGTAAACCTTGCCCTAGACGTGGAAGTCACAAAGCCCTGCGTTGCTCCTTAAAAGGAGACAGGCCACAGACCTTCTTGCTTCCAGCTCTTTCGCAAGGTGAGAAAGAACTCACTTTGCACTGAGCTCTTATATCCTACTGGGAACTTCTTATACAAAGACCTGAAACGAAATTTGTTTCCAGCCGAGATCACGACGTCTTGGAACTTCTGCTCTAAACCATGTCCTACATAGCTGAAGAGGTGAAAGTGACAAGTGCTGAGTCATTGCCTCCACAGGAGACAAGCCACAAACGGTCTTGCTTCCTGCTCTTTGGGAGCTAAGAAACAACTCGCTCTCCTCAGTGCTCTTACAGCCTAATGGGAACATCTCTCACAAAGGCCTGTGAAACGCAGTTTCTTTCCAGCCCTGATATTGCTGAAGTAGAAATTCTGCTCTTCCGTGTCCTACATTGCCCTATACATGCAAGGCACAATGTACTGCCTTGTTTCCTCAAGGGGAGGCAGGCCACAATGCATCTTGCTTCTGCTCTTTGGGAAGCTAAGAAACAACTCGCTCTGCACAGTGCTCTTACAGCCTGCCAGGAACATCTCTCACAAAGGCCTTTGAAACGCAGTTTCTTCCCAGCCCTGATCTCACTGGATTAGAACTTCTGCTCTGCCAAGTAATACATTTCACTAGAGGTGGCCGTACAATGGGCTGCCTGACTTACTTAAGAGGAGACAGGCCACATACCGTCTCGCTTCCAGCTCTTTGGCAAGGTGAGAAAGAACTCGCTTTCCATAGGACTCTTACAGCCAGCTGGGAACCTCTGATACAAAGCACAGAAATACAGTTTTTCCAGGCATGATCTCACCGCCTTGGAACTTCTGCTCTAAGCCATGTAGTACATTGCTATAGAGGTGGAAGTGACAAACTGCTGACTCATTTTCTCCAAGGAGACAAGCCACAAAGTGTCTTGCTTCTAGCTCTTTGGGAAGCTAAGAAACAACTCACTCTCCACAGTGCTCTTACAGCCTACCGGCAACATCTCTCACAAAGGCCTGTCAAACGCCGTTCTTTCCAGCCCTGATTTCGCTGAAGCAGAACTTATCCTCTGCCGTGTAATACATTGCCCTAGACGTGGAAGTCACAAAGCTCTGCCTGTCTTCCTTAAGAGGAGACAGGGCACAGACCGTCTTGCTTACAGCTCTTTCACAAGGTGAGAATGAACTCGCTTTCCCCTGGGCTCTTACAGCCTACCGGGAACCTCTGATACAAAGACCTGAAATGGAGTTTGTTTCCTGCACTGATCTCCCTGCCTTGGATCTTCTGCTCTAAGCCATGTTCTAAGTTGCTCTAGAGGTGGAAGTCACTAAGCGATGACTCCTTGCCTTCAAAGGAGACAAGCCACAAACGGTGTTTCTTCCAGCTCTTGGGAGCTAAGAAACAACTCGCTCTCCACAGTGCTCTTACAGCCTACTGAAAACATGTCTTACAAAGGCCTGTGAAATGCAGTTTCTTCTCAGCCCTGATCTCGCTGAAGTAGAACTTCTGCTCTGCCGTGTCATGCATTGCCCTAGAGGTGCTTGGCACAAAATCCTGCCCAATTTCCTAAAGGGGAGACAGGCCACAAAGCGTCTTGCTTCCAGCTCTTTGGAAACATAAGAAACAACTCGGTCTCCACAGTGATCTTACAGCCTACAGGGAACGTCTCTCACAAAGGTCTGTGAAATGCAGTTACTTCCCTGCCCTGATCTAGCTGAAGTAGAACTTGTGCTCTGCCGTGTGATACATTGCCCTAGGGGTTGAAGCCACAAATCCCTGCATGTCTTCCTTAAGAGGAGACAGGCCACAGACCGTCTTCCTTACAGCTCTTTTGCACGATGAGAAAGATCTCACTTTCCGCTGCGTTCTTACAGCCTACTGGGAACCTCTGATACAAAGACCTGAAATGCAGTTTTTTTCCAGCCCTGATCTCGCCACCTTGGAACTTCTGCTCCAAGCCATGTCCTACATTGCTATATAGGTGGAAGGGAGAAAGCAGTGAGTCATTGCCTCCAAAGGAGACAAGCCACAAACGGTCTTGCTTACAGCTCTTTGGGAAGCTAAGAAAAAACTCACTCTCCTCAGTGCTCTTACAGCCTACTGGGAACATCTCTCACAAATCCTGTGAAACGCAGTTTCTTCCCAGCCTTTATGTTGCTGAAGGAGAACTTCTGCTCTGCCGTGTAATTCATTGCCTTAGAGGTGGAAATCACAATGGCCTGCCTGACTTCCTTATGAGGTGAGAGGCCACAGACCCTCTTACTTCCAGCTCTTTGGCTAGGTGAGAAAAAACTCGCTTTCCAAAGGGCTCTTATAGCCTATGGGGAACCTCTCGTACAAAGGCCTGAAATGCAGTTTGTTTCCAGCCATGATCGCACCACCTTGGAACTTCTGTTCTAAGCCATGTCTCACATTGCTCTGGAGGTGGAAGACACAAAGCACTAAGTCATTGCTGCCAAAGGAGACAAGCCACAAACGGTCTTGCTTCCAGCTCTTTGGGAATCAAAGCAACAACTCACTCTCCACAGTGCTCTTACATCTTACCAGGAACATCTCTCTAAAATGCCTGTGAAACGCAGTTTCTTTCCAGCCCTGGACTCGCTGAAGTAGAACTTGTGCTCTGCCGTGTCCTACATTGCCCTAGAGTTGCATGGAACAAAGTCCTGCCTTGTTTCTTCAAGTGGAGACAGGCCACCAAGCGTCTTGATTACAGCTCTTTCTCAAGGTGGGAAAGAACTCGCTTTTCCCTGGGCTCTTACAGCTTACCTAGACCCTCTAATGCAAAAACCTGAAACACAGTTTGTTCCCAGCCCTGATGTCACCGCCTTGCAACTTCTGCTCTAATCCGTGTTCTACGTTGCTCTAGAGGTGGAAGTCACAGAGGGCTGTGTCATTGCCTACAAAGGAGACAAGCCACAAATGGTCTTCCTTCCAGCTCTTTGGGAAGTGAAGAAACATCTCGCTCTCCACAGTGCTCTTACAGCCTACTGTGAACATCTCTTACAAAGGCCCATGAAACGCAGTTTTTTCCAGCCCTGAACTCGTTGAAGTAGAACTTGTGCTCTGCCGTGTCCTACATTGCCTAGAGTTGCAAGGCACAAAGTCCTGCCTTGTTTCCTAAAGAGAAGACAGGCCACAAAGCGTGTTGCTTCCATCTCTTTGGGAATCTAAGAAACAACTCGCTGTCCACAGTGCTCCTGCAGCCTACCAGGAAAATCTCGTACAAAGGTCTGGGAAACACAGTTACTCACCAGCCGTGAACTTGCTGAAGTAGAACTTGTGCTCTGCCATGTCCTACGTTGCTTAGAGTTGCAAGGCACAAAGTCCTGCCTTGTTTCCTCAAGAGAAGACAGGCCACAAAGCGTGTTTCTTCAAGCTCTTTGGTAAGCCAAGAAACACCTCGCTCTCCTCAGTGCTCTTACAGCCTACTGGGAACATCTCGTTCAAAGGCCTGTGAAACGCAGTTTCTTTCCAAACCTGATCACGCTGAAGTAGAACTTCTACTCTGTCGTGTGCTACATTGCCTTCGAAGTGCACGGGACAAAGCCCTGCCTTGTTTCCTCAAAGGGAGACAGGTCACAGACTGTCTAGCTTCCAACTCTTTCACGAGTTGAGAAAGAACTCGCTTTCTCCTGGACTCCTACAGACTACTGGGGACCTCTCATACAAAGACCTGAAACGTAGTTTCTTTCCAGCCCTGATCTCGCCGCCTTGGGACATCTGCTCTAAGCCATGTTCTACATTGCTCTAGAGGTGGAAGTGACAAAACACTGAGTCATTACCTCCAAAGGAGACAAGCCACAAACGGTCTTGCTTCCAGCCCTTTGGGTAGCTAAGAAACAACTGGCTCTCCACAGTGCTCTTACAGTCTACCGGGAACATCTCTTACAAAGGCCTGTGAAACGCACTTTCATCCCAGCCCTGATCTAGCTGGAGTAGAACTTCTGCTCTGCTGTGTAATACACTGGTCTCGGGGTGTAAATCACAAGCCCTGAATGGCTTCCTTAAGAGGAGATAGGCCACAGACTGTCTTCCTTCCAGCTCTTTGGCAAGGTGAGAAAGAACTTGCTTGCCACAGTGATCTTACAGCCTAATGGGAACCTGTGATACAAAGACCTGATATGCAGTTTGTTTCCAGCCCAGATGTCGCAGCCATGGGACTTCTGATCTAAACCATGTCCTACATTCCTCTAGAGGTGCAAGTGAGAAAGCGCTGAGTCATTGCCTCCAAAGTAGACAAGCCACAAACGGTCCTGCTTCCAGTTCCTTCGGAAGCTAAGAAACAACTACCTCTCCAGAGTGCTGTTACAGCCTACCAGGAACATCTCTCACAAAGACCTGTGAAACGCAGTTTCTTCCCAGCCCTGATCTCGGTGAAGTAGAACTTCTGCACTGCGGTGTCCTACATTGCCCTAGAGGTTCAAGGCACAAAGTCCTGTGTTGTTTCTTCAAGGGGAGACAGGCCACAAAGCGTCTTGCTTCCAGCTCTTTTGCAAGATGGGAAAGAACTCGCTTTCCCCTGGGCTCTTACAGCCTACTGGGAACCTGTAATACAAAGACCTGAAACAGAGTTTGTTTCCAGCTGAGATCTCGCCGCCTTGGAACTTCTGCTCTAAGCCGTGTTCCACATTGCTCTAGAGGTAGAAGTCACAAAGCACAGAGTCATTGCCTAAAAGGAGACAAGCCACAAACGGTCTTGCTTTCTGCTCTTTGGGAAGCTAAGACACAACTCGCTCTCCACAGTGCTCTTACAGCCTACTGGGAACATCTCTTACAAAGGCCTGTGAATTGCAGTTACTTTCCAGCCTTGATGTCGCTGAAGTAGAACTTGTGCTCTGCCGTGTCCTACATGGCCTAGAGTTGCAAGGCACAAAGTCCTGCCTTGTTTCCTAAAGAGGAGACAGGCCAGAAAGCGTTTTGCTTCCAGCTCTTTGGGAATCTACGAAACAACTCGCTCTCCACAGTGCTCCTGCAGCCTACTGGAAAAATCTCTTACAAAGGCCTGGGAAACACAGTTACTTTCCAGACCTGAACTCGATGAATTAGAACTTGTGCTCTGCCATGTCCTACATTGCCCTAGAGTGGCAAGGCACAAAGTCGTGCCTTGTTTCCTTAAGAGGAGACAGGCCACAAAGCGTCTTTCTTCCAGGTCTTTGGGAATCGAAGAAAGAACTCACTCTCCACAGTGCTCTTGCAGCCTTCGGGAGCATCTCTTACAAAGGCCTGTGAAACGCAGGTTCTTCCCTGCCCTGATCTCGTTGAAGTAGAACTTCTGCTCTACCGTGTGCTACATTTTCTTCGATGTGCACGGCACAAAGTCCTGCCTTGTTTCCTCAAAGGGAGACAGGTCACAGACAGTCTTGCTTCCAGCTCTTTTGCAAGGTGAGAAAGAACTCACTTTCCCCTGGACTCTTACATCCTACTGGGAATCTCTCATACAAAGACCTGAAACAGAGTTTGTGTCCAGCCCTGATCTCACCACCTTGGAACTTCTGCTCTAAGCCGTGTTCTACATTGCTCTAGAGGTGGTAGTGACAAAACGCTGAGTCATTGCCTCCAAAGGACACAAGCCACAAACGGTCTTGCTTCCAGCTCTTTTGGAAGCTAAGAAACAACTCACTCTCCACAGTGGTCTTGCAGCCCACCGGGAACATCTCTTACAAAGGCCTGTGAAACACACTTTCTTCCCAGCCCTTAACTCGCTGAAGTAGAACTTCTGCTCTGCTGTGTAATACATTGCCCTAGACGTGGAAGTCACAAAGCCCTGTCTGGGTTCCTTAAGAGGAGACAGCCTACAGACAATCTCGCATCCAGCTCTTTCCCAAGGTGAGAAATAACTCGCTTTCCCATGGGCTCTTACTGCCTACAGGGAACCTCTCATAAAAGAGCAGAAATGCAGTTTGTTTAAAGCCCAGATCTCACCACATTGGAAGTTCTGCTCTAAGCCATGTCCCACATTACTCTAGAGATGGAAGACACAAAGCGATGAGTCGTTGCCGCCAAAGGAGACAAGCCACAAACGGTCTTGCTTCCAGCTCTTTGGGAAGCTAAGCAAAAACTCACTCTCCACAGTGCTCTTACAGCTACCGGGAACAACTCTCACAAAGATCTGTGAAACGCAGTTTCTTCCCATCCCTAATCTCGCTGAAGTAGAACTTCTCCTCTGCCATGTCCTACATTGCTCGAGAGGTGGAAGTCACAAAGGGCTGAGTCATTGCCTCCAAAGCAGACAAGCCAGAAACGGTCTTGCTTCCAGCTCTCGGAAGCTGAGAAACAACTGGCTCTCCACAGTGCTCTTACAGCTTACCGGGAACATCTCTCACAAATGCATGTGAAACGCAGTTTTTCCAGCCCTGGATTCGCTGAAGTAGAACTTGTGATCTGCCATGTCCTACATTGCCCTAGTGTTGCAAGACACAAAGTCTGGCCTTGTTTCTTCAAGGGGAGACAGGCCACAAAGCGACTTGCATCCAGCTCTTTGGAAAGCTAAGAAACAACTCGCTCTCCGCAGTGCTGTTGCAGCCTACCGGGTACATCTCTCACAAAGGACTGTGAAACGCAGTTTCTTCTCAGACCTGATCTCGCTGAAGTAGAATTTCTGCTCTGCTGTGTCCTACATTGCCCTAGAGGTCCAAGGCACAAAGGCGTGCCTTGTTTCCTCAAGGGAAGACAGGCCACAAATCTTCTTGAATCCAGATCTTTGGGAAGCTATGAACCAAGTTGCTCTCCACAGGGCTCCTACAGCCTACTGGGAACATCTCTTACAAATGCCTGGGAAACGCAGTTTCTTCCAAGACCTGATCTCGCTGAAGTAGAACTTCCCCTCTCAGTGTCCTACATTGCCCTAGAGGTGCAAGACACAAAATCATGCCTTGTTTCCTCAAGCAGAGACAGGCCACAAAGCATCTTGCTTCTGGCTCTTTAGGAAGCTAAGAAATAACTCGCTCTCCTCAATGCTCTTAGAGTCTACCAGGAACATCTCTTACAAACGTCTTTGAAACGCAGTTTCTTCCCAGCCCTGATCTCGCTGAAGTACAACTTCTGCTCTGCGGTGTAATACATTTCCCTAGAGGTGGAAGTCACAATGCCCTGCCTGACTTCCTTAAGAGGAGACAGGCCACAGACCATCTCCCTTCCAGCTTTTTCACAAGGTGGGAATGAACTCGATTTCCCCTGGGCTCTTACAGCCTACCCGGAACCTCTCATACAAACACCTCCAACCCAGTTTGTTTCCAGCCCTGATCTCACCGCCTTGGAGCTTCCGCTCTAAGGCATGTCCTACATTGCTCTTGAGGTGGAAGTGACAAAGCTCTGAGTCATTGCCGTTAAAGGAGACAATCCACAAACAGTCTTGCTTCCATTTCTTTGTGAAGCTAAGAAACAACTCGATCTACACACTGCTCTTATGGCCTACCGATAACATCTCTCACAAATCCTCTGAAACCTAGTTTACTTCCAGCCCTGATCTCCCTGAAGCAGAAGTTCTGCTCTATCGTGAAATACATTGCCCTAGAGGTGGAAGTCACTAAGCCCTGCCTGGCTTCTTTCAGAGGAGACAGGGCACAGACCATCTTGCTTCCAGCTCTTTCGCAAGGTGAGAAAGAACGCGCTTTCCCCTGGGCTCTTACAGCCTACTGGGAACCTCTGACAGAAAGACCTGAAAGGAAGATTGTTTGCAGCCGAGATATCATCACCTTGGAACTTCTGCTCTAAGCCATGTCCTACATAGCTCTAGAGGTGGAAGTGACAAAGTGCTGAGTCATTGCCAAAAAAGGAGACAAGCCACAAATGGTCTTGCTTCCAGATCTTTGGGAAGCTAGGAAACAACTCGCTCTCCACACTGGTCTTACAGCCTATCGGCAACATCTCTCACAAAGGCCTGTGAAATGCAGTTCTTTCCAGCCCTCATCTTGCTGAAGTAGAATTTCTGCTCTGCCATGTCCTACATTGCCCTAGAGGTGCAAGGCCCAAAGTCCTGCCTTGTTTCTCCAAAGGGAGATATGCCACAAAGCGCTTTGCTTCAAGCTGTTTGGGAAGCTAAGTAACACCTCGTTCTCCTCAGTGCTCTTACAGCCTACTGGGAACATCTCTCACAAAGGCCTGTGAAACGCAGTTTCTTCCCAGCCCTGATCGCGCTGAAGTAGAACTTCTGCTGTGCCGTGTAATACATTGCCCTAGAGTTGGACGTCACAAAGCCCTGTCTGGCTTCCTTAAGAGGAGATAGGCCACTGACCGTCTGGCTTCCAGCTCTTTGGCAAGGAGAGAAAGAACTCACATTCCCTGGGCTCTTACAGCCTACCAGGAAACTATAATACAAAGACCTGAAACGCAGTTTGTTTCCAGCCCAGATCTCACTGCCTTGGATCTTCTGCTCTAAGCCATGTCCTACTTTGCTCTAGAGGTGGAAGTCACTAACACTGGGTCATTGCCACCAAAGGAGACAAGCCACAAACGGTCCTGCTTCAAGCTCTTTGGGAAGCGAAGAAACAACTCCCTCTCCACAGTGCTCTTACAGCCTGCTGGGAACATCTCTTAAAATGCCTGTGAAACGCAGTTTCTTCCCAGACCTGATCTTGCTGAAGTAGAACTTCTGCACTGCCATGTCCTACACTGCCCTAGAGTTGCAAGGGACAAAGTCCTGCCTTGTTTCCTCAAGGGGAGACAGGCCACAGACCATCTTCCTTCCAGCTCTTTCACAAGGTTCGAAAGAACTCGCTTTCCCCTGGGCTCTTACAGCCTGCCGATAACCTCTAATACACACACCTGAAATCGAGTTTGTTTCCAGCACGGATATCCCTGCCTTGGAACTTCTGCTCTAAGCCGTGTTCTAAGTTGCTGTAGAGGTGGAAGTGAGAAAGCGGCGAGTCATTGCCTCCAAAGGACACAAGCCACAAACGGTCTTGCTTCCAGCTCTTTGGGAAGCTAAGAAACAACTCGCTCTCCTCATTGCTCTTACAGCCTACCGGGAACATATCTCACAAGTCCTGTGAAACGCAGTTTCTTCCCAGCCTTTATGTTGATGAAGTAGACTTCTGCTCTGCCATGTAATTCATTGCCCATGAGGTGGAAATCACAATGGCCTGCCTGACTTCCTTATGAGGTGAGAGGCCACAGACCGTCTCACTTCCAGCTCTTTGGCAAGATGAGAAAAAACTCCCTTTCCACAGGGCTCTTATAGCCTACGGGGAACCTCTCATACAAAGGCCTGAAATGCAGTTTGTTTCCAGCCATGATCGCACCACCTTGCATCTTCTGTTCTAAGCCATGTCCCACATAGCTCTAGAGGTGGAAGACACAAAGCACTAAGTCATTGCTGCCAAAGGAGACAAGCCACAAACGGTCTTGCTTCCAGCTCTTTGGGAATCTAAGAAACAACTCACTCTCCACAGTGCTCTTACAGTTTACCGGGAACATCTCTCTAAAATGCCTGTGAAACGCAGTTTCTTTCCAGCCCTGGACTCGCTGAATTAGAACTTGTGCTCTGCCGTGTCCTACATTGCCCTAGAGTTGCAAGGCACAAAATCCTGCCTTGTTTCTTCAAGTGGAGACAGGCCACAAAGTGTCTTGCTTACAGCTCTTTCGCAAGGTGGGAAAGAACACGCTTTTCCCTGGGCTCTTACAGCTTACCTGGAACCTCTAATACAAAGACCTGAAACAGAGTTTGTTTCCAGCCCTGATGTTGCCGCCTTGGAACTAATGCTCTAAGCCGTGTTCTACGGTGCTCTAGAGGTGGAAGTCACAAACTGCTGAGTCATTGCCTAAAAAGGAGACAAGCCACAAATGGTCTTCCTTCCAGCTCTTTGGGAAACGAAGAAACAACACGCTCTCCACAGTGCTCTTACAGACTACTGGGAACATGTCTTACAAAGGCCCGTGAATCAGAGTTTTTTTCCAGCCATGAACTCGTTGAAGTAGAACTTGTGTTCTGCCTTGTGCTACATTGCCTAGAGGTGCAAGGCACAAAGTACTGCCTTGTTTCCTCAAGAGAAGACAGGCCACAAAGCGTGTTGCTTCCAGCTGTTTGGGAATCTAAGAAACAGCTCGCTCTCCACAGTGCTCCTGCAGCCTACCGGGAAAATCTCTTACAAAGGTCTGGGAAACACAGTTACTCACCAGCCCTGAACTCGCTGAAGTAGAACTTGTGCTCTGCCGTGTCCTACATTGCCTAGAGTTGCAGGGCACAAAGTCCTGCCTTGTTTCCTCAACTGGAGACAGACCACATAGCGTCTTGCTTCCAGCTCTTGGGGAGGCTAAGAAACAACTCGCTGTGCACAGTGCTCTTACATCCTACCGGGAACATCTCTCACAAAAGCCTGTGAAAGGAAGTTCCTTCCCAGCCCTGATCTCGCTGAAGTAGAACTTGTGCTGTGCCGTGTCCTACATTGCTCTACAGGTGCAAGGGACTATGTCCTGCCTTGTTTCTTCAAGGGGTGGCAGGCAACAAGGGGTCTTGGTTCCAGCTCTTTGGGAAGCTAAGAAACAACTTGCTCTCCACAGTGCTCTTACAGCCTACAGGGAACATCTCTCACAAATCCTGTGAAATGCACTTTCTTCCCAACCATGATCTCGCTGAAGTAGAAATTCTGCTCTGCCGTGTAATACATTTCCCTAGAGGTGGAAGTCACAAAGCCCTGACTGGCTCCCTTAAGATGAGACAGGCCACAGACCGTCTTGCTTTCAGCTCTTTCGCAAGGTGAGAAAGAACTCGCTTTCCCCTGTGCTCTTACAGCCTACCGGGAACCTCTCATACAAAGACATGAATTGCAGTTTGTTTCCATCCCAGATGTCTCAGCCTTGCAACTTCTCCTATAAGCCATGTCCTACATTGCTCTAGAGGTGGAAGTGACAAAGCACTGAGTCATTGCCTCCAAAGGAGACAAGCCAAAAACGGTCTTGCTTCCAGCTCTTTGGGAAGCCAAGAAACAATTCGCTCTCCAGAGTGCTCTTACGGCCTACTGGGAACATCTCTCACAAAGGCCAGTGAAATGCAGTTTCTTTCCAGCCCTGATCTCACTGAAGTAGAAGTTCTGCTCTGCCGTGTCCTACATTGAAAGAGAGGTGCAAGGCACAATGTCCTGCCTTGTTTCTTCAAGGAGAGACAGGCCACAAAGCGTCTTGCTTCCAGCTCTTTGGGAAGCTAAGAAACAACTCGCTCTCCACTGTGCTCTTACAGCATACCGGTAACATCTCTCATAAAGTCCTGTGAAATGGAGGTTCTTCCCAGCCCTGATCTTGCTGAAGTAGAACTTCTGCTCTGCCGTGTCCTACATTGTGCCAGAGGTGGAAGTCACAATGACTTGCTTGACTTCCTTAAGAGAAGACAGGCCACAGACCGTCTTCCTTCCAGCTGTTTGGCAAGGTGAGAAAGAACTCGCTTTCCACAGGTCTCTTACAGCCTACCGGGAACCTCTCATAAAAAGGCCTGAAATGCAGTTTGTTTCCAGCCCTGATCTTGCACAGTTGGATCATCTGCTGAAAGCCGTGTTCTAGATTGCTCTAGATTGGAAGTCTCAAAGCGCTGACTCATTGCCTCCAAAGGAGACAAGCCACAAACGGTCTTGCTTCCAGCTCTTTGGGAAGCTAAGGAAAAAGTCGCTCTCCACAATGCTCTTACAGCCTACCAGGAACATCTCTTACAAATGCCTGGGAAATGCAGTTTCTTCCCAGACCTGATCTTGCTGAAGTAGAATTCCACTCTCCGTGTCCTACATTGCCACAGAGGGGCAAGGCAGAAACTCCTGCCTTGTTTCCTCAAGGCGAGACAGGCCACAAAGCGTATTGGTTCCAGCTTTTTGGGAAGCTAAGGAACAACTCGCTCTCCTCAATGCTCTTAGAGCCTACCGGGAACATCTCTTACAAATGACTTTGAAACGCAGTTTCTCCCCAGCCCTGATCTTGCAGAAGTACAACTTCTGCTCTGCCATGTAATACATTTCCCTAGAGGTGGAAGTCACAATGGCCTGCCTGACTTCCTTAAGAGGAGACAGGCCACAGACTGTGTTGCTTCCAGCTCTTTGGCAAGGTGAGAAAGAACTCGCTTTCCACAGCGCTCTTACAGCCTACCAGGAAACTCTCCTACGAAGGCCTGAAATGCAGTTTGTTTGCAGCCATGATCTCAGCGCCTTGGAACTTCTGCTCTACGCCATGTCCCACATTGATCTAAGGATGGAAGACACAAAGCGCTGAGTCATTGTCGCCACAGGAGACAAGCCAAACACGGTCTTGTTTCCAGCTCTTTGGTTAGCTAAGCAACAAGTCACTCTCCACAGTGCTCTTACAGCCTACCAAGATAATCTCTCACAAAGGCCGGTGAAACGCAGTTTCTTTCCAGCCCTGATCTCGCTGAAGTAGAACTTCTCTTCTGCCAAGTTCTACATTGCTCTAGCTGTGGAAGTGACAAAGCTATGAATCATTGCCTCCAAAGGGGAAAAGCCACAAACGGTCTTGCTTCCATGTCTCGGAAGCTAAGAAACAAGTGCTTCTTCATAGTGCTCTTACAGCCTACCGGGAAGATCTCTCACAAAGGTCTGTGAAACACAGTTTCTTCCCAGCCCTGGTCTTGCTGAAGTAGAACTTCTGCTCTGCCGTGTAACACATTTCCCTAAAGGTGGAAGTCACAATGGCCTGCCGTGGTTCCTTAAGAGGAGACAGGCCACAGACCAGCTTCCTTCCAGCTCTTTGGCAAGGTGAGAAAGAACTCGGTTTCCACAGGGCTCTTGCAGTCTACTTGGAAACTCTCATAAAAAGGCCTGAAATGCAGTTTGTTTCCAGTCATGATCACACTGCCTTGGAAGTTCTGCTCTAAGCCATGACCTACAGTTCTCTAGAGGGGGAAGACACAAAGCCTTGAGTCATTGCCGCCAAAGGAGACAAGATACAAACGCTCTTCCTTCCAGCTCTTTGGGAAGCTAAGAAACAACTCGCTCTCCACAGTGCTCTTACAGCCTACAGGGAACATCTCTCACAAAGGCCTGTGAAATGCGGTTTCTTTCCAGCCTTGATCTCGCTGAAGTAGAACTTCTGCTCTGCCGTGTCTTACATTGCCCTATAGGTGCAAGGCACAATGTCCTGCCTTGTTTCCTCAAGCGGAGGCAGGCCACAATGCATCTTGCTTCCAGCTTTTTGGGAAGCTAAGAAACAACTGGCTCTCCACACTGCTCTTACAGCCTACCAGGAACATCTCCTGCAAAGGCTTGTGCTATGCAGTTTCTTCCCAGCCCTGATCTCGCTGAAGTAGAATTTCTGCCCTGCCATGTCCTACATTGCCCTAGAGGTGCAAGGTACAATGTCCTGCATTGGTTCCTCAACAGGAGACAGGCCATAAAACGTGTTGCTTCCATGTGTTTGGGAAGCTAAGAAACAACACGCTCTCTGCAGTGCTCTTACGGCCTACCGGGAACTTCTCTCACAAATCCTGCGAAAAGCAGTTTCTTCCCATCCCTGATCTCGTTGAAGTAGAACTTCTGTTCTGCCGTGTAATAAATTGGCCTAGAAGTGGAAGTCCTAAAGTCCTGCATGGCTTCCTTAGGAGGAGTTAGGCCACAGACCGTCTTGCTTCCAGTTCTTTCAAAAGGTGAGAAAGTACTCTCTTTCCCGTGAGCTCTTACAGCCTATCAGGAACTCCTGATACAAACACCTGAAATGCAGTTTGTTTCCAGCCCAGTTCTCACCACCTTGGAACTTCTACTCAAAGCCATGACCTACATTGCTCTAGAGGTGCAAGTGACAAAGCTATGAGTCATTGCCTCCAAAGGAGACAAGCCACAAACGGTCTTGCTTCCAGCTCTGGGAAGGTAAGAAACAACTGGCTCTCCATAGTGCTCTTATATCTACCGGGAACATATCTCACAAAGGCCTGTGAAATGCAGTTTCTTTCCAGCCCTGATATCGCTGAAGTAGAAATTCTGCTCTGCCGTGTCCTACATTGCCCTGGACATGCAAGGCACAATTTCCTGGCTTGTTTCCTCAAGGGAAGGCAGGCCACAAAGCGTCTTGCTTCCACTCACTGGGAAGCTAAGAAACAACTCGCTCTCCACAGTTCTCTTGCAGCCGACCAGAAACATCTCTATCAGAGGCCTGTGAAACACACTTTCTTCTCAGACCTGATCCCTCTGAAGAAGAACTTCTGCTCTGCCGTGTCCTACATTGCCCTAGAGAGGCAAAGCACAAAGTCCTGCCTTGTTTCCTCAAGGGGAGACAGGCCACAAGAGTCTTGCTGCCAGCTCTTTGGGAAGCTAAGAAACAACTCGCTCTCCAAGGTGCTCTTGCAGCCTACCGGAACATTTCTTACAAAAGCCTGTGAATGCAGTTTCTTCCAAACCCTTATCTCGCTGGAGTAGAACTTCTGCTCTGTCGTGTAATAAATTAGCCTAGAAGTGGAAGTCACAAAGCCCTGCCTGGCTTCCTTAAGTTGAGACAGGCCACAGACCATCTTGCTTCCAGCTCTTTCACAAAGTGAGAAAGTACTAGCTTTCCCCTATGCTCTTACAGCCTAACAGGAAACTCTGATACAAAGACCTGAAACGCAGTTTGGTTCCAGCCCAGATCTCGCTGCTGTGCAACTTCTGCTCGAAGTCAAGTCGTACTTTGCTCTAGAGGTGGAAGTGACAAAACGCTGAGTCATTGCCTCCAAAGGTGACAAGCCACAACTGTTCTCGCTTCCAGCTCTCTGGAAAGCTAAGAAACAACTCGCTCTCCACCTTGCTCTTACACCCTACCGGGAACATCTCTCACAAAGTCCTGTGAAACACAGTTTCTTCCCAGCCCTGATCTCGCTGAAGTAGAACTTCTCTGCGGTGTCCTACATTGTGCAAGAGGTCCAACGTGCAAAGTCCTGCCTTGTTTCCTGAAGGGAGACAGGCCGCAAAGCGTCTTGCTTCCAGCTCTTTGGGAAGCTAAGAAACATCTCGCTCTCCATAGTTCTCTTACAGCCTGCCTGCAACATGTCTCATAAAGGCCTGTGAAATGCAGCCGCTTCACAGCCCTGTTCTCCCTGAAGTAGAACATCTGCTCTACTGTGTCCTACATTGCCCTAGAGGGGCAAGGCACAATATCCTGCGTTGTTAACTCAAGGGCAGAAAGGCCAGAAAGATTCTTGCTTTCAGAGCCTTGGGAAGCTAAGAAACAACTCTCTCTCCATACTGCTCTTACAGCCTACCGGTAACATCCCTTACAAAGTCCTGTGAAACGCAGGTTCTTTCCAACCCCGATCTCGCTGAAGTAGAACTTCTGCTCTGCCGTGTCCTACATTGCCCTAAGGTGCAAGGCACAAAGTCCTGCCTTGTATCCTTGATGGGAGACAGGCCACAGAGCGTCTTGCTTCAAGCCCTTTGGGAAGCTAAGAAACACCTCGCTCTCCACAGTGCTCTTACACCCTACCGGGAACAACTCTTACAAAGGCCTGTGAAATGCAGCTTCTTCCCAGCCTTGATCTCGCTGAAGTAGAACTTCTGCTCTGCCGTGTAGTACATTTCCCTAAAGGTGGAAGTCACAATGGCCTGCCTGGCTTCCTGAAGAGGAGACAGGCCACAGACCGTCTTGCTTCCAGCTCTTTGGCAAGGTGAGAAAGAACTCTCATTCCCTAGGCTCTAACAGCCTACCGGGAACCTCTCATACAAACTCCTGAGACGCAGTTTGTTTCTAGCCTTGATCTCGCTGCCTTGAAACTTCTGCTCTAAGCCATGTCCTACATAGCTCTAGAGGTGGAAGACAAAAAGCACTGAGTCATTGCCGCCAAAGGAGACAAGCCACAACGGTCTTGCTTCCAGCTCTTTCGGAAGCTAAGAAACAACTCGCTCTCCATAGTGCTCTTACAGCCTACCGGGAACATCTCTCACAATCCCTTTGAAATGCACTTTCTTCCCAGCCCTGATCTCACTGAAGTAGAACTTCTGTCTGCCGTGTAATACTTTGCCCAGGAGGAGGAAGTCACAAAGCCCTGCCTGGCTTCCTTAAGAGGAGGTAGGCCACAGACCGTCTTGCTTCCAGCACTTTGGCAAGGTGAGAAAGATCTCACTTTACCTGGGCTCTTGCAGTCTACTGGGAACCTCTCATACAAAGTCCTGAAAAGCAGTTTGTTCCCGCCCTGATCTCGACGCCTTGGAACTTCTGCTCTAAGCCATGTCCTACATTGCTCTAGAGGTGGAAGTCTCTAAGTGCTGAGGCAGTGCCTCCAATGGAGACAAGCCACAAACGTTTTTGCTTCCAGCTCTTTGGCAAGCTAAGAAACAACTCGCTCTGCACAGTGCTCTTACAGCCTACCCGGAACATCTCTCACAAAGGCCTGTGAAAGGCAGTTTCTTTCCAGCCCTGATCTTGCTGAAATAGAACTTATGCTCTGCCACGTCCCCTATTGGCCTAGAGGTGCAAGGCACAAACTCCTGCCTTGTTTCTTCTATAGGAGGCATGCCACAAAGTGCTTTGCTTCCAGCTCTTTGGGAAGCTAAGTAACACATTGTTCTCATCAGTGCTCTTACAGCCTACTGGGAACATCTCTCACACAGGCCTGTGAAACACAGTTTCTTCCCAGCCCGGATCTGGCTGAGGTAGAACTTGTGCTCTGCCTTGTAATACATTGACATAGAGGAGGAAGTCACAAAGCCCTGCCTGGCTTCCTAGAGAGGAGACAGGCCACAGACCGTCTTGCTTCCAGGTCTTTCACAAGGTGAGAATGAACTCACTTTCCCCTGGGCTCTTACTCCTTACAAGGAATCTCTCATACAAAGACCTGAAACGCAGTTTGTTTCCAGCCCTTATCTCGCCACCTTGGATCTTCAGCTCTAAGCAATGTCCTACATTGCTCTATAGGTGGAAGTCACTAACATAGTCATTTCCTCCAAAGGAGACAGCCACAAACGGTCTTGCTTCCAGCTCTTTGGGAAGGTAAGAAACAACTGGCAGTCCAGAGTGCTCTTACAGCCTACCAGGAACATCTCTCACAAAGGCCTGTGAAACGCAGTTTCTTCCCAGCCGTGATCTCGCTGAAGTAGAACTTCTGCGTTGCCGTGTTCTATGTTGCCCTAGTAGTGCAAGGTACAAAGTCCTGCCTTGTTTCCTCAAGGGGAGACAGACCATAAGCGTCTTGCTTCCAGCTCTTTGGGAAGCTAAGAAACAACTCGCTCTCCACAATGGTCTTACAGCCTACCGGGAACATCTCTTACAAAGGCCTGTGAAATGCAGTTTCTCCCCAGCCCTAATCTCGCTGAAGTAGGACTTCTGCTCTGCCGTGTAATACCTTGTCCTAGAGGTGGAAGTCACAACGCACTGCCTGGCATCCTCAAGAGGAGTTAGGCCACAGACCGCCTTTCTTCCAGCTCTTTGGCAAGGTGAGAAAGAATTCGCTTGCCCCAGGGCTGTTACAGCCTACGGGGAACCTATCATACAAAGTCCTGAAGCGCAGATTGCTTCCAGCACTGATGTTGTCACCTTGGTTCTTCTGCTCTAAGCCATGTCCTACATTGCTATAGAGGTGGAAGTGACAAAGCGCTGATTCATTTCCTCCAAAGGAGACAGCCACAAACGGTCTTGCTTCCAGCTCTTTGGGAAGCTAAGAATCAACTCGCTCTCCACAGCGCTCTTAGAGTTTACCAGGAATAACTCTCACAAAGGCCTGTGAAATGCAGTTTGTTCCCATCCCTGATCTCGCTTAAGTAGAAATTCTGCTCAGCCATGTCCTATGTTGCCCTAGAGGTGCAAGGCACAAAGTCCTGGATGTTTCCTCAAGGGGAGCCAGGACAGAACCGTCTTGCTTCCAGCTCTTAGGGAAGCTAGGATACAACTCGCTCTCCACAGTGCTCTTACAGCCTACCAGAAACAACTCCTACAAAAGCCTGTGAAACGCAGTTTCTTCCCAACCCTGATCTAGCTGAAGTAGAACTTTGGCTCTGCCGTGTAATACATTTCCCAACAGGTGGAACTCTCAATGACCTGCCTGACTTCCTTAAGAGGAGACAGGCCATAGACCGTCTCGCTACCAGCTCTTTGGCAAGGTGAGAAAGAACTCGGTTTCCACAGGGCTCTTACAGCCTACCGGGAACGTCTCATGCAAAGGCCTGAAAGGCAGTTTGTTTCCAGCCATGATCTCACCGCACTAGAACTTCTGCTCTAAACCATGTCCCATATTGCTCTAGAGGTGGAAGACACAAAGCGCTGAGTCATTACCACCACAGGAGACAAGCCACAAACGGTCTTGCTTCCAGCTCATTGGGAAGCTAAGCAGCAACTCACTCTCCACAGTGCTCTTACAGCCTACCGAGAACATCTCTCACAAAGGTCTGTGAAACGAAGTTTCTTCCCAGCCCTGATCTCGCTGAAGTAGAACTTCTGCTCTGCCATGTCCTACATTGCCCTATAGGTGCAAGGCACAATGTCCTGCCTTTTTTCCTCAAGCCGAGGCAGGCCACAATGCATCTTGCTTCCAGCTTTTTGGGAAGCTAAGAAACAACTGGCTCTCCACACTGCTCTTACAGCCTACCGGGAACATCTCTTACAAAGGCTTGTGCTATGCAGTTTCTTCCCAGCCCTGATCTCGCTGAAGTAGAATTTCTGCCCTGCCATGTCCTACATTGCCCTAGAGGTGCAAGGTACAATGTCCAGCATTGGTTCCTCAACAGGAGACAGGCCATAAAACGTGTTGCTTCTAGGTGTTTGGGAAGCTAAGAAACAACACGCTCTCCACAGTGCTCTTACAGCCTACCGGGAACATGGCTCACAAAGGCCTGTGAAACGCAGTTTCTTCCCAGCTCTGATCTCGCTCAAGTAGAACTTCTGCTCTGCCATGCAATACGTTGCCCCAGAGGTGGAAGTCACAAAGCCCTGTCTGGCATCCTCAAGAGGAGACAGGCCACCGACCTTCTTACTTCCAGCTCTTGGTCTAGGTGAGAATGAACTCGCTTTCCACAGGGTTCTTACAGCCTACTGGGAACATCACATACAAAAGCCTGAAACGCAGTTTGTTTCTAGCCATGATCTCACGGCCTTGGAACATCTGCTCTAAGCCATGTCCCACATTGCTCTAGAGGTGGAAGACACAAAGTGCTGAGTTATTGCAACCAAAGGAGACAAGCAACAAACGTTCTTGCTTCCAGCTCTTTGGGAAGCTAAGACACAACTCGCTATCCACAGTGCTCTTACAGCCTGCTGGGAACATCTCTCACAAAGGCCTGTGAAAGGCCATTTCTTCCCAGCCCTGATCTCGCTGAAGTAGAACTTCTGCTCTGCCGTGTCCTACATTGCCCTATAGGTGCAAGGCACAAAGTCCTGCCTTGTTTCCTCAAGGGGAGACAGGTCACAAAGCCTCTTGCTTCCAGCTCTTTCAAAACGAGATAAAGAACTCGCTTTTTGCTGGCCTTTACAGCCTATAGGCAACTTCTTATACAAAGATCTGAAATGCAGTTTGTTCCCATCCCAGTTCTCGGCGTCTTTGTACTTCTACTCGAAGTCATGTCCTGCATTGCTCTAGAGGTGGAAGACACAAAGCTATGTGTCATTGCCTCGAAAGAAGACAAACCACAAATGGTCTCACTTCCAGCACTTTGGGAAGCTAAGAAGCAACTTGCTCTCCACAGTGCTCTTAAAGCTTTCCGGGAACATCTCTTAAAAAGGTCTAAGAAACTCAGTTTCTTCCCAGCCATCATGTGGCTGAAGTAGAACTTCTGCTCTGCCATGTTCTACATTTCTATAGAGGTGGAAGAGACAAAGCTATGAGTCATTGCCTCCAAAGTAGACAAGCCACAAACAGTCTTTCTTCCAGCTATCCAAAGCTAACAAACAACGGGCTCTCCATAGTGGTCTTACAGCCTACCAGGAACATCTCTTACAAAGGCCTGTGAAACGCAGTTTCTTTCCTGTCCTGATATCCCTGAAGTAGAACTTCTGCCCTGCTGTGTCCTACATTGCCCTAGAGGTCCAAGGCACAATGTCCTGCATTGTTTCCTCAATGGAAGAAGAGCCACAAAGCTTCTTGCTTCCAGATCTTTGGGAATCTAAGAAACAACTCGCTCTCCACAGTGCTCTTATAGCCTACCGGGAACATCTCTTACAAAGGCCTGTGAAACGCAGTTTCTTCCCAGCCCTCATCTCACTGAAGTAGAACTTCTGCTGGCTGGTGTCCTAAATTGAGTTACAGGTGAATGCATAAAGTCCTGTGTTCTTTCCTCAAGGGGAGACAGGTGACAAAGCGTCTTGCTTCCAGCTCTTTGCGAAGCTAAGAAACAACTAGCTCTCCACAGTGCTCTTACAGCCGACCGCAAACATCTCTTACAAAGGCATGTGAAATGCAGTTTCTTCACAGACCTGATATTGCTGAAGTAGAACTTCTGCTCTGCCGTGTCCTATATTGCCCTAGAGGTGCAAGGCACAAAGTCCTGCCTTGTTTCCTCAAAGGGAGAGAGGCCACAAAGCGTCTTGCTTCCACTTCTTGGGAAGCTAAGAGACAACTCGCTCTCCACAGCGCTCTTACAGCCTATCAGGAACATCTCTTACAAACATCTGTGAAACGCAGTTTATTTGCAGACCTGATCTGGCTGAAGTAGAACTTCTGCTCTGGGTGTGCTACATTGCCCTAGAGCTGCACAGTGCTCTTACAGCCTACCGGGAACATCTCTTACAAAGGCCTGTGAAACGCAGTTTCTTTGCAGGCCTGATCTAGCTGAAGTCACTAAAACTGAGTCATTGCCTCCAATGGAGACAAGCCACAAATGGTCTTACTTCCAGCTCTTTGGGAAGCTAAGACAAAACTGGCTCTCCACAGTGCTCTTACAGCCTACCGTGAGGAAACAAGGCAGGACTTTGTGCCTTGCATCTCTAGGGCAACGTAGGACACGGTAGACCATTAGTTCTACTTCAGCTAGATCATGGCTGGGAAGATGCTTTGGGGCCTAAATGCCCCTTTGGAAACAAGGCAGCACGTTGTGCCTTCAGCTCTTGGGCAACGTAGCACGCCCAGAGCAGAAGTTCTAATTCAGCCAGATCAGGCATGCCAACAAACTGCGTTTCACAGGCCTTTGTAAGAGATGTTCCCAGTAGGCTGTAAGAGCACTCTGCAGAGCGAGTTGTTTCTTAGCTTCTCAAACACCTGGAAGCAAGATGCTTTGGGGCCAATCTCACCCTTTGGAAACAACACAGGACGTTGTTCCTTGCAGCTCTAGGGCACAGTAGCACACCCAGAGCAGCAGTTCTACTTCAGCCAGATCAGGCATTCCAAGAAACTGCGTTTCAAAGGCCTTTGTAACAGATGTTCCCGCTAGGCTGTAAGAGCACTGTGCGGAGCGAGTTGTTTCTTGGCTTCCCAAGGAGCTGGAAGCAAGATGCTTTGGGGAGTAAATCCCTCTTTGGAAACAAGGCAGGTCGTTGTGCCTTGCAGCTGTAGTGCAATGTAGCAGACCCGTAGCAGAAGTTCTACTTCAGCCCAATCAGGCCTGCAAGAAATGGCGTTTCACAGGCCTTTGTAAGAGATGTTCCCGGTAGGCTGTAAGAGCACTGTGCAGAGCGAGTTCTTTCTTAGCTTCCCAAACACCTGGAAGCAAGATTCTGTGGGGCTGAAATAGCCCTTTGCAAACAAGGCAGCACTTTCTGCATTGCAGCTCTAGGGGAATGTAGCACACCCAGAGCAGAAGTTCTACTTCAGCCAGATCAGGCCTGCCAACAAACTGCGTTTCACAGGCCTTTGTAAGAGATGTTCCGGGTGGGCTGTTAGAACACTCTGCAGAGCGAGTTGTATCTTAGCTTCCCAAACACCTGGAAGCAAGATGCTTTGGGGACCATCTCGTCCTTTGGAAGCAAGGCAGGACGTTGTGCCTTGCAGCTTTAGGGCAATGTAGCACACCCAGACCAGACGTTCTACTTCAGCCACAAGAGGCCTGCCAAGAAACTACGTTTCACAGGCCTTTGTAAGAGATGTTCCCGGTAGGCTTTAAGAGCACTGTGCAGAGCGAGTAGTTTCTTAGCTGTCCAAAGAGCTGGAAGCAAGATGCTTTGGGGCCAATCTCACATTTTGGAAAAAAGGCAGGCCGTTGTGCATTGCAGCTCTAGGCAATATAGCACACCCAGAGCAGAAGTTCTACTTAAGCCAGAATAGGCCTCCCAAGAAACTGCGTTTCACAGGCCTTTGTAAGAGATTTTCACGGCACGTTGTAAGAGCAGTGTGCAGAACGAGTTGTTTCTTAGCTTCCCAAACACCTGGAAGCAAGATGCTTTGGGGTCAATCTCACCCTTTGAAAACAAGGCAGGACGTTGTGACTTGCAGATGTAGGGCTATGCAGCCCACCCAGAGCAGATGTTCTACTTCATCCACATCAGGCCTGCCAAGAAACTGCGTTTCACAGGCCTTTGTAAGAGATTTTCCCGGTAGGCTGTAAGAGCACTGTGCAGAGCGAGTTGTTTCTTAGCTTCCCAAACACCTGGAATCAAGATGCTTTGGGGCTTAAATCCCCCTTTGCAAACAAGGCAGCACTTTCTGCATTGCAGCTCTAAGGCAACGTAGCAGACCCTGAGCAGAAGTTCTACTTCACCCAGATCAGGCATGCCAACAAACTGCGTTTCACAGGCCTTTGTAAGAGATGTTCCCGGTAGGCTGTAAGAGCACTGTGCAGAGCGAGTTGTTTCTGAGCTTCTCAAACAACTGGAAGCAAGATGCTCTGGGGCCAATCTCACCCTTTGGAAACAAGGCAGGTCGTTGTGCCTTGCAGCTCTAGGGCACAGTAGCACACCCAGAGCAGCAGTTCTACTTCAGCCAGATCAGGCATTCCAAGAAACTGCGTTTCAAAGGCCTTTGTAACAGATGGTCCCGGTATGCTGTAAGAGCACTGTGCAGAGCGAGTTGTTTCTTGGCTTCCCAAGGAGCTGGAAGCAAGATGCTTTGGGGCCTAAATCCCTCTTTGGAAACAAGGCAGGTCGTTGTGTCTTGCAGCTGTAGTGCAATGTAGCAGACCCGTAGCAGAAGTTCTACTTCATCCAGATCAGGCCTGCAAAGAAACTGCGTTTCACAGGCCTTTGTAAGAGATGTTCCCCACAGCCTGTAAGAGCACTGTGCAGAGCGAGTTGTTTCTTAGCTTCCCAAACACCTGGAAGCAAGATGCTTTGGGGCGTCAATCCCCTTTTGCAAACGAGGCAGTAATTTGTGCCATGCAGCTCCAAGGCAACGTAGCACACCCAGAGCAGAAGTTCTACTTCAGCCAGATCAGGCCTGCCAAACCTGCGTTTCACAGGCCTTTGTAAGAGATGTTCCCGGTAGGCTGTAAGAGCACTGTGCAGAGCGAGTTGTTTCTTAGCTGCCCAAAGAGCATTAATCAAGATGCTTTTGAGCCAATCTCACCCTTTGGAAACAAGGCAGGAAGGTGTGCCTTGCAGCTCAAGGGCATCGTAGCACAACCAGAGGTGAAGTTCTACTTCAGCCAGAACAGGCCTGCAAAGAAACTGCGTTTCACAGGCCTTTGTAAGAGATATTCCTGGTAGGCTGTAAGAGCACTGTGCAGAGCGAGTTGTTTCTTAGCTTCCCAAACTCCTGGAAGCAAGATGCTTTGGGGCTGAAATCCCCCTTTGCAAACAAGGCAGCACGTTGTGCCTTGCAGCTCTAGGGCAGTGTGGCACACCCAGGGCAGAATTTCTACTTGAGCCAGATCAGGTCTGCAAAGAAACTGCGTTTCACAGGCCTTTGTAACAGATGTTCCCGGCAGCCTGTAAGAGCACTGTGCAGAGCGAGTTGTTTCTTAGCTTCCCAAACACCTGGAAGCAAGATGCTTGGGGTCAATCTCACCCTTTGAAAACAAGGCAGGACGTTGTGCCTTGCAGCTCTAGGGCAATGTAGCACACTCAGAGCAGAAGTTCTACTTCAGCCAGATCAGGCCTGCAAGAAACTGCGGTCCACAGGCCTTTGTAAGAGATATTCCCGGTAGGCTGTAAGAGCACTGTGCAGAGCGAATGGGTTCTTAGCTTCCCAAAGAGCTGGAAGCAAGATGCTTTGAGGCCTAAATCCCTCTTTGGAAACAAGGCAGGACGTTGCGCCTTGCAGCTGTAGCTCAATGTTGCAGACCCGTAGCAGAAGTTCTACTTCAGCCAGATCAGGCCTGCCAAGAAACTGCGTTTCACAGGCCTTTGTAAGAGATGTTCCCGGTAGGCTGTGAGAGCACTGTGCAGAGCGAGTTGTTTCTTAGCTGCCCAAAGAGCTGGAAGAAAGATGCTATGGGGCCCATCTCACCCTTTGGAAACAAGGCAGGACGTTGTGCCTTTCAGCTCTAGGGCAACGTAGCACACCCAGCTGCACAGCAGCGAGATCTTGGCTGGAACCAAACTGCATTTCAGGTCTTTGTATCAGAGTTTCCTGTTAGGCTCTAAGAGCATAGGGGAGAGCAAGTACTTTCTCACCTTGCGAAAGAGCTGGGAGCAAGATGGTCTGTGGCGTGTCTCCACTTAAGGAAGCCTGCAGAGCTTTGGGACTTCCACTTCTAGGCCAATGTATTACACGGTAGAGCAGAAGTTCTACTATAGCGAGATGAGGGTTTGGAAGAAACTGCGTTTCACAGGCTTTTGTAAGAGATGTTCCAGGTAGGCTGCAAGAGCACCTTGGAGAGCGAGTTGTTTCTTAGCTTCCCAAAGAGCTGGCAGCAAGACTTATGTGTCCTGTCTCCCCTTGAGGAAAATAGGCAGGGCTTTGTGCTTTGCCTATCTAGAGCAATGTAGGACACGGAAGAGCCGAAGTTCTTCTTCAGAGAGATCAGGTCTGAGAAGAAACTGTGTTTCACAGGCCCCTGAGAGAGATGTTCCTGGTCGGCTGCAAGAGAACTGTGGAGAGCGAGTTGTTTCTTAGCTTCCCAGTGAGTGGAAGCAAGACGCTTTGTGGCCTGCCTTCCCTTGAGGAAACAAGCCAGGAAATTGTGCCTTGCATGTCTAGGGCAATGTAGGACACGGCAGAGCAGAATTTCTACTTCAGTGATATCAGGGCTGGAAAGAAACTGCATTTCACAGGCCTTTGTGAGATATGTTCCCGGTAGATATAAGAGCACTATGGAGAGCCAGTTGTTTCTTAGCTTCCCAGAGCTGGAAGCAAGACCGTTTGTGGCTTGTCTCCTTTGGAGGCAATGACTCATAGCTTTGTCACTTGCACCTCTGGAGCAATGTAGGTCATGGCTTTGAGTAGAAGTTCCAAGGTGGTGGGAATCTAAGAAACAACTCGCTCTCCACAGTGCTCTTACAGCCTACCAGGAACATCTCTTACAAAGGCCTGTGAAACGCAGTTTCTGCCCAGCCCTCATCTCGCTGAAGTAGAGCTTCTGCTAGCTGGTGTCCTACATTGCCTTACAGGTGAATGCATAAAGTCCTTCGTTCTTTCCTCAACGGGAGACAGGTCACAAAGCGTCTTGCTTCCAGCTCTTTGTGAAGCTAGGAAACAACTTGCTCTCCACAGTGCTCTTACAGCCGACCACAAACATCTCTTACAAAGGCATGTGAAATGCAGTTACTTCCAAGCCATGATCTCGCTCAAGTAGAACTTCTGCTCTGCTGTGTAGTAAATTGCCTGAGAGGTGTAAGGCACAAATTCCTGCCTTGTTTCCTCAAGGGGAGAGAGGCCACAGAGCGTCTTGCTTCCAGCTCTTTGGGAAGCGTAATAACATCTCGCTCTGCACAGTGCTCTTACAGCCTACCGGGACATCTCTGACAAAGGCCTGTGAAACGCAGTTTCTTTGCAGGCCTGATCTGGCTGAAGTAGAACTTCTGCTCTGGGTGTGCTACATTGCCCTAGAGCTGAAAGGCACAAAGTGCTTCATCTTTGCAAAGGGTGAGGTTGGCCCCAGAGCATCTTGCTTCCAGCTCTTGGGGAAGCTAAGAAACAACTCGCTCTGCACAGTGCTCTTACAGCCTACCGGGAACATCTCTTACAAAGGCCTATGAAATGCAGTTTCTTTGCAGGCCTGATCTGGCTGAAGTAGAACTTCTGCTCTGGGTGTGCTACATTGCCCTAGAGCTGCAAGGCAGAAAGTGCAGTCTTTTTTCCAAAGGGCGAGTTGGGCCCCAAAGCATCCTGCTTCCAGCTGTTTGGGAAGCTTAATAACAACTCGCTCTGCACAGTGCTCTTACAGCCTACCGGGAATTTCTCTTACAAAGGCCTGTGAAACGCAGTTTCTTTGCAGGCCTCATCTGGCTGAAGTAGAACTTCTGCTCTCGGTGTGCTACATTGCCCTAGAGATGCAAGGCACAAAGTGCTGTCTTCTTTCCAAAGGGCGAGTTGGGCCCCAGACGATCTTCCTTCCAGCTCTTTGGGAAGCTAAGACACAACTCGCTCTGCACAGTGCTCTTACAGCCTACCGGGAACATCTCTTACAAAGGCCTGTGAAATGCAGTTTCTTTGCAGGCCTGATCTGGCTGAAGTAGAACTTCTGCTCTAGGTGTGCTACATTGCCCCAGCTCTGAAAGACACAAAGTACTTCTTCTTTACAACGGGCGTGTTGGGCCTCAGAGCATCTTGCTTGAAGCTCTTTGGGAAGCTAAGAAACAACTCGCTCTGCACAGTGCTCTTTCAGCCTACCGGGAACATCTCTTACAAAGGCCTGTGAAACGCAGTTACTTTGCAGGCCTGATCTGGCTGAAGTAGAACTTCTGCTCTGGGTGTGCTATATTGCCCTAGAGATTGAAGGCACAAACTGCTGTCTTATTTCCAAAGGGCGAGTTGGGCCAAAAAGCATCTTGCTTCCAGCTCTTTGGGAAGCTAAGAAACAACTCGCTCTGCACAGTGCTCTCACAGCCTTCCAGGAACATCTCTTACAAAGGCCTGTGAAACTCAGTTTCTTTACAGGCCTGATCTGGCTGAAGTAGAACTTCTGCTCTGGGTGTGCTACATGGCCCTAGAGCTGCAAGGCAGAAAGTGCAGTCTTTTTTCCCAAGGGCGAGTTGGGCCCCAAAGCATCTTGCTTCCAGCTCTTTGGGAAGCTAAGAAACAACTCGCTCTGCACAGTGCTCTTACAGCCTACCGGGAACATCTCTTACAAAGGCCTGTGAAATGCAGTTTCTTTGCAGGCCTCATGTGGCTGAAGTAGAACTTCTGCTCTGGGTGTGCTACATTGCCCTAGAGCTGCAAGGCACAAAGTGCTTCTTCTTTCCAAAGGGCGAGGTGGGCCCCAGAGCATCTTGCTTCCAGCTCTTGGGGAAGCTAAGAAACAACTCGCTCTGCACAATGCTCTTACAGCCTACCGGGAACTTCTCTTACAAACGCCTGCGAAATGCAGTTTCTTTGCAGGCCTGATCTCGCTGAAGTAGAACTTCTGCTCAGGGTGTGCTACATTGCCCTGGAGCTGAAAGGCAAAACCTGCAGTCTTGTTGCCATTGGCGAGTTGGGCCCCAGAGCATCTTGCTTCCAGCTCTTGGAGAAGCTAAGAAAGAACACGCTCTGCACAGTGCTCTTAAAGCCTACCGGGAACATCTCTTACAAAGGCCTGTGAAACGCAGTTTCTTTGCAGGCCTGATCTGGCTGAAGTTGAACTTCTGCTCTCGGTGTGCCACATTGGCCTACAGCTGCAAGGCAGAAACTGCAGTCTTTTTTCCAAAGGCGAGCTCGGCCCCAAAGCATCTTGCTTTCAGCTCTTTGGGAAGCGTAATAACATCTCGCTCTGCACAATGCTCTTACAGCCTACCGGGAACTTCTCTTACAAACGCCTGCGAAACGCAGTTTCATTGCAGGCCTGATCTGGCTGAAGTAGAACTTCTGCTCTGGGTGTGCTACATTGCCTTAGAGCTGCAAGGCAGACAGTGCAGTCTTTTTTCCAAAGGGCAAGTAGGGCCCCAAAGCATCGTGCTTCCAGCTCTTTGGGAAGCGTAATAACATCTCGCTCTGCACAGTGCTCTTACAGCCTACCGGGCCATCTCTGACAAAGGCCTGTGAAACGCAGTTTCTTTGCAGGCCTGATCTGGCTGAAGTAGAACTTCTGCTCTGGGTGTGCTACATTGCCCTAGAGCTGCAAGGCACAAAGTGCTGTCTTCTTTCCAAAGGGTGAGGTGGGCCCCAGATCATCTTGCTTCCAGCTCTGTGGGAAGCGAAGATACAACTTGCTCTGCACAATGCTCTTACAGCGTACCGGGAACTTCTCTTACAAAGGCGTGTGAAATGCAGTTTCTTTGCAGGCCTGATCTGGCTGAAGTAGAACTTCTGCTCTGGGTGTGCCACATTGGCCAGAGCAGCAAGGCAGAAATTGCAGTCTTTTTTCCAAAGGGCGAGCTGGGCCACAGAGCATCTTGCTTTCAGCTCTTTGGGAAGTTTAATAACAACTCGCTCTGCACAGTTCTCTTACAGCCTACCGTGACATCTCTTACAAAGGACTGTGAAACGCAGTTTCTTTGCAGGCCTGATATGGCTGAAGTGGAACTTCTGCTCTGGGTGTGCTACATTGCCTTAGAGCTGCAAGGCAAAAAGTGCTGTCTGCTTTCCAAAGGGTGAGTTCAGCCCCAGAGGATCTTGCTTACAGTTCTTTGGGAAGCTAAGAAACAACTCACTCTGCACAGTGTCTTACAGCCTACCGGGAACATATCTTACAAAGGCCTGTGAAATGCAGTTTCTTTGCAGGCCTCATGTGGCTGAAGTAGAACTTCTGCTCTGGGTGTGCTACATTGCCCTAGAGCTGCAAGGCACAAAGTGCTTCTTCTTTCCAAAGGGCGAGGTGGGCCCCAGAGCATCTTGCTTCCAGCTCTTGGGGAAGCTAAGAAACAACTCGCTCTGCACAATGCTCTTACAGCCTACCGGGAACTTCTCTTACAAACGCCTGCGAAATGCAGTTTCTTTGCAGGCCTGATCTCGCTGAAGTAGAACTTCTGCTCAGGGTGTGCTACATTGCCCTGGAGCTGAAAGGCAAAACCTGCAGTCTTGTTGCCATTGGCGAGTTGGGCCCCAGAGCATCTTGCTTCCAGCTCTTGGAGAAGCTAAGAAAGAACACGCTCTGCACAGTGCTCTTAAAGCCTACCGGGAACATCTCTTACAAAGGCCTGTGAAACGCAGTTTCTTTGCAGGCCTGATCTGGCTGAAGTTGAACTTCTGCTCTCGGTGTGCCACATTGGCCTACAGCTGCAAGGCAGAAACTGCAGTCTTTTTTCCAAAGGCGAGCTCGGCCCCAAAGCATCTTGCTTTCAGCTCTTTGGGAAGCGTAATAACATCTCGCTCTGCACAATGCTCTTACAGCCTACCGGGAACTTCTCTTACAAACGCCTGCGAAACGCAGTTTCATTGCAGGCCTGATCTGGCTGAAGTAGAACTTCTGCTCTGGGTGTGCTACATTGCCTTAGAGCTGCAAGGCAGACAGTGCAGTCTTTTTTCCAAAGGGCGAGTAGGGCCCCAAAGCATCGTGCTTCCAGCTCTTTGGGAAGCGTAATAACATCTCGCTCTGCACAGTGCTCTTACAGCCTACCGGGCCATCTCTGACAAAGGCCTGTGAAACGCAGTTTCTTTGCAGGCCTGATCTGGCTGAAGTAGAACTTCTGCTCTGGGTGTGCTACATTGCCCTAGAGCTGCAAGGCACAAAGTGCTGTCTTCTTTCCAAAGGGTGAGGTGGGCCCCAGATCATCTTGCTTCCAGCTCTGTGGGAAGCGAAGATACAACTTGCTCTGCACAATGCTCTTACAGCGTACCGGGAACTTCTCTTACAAAGGCGTGTGAAATGCAGTTTCTTTGCAGGCCTGATCTGGCTGAAGTAGAACTTCTGCTCTGGGTGTGCCACATTGGCCAGAGCAGCAAGGCAGAAATTGCAGTCTTTTTTCCAAAGGGCGAGCTGGGCCACAGAGCATCTTGCTTTCAGCTCTTTGGGAAGTTTAATAACAACTCGCTCTGCACAGTTCTCTTACAGCCTACCGTGACATCTCTTACAAAGGACTGTGAAACGCAGTTTCTTTGCAGGCCTGATATGGCTGAAGTGGAACTTCTGCTCTGGGTGTGCTACATTGCCTTAGAGCTGCAAGGCAAAAAGTGCTGTCTGCTTTCCAAAGGGTGAGTTCAGCCCCAGAGGATCTTGCTTACAGTTCTTTGGGAAGCTAAGAAACAACTCACTCTGCACAGTGTCTTACAGCCTACCGGGAACATATCTTACAAAGTCCTGTGAAATGCAGTTTCTTTGCAGGCCTGATCTGGCTGAAGTAAAACTTCTGCTCTGGGTGTTCTACATTGCCCTAGAGCTGCAAGGCACAAAGTGCTTCTTCTTTACAAAGGGCGAGTTGGGCCCCAGAGCATCTTGCTTCCAGCTCTTTGGGAAGCTAAGAAACAACTCGCTCTGCACACTGCTCTTACAGCCTACCGGGAACATCACTTACAAAGGCCTGTGAAATGCAGTTTCTTTGCAGGCCTGATCTGGCTGAAGTAGAACTTCTGCTCAGGGTGTGCTACATTGCCCTAGAGCTGAAAGGCAAAACGTGCAGTGTTCTTTCCAAAGGGCGAGTTGGGCCCCAGAGCATCTTGCTTACAGCTCTTTGGGAAGCTAAGAAACAACTCGCTCTGCACAGTGCTCTTACAGCCAACCGGGAACATCTCTTACAAACTCCTGTGAAACGCGGTTTCTTTGCACGACTGATCTGGCTGAAGTAGAACTTCTGCTCTGGGTGTGCCACTTTGGCATAGAGCTGCAAGGCAGAAAGTGCAGTCATTTTTCCAAAGGGCGAGCTGGGCCCCAGAGCATCTTGCTTCCAGCTCTTTGGGAAGCTAAGAAACAACTCGCTCTGCACAGTGCTCTTACAGCCTACCGGGAACATCTCTTACAAAGGCCTGGGAAACGCAGTTTCTTTGCAGGCCTGATCTGGCTGAAGTAGAACTTCTGCTCTGGGTGTGCTACATTGCCCTAGAGCTGCAAGGCAGAAAGTGCAGTCTTTTTTCCAAAGGGCGAGTTGGGCCCCAAAGCATCTTGCTTCCAGCTCTTTTGGAAGCTAAGAAACAACTCGCTCTGCACAGTGCTCTTACAGCCTACCGGGAACATCTCTTACAAAGGCCTGTGAAATGCAGTTTCTTTGCAGGCCTGATCTGGCTGAAGTAGAACTTCTGGTCTGGGTGTGCTGAATTGCCCTAGAGCTGCAAGGCACAAAGTGCTTCTTCTTTCCAAAGGGCGAGGTGGGCCCCAGAGCATCTTGCTTCCAGCTCTTGGGGAAGCAAGAAACAACTCGCTCTGCACAATGCTCTTACAGCCTACCGGGAACTTCTCTTACAAACGCCTGCGAAATGCAGTTTCTTTGCAGGCCTGATCTGGCTGAAGTAGAATTTTTGCTCAGGGTGTGCTACATTGCCCTAGAGCTGAAAGGCAAAACGTGCAGTCTTCTTTCCAAAGGGCGAGTTGGGCCCCAAAGCATCTTGCTTCCAGTTCTTGGAAAGCTAAGAAAGAACACGCTCTGCACAGTGCTCTTACAGCCTACCGGGAACATCTCTTACAAACGCCTGTGAAATGCAGTTTCTTTGCAGGCCTGATCTGGCTGAAGTAGAACTTCTGCTCTGGGTGTGCTACATTGCCCTAGCGCTGAAAGGCACAAAGTGCTTCTTCTTTACAAAGGGCTAGTTGGGTCCCAGAGCATCTTGCTTCCAGCTCTTTGGGAAGCTAAGAAACAACTCGCTCTGCACACTGCTCTTACAGCCTACTGGGAACATCTCTTCCAAAGGCCTGTGAAACGCAGTTTCTTTGCAGGCCTGATCTGGCTGAAGTAGGACTTCTGCTCTGGGTGTGCCACATTGGCCTAGAGCTGAAAGGCAGAAAGTGCAGTCTTTATTCCAAAGGGCGAGCTGGGCCAGAAAGCATCTTGCTTCCAGCTCTTTGGGAAGCTTAATAACAACTCGCTCTGCACAGTGCTCTTACAGCCTACCGGGACATCTCTTACAAGGGCCTGTGAAACGCAATTTCTTTGCAGGCCTGATCTGGCTGAAGTAGAAATTCTGCTCTGGGTGTGCCACATTGGCCTAGAGCTGCAAGGCAGAAGGTGCAGTCTTTTTTCCAAAGGGCGAACTGGGCCCAAAAGCATCTTGCTTCCAGCTCTTTGGGAAGCTTAATAACAACTCGCTCTGCACAGTGCTCTTACAGCCTACCGGGACATCTCTTACAAAGGCCTGTGAAATGCAGTATCTTTGCAGGCCTGATCTGGCTGAAGTAGAACTTCTGCTCTGGGTGTGCTACATTGCCCTAGAGCTGCAAGGCACAAAGTGCTTCTTCTTTACAAAGGGCGAGTTGGGCCCCAGAGCATCTTGCTTCCACCTCTTTGGGAAGCTAAGAAACAACTCGCTCTGCACAGTGCTCTTACAGCCTACCGGGAACATCTCTTACAAAGGCCTGTGAAACGCAGTTTCTTTGCAGGCCTGATCTAGCTGAAGTAGAACTTCTGCTCTGGGTGTGCTACATTGCCCTAGAGCTTGAAGGCACAAAGTGCTGTCTTATTTCAAAAGGGCGAGTTGGGCCCCAAAGCATCTTGCTTCCAGCTCTTTGGGAAGCTAAGTAACAACTTGCTCTGCACAGTGCTCTTACAGCCTACCGGGAACATCTCTTACAAAGGCCTGGGAAATGCACTTTCTTTGCAGGCCTGATCTGGCTGAAGTAGAACTTCTGCTCTGGGTGTGCTACATTGCCCTAGAGCTGAAAGGCACAACGAGCAGTCTTCTTTCCAAAGGGCGAGTTGGGCCCCAAAGCATTTTGCTCCAGCTCTGTGGGAAGCTAAGAAACAACTCGCTCTGCACAATTTTCTTACAGCCTACCGGGAACATCTCTTACAAAGGCCTGTGAAACGCAGTTTCTTTCCAGGCCTGATCTGGCTGAAGCCGAACTTCTGCTCTGGGTGTGCTACATTGCCCTACAGCTTGAAGGCACAAAGTGCTGTCTTCTTTCCAAAGGGCGAGTTGGGCCCCAGAGGATCTTGCTTCCAGCTCTTTGGGAAGCTAAGAAACAACTCGCTCTGCACAGTGCTCTTACAGCCTACCGGGAACATCTCTTGCAAAGGCGTGTGAAATGCAGTTTCTTTGCAGGCCTCATCTGGCTGAAGTAGAACTTCTAATCTGGGTGTGCTACATTGCCCTAACGCTGAAAGGCACAAAGTGCTTCTTCTTTATAAAGCTCGATTTGGCCCCCAGAGCATCTTGCTTCCAGCTCTTTGGAAGCTAAGAAACAACTCGCTCTGCACAATGCTCTTACAGCCTACCGGGAACTTCTCTTACAAACGCCTGTGAAACGCAGTTTCTTAGCAGGCCTGATCGGCTGAAGTAGAAATTCTGCTCAGGGTGTGATACATTGCACTAGAACTGAAAGGCAAAACGTGCAGTCTTCTTTCCAAAGGGCCAGTTGGGCCCCAAAGCATCTTGCTTCCAGCTCTTGGGAAGCTAAGAAAGAACTCGCTCTGCACAGTTCTCTTACAGCCTACCAGGAACATCTGTTACAAAGGCCTGTGAAACGCAGTTTCTTTGCAGGCCTGACCTGGCTGAAGTAGAACTTCTGCTCTGGCTGTGCCACATTGGCCCAGAGCTGAAAGGCAGAAAGTGCAGTCTTTTTTCCAAAAGGGCGAGCTGTGCCCCAAAGCATCTTCCTTCCATCTATTTGGGAAGCTTAATAACAACTCGCTCTGCACAGTGCTCTTACAGCCAACCGGGAACATATCTTACAAAGGCCTGTGAACCGCAGTTTCTTTGCAGGCCTGGTGTGGCTGAAGTAGAACTTCTGCTCTGGGTGTGCTACATTGCCCTAGCGCTGAAAGGCACAAAATGCTGTCTTCTTTATAAAGCTCGATTTGGCCCCCAGAGCATCTTGCTTCCAGCTCTTGGGGAAGCTAAGAAACAACTCGCTCTGAACAGTGCTCTTACAGCCTACCGGGAACATCTCTTACAAAGGCCTGTGAAACGCAGGTTCTTTGCAGGTCTGATCTGGCTGAAGTAGAACTTCTGCTCTGGGTGTGCTACATTGCCCTAGAGCTGAAAGGCACAACGTGCAGGCTTCTTTCCAAAGGGCGAGTTGGGCCCAAAAGCATCTTGCTTCCAGCTCTTTGGGAAGCGTAATAACATCTCGCTCTGCACAGTGCACTTACAGCCTACCGGGACATCTCTGACAAAGGCCTGTGAAACGCAGTTTATTTGCAGGCCTGATATGGCTGAAGTAGAACTTCTGCTCTGGGTGTGCTACATTGCCCTAGAGATTGAAGGAACAAAGGGCTGTCTTATTTCCAAAGGGCGAGTTGGGCCCCAAAGCATCTTGCTTCCAGCTCTTTGCGAAGCTAAGAAAGAACTCGCTCTGCACAGTTCTCTTACAGCCTACCGGGAACATCTCTTACAAAGGCCTGTGAAATGCAGTTTCTTTGCAGGCCTGATCTGGCTGAAGTAGAACTTCTGCTCTGGGTGTCCTACATTGCCCTAGTGCTGCAAGGCACAACGTGCAGGCTTCTTTCCAAAGGGCGAGTTGGGCCCCAAAGCATCTTGCTTCCAGCTCTTTGGGAAGCGTAATAACATCTCGCTCTGCACAGTGCTCTTACAGCCTACCGGGACATCTCTGACAAAGGCCTGTGAAACGCAATTTCTTTGCAGGCCTGATCTGGCTGAAGTAGAACTTCTGCTCTGGGTGTGCTACATTGCCCTAGAGCTGCAAGTCACAAAGTGCTGTCTTCTTTGCAAAGGGCGAGGTGGTCCCCAGAGCATCTTTCTTCCAGCTCTTTGGGAAGCTAAGAAACAAGTCGCTCTGCACAACGCTCTTACAGCCTACCGGGAACATCTCTTACAAAGGCCTGTGAAACGCAGTTTCTTTGCAGGCCTGATCTGGCTGAAGTAGAACTTCTGCTCTGGTTGTGCCACATTTGCCTAGAGCTGCAAGGCAGAAAGTGCAGTCTTTTTTCCAAAGGGCGAGCTGGACCCCAAAGCATCTTGCTTCCATCTCTTTGGGAAGCTTAATAACAACTCGCTCTGCAGAGTGCTCTTACAGCCTACTGGGACATCTCTTACAAAGGCCTGTGAAACGCAGTTTCTTTGCAGGCCTGATCTGGCTGAAGTAGAACTTCTGCTTTGGGTGTTCTACATTGCCATAGAGCTGAAAGGCAAGACGTGCAGTCTTCTTTCCAAAGGGCAAGTTGGGCCAGAAACCACCTTGCTTCCAGCTCTTTGGGAAGCTAAGAATGAACTCGCTCTGCACAGTGCTCTTACAGCCTACCGGGAACATCTCTTACAAAGACCTGTGAAAAGCAGTTTCTTTGCAGGCCTGATCTGGCTGAAGTAGAACTTCTGCTCTGGTATTCTACATTGCCCTAGAGCTGAAAGGCACAACGTGCAGTCTTCTTTCCAAAGGGCGAGTTGAACCACAAAGCCTTTTGCTTCCAGCTCTTTGGGAAGCTAAGAAACAACTCGCTCTACACAGTGCTCTTACAGCCTACCGGGAACATCTCTTACAAAGGCCTGTGAAACGCAGTTTGTTTGCAGGCCTTATCTGGATTAAGTAGAACTTCTGCTCTGGGTGTGCTACCTTGCCCTAGAGCTGCAAGGCAGAAAGTGCTGTCTTTTTTCCAAAGGGCGAATTGGGCCCCAAAGCATCTTGCTTCCAGCTATTTGGGAAGCGTAATAACAACTCGCTCTGCACACTGCTCTTACAGCCTAGAGGGACATCTCTGACAAAGGCCTGTGAAACGCAGTTTCTTTGCAGGCCTGATCTGGCTGAAGTAGAACTTCTGCTCTGGGTGTGCTACATTGCCCTAGCGCTGAAAGGCACAAAGTGCTTCTTCTTTCCAAAGTGCGAGTTGGGCCCCAAAGCATCTTGCTTCCAGCTCTTTGGGAAGGTAAGAAACAACTCACTCTGCACAGTGCTCTTACAGCCTACCGGGAACATCTCTTACAAAGGCCTGTGATATGCAGTTTCTTTGCAGGCCTGATCTGGCTAAAGCAGAACTTCTGCACTGGGTGTGCTACATTGCCCTAGAGCTTGAAGGCACAAAGTGCTGTCTTCTTTCCAAAGGGCGAGTTGGGCCCCAGAGGATCTTGCTTACAGCTCTTTGGGAAGCTAAGAAACAACTCGCTCTGCACAGTGCTCTTACAGCCTACCGGGAACATCGCTTACAAAGGCGTGTGAAATGCAGTTTCTTTGCAGGCCTCATCTGGCTGAAGTAGAACTTCTGCTCTGGGTGTGCTACATTGCCCTAACGCTGAAAGGCACAAAGTGCTTCTTCTTTATAAAGTCGATTTGGCCCCCAGAGCATCTTGCTTCCAGCTCTTTGGGAAGCTAAGAAACAACTCGCTCTGCACAATGCTCTTACAGCCTACCGGGAACTTCTCTTACAAACGCCTGTGAAACGCAGTTTCTTAGCAGGCCTGATCGGCTGAAGTAGAAATTCTGCTCAGGGTGTGATACATTGCACTAGAGCTGAAAGGCAAAACGTGCAGTCTTCTTTCCAAAGGGCCAGTTGGGCCCCAAAGCATCTTGCTTCCAGCTCTTGGGAAGCTAAGAAAGAACTCGCTCTGCACAGTTCTCTTACAGCCTACCAGGAACATCTGTTACAAAGGCCTGTGAAACGCAGTTTCTTTGCAGGCCTGACCTGGCTGAAGTAGAACTTCTGCTCTGGCTGTGCCACATTGGCCCAGAGCTGAAAGGCAGAAAGTGCAGTCTTTTTTCCAAAAGGGTGAGCTGTGCCCCAAAGCATCTTGCTTCCATCTCTTTGGGAAGCTTAATAACAACTCGCTCTGCACAGTGCACTTACAGCCTACCGGGAACATCTCTTACAAAGGCCTGTGAAATGCAGTTTCATTGCAGGCCTGATCTGGCTGAAGTAGAACTTCTGCTCTGGGTGTCCTACATTGCCCTAGTGCTGCAAGGCACAACGTGCAGGCTTCTTTCCAAAGGGCGAGTTGGGCCCCAAAGCATCTTGCTTCCAGCTCTTTGGGAAGCATAATAACATCTCGCTCTGCACAGTGCTCTTACAGCCTACCAGGACATCTCTGACAAAGGCCTGTGAAACGCAATTTCTTTGCAGGCCTGATCTGGCTGAAGTAGAACTTCTGCTCTGGGTGTGCTACATTGCCCTAGAGCTGCAAGTCACAAGGTGCTGTCTTCTTTGCAAACGGCGAGGTGGTCCCCAGAGCATCTTTCTTCCAGCTCTTTGGGAAGCTAAGAAACAAGTCGCTCTGCACAACGCTCTTACAGCCTACCGGGAACATCTCTTACAAAGGCCTGTGAAACGCAGTTTCTTTGCAGGCCTGATCTGGCTGAAGTAGAACTTCTGCTCTGGTTGTGCCACATTTGCCTAGAGCTGCAAGGCAGAAAGTGCAGTCTTTTTTCCAAAGGGCGAGCTGGACCCCAAAGCATCTTGCTTCCATCTCTTTGGGAAGCTTAATAACAACTCGCTCTGCAGAGTGCTCTTACAGCCTACTGGGACATCTCTTACAAAGGCCTGTGAAACGCAGTTTCTTTGCAGGCCTGATCTGGCTGAAGTAGAACTTCTGCTCTGGGTGTTCTACATTGCCCTAGAGCTGAAAGGCAAGACGTGCAGTCTTCTTTCCAAAGGGCAAGTTGGGCCAGAAACCACCTTGCTTCCAGCTCTTTGGGAATCTAAGAAAGAACTCGCTCTGCACAGTGCTCTTACAGCCTACCGGGAACATCTCTTACAAAGACCTGTGAAAAGCAGTTTCTTTGCAGGCCTGATCTGGCTGAAGTAGAACTTCTGCTCTGGTATTCTACATTGCCCTAGAGCTGAAAGGCACAACGTGCAGTCTTCTTTCCAAAGGGCGAGTTGAACCACAAAGCCTTTTGCTTCCAGCTCTTTGGGAAGCTAAGAAACAACTCGCTCTACACAGTGCTCTTACAGCCTACCGGGAACATCTCTTACAAAGGCCTGTGAAACGCAGTTTGTTTGCAGGCCTTATCTGGATGAAGTAGAACTTCTGCTCTGGGTGTGCTACCTTGCCCTAGAGCTGCAAGGCAGAAAGTGCTGTCTTTTTTCCAAAGGGCGAATTGGGCCCCAAAGCATCTTGCTTCCAGCTATTTGGGAAGCGTAATAACAACTCGCTCTGCACACTGCTCTTACAGCCTACAGGGACATCTCTGACAAAGGCCTGTGAAACGCAGTTTCTTTGCAGGCCTGATCTGGCTGAAGTAGAACTTCTGCTCTGGGTGTGCTACATTGCCCTAGCGCTGAAAGGCACAAAGTGCTTCTTCTTTCCAAAGTGCGAGTTGGGCCCCAAAGCATCTTGCTTCCAGCTCTTTGGGAAGCGTAATAACATCTAGCTCTGCACAGTGCTCTTATAGCCTACCGTGACATCTCTGACAAAGGCCTGTGAAACGCAGTTTCTTTGCAGTCATGATCTGGCTGAAGTAGAACTTCTGCTCTGGGTGTGCTACATTGCCCTAGAGCTGCAAGGCACAAAGTGGTGTCTTCTTTCCAAAGGGCGAGTTGGGCCCCAGAGCATCTTGCTTCCAGCTCTTTGGGAAGCTAAGAAAGAACTCACTCTGCACAATGCTCTTACAGCCTACCGGGAACTTCTCTTACAAACGCCTGTGAAACGCAGTTTCTTTGCAGGCCTGATCTGGCTGAAGTAGAACTTCTGCTATGGGTGTGCTACATTGCCGTAGCGCTGAAAGGCACAGAGTGCTTCTTCTTTCCAAAGGGAGAGTTGGGCCCCAAAGCATCTTGCTTCCAGCTCTTTGGGAAGCGTAATAACATCTAGCTCTGCACAGTGCTCTTACAGCCTACCGTGACATCTCTGACAAAGGCCTGTGAAACGCAGTTTCTTTGCATGCCTGATCTGGCTGAAGTAGAACTTCTGCTCTGGGTGTGCTACATTGCCGTAGAGCTGCAGGTTACAAAGTGCTGTCTTCTTTCTAAAGGGCGAGTTGTGCCCCAGAGCATCTTGCTTCCAGCTCTTTGGGAAGCTAAGAAACAACTCGCTCTGAACAGTGCTCTTACAGCCTACCGGGAACATCTCTTACAAAGGCCTGTGAAACGCAGTTTCTTTGCAGGCCTGATCTGGCTGAAGTAGAACTTCTGCTCTGGGTGTGCTACATTGCCCTAGAGCTGAAAGGCACAACGTGCAGTCTTCTTTCTAAAGGGCGAGTTGGGCCCCAAAGCATCTTGCTTCCAGCTGTTTGGGAACCTGAGAAAGACCTCGCTCTGCACAGTGCTCTTACAGCCTACCGGGAACATCTCTTACAAAGGCCTGTGAAAAGCAGTTTGTTTGCAGGCCTGATCTGGCTGAAGTAGAACTTCTGCTCTGGGTATGCTACATTGCCCTAGAGCAGAATGGCACAACGTGCAGTCTTCTTTCCAAAGGGCGAGTTGGGCCACAAAGCCTTTTGCTTCCAGCTCTTTGGGAAGCTAAGAAACAACTCGCTCTGCACAGTGCTCTTACAGCCTACCGGGAACATCTCTTACAAAGGCCTGTGAAACGCAGTTTCTTTGCAGGCCTGATCTGGCTGAAGTAGAACTTCTGCTCTGGGTGTGCTACATTGCCCTAGAGCTTGAAGGCAGAAAGTGCTGTCTTATTTCCAAAGGGCGAGTTGGGCCCCAAAGCATCTTGCTTCCAGCTCTTTGCGAAGCTAAGAAACAACCCGCTCTGCACAGTGCTCTTACAGCCTACCGGGACATCTCTTACAAAAGCCTGTGAAACGCAGTTTCTTTGCTGGCCTGATGTGTTTGAAGTAGAACTTCTGCTCTGGGTGTCCTACATTGCCCTGGAACTGCAAGACACAACGTGCAGGCTTCTTTCCAAAGGGCGAGTTGGGCCCCAAAGCATCTTGCTTCCAGCTCTTTGGGAAGCGTAATAACATCTAGCTCTGCACAGTGCTCTTACAGCCTACCGGGAACAGCACTTACAAAGACTTGTGAAACGCAGTTTCTTTGCAGGCCTGATCTGGCTGATATACAACTTCTGCTCTGGGTGTGCTGCATTGCCCTACAGCAGAAAGGCAAAAAGTGCTGTCTTCTTTCCAAAGGGTGAGTAGGGCCTTAAAGCATCTTGATTCCAGCCCTTTGGGAAGCTAAGTAACAACTCGCTCTGCAGAACTCTCTTAAAGCTAACCGGGAAAATCTCTTACAAAGGCCTGTGAAACGCAGTTTCTTTGCAGGCCTGATCTGGCTGAAGAAGAACTTCTGCTCTGGGTGTGCTACATTGCCCTAGAGCTGCAAGGAAGAAAGTGCAGTCTTTTTTCCAAAGGGCGAGTTGGGCACCAAAGCATCTTGCTTCCAGATCTTTTGGAAGCTTAACAACAACTCACTCTGCACAGTGCTCTTACAGCCTACCGGGAACATCTCTTACAAAGGCCTGTGAAACGCAGTTTCTTTGCAGGCCTGATATGGCTGAAGTAGAACTTCTGCTCTGGGTGTGCTGCATTGCCCTAGAGCTGCAAGGCACAAAGTGCTGTCTTGTTTTTAAAGAGTGAGCTGAGCCCCAGAGCATCTTGCTTCCAGGTCTTTGGGAAGCTAAGAAACACCCCGCTCTGCACAGTGCTCTTACACCCTACAGGGAACATCCCTTAGAAAGGCTTGTGACACGCAGTTTCTTTGCATGCCTGATCTGGCCGAAGTAGAACTTCTGCTCTGGGGGTGCTACTTTGCCCTAGAACTGCAAGGCACAAAGTGCTGTCATCTTTCCAAAGGGCGAGTTGGGACCAGGAGCATCTTGCTTCCAGCTCTTTGGGAAGCTAAGAAACAACCCGCTCTGCACAGTGCTCTTACAGCCTACCGGGAACATCTCTTACAAAGGCCTGTGAAACGCATTTTCTTTGCAGGCCTGATCTGGCTGAATTAGAACTTCTCCTCTGGGTGTGCTACCTTGCCCTACAGCTGCAAGGCACAAAGTGCAGTGTTGTTTCCAAAGGTCGAGTTGGGTCCCAAAGCATCTTGCTTACAGCCCTTTGGGAAGGTAAGAAACAACTCGCACTGCACAGTGCTCTTACAGCCTACCGGGAACATCACTTCGAAAGGCTTGTGACACGCAGTTTCTTTGCAGGCCGGATCTGGCTGAAGTAGAACTTCTGCTCTGGGTGTGCTGCATTGCACTACAGCTGGAAGGCACAACGTGCAGTCTTCTTTACAAAGGGCGAGTTGGACCCCAAAGCATCTTGGTTACAGCTGTTTGTGAAGCTAACAAAGATCTCGCTCTGCACAGTGCTCTTACAGCCCACTGGGACCATAGCTTACAAAGGCCTGTGAAACGCAGTTTCTTTGCAGGCCTGATCTGGCTGATGTAGAACTTCTGCTCTGGGTGTGCTGCATTGCCCTACAGCAGAAAGGCAAAGAGTGCTGTCTTCTTTCCAAAGGGGGAGTAGGGCCTCAAAGCATCTTGCTTCCAGCCCTTTGGGAAGCTAAGAAACAACTCGCTCTGCAGAACTCTCTTAAAGACAACCGGGAAAATCTCTTACAAAGGCCTGCGAAACGCAGTTTCTTTGCAGGCCTGATCTGGCTGAAGTAGAACTTCTGCTCTGGGTGTGCTACATTGCCCTAGCGCTGAAAGGAAAATCGAGCAGTCTTCTTTCCACAGGGCGCGTTGGGCCCCAGAGCATCTCGCTTCCACCTCTTTGGGTAGCTAAGAAACAACTCGCTCTGCACCGTGCTCTTACAGCCTACCGGGAACATCTTACAAAGGCCTGTGAAACGCAGTTTCTTTGCAGGCCTGATCTGGCTGAAGTAGAACTTCTGCTCTGGGTGTGCTACATTGCCCAAGAGCTGCAAGGCAGAAAGTGCAGTCTTTTTTCCAAAGTTCGAGTTGGGCCCCAAAGCATCTTGCTTCCAGCTATTTGGGAAGCGTAATAACAACTCGCTCTGCACACTGCTCTTACAGCCTACAGGGACATCTCTGACAAAGGCCTGTGAAACGCAGTTTCTTTGCAGGCCTGATCTGGCTGAAGTAGAACTTCTGCTCTGGGTGTGCTACATTGCCCTAGCGCTGAAAGGCACAAAGTGCTTCTTCTTTCCAAAGAGCGAGTTAGGCCCCAAAGCATCTTGCTTCCAGCTCTTTGGGAAGCGTAATAACATCCAGCTCTGCACAGTGCTCTTACAGCCTACCGTGATATCTCTGACAAAGGCCTGTGAAACGCAGTTTCTTTGCGGGCCTGATCTGGCTGAAGTAGAACTTCTGCTCTGGGTGTGCTACATTGCCCTAGAGCTGCAAGAGACAAAGTGCTGTCTTCTTTCCAAAGGGCGAGGTGGGCCCCAGAGCATCTTGCTTCCAGCTCTTTGGGAAGGTAAGAAACAACTCGCTCTGCACACTGCTCTTACAGCCTACCGGGAACATCTCTTACAAAGGCCTGTGAAATGCAGTTTCTTTGCAGGCCTGAACTGGCTGAAGCAGAACTTCTGCTCTGGGTGTGCTACATTGCCCTAGAGCTTGAAGGCACAAAGTGTTGTCTTCTTTCCAAAGGGCGAGTTGGGCCCCAGAGGATCTTGCTTACAGCTCTTTGGGAAGCTAAGAAACAACTCGCTCTGCACAGTGCTCTTACAGCCTACCGGGAACATCTCTTACAAAGGCCTGTAAAATGCAGTTTCTTTGCAAGCCTGATCTGGCTGAAGTAGAACTTCTGCTCTGGGTGTGCTACATTGCCCTAGCGCTGAAAGGCACAAAGTGCTTCTTCTTTCCAAAGGGCGAGTTGGGCCCCAAAGCATCTTGCTTCCAGCTCTTTGGGAAGCGTAATAACATCTAGCTCTGCACAGTGCTCTTACAGCCTACCGTGACATCTCTGACAAAGGCCTGTGAAACGCAGTTTCTTTGCAGTCTTGATCTGGCTGAAGTAGAACTTCTTCTCTGGGTGTGCCACATTGGCCTAGAGCTCCAAGGCAGAAAGTGCAGTCTTTTTTCCAATGGGCGAGTTGGGCCCCAAAGCATCTTGCTTCCAGCTCTTTGGGAAGCGTAATAACATCTCGCTCTGCACAGTGCACTTACAGCCTACCGGGACATCTCTGACAAAGGCCTGTGAAACGCAGTTTATTTGCAGGCCTTATATATCTGAAGTAGAACTTCTGCTCCGGGTGTGCTACATTGCCCTAGATATTGAAGAAACAAAGGGCTGTCTTATTTCCAAAGGACGAGTTGGGCCCCAAAGCATCTTGCTTCCAGCTCTTTGGGAAGCTAAGAAACAACTCACTCTGCACAGTGCTCTTACAGCCTACCGGGAACATCTCTTACAAAGGCCTGTGAAACGCAGTTTCTTTGCAGGCCTGATCTGGCTGAAGTAGAACTTCTGCTCTGGTTGTGCCACATTTGCCTAGAGCTGCAAGGCAGAAAGTGCAGTCTTTTTTCCAAAGGGCGAGCTGGACCCCAAAGCATCTTGCCTCCATCTCTTTGGGAAGCTTAATAACAACTCGCTCTGCAGAGTGCTCTTACAGCCTACTGGGACATCTCTTACAAAGGCCTGTGAAACGCAGTTTCTTTGCAGGCCTGATCTGGCTGAAGTAGAACTTCTGCTCTGGGTGTGCTACATTGCCCCAGAGCTGCAAGGCAGAAAGTGGTGTCTTCTTTCCAAAGGGCGAGGTGGGACCCAGAGCATCTTGCTTCCAGCTCTTTGGGAAGCTAAGAAACAACTCACTCTGCACAATGCTCTTACAGACTACCGGGAACTTCTCTTACAAACGCCTGTGAAACGCAGTTTCTTTGCAGGCCTGATGTGGCTGAAGTAGAACTTCTGCTCAGGGTGTGCTACATTGTCCTAGAGCTGAAAGGCAAAACGTGCAATCTTCTTTCCAAAGGGCGATATGGGCGACAGAGCATCTTGCTTCCAGCTCTTTGCGAAGCTAAGAAAGAACTTGCTCTGCACAGTTCTCTTACAGCCTACCGGGAACATCTGTTACAAAGGCCTGTGAAATGCAGTTTCTTTGCAGGCCTGATCTGGCTGAAGTAGAACTTCTGCTCTGGGTGTGCCACATTGGCCAGAGCGGCAAGGCAGAAATTGCAGTCTTTTTTCCAAAGGGCGAGCTGGGCCACAGAGCATCTTGCTTCCAGCTCTTTGGGAAGTTTAATAACAACTCGCTCTGCACAGTTCTCTTACAGCCTACCGTGACATCTCTTACAAAGGACTGTGAAACGCAGTTTCTTTGCAGGCCTGATATGGCTGAAGTGGAACTTCTGCTCTGGGTGTGCTACATTGCCTTAGAGCTGCAAGGCAAAAAGTGATGTCTGCTTTCCAAAGGGTGAGTTCGGCCCCAGAGGATCTTGCTTACAGTTCTTTGGGAAGCTAAGAAACAACTCGCTCTGCACAGTGTCTTACAGCCTACCGGGAACATATCTTACAAAGTCCTGTGAAATGCAGTTTCTTTGCAGGCCTGATCTGGCTGAAGTAAAACTTCTGCTCTGGGTGTTCTACATTGCCCTAGAGCTGCAAGGCACAAAGTGCTTCTTCTTTACAAAGGGCGAGTTGGGCCCCAGAGCATCTTGCTTCCAGCTCTTTGGGAAGCTAAGAAACAACTCGCTCTGCACACTGCTCTTACAGCCTACCGGGAACATCACTTACAAAGGCCTGTGAAATGCAGTTTCTTTGCAGCCCTGATCTGGCTGAAGTAGAACTTCTGCTCAGGGTGTGCTACATTGCCCTAGAGCTGAAAGGCAAAACGTGCAGTGTTCTTTCCAAAGGGCGAGTTGGGCCCCAGAGCATCTTGCTTCCAGCTCTTTGGGAAGCTAAGAAACAACGCGCTCTGCACAGTGCTCTTACAGCCAACCGGGAACATCTCTTACAAACTCCTGTGAAACGCGGTTTCTTTGCACGACTGATCTGGCTGAAGTAGAACTTCTGCTCTGGGTGTGCCACTTTGGCATAGAGCTGCAAGGCAGAAAGTGCAGTCTTTTTTCCAAAGAGCGAGCTGGGCCCCAGAGCATCTTGCTTCCAGCTCTTTGGGAAGCTAAGAAACAACTCGCTCTGCACAGTGCTCTTACAGCCTACCGGGAACATCTCTTACAAAGGCCTGGGAAACGCAGTTTCTTTGCAGGCCTGATCTGGCTGAAGTAGAACTTCTGCTCTGGGTGTGCTACGTTGCCCTAGAGCTGCAAGGCACAAAGTGCTTCTTCTTTACAAAGGGCCAGTTGGACCCCAGAGGTTCTTGCATTCAGCTCTTTGGGAAGCTAAGAAACAACAGGCTCTGCACAGTGCTCTTACAGCCTACCGGGAACATCTCTTACAAAGGCCTGGGAAACGCAGTTTCTTTGCAGGCCTGATCTGGCTGAAGTAGAACTTCTGCTCTGGGTGTGCTACATTGCCCTAGAGCTTGAAGGCACAAACTGCTGTCTTATTTCCAAAGGGTGAGTTGGGCCCCAAAGCATCTTGCTTCCAGCTCATGGGAAGCTAAGAAACAACTCGCTCTGCACAGTGCTCTTACAGCATACCGGGAACATCTCTTACAAAGGCCTGTGAAACTCAGTTTCTTTACAGGCCGGATCTGGCTGAAGTAGAACTTATGCTCTGGGTGTGCTACATTGCCCTAGAGCTGCAAGGCAGAAAGTGCAGGCTTTTTTCCAAAGGGCGAGTTGGGCCCCAAAGCATCTTGCTTCCAGCTCTTTGGGAAGCTAAGAGACAACTCGCTCTGCACAGTGCTCTTACAGCCTACCGGGAACATCTCTTACAAAGGCCTGTGAAATGCAGTTTCTTGGCAGGCCTGATCTCGCTGAAGTAGGACTTCTGCTCTGGGTGTGCTACATTGCCCTAGAGCTGCAAGGCACAAAGTGCTTCTTCTTTCCAAAGGGCGAGGTGGGCCCCAGAGCATCTTGCTTCCAGCTCTTGGGGAAGCTAAGAAACAACTCGCTCTGCACAATGCTCTTATAGCCTACCGGGAACTTCTCTTACAAACGCCTGCGAAATGCAGTTTCTTTGCAGGCCTGATCTGGCTGAAGTATAACTTCTGCTCAGGGTGTGCTACATTGCCCTAGAGCTGAAAGGCAAAACGTGCAGTCTTCTTTCCAAAGGGCGAGTTGGTCCCCAAAGCATCTTGCTTCCAGTTCTTGGAAAGCTAAGAAAGAACACGCTCTGCACAGTGCTCTTACAGCCTACCGGGAACATCTCTTACAAAGGCCTGTGAAACGCAGTTTCTTTGCAGGCATGATCTATCTGAAGTTGAACTTCTGCTCTGGGTGTGCCACATTGGCCTACAGCTGCAAGGCAGAAACTGCAGTCTTTTTTCCAAAGGGCGAGCTGGGCCCCAAAGCATCTTGCCTCCAGCTGTTTGCGAAGCTTAATAACAACTCGCTCATCACCGTACTCTTACATCCTACCGGGACATCTCTTACAAAGGCCTGTGAAACGCAGTTTCTTTTGCAGGCCTGATCTGGCTGAAGTAGAACTTCAGCTCTGGGTGTGCTACATTGCCCTAGAGGTGCAAGGCACAAAGTGCTGTCTTCTTTACAAAGGGCGAGGTGGGCCCCAGGGCATCTTGCTTCCAGCTCTTTGGGAAGCTAAGAAACAACTCGGTCTGCACAGTGCTCTTACAGCCTACTGGGAACATCTCTTACAAAGGCCTGTGAAACGCAGTTTCTTTGCAGGCCTGATCTGGCTGAAGTAGAACTTCTGCTCTGCGTGTGCTACATTGCCCTAGAGCTGAAAGGCACAAAGTGCTGTCTTATTTCCAAAGGGCGAGTTGGGCCCCAAAGCATCTTCCTTCCAGCTCTTTCTGAAGCTAAGAAACAACTCACTCTGCACAGTGCTCTTACAGCCTACCGGGAACATCTCTTACAAAGGCCTGTGAAACGCAGTCTCTTTACAGGCCTGATCTGGCTGAAGTAGAACTTCTGCTCTGGGTGTGCTACATTGCCCTAGAGCTGAAAGGGAAAACGTGCAGTCTTTTTTCCAAAGGGCGAGTTGGGCCCCAAAGCATCTTGCTTCCAGCTCTTTGGGAAGCGTAATAACATCTAGCTCTGCACAGTGCTCTTACAGCCTACTGGGACATCTCTGACAAAGGCCTGTGAAACGCAGTTTCTTTGCAGGCCTGATCTGGCTGAAGTAGAACTTCTCCTCTGGGTGTGCCACATTGGCCTAGAGCTGCAAGGCAGAAAGTGCAGTCTTTTTTCCAAAGGGCGAGCTGGGCCCCAAAGCATCTTGCTTCCAGCTCTTTGGGAAGCTTAATAACAACTCGCTCTGAACAGTGCTCTTACAGCCTACCGGGACATCGCTTACAAAGGCCTGTGAAACGCAGTTTCTTTGCAGGCCTGATCTGGCTGAAGTAGAAATTCTGCTCTGGGTGTGCTACATTGCCCTAGAGCTGCAAGGCACAAAGTGCTGTCTTCTTTCCAAAGGGCGACTTGGGCCCCAGAGCATCTTGCTTCCAGCTCTTTGGGAAGCTAAGAAACAACTCGCTCTGCACAGTGCTCTTACAGCCTACCGGGAACATCTCTTACAAAGGCCTGTGAAACGCAGTATCTTTGCAGGCCTGATCTGGCTGAAGCAGAACTTCTGCTCTGGGCGTGCTACATTTCCCTAGAGCTTGAAGGCACAAAGTGCTGTCTTCTTTCCAAAGGGCGAGTTGGGCCCCAGAGGATCTTGCTTCCAGCTCTTTGGGAATCTAAGAAACAACTCGCTCTGCACAGTGCTCTTACAGCCTACCGGGAACATCTCTTACAAACGCCTGTGAAATGCAGTTTCTTTGCAGGCCTGATGTGGCTGAAGTAGAACTGCTGCTCTGGGCGTGCTACATTGCCCTAGCGCTGAAAGGCACAAAGTGCTTCTTCTTTACAAAGGGCTAGTTGGGTCCCAGAGCATCTTGCTTCCAGCTCTTTGGGAAGCTAAGAAACAACTCGCTCTGCACACTGCTCTTACAGCCTACCGGGAACATCTCTTACAAAGGACTGTGAAACGCAGTTTCTTTGCAGGCCTGATCTGGCTGAAGTAGAACTTCTGCTCTGGGTGTGCCACATTGGCCTAGAGCTGCAAGGCAGAAAGTGCAGTCTCTTTTCCAAAGGGTGAACTGGGCCCAAAAGCATCTTGCTTCCAGCTCTTTGGGAAGCTTAATAACAACTCGCTCTGCACAGTGCTCTTACAGCCTACCGGGACAACTCTTACAAAGGCCTGTGAAATGCAGTATCTTTGCAGGCCTGATCTGGCTGAAGTAGAACTTCTGCTCTGGGTGTGCTACATTGCCCTAGAGCTGCAAGGCACAAAGTGCTTCTTCTTTACAAAGGGCGAGTTGGGCCCCAGAGCATCTTGCTTCCAGCTCTTTGCGAAGCTAAGAAACAACTCGCTCTGCACAGTGCTCTTACAGCCTACCGGGAACATCTCTTACAAAGGCCTGTGAAATGCAGTTTCTTTGCAGGCCTGATCTAGCTGAAGTAGAACTTCTGCTCTGGGTGTGCTACATTGCCCTAGATCTTGAAGGCACAAAGTGCTGTCTTATTTCAAAAGGGCGAGTTGGGCCCCAAAGCATCTTGCTTCCAGCTCTTTGGGAAGCTAAGTAACAACTCGCTCTGCACAGTCCTCTTACAGCCTACCGGGAACATCTCTTACAAAGGCCTGGGAAATGCACTTTCTTTGCAGGCGTGATCTGGCTGAAGTAGAACTTCTGCTCTGGGTGTGCTACATTGCCCTAGAGCTGAAAGGCACAACGAGCAGTCTTCTTTCCAAAGGGCGAGTTGGGCCCCAAAGCATTTTGCTTCCAGCTCTGTGGGAAGCTAAGAAACAACTCGCTCTGCACAGTGCTCTTACAGCCTACCGGGAACATCTCTTACAATGGCCAGTGAGACTCAGTTTCTTTGCAGGCCTGATCTGGCTGAAGTAGAACTTCTGCTTGGGTGTGCTACATTGCCCTAGAGCTTGAAGGCACAAAGTGCTGTCTTATTTCCAAAGGGCGAGTTGGGCCCCAAAGCATCTTGCTTCCAGCTCTTTGGGAAGCTAAGTAACAACTCGCTCTGCACAGTGCTCTTACAGCCTACCGGGAACGTCTCTTACAAAGGCCTGTGAAACGCAGTTTCTTTGCAGGCCTGATCTGGCTGAAGTAGAACATCTGCTCTGGGTGTGCCACATTGGCCTAGAGCTGCAAGGAAGAAAGTGCAGTCTTTTTTCCAAAGGGCGAGCTGGGCCCCAAAGCATCTTGCTTCCAGCTCTTTGGGAAGCTAAATAACAACTCGCTCTGCATAGTGCTCTTACAGCCTACAGGGAACATCTCTTACAAAGGCCTGTGAAATGCAGTTTCTTTGCAGGCCTGATCTGCCTGAAGTAGAACTTCTGCTCTGGGTGTGCTACATTGCCCTAGAGCTGAATGGCAAAACGTGCAGTCTTCTTTCCAAAGGGCGAGTTGGGCCCCAAAGCATCTTGCTTCCAGCTCTTTGGGAAGCTAAATAACAACTCGCTCTGCACAGTGCTCTTACAGCCTACAGGGAACATCTCTTACAAAGGTCTGTGAAACGCAGTTTCTTTGCAGGCCTGATCTGGCTGAAGTAGAACTTCTGCTCTGGGTGTTCTACATTGCCCTAGAGCTGCGAGGCAGAAAGTGCAGTCTTTTTTTCAAAGGGCGAGTTGGGCCCTAAAGCATCCTGCTTCCAGCTCTTTGGGAAGCTTAATAACAACGCGCTCTGCACAGTGCTCTTACAGCCTACAGGGACATCTCTTACAAAGGCCTGTGAAACGCAGTTTCTTTGCAGGCCTGATCTGGCTGAAGTAGAACTTCTGCTCTGGGTGTGCTACATTGCCCTAGAGCTGCACTTTACAAAGTGCTGTCTTCTTTCCAAAGGGCGAGTTGGGCCCCAGAGCATCTTCCTTCCAGCTCTTTGGGAAGCAAAGAAACAACTCACTCTGCACAATGCTCTTACAGCCTACAGGGAACTTCTCTTACAAACGCCTGTGAAAAGCAGTTTCTTTGCAGGCCTGATCTGGCTGAAGTAGAACTTCTGATCTGGGTGTGCCACATTGGCCTAGAGCTGCAAGGCAGAAAGTGCAGTCTTTTTTACAAAGGGCGAGCTGGGCCCCAAAGCATCTTGCTTCCAGCTCTTTGGGAAGCTTAATAACAACTCGCTCTGCACAGTGCTCTGACAGCCTACCGGGACATCTCTTACAAAGACCTGTGAAACGTAGTTTCTTTGCAGGCCTGATCTGGCTGAAGTAGAACTTCTGCTCAGGGTGTGCTACATTGCACTAGAGCTGCAAGGCGCAACGTGCTGTCTTCTTTCCAAAGGGCGACTTGAACCACAGAGCATCTTGCTTCCAGCTCTTTGGGAAGCATAATAACATCTAGCTCTGCACAGTGCTCTTACAGCCTACTGGGACATCTCTGACAAAGGCCTGTGAAACGCAGTTTCTTTGCAGGCCTGATCTGGCTGAAGTAGAACTTCTGCTCTGGGTGTGCCACATTGGCCTAGAGCTGCAAGGCAGAAAGTGCAGTCTTTTTTCCAAAGGGCGAGCTGGGCCCCAAAGCATCTTGCTTCCAGCTCTTTGGGAAGCGTAATAACATCTAGCTCTGCACAGTGCTCTTACACCCTACCGTGACATCTCTGACAAAGGCCTGTGAAACGCAGTTTCTTTGCAGTCTTGATCTGGCTGAAGTAGAACTTCTTCTCTGGGTGTGCCACATTGGCCTAGAGCTGCAAGGCAGAAAGTGCAGTCTTTTTTCCAATGGGCGAGTTGGGCCCCAAAGCATCTTGCTTCCAGCTCTTTGGGAAGCGTAATAACATCTCGCTCTGCACAGTGCACTTACAGCCTACCGGGACATCTCTGACAAAGGCCTGTGAAACGCAGTTTATTTGCAGGCCTGATCTGGCTGAAGTAGAACTTCTGCTCTGGTTGTGCCACATTTGCCTAGAGCTGCAAGGCAGAAAGTGCAGTCTTTTTTCCAAAGGGCGAGCTGGACCCCAAAGCATCTTGCTTCCAGCTCTTTGCGAAGCTAAGAAACAACCCGCTCTGCACAGTGCTCTTACAGCCTACCGGGACATCTCTTACAAAAGCCTGTGAAACGCAGTTTCTTTGCTGGCCTGATGTGTTTGAAGTAGAACTTCTGCTCTGGGTGTCCTACATTGCCCTGGAACTGCAAGACACAACGTGCAGGCTTCTTTCCAAAGGGCGAGTTGGGCCCCAAAGCATCTTGCTACCAGCTCTTTGGGAAGCGTAATAACATCTAGCTCTGCACAGTGCTCTTACAGCCTACCGGGAACATCACTTACAAAGACTTGTGAAACGCAGTTTCTTTGCAGGCCTGATCTGGCTTATGTAGAACTTCTGCTCTGGGTGTGCTGCATTGCCCTACAGCAGAAAGGCAAAAAGCGCTGTCTTCTTTCCAAAGGGTGAGTAGGGCCTTAAAGCATCTTGCTTCCAGCCCTTTGGGAAGCTAAGTAACAACTCGCTCTGCAGAACTCTCTTAAAGCCAACCGGGAAAATCTCTTACAAAGGCCTGTGAAACCCAGTTTCTTTGCAGGCCTGATCTGGCTGAAGTAGAACTTCTGCTCTGGGTGTGCTACATTGACCTAGAGCTGAAAGGCACATCGAGCAGTCATCTTTCCACAGGGCGCGTTGGGCCCCAGAGCATCTCGCTTCCACCTCTTTGGGAAGCTAAGAAACAACTCGCTCTGCACAATGCTCTTACAGGCTACCAGGAACATCTCTTACAAAGGCCTGTGAAATGCAGTTTCTTTGCAGGCCTGATCTGGCTGAAGTAGAACTTCTGCTCTGGGTGTGCTACATTGCCCTAGAGCTGCAAGGAAGAAAGTGCAGTCTTTTTTCCAAAGGGCGAGTTGGGCACCAAAGCATCTTGCTTCCAGATCTTTTGGAAGCTTAACAACAACTCACTCTGCACAGTGCTCTTACAGCCTACCGGGAACATCTCTTACAAAGGCCTGTGAAACGCAGTTTCTTTGCAGGCCTGATATGGCTGAAGTAGAACTTCTGCTCTGGGTGTGCTGCATTGCCCTAGAGCTGCAAGGCACAAAGTGCTGTCTTGTTTTTAAAGAGTGAGCTGAGCCCCAGAGCATCTTGCTTCCAGGTCTTTGGGAAGCTAAGAAACACCCCGCTCTGCACAGTGCTCTTACACCCTACAGGGAACATCCCTTAGAAAGGCTTGTGACACGCAGTTTCTTTGCATGCCTGATCTGGCCGAAGTAGAACTTCTGCTCTGGGGGTGCTACTTTGCCCTAGAACTGCAAGGCACAAAGTGCTGTCATCTTTCCAAAGGGCGAGTTGGGACCAGGAGCATCTTGCTTCCAGCTCTTTGGGAAGCTAAGAAACAACCCGCTCTGCACAGTGCTCTTACAGCCTACCGGGAACATCTCTTACAAAGGCCTGTGAAACGCATTTTCTTTGCAGGCCTGATCTGGCTGAATTAGAACTTCTCCTCTGGGTGTGCTACCTTGCCCTAGAGCTGCAAGGCACAAAGTGCTGTCTTCTTTCCCTAGGGCGAGTTGGGCCCCAAAGCATCTTGCTTTCAGCTCTTTGGGAAGCTAAGAAACAACTCGCTCTGCACAGTGCTCTTACAGCCTACCGGGAACATCTCTTACAAAGGCCTGTGAAACACAGTTTCTTTGCAGGCCTTATCTGGCTGAAGTAGAACTTCTGCTCTGTGTGTGCTACATTGCCCTAGAGCTGCAAGGCACAAAGTGCAGTGTTGTTTCCAAAGGTCGAGTTGGGTCCCAAAGCATCTTGCTTACAGCCCTTTGGGAAGGTAAGAAACAACTCGCACTGCACAGTGCTCTTACAGCCTACCGGGAACATCACTTCGAAAGGCTTGTGACACGCAGTTTCTTTGCAGGCCGGATCTGGCTGAAGTAGAACTTCTGCTCTGGGTGTGCTGCATTGCACTACAGCTGGAAGGCACAACGTGCAGTCTTCTTTACAAAGGGCGAGTTGGACCCCAAAGCATCTTGGTTACAGCTGTTTGTGAAGCTAACAAAGATCTCGCTCTGCACAGTGCTCTTACAGCCTACTGGGACCATAGCTTACAAAGGCCTGTGAAACGCAGTTTCTTTGCAGGCCTGATCTGGCTGATGTAGAACTTCTGCTCTGGGTGTGCTGCATTGCCCTACAGCAGAAAGGCGAAGAGTGCTGTCTTCTTTCCAAAGGGGGAGTAGGGCCTCAAAGCATCTTGCTTCCAGCCCTTTGGGAAGCTAAGAAACAACTCGCTCTGCAGAACTCTCTTAAAGACAACCGGGAAAATCTCTTACAAAGGCCTGTGAAACGCAGTTTCTTTGCAGGCCTGATCTGGCTGAAGTAGAACTTCTGCTCTGGGTGTGCTACATTGCCCTAGCGCTGAAAGGAAAATCGAGCAGTCTTCTTTCCACAGGGCGCGTTGGGCCCCAGAGCATCTCGCTTCCACCTCTTTGGGTAGCTAAGAAACAACTCGCTCTGCACCGTGCTCTTACAGCCTACCGGGAACATCTTACAAAGGCCTGTGAAACGCAGTTTATTTGCAGGCCTGATATGGCTGAAGTAGAACTTCTGCTCTGGGTGTGCTACATTGCCCTAGAGATTGAAGGAACAAAGGGCTGTCTTATTTCCAAAGGGCGAGTTGGGCCCCAAAGCATCTTGCTTCCAGCTCTTTGGGAAGCTAAGAAACAACTCGCTCTGCACAGTGCTCTTTCAGCCTACCGGGAACATCTCTTACAAAGGCCTGTGAAACGCAGTTTCTTTGCAGGCCTGATCTGGCTGAAGTAGAACTTCTGCTCTGGTTGTGCCACATTTGCCTAGAGCTGCAAGGCAGAAAGTGCAGTCTTTTTTACAAAGGGCGAGCTGGACACCAAAGCATCTTGCTTCCATCTCTTTGGGAAGCTTAATAACAACTCGCTCTGCAGAGTGCTCTTACAGCCTACTGGGACATGTCTTACAAAGGCCTGTGAAACGCAGTTTCTTTGCAGGCCTGATCTGGCTGAAGTAGAACTTCTGCTCTGGGTGTTCTACATTGCCCTAGAGCTGAAAGCCAAGACGTGCAGTCTTCTTTCCAAAGGGCAAGTTGGGGCAGAAACCACCTTGCTTCCAGCTCTTTGCGAAGCTAAGAAAGAACTCGCTCTGCACAGTGCTCTTACAGCCTACCGGGAACATCTCTTACAAAGGCCTGTGAAAAGCAGTTTCTTTGCAGGCCTGATCTGGCTGAAGTAGAACTTCTGCTCTTGGTATTCTACATTGCCCTAGAGCTGAAAGGCACAACGTGCAGTCTTCTTTCCAAAGGGCGAGTTGAACCACAAAGCCTTTTGCTTCCAGCTCTTTGGGAAGCTAAGAAACAACTCGCTCTGCACAGTGCTCTTACAGCCTACTGGGAACATCTCTTACAAAGGCCTGTGAAACGCAGCTTGTTTGCAGGCCTTATGTGGATGAAGTAGAACTTCTGCTCTGGGTGTGCTACCTTGCCCTAGAGCTGCAAGGCAGAAAGTGCTGTCTTTTTTCCAAAGGGCGAAGTGGGCCCCAAAGCATCTTGCTTCCAGCTATTTGGGAAGCGTAATAACAACTCGCTCTGCACACTGCTCTTACAGCCTACAGGGACATCTCTGACAAAGGCCTGTGAAACGCAGTTTCTTTGCAGGCCTGATCTGGCTGAAGTAGAACTTCTGCTCTGGGTGTGCTACATTGCCCTAGAGCTGCAAGGCAGAAAGTGGTGTCTTCTTTCCAAAGGGCGAGGTGGGACCCAGAGCATCTTGCTTCCAGCTCTTTGGGAAGCTAAGAAACAACTCACTCTGCACAATGCTCTTACAGACTACCGGGAACTTCTCTTACAAACGCCTGTGAAACGCAGTTTCTTTGCAGGCCTGATCTGGCTGAAGTAGAACTTCTGCTCTGGGTGTGCTACATTGCCCTAGAGCTGCAAGGAAGAAAGTGCAGTCTTTTTTCCAAAGGGCGAGTTGGGCACCAAAGCATCTTGCTTCCAGATCTTTTGGAAGCTTAACAACAACTCACTCTGCACAGTGCTCTTACAGCCTACCGGGAACATCTCTTACAAAGGCCTGTGAAACGCAGTTTCTTTGCAGGCCTGATATGGCTGAAGTAGAACTTCTGCTCTGGGTGTGCTGCATTGCCCTAGAGCTGCAAGGCACAAAGTGCTGTCTTGTTTTTAAAGAGTGAGCTGAGCCCCAGAGCATCTTGCTTCCAGGTCTTTGGGAAGCTAAGAAACACCCCGCTCTGCACAGTGCTCTTACACCCTACAGGGAACATCCCTTAGAAAGGCTTGTGACACGCAGTTTCTTTGCATGCCTGATCTGGCCGAAGTAGAACTTCTGCTCTGGGGGTGCTACTTTGCCCTAGAACTGCAAGGCACAAAGTGCTGTCATCTTTCCAAAGGGCGAGTTGGGACCAGGAGCATCTTGCTTCCAGCTCTTTGGGAAGCTAAGAAACAACCCGCTCTGCACAGTGCTCTTACAGCCTACCGGGAACATCTCTTACAAAGGCCTGTGAAACGCATTTTCTTTGCAGGCCTGATCTGGCTGAATTAGAACTTCTCCTCTGGGTGTGCTACCTTGCCCTAGAGCTGCAAGGCACAAAGTGCTGTCTTCTTTCCCTAGGGCGAGTTGGGCCCCAAAGCATCTTGCTTTCAGCTCTTTGGGAAGCTAAGAAACAACTCGCTCTGCACAGTGCTCTTACAGCCTACCGGGAACATCTCTTACAAAGGCCTGTGAAACACAGTTTCTTTGCAGGCCTTATCTGGCTGAAGTAGAACTTCTGCTCTGTGTGTGCTACATTGCCCTAGAGCTGCAAGGCACAAAGTGCAGTGTTGTTTCCAAAGGTCGAGTTGGGTCCCAAAGCATCTTGCTTACAGCCCTTTGGGAAGGTAAGAAACAACTCGCACTGCACAGTGCTCTTACAGCCTACCGGGAACATCACTTCGAAAGGCTTGTGACACGCAGTTTCTTTGCAGGCCGGATCTGGCTGAAGTAGAACTTCTGCTCTGGGTGTGCTGCATTGCACTACAGCTGGAAGGCACAACGTGCAGTCTTCTTTACAAAGGGCGAGTTGGACCCCAAAGCATCTTGGTTACAGCTGTTTGTGAAGCTAACAAAGATCTCGCTCTGCACAGTGCTCTTACAGCCTACTGGGACCATAGCTTACAAAGGCCTGTGAAACGCAGTTTCTTTGCAGGCCTGATCTGGCTGATGTAGAACTTCTGCTCTGGGTGTGCTGCATTGCCCTACAGCAGAAAGGCGAAGAGTGCTGTCTTCTTTCCAAAGGGGGAGTAGGGCCTCAAAGCATCTTGCTTCCAGCCCTTTGGGAAGCTAAGAAACAACTCGCTCTGCAGAACTCTCTTAAAGACAACCGGGAAAATCTCTTACAAAGGCCTGTGAAACGCAGTTTCTTTGCAGGCCTGATCTGGCTGAAGTAGAACTTCTGCTCTGGGTGTGCTACATTGCCCTAGCGCTGAAAGGAAAATCGAGCAGTCTTCTTTCCACAGGGCGCGTTGGGCCCCAGAGCATCTCGCTTCCACCTCTTTGGGTAGCTAAGAAACAACTCGCTCTGCACCGTGCTCTTACAGCCTACCGGGAACATCTTACAAAGGCCTGTGAAACGCAGTTTATTTGCAGGCCTGATATGGCTGAAGTAGAACTTCTGCTCTGGGTGTGCTACATTGCCCTAGAGATTGAAGGAACAAAGGGCTGTCTTATTTCCAAAGGGCGAGTTGGGCCCCAAAGCATCTTGCTTCCAGCTCTTTGGGAAGCTAAGAAACAACTCGCTCTGCACAGTGCTCTTTCAGCCTACCGGGAACATCTCTTACAAAGGCCTGTGAAACGCAGTTTCTTTGCAGGCCTGATCTGGCTGAAGTAGAACTTCTGCTCTGGTTGTGCCACATTTGCCTAGAGCTGCAAGGCAGAAAGTGCAGTCTTTTTTACAAAGGGCGAGCTGGACACCAAAGCATCTTGCTTCCATCTCTTTGGGAAGCTTAATAACAACTCGCTCTGCAGAGTGCTCTTACAGCCTACTGGGACATGTCTTACAAAGGCCTGTGAAACGCAGTTTCTTTGCAGGCCTGATCTGGCTGAAGTAGAACTTCTGCTCTGGGTGTTCTACATTGCCCTAGAGCTGCAAGGCAGAAAGTGGTGTCTTCTTTCCAAAGGGCGAGGTGGGACCCAGAGCATCTTGCTTCCAGCTCTTTGGGAAGCTAAGAAACAACTCACTCTGCACAATGCTCTTACAGACTACCGGGAACTTCTCTTACAAACGCCTGTGAAACGCAGTTTCTTTGCAGGCCTGATCTGGCTGAAGTAGAACTTCTGCTCTGGGTGTGCTACATTGCCCTAGAGCTGCAAGGAAGAAAGTGCAGTCTTTTTTCCAAAGGGCGAGTTGGGCACCAAAGCATCTTGCTTCCAGATCTTTTGGAAGCTTAACAACAACTCACTCTGCACAGTGCTCTTACAGCCTACCGGGAACATCTCTTACAAAGGCCTGTGAAACGCAGTTTCTTTGCAGGCCTGATATGGCTGAAGTAGAACTTCTGCTCTGGGTGTGCTGCATTGCCCTAGAGCTGCAAGGCACAAAGTGCTGTCTTGTTTTTAAAGAGTGAGCTGAGCCCCAGAGCATCTTGCTTCCAGGTCTTTGGGAAGCTAAGAAACACCCCGCTCTGCACAGTGCTCTTACACCCTACAGGGAACATCCCTTAGAAAGGCTTGTGACACGCAGTTTCTTTGCATGCCTGATCTGGCCGAAGTAGAACTTCTGCTCTGGGGGTGCTACTTTGCCCTAGAACTGCAAGGCACAAAGTGCTGTCATCTTTCCAAAGGGCGAGTTGGGACCAGGAGCATCTTGCTTCCAGCTCTTTGGGAAGCTAAGAAACAACCCGCTCTGCACAGTGCTCTTACAGCCTACCGGGAACATCTCTTACAAAGGCCTGTGAAACGCATTTTCTTTGCAGGCCTGATCTGGCTGAATTAGAACTTCTCCTCTGGGTGTGCTACCTTGCCCTAGAGCTGCAAGGCACAAAGTGCTGTCTTCTTTCCCTAGGGCGAGTTGGGCCCCAAAGCATCTTGCTTTCAGCTCTTTGGGAAGCTAAGAAACAACTCGCTCTGCACAGTGCTCTTACAGCCTACCGGGAACATCTCTTACAAAGGCCTGTGAAACACAGTTTCTTTGCAGGCCTTATCTGGCTGAAGTAGAACTTCTGCTCTGTGTGTGCTACATTGCCCTAGAGCTGCAAGGCACAAAGTGCAGTGTTGTTTCCAAAGGTCGAGTTGGGTCCCAAAGCATCTTGCTTACAGCCCTTTGGGAAGGTAAGAAACAACTCGCACTGCACAGTGCTCTTACAGCCTACCGGGAACATCACTTCGAAAGGCTTGTGACACGCAGTTTCTTTGCAGGCCGGATCTGGCTGAAGTAGAACTTCTGCTCTGGGTGTGCTGCATTGCACTACAGCTGGAAGGCACAACGTGCAGTCTTCTTTACAAAGGGCGAGTTGGACCCCAAAGCATCTTGGTTACAGCTGTTTGTGAAGCTAACAAAGATCTCGCTCTGCACAGTGCTCTTACAGCCTACTGGGACCATAGCTTACAAAGGCCTGTGAAACGCAGTTTCTTTGCAGGCCTGATCTGGCTGATGTAGAACTTCTGCTCTGGGTGTGCTGCATTGCCCTACAGCAGAAAGGCGAAGAGTGCTGTCTTCTTTCCAAAGGGGGAGTAGGGCCTCAAAGCATCTTGCTTCCAGCCCTTTGGGAAGCTAAGAAACAACTCGCTCTGCAGAACTCTCTTAAAGACAACCGGGAAAATCTCTTACAAAGGCCTGTGAAACGCAGTTTCTTTGCAGGCCTGATCTGGCTGAAGTAGAACTTCTGCTCTGGGTGTGCTACATTGCCCTAGCGCTGAAAGGAAAATCGAGCAGTCTTCTTTCCACAGGGCGCGTTGGGCCCCAGAGCATCTCGCTTCCACCTCTTTGGGTAGCTAAGAAACAACTCGCTCTGCACCGTGCTCTTACAGCCTACCGGGAACATCTTACAAAGGCCTGTGAAACGCAGTTTCTTTGCAGGCCTGATCTGGCTGAAGTAGAACTTCTGCTCTGGGTGTGCTACATTGCCCTAGAGATTGAAGGAACAAAGGGCTGTCTTATTTCCAAAGGGCGAGTTGGGCCCCAAAGCATCTTGCTTCCAGCTCTTTGGGAAGCTAAGAAACAACTCGCTCTGCACAGTGCTCTTTCAGCCTACCGGGAACATCTCTTACAAAGGCCTGTGAAACGCAGTTTCTTTGCAGGCCTGATCTGGCTGAAGTAGAACTTCTGCTCTGGTTGTGCCACATTTGCCTAGAGCTGCAAGGCAGAAAGTGCAGTCTTTTTTACAAAGGGCGAGCTGGACACCAAAGCATCTTGCTTCCATCTCTTTGGGAAGCTTAATAACAACTCGCTCTGCAGAGTGCTCTTACAGCCTACTGGGACATGTCTTACAAAGGCCTGTGAAACGCAGTTTCTTTGCAGGCCTGATCTGGCTGAAGTAGAACTTCTGCTCTGGGTGTTCTACATTGCCCTAGAGCTGAAAGGCAAGACGTGCAGTCTTCTTTCCAAAGGGCAAGTTGGGGCAGAAACCACCTTGCTTCCAGCTCTTTGGGAAGCTAAGAAAGAACTCGCTCTGCACAGTGCTCTTACAGCCTACCGGGAACATCTCTTACAAAGGCCTGTGAAAAGCAGTTTCTTTGCAGGCCTGATCTGGCTGAAGTAGAACTTCTGCTCTTGGTATTCTACATTGCCCTAGAGCTGAAAGGCACAACGTGCAGTCTTCTTTCCAAAGGGCGAGTTGAACCACAAAGCCTTTTGCTTCCAGCTCTTTGGGAAGCTAAGAAACAACTCGCTCTGCACAGTGCTCTTACAGCCTACTGGGAACATCTCTTACAAAGGCCTGTGAAACGCAGCTTGTTTGCAGGCCTTATGTGGATGAAGTAGAACTTCTGCTCTGGGTGTGCTACCTTGCCCTACAGCTGCAAGGCAGAAAGTGCTGTCTTTTTTCCAAAGGGCGAATTGGGCCCCAAAGCATCTTGCTTCCAGCTATTTGGGAAGCGTAATAACAACTCGCTCTGCACACTGCTCTTACAGCCTACAGGGACATCTCTGACAAAGGCCTGTGAAACGCAGTTTCTTTGCAGGCCTGATCTGGCTGAAGTAGAACTTCTGCTCTGGGTGTGCTACATTGCCCTAGAGCTGCAAGGCAGAAAGTGGTGTCTTCTTTCCAAAGGGCGAGGTGGGACCCAGAGCATCTTGCTTCCAGCTCTTTGGGAAGCTAAGAAACAACTCACTCTGCACAATGCTCTTACAGACTACCGGGAACTTCTCTTACAAACGCCTGTGAAACGCAGTTTCTTTGCAGGCCTGATCTGGCTGAAGTAGAACTTCTGCTCTGGGTGTGCTACATTGCCCTAGAGCTGCAAGGAAGAAAGTGCAGTCTTTTTTCCAAAGGGCGAGTTGGGCACCAAAGCATCTTGCTTCCAGATCTTTTGGAAGCTTAACAACAACTCACTCTGCACAGTGCTCTTACAGCCTACCGGGAACATCTCTTACAAAGGCCTGTGAAACGCAGTTTCTTTGCAGGCCTGATATGGCTGAAGTAGAACTTCTGCTCTGGGTGTGCTGCATTGCCCTAGAGCTGCAAGGCACAAAGTGCTGTCTTGTTTTTAAAGAGTGAGCTGAGCCCCAGAGCATCTTGCTTCCAGGTCTTTGGGAAGCTAAGAAACACCCCGCTCTGCACAGTGCTCTTACACCCTACAGGGAACATCCCTTAGAAAGGCTTGTGACACGCAGTTTCTTTGCATGCCTGATCTGGCCGAAGTAGAACTTCTGCTCTGGGGGTGCTACTTTGCCCTAGAACTGCAAGGCACAAAGTGCTGTCATCTTTCCAAAGGGCGAGTTGGGACCAGGAGCATCTTGCTTCCAGCTCTTTGGGAAGCTAAGAAACAACCCGCTCTGCACAGTGCTCTTACAGCCTACCGGGAACATCTCTTACAAAGGCCTGTGAAACGCATTTTCTTTGCAGGCCTGATCTGGCTGAATTAGAACTTCTCCTCTGGGTGTGCTACCTTGCCCTAGAGCTGCAAGGCACAAAGTGCTGTCTTCTTTCCCTAGGGCGAGTTGGGCCCCAAAGCATCTTGCTTTCAGCTCTTTGGGAAGCTAAGAAACAACTCGCTCTGCACAGTGCTCTTACAGCCTACCGGGAACATCTCTTACAAAGGCCTGTGAAACACAGTTTCTTTGCAGGCCTTATCTGGCTGAAGTAGAACTTCTGCTCTGTGTGTGCTACATTGCCCTAGAGCTGCAAGGCACAAAGTGCAGTGTTGTTTCCAAAGGTCGAGTTGGGTCCCAAAGCATCTTGCTTACAGCCCTTTGGGAAGGTAAGAAACAACTCGCACTGCACAGTGCTCTTACAGCCTACCGGGAACATCACTTCGAAAGGCTTGTGACACGCAGTTTCTTTGCAGGCCGGATCTGGCTGAAGTAGAACTTCTGCTCTGGGTGTGCTGCATTGCACTACAGCTGGAAGGCACAACGTGCAGTCTTCTTTACAAAGGGCGAGTTGGACCCCAAAGCATCTTGGTTACAGCTGTTTGTGAAGCTAACAAAGATCTCGCTCTGCACAGTGCTCTTACAGCCTACTGGGACCATAGCTTACAAAGGCCTGTGAAACGCAGTTTCTTTGCAGGCCTGATCTGGCTGATGTAGAACTTCTGCTCTGGGTGTGCTGCATTGCCCTACAGCAGAAAGGCGAAGAGTGCTGTCTTCTTTCCAAAGGGGGAGTAGGGCCTCAAAGCATCTTGCTTCCAGCCCTTTGGGAAGCTAAGAAACAACTCGCTCTGCAGAACTCTCTTAAAGACAACCGGGAAAATCTCTTACAAAGGCCTGTGAAACGCAGTTTCTTTGCAGGCCTGATCTGGCTGAAGTAGAACTTCTGCTCTGGGTGTGCTACATTGCCCTAGCGCTGAAAGGAAAATCGAGCAGTCTTCTTTCCACAGGGCGCGTTGGGCCCCAGAGCATCTCGCTTCCACCTCTTTGGGTAGCTAAGAAACAACTCGCTCTGCACCGTGCTCTTACAGCCTACCGGGAACATCTTACAAAGGCCTGTGAAACGCAGTTTCTTTGCAGGCCTGATCTGGCTGAAGTAGAACTTCTGCTCTGGGTGTGCTACATTGCCCTAGAGATTGAAGGAACAAAGGGCTGTCTTATTTCCAAAGGGCGAGTTGGGCCCCAAAGCATCTTGCTTCCAGCTCTTTGGGAAGCTAAGAAACAACTCGCTCTGCACAGTGCTCTTTCAGCCTACCGGGAACATCTCTTACAAAGGCCTGTGAAACGCAGTTTCTTTGCAGGCCTGATCTGGCTGAAGTAGAACTTCTGCTCTGGTTGTGCCACATTTGCCTAGAGCTGCAAGGCAGAAAGTGCAGTCTTTTTTACAAAGGGCGAGCTGGACACCAAAGCATCTTGCTTCCATCTCTTTGGGAAGCTTAATAACAACTCGCTCTGCAGAGTGCTCTTACAGCCTACTGGGACATGTCTTACAAAGGCCTGTGAAACGCAGTTTCTTTGCAGGCCTGATCTGGCTGAAGTAGAACTTCTGCTCTGGGTGTTCTACATTGCCCTAGAGCTGAAAGGCAAGACGTGCAGTCTTCTTTCCAAAGGGCAAGTTGGGGCAGAAACCACCTTGCTTCCAGCTCTTTGGGAAGCTAAGAAAGAACTCGCTCTGCACAGTGCTCTTACAGCCTACCGGGAACATCTCTTACAAAGGCCTGTGAAAAGCAGTTTCTTTGCAGGCCTGATCTGGCTGAAGTAGAACTTCTGCTCTTGGTATTCTACATTGCCCTAGAGCTGAAAGGCACAACGTGCAGTCTTCTTTCCAAAGGGCGAGTTGAACCACAAAGCCTTTTGCTTCCAGCTCTTTGGGAAGCTAAGAAACAACTCGCTCTGCACAGTGCTCTTACAGCCTACTGGGAACATCTCTTACAAAGGCCTGTGAAACGCAGCTTGTTTGCAGGCCTTATGTGGATGAAGTAGAACTTCTGCTCTGGGTGTGCTACCTTGCCCTAGAGCTGCAAGGCAGAAAGTGCTGTCTTTTTTCCAAAGGGCGAATTGGGCCCCAAAGCATCTTGCTTCCAGCTATTTGGGAAGCGTAATAACAACTCGCTCTGCACACTGCTCTTACAGCCTACAGGGACATCTCTGACAAAGGCCTGTGAAACGCAGTTTCTTTGCAGGCCTGATCTGGCTGAAGTAGAACTTCTGCTCTGGGTGTGCTACATTGCCCTAGAGCTGCAAGGCAGAAAGTGGTGTCTTCTTTCCAAAGGGCGAGGTGGGACCCAGAGCATCTTGCTTCCAGCTCTTTGGGAAGCTAAGAAACAACTCACTCTGCACAATGCTCTTACAGACTACCGGGAACTTCTCTTACAAACGCCTGTGAAACGCAGTTTCTTTGCAGGCCTGATCTGGCTGAAGTAGAACTTCTGCTCTGGGTGTGCTACATTGCCCTAGAGCTGCAAGGAAGAAAGTGCAGTCTTTTTTCCAAAGGGCGAGTTGGGCACCAAAGCATCTTGCTTCCAGATCTTTTGGAAGCTTAACAACAACTCACTCTGCACAGTGCTCTTACAGCCTACCGGGAACATCTCTTACAAAGGCCTGTGAAACGCAGTTTCTTTGCAGGCCTGATATGGCTGAAGTAGAACTTCTGCTCTGGGTGTGCTGCATTGCCCTAGAGCTGCAAGGCACAAAGTGCTGTCTTGTTTTTAAAGAGTGAGCTGAGCCCCAGAGCATCTTGCTTCCAGGTCTTTGGGAAGCTAAGAAACACCCCGCTCTGCACAGTGCTCTTACACCCTACAGGGAACATCCCTTAGAAAGGCTTGTGACACGCAGTTTCTTTGCATGCCTGATCTGGCCGAAGTAGAACTTCTGCTCTGGGGGTGCTACTTTGCCCTAGAACTGCAAGGCACAAAGTGCTGTCATCTTTCCAAAGGGCGAGTTGGGACCAGGAGCATCTTGCTTCCAGCTCTTTGGGAAGCTAAGAAACAACCCGCTCTGCACAGTGCTCTTACAGCCTACCGGGAACATCTCTTACAAAGGCCTGTGAAACGCATTTTCTTTGCAGGCCTGATCTGGCTGAATTAGAACTTCTCCTCTGGGTGTGCTACCTTGCCCTAGAGCTGCAAGGCACAAAGTGCTGTCTTCTTTCCCTAGGGCGAGTTGGGCCCCAAAGCATCTTGCTTTCAGCTCTTTGGGAAGCTAAGAAACAACTCGCTCTGCACAGTGCTCTTACAGCCTACCGGGAACATCTCTTACAAAGGCCTGTGAAACACAGTTTCTTTGCAGGCCTTATCTGGCTGAAGTAGAACTTCTGCTCTGTGTGTGCTACATTGCCCTAGAGCTGCAAGGCACAAAGTGCAGTGTTGTTTCCAAAGGTCGAGTTGGGTCCCAAAGCATCTTGCTTACAGCCCTTTGGGAAGGTAAGAAACAACTCGCACTGCACAGTGCTCTTACAGCCTACCGGGAACATCACTTCGAAAGGCTTGTGACACGCAGTTTCTTTGCAGGCCGGATCTGGCTGAAGTAGAACTTCTGCTCTGGGTGTGCTGCATTGCACTACAGCTGGAAGGCACAACGTGCAGTCTTCTTTACAAAGGGCGAGTTGGACCCCAAAGCATCTTGGTTACAGCTGTTTGTGAAGCTAACAAAGATCTCGCTCTGCACAGTGCTCTTACAGCCTACTGGGACCATAGCTTACAAAGGCCTGTGAAACGCAGTTTCTTTGCAGGCCTGATCTGGCTGATGTAGAACTTCTGCTCTGGGTGTGCTGCATTGCCCTACAGCAGAAAGGCGAAGAGTGCTGTCTTCTTTCCAAAGGGGGAGTAGGGCCTCAAAGCATCTTGCTTCCAGCCCTTTGGGAAGCTAAGAAACAACTCGCTCTGCAGAACTCTCTTAAAGACAACCGGGAAAATCTCTTACAAAGGCCTGTGAAACGCAGTTTCTTTGCAGGCCTGATCTGGCTGAAGTAGAACTTCTGCTCTGGGTGTGCTACATTGCCCTAGCGCTGAAAGGAAAATCGAGCAGTCTTCTTTCCACAGGGCGCGTTGGGCCCCAGAGCATCTCGCTTCCACCTCTTTGGGTAGCTAAGAAACAACTCGCTCTGCACCGTGCTCTTACAGCCTACCGGGAACATCTTACAAAGGCCTGTGAAACGCAGTTTATTTGCAGGCCTGATATGGCTGAAGTAGAACTTCTGCTCTGGGTGTGCTACATTGCCCTAGAGATTGAAGGAACAAAGGGCTGTCTTATTTCCAAAGGGCGAGTTGGGCCCCAAAGCATCTTGCTTCCAGCTCTTTGGGAAGCTAAGAAACAACTCGCTCTGCACAGTGCTCTTTCAGCCTACCGGGAACATCTCTTACAAAGGCCTGTGAAACGCAGTTTCTTTGCAGGCCTGATCTGGCTGAAGTAGAACTTCTGCTCTGGTTGTGCCACATTTGCCTAGAGCTGCAAGGCAGAAAGTGCAGTCTTTTTTACAAAGGGCGAGCTGGACACCAAAGCATCTTGCTTCCATCTCTTTGGGAAGCTTAATAACAACTCGCTCTGCAGAGTGCTCTTACAGCCTACTGGGACATGTCTTACAAAGGCCTGTGAAACGCAGTTTCTTTGCAGGCCTGATCTGGCTGAAGTAGAACTTCTGCTCTGGGTGTTCTACATTGCCCTAGAGCTGCAAGGCAGAAAGTGCTGTCATCTTTCCAAAGGGCGAGTTGGGACCAGGAGCATCTTGCTTCCAGCTCTTTGGGAAGCTAAGAAACAACCCGCTCTGCACAGTGCTCTTACAGCCTACCGGGAACATCTCTTACAAAGGCCTGTGAAACGCATTTTCTTTGCAGGCCTGATCTGGCTGAATTAGAACTTCTCCTCTGGGTGTGCTACCTTGCCCTAGAGCTGCAAGGCACAAAGTGCAGTGTTGTTTCCAAAGGTCGAGTTGGGTCCCAAAGCATCTTGCTTACAGCCCTTTGGGAAGGTAAGAAACAACTCGCACTGCACAGTGCTCTTACAGCCTACCGGGAACATCACTTCGAAAGGCTTGTGACACGCAGTTTCTTTGCAGGCCGGATCTGGCTGAAGTAGAACTTCTGCTCTGGGTGTGCTGCATTGCACTACAGCTGGAAGGCACAACGTGCAGTCTTCTTTACAAAGGGCGAGTTGGACCCCAAAGCATCTTGGTTACAGCTGTTTGTGAAGCTAACAAAGATCTCGCTCTGCACAGTGCTCTTACAGCCTACTGGGACCATAGCTTACAAAGGCCTGTGAAACGCAGTTTCTTTGCAGGCCTGATCTGGCTGATGTAGAACTTCTGCTCTGGGTGTGCTGCATTGCCCTACAGCAGAAAGGCGAAGAGTGCTGTCTTCTTTCCAAAGGGGGAGTAGGGCCTCAAAGCATCTTGCTTCCAGCCCTTTGGGAAGCTAAGAAACAACTCGCTCTGCAGAACTCTCTTAAAGACAACCGGGAAAATCTCTTACAAAGGCCTGTGAAACGCAGTTTCTTTGCAGGCCTGATCTGGCTGAAGTAGAACTTCTGCTCTGGGTGTGCTACATTGCCCTAGCGCTGAAAGGAAAATCGAGCAGTCTTCTTTCCACAGGGCGCGTTGGGCCCCAGAGCATCTCGCTTCCACCTCTTTGGGTAGCTAAGAAACAACTCGCTCTGCACCGTGCTCTTACAGCCTACCGGGAACATCTTACAAAGGCCTGTGAAACGCAGTTTATTTGCAGGCCTGATATGGCTGAAGTAGAACTTCTGCTCTGGGTGTGCTACATTGCCCTAGAGATTGAAGGAACAAAGGGCTGTCTTATTTCCAAAGGGCGAGTTGGGCCCCAAAGCATCTTGCTTCCAGCTCTTTGGGAAGCTAAGAAACAACTCGCTCTGCACAGTGCTCTTTCAGCCTACCGGGAACATCTCTTACAAAGGCCTGTGAAACGCAGTTTCTTTGCAGGCCTGATCTGGCTGAAGTAGAACTTCTGCTCTGGTTGTGCCACATTTGCCTAGAGCTGCAAGGCAGAAAGTGCAGTCTTTTTTCCAAAGGGCGAGCTGGACCCCAAAGCATCTTGCTTCCATCTCTTTGGGAAGCTTAATAACAACTCGCTCTGCAGAGTGCTCTTACAGCCTACTGGGACATGTCTTACAAAGGCCTGTGAAACGCAGTTTCTTTGCAGGCCTGATCTGGCTGAAGTAGAACTTCTGCTCTGGGTGTTCTACATTGCCCTAGAGCTGAAAGCCAAGACGTGCAGTCTTCTTTCCAAAGGGCAAGTTGGGGCAGAAACCACCTTGCTTCCAGCTCTTTGGGAAGCTAAGAAAGAACTCGCTCTGCACAGTGCTCTTACAGCCTACCGGGAACATCTCTTACAAAGGCCTGTGAAAAGCAGTTTCTTTGCAGGCCTGATCTGGCTGAAGTAGAACTTCTGCTCTTGGTATTCTACATTGCCCTAGAGCTGAAAGGCACAACGTGCAGTCTTCTTTCCAAAGGGCGAGTTGAACCACAAAGCCTTTTGCTTCCAGCTCTTTGGGAAGCTAAGAAACAACTCGCTCTGCACAGTGCTCTTACAGCCTACTGGGAACATCTCTTACAAAGGCCTGTGAAACGCAGCTTGTTTGCAGGCCTTATGTGGATGAAGTAGAACTTCTGCTCTGGGTGTGCTACCTTGCCCTAGAGCTGCAAGGCAGAAAGTGCTGTCTTTTTTCCAAAGGGCGAATTGGGCCCCAAAGCATCTTGCTTCCAGCTATTTGGGAAGCGTAATAAAAACTCGCTCTGCACACTGCTCTTACAGCCTACAGGGACATCTCTGACAAAGGCCTGTGAAACGCAGTTTCTTTGCAGGCCTGATCTGGCTGAAGTAGAACTTCTGCTCTGGGTGTGCTACATTGCCCTAGAGCTGCAAGGCAGAAAGTGGTGTCTTCTTTCCAAAGGGCGAGGTGGGACCCAGAGCATCTTGCTTCCAGCTCTTTGGGAAGCTAAGAAACAACTCACTCTGCACAATGCTCTTACAGACTACCGGGAACTTCTCTTACAAACGCCTGTGAAACGCAGTTTCTTTGCAGGCCTGATCTGGCTGAAGTAGAACTTCTGCTCTGGGTGTGCTACATTGCCCTAGAGCTGCAAGGAAGAAAGTGCAGTCTTTTTTCCAAAGGGCGAGTTGGGCACCAAAGCATCTTGCTTCCAGATCTTTTGGAAGCTTAACAACAACTCACTCTGCACAGTGCTCTTACAGCCTACCGGGAACATCTCTTACAAAGGCCTGTGAAACGCAGTTTCTTTGCAGGCCTGATATGGCTGAAGTAGAACTTCTGCTCTGGGTGTGCTGCATTGCCCTAGAGCTGCAAGGCACAAAGTGCTGTCTTGTTTTTAAAGAGTGAGCTGAGCCCCAGAGCATCTTGCTTCCAGGTCTTTGGGAAGCTAAGAAACACCCCGCTCTGCACAGTGCTCTTACACCCTACAGGGAACATCCCTTAGAAAGGCTTGTGACACGCAGTTTCTTTGCATGCCTGATCTGGCCGAAGTAGAACTTCTGCTCTGGGGGTGCTACTTTGCCCTAGAACTGCAAGGCACAAAGTGCTGTCATCTTTCCAAAGGGCGAGTTGGGACCAGGAGCATCTTGCTTCCAGCTCTTTGGGAAGCTAAGAAACAACCCGCTCTGCACAGTGCTCTTACAGCCTACCGGGAACATCTCTTACAAAGGCCTGTGAAACGCATTTTCTTTGCAGGCCTGATCTGGCTGAATTAGAACTTCTCCTCTGGGTGTGCTACCTTGCCCTACAGCTGCAAGGCACAAAGTGCTGTCTTCTTTCCCTAGGGCGAGTTGGGCCCCAAAGCATCTTGCTTTCAGCTCTTTGGGAAGCTAAGAAACAACTCGCTCTGCACAGTGCTCTTACAGCCTACCGGGAACATCTCTTACAAAGGCCTGTGAAACACAGTTTCTTTGCAGGCCTTATCTGGCTGAAGTAGAACTTCTGCTCTGTGTGTGCTACATTGCCCTAGAGCTGCAAGGCACAAAGTGCAGTGTTGTTTCCAAAGGTCGAGTTGGGTCCCAAAGCATCTTGCTTACAGCCCTTTGGGAAGGTAAGAAACAACTCGCACTGCACAGTGCTCTTACAGCCTACCGGGAACATCACTTCGAAAGGCTTGTGACACGCAGTTTCTTTGCAGGCCGGATCTGGCTGAAGTAGAACTTCTGCTCTGGGTGTGCTGCATTGCACTACAGCTGGAAGGCACAACGTGCAGTCTTCTTTACAAAGGGCGAGTTGGACCCCAAAGCATCTTGGTTACAGCTGTTTGTGAAGCTAACAAAGATCTCGCTCTGCACAGTGCTCTTACAGCCTACTGGGACCATAGCTTACAAAGGCCTGTGAAACGCAGTTTCTTTGCAGGCCTGATCTGGCTGATGTAGAACTTCTGCTCTGGGTGTGCTGCATTGCCCTACAGCAGAAAGGCGAAGAGTGCTGTCTTCTTTCCAAAGGGGGAGTAGGGCCTCAAAGCATCTTGCTTCCAGCCCTTTGGGAAGCTAAGAAACAACTCGCTCTGCAGAACTCTCTTAAAGACAACCGGGAAAATCTCTTACAAAGGCCTGTGAAACGCAGTTTCTTTGCAGGCCTGATCTGGCTGAAGTAGAACTTCTGCTCTGGGTGTGCTACATTGCCCTAGCGCTGAAAGGAAAATCGAGCAGTCTTCTTTCCACAGGGCGCGTTGGGCCCCAGAGCATCTCGCTTCCACCTCTTTGGGTAGCTAAGAAACAACTCGCTCTGCACCGTGCTCTTACAGCCTACCGGGAACATCTTACAAAGGCCTGTGAAACGCAGTTTCTTTGCAGGCCTGATCTGGCTGAAGTAGAACTTCTGCTCTGGGTGTGCTACATTGCCCTAGAGCTGCAAGGCAGAAAGTGCAGTCTTTTTTCCAAAGTTCGAGTTGGGCCCCAAAGCATCTTGCTTCCAGCTATTTGGGAAACGTAATAACAACTTGCTCTGCACACTGCTCTTACAGCCTACAGGGACATCTCTGACAAAGGCCTGTGAAACGCAGTTTCTTGGCAGGCCTGATCTGGCTGAAGTAGAACTTCTGCTCTGGGTGTGCTACATTGCCCTAGCGCTGAAAGGCACAAAGTGCTTCTTCTTTCCAAAGTGCGAGTTGGGCCCCAAAGCATCTTGCTTCCAGCTCTTTGGGAAGCGTAATAACATCTAGCTCTGCACAGTGCTCTTACAGCCTACCGGGCCATCTCTGACAAAGGCCTGTGAAACGCAGTTTCTTTGCGGGCCTGATCTGGCAGAAGTAGAACTTCTGCTCTGGGTGTGCTACATTGCCCTAGAGCTGCAAGAGACAAAGTGCTGTCTTCTTTCCAAAGGGCGAGGTGGGCCCCAGAGCATCTTCCTTCCAGCTCTTTGGGAAGGTAAGAAACAACTCGCTCTGCACAGTGCTCTTACAGCCTACCGGGAACATCTCTTACAAAGGCCTGTGAAATGCAGTTTCTTTGCAGGCCTGATCTGGCTGAAGCAGAACTTCTGCTCTGGGTGTGCTACATTGCCCTAGAGCTTGAAGGCACAAAGTGCTGTCTTTTTTCCAAAGGGCGAGTTGGGCCCCAGAGGATCTTGCTTCCAGCTCTTTGGGAAGCTAAGAAACAACTCGCTCTGCACAGTGCTCTTACAGCCTACCGGGAACATCTCTTACAAAGGCCTGTAAAATGCAGTTTCTTTGCAAGCCTGATCTGGCTGAAGTAGAACTTCTGCTCTGGGTGTGCTACATTGCCCTAGCGCTGAAAGGCACAAAGTGCTTCTTCTTTCCAAAGGGCGAGTTGGGCCCCAAAGCATCTTGCTTCCAGCTCTTTGGGAAGCGTAATAACATCTAGCTCTGCACAGTGCTCTTACAGCCTACTGGGACATCTCTGACAAAGGCCTGTGAAACGCAGTTTCTTTGCAGCCTTGATCTGGCTGAAGTAGAACTTCTTCTCTGGGTGTGCCACATTGGCCTAGAGCTCCAAGGCAGAAAGTGCAGTCTTTTTTCCAATGGGCGAGTTGGGCCCCAAAGCATCTTGCTTCCAGCTCTTTGGGAAGCGTAATAACATCTCGCTCTGCACAGTGCACTTACAGCCTACCGGGACATCTCTGACAAAGGCCTGTGAAACGCAGTTTATTTGCAGCCCTGATATGGCTGAAGTAGAACTTCTGCTCTGGGTGTGCTACATTGCCCTAGAGATTGAAGGAACAAAGGGCTGTCTTATTTCCAAAGGGCGAGTTGGGCCCCAAAGCATCTTGCTTCCAGCTCTTTGGGAAGCTAAGAAACAACTCGCTCTGCACAGTGCTCTTACAGCCTACCGGGCACATCTCTTACAAAGGCCTGTGAAACGCAGTTTCTTTGCAGGCCTGATCTGGCTGAAGTAGAACTTCTGCTCTGGTTGTGCCACTTTTGCCTAGAGCTGCAAGGCAGAAAGTGCAGTCTTTTTTCCAAAGGGCGAGCTGGACCCCAAAGCATCTTGCTTCCCTCACTTTGGGAAGCTTAATAACAACTCGCTCTGCAGAGTGCTCTTACAGCCTACTGGGACATGTCTTACAAAGGCCTGTGAAACGCAGTTTCTTTGCAGGCCTGATCTGGCTGAAGTAGAACTTCTGCTCTGGGTGTTCTACATTGCCCTAGAGCTGAAAGGCAAGACGTGCAGTCTTCTTTCCAAAGGGCAAGTTGGGGCAGAAACCACCTTGCTTCCAGCTCTTTGCGAAGCTAAGAAAGAACTCGCTCTGCACAGTGCTCTTACAGCCTACCGGGAACATCTCTTACAAAGGCCTGTGAAAAGCAGTTTCTTTGCAGGCCTCATCTGGCTGAAGTAGAACTTCTGCTCTTGGTATTCTACATTGCCCTAGAGCTGAAAGGCACAACGTGCAGTCTTCTTTCCAAAGGGCGAGTTGAACCACAAAGCCTTTTGCTTCCAGCTCTTTGGGAAGCTAAGAAACAACTCGCTCTGCACAGTGCTCTTACAGCCTACTGGGAACATCTCTTACAAAGGCCTGTGAAACGCAGCTTGTTTGCAGGCCTTATGTGGATGAAGTAGAACTTCTGCTCTGGGTGTGCTACCTTGCCCTAGAGCTGCAAGGCAGAAAGTGCTGTCTTTTTTCCAAAGGGCGAATTGGGCCCCAAAGCATCTTGCTTCCAGCTATTTGGGAAGCGTAATAACAACTCGCTCTGCACACTGCTCTTACAGCCTACAGGGACATCTCTGACAAAGGCCTGTGAAACGCAGTTTCTTTGCAGGCCTGATCTGGCTGAAGTTGAACTTCTGCTCTGGGTGTGCTACATTGCCCTAGAGCTGCAAGGCAGAAATTGGTGTCTTCTTTCCAAAGGGCGAGGTGGGACCCAGAGCATCTTGCTTCCAGCTCTTTGGGAAGCTAAGAAACAACTCACTCTGCACAATGCTCTTACAGACTACAGGGAACTTCTCTTACAAACGCCTGTGAAACGCAGTTTCTTTGCAGGCCTGATGTGGCTGAAGTAGAACTTCTGCTCAGGGTGTGCTACATTGTCCTAGAGCTGAAAGGCAAAACGTGCAATCTTCTTTCCAAAGGGCGATATGGGCGACAGAGCATCTTGCTTCCAGCTCTTTGCGAAGCTAAGAAAGAACTCGCTCTGCACAGATCTCTTACAGCCTACCGGGAACATCTCTTACAAAGGCCTGTGAAATGCAGTTTCTTTGCAGGCCTGATATGGCTGAAGTAGAACTTCTGCTCTGGGTGTCCTACATTGCCCTAGTGCTGCAAGGCACAACGTGCAGGCTTCTTTCCAAAGGGCGAGTTGGGCCCCAAAGCATCTTGCTTCCAGCTCTTTGGGAAGCGTAATAACATCTCGCTCTGCACAGTGCTCTTACAGCCTACCGGGCCATCTCTGACAAAGGCCTGTGAAACGCAGTTTCTTTGCAGGCGTGATCTGGCTGAAGTAGAACTTCTGCTCTGGGTGTGCTACATTGCCCTAGAGCTGCAAGGCACAAAGTGCTGTCTTCTTTCCAAAGGGCGAGGTGGGCCCCAGATCATCTTGCTTCCAGCTCTTTGGGAAGCGAAGAGACAACTCGCTCTGCACAATGCTCTTACAGCGTACCGGGAACTTCTCTTACAAAGGCGTGTGAAATGCAGTTTCTTTGCAGGCCTGATCTGGCTGAAGTAGAACTTCTGCTCTGGGTGTGCCACATTGGCCAGAGCGGCAAGGCAGAAATTGCAGTCTTTTTTCCAAAGGGCGAGCTGGGCCACAGAGCATCTTGCTTCCAGCTCTTTGGGAAGTTTAATAACAACTCGCTCTGCACAGTGCTCTTACAGCCTACCGTGACATCTCTTACAAAGGACTGTGAAACGCAGTTTCTTTGCAGGCCTGATATGGCTGAAGTGGAACTTCTGCTCTGGGTGTGCTACATTGCCTTAGAGCTGCAAGGCAAAAAGTGCTGTCTGCTTTCCAAAGGGTGAGTTCGGCCCCAGAGGATCTTGCTTACAGTTCTTTGGGAAGCTAAGAAACAACTCGCTCTGCACAGTGTCTTACAGCCTACCGGGAACATATCTTACAAAGGCCTGTGAAATGCAGTTTCTTTGCAGGCCTGATCTGGCTGAAGTAGAACTTCTGCTCAGGGTGTGCTACATTGATCTAGAGCTGATAGGCAAAAGGTGCAGTGTTCTTTCCAAAGGGCGAGTCGGGCCCCAGCGCATCTTGCTTACAGCTCTTTGGGAAGCTAAGAAACAACTCGCTCTGCACAGTGCTCTTACAGCCTACCGGGAACATCTCTTACAAACTCCTGTGAAACGCGGTTTCTTTGCACGACTGATCTGGCTGAAGTAGAACTTCTGCTCTGGGTGTGCCACTTTGGCATAGAGCTGCAAGGCAGAAAGTGCAGTCTTTTTTCCAAAGGGCGAGCTGGGCCCCAGAGCATCTTGCTTCCAGCTCTTTGGGAAGCTAAGAAACAACTCGCTCTGCACAGTGCTCTTACAGCCTACCGGGAACATCTCTTACAAAGGCCTGTGAAACGCAGTTTCTTTGCAGGCCTGATCTGGCTGAAGTAGAACTTCTGCTCTGGGTGTGCTACGTTGCCCTAGAGCTGCAAGGCACAAAGTGCTTCTTCTTTACAAAGGGCCAGTTGGACCCCAGAGGTTCTTGCATTCAGCTCTTTGGGAAGCTAAGAAACAACACGCTCTGCACAGTGCTCTTACAGCCTACCGGGAACATCTCTTACAAAGACCTGTGAAACGCAGTTTCTTTGAAGGCCTGATCTGGCTGAAGTAGAACTTCTGCTCTGGGTGTGCTACATTGCCCTAGACCTTGAAGGCACAAACTGCTGACTTATTTCCAAAGGGTGAGTTTGGCCCCAAAGCATCTTGCTTCCAGCTCTTTGGGAAGCTAAGAAACAACTCGCTCTGCTCAGTGCTCTTACAGCCTACCGGGAACATCTCTTACAAAGGCCTGTGAAACTCAGTTTCTTTACAGGCCGGATCTGGCTGAAGTAGAACTTCTGCTCTGGGTGTGCTACATTGCCCTAGAGCCTCAAGGCAGAAAGTGCAGTCTTTTTTCCAAAGGGAGAGTTGGGCCCCAAAGCATCTTGCTTCCAGCTCTTTGGGAAGCTAAGAAACAACTCGCTCTGCACAGTGCTCTTACAGCCTACCGGGAACATCTCTTACAAAGGCCTGTGAAATGCAGTTTCTTGGCAGGCCTGATCTGGCTGAAGTAGAATTTCTGCTCTGGGTGTGCTACATTGCCCTAGAGCTGCAAGGCACAAAGTGCTTCTTCTTTCCAAAGGGCGAGGTGGGCCCCAGAGCATCTTGCTTCCAGCTCTTGGGGAAGCTAAGAAACAACTCGCTCTGCACAATGCTCTTACAGCCTACCGGGAACTTCTCTTACAAACGCCTGCGAAATGCAGTTTCTTTGCAGGCCTGATCTGGCTGAAGTAGAACTTCTGCTCAGGGTGTGCTACATTGCCCTAGAGCTGAAAGGCAAAACGTGCAGTCTTCTTTCCAAAGGGCGAGTTGGTCCACAAAGCATCTTGCTTCCTGTTCTTGGAAAGCTAAGAAAGAACACGCTCTGCACAGTGCTCTTACAGCCTACCGGGAACATCTCTTACAAAGGCCTGTGAAACGCAGTTTCTTTGAAGGCCTGATCTGGCTGAAGTTGAACTTCTGCTCTGGGTGTGCCACATTGGCCTACAGCTGCAAGGCAGAAACTGCCGTCTTTTTTCCAAAGGGCGAGCTGGGCCCCAAAGCATCTTGCCTCCAGCTGTTTGCGAACCTTAATAACAACTCGCTCATCACCGTGCTCTTACATCCTACCGGGACATCTCTTACAAAGGCCTGTGAAACGCAGTTTCTTTGCAGGCCTGATCTGGCTGAAGTAGAACTTCAGCTCTGGGTGTGCTACATTGCCCTAGAGCTGCAAGGCGCAACGTGGTGTCTTCTTTCCAAAGGGCGACTTGGGCCCCAGAGCATCTTGCTTCCAGCTCTTTGGGAAGCGTAATAACATCTAGCTCTGCACAGTGCTCTTACAGCCTACTGGGACATCTCTGACAAAGTCCTGTGAAACGCAGTTTCTTTGCAGGCCTGATCTGGCTGAAGTAGAACTTCTGCTCTGGGTGTGCTACATTGCCCTACAGCTTGAAGGTACAAAGTGCAGTCTTCTTTCCAAAGGGCGAGTTGGGCCACAGAGCATCTTGCTTCCAGCTCTTTGGGAAGGTAAGAAACAACTCGCTCTTCACAGAGCTCTTACAGCCTACCGGGAACATCTCTTACAAAGGCCTGTGAAATGCAGTTTCTTTGCAGGCCTGATCTGGCTGAAGTAGAACTTCTGCTATGGGTGTGCTACATTGCCCTAGCGCTGAAAGGCACAAAGTGCTTCTTCTTTCCAAAGGGCGACTTGGGCCCCAAAGCATCTTGCTTCCAGCTCTTTGGGAAGCGTAATAACATCTAGCTCTGCACAGTGCTCTTACAGCTTACCGTGACATCTCTGACAAAGGCCTGTGAAACGCAGTTTCTTTGCATGCCTGATCTGGCTGAAGTAGAACTTCTGCTCTGGGTGTGCTACATTGCCCTAGAGCTGCAGGTTACAAAGTGCTGTCTTCTTTCTAAAGGGCGAGTTGTGCCCCAGAGCATCTTGCTTCCAGCTCTTTGGGAAGCTAAGAAACAACTCGCTCTGAACAGTGCTCTTACAGCCTACCGGGAACATCTCTTACAAAGGCCTGTGAAACGCAGTTTCTTTGCAGGCCTGATCTGGCTGAAGTAGAACTTCTGCTCTGGGTGTGCTACATTGCCCTAGAGCTGAAAGGCACAACGTGCAGTCTTTTTCTAAAGGGCGAGTTGGGCCCCAAAGCATCTTGCTTCCAGCTGTGTGGGAACCTGAGAAAGAACTCGCTCTGCACAGTGCTCTTACAGCCTACCGGGAACATCTCTTACAAAGGCCTGTGAAAAGCAGTTTGTTTGCAGGCCTGATCTGGCTGAAGTAGAACTTCTGCTCTGGTTATGCTACATTGCCCTAGAGCAGAAAGGCACAACGTGCAGTCTTCTTTCCAAAGGGCGAGTTGGGCCACAAAGCCTTTTGCTTCCAGCTCTTTGGGAAGCTAAGAAACAACTCGCTCTGCACAGTGCTCTTACAGCCTACCGGGAACATCTCTTACAAAGGCCTGTGAAACGCAGTTTCTTTGCAGGCCTGATCTGGCTGAAGTAGAACTTCTGCTCTGGGTGTGCTACATTGCCCTAGAGCTTGAAGGCAGAAAGTGCTGTCTTATTTCCAAAGGGCGAGTTGGGCCCCAAAGCATCTTGCTTCCAGCTTTTTGCGAAGCTAAGAAACAACCCGCTATGCACAGTGCTCTTACAGCCTACCGGGACATCTCTTACAAAAGCCTGTGAAACGCAGTTTCTTTGCTGGCCTGATGTGTTTGAAGTAGAACTTCTGCTCTGGGTGTCCTACATTGCCCTGGAACTGCAAGACACAACGTGCAGGCTTCTTTCCAAAGGGCGAGTTGGGCCCCAAAGCATCTTGCTTCCAGCTCTTTGGGAAGCGTAATAACATCTAGCTCTGCACAGTGCTCTTACTGCCTACCGGGAACATCACTTACAAAGACTTGTGAAACGCAGTTTCTTTGCAGGCCTGATCTGGCTGATGTAGAACTTCTGCTCTGGGTGTGCTGCATTGCCCTACAGCAGAAAGGCAAAAAGTGCTGTCTTCTTTCCAAAGGGTGAGTAGGGCCTTAAAGCATCTTGCTTCCAGCCCTTTGGGAAGCTAAGTAACAACTCGCTCTGCAGAACTCTCTTAAAGCCAACCGGGAAAATCTCTTACAAAGACCTGTGAAACCCAGTTTCTTTGCAGGCCTGATCTGGCTGAAGTAGAACTTCTGCTCTGGGTGTGCTACATTGACCTAGAGCTGAAAGGCAAATCGAGCAGTCTTCTTTCCACAGGGCGCGTTGGGCCCCAGAGCATCTCGCTTCCACCTCTTTGGGAAGCTAAGAAACAACTCGCTCTGCACAATGCTCTTACAGGCTACCAGGAACATCTCTTACAAAGGCCTGTGAAACGCAGTTTCTTTGCAGGCCTGGTCTGGCTGAAGTAGAACTTCTGCTCTGGGTGTGCTACATTGCCCTAGAGCTGCAAGGAAGAAAGTGCAGTCTTTTTTCCAAAGGGCGAGTTGGGCACCAAAGCATCTTGCTTCCAGATCTTTTGGAAGCTTAACAACAACTCACTCTGCACAGTGCTCTTACAGCCTACCGGGAACATCTCTTACAAAGGCCTGTGAAATGCAGTTTCTTTGCAGGCCTGATATGGCTGAAGTAGAACTTCTGCTCTTGGTGTGCTGCATTGCCCTAGAGCTGCAAGGCACAAAGTGCTGTCTTGTTTTTAAAGAGTGAGCTGAGCCCCAGAGCATCTTGCTTCCAGGTCTTTGGGAAGCTAAGAAACACCCCGCTCTGCACAGTGCTCTTACACCCTACAGGGAACATCCCTTAGAAAGGCTTGTGACACGCAGTTTCTTTGCATGCCTGATCTGGCCGAAGTAGAACTTCTGCTCTGGGGGTGCTGCTTTGCCCTAGAACTGCAAGGCACAAAGTGCTGTCATCTTTCCAAAGAGCGAGTTGGGACCAGGAGCATCTTGCTTCCAGCTCTTTGGGAAGCTAAGAAACAACCTGCTCTGCACAGTGCTCTTACAGCCTACCGGGAACATCTCTTACAAAGGCCTGTGAAACGCATTTTCTTTGCAGGCCTGATCTGGCTGAATTAGAACTTCTCCTCTGGGTGTGCTACCTTGCCCTACAGCTGCAAGGCACAAAGTGCTGTCTTCTTTCCCTAGGGCGAGTTGGGCCCCAAAGCATCTTGCTTTCAGCTCTTTGGGAAGCTAAGAAACAACTCGCTCTGCACAGTGCTCTTACAGCCTACCGGGAACATCTCTTACAAAGGCCTGTGAAACACAGTTTCTTTGCAGGCCTTATCTGGCTGAAGTAGAACTTCTGCTCTGTGTGTGCTACATTGCCCTAGAGCTGCAAGGCACAAAGTGCAGTGTTGTTTCCAAAGGTCGAGTTGGGTCCCAAAGCATCTTGCTTACAGCCCTTTGGGAAGGTAAGAAACAACTCGCACTGCACAGTGCTCTTACAGCCTACCGGGAACATCACTTCGAAAGGCTTGTGACACGCAGTTTCTTTGCAGGCCGGATCTGGCTGAAGTAGAACTTCTGCTCTGGGTGTGCTGCATTGCACTACAGCAGAAAGGCAAAAAGTGCTGTCTTCTTTCCAAAGGGTGAGTAGGGCCTTAAAGCATCTTGCTTCCAGCCCTTTGGGAAGCTAAGTAACAACTCGCTCTGCAGAACTCTCTTAAAGCCAACCGGGAAAATCTCTTACAAAGACCTGTGAAACCCAGTTTCTTTGCAGGCCTGATCTGGCTGAAGTAGAACTTCTGCTCTGGGTGTGCTACATTGACCTAGAGCTGAAAGGCACATCGAGCAGTCTTCTTTCCACAGGGCGCGTTGGGCCCCAGAGCATCTCGCTTCCACCTCTTTGGGAAGCTAAGAAACAACTCGCTCTGCACAATGCTCTTACAGGCTACCAGGAACATCTCTTACAAAGGCCTGTGAAACGCAGTTTCTTTGCAGGCCTGATCTGGCTGAAGTAGAACTTCTGCTCTGGGTGTGCTACATTGCCCTAGAGCTGCAAGGAAGAAAGTGCAGTCTTTTTTCCAAAGGGCGAGTTGGGCCCCAAAGCATCTTGCTTCCAGATCTTTTGGAAGCTTAACAACAACTCACTCTGCACAGTGCTCTTACAGCCTACCGGGAACATCTCTTACAAAGGCCTGTGAAACGCAGTTTCTTTGCAGGCCTGATATGGCTGAAGTAGAACTTCTGCTCTGGGTGTGCTGCATTGCCCTAGAGCTGCAAGGCACAAAGTGCTGTCTTGTTTTTAAAGAGTGAGCTGAGCCCCAGAGCATCTTGCTTCCAGGTCTTTGGGAAGCTAAGAAACACCCCGCTCTGCACAGTGCTCTTACACCCTACAGGGAACATCCCTTAGAAAGGCTTGTGACACGCAGTTTCTTTGCATGCCTGATCTGGCCGAAGTAGAACTTCTGTTCTGGGGGTGCTGCTTTGCCCTAGAACTGCAAGGCACAAAGTGCTGTCATCTTTCCAAAGGGCGAGTTGGGACCAGGAGCATCTTGCTTCCAGCTCTTTGGGAAGCTAAGAAACAACCTGCTCTGCACAGTGCTCTTACAGCCTACCGGGAACAACTCTTACAAGGGCCTGTGCAACGCATTTTCTTTGCAGGCCTGATCTGGCTGAATTAGAACTTCTCCTCTGGGTGTGCTACCTTGCCCTACAGCTGCAAGGCACAAAGTGCTGTCTTCTTTCCCTGGGCGAGTTGGGCCCCAAAGCATCTTGCTTTCAGCTCTTTGGGAAGCTAAGAAACAACTCGCTCTGCACAGTGCTCTTACAGCCTACCGGGAACATCTCTTACAAAGGCCTGTGAAACACAGTTTCTTTGCAGGCCTTATCTGGCTGAAGTAGAACTTCTGCTCTGTGTGTGCTACATTGCCCTAGAGCTGCAAGGCACAAAGTGCAGTGTTGTTTCCAAAGGTCGAGTTGGGTCCCAAAGCATCTTGCTTACAGCCCTTTGGGAAGGTAAGAAACAACTCGCACTGTACAGTGCTCTTACAGCCTACCGGGAACATCACTTCGAAAGGCTTGTGACACGCAGTTTCTTTGCAGGCCGGATCTGGCTGAAGTAGAACTTCTGCTCTGGGTGTGCTACATTGCCCTAGAGCTGCAAGAGGCAAAGTGCTGTCTTCTTTACAAAGGGCGAGTTGGACCCCAAAGCATCTTGGTTACAGCTGTTTGTGAAGCTAACAAAGATCTCGCTCTGCACAGTGCTCTTACAGCCTACTCGGACCATAGCTTACAAAGGCCTGTGAAACGCAGTTTCTTTGCAGGCCTGATCTGGCTGATGTAGAACTTCTGCTCTGGGTGTGCTGCATTGCCCTACAGCAGAAAGGCAAAGAGTGCTGTCTTCTTTCCAAAGGGGGAGTAGGGCCTCAAAGCATCTTGCTTCCAGCCCTTTGGGAAGCTAAGAAACAACTCGCTCTGCAGAACTCTCTTAAAGACAACCGGGAAAATCTCTTACAAAGGCCTGTGAAACGCAGTTTCTTTGCAGGCCTGATCTGGCTGAAGTAGAACTTCTGCTCTGGGTGTGCTACATTGCCCTAGCGCTGAAAGGAAAATCGAGCAGTCTTCTTTCCACAGGGCGCGTTGGGCCCCAGAGCATCTCGCTTCCACCTCTTTGGGTAGCTAAGAAACAACTCGCTCTGCACCGTGCTCTTACAGCCTACCGGGAACATCTTACAAAGGCCTGTGAAACGCAGTTTCTTTGCAGGCCTGATCTGGCTGAAGTAGAACTTCTGCTCTGGGTGTGCTACATTGCCCTAGAGCTGCAAGGCAGAAAGTGCAGTCTTTTTTCCAAAGTTCGAGTTGGGCCCCAAAGCATCTTGCTTCCAGCTATTTGGGAAGCGTAATAACAACTCGCTCTGCACACTGCTCTTACAGCCTACAGGGACATCTCTGACAAAGGCCTGTGAAACGCAGTTTCTTTGCAGGCCTGATCTGGCTGAAGTAGATCTTCTGCTCTGGGTGTGCTACATTGCCCTAGCGCTGAAAGGCACAAAGTGCTTCTTCTTTCCAAAGTGCGAGTTGGGCCCCAAAGCATCTTGCTTCCAGCTCTTTGGGAAGCGTAATAACATCCAGCTCTGCACAGTGCTCTTACAGCCTACCGTGATATCTCTGACAAAGGCCTGTGAAACGCAGTTTCTTTGCGGGCCTGATCTGGCTGAAGTAGAACTTCTGCTCTGGGTGTGCTACATTGCCCTAGAGCTGCAAGAGACAAAGTGCTGTCTTCTTTCCAAAGGGCGAGGTGGGCCCCAGAGCATCTTGCTTCCAGCTCTTTGGGAAGGTAAGAAACAACTCGCTCTGCACAGTGCTCTTACAGCCTACCGGGAACATCTCTTACAAAGGCCTGTGAAATGCAGTTTCTTTGCAGGCCTGATCTGGCTGAAGCAGAACTTCTGCTCTGGGTGTGCTACATTGCCCTAGAGCTTGAAGGCACAAAGTGCTGTCTTCTTTCCAAAGGGCGAGTTGGGCCCCAGAGGATCTTGCTTCCAGCTCTTTGGGAAGCTAAGAAACAACTCGCTCTGCACAGTGCTCTTACAGCCTACCGGGAACATCTCTTTCAAAGGCCTGTAAAATGCAGTTTCTTTGCAAGCCTGATCTGGCTGAAGTAGAACTTCTGCTATGGGTGTGCTACATTGCCCTAGCGCTGAAAGGCAAAAAGTGCTTCTTCTTTCCAAAGGGCGAGTTGGGCCCCAAAGCATCTTGCTTCCAGCTCTTTGGGAAGCGTAATAACATCTAGCTCTGCACAGTGCTCTTACAGAGTACCGTGACATCTCTGACAAAGGCCTGTGAAACGCAGTTTCTTTGCAGTCTTGATCTGGCTGAAGTAGAACTTCTTCTCTGGGTGTGCCACATTGGCCTAGAGCTCCAAGGCAGAAAGTGCAGTCTTTTTTCCAATGGGCGAGTTGGGAACCAAAGCATCTTGCTTCCAGCTCTTTGGGAAGTGTAATAACATCTCGCTCTGCACAGTGCACTTACAGCCTACCGGGACATCTCTGACAAATGCCTGTGAAACGCAGTTTATTTGCAGGCCTGATATGGCTGAAGTAGAACTTCTGCTCTGGGTGTGCTACATTGCCCTAGAGATTGAAGGAACAAAGGGCTGTCTTATTTCCAAAGGGCGAGTTTGGCCCCAAAGCATCTTGCTTCCAGCTCTTTGGGAAGCTAAGAAACAACTCGCTCTGCACAGTGCTCTTACAGCCTACCGGGAACATCTCTTACAAAGGCCTGTGAAACGCAGTTTCTTTGCAGGCCTGATCTGGCTGAAGTAGAACTTCTGCTCTGGTTGTGCCACATTTGCCTAGAGCTGCAAGGCAGAAAGTGCATTCTTTTTTCCAAAGGGCGAGCTGGACCCCAAAGCATCTTGCTTCCATCTCTTTGGGAAGCTTAATAACAACTCGCTCTGCAGAGTGCTCTTACAGCCTACTGGGACATCTCTTACAAAGGCCTGTGAAACGCAGTTTCTTTGCAGGCCTGATCTGGCTGAAGTAGAACTTCTGCTCTGGGTGTTCTACATTGCCCTAGAGCTGAAAGGCAAGACGTGCAGTCTTCTTTCCAAAGGGCAAGTTGGGGTAGAAACCACCTTGCTTCCAGCTCTTTGGGAAGCTAAGAAAGAACTCGCTCTGCACAGTGCTCTTAAAGCCTACCGGGAACATCTCTTACAAAGGCCTGTGAAAAGCAGTTTCTTTGCAGGCCTGATCTGGCTGAAGTAGAACTTCTGCTCTGGTATTCTACATTGCCCTAGAGCTGAAAGGCCCAACGTGCAGTCTTCTTTCCAAAGGGCGAGTTGAACCACAAAGCCTTTTCCTGCCAGCTCTTTGGGAAGCTAAGAAACAACTCGCTCTGCACAGTGCTCTTACAGCCTACTGGGAACATCTCTTACAAAGGCCTGTGAAACGCAGCTTGTTTGCAGGCCTTATCTGGATGAAGTAGAACGTCTGCTCTGGGTGTGCTACCTTGCCCTAGAGCTGCAAGGCAGAAAGTGCTGTCTTTTTTCCAAAGGGCGAATTGGGCCCCAAAGCATCTTGCTTCCAGCTATTTGGGAAGCGTAATAACAACTCGCTCTGCACACTGCTCTTACAGCCTACAGGGACATCTCTGACAAAGGCCGGTGAAACGCAGTTTCTTTGCAGGCCTGATCTGGCTGAAGTAGAACTTCTGCTCTGGGTGTGCTACATTGCCCTAGAGCTGCAAGGCAGAAAGTGGTGTCTTCTTTCCAAAGGGCGAGGTGGGACCCAGAGCATCTTGCTTCCAGCTCTTTGGGAAGCTAAGAAACAACTCACTCTGCACAATGCTCTTACAGCCTACCGGGAACTTCTCTTACAAACGCCTGTGAAACGCAGTTTCTTTGCAGGCCTGATGTGGCTGAAGTAGAACTTCTGCTCAGGGTGTGCTACATTGTCCTAGAGCTGAAAGGCAAAACGTGCAATCTTCTTTCCAAAGGGCGATATGGGCGACAGAGCATCTTGCTTCCAGCTCTTTGGGAAGCTAAGAAACAACTCGCTCTGCACAGTGCTCTTACAGCCTACCGGGAACATCACTTCGAAAGGCTTGTGACACGCAGTTTCTTTGCAGGCCTGATCTGGCTGAAGTAGAACTTCTGCTCTGGGTGTGCTACATTGCCCTAGAGCTTGAAGGCAGAAAGTGCTGTCTTATTTCCAAAGGGCGAGTTGGGCCCCAAAGCATCTTGCTTCCAGCTCTTTGCGAAGCTAAGAAACAACCCGCTCTGCACAGTGCTCTTACAGCCTACCGGGACATCTCTTACAAAAGCCTGTGAAACGCAGTTTCTTTGCTGGCCTGATGTGTTTGAAGTAGAACTTCTGCTCTGGGTGTCCTACATTGCCCTGGAACTGCAAGACACAACGTGCAGGCTTCTTTCCAAAGGGCGAGTTGGGCCCCAAAGCATCTTGCTTCCAGCTCTTTGGGAAGCGTAATAACATCTAGCTCTGCACAGTGCACTTACAGCCTACCGGGAACATCACTTACAAAGACTTGTGAAACGCAGTTTCTTTGCAGGCCTGATCTGGCTGATGTAGAACTTCTGCTCTGGGTGTGCTACATTGCCCTAGAGCTGCAAGGCACAAAGTGCAGTGTTGTTTCCAAAGGTCGAGTTGGGTCCCAAAGCATCTTGCTTACAGCCCTTTGGGAAGGTAAGAAACAACTCGCACTGCACAGTGCTCTTACAGCCTACCGGGAACATCACTTCGAAAGGCTTGTGACACGCAGTTTCTTTGCAGGCCGGATCTGGCTGAAGTAGAACTTCTGCTCTGGGTGTGCTGCATTGCACTACAGCAGAAAGGCAAAAAGTGCTGTCTTCTTTCCAAAGGGTGAGTAGGGCCTTAAAGCATCTTGCTTCCAGCCCTTTGGGAAGCTAAATAACAAATCGCTCTGCAGAACTCTCTTAAAGCCAACCGGGAAAATCTCTTACAAAGGCCTGTGCAACCCAGTTTCTTTGCAGGCCTGATCTGGCTGAAGTAGAACTTCTGCTCTGGGTGTGCTACATTGACCTAGAGCTGAAAGGCAAATCGAGCAGTCTTCTTTCCACAGGGCGCGTTGGGCCCCAGAGCATCTCGCTTCCACCTCTTTGGGAAGCTAAGAAACAACTCGCTCTGCACAATGCTCTTACAGGCTACCAGGAACATCTCTTACAAAGGCCTGTGAAACGCAGTTTCTTTGCAGGCCTGATCTGGCTGAAGTAGAACTTCTGCTCTGGGTGTGCTACATTGCCCTAGAGCTGCAAGGAAGAAAGTGCAGTCTTTTTTCCAAAGGGCGAGTTGGGCACCAAAGCATCTTGCTTCCATATCTTTTGGAAGCTTAACAACAACTCACTCTGCACAGTGCTCTTACAGCCTACCGGGAACATCTCTTACAAAGGCCTGTGAAACGCAGTTTCTTTGCAGGCCTGATATGGCTGAAGTAGAACTTCTGCTCTGGGTGTGCTGCATTGCCCTAGAGCTGCAAGGCACAAAGTGCTGTCTTGTTTTTAAAGAGTGAGCTGAGCCCCAGAGCATCTTGCTTCCAGGTCTTTGGGAAGCTAAGAAACACCCCGCTCTGCACAGTGCTCTTACACCCTACAGGGAACATCCCTTAGAAAGGCTTGTGACACGCAGTTTCTTTGCATGCCTGATCTGGCCGAAGTAGAACTTCTGCTCTGGGGGTGCTGCTTTGCCCTAGAACTGCAAGGCACAAAGTGCTGTCATCTTTCCAAAGGGCGAGTTGGGACCAGGAGCATCTTGCTTCCAGCTCTTTGGGAAGCTAAGAAACAACCTGCTCTGCACAGTGCTCTTACAGCCTACCGGGAACATCTCTTACAAAGGCCTGTGCAACGCATTTTCTTTGCAGGCCTGATCTGGCTGAATTAGAACTTCTCCTCTGGGTGTGCTACCTTGCCCTACAGCTGCAAGGCACAAAGTGCTGTCTTCTTTCCCTAGGGCGAGTTGGGCCCCAAAGCATCTTGCTTTCAGCTCTTTGGGAAGCTAAGAAACAACTCGCTCTGCACAGTGCTCTTACAGCCTACCGGGAACATCTCTTACAAAGGCCTGTGAAACACAGTTTCTTTGCAGGCCTTATCTGGCTGAAGTAGAACTTCTGCTCTGTGTGTGCTACATTGCCCTAGAGCTGCAAGGCACAAAGTGCAGTGTTGTTTCCAAAGGTCGAGTTGGGTCCCAAAGCATCTTGCTTACAGCCCTTTGGGAAGGTAAGAAACAACTCGCACTGCACAGTGCTCTTACAGCCTACCGGGAACATCACTTCGAAATGCTTGTGACACGCAGTTTCTTTGCAGGCCGGATCTGGCTGAAGTAGAACTTCTGCTCTGGGTGTGCTGCATTGCACTACAGCTGAAAGGCACAACGTGCAGTCTTCTTTACAAAGGGCGAGTTGGACCCAAAGCATCTTGGTTACAGCTGTTTGTGAAGCTAACAAAGATCTCGCTCTGCACAGTGCTCTTACAGCCTACTGGGACCATAGCTTACAAAGGCCTGTGAAACGCAGTTTCTTTGCAGGCCTGATCTGGCTGACGTAGAACTTCTGCTCTGGGTGTGCTGCATTGCCCTACAGCAGAAAGGCAAAGAGTGCTGTCTTCTTTCCAAAGGGGGAGTAGGGCCTCAAAGCATCTTGCTTCCAGCCCTTTGGGAAGCTAAGAAACAACTCGCTCTGCAGAACTCTCTTAAAGACAACCGGGAAAATCTCTTACAAAGGCCTGTGAAACGCAGTTTCTTTGCAGGCCTGATCTGGCTGAAGTAGAACTTCTGCTCTGGGTGTGCTACATTGCCCTAGCGCTGAAAGGAAAATCGAGCAGTCTTCTTTCCACAGGGCGCATTGGGCCCCAGAGCATCTCGCTTCCACCTCTTTGGGTAGCTAAGAAACAACTCGCTCTGCACTGTGCTCTTACAGCCTACCGGGAACATCTTACAAAGGCCTGTGAAACGCAGTTTCTTTGCAGGCCTGATCTGGCTGAAGTAGAACTTCTGCTCTGGGTGTGCTACATTGCCCTAGAGCTGCAAGGCAGAAAGTGCAGTCTTTTTTCCAAAGTTCGAGTTGGGCCCCAAAGCATCTTGCTTCCAGCTATTTGGGAAGCGTAATAACAACTCGCTCTGCACACTGCTCTTACAGCCTACAGGGACATCTCTGACAAAGGCCTGTGAAACGCAGTTTCTTTGCAGGCCTGATCTGGCTGAAGTAGAACTTCTGCTCTGGGTGTGCTACATTGCCCTAGCGCTGAAAGGCACAAAGTGCTTCTTCTTTCCAAAGTGCGAGTTGGGCCCCAAAGCATCTTGCTTCCAGCTCTTTGGGAAGCGTAATAACATCTAGCTCTGCACAGTGCTCTTACAGCCTAACGTGATATCTCTGACAAAGGCCTGTGAAACGCAGTTTCTTTGCGGGCCTGATCTGGCTGAAGTAGAACTTCTGCTCTGGGTGTGCTACTTTGCCCTAGAGCTGCAAGAGACAAAGTGCTGTCTTCTTTCCAAAGGGCGAGGTGGGCCCCAGAGCATCTTGCTTCCAGCTCTTTGGGAAGGTAAGAAACAACTCGCTCTGCACAGTGCTCTTACAGCCTACCGGGAACATCTCTTACAAAGGCCTGTGAAATGCAGTTTCTTTGCAGGCCTGATCTGGCTGAAGTAAAACTTCTGCTGTGGGTGTTCTACATTGCCCTAGAGCTGCAAGGCACAAAGTGCTTCTTCTTTACAAAGGGCGAGTTGGGCCCCAGAGCATCTTGCTTCCAGCTCTTTGGGAAGCTAAGAAACAACTCGCTCTGCACACTGCTCTTACAGCCTACCGGGAACATCACTTACAAAGGCATGTGAAATGCAGTTTCTTTGCAGGCCTGATCTGGCTGAAGTAGAACTTCTGCTCAGGGTGTGCTACATTGCCCTAGAGCTGCAAGGCACAAAGTGCTTCTTCTTTACAAAGGGCCAGTTGGACCCCAGAGGTTCTTGCATTCAGCTCTTTGGGAAGCTAAGAAACAACACGCTCTGCACAGTGCTCTTACAGCCTACCGGGAACATCTCTTACAAAGACCTGTGAAACGCAGTTTCTTTGCAGGCCTGATCTGGCTGAAGTAGAACTTCTGCTCTGGGTGTGCTACATTGCCCTAGAGCTTGAAGGCACAAACTGCTGTCTTATTTCCAAAGGGTGAGTTGGGCCCCAAAGCATCTTGCTTCCAGCTCTTTGGGAAGCTAAGAAACAACTCGCTCTGCTCAGTGCTCTTACAGACTACCGGGAACATCTCTTACAAAGGCCTGTGAAACTCAGTTTCTTTACAGGCCGGATCTGGCTGAAGTAGAACTTCTGCTCTGGGTGTGCTACATTGCCCTAGAGCTGCAAGGCACAAAGTGCTTCTTCTTTCCAAAGGGCGAGGTGGGCCCCAGAGCATCTTGCTTCCAGCTCTTGGGGAAGCTAAGAAACAACTCGCTCTGCACAATGCTCTTACAGCCTACCGGGAACTTCTCTTACAAACGCCTGCGAAATGCAGTTTCTTTGCAGGCCTGATCTGGCTGAAGTAGAACTTCTGCTCAGGGTGTGCTACATTGCCCTAGAGCTGAAAGGCAAAAGGTGCAGTCTTCTTTCCAAAGGGCGAGTTAGGCCCCAAAGCATCTTGCTTCCAGTTCTTGGAAAGCTAAGAAAGAACACGCTCTGCACAGTGCTCTTACAGCCTACCGGGAACATCTCTTACAAAGGCCTGTGAAACGCAGTTTCTTTGCAGGCCTGATCTGGCTGAAGTTGAACTTCTGCTCTGGGTGTGCCACATTGGCCTACAGCTGCAAGGCAGAAACTGCCGTCTTTTTTCCAAAGGGCGAGCTGGGCCCCAAAGCATCTTGCCTCCAGCTGTTTGCGAAGCTTAATAACAACTCGCTCATCACCGTGCTCTTACATCCTACCTGGACATCTCTTACAAAGGCCTGTGAAACGCAGTTTCTTTGGAGGCCTGATCTGGCTGAAGTAGAACTTCAGCTCTGGGTGTGCTACATTGCCCTAGAGGTGCAAGGCACAAAGTGCTGTCTTCTTTACAAAGGGCGAGGTGGGCCCCAGGGCATCTTGCTTCCTGCTCTTTGGGAAGCTAAGAAACAACTCGGTCTGCACAGTGCTCTTACAGCCTACTGGGAACATCTCTTACAAAAGCCTGTGAAACGCAGTTTCTTTGCAGGCCTGATCTGGCTGAAGTAGAACTTCAGCTCTGCGTGTGCTACATTGCCCTAGAGCTGAAAGGAACAAAGTGCTGTCTTATTTCCAAAGGGCGAGTTGGGCCCCAAAGCATCTTCCTTCCAGCTCTTTCTGAAGCTAAGAAACAACACACTCTGCACAGTGCTCTTACAGCCTACCGGGAACATCTGTTACAAATGCCTGTGAAACGCAGTCTCCTTACAGGCCTGATCTGGCTGAAGTAGAACTTCTGCTCTGGGTGTGCTACATTGCCCTATAGCTGCAAGGCAGAAAGTGCAGTCTTTTTTCCAAAGGGCGAGTTGGGCCCCAAAGCATCTTGCTTCCAGCTCTTTGGGAAGCTAAGAAACAACTTGCTCAGCACAGTGCTCTTACAGCCTACCGGGAACATCTCTTACAAAGGCCTGTGAAACGCAGTTTCTTTGCAGGCCTGATCTGGCTGCAGTAGAACTTCTGATCTGGGTGTGCCACATTGGCCTAGATCTGCAAGGCAGAAAGTGCAGTCTTTTTTACAAAGGGCGAGCTGGGCCCCAAAGCATCTTGCTTCCAGCTCTTTGGGAAGCTTAATAACAACTCGCTCTGCACAGTGCTCTTACAGCCTACCGGGACATCTCTTACAAAGGCCTCTGAAACGCAGTTTCTTTGCAGGCCTCATGTGGCTGAAGTAGAACTTCTGCTCTGGGTGTGCTGCATTGCCCTAGAGATGCAAGGCACAAAGAGCAGTCTTATTTCCAAATTGCGACTTGGACCCGAGAGCGTCTTTCTTCCAGCTCTTTGCGAAGCTAAGAAACAACTCGCTCTGCACAGTGCTCTTACAGCCTACCGGGAACATCTCTTACAAAGGCCTGTGAAACGCAGTTTCTTTGGAGGCCTGATCTGGCTGAAGTAGAACTTCTGCTCTGGGTGTGCTACCTTGCCCTAGAGCTGAAAGGCACAACGTGCAGGCTTCGTTCCAAAGGGCGAGTTGGGCCCTAGAGCATCTTGCTTCCAGCTCTTTGGGAAGCGTAATAACATCTAGCTCTGCACAGTGCTCTTACAGCCTACTGGGACATCTTTGACAAAGGCCTGTGAAACGCAGTTTCTTTGCAGGCCTGATCTGGCTGAAGTAGAACTTCTCCTTTGGGTGTGCCACATTGGCCTAGATCTGCAAGGCAGAAAGTGCAGTCTTTTTTCCAAAGGGCGAGCTGGGCCCCAAAGCATCTTGCTTCCAGCTCTTTGGGAAGCTTAATAACAACTCGCTCTGAACAGTGCTCTTACAGCCTACCGGGACATCGCTTACAAAGGCCTGTGAAACGCAGTTTCTTTGCAGGCCTGATCTGGCTGAAGTAGAAATTCTGCTCTGGGTGTGATACATTGCACTAGAGCTGAAAGGAAAAACGTGCAGTCTTCTTTCCAAAGGGCCAGTTGGGCCCCAAAGCATCTTGCTTCCAGCTCTTGGGAAGCTAAGAAAGAACTCGCTCTGCACAGTTCTCTTACAGCCTACCAGGAACATCTGTTACAAAGGCCTGTGAAACGCAGTTTCTTTGCAGGCCTGACCTGGCTGAAGTAGAACTTCTGCTCTGGCTGTGCCACATTGGCCCAGAGCTGCAAGGCAGAAAGTGCAGTCTTTTTTCCAAAGTGCGAGGTGGGCCCCAAAGCATCTTGCTTCCAGCTCTTTGGGAAGCTTAATAACAACTCGCTCTGCACAGTGCTCTTACAGCCTACCGGGACATCTCCTACAAAGGCCTGTGAAACGCAATTTCTTTGCAGGCCTGATCAGGCTGAAGTAGAACTTCTGCTTTGGGTGTGCTACATTGCCCTAGAGCTGCAAGTTACAAAGTGCTGTCTTCTTTCCAAAGGGCGAGGTGGGCCCCAGAGCATCTTCCTTCCAGCTCCTTGGGAAGCTAAGAAACAACTCACTCTGCACAATGCTCTTACAGCCTACCGGGAACTTCTCTTACAAACGCCTGTGAAACGCAGTTTCTTTGCAGGCCTGATCTGGCTGAAGTAGAACTTCTGCTCAGGGTGTGCTACATTGGCCTAGAGCTAAAATGCAAAACGTGCAGTCTTCTTTCCAAAGGGCGAGTTGGGCCACAAAGCATGTTGCTTCCAGCTCTTTGCGAAGCTAAGAAAGAACTCGCTCTGCACAGTTCTCTTACAGCCTACCGGGAACATCTCTTACAAAGGCCTGTGAAACTCAGTTACTTTGCTGGCCTGATCTGGCTGAAGTAGAACTTCTGCTCTGGGTGTGCTACATTGCCCTAGAGCTGCAAGGCAGAAAGTGCAGTCTTTTTTCCAAAAGGGCGAGCTGGGCCCCAAAGCATCTTGCTTCCATCTCTTTGGGATGCTTAATAACAACTCGCTCTGCACAGTGCTCTTACAGCCTACTGCGACATCTCTTACAAAGGCCTGTGAAACGCAATTTCTTTGCAGGCCTGATCTGGCTGAAGTAGAACTTCTGCTCTGGATGTGCTACATTGCCCTAGAGCTGCAAGGCACAAAGTGCTGTCTTCTTTCCAAAGGGCGAGGTGGGCCCCAGAGCATCTTGCTTCCAGCTCTTTGGGAAGCTAAGAAACAACTCGCTCTGCACAATGCTCTTACAGCCTACCGGGAACTTCTCTTACAAACGCCTGTGAAACGCAGTTTCTTAGCAGGCATGATCGGCTGAAGTAGAACTTCTGCTCAGGGTGTGATACATTGCACTAGAGCTGAAAGGCAAAACGTGCAGTCTTCTTTCCAAAGGGCCAGTTGGGCCCCAAAGCATATTGCTTCCAGCTCTTGGGAAGCTAAGAAAGAACTCGCTCTGCACAGTTCTCTTACAGCCTACCAGGAACATCTGTTACAAAGGCCTGTGAAACGCAGTTTCTTTGCAGGCCTGACCTGGCTGAAGTAGAACTTCTGCTCTGGCTGTGCCACATTGGCCCAGAGCTGCAAGGCAGAAAGTGCAGTCTTTTTTCCAAAAGGGCGAGCTGGGCCCCAAAGCATCTTGCTTCCATCTCTTTGGGACGCTTAATAACAACTCTCTCTGCACAGTGCTCTTACAGCCTACTGGGACATCTCTTACAAAGGTCTGTGAAACGCAGTTTCTTTGTAGGCCTGATCTGGCTGAAGTAGAACTTCTGCTCTCGGTGTGCTACATTGCCCTAGAGCTTCAAGGCACATAGTGCTGTCTTCTTTCCAAAGGGCGAGTTGGGCCCCAAAGCATCTTGCTTCCAGCTCTTTGGGAAGCTAAGAAACAACTCGCTCTGCACAGTGCTCTTACAGCCTAGAGGGAACATCTCTTACAAAGGCCTGTGAAACCCAGTTCCTTTGCAGGCCTGATCTGGCTGAAGTAGAACTTCTGCTCTGGGTGTTCTACATTGCCCTAGAGCTGCAAGGCAGAAAGAGCAGTCTTTTTTCCAAAGGGCGAGTTGGGCCCCAAAGCATCCTGCTTCCAGCTCTTTGGGAAGCTTAATAACAACTCGCTCTGCACAGTGCTCTTACAGCCTACAAGGACATCTCCTACAAAGGCCTGTGAAACGCAGTTTCTTTGCAGGCCTGACCTGGCTGAAGTAGAACTTCTTCTCTGGGTGTGCCACATTGGCCTAGAGCTGCAAGGCAGAAAGTGCAGTCTTTTTTCCAAAGTGCGAGGTGGACCCCAAAGCATCTTGCTTCCAGCTCTTTGGGAGGCTTAATAACAACTCGCTCTGCAGAGTGCTCTTACAGCCTACTGGGACATGTCTTACAAAGGCCTGTGAAACGCAGTTTCTTTGCAGGCCTGATCTGGCTGAAGTAGAACTTCTGCTCTGGGTGTTCTACATTGCCCTAGAGCTGAAAGTCAAGACGTGCAGTCTTCTTTCCAAAGGGCAAGTTGGGGCAGAAACCACCTTGCTTCCAGCTCTTTGGGAAGCTAAGAAAGAACTCGCTCTGCACAGTGCTCTTACAGCCTACCGGGAACATCTCTTACAAAGGCCTGTGAAAAGCAGTTTCTTTGCAAGCCTGATCTGGCTGAAGTAGAACTTCTGCTCTTGGTATTCTACATTGCCCTAGAGCTGAAAGGCACAACGTGCAGTCTTCTTTCCAAAGGGCGAGTTGAACCACAAAGCCTTTTGCTTCCAGCTCTTTGGGAAGCTAAGAAACAACTCGCTCTGCACAGTGCTCTTACAGCCTACCAGGAACATCTCTTACAAAGGCCTGTGAAACGCAGCTTGTTTGCAGGCCTTATCTGGATGAAGTAGAACTTCTGCTCTGGGTGTGCTACCTTGCCCTAGAGCTGCAAGGCAGAAAGTGCTGTCTTTTTTCCAAAGGGCGAATTGGGCCCCAAAGCATCTTGCTTCCAGCTATTTGGGAAGCGTAATAACAACTCGCTCTGCACACTGCTCTTACAGCCTACAGGGACATCTCTGACAAAGGCCTGTGAAACGCAGTTTCTTTGCAGGCCTGATCTGGCTGAAGTAGAACTTCTGCTCTGGGTGTGCTACATTGCCCTAGAGCTGCAAGGAAGAAATTGGTGTCTTCTTTCCAAAGGGCGAGGTGGGACCCAGAGCATCTTGCTTCCAGCTCTTTGGGAAGCTAAGAAACAACTCGCTCTGACAGTGCTCTTACAGCCTACCGGGAACATCTCTTACAAAGGCCTGTGAAAAGCAGTTTGCTTGCAGGCCTGATCTGGCTGAAGTAGAACTTCTGCTCTGGGTATGCTACATTGCCCTAGAGCAGAAAGGCACAACGTGCAGTCTTCTTTCCAAAGGGCGATTTGGGCCACAAAGCCTTTTGCTTCCAGCTCTTTGGGAAGCTAAGAAACAACTCGCTCTGCACAGTGCTCTTACAGCCTACCGGGAACATCTCTTACAAAGGCCTGTGAAACGCAGTTTCTTTGCATACCTGATCTGGCTGAAGTAGAACTTCTGCTCTGGGTGTGCTACATTGCCCTAGAGCTGAAAGGCACAACGTGCAGTCTTCTTTCTAAAGGGCGAGTTGGGCCCCAAAGCATCTTGCTTCCAGCTGTTTGGGAACCTAAGAAAGAACTCGCTCTGCACAGTGCTCTTACAGCCTACCGGGAACATCTCTTACAAAGGCCTGTGAAAAGCAGTTTGTCTGCAGGCCTGATCTGGCTGAAGTAGAACTTCTGCTCTGGGTATGCTACATTGCCCTAGAGCAGAAAGGCACAACGTGCAGTCTTCTTTCCAAAGGGCGAGTTGGGCCACAAAGCCTTTTGCTTCCAGCTCTTTGGGAAGCTAAGAAACAACTCGCTCTGCACAGTGCTCTTACAGCCTACCGGGAACATCTCTTACAAAGTCCTGTGAAACGCAGTTTCTTTGCAGGCCTGATCTGGCTGAAGTAGAACTTCTGCTCTGGGTGTGCTACATTGCCCAGGAGCTTGAAGGAAGAAAGTGCTGTCTTATTTCCAAAGGGCGAGTTGGGCCCCAAAGCATCTTGCTTCCAGCTCTTTGCGAAGCTAAGAAACAACCCGCTCTGCACAGTGCTCTTGCAGCCTACCGGGACATCTCTTACAAAAGCCTGTGAAACGCAGTTTCTTTGCTGGCCTGATGTGTTTGAAGTAGAACTTCTGCTCTGGGTGTCCTACATTGCCCTGGAACTGCAAGACACAACGTGCAGGCTTCTTTCCAAAGGGCGAGTTGGGCCCCAAAGCATCTTGCTTCCAGCTCTTTGGGAAGCGTAATAACATCTAGCTCTGCACAGTGCTCTTACAGCCTACCGGGAACATCACTTACAAAGACTTGTGAAACGCAGTTTCTTTGCAGGCCTGATCTGGCTGATGTAGAACTTCTGCTCTGGGTGTGCTGCATTGCCCTACAGCAGAAAGGCAAAAAGTGCTGTCTTCTTTCCAAAGGGTGAGTAGGGCCTTAAAGCATCTTGCTTCCAGCCCTTTGGGAAGCTAAGTAACAACTCGCTCTGCAGAACTCTCTTAAAGCCAACCGGGAAAATCTCTTACAAAGGCCTGTGAAACCCAGTTTCTTTGCAGGCCTGATCTGGCTGAAGTAGAACTTCTGCTCTGGGTGTGCTACATTGACCTAGAGCTGAAAGGCAAATCGAGCAGTCTTCTTTCCACAGGGCGCGTTGGGCCCCAGAGCATCTCGCTTCCACCTCTTTGGGAAGCTAAGAAACAACTCGCTCTGCACAATGCTCTTACAGGCTACCAGGAACATCTCTTACAAAGGCCTGTGAAACGCAGTTTCTTTGCAGGCCTGATCTGGCTGAAGTAGAACTTCTGCTCTGGGTGTGCTACATTGCCCTAGAGCTGCAAGGAAGAAAGTGCAGTCTTTTTTCCAAAGGGCGAGTTGGGCACCAAAGCATCTTGCTTCCAGATCTTTTGGAAGCTTAACAACAACTCACTCTGCACAGTGCTCTTACAGCCTACCGGGAACATCTCTTACAAAGGCCTGTGAAACGCAGTTTCTTTGCAGGCCTGATATGGCTGAAGTAGAACTTCTGCTCTGGGTTTGCTGCATTGCCCTAGAGCTGCAAGGCACAAAGTGCTGTCTTGTTTTTAAAGAGTGAGCTGAGCCCCAGAGCATCTTGCTTCCAGGTCTTTGGGAAGCTAAGAAACACCCCGCTCTGCACAGTGCTCTTACACCCTACAGGGAACATCCCTTAGAAAGGCTTGTGACACGCAGTTTCTTTGCATGCCTGATCTGGCCGAAGTAGAACTTCTGCTCTGGGGGTGCTACTTTGCCCTAGAACTGCAAGGCACAAAGTGCTGTCATCTTTCCAAAGGGCGAGTTGGGACCAGGAGCATCTTGAATCCAGCTCTTTCGGAAGCTAAGAAACAACCCGCTCTGCACAGTGCTCTTACAGCCTACCGGGAACATCTCTTACAAAGTCCTGTGAAACGCATTTTCGTTGCAGGCCTGATCTGGCTGAAATATAACTTCTCCTCTGGGTGTGCTACCTTGCATTACAGCTGCAAGGAACAAAGTGCTGTCTTCTTTCCCTAGGGCGAGTTGGGCCCCAAAGCATCTTGCTTTCAGCTCTTTGGGAAGCTAAGAAACAACTCGCTCTGCACAGCGCTCTTACAGCCTACCGGGAACATCTCTTACAAAGGCCTGTGAAACACAGTTTCTTTGCAGGCCTTATCTGGCTGAAGTAGAACTTCTGCTCTGTGTGTGCTACATTGCCCTAGAGCTGCAAGGCACAAAGTGCAGTGTTGTTTCCAAAGGTCGAGTTGGGTCCCAAAGCATCTTGCTTACAGCCCTTTGGGAACGTAAGAAACAACTCGCACTGCACAGTGCTCTTACAGCCTACCGGGAACATCACTTCGAAAGGCTTGTGACACGCAGTTTCTTTGCAGGCCGGATCTGGCTGAAGTAGAACTTCTGCTCTGGGTGTGCTGCATTGCACTACAGCTGGAAGGCACAACGTGCAGTCTTCTTTACAAAGGGCGAGTTGGACCCCAAAGCATCTTGGTTACAGCTGTTTGTGAAGCTAACAAAGATCTCGCTCTGCACAGTGCTCTTACAGCCTACTGGGACCATAGCTTACAAGGCCTGTGAAACGCAGTTTCTTTGCAGGCCTGATCTGGCTGATGTAGAACTTCTGCTCTGGGTGTGCTGCATTGCCCTACAGCAGAAAGGCAAAGAGTGCTGTCTTCTTTCCAAAGGGGGAGTAGGGCCTCAAAGCATCTTGCTTCCAGCCCTTTGGGAAGCTAAGAAACAACTCGCTCTGCAGAACTCTCTTAAAGACAACCGGGAAAATCTCTTACAAAGGCCTGTGAAACGCAGTTTCTTTGCAGGCCTGATCTGGCTGAAGTAGAACTTCTGCTCTGGGTGTGCTACATTGCCCTAGCGCTGAAATGAAAATCGAGCAGTTTTCTTTCCACAGGGCGCGTTGGGCCCCAGAGCATCTCGCTTCCACCTCTTTGGGTAGCTAAGAAACAACTCGCTCTGCACCGTGCTCTTACGGCCTACCGGGAACATGTCTTACCAAGGCCTGTGAAACGCAGTTTCTTTGCAGGCCTGATCTGGCTGAAGTAGAACTTCTGCTCTGGGTGTGCTACATTGCCCTAGAGCTGCAAGGCAGAAAGTGCAGTCTTTTTTCCAAAGTTCGAGTTGGGCCCCAAAGCATCTTGCTTCCAGCTATTTGGGAAGCGTAATAACAACTCGCTCTGCACACTGCTCTTACAGCCTACAGGGACATCTCTAACAAAGGCCTGTGAAACGCAGTTTCTTTGCAGGCCTGATCTGGCTGAAGTAGAACTTCTGCTCTGGGTGTGCTACATTGCCCTAGCGCTGAAAGGCACAAAGTGCTTCTTCTTTCCAAAGTGCGAGTTGGGCCCCAAAGCATCTTGCATCCAGCTCTTTGGGAAGCGTAATAACATCTAGCTCTGCACAGTGCTCTTACAGCCTACCGTGATATCTCTGACAAAGGCCTGTGAAACGCAGTTTCTTTGCAGGCCTGATCTGGCTGAAGTAGAACTTCTGCTCTGGGTGTGCTACATTGCCCTAGAGCTGCAAGAGACAAAGTGCTGTCTTCTTTCCAAAGGGCGAGGTGGGCCCCAGAGCATCTTGCTTCCAGCTCTTTGGGAAGGTAAGAAACAACTCGCTCTGCACCGTGCTCTTACAGCCTACCGGGAACATCTCTTACAAAGGCCTGTGAAATGCAGTTTCTTTGCAGGCCTGATCTGGCTGAAGCAGAACTTCTGCTCTGGGTGTGCTACATTGCCCTAGAGCTTGAAGGCACAAAGTGCTGTCTTCTTTCCAAAGGGCGAGTTGGGTCCCAGAGGATCTTGCTTACAGCTCTTTGGGAAGCTAAGAAACAACTCGCTCTGCACAGTGCTCTTACAGCCTACCGGGAACATCTCTTACAAAGGCCTGTAAAATGCAGTTTCTTTGCAAGCCTGATCTGGCTGAAGTAGAACTTCTGCTATGGGTGTGCTACATTGCCCTAGCGCTGAAAGGCACAAAGTGCTTCTTCTTTCCAAAGGGCGAGTTGGGCCCCAAAGCATCTTGCTTCCAGGTCTTTGGGAAGCGTAATAACATCTAGCTCTGCACAGTGCTCTTACACCCTACCGTGACATCTCTGACAAAGGCCTGTGAAACGCAGTTTCTTTGCAGTCTTGATCTGGCTGAAGTAGAACTTCTTCTCTGGGTGTGCCACATTGGCCTAGAGCTCCAAGGCAGAAAGTGCAGTCTTTTTTCCAATGGGCCAGTTGTGCCCCAAAGCATCTTGCTTCCAGCTCTTTGGGAAGCGTAATAACATCTCGCTCTGCACAGTGCACTTACAGCCTACCGGGACATCTCTGACAAAGGCCTGTGAAACGCAGTTTATTTGCAGGCCTGATATGGCTGAAGTAGAACTTCTGCTCTGGGTGTGCTACATTGCCCTAGAGATTGAAGGAACAAAGGGCTGTCTTATTTCCCAAGGGCGAGTTGGGCCCCAAAGCATCTTGCTTCCAGCTCTTTGGGAAGCGTAATAACATCTCGCTCTGCACAGTGCTCTTACAGCCTACCGGGACACCTCTGACAAAGGCCTGTGAAACGCAATTTCTTTGCAGGCCTGATCTGGGTGAAGTAGAACTTCTGCTCTGGGTGTGCTACATTGCCCTAGACCTGCAAGTCACAAAGTGCTGTCTTCTTTGCAAAGGGCGAGGTGGTCCCCAGAGCATCTTTCTTCCAGCTGTTTGGGAAGTTAAGAAACAACTCGCTCTGCACTGTGCTCTTACAGCCTACCGGGAACAGCTCTTACAAAGGCCTGTGAGACGCAGTTTTTTTGCAGGCCTGATCTGGCTGAAGTAGAGCTTCTGCTCTGGGTGTGCTACATTGCCCTAGACCTAAAAGCCACAACGTGCTGTCTTCTTTCCAAAGGGCGAGTTGGGCCACAAAGCATCTTGCTTCAAGCTCTTTGGGAAGCTAAGAAACAACTCGCTCTGCACACTGCTCTTACAGCCTACCGCGACATCTCTTACAAAGGCGTGTGAAATGGCGTTTCTTTGCAGGCCTGATCTCGCTGAAGTAGAACTTCTGCTCTGGGTGTGCTACATTGCCCTAGGGCTGCAAGGCACAAAGTGCTGCCTTGTTTCCAAAGGGCGAGATGGGCCTCAAAGCATCTTGCTTCCAGCTCTTTGGGAAGCCAAGAAACAACTCGCTCTGCAGACCTCTCTTACAGCCAACCGGGAACATCTCTTACAAAGGCCTGTGAAACGCAGTTTCTTTGCAGGCCTTATCTGGCTGAAGTAGAACTTCTGCTGTGGGTGTGCTACATTGCCCTAGAGCTTCAAGGCACAGAGTGGTGTCTTCTTTCCAAAGGGCGAGGTGGGCCCCAGAGCATCTTGCTTCCAGCTCTTTGGGAAGCTAAGAAAGAACTCACTCTGCACAATGCTCTTACAGCCTACCGGGAACTTCTCCTACAAACGCCTGTGAAACGCAGTTTCTTTGCAGGCCTGATGTGGCTGAAGTAGAACTTCTGCTCAGGGTGGGCTACATTGCCCTAGAGCTGCAAGGCACAAAGTGCTGTCTTCTTTCCGAAGGGCGAAATGGGCCTCAAAGCATCTTGCTTCCAGCTCTTTGGGAAGCTAAGAAACAACTCGCTCTGCAGACCTCTCTTACAGCCAACCGGGAACATCTCTTACAAATGCCTGTGAAACGCAGTTTCTTTGCAGGCTTGATCTGGCTGAAGTAGAACTTCTGCTCCGGGTGTGCTACATTGCCCTAGAGCCGAAAGCAACAACGTCCAGGCTTCGTTCCAAAGGGCGAGTTGGGCTCCAAAGCATCTTTCTTACAGCTCCTTGGGAAGCTAAGAAACAACTCGCTCTGCACAGTGCTCTTACAGCCTACCAGGAACCTCTCCTACAAAGGCCTGTGAAAGGCAGTTTCTTTGCTGGCCTGATCTGGCTGAAGTAGAACTTCTGCTCTGGGTGTGCTGCACTGCCCTAGAGCTGAAAAGCACAACGTGCAGTGTTCTTTCCAAAGGGCGAGTTGGTCCCCAAACCATCTTTCTTCCAGCTGTTTGGGAAGTTAAGAAACTACTCGCTCTGCACTGTGCTCTTACAGCCTACCGGGAACAGCTCTTACAAAGGCCTGTGAGACGCAGTTTTTTTGCAGGCCTGATCTGGCTGAAGTAGAGCTTCTGCTCTGGGTGTGCTACATTGCCCTAGACCTAAAAGCCACAACGTGCTGTCTTCTTTCCAAAGGGCGAGTTGGGCCACAAGGATCTTGCTTCAAGCTCTTTGGGAAGCTAAGAAACAACTCGCTCTGCACACTGCTCTTACAGCCTACCGCGACATCTCTTACAAAGGCGTGTGAAATGGCGTTTCTTTGCAGGCCTGATCTCGCTGAAGTAGAACTTCTGCTCTGGGTGTGCTACATTGCCCTAGGGCTGCAAGGCACAAAGTGCTGCCTTGTTTCCAAAGGGCGAGATGGGCCTCAAAGCATCTTGCTTCCAGCTCTTTGGGAAGCCAAGAAACAACTCGCTCTGCAGACCTCTCTTACAGCCAACCGGGAACATCTCTTACAAAGGCCTGTGAAACGCAGTTTCTTTGCAGGCCTGAGCTGGCTGAAGTAGAACTTCTGCTCTGGGTGTGCTACATTGCCCTAGCGCTGAAAGGCACAAAGTGCTTCTTCTTTCCAAAGTGCGGGTTGTGCCCCAAAGCATCTTGCATCCAGCTCTTTGGGAAGCGTAATAACATCTAACTCTGCACAGTGCTCTTACAGCCTACCGTGATATCTCTGACAAAGGCCTGTGAAACGCAGTTTCTTTGCGGGCCTGATCTGGCTGAAGTAGAACTTCTGCTCAGGGTGTGCTACATTGCCCTAGAGCTGCAAGAGACAAAGTGCTGCCTTCTTTCCAAAGGGCGAGGTGGGCCCCAGAGCATCTTGCTTCCAGCTCTTTGGGAAGGTAAGAAACAACTCGCTCTGCACAGTGCTCTTACAGCCTACCGGGAACATCTCTTACAAAGGCCTGTGAAATGCAGTTTCTTTGCAGGCCTGATCTGGCTGAAGCAGAACTTCTGCTCTGGGTGTGACACATTGCCCTAGAGCTTGAAGGCACAAAGTGCTGTCTTCTTTCCAAAGGGCGAGTTGGGTCCCAGAGGATCTTGCTTACAGCTCTTTGGGAAGCTAAGAAACAACTCGCTCTGCACAGTGCTCTTACAACCTACCGGGAACATCTCTTACAAAGGCCTGTATAATGCAGTTTCTTTGCAAGCCTGATCTGGCTGAAGTAGAACTTCTGCTATGGGTGTGCTACATTGCCCTAGCGCTGAAAGGCACAAAGTGCTTCTTCTTTCCAAAGGGCGAGTTGGGCCCCAAAGCATCTTGCTTCCAGCTCTTTGGGAAGCGTAATAACATCTCGCTCTGCACAGTGCTCTTACAGCCTACCGGGACACCTCTGACAAAGGCCTGTGAAACGCAATTTCTTTGTAGGCCTGATCTGGGTGAAGTAGAACTTCTGCTCTGGGTGTGCTACATTGCCCTAGACCTGCAAGTCACAAAGTGCTGTCTTCTTTGCAAAGGGCGAGGTGGTCCCCAGAGCATCTTTCTTCCAGCTCTTTGGGAAGCTAAGAAACAACTCGCTCTGCACAACGCTCTTACAGCCTACCGGGAAGATCTCTTACAAACGCCTGTGAGACGCAGTTTCTTAGCAGGCCTGATCGGCTGAAGTAGAACTTCTGCTCTGGGTGTGCTGCACTGCCCTAGAGCTGAAAAGCACAACGTGCAGTGTTCTTTCCAAAGGGCGAGTTGGTCCCCAAACCATCTTTCTTCCAGCTGTTTGGGAAGTTAAGAAACAACTCGCTCTGCACTGTGCTCTTACAGCCTACCGGGAACAGCTCTTACAAAGGCCTGTGAGACGCAGTTTTTTTGCAGGCCTGATCTGGCTGAAGTAGAGCTTCTGCTCTGGGTGTGCTACATTGCCCTAGACCTAAAAGCCACAACGTGCTGTCTTCTTTCCAAAGGGCGAGTTGGGCCACAAATCATCTTGCTTCAAGCTCTTTGGGAAGCTAAGAAACAACTCGCTCTGCACACTGCTCTTACAGCCTACCGCGACATCTCTTACAAAGGCGTGTGAAATGGCGTTTCTTTGCAGGCCTGATCTCGCTGAAGTAGAACTTCTGCTCTGGGTGTGCTACATTGCCCTAGGGCTGCAAGGCACAAAGTGCTGCCTTGTTTCCAAAGGGCGAGATGGGCCTCAAAGCATCTTGCTTCCAGCTCTTTGGGAAGCCAAGAAACAACTCGCTCTGCAGACCTCTCTTACAGCCAACCGGGAACATCTCTTACAAAGGCCTGTGAAACGCAGTTTCTTTGCAGGCCTGATCTGGCTGAAGTAGAACTTCTGCTGTGGGTGTGCTACATTGCCCTAGAGCTGCAAGGCACAAAGTGCTGTGTTCTTTCCAAAGGGAGAGTTGGACCCAAAGCGTCTTGCTTCCAGCTCTTTGGGAAGCTAAATAACAACTCGCTCTGCACAGTGCTCTTACAGCCTACCGGGAACATCTCTTACAAAGGCCTGTGAAATGCAGTTTCTTTGCAGGCCTGATCTGGCTGAAGTAGAACTTCTGCTCTGGGTGTGCTACATTGCCCTAGAGCTGAATGGCAAAATGTGCAGTCTTCTTTCCAAAGGGCGACTTGGGCCCCAAAGCATCTTGCTTCCAACTCTTTGCGAAGCTAAGAAACAACTCGCTCTGCACAGTGCTCTTACAGCCTACCGGGAACCTCTCTTACAAAGGCCTGTGAAACGCAGTTTCTTTGCAGGCCTGATCTGGCTGAAGTAGAACTTCTGCTCTGGGTGTTCTACATTGCCCTAGAGCTGCAAGGCAGAAAGTGCAGTCTTTTTTCCAAAGGGCGAGTTGGGCCCCAAGCATCCTGCTTCCAGCTCTTTGGGAAGCTTAATAACAACGCGCTCTGCACAGTGCTCTTACAGCCTACAGGGACATCTCTTACAAAGGCCTGAGAAACGAAGTTTCTTTGCAGGCCTGATCTGGATGAAGTAGAACTTCTGTTCTGGGTGTGCTACATTGCCCTGGAGCTGCAAGGCACAAAGTGCTGTCTTCTTTCCAAAGGGCGAGTTGGGCCCCAGAGCATCTTTGTTCCAGCTCTTTGGGAAGCTAAGAAACAACTCACTCTGCACAATGCTCTTACAGCCTACCGGGAACTTCTCTTACAAACGCCTGTGAAACGCAGTTTCTTTGCATGCCTGATCTGGCTGAAGTAGAACTTCTGCTCAGGGTGTGCTAAATTGCCCTAGAGCTGAAAGGCAAAACGTGAAGGCTTCTTTCCAAAGGGCGAGTTGGGCCCAAAAGCATCTTGCTTCCAGCTCGATGCGTGGGTAAGAAAGAACTCGCTCTGCACAGTTCTCTTACAGCCTACCGGGAACATCTCTTACAAAGGCCTGTGAAACGCAGTTTCTTTGCAGGCCTGATCTGGCTGAAGTAGAACTTCTGCTCTGGGCATGCCACATTGGCCTACAGCTGCAAGGCAGAAAGTGCAGTCTTTTTTCCAAAGTGCGTGGTTGGCCCCAAAGCATCTTGCTTCCAGCTCTTTGGGAAGCTTAAAAACAACTCTCTCTGCACAGTGCTCTTACAGCCTACCGGGACATCTCTTACAAAGGCCTTTGAAATGCAGTTTCTTTGCAGGCCAGATCTGCCTGAAGTAGAACTTCTTCTCTGGGTGTGCTACATTGCCCTAGAACTGCAAGGCACAAAGTGCTGTCTTCTTTCCAAAGGGCGAGTTGGGCCCCAGATGATCTTGCTTCCAGCTCTTTGTGAAGCTAAGAAACAACTCGCTCTGCACAGTGCTCTTACAGCCTACCGGGAGCATCTCTTACAAAGGCCTGTGAAATGCAGTTTCTTTGCAGGCCTGATCTGGCTGAAGTAGAACTTCTGCTCTGGGTGTCCTGCATTGCCCTAGTGCTGCAAGGCACAATGTGCAGGCTTCTTTCCAAAGGGCGAGTTGGGCCCCAAATCATCTTGCTTCCAGCTCTTTGGGAAGCGTAATAACATCTCGCTCTGCACAGTGCTCTTACAGCCTACCGTGAGATCTCTGACAAAGGCCTGTGAAACGCAGTTTCTTTGCAGGCGTGATCTGGCTGAAGTAGAACTTCTGCTCTGGGTGTGCAACATTGCCATAGAGCTGCAAGGCACAACGTGCAGTCTTCTTTCCAAAGGGCGAGTTGGGCCCCAAAGCATCTTGCTTCCACCTCTTTGGGAAGCTAAGAAACAACTCGCTCTGAACAGTGCTCTTACAGCCTACCGGGAACATCTCTTACAAAGGCCTGTGAAACGCAGTTTCTTTGCAGGCATGATCTGGCTGAAGTAGAACTTCTGCTCTGGGTGTTCTACATTGCCCTAGAGCTGCAAGGCAGAAAGTGCAGTCTTTTTTCCAAAGGGCGAGTTGGGCCTCAAAGCATCCTGCTTCCAGCTCTTTGGGAAGCTTAATAACAACTCGCTATGCACAGTGCTCTTACAGCCTACCGGGACATCTCCTACAAAGGCCTGTGAAACGCAGTTTCTTTGCAGGCCTGATCTGGCTGAAGTAGAACTTCTGCTCTGGGTGTGCTACATTGCCCTAGAGCTGAAAGGCACAACGTGCAGTCTTCTTTCAAAAGGGCGAGTTGGGCCCCAAAGCATCTTTCTTCCAGCTTTTTGGGAACCTAAGAAAGAACTCGCTCTGCACAGTGCTCTTACAGCCTACCGGGAACATCTCTTACAAAGGCCTGTGAAAAGCAGTTTGTTTGCAGGCCTGATCTGGCTGAAGTAGAACTTCTGCTATGGGTATGCTAAATTGCCCTAGAGCAGAAAGGCACAACGTGCAGTCTTCTTTCCAAAGGGCGAGTTGGGCCACAAAGCCTTTTGCTTCCAGCTCTTTGGGAAGCTAAGAAACAACTCGCTCTGCACAGTGCTCTTACAGCCTAACGGGAGCATATCTTACAAAGGCCTGTGAAACGCAGTTTCTTTGCAGGCCTTATCTGGCTGAAGTAGAACTTCTGCTCTGGGTGTGCTACATTGCCCTAGAGCTTCAAGGCACAGAGTGGTGTCTTCTTTCCAAAGGGCGAGGTGGGCCCCAGAGCATCTTGCTTCCAGCTCTTTGGGAAGCTAAGAAAGAACTCACTCTGCACAATGCTCTTACAGCCTACCGGGAACTTCTCCTACAAACGCCTGTGAAACGCAGTTTCTTTGCAGGCCTGATGTGGCTGAAGTAGAACTTCTGCTCAGGGTGGGCTACATTGCCCTAGAGCTGCAAGGCACAAAGTGCTGTCTTCTTTCCGAAGGGCGAAATGGGCCTCAAAGCATCTTGCTTCCAGCTCTTTGGGAAGCTAAGAAACAACTCGCTCTGCAGACCTCTCTTACAGCCAACCGGGAACATCTCTTACAAATGCCTGTGAAACGCAGTTTCTTTGCAGGCTTGATCTGGCTGAAGTAGAACTTCTGCTCTGGGTGTGCTACATTGCCCTAGAGCCGAAAGCAACAACGTCCAGGCTTCGTTCCAAAGGGCGAGTTGGGCTCCAAAGCATCTTTCTTACAGCTCCTTGGGAAGCTAAGAAACAACTCGCTCTGCACAGTGCTCTTACAGCCTACCAGGAACCTCTCCTACAAAGGCCTGTGAAAGGCAGTTTCTTTGCTGGCCTGATCTGGCTGAAGTAGAACTTCTGCTCTGGGTGTGCTGCACTGCCCTAGAGCTGAAAAGCACAACGTGCAGTGTTCTTTCCAAAGGGCGAGTTGGTCCCCAAACCATCTTTCTTCCAGCTGTTTGGGAAGTTAAGAAACAACTCGCTCTGCACTGTGCTCTTACAGCCTACCGGGAACAGCTCTTACAAAGGCCTGTGAGACGCAGTTTATTTGCAGGCCTGATCTGGCTGAAGTAGAGCTTCTGCTCTGGGTGTGCTACATTGCCCTAGACCTAAAAGCCACAACGTGCTGTCTTCTTTCCAAAGGGCGAGTTGGGCCACAAGGATCTTGCTTCAAGCTCTTTGGGAAGCTAAGAAACAACTCGCTCTGCACACTGCTCTTACAGCCTACCGCGACATCTCTTACAAAGGCGTGTGAAATGGCGTTTCTTTGCAGGCCTGATCTCGCTGAAGTAGAACTTCTGCTCTGGGTGTGCTACATTGCCCTAGGGCTGCAAGGCACAAAGTGCTGCCTTGTTTCCAAAGGGCGAGATGGGCCTCAAAGCATCTTGCTTCCAGCTCTTTGGGAAGCCAAGAAACAACTCGCTCTGCAGACCTCTCTTACAGCCAACCGGGAACATCTCTTACAAAGGCCTGTGAAACGCAGTTTCTTTGCAGGCCTGATCTGGCTGAAGTAGAACTTCTGCTGTGGGTGTGCTACATTGCCCTAGAGCTGCAAGGCACAAAGTACTGTGTTCTTTCCAAAGGGAGAGTTGGACCCAAAGCGTCTTGCTTCCAGCTCTTTGGGAAGCTAAATAACAACTCGCTCTGCACAGTGCTCTTACAGCCTACCGGGAACATCTCTTACAAAGGCCTGTGAAATGCAGTTTCTTTGCAGGCCTGATCTGGCTGAAGTAGAACTTCTGCTCTGGGTGTGCTACATTGCCCTAGAGCTGAATGGCAAAATGTGCAGTCTTCTTTCCAAAGGGCGACTTGGGCCCCAAAGCATCTTGCTTCCAACTCTTTGCGAAGCTAAGAAACAACTCGCTCTGCACAGTGCTCTTACAGCCTACCGGGAACATCTCTTACAAAGGCCTGTGAAACGCAGTTTCTTTGCAGGCCTGATCTGGCTGAAGTAGAACTTCTGCTCTGGGCGTGCGACATTGGCCTACAGCTGCAAGGCAGAAAGTGCAGTCTTTTTTCCAAAGTGCGTGGTGGGCCCCAAAGCATCTTGCTTCCAGCTCTTTGGGAAGCTTAAAAACAACTCTCTCTGCACAGTGCTCTTACAGCCTACCGGGACATCTCTTACAAAGGCCTTTGAAATGCAGTTTCTTTGCAGGCCAGATCTGCCTGAAGTAGAACTTCTTCTCTGGGTGTGCTACATTGCCCTAGAACTGCAAGGCACAAAGTGCTGTCTTCTTTCCAAAGGGCGAGTTGGGCCCCAGATGATCTTGCTTCCAGCTCTTTGTGAAGCTAAGAAACAACTCGCTCTGCACAGTGCTCTTACAACCTACCGGGAACATCTCTTACAAAGGCCTGTGAAATGCAGTTTCTTTGCAGGCCTGATCTGGCTGAAGTAGAACTTCTGCTCTCGGTGTCCTACATTGCCCTAGTGCTGCAAGGCACAACGTGCAGGCTTCTTTCCAAAGGGCGAGTTGGGCCCCAAATCTTCTTGCTTCCAGCTCTTTGGGAAGCGTAATAACATCTCGCTCTGCACAGTGCTCTTACAGCCTACCGTGAGATCTCTGACAAAGGCCTGTGAAACGCAGTTTCTTTGCAGGCGTGATCTGGCTGAAGTAGAACTTATGCTCTGGGTATGCTACATTGCCCTAGAGCTGAAAGGCACAACGTGCCATCTTGTTTACAAAGGGCGAGTTGTGCCCCAAAGCCTCTTGCTTCCAGCTGTTTGGGAAGCTAAGAAACAACTCGCTCTGCACAGTGCTCCTACAGCCTAACGGGAACATCTCTTACTAAGGCCTGTGAAACGCAGTTTCTTTGCAGGCCTGATCTGGCTGAAGTAGAACTTCTGCTCTGGGTGTGCTACATTGCCCTAGAGCTGCAAGGCACAAAGTGGTGTCTTCTTTCCAAAGGGCGAGGTGGGCCCCAGAGCATCTTGCTTCCAGCTCTTTGGGAAGCTAAGAAAGAACTCACTCTGCACAATGCTCTTACAGCCTACCGGGAACTTCTCTTACAAACGCCTGTGAAACGCAGTTTCTTTGCATGCCTGATCTGGCTGAAGTAGAACTTCTGCTCAGGGTGTGCTAAATTGCCCTAGAGCTGAAAGGCAAAACGTGAAGGCTTCTTTCCAAAGGGCGAGTTGGGCCCAAAAGCATCTTGCTGCCAGCTCGATGCGTGGGTAAGAAAGAACTCGCTCTGCACAGTTCTCTTACAGCCTACCGGGAACATCTCTTACAAAGGCCTGTGAAACGCAGTTTCTTTGCAGGCCTGATCTGGCTGAAGTAGAACTTCTGCTCTGGGCGTGCCACATTGGCCTACAGCTGCAAGGCAGAAAGTGCAGTATTTTTTCCAAAGTGCGTGGTGGGCCCCAAAGCATCTTGCTTCCAGCTCTTTGGGAAGCTTAAAAACAACTCTCTCTGCACAGTGCTCTTACAGCCTACCGGGACATCTCTTACAAAGGCCTTTGAAATGCAGTTTCTTTGCAGGCCAGATCTGCCTGAAGTAGAACTTCTTCTCTGGGTGTGCTACATTGCCCTAGAACTGCAAGGCACAAAGTGCTGTCTTCTTTCCAAAGGGCGAGTTGGGCCCAGGTGATCTTGCTTCCAGCTCTTTGTGAAGCTAAGAAACAACTCGCTCTGCACAGTGCTCTTACAACCTACCGGGAACATCTCTTACAAAGGCCTGTGAAATGCAGTTTCTTTGCAGGCCTGATCTGGCTGAAGTAGAACTTCTGCTCTGGGTGTCCTACATTGCCCTAGTGCTGCAAGGCACAATGTGCAGGCTTCTTTCCAAAGGGCGAGTTGGGCCCCAAATCATCTTGCTTCCAGCTCTTTGGGAAGCGTAATAACATCTCGCTCTGCACAGTGCTCTTACAGCCTACCGTGAGATCTCTGACAAAGGCCTGTGAAACGCAGTTTCTTTGCAGGCGTGATCTGGCTGAAGTAGAACTTCTGCTCTGGGTGTGCAACATTGCCCTAGAGCTGCAAGGCACAACGTGCAGTCTTCTTTCCAAAGGGCGAGTTGGGCCCCAAAGCATCTTGCTTCCACCTCTTTGGGAAGCTAAGAAACAACTCGCTCTGAACAGTGCTCTTACAGCCTACCGGGAACATCTCTTACAAAGGCCTGTGAAACGCAGTTTCTTTGCAGGCATGATCTGGCTGAAGTAGAACTTCTGCTCTGGGTGTTCTACATTGCCCTAGAGCTGCAAGGCAGAAAGTGCAGTCTTTTTTCCAAAGGGCGAGTTGGGCCTCAAAGCATCCTGCTTCCAGCTCTTTGGGAAGCTTAATAACAACTCGCTCTGCACAGTGCTCTTACAGCCTACCGGGACATCTCCTACAAAGGCCTGTGAAACGCAGTTTCTTTGCAGGCCTGATCTGGCTGAAGTAGAACTTCTGCTCTGGGTGTGCTACATTGCCCTAGAGCTGAAAGGCACAACGTGCAGTCTTCTTTCAAAAGGGCGAGTTGGGCCCCAAAGCATCTTTCTTCCAGCTTTTTGGGAACCTAAGAAAGAACTCGCTCTGCACAGTGCTCTTACAGCCTACCGGGAACATCTCTTACAAAGGCCTGTGAAAAGCAGTTTGTTTGCAGGCCTGATCTGGCTGAAGTAGAACTTCTGCTCTGGGTATGCTAAATTGCCCTAGAGCAGAAAGGCACAACGTGCAGTCTTCTTTCCAAAGGGCGAGTTGGGCCACAAAGCCTTTTGCTTCCAGCTCTTTGGGAAGCTAAGAAACAACTCGCTCTGCACAGTGCTCTTACAGCCTAACGGGAGCATATCTTACAAAGGCCTGTGAAACGCAGTTTCTTTGCAGGCCTTATCTGGCTGAAGTAGAACTTCTGCTCTGGGTGTGCTACATTGCCCTAGAGCTTCAAGGCACAGAGTGGTGTCTTCTTTCCAAAGGGCGAGGTGGGCCCCAGAGCATCTTGCTTCCAGCTCTTTGGGAAGCTAAGAAAGAACTCACTCTGCACAATGCTCTTACAGCCTACCGGGAACTTCTCCTACAAACGCCTGTGAAACGCAGTTTCTTTGCAGGCCTGATGTGGCTGAAGTAGAACTTCTGCTCAGGGTGGGCTACATTGCCCTAGAGCTGCAAGGCACAAAGTGCTGTCTTCTTTCCGAAGGGCGAAATGGGCCTCAAAGCATCTTGCTTCCAGCTCTTTGGGAAGCTAAGAAACAACTCGCTCTGCAGACCTCTCTTACAGCCAACCGGGAACATCTCTTACAAATGCCTGTGAAACGCAGTTTCTTTGCAGGCTTGATCTGGCTGAAGTAGAACTTCTGCTCTGGGTGTGCTACATTGCCCTAGAGCCGAAAGCAACAACGTCCAGGCTTCGTTCCAAAGGGCGAGTTGGGCTCCAAAGCATCTTTCTTACAGCTCCTTGGGAAGCTAAGAAACAACTCGCTCTGCACAGTGCTCTTACAGCCTACCAGGAACCTCTCCTACAAAGGCCTGTGAAAGGCAGTTTCTTTGCTGGCCTGATCTGGCTGAAGTAGAACTTCTGCTCTGGGTGTGCTGCACTGCCCTAGAGCTGAAAAGCACAACGTGCAGTGTTCTTTCCAAAGGGCGAGTTGGTCCCCAAACCATCTTTCTTCCAGCTTTTTGGGAAGTTAAGAAACAACTCGCTCTGCACTGTGCTCTTACAGCCTACCGGGAACAGCTCTTACAAAGGCCTGTGAGACGCAGTTTTTTTGCAGGCCTGATCTGGCTGAAGTAGAGCTTCTGCTCTGGGTGTGCTACATTGCCCTAGACCTAAAAGCCACAACGTGCTGTCTTCTTTCCAAAGGGCGAGTTGGGCCACAAGGATCTTGCTTCAAGCTCTTTGGGAAGCTAAGAAACAACTCGCTCTGCACACTGCTCTTACAGCCTACCGCGACATCTCTTACAAAGGCGTGTGAAATGGCGTTTCTTTGCAGGCCTGATCTCGCTGAAGTAGAACTTCTGCTCTGGGTGTGCTACATTGCCCTAGGGCTGCAAGGCACAAAGTGCTGCCTTGTTTCCAAAGGGCGAGATGGGCCTCAAAGCATCTTGCTTCCAGCTCTTTGGGAAGCCAAGAAACAACTCGCTCTGCAGACCTCTCTTACAGCCAACCGGGAACATCTCTTACAAAGGCCTGTGAAACGCAGTTTCTTTGCAGGCCTGATCTGGCTGAAGTAGAACTTCTGCTGTGGGTGTGCTACATTGCCCTAGAGCTGCAAGGCACAAAGTGCTGTGTTCTTTCCAAAGGGAGAGTTGGACCCAAAGCGTCTTGCTTCCAGCTCTTTGGGAAGCTAAATAACAACTCGCTCTGCACAGTGCTCTTACAGCCTACCGGGAACATCTCTTACAAAGGCCTGTGAAATGCAGTTTCTTTGCAGGCCTGATCTGGCTGAAGTAGAACTTCTGCTCTGGGTGTGCTACATTGCCCTAGAGCTGAATGGCAAAATGTGCAGTCTTCTTTCCAAAGGGCGACTTGGGCCCCAAAGCATCTTGCTTCCAACTCTTTGCGAAGCTAAGAAACAACTCGCTCTGCACAGTGCTCTTACAGCCTACCGGGAACATCTCTTACAAAGGCCTGTGAAACGCAGTTTCTTTGCAGGCCTGATCTGGCTGAAGTAGAACTTCTGCTCTGGGCGTGCCACATTGGCCTACAGCTGCAAGGCAGAAAGTGCAGTCTTTTTTCCAAAGTGAGTGGTGGGCCCCAAAGCATCTTGCTTCCAGCTCTTTGGGAAGCTTAAAAACAACTCTCTCTGCACAGTGCTCTTACAGCCTACCGGGACATCTCTTACAAAGGCCTTTGAAATGCAGTTTCTTTGCAGGCCAGATCTGCCTGAAGTAGAACTTCTTCTCTGGGTGTGCTACATTGCCCTAGAACTGCAAGGCACAAAGTGCTGTCTTCTTTCCAAAGGGCGAGTTGGGCCCCAGATGATCTTGCTTCCAGCTCTTTGTGAAGCTAAGAAACAACTCGCTCTGCACAGTGCTCTTACAACCTACCGGGAACATCTCTTACAAAGGCCTGTGAAATGCAGTTTCTTTGCAGGCCTGATCTGGCTGAAGTAGAACTTCTGCTCTCGGTGTCCTACATTGCCCTAGTGCTGCAAGGCACAACGTGCAGGCTTCTTTCCAAAGGGCGAGTTGGGCCCCAAATCTTCTTGCTTCCAGCTCTTTGGGAAGCGTAATAACATCTCGCTCTGCACAGTGCTCTTACAGCCTACCGTGAGATCTCTGACAAAGGCCTGTGAAACGCAGTTTCTTTGCAGGCGTGATCTGGCTGAAGTAGAACTTATGCTCTGGGTATGCTACATTGCCCTAGAGCTGAAAGGCACAACGTGCCATCTTGTTTACAAAGGGCGAGTTGTGCCCCAAAGCCTCTTGCTTCCAGCTGTTTGGGAAGCTAAGAAACAACTCGCTCTGCACAGTGCTCCTACAGCCTAACGGGAACATCTCTTACTAAGGCCTGTGAAACGCAGTTTCTTTGCAGGCCTGATCTGGCTGAAGTAGAACTTCTGCTCTGGGTGTGCTACATTGCCCTAGAGCTGCAAATCACAAAGTGGTGTCTTCTTTCCAAAGGGCGAGGTGGGCCCCAGAGCATCTTGCTTCCAGCTCTTTGGGAAGCTAAGAAAGAACTCACTCTGCACAATGCTCTTACAGCCTACCGGGAACTTCTCCTACAAACGCCTGTGAAACGCAGTTTCTTTGCAGGCCTGATGTGGCTGAAGTAGAACTTCTTCTCAGGGTGGGCTACATTGCCCTAGAGCTGAAAGGCAAAACGTGCAATCTCCTTTCCAAAGGGCGATATGGGCGACAAAGCATCTTGCTTTCAGCTCTTTGCGAAGCTAAGAAAGAACTCGGTCTGCACAGTTCTCTTACAGCCTACCGGGAACATCTCTTACAAAGGCCTGTGAAACGCAGTTTCTTTGCAGGCCTGATCTGGCTGAAGTAGAACTTCTGCTCTGGGTGTGCTACATTGCCCTAGCGCTGAAAGGCACAAAGTGCTTCTTCTTTCCAAAAGGCGAGTTGGGCCCCAAAGCATCTTGCTTCCAGCTCTTTGGGAAGCGTAATAACATCTAGCTCTGCACAACGCTCTTACAGCCTACCGGGACATCTCTGACAAAGGCCTGTGAAACCCAATTTCTTTGCAGGCCTGATCTGGCTGAAGTAGAACTTCTGCTCTGGGTGTGCTACATTGCCCTAGAGCTGCAAGAGACAAAGTGCTGTCTTCTTTCCAAAGGGCGAGGTGGGCCCCAGAGCATCTTGCTTCCAGCTCTTTGGGAAGGTAAGAAACAACTCACTCTGCACAGTGCTCTTACAGCCTACCGGGAACATCTCTTACAAAGGCCTGTGAAATGCAGTTTCTTTGCAGGCCTGATCTGGCTGAAGCAGAACTTCTGCTCTGGGTGTGCTACATTGCCCTAGAGCTTGAAGGCACAAAGTGCTGTCTTCTTTCCAAAGGGCGAGTTGGGCCCCAGAGCATCTTGCTTCCAGCTCTTTGGGAAGGTAAGAAACAACTCGCTCTGCACAGTGCTCTTACAGCCTACCGGGAACATCTCTTACAAAGGCCTGTGAAATGCAGTTTCTTTGCAGGCCTGATCTGGCTGAAGTAGAACTTCTGCTATGGGTGTGCTACATTGCCCTAGCGCTGAAAGGCACAAAGTGCTTCTTCTTTCCAAAGGGCGAGTTGGGCCCCAAAGCATCTTGCTTCCAGCTCTTTGGGAAGCGTAATAACATCTAGCACTGCACAGTGCTCTTAAAGCCTACCGTGACATCTCTGACAGAGGCCTGTGAAACGCAGTTTCTTTGCAGTCTTGATCTGGCTGAAGTAGAACTTCTTCTCTGGGTGTGCCACATTGGCCTAGAGCTGCAAGGCAGAAAGTGCAGTCTTTTTTCCAAAGGGCGAGTTGGGCCCCAAAGCATCTTGCTTCCAGCTCTTTGTGAAGCGTAATAACATCTCGCTCTGCACTGTGCACTTACAGCCTACGGGGGCATCTCTGACAAAGGCCTGTGAAACGCAGTTTCTTTGCAGGCCTGATGTGGCTGAAGTAGAACTTCTGCTCAGGGTGTGCTACATTGTCCTAGAGCTGAAAGGCAAAACGTGCAATCTTCTTTCCAAAGGGCGATATGGGCGACAAAGCATCTTGCTTCCAGCTCTTTGCGAAGCTAAGAAAGAACTCGCTCTGCACAGTTCTCTTACAGCCTACCGGGAACATCGCTTACAAAGACCTGTGAAATGCAGTTTCTTTGCAGGCCTGATCTGGCTGAAGTAGAACTTCTGCTCTGGGTGTCCTACATTGCCCTAGTGCTGCAAGGCACAACGTGCAGGCTTCTTTCCAAAGGGCGAGTTGCGCCCCAAAGCATCTTGCTTCCAGCTCTTTGGGAAGCGTAATAACATCTCGCTCTGCACAGTGCTCTTACAGCCTACCGTGACATCTCTGACAAAGGCCTGTGAAACGCAGTTTCTTTGCAGGCCTGATCTGGCTGAAGTAGAACTTCTGCTCTGGGTGTGCTACATTGCCCTAGAGCTGAAAGGCACAACGTGCCATCTTGTTTACAAAGGGCGAGTTGTGCCCCAAAGCCTCTTGCTTCCAGCTGTTTGGGAAGCTAAGAAACAACTCGCTCTGCACAGTGCTCCTACAGCCTAACGGGAACATCTCTTACAAAGGCCTGTGAAACGCAGTTTCTTTGCAGGCCTGATCTGGCTGAAGTAGAACTTCTGCTCTGGGTGTGCTACATTGCCCTAGAGCTGCAAGGCACAAAGTGGTGTCTTCTTTCCAAAGGGCGAGGTGGGCCCCAGAGCATCTTGCTTCCAGCTCTTTGGGAAGCTAAGAAAGAACTCACTCTGCACAATGCTCTTACAGCCTACCGGGAACTTCTCCTACAAACGCCTGTGAAACGCAGTTTCTTTGCAGGCCTGATGTGGCTGAAGTAGAACTTCTTCTCAGGGTGGGCTACATTGCCCTAGAGCTGAAAGGCAAAACGTGCAATCTCCTTTCCAAAGGGCGATATGGGCGACAAAGCATCTTGCTTTCAGCTCTTTGCGAAGCTAAGAAAGAACTCGGTCTGCACAGTTCTCTTACAGCCTACCGGGAACATCTCTTACAAAGGCCTGTGAAACGCAGTTTCTTTGCAGGCCTGATCTGGCTGAAGTAGAACTTCTGCTCTGGGTGTGCTACATTGCCCTAGCGCCGAAAGGCACAAAGTGCTTCTTCTTTCCAAAAGGCGAGTTGGGCCCCAAAGCATCTTGCTTCCAGCTCTTTGGGAAGCGTAATAACATCTAGCTCTGCACAGTGCTCTTACAGCCTACCGGGACATCTCTGACAAAGGCCTGTGAAACCCAATTTCTTTGCAGGCCTGATCTGGCTGAAGTAGAACTTCTGCTCTGGGTGTGCTACATTGCCCTAGAGCTGCAAGAGACAAAGTGCTGTCTTCTTTCCAAAGGGCGAGGTGGGCCCCAGAGCATCTTGCTTCCAGCTCTTTGGGAAGGTAAGAAACAACTCGCTCTGCACAGTGCTCTTACAGCCTACCGGGAACATCTCTTACAAAGGCCTGTGAAATGCAGTTTCTTTGCAGGCCTGATCTGGCTGAAGCAGAACTTCTGCTCTGGGTGTGCTACATTGCCCTGGAGCTTGAAGGCACAAAGTGCTGTCTTCTTTCCAAAGGGCGAGTTTGGCACCAGAGCATCTTGCTTCCAGCTCTTTGGGAAGGTAAGAAACAACTCGCTCTGCACAGTGCTCTTACAGCCTACCGGGAACATCTCTTACAAAGGCCTGTGAAATGCAGTTTCTTTGCAGGCCTGATCCGGCTGAAGTAGAACTTCTGCTATAGGTGTGCTACATTGCCCTAGCGCTGAAAGGCACAAAGTGCTTCTTCTTTCCAAAGGGCGAGTTGGGCCCCAAAGCATCTTGCTTCCAGCTCTTTGGGAAGCGTAATAACATCTAGCTCTGCACAGTGCTCTTAATGCCTACCGTGACATCTCTGACAGAGGCCTGTGAAACGCAGTTTCTTTGCAGTCTTGATCTGGCTGAAGTAGAACTTCTTCTCTGGGTGTGCCACATTGGCCTAGAGCTGCAAGGCAGAAAGTGCAGTCTTTTTTCCAAAGGGCGAGTTGGGCCCCAAAGCATCTTGCTTCCAGCTCTTTGTGAAGCGTAATAACATCTCGCTCTGCACTGTGCACTTACAGCCTACGGGGACATCTCTGACAAAGGCCTGTGAAACGCAGTTTCTTTGCAGGCATGATCTGGCTGAAGTAGAACTTCTGCTCAGGGTGTGCTATATTGTCCTAGAACTGAAAGGCAAAACGTGCAATCTTCTTTCCAAAGGGCGATATGGGCGACAAAGCATCTTGCTTCCAGCTCTTTGCGAAGCTAAGAAAGAACTCGCTCTGCACAGTTCTCTTACAGCCTACCGGGAACATCGCTTACAAAGGCCTGTGAAATGCAGTTTCTTTGCAGGCCTGATCTGGCTGAAGTAGAACTTCTGCTCTGGGTGTCCTACATTGCCCTAGTGCTGCAAGGCACAACGTGCAGGCTTTTTTCCAAAGGGCGAGTTGTGCCCCAAAGCATCTTGCTTCCAGCTCTTTGGGAAGTGTAATAACATCTCGCTCTGCACAGTGCTCTTACAGCCTACCGTGACATCTCTGACAAAGGCCTGTGAAACGCAGTTTCTTTGCAGGCCTGATCTGGCTGAAGTAGAACTTCTGCTCTGGGTGTGCTACATTGCCCTAGAGCTGAAAGGCACAACGTGCCATCTTGTTTACAAAGGGCGAGTTGTGCCCCAAAGCCTCTTGCTTCCAGCTGTTTGGGAAGCTAAGAAACAACTCGCACTGCACAGTGTTCTTACAGCCTACCGGGAACATCCCTTAGAAAGGCTTGTGACACGCAGTTTCTTTGCATGCCTTACCTGGTTGAAGTAGAACTTCTGCTCTGGGTATGCTACATTGCCCTAGAGCTGAAAAGCACACCGTGCAGTCTTCTTTCCAAAGGGCGAATTGGGACACAAAGCATCTTGCTTCCAGCTCTTTGGGAAGCTAGGAAACAGCTCGCTCTGCACACTGCTCTTACAGCCTACCGGGACATCTCTTACAAAGGCCTGTGAAACGCAGTTTCTTTGCAGGCCTGATCTGGCTGAAGCAGAACTTCTGCTCTGGGTGTGCTACAATGCCCTAGAGCTGCAAGGCACAAAGTGCTGTCTTCTTTCCAAAGGGCGAGTTGGGCCCCAGAGCATCTTGCTTCCAGCTCTTTGGGAAGCTTAATAACAACTCGCTCTGCACAGTGCTCTTACAGCCTACTGGGAACATCTCTTACAAAGGCCTGTGAAACCGTTTCTTTGCAGGCCTGATCTGGCTGAAGTAGAACTTCTGCTCTGGGGGTGATACATTGCCCTAGAGCTGAAAGGGAAAAACTGCTGTCTTCTTTCCAAAGGGCGAGTTGGGCCTCAAAGAATCTATTTCCAGCTCTTTTAGAAGCTAAGAAACAACTCGCTGTGCAGACCTCTCTTACAGCCAACCGTTAACATCTCTTACAAAGGCCTGAAAAATGCAATTTCTTTGCAGTCCTGAACTGGCTGAAGTAGAACTTCTGCTCTGGGTGTGCTACATTGCCCTAGAGCTGCAAGGCACAAAGTGAAGTCTTCTTTCCAAGGGCGACTTGGGCCCCAAAGCATCTTGCTTCCAGCTCTTTGGGAAGCTTAATAACAACTCACTCTGCATAGTGCTCTTACAGCCTACCGGGACATCTCTTACAAAGGCCTGTGAAACGCAGTTCATTTGAAGGCCTGATCTGGCTGAAGAAGAACTTCTGCTCTTGGTGTGCTAGATTGCCCTACAGCTGAAAGGCACAACGTGCAGTCTTCTTTCCGGAGGGCTAGTTGGTCCCCAAAGCATCTTGCTTCCAGCTCTTAGGGAAGCTAAGAAACAACTCGCACTGCACAGTGTTCTTACAGCCTACCGGAAACATCCCTTAGAAAGGCTTGTGACACGCAGTTTCTTTGCATGCCTTACCTGGTTGAAGTAGAACTTCTGCTCTGGGTATGCTACATTGCCCTAGAGCTGAAAAGCAAAACGTGCAGTCTTCTTTCCAAAGGGTGAATTGGGACCCAAAGCATCTTGCTTCCAGCTCTTTGGGAAGCTAGGAAACAACTCGCTCTGCACACTGCTCTTAAAGCCTAGCGGGACATCTCTTACAAAGGCCTGTGAAATGCAGTTTCTTTGCAGGCCTGATCTGGCTGAAGCAGAACTTCTGCTCTGGGTGTGCTACAATGCCCTAGACCTGCAAGGCACAAAGTGCTGTCTTCTTTCCAAAGGGCGAGTTGGGCCCCAGAGCATCTTGCTTCCAGCTCTTTGGGAAGCTTAAAAACAACTCGCTCTGCACAGTGCTCTTACAGCCTACTGGGAACATCTCTTACAAAGGCCTGTGAAACGCAGTTTCTTTGCAGGCCTGATCTGGCTGAAGTAGAACTTCTGCTCTGGGGGTGCTACATTGCCCTAGAGCTGAAAAGGAAATAGTGCTGTCTTCTTTCCAAAGGGCGAGTTGGGCCTCAAAGCATCTATTTCCAGCTCTTTTAGAAGCTAAGAAACAACTCGCTCTGCAGACCTCTCTTACCGCCAACCGGGAACATCTCTTACAAAGGCCTGAAAAATGCAATTTCTTTGCAGGCCTGATCTGGCTGAAGTAGAACTTCTGCTCTGGGTGTGCTACATTGACCTAGAACTGCAAGGCACAACGTGCTGTCTCCTTTCCAAAGGGAGAGTTGGGCCTAAAAGCATCTTGCTTCCAGCTCTTTGGGAAGCTAAGATACAACTCGCTCTGCAGACATCTCTTACAGTTAACCGGGAACATCTCTTACAAAGGCCTGTGAAACGCAGTTTCTTTGCAGGCCTGATCTGGCTGAAGTAGAACTTCTGCTCTGGGTGTGCTACATTGCCCTAGAGCTGAAAGGCAAGACGTGCAGTCTTCTTTCAAAGGGCAAGTTGGGCCAGAAACCATCTTGCTTCCAGCTCTTTGGGAAGCTAAGAAAGAACTCGCTATGCACAGTGCTCTTACAGCCTACCGGGAACATCTCTTACAAAGGCCTGTGAAACGCAGTTTCTTTGCAGGCCTGATCTGGCTGAAGTAGAACTTCTGCTCTTGGTATTATACATTGCCCTAGAGCTGAAAGGCACAACGTGCAGTCTTCTTTCCAAAGGGCGAGTTGGGCCACAATGCCTTTTGCTTCCAGCTCTTTGGGAAGCTAAGAAACAACTCGCTCTGCACAGTGCTCTTACAGCCTACTGGGAACAACTCTTACAAAGGCCTGTGAAACGCAGTTTGGTTGCAGGCCTTATCTGGCTGAAGTAGAACTTCTGCTCTGGGTGTGCTACATTGCCCTAGAGCTGCAAGGCAGAAAGTGCTGTCTTTTTTCCAAAGGGCGAATTGGGCCCCAAAGCATCTTGCTTCCAGCTATTTGGGAAGCGTAATAACAACTCGCTCTGCACACTGCTCTTACAGCCTACCGGGACATCTCTGACAAAGGCCTGTGAAACGCAGTTTCTTTGCAGGCCTGATCTGGCTGAAGTAGAACTTCTGCTCTGGGTGTGCTACATTGCCCTACAGCTGAATGGCACAACGCGCAGTCTTCTTTCCAAAGGGTGAGTTGGGCCCCAAAGCATCTTGCTTCCTGCTCTTTTGGAAACTTAATAACAACTCGCTCTGCACAGTGCTCTTACAATCTACCGGGACCTCTCTTACAAAGGCCTGTGAAACACAGTTTCTTTGCAGGCCTGATCTGACTGAGGTAGAACGTCTGCTCTGGGTGTGCTACATTGCCCTAGAGCTGAAAGGCACAAAGTGCAGTCTTCTTTCCGAAGGGCGAGTTGGGCCCCAAATCATCTTGCTTCCAGCTCTTTGGGAAGGAAAGAAACAACTCGATCTGCACTGTGCTCTTACAGCCTACGGGGAACATCTCTTACAAAGGCCTGCGAAACGCAGTTTCTCTGCAGGCCTGATCCGGCTGAAGTAGAACTTCTGCTCTGGGTGTGCTACATTGCCCTAGAGCTGAAAGGCACAACGTGCCGTCTTCTATCCAAAGGGCGAGTTGGGCCACAAAGCATCTTGCTTCCAGCTCTTTTGTAGGCTTAATAACGACTCGCTCTGCACAGTGCTTTTACAGCCTACCGGGACATCTCCTACAAAGGCCTCAGAAACGCAGTTTCTTTGCAGGCCTGATCTGGCTGAAGTAGAACTTCTGCTCTGGGTGTGCTACATTGCCCTAGAGCTGCAAGGTACAAAGTGCTGTCTTCTTTCCAAAGAGCGAGTTGCCCGAAAAGCGTCTTGCTCCAGCTCATTGGGAAGCTAAGAAACAACTCGCTCTGCACTGTGCTCTTACAGCCTACCGGGAAAATCTCTTACAAATGCCTGAGAAATGCAGTTTCTTTGCAGGCCTGATCTGGCTGAAGTAGAACTTCTGCTCTGGGTGTGCTACATTGCCCTAGAGCTGAAAGGCACAACGTGCTGTCTTCTTTCCAAAGGGCGAGTTGGGCCCCAAAGCATCTTGCTTCCAGCTGCTTTGGAAGCTTAATAACAACTAGCTCTGCACAGTGCTCTTACAATCTACCGGGACATCTCTTACAAAGGCCTGTGAAACTCAGTTTCTTTGGAGGCCTGATGTGGCTGAAGTAGAACTTCTGCTCTGGGTGTGCTACATTGCCCTACAGCTGCAAGGCACAAAGTGCTGTCTTCTTTCCAAAGGGCGAGTTGCCCTAAAAGCACCTTGCTTCCAGCTCTTTGGGAAGCTAAGAAACAAATCGCACTGCAGACCTCTCTTACAGCCAACCAGGAACATCTCTTACAAAGGCCTGAGAAATGCAGTTTCTTTCCAGGCCTGATCTTGCTGAAGCAGAACTTCTGCTCTGGGTGTGCTACATTGCCCTACAGCTGAAAGGCACAACGTGCATTCTTTCCGAAGGGCGAGTTGGGCCCCAAAGCATCTTGCTTCCAGCTCTTTGGGAAGCTAAGAAACAACTCGCTCTGCACAGTGCTCTTACAGCCTACCGGGAACATCTCTTACAAATGCCTGTGAAACGCAGTTTCTTTGCAGGCCTGATCTGGCTGAAGTAGAACTTCTGCTCTGAGTGTTCTATATTGCCCTAGAGCTGCAAGGCACAAGGTGCTGACTTATTTCCAAAGTGCGAGTTGGGCCCAAAGAATCTTGCTTCCAGCTCTTTGGAAGCTAAGAAACAACTCGCTCCTCACTCCTCTCTTACAGCCAACCGGGAACATCTCTTACAAAGACTTGAGAAATCCAGTTTCTTTGCAGGCCTGATCTGGATGAAGTAGAACTTCTGCTCTGGGGGTGCTACATTGCCCTAGAGCTGAAAAGGATATAGTGCTGTCTTCTTTCCAATGGTCGAGTTGGGCCCCAAAGCATCTTGCTTCCAGCTCTTTTGGAAGCTAAGAAACAAATCACTCTGCACTGCGCTCTTACAGCCTAGTGGGAACAGCTCTTACAAAGGCCTGTGAGACGCAGTTTCTTTGCAGGCATGATCTGGCTGAAGTAGAACTTCTGCTCTGGGTGTGCTAGATTGCCCTACAGCTGAAAGGCACAACGTGCAGTCTTCTTGCCAGAGGGCGAGTTGGTCCCGAAAGCATCTTGCTTCCAGCTCTTTGGGAAGCTAAGAAGCAACTCGCTCTGCACAGTGGTCTTACTGCCTACCAGGAACATCTCTTAGAAAGGCCTGTGAAACGCAGTTTCTTTGCAGGCCTGATCTGGCTGAAGTAGAACTTCTGCTCTGGGGGTGATACATTGCCCTAGAGCTGAAAGGGAAAAACTGCTGTCTTCTTTCCAAAGGGCGAGTTGGGCCTCAAAGAATCTATTTCCAGCTCTTTTAGAAGCTAAGAAACAACTCGCTGTGCAGACCTCTCTTACAGCCAACCGTTAACATCTCTTACAAAGGCCTGAAAAATGCAATTTCTTTGCAGTCCTGAACTGGCTGAAGTAGAACTTCTGCTCTGGGTGTGCTACATTGCCCTAGAGCTGCAAGGCACAAAGTGAAGTCTTCTTTCCAAGGGCGACTTGGGCCCCAAAGCATCTTGCTTCCAGCTCTTTGGGAAGCTTAATAACAACTCACTCTGCATAGTGCTCTTACAGCCTACCGGGACATCTCTTACAAAGGCCTGTGAAACGCAGTTCATTTGAAGGCCTGATCTGGCTGAAGAAGAACTTCTGCTCTTGGTGTGCTAGATTGCCCTACAGCTGAAAGGCACAACGTGCAGTCTTCTTTCCGGAGGGCTAGTTGGTCCCCAAAGCATCTTGCTTCCAGCTCTTAGGGAAGCTAAGAAACAACTCGCACTGCACAGTGTTCTTACAGCCTACCGGAAACATCCCTTAGAAAGGCTTGTGACACGCAGTTTCTTTGCATGCCTTACCTGGTTGAAGTAGAACTTCTGCTCTGGGTATGCTACATTGCCCTAGAGCTGAAAAGCAAAACGTGCAGTCTTCTTTCCAAAGGGTGAATTGGGACCCAAAGCATCTTGCTTCCAGCTCTTTGGGAAGCTAGGAAACAACTCGCTCTGCACACTGCTCTTACAGCCTAGCGGGACATCTCTTACAAAGGCCTGTGAAACGCAGTTTCTTTGCAGGCCTGATCTGGCTGAAGTAGAACTTCTGCTCTGGGTGTGCTTCCTTGCCCTACAGCTGTAAGGCACAAACTGCTGTCTTCTTTCCAAAGGACGAGTTGGGCCGCAGAGCATCTTGCTTCCAGCTCTTTGGGATGCTAAGAAACAACTCGCTCTGCACAGTGCTCTTACAGCCTCCCGGGAACATTTCTTACAAAGGCCTGTGAAACGCAGTTTCTTTGCAGGCCTGATCTGGCTGAAGTAGAACTTCTGCTCTGGGGGTGCTACATTGCCCTAGAGCTGAAAAGGAAATAGTGCTGTCTTCTTTCCAAAGGGCGAGTTGGGCCTCAAAGCATCTATTTCCAGCTCTTTTAGAAGCTAAGAAACAACTCGCTCTGCAGACCTCTCTTACCGCCAACCGGGAACATCTCTTACAAAGGCCTGAAAAATGCAATTTCTTTGCAGGCCTGATCTGGCTGAAGTAGAACTTCTGCTCTGGGTGTGCTACATTGACCTAGAACTGCAAGGCACAACGTGCTGTCTCCTTTCCAAAGGGAGAGTTGGGCCTAAAAGCATCTTGCTTCCAGCTCTTTGGGAAGCTAAGATACAACTCGCTCTGCAGACATCTCTTACAGTTAACCGGGAACATCTCTTACAAAGGCCTGTGAAACGCAGTTTCTTTGCAGGACTGATCTGGCTGAAGTAGAACTTCTGCTCTGGGTGTGCTACATTGCCCTAGAGCTGAAAGGCAAGACGTGCAGTCTTCTTTCAAAGGGCAAGTTGGGCCAGAAACCATCTTGCTTCCAGCTCTTTGGGTAGCTAAGAAAGAACTCGCTCTGCACAGTGCTCTTACAGCCTACCGGGAACATCTCTTACAAAGGCCTGTGAAACGCAGTTTCTTTGCAGGCCTGATCTGGCTGAAGTAGAACTTCTGCTCTTGGTATTATACATTGCCCTAGAGCTGAAAGGCACAACGTGCAGTCTTCTTTCCAAAGGGCGAGTTGGGCCACAATGCCTTTTGCTTCCAGCTCTTTGGGAAGCTAAGAAACAACTCGCTCTGCACAGTGCTCTTACAGCCTACTGGGAACAACTCTTACAAAGGCCTGTGAAACGCAGTTTGGTTGCAGGCCTTATCTGGCTGAAGTAGAACTTCTGCTCTGGGTGTGCTACATTGCCCTAGAGCTGCAAGGCAGAAAGTGCTGTCTTTTTTCCAAAGGGCGAATTGGGCCCCAAAGCATCTTGCTTCCAGCTATTTGGGAAGCGTAATAACAACTCGCTCTGCACACTGCTCTTACAGCCTACCGGGACATCTCTGACAAAGGCCTGTGAAACGCAGTTTCTTTGCAGGCCTGATCTGGCTGAAGTAGAACTTCTGCTCTGGGTGTGCTACATTGCCCTAGAGCTGCAAGGTACAAAGTGCTGTCTTCTTTCCAAAGAGCGAGTTGTCCGAAAAGCGTCTTGCTCCAGCTCATTGGGAAGCTAAGAAACAACTCGCTCTGCACTGTGCTCTTACAGCCTACCGGGAAAATCTCTTACAAATGCCTGAGAAATGCAGTTTCTTTGCAGGCCTGATCTGGCTGAAGTAGAACTTCTGCTCTGGGTGTGCTACATTGCCCTAGAGCTGAAAGGCACAACGTGCCATCTTGTTTACAAAGGGCGAGTTGTGCCCCAAAGCCTCTTGCTTCCAGCTGTTTTGGAAGCTTAATAACAACTAGCTCTGCACAGTGCTCTTACAGCCTACCGGGACATCTCTTACAAAGGCCTGTGAAACGCAGTTCATTTGAAGGCCTGATCTGGCTGAAGTACAACTTCTGCTCTGGGTGTGCTACATTGCCCTTGATCTGCAAGGCACAAAGTGCTGTCTTCTTTCCAAAGGGCACTTTGGGCCCCAGAGCATCTTGCTTCCAGGTCTTTGGGAAGCTAAGAAACAACTCACTCTGCACAGTACTCTTACAGACTACCTGGAACATCTCTTGCAAAGGCCTGTGAAACGCAGTTTCTTTGCAGGCCTGATCTGGCTGAAGTAGAACTTCTGCTCTATGTATGCTACATTGCCCTAGAGCTGCAAGGCGCAAAGTGCTGACTTGTTTCCAAATGGGGGGTTGGGCCCCAAAAGCATCTTGCTTCCAGCTCTTTGGGAGGCTAACAAACAACTCGCTCTGCACAGTGCTCTTACAGCCTACCGGGAACATCTCTTACAAAGGCCTGTGAGTCGCAGTTTCTTTGCAGGCCTGATCTGCCTGAAGCAGAACTTCTGCTCTGGGTGTGCTACATTGCCCTACAGCTGAAACGCACAACGTGCATTCTTTCCGAAGGGCGAGTTGGGCCCCAAAGCATCTTGCTTCCAGCTCTTGGGGAAGCTAGGAAAAAACTCGCTCTGCACAGTGCACTTACAGCCTACCGGGAACATCTCCTACAAAGGCCTGTGAAACGCAGTTTCTTTGCAGGCCTGGCTGGCTGAAGTAGAACTTCTGCTCTGAGTGTGCTATATTGCCCTAGAGCTGCAAGGCGCAAAGTGCTGTCTTGTTTCCAAATGGCGAGTTGGGCCCCAAAAGCATCTTGCTTCCAGCTCTTTGGGAGGCTAACAAACAACTCGCTCTGCACAGTGCTCTTACAGTCTACCGGGAACATCTCTTACAAAGGCCTGTGAGTCGCAGTTTCTTTGCAGGCCTGATCTGCCTGAAGCAGAACTTCTGCTCTGGGTGTGCTACATTGCCCTACAGCTGAAACGCACAACGTGCATTCTTTCCGAAGGGCGAGTTGGGCCCCAAAGCATCTTGCTTCCAGCTCTTGGGGAAGCTAGGAAAAAACTCGCTCTGCACAGTGCACTTACAGCCTACCGGGAACATCTCCTACAAAGGCCTGTGAAACGCAGTTTCTTTGCAGGCCTGGCTGGCTGAAGTAGAACTTCTGCTCTGAGTGTGCTATATTGCCCTAGAGCTGCAAGGCACAAAGTGCTGTCTTATTTCCAAAGTGCGAGTTGGGCCTCAAAGCATCTTGCTTCCAGCTCTCTGTGAAGCTAAGAAACAACTCGCTCTGCACAGTGCTCTTACTGCCTACCGGGAACATCTCTTACAAAGGCCTGTGAAACTCAGTTTCTTTGCAGGCCTGATCTGGCTGAAGTAGAACTTCTGCTCTGGGTGTGCTAGATTGCCCTACAGCTGAAAGGCACAACGTGCAGTCTTCTTTCCAGAGGGCTAGTTGTTTCCCAAAGCATCTTGCTTCCAGCTCATCGGGAAGCTAAGAAATAACTCGCTCTGCACAGTGGTCTTACAGCCTACCGGGAACATCTCTTACAAAGGCCTGTGAGACGCAGTTTCTTTGAATGATTGACCTGGCTGAAGTAGAACTTCTGCTCTGGGTGTGCTACATTGCCCTACAGCTGCAAGGCACAAAGTGCTGTCTTCTTTCCAAAGGGCGAGTTGCCCTAAAAGCACCTTGCTTCCAGCTCTTTGGGAAGCTAAGAAACAAATCGCACTGCAGACCTCTCTTACAGCCAACCAGGAACATCTCTTACAAAGGCCTGAGAAATGCAGTTTCTTTCCAGGCCTGATCTTGCTGAAGCAGAACTTCTGCTCTGGGTGTGCTACATTGCCCTACAGCTGAAAGGCACAACGTGCATTCTTTCCGAAGGGCGAGTTGGGCCCCAAAGCATCTTGCTTCCAGCTCTTTGGGAAGCTAAGAAACAACTCGCTCTGCACAGTGCTCTTAGAGCCTACCGGGAACATCTCTTACAAATGCCTGTGAAACGCAGTTTCTTTGCAGGCCTGATCTGGCTGAAGTAGAACTTCTGCTCTGAGTGTTCTATATTGCCCTAGAGCTGCAAGGCACAAGGTGCTGACTTATTTCCAAAGTGCGAGTTGGGCCCAAAGAATCTTGCTTCCAGCTCTTTGGAAGCTAAGAAACAACTCGCTCTGCACTCCTCTCTTACAGCCAACCGGGAACATCTCTTACAATGACTTGAGAAATCCAGTTTCTTTGCAGGCCTGATCTGGCTGAAGTAGAACTTCTGCTCTGGGTGTGCTACATTGCCCTATAGCTGCAAGGCACAAAGTGCTGTCATCTTTCCAAAGGGAGAGTTGGGCCCCAAAGCATCTTGCTTCCAGCTCTTTGGGAAGCTAAGAAACAGCTCGCTCTGCACAGTGCTCTTAGAGCCTACCGGGAACATCCCTTAGAAAGGCTTGTGAAACGCAGTTCCTTTGCAGGCCTGATCTGGCTGAAGTAGACCTTCTGCTCTGGGTGTGCTACATTGCCCTAGAGCTGAAAGGCAAAACGTGCAGGCTTCTTTCCAAAGGGCGAGTTGGGCCCCAAAGCATCTTGCTTCCAGCTCGATGCGTAGCTAAGAAAGTACTCGCTCTGCACAGTTCTCTTACAGCCTACCGGGAACATCTCTTACAAAGGCCTGTGAAACGCAGTTTCTTTGCAGGCCTGATCTGGCTGAAGTAGAACTTCTGCTCTGGGCGTGCCACATTGGCCTACAGCTGCAAGGCAGAAAGTGCAGTCTTTTTTCCAAAGTGCGAGGTGGGCCCCAAAGCATCTTGCTTCCAGCTCTTTGGGAAGCTTAAAAACAACTCTCTCTGCACAGTGCTCTTACAGCCTACCGGGACATCTCTTACAAAGGCCTTTGAAATGCAGTTTCTTTGCAGACCAGATCTGCCTGAAGTAGAACTTCTTCTCTGGGTGTGCTACATTGCCCTAGAACTGCAAGGCACAAAGTGCTGTCTTCTTTCCAAAGGGCGAGTTGGGCCCCAGATGATCTTGCTTCCAGCTCTTTGTGAAGCTAAGAAACAACTCGCTCTGCACAGTGCTCTTACAGCCTACCGGGAACATCTCTTACAAAGGCCTGTGAAATGCAGTTTCTTTGCAGGCCTGATCTTGCTGAAGCAGAACTTCTGCTCTGGGTGTGCTACATTGCCCTACAGCTGAAAGGCACAACGTGCATTCTTTCCGAAGGGCGAGTTGGGCCCCAAAGCAACTTGCTTCCAGCTCTTTGGGAAGCTAAGAAACAACTTGCTCTGCACAGTGCTCTTACAGCCTACCAGGAACATCTCTTACAAATGCCTGTGAAACGCAGTTTCTTTGCAGGCCTGATCTGGCTGAAGTAGAACTTCTGCTCTGAGTGTTCTATATTGCCCTAGAGCTGCAAGGCACAAGGTGCTGACTTATTTACAAAGTGCGAGTTGGGCCCAAAGAATCTTGCTTCCAGCTCTTTGGGAGCTAAGAAACAACTCGCTCCTCACTCCTCTCTTACAGCCTACCGGGAACATCTCTTACAAAGACTTGAGAAATCCAGTTTCTTTGCAGGCCTGATCTGGATGAAGTAGAACTTCTGCTCTGGGGGTGCTACATTGCCCTAGAGCTGAAAAGGAAATAGTGCTGTCTTCTTTCCAATGGTCGAGTTGGGCCCCAAAGCATCTTGCTTCCAGCTCTTTTGGAAGCTAAGAAACAAATCACTCTGCACTGCGCTCTTACAGCCTAGTGGGAACAGCTCTTACAAAGGCCTGTGAGACGCAGTTTCTTTGCAGGCATGATCTGGCTGAAGTAGAACTTCTGCTCTGGGTGTGCTAGATTGCCCTACAGCTGAAAGGCACAACGTGCAGTCTTCTTGCCAGAGGGCGAGTTGGTCCCCAAAGCATCTTGCTTCCAGCTCTTTGGGAAGCTAAGAAGCAACTCGCTCTGCACAGTGGTCTTACTGCCTACCAGGAACATCTCTTAGAAAGGCCTGTGAAACGCAGTTTCTTTGCAGGCCTGATCTGGCTGAAGTAGAACTTCTGCTCTGGGTGTGCTACATTGCCCTAGAGCTGAAAGGCACAACGTGCCATCTTGTTTACAAAGGGCGAGTTGTGCCCCAAAGCCTCTTGCTTCCAGCTGTTTTGGAAGCTTAATAACAACTAGCTCTGCACAGTGCTCTTACAGCCTACCGGGACATCTCTTACAAAGGCCTGTGAAACGCAGTTCATTTGAAGGCCTGATCTGGCTGAAGTACAACTTCTGCTCTGGGTGTGCTACATTGCCCTTGATCTGCAAGGCACAAAGTGCTGTCTTCTTTCCAAAGGGCACTTTGGGCCCCAGAGCATCTTGCTTCCAGGTCTTTGGGAAGCTAAGAAACAACTCACTCTGCACAGTACTCTTACAGACTACCCGGAACATCTCTTGCAAAGGCCTGTGAAACGCAGTTTCTTTGCAGGCCTGATCTGGCTGAAGTAGAACTTCTGCTCTATGTATGCTACATTGCCCTAGAGCTGCAAGGCGCAAAGTGCTGACTTGTTTCCAAATGGGGGGTTGGGCCCCAAAAGCATCTTGCTTCCAGCTCTTTGGGAGGCTAACAAACAACTCGCTCTGCACAGTGCTCTTACAGCCTACCGGGAACATCTCTTACAAAGGCCTGTGAGTCGCAGTTTCTTTGCAGGCCTGATCTGCCTGAAGCAGAACTTCTGCTCTGGGTGTGCTACATTGCCCTACAGCTGAAACGCACAACGTGCATTCTTTCCGAAGGGCGAGTTGGGCCCCAAAGCATCTTGCTTCCAGCTCTTGGGGAAGCTAGGAAAAAACTCGCTCTGCACAGTGCACTTACAGCCTACCGGGAACATCTCCTACAAAGGCCTGTGAAACGCAGTTTCTTTGCAGGCCTGGCTGGCTGAAGTAGAACTTCTGCTCTGAGTGTGCTATATTGCCCTAGAGCTGCAAGGCGCAAAGTGCTGTCTTGTTTCCAAATGGCGAGTTGGGCCCCAAAAGCATCTTGCTTCCAGCTCTTTGGGAGGCTAACAAACAACTCGCTCTGCACAGTGCTCTTACAGTCTACCGGGAACATCTCTTACAAAGGCCTGTGAGTCGCAGTTTCTTTGCAGGCCTGATCTGCCTGAAGCAGAACTTCTGCTCTGGGTGTGCTACATTGCCCTACAGCTGAAACGCACAACGTGCATTCTTTCCGAAGGGCGAGTTGGGCCCCAAAGCATCTTGCTTCCAGCTCTTGGGGAAGCTAGGAAAAAACTCGCTCTGCACAGTGCACTTACAGCCTACCGGGAACATCTCCTACAAAGGCCTGTGAAACGCAGTTTCTTTGCAGGCTTGGCTGGCTGAAGTAGAACTTCTGCTCTGAGTGTGCTATATTGCCCTAGAGCTGCAAGGCACAAAGTGCTGTCTTATTTCCAAAGTGCGAGTTGGGCCTCAAAGCATCTTGCTTCCAGCTCTCTGTGAAGCTAAGAAACAACTCGCTCTGCACAGTGCTCTTACTGCCTACCGGGAACATCTCTTACAAAGGCCTGTGAAACTCAGTTTCTTTGCAGGCCTGATCTGGCTGAAGTAGAACTTCTGCTCTGGGTGTGCTAGATTGCCCTACAGCTGAAAGGCACAACGTGCAGTCTTCTTTCCAGAGGGCTAGTTGTTCCCCAAAGCATCTTGCTTCCAGCTCATCGGGAAGCTAAGAAATAACTCGCTCTGCACAGTGGTCTTACAGCCTACCGGGAACATCTCTTACAAAGGCCTGTGAGACGCAGTTTCTTTGAATGATTGACCTGGCTGAAGTAGAACTTCTGCTCTGGGTGTGCTACATTGCCCTACAGCTGCAAGGCACAAAGTGCTGTCTTCTTTCCAAAGGGCGAGTTGCCCTAAAAGCACCTTGCTTCCAGCTCTTTGGGAAGCTAAGAAACAAATCGCACTGCAGACCTCTCTTACAGCCAACCAGGAACATCTCTTACAAAGGCCTGAGAAATGCAGTTTCTTTCCAGGCCTGATCTTGCTGAAGCAGAACTTCTGCTCTGGGTGTGCTACATTGCCCTACAGCTGAAAGGCACAACGTGCATTCTTTCCGAAGGGCGAGTTGGGCCCCAAAGCATCTTGCTTCCAGCTCTTTGGGAAGCTAAGAAACAACTCGCTCTGCACAGTGCTCTTACAGCCTACCGGGAACATCTCTTACAAATGCCTGTGAAACGCAGTTTCTTTGCAGGCCTGATCTGGCTGAAGTAGAACTTCTGCTCTGAGTGTTCTATATTGCCCTAGAGCTGCAAGGCACAAGGTGCTGACTTATTTCCAAAGTGCGAGTTGGGCCCAAAGAATCTTGCTTCCAGCTCTTTGGAAGCTAAGAAACAACTCGCTCCTCACTCCTCTCTTACAGCCAACCGGGAACATCTCTTACAATGACTTGAGAAATCCAGTTTCTTTGCAGGCCTGATCTGGCTGAAGTAGAACTTCTGCTCTGGGTGTGCTACATTGCCCTATAGCTGCAAGGCACAAAGTGCTGTCATCTTTTCAAAGGGAGAGTTGGGCCCCAAAGCATCTTGCTTCCAGCTCTTTGGGAAGCTAAGAAACAGCTCGCTCTGCACAGTGCTCTTAGAGCCTACCGGGAACATCCCTTAGAAAGGCTTGTGAAACGCAGTTCCTTTGCAGGCCTGATCTGGCTGAAGTAGACCTTCTGCTCTGGGTGTGCTACATTGCCCTAGAGCTGAAAGGCAAAACGTGCAGGCTTCTTTCCAAAGGGCGAGTTGGGCCCCAAAGCATCTTGCTTCCAGCTCGATGCGTAGCTAAGAAAGTACTCGCTCTGCACAGTTCTCTTACAGCCTACCGGGAACATCTCTTACAAAGGCCTGTGAAACGCAGTTTCTTTGCAGGCCTGATCTGGCTGAAGTAGAACTTCTGCTCTGGGCGTGCCACATTGGCCTACAGCTGCAAGGCAGAAAGTGCAGTCTTTTTTCCAAAGTGCGAGGTGGGCCCCAAAGCATCTTGCTTCCAGCTCTTTGGGAAGCTTAAAAACAACTCTCTCTGCACAGTGCTCTTACAGCCTACCGGGACATCTCTTACAAAGGCCTTTGAAATGCAGTTTCTTTGCAGACCAGATCTGCCTGAAGTAGAACTTCTTCTCTGGGTGTGCTACATTGCCCTAGAACTGCAAGGCACAAAGTGCTGTCTTCTTTCCAAAGGGCGAGTTGGGCCCCAGATGATCTTGCTTCCAGCTCTTTGTGAAGCTAAGAAACAACTCGCTCTGCACAGTGCTCTTACAGCCTACCGGGAACATCTCTTACAAAGGCCTGTGAAATGCAGTTTCTTTGCAGGCCTGATCTTGCTGAAGCAGAACTTCTGCTCTGGGTGTGCTACATTGCCCTACAGCTGAAAGGCACAACGTGCATTCTTTCCGAAGGGCGAGTTGGGCCCCAAAGCATCTTGCTTCCAGCTCTTTGGGAAGCTAAGAAACAACTTGCTCTGCACAGTGCTCTTACAGCCTACCAGGAACATCTCTTACAAATGCCTGTGAAACGCAGTTTCTTTGCAGGCCTGATCTGGCTGAAGTAGAACTTCTGCTCTGAGTGTTCTATATTGCCCTAGAGCTGCAAGGCACAAGGTGCTGACTTATTTACAAAGTGCGAGTTGGGCCCAAAGAATCTTGCTTCCAGCTCTTTGGGAGCTAAGAAACAACTCGCTCCTCACTCCTCTCTTACAGCCTACCGGGAACATCTCTTACAAAGACTTGAGAAATCCAGTTTCTTTGCAGGCCTGATCTGGATGAAGTAGAACTTCTGCTCTGGGGGTGCTACATTGCCCTAGAGCTGAAAAGGAAATAGTGCTGTCTTCTTTCCAATGGTCGAGTTGGGCCCCAAAGCATCTTGCTTCCAGCTCTTTTGGAAGCTAAGAAACAAATCACTCTGCACTGCGCTCTTACAGCCTAGTGGGAACAGCTCTTACAAAGGCCTGTGAGACGCAGTTTCTTTGCAGGCATGATCTGGCTGAAGTAGAACTTCTGCTCTGGGTGTGCTAGATTGCCCTACAGCTGAAAGGCACAACGTGCAGTCTTCTTGCCAGAGGGCGAGTTGGTCCCCAAAGCATCTTGCTTCCAGCTCTTTGGGAAGCTAAGAAGCAACTCGCTCTGCACAGTGGTCTTACTGCCTACCAGGAACATCTCTTAGAAAGGCCTGTGAAACGCAGTTTCTTTGCAGGCCTGATCTGGCTGAAGTAGAACTTCTGCTCTGGGTGTGCTACATTGCCCTAGAGCTGAAAGGCACAACGTGCCATCTTGTTTACAAAGGGCGAGTTGTGCCCCAAAGCCTCTTGCTTCCAGCTGTTTTGGAAGCTTAATAACAACTAGCTCTGCACAGTGCTCTTACAGCCTACCGGGACATCTCTTACAAAGGCCTGTGAAACGCAGTTCATTTGAAGGCCTGATCTGGCTGAAGTACAACTTCTGCTCTGGGTGTGCTACATTGCCCTTGATCTGCAAGGCACAAAGTGCTGTCTTCTTTCCAAAGGGCACTTTGGGCCCCAGAGCATCTTGCTTCCAGGTCTTTGGGAAGCTAAGAAACAACTCACTCTGCACAGTACTCTTACAGACTACCCGGAACATCTCTTGCAAAGGCCTGTGAAACGCAGTTTCTTTGCAGGCCTGATCTGGCTGAAGTAGAACTTCTGCTCTATGTATGCTACATTGCCCTAGAGCTGCAAGGCGCAAAGTGCTGACTTGTTTCCAAATGGGGGGTTGGGCCCCAAAAGCATCTTGCTTCCAGCTCTTTGGGAGGCTAACAAACAACTCGCTCTGCACAGTGCTCTTACAGCCTACCGGGAACATCTCTTACAAAGGCCTGTGAGTCGCAGTTTCTTTGCAGGCCTGATCTGCCTGAAGCAGAACTTCTGCTCTGGGTGTGCTACATTGCCCTACAGCTGAAACGCACAACGTGCATTCTTTCCGAAGGGCGAGTTGGGCCCCAAAGCATCTTGCTTCCAGCTCTTGGGGAAGCTAGGAAAAAACTCGCTCTGCACAGTGCACTTACAGCCTACCGGGAACATCTCCTACAAAGGCCTGTGAAACGCAGTTTCTTTGCAGGCCTGGCTGGCTGAAGTAGAACTTCTGCTCTGAGTGTGCTATATTGCCCTAGAGCTGCAAGGCGCAAAGTGCTGTCTTGTTTCCAAATGGCGAGTTGGGCCCCAAAAGCATCTTGCTTCCAGCTCTTTGGGAGGCTAACAAACAACTCGCTCTGCACAGTGCTCTTACAGTCTACCGGGAACATCTCTTACAAAGGCCTGTGAGTCGCAGTTTCTTTGCAGGCCTGATCTGCCTGAAGCAGAACTTCTGCTCTGGGTGTGCTACATTGCCCTACAGCTGAAACGCACAACGTGCATTCTTTCCGAAGGGCGAGTTGGGCCCCAAAGCATCTTGCTTCCAGCTCTTGGGGAAGCTAGGAAAAAACTCGCTCTGCACAGTGCACTTACAGCCTACCGGGAACATCTCCTACAAAGGCCTGTGAAACGCAGTTTCTTTGCAGGCTTGGCTGGCTGAAGTAGAACTTCTGCTCTGAGTGTGCTATATTGCCCTAGAGCTGCAAGGCACAAAGTGCTGTCTTATTTCCAAAGTGCGAGTTGGGCCTCAAAGCATCTTGCTTCCAGCTCTCTGTGAAGCTAAGAAACAACTCGCTCTGCACAGTGCTCTTACTGCCTACCGGGAACATCTCTTACAAAGGCCTGTGAAACTCAGTTTCTTTGCAGGCCTGATCTGGCTGAAGTAGAACTTCTGCTCTGGGTGTGCTAGATTGCCCTACAGCTGAAAGGCACAACGTGCAGTCTTCTTTCCAGAGGGCTAGTTGTTCCCCAAAGCATCTTGCTTCCAGCTCATCGGGAAGCTAAGAAATAACTCGCTCTGCACAGTGGTCTTACAGCCTACCGGGAACATCTCTTACAAAGGCCTGTGAGACGCAGTTTCTTTGAATGATTGACCTGGCTGAAGTAGAACTTCTGCTCTGGGTGTGCTACATTGCCCTACAGCTGCAAGGCACAAAGTGCTGTCTTCTTTCCAAAGGGCGAGTTGCCCTAAAAGCACCTTGCTTCCAGCTCTTTGGGAAGCTAAGAAACAAATCGCACTGCAGACCTCTCTTACAGCCAACCAGGAACATCTCTTACAAAGGCCTGAGAAATGCAGTTTCTTTCCAGGCCTGATCTTGCTGAAGCAGAACTTCTGCTCTGGGTGTGCTACATTGCCCTACAGCTGAAAGGCACAACGTGCATTCTTTCCGAAGGGCGAGTTGGGCCCCAAAGCATCTTGCTTCCAGCTCTTTGGGAAGCTAAGAAACAACTCGCTCTGCACAGTGCTCTTACAGCCTACCGGGAACATCTCTTACAAATGCCTGTGGAACGCAGTTTCTTTGCAGGCCTGATCTGGCTGAAGTAGAACTTCTGCTCTGAGTGTTCTATATTGCCCTAGAGCTGCAAGGCACAAGGTGCTGACTTATTTCCAAAGTGCGAGTTGGGCCCAAAGAATCTTGCTTCCAGCTCTTTGGAAGCTAAGAAACAACTCGCTCTGCACTCCTCTCTTACAGCCAACCGGGAACATCTCTTACAATGACTTGAGAAATCCAGTTTCTTTGCAGGCCTGATCTGGCTGAAGTAGAACTTCTGCTCTGGGTGTGCTACATTGCCCTATAGCTGCAAGGCACAAAGTGCTGTCATCTTTCCAAAGGGAGAGTTGGGCCCCAAAGCATCTTGCTTCCAGCTCTTTGGGAAGCTAAGAAACAGCTCGCTCTGCACAGTGCTCTTAGAGCCTACCGGGAACATCCCTTAGAAAGGCTTGTGAAACGCAGTTCCTTTGCAGGCCTGATCTGGCTGAAGTAGACCTTCTGCTCTGGGTGTGCTACATTGCCCTAGAGCTGAAAGGCAAAACGTGCAGGCTTCTTTCCAAAGGGCGAGTTGGGCCCCAAAGCATCTTGCTTCCAGCTCGATGCGTAGCTAAGAAAGTACTCGCTCTGCACAGTTCTCTTACAGCCTACCGGGAACATCTCTTACAAAGGCCTGTGAAACGCACTTTCTTTGCAGGCCTGATCTGGCTGAAGTAGAACTTCTGCTCTGGGCGTGCCACATTGGCCTACAGCTGCAAGGCAGAAAGTGCAGTCTTTTTTCCAAAGTGCGAGGTGGGCCCCAAAGCATCTTGCTTCCAGCTCTTTGGGAAGCTTAAAAACAACTCTCTCTGCACAGTGCTCTTACAGCCTACCGGGACATCTCTTACAAAGGCCTTTGAAATGCAGTTTCTTTGCAGACCAGATCTGCCTGAAGTAGAACTTCTTCTCTGGGTGTGCTACATTGCCCTAGAACTGCAAGGCACAAAGTGCTGTCTTCTTTCCAAAGGGCGAGTTGGGCCCCAGATGATCTTGCTTCCAGCTCTTTGTGAAGCTAAGAAACAACTCGCTCTGCACAGTGCTCTTACAGCCTACCGGGAACATCTCTTACAAAGGCCTGTGAAATGCAGTTTCTTTGCAGGCCTGATCTTGCTGAAGCAGAACTTCTGCTCTGGGTGTGCTACATTGCCCTACAGCTGAAAGGCACAACGTGCATTCTTTCCGAAGGGCGAGTTGGGCCCCAAAGCATCTTGCTTCCAGCTCTTTGGGAAGCTAAGAAACAACTTGCTCTGCACAGTGCTCTTACAGCCTACCGGGAACATCTCTTACAAATGCCTGTGAAACGCAGTTTCTTTGCAGGCCTGATCTGGCTGAAGTAGAACTTCTGCTCTGAGTGTTCTATATTGCCCTAGAGCTGCAAGGCACAAGGTGCTGACTTATTTACAAAGTGCGAGTTGGGCCCAAAGAATCTTGCTTCCAGCTCTTTGGAAGCTAAGAAACAACTCGCTCCTCACTCCTCTCTTACAGCCTACCGGGAACATCTCTTACAAAGACTTGAGAAATCCAGTTTCTTTGCAGGCCTGATCTGGATGAAGTAGAACTTCTGCTCTGGGGGTGCTACATTGCCCTAGAGCTGAAAAGGAAATAGTGCTGTCTTCTTTCCAATGGTCGAGTTGGGCCCCAAAGCATCTTGCTTCCAGCTCTTTTGGAAGCTAAGAAACAAATCACTCTGCACTGCGCTCTTACAGCCTAGTGGGAACAGCTCTTACAAAGGCCTGTGAGACGCAGTTTCTTTGCAGGCATGATCTGGCTGAAGTAGAACTTCTGCTCTGGGTGTGCTAGATTGCCCTACAGCTGAAAGGCACAACGTGCAGTCTTCTTGCCAGAGGGCGAGTTGGTCCCCAAAGCATCTTGCTTCCAGCTCTTTGGGAAGCTAAGAAGCAACTCGCTCTGCACAGTGGTCTTACTGCCTACCAGGAACATCTCTTAGAAAGGCCTGTGAAACGCAGTTTCTTTGCAGGCCTGATCTGGCTGAAGTAGAACTTCTGCTCTGGGTGTGCTACATTGCCCTAGAGCTGAAAGGCACAACGTGCCATCTTGTTTACAAAGGGCGAGTTGTGCCCCAAAGCCTCTTGCTTCCAGCTGTTTTGGAAGCTTAATAACAACTAGCTCTGCACAGTGCTCTTACAGCCTACCGGGACATCTCTTACAAAGGCCTGTGAAACGCAGTTCATTTGAAGGCCTGATCTGGCTGAAGTACAACTTCTGCTCTGGGTGTGCTACATTGCCCTTGATCTGCAAGGCACAAAGTGCTGTCTTCTTTCCAAAGGGCACTTTGGAACCCAGAGCATCTTGCTTCCAGGTCTTTGGGAAGCTAAGAAACAACTCACTCTGCACAGTACTCTTACAGACTACCCGGAACATCTCTTGCAAAGGCCTGTGAAACGCAGTTTCTTTGCAGGCCTGATCTGGCTGAAGTAGAACTTCTGCTCTATGTATGCTACATTGCCCTAGAGCTGCAAGGCGCAAAGTGCTGACTTGTTTCCAAATGGGGGGTTGGGCCCCAAAAGCATCTTGCTTCCAGCTCTTTGGGAGGCTAACAAACAACTCGCTCTGCACAGTGCTCTTACAGCCTACCGGGAACATCTCTTACAAAGGCCTGTGAGTCGCAGTTTCTTTGCAGGCCTGATCTGCCTGAAGCAGAACTTCTGCTCTGGGTGTGCTACATTGCCCTACAGCTGAAACGCACAACGTGCATTCTTTCCGAAGGGCGAGTTGGGCCCCAAAGCATCTTGCTTCCAGCTCTTGGGGAAGCTAGGAAAAAACTCGCTCTGCACAGTGCACTTACAGCCTACCGGGAACATCTCCTACAAAGGCCTGTGAAACGCAGTTTCTTTGCAGGCCTGGCTGGCTGAAGTAGAACTTCTGCTCTGAGTGTGCTATATTGCCCTAGAGCTGCAAGGCACAAAGTGCTTCTTCTTTACAAAGGGCGAGTTGGGCCCCAGAGCATCTTGCTTCCAGCTCTTTGGGAAGCTAAGAAACAACTCGCTCTGCACACTGCTCTTACAGCCTACCGGGAACATCACTTACAAAGGCATGTGAAATGCAGTTTCTTTGCAGGCCTGATCTGGCTGAAGTAGAACTTCTGCTCAGGGTGTGCTACATTGCCCTAGAGCTGCAAGGCACAAAGTGCTTCTTCTTTACAAAGGGCCAGTTGGACCCCAGAGGTTCTTGCATTCAGCTCTTTGGGAAGCTAAGAAACAACACGCTCTGCACAGTGCTCTTACAGCCTACCGGGAACATCTCTTACAAAGACCTGTGAAACGCAGTTTCTTTGCAGGCCTGATCTGGCTGAAGTAGAACTTCTGCTCTGGGTGTGCTACATTGCCCTAGAGCTTGAAGGCACAAACTGCTGTCTTATTTCCAAAGGGTGAGTTGGGCCCCAAAGCATCTTGCTTCCAGCTCTTTGGGAAGCTAAGAAAGAACTCGCTCTGCTCAGTGCTCTTACAGCCTACCGGGAACATCTCTTACAAAGGCCTGTGAAACTCAGTTTCTTTACAGGCCGGATCTGGCTGAAGTAGAACTTCTGCCCTGGGTGTGCTACATTGCCCTAGAGCTGCAAGGCACAAAGTGCTTCTTCTTTCCAAAGGGCGAGGTGGGCCCCAGAGCATCTTGCTTACAGCTCTTGGGGAAGCTAAGAAACAACTCGCTCTGCACAATGCTCTTACAGCCTACCGGATACTTCTCTTACAAACGCCTGCGAAATGCAGTTTCTTTGCAGGCCTGATCTGGCTGAAGTAGAACTTCTGCTCAGGGTGTGCTACATTGCCCTAGAGCTGAAAGGCAAAAGGTGCAGTCTTCTTTCCAAAGGGCGAGTTAGGCCCCAAAGCATCTTGCTTCCAGTTCTTGAAAAGCTAAGAAAGAACACGCTCTGCACAGTGCTCTTACAGCCTACCGGGAACATCTCTTACAAAGGCCTGTGAAACGCAGTTTCTTTGCAGGCCTGATCTGGCTGAAGTTGAACTTCTGCTCTGGGTGTGCCACATTGGCCTACAGCTGCAAGGCAGAAACTGCCGTCTTTTTTCCAAAGGGCGAGCTGGGCCCCAAAGCATCTTGCCTCCAGCTGTTTGCGAAGCTTAATAACAACTCGCTCATCACCGTGCTCTTACATCCTACCTGGACATCTCTTACAAAGGCCTGTGAAACGCAGTTTCTTTGGAGGCCTGATCTGGCTGAAGTAGAACTTCAGCTCTGGGTGTGCTACATTGCCCTAGAGGTGCAAGGCACAAAGTGCTGTCTTCTTTACAAAGGGCGAGGTGGGCCCCAGGGCATCTTGCTTCCTGCTCTTTGGGAAGCTAAGAAACAACTCGGTCTGCACAGTGCTCTTACAGCCTACTGGGAACATCTCTTACAAAAGCCTGTGAAACGCAGTTTCTTTGCAGGCCTGATCTGGCTGAAGTAGAACTTCAGCTCTGCGTGTGCTACATTGCCCTAGAGCTGAAAGGCACAAAGTGCTGTCTTATTTCCAAAGGGCGAGTTGGGCCCCAAAGCATCTTCCTTCCAGCTCTTTCTGAAGCTAAGAAACAACACACTCTGCACAGTGCTCTTACAGCCTACCGGGAACATCTGTTACAAAGGCCTGTGAAACGCAGTCTCCTTACAGGCCTGATCTGGCTGAAGTAGAACTTCTGCTCTGGGTGTGCTACATTGCCCTATAGCTGCAAGGCAGAAAGTGCAGTCTTTTTTCCAAAGGGCGAGTTGGGCCCCAAAGCATCTTGCTTCCAGCTCTTTGGGAAGCTAAGAAACAACTTGCTCAGCACAGTGCTCTTACAGCCTACCGGGAACATCTCTTACAAAGGTCTGTGAAACGCAGTTTCTTTGCAGGCCTGATCTGGCTGCAGTAGAACTTCTGATCTGGGTGTGCCACATTGGCCTAGATCTGCAAGGCAGAAAGTGCCGTCTTTTTTACAAAGGGCGAGCTGGGCCCCAAAGCATCTTACTTCCAGCTCTTTGGGAAGATTAATAACAACTCGCTCTGCACAGTGCTCTTACAGCCTACCGGGACATCTCTTACAAAGGCCTCTGAAACGCAGTTTCTTTGCAGGCCTCATGTGGCTGAAGTAGAACTTCTGCTCTGGGTGTGCTGCATTGCCCTAGAGATGCAAGGCACAAAGAGCAGTCTTATTTCCAAATTGCGACTTGGACCCGAGAGCGTCTTTCTTCCAGCTCTTTGCGAAGCTAAGAAACAACTCGCTCTGCACAGTGCTCTTACAGCCTACCGGGAACATCTCTTACAAAGGCCTGTGAAACGCAGTTTCTTTGGAGGCCTGATCTGGCTGAAGGCGAACTTCTGCTCTGGGTGTGCTACCTTGCCCTAGAGCTGAAAGGCACAACGTGCAGGCTTCGTTCCAAAGGGCGAGTTGGGCCCTAGAGCATCTTGCTTCCAGCTCTTTGGGAAGCGTAATAACATCTAGCTCTGCACAGTGCTCTTACAGCCTACTGGGACATCTTTGACAAAGGCCTGTGAAACGCAGTTTCTTTGCAGGCCTGATCTGGCTGAAGTAGAACTTCTCCTTTGGGTGTGCCACATTGGCCTAGATCTGCAAGGCAGAAAGTGCAGTCTTTTTTCCAAAGGGCGAGCTGGGCCCCAAAGCATCTTGCTTCCAGCTCTTTGGGAAGCTTAATAACAACTCGCTCTGAACAGTGCTCTTACAGCCTACCGGGACATCGCTTACAAAGGCCTGTGAAACGCAGTTTCTTTGCAGGCCTGATCTGGCTGAAGTAGAAATTCTGCTCTGGGTGTGATACATTGCACTAGAGCTGAAAGGAAAAACGTGCAGTCTTCTTTCCAAAGGGCCAGTTGGGCCCCAAAGCATCTTGCTTCCAGCTCTTGGGAAGCTAAGAAAGAACTCGCTCTGCACAGTTCTCTTACAGCCTACCAGGAACATCTGTTACAAAGGCCTGTGAAACGCAGTTTCTTTGCAGGCCTGACCTGGCTGAAGTAGAACTTCTGCTCTGGCTGTGCCACATTGGCCCAGAGCTGCAAGGCAGAAAGTGCAGTCTTTTTTCCAAAGTGCGAGGTGGGCCCCAAAGCATCTTGCTTCCAGCTCTTTGGGAAGCTTAATAACAACTCGCTCTGCACAGTGCTCTTACAGCCTACCGGGACATCTCCTACAAAGGCCTGTGAAACGCAATTTCTTTGCAGGCCTGATCAGGCTGAAGTAGAACTTCTGCTTTGGGTGTGCTACATTGCCCTAGAGCTGCAAGTTACCAAGTGCTGTCTTCTTTCCAAAGGGCGAGGTGGGCCCCAGAGCATCTTCCTTCCAGCTCCTTGGGAAGCTAAGAAACAACTCACTCTGCACAATGCTCTTACAGCCTACCGGGAACTTCTCTTACAAACGCCTGTGAAACGCAGTTTCTTTGCAGGCCTGATCTGGCTGAAGTAGAACTTCTGCTCTGGGTGTTCTACATTGCCCTAGAGCTGCAAGGCAGAAAGAGCAGTCTTTTTTCCAAAGGGCGAGTTGGGCCCCAAAGCATCCTGCTTCCAGCTCTTTGGGAAGCTTAATAACAACTCGCTCTGCACAGTGCTCTTACAGCCTACAAGGACATCTCCTACAAAGGCCTGTGAAACGCAGTTTCTTTGCAGGCCTGACCTGGCTGAAGTAGAACTTCTTCTCTGGGTGTGCCACATTGGCCTAGAGCTGCAAGGCAGAAAGTGCAGTCTTTTTTCCAAAGTGCGAGGTGGACCCCAAAGCATCTTGCTTCCAGCTCTTTGGGAGGCTTAATAACAACTCGCTCTGCAGAGTGCTCTTACAGCCTACTGGGACATGTCTTACAAAGGCCTGTGAAACGCAGTTTCTTTGCAGGCCTGATCTGGCTGAAGTAGAACTTCTGCTCTGGGTGTTCTACATTGCCCTAGAGCTGAAAGTCAAGACGTGCAGTCTTCTTTCCAAAGGGCAAGTTGGGGCAGAAACCACCTTGCTTCCAGCTCTTTGGGAAGCTAAGAAACAACTCGCTCTGCACAGTGCTCTTACAGCCTACCGGGAACATCTCTTACAAAGGCCTGTGAAACGCAGCTTGTTTGCAGGCCTTATCTGGATGAAGTAGAACTTCTGCTCTGGGTGTGCTACCTTGCCCTAGAGCTGCAAGGCAGAAAGTGCTGTCTTTTTTCCAAAGGGCGAATTGTGCCCCAAAGCATCTTGCTTCCAGCTATTTGGGAAGCGTAATAACAACTCGCTCTGCACACTGCTCTTACAGCCTACAGGGACATCTCTGACAAAGGCCTGTGAAACGCAGTTTCTTTGCAGGCCTGATCTGGCTGAAGTAGAACTTCTGCTCTGGGTGTGCTACATTGCCCTAGAGCTGCAAGTAACAAAGTGCTGTCTTCTTTCCAAAGGGCGAGTTGTGCCCCAGAGCATCTTGCTTCCAGCTCTTTGGGAAGCTAAGAAACAACTCGCTCTGACAGTGCTCTTACAGCCTACCGGGAACATCTCTTACAAAGGCCTGTGAAAAGCAGTTTGCTTGCAGGCCTGATCTGGCTGAAGTAGAACTTCTGCTCTGGGTATGCTACATTGCCCTAGAGCAGAAAGGCACAACGTGCAGTCTTCTTTCCAAAGGGCGATTTGGGCCACAAAGCCTTTTGCTTCCAGCTCTTTGGGAAGCTAAGAAACAACTCGCTCTGCACAGTGCTCTTACAGCCTACCGGGAACATCTCTTACAAAGGCCTGTGAAACGCAGTTTCTTTGCATACCTGATCTGGCTGAAGTAGAACTTCTGCTCTGGGTGTGCTACATTGCCCTAGAGCTGAAAGGCACAACGTGCAGTCTTCTTTCTAAAGGGCGAGTTGGGCCCCAAAGCATCTTGCTTCCAGCTGTTTGGGAACCTAAGAAAGAACTCGCTCTGCACAGTGCTCTTACAGCCTACCGGGAACATCTCTTACAAAGGCCTGTGAAAAGCAGTTTGTCTGCAGGCCTGATCTGGCTGAAGTAGAACTTCTGCTCTGGGTATGCTACATTGCCCTAGAGCAGAAAGGCACAACGTGCAGTCTTCTTTCCAAAGGGCGAGTTGGGCCACAAAGCCTTTTGCTTCCAGCTCTTTGGGAAGCTAAGAAACAACTCGCTCTGCACAGTGCTCTTACAGCCTACCGGGAACATCTCTTACAAAGGCCTGTGAAACGCAGTTTCTTTGCAGGCCTGATCTGGCTGAAGTAGAACTTCTGCTCTGGGTGTGCTACTTTGCCCTGGAGCTTGAAGGCAGAAAGTGCTGTCTTATTTCCAAAGGGCGAGTTGGGCCCCAAAGCATCTTGCTTCCAGCTCTTTGCGAAGCTAAGAAACAACCCGCTCTGCACAGTGCTCTTACAGCCTACCGGGACATCTCTTACAAAAGCCTGTGAAACGCAGTTTCTTTGCTGGCCTGATGTGTTTGAAGTAGAACTTCTGCTCTGGGTGTCCTACATTGCCCTGGAACTGCAAGACACAACGTGCAGGCTTCTTTCCAAAGGGCGAGTTGGGCCCCAAAGCATCTTGCTTCCAGCTCTTTGGGAAGCGTAATAACATCTAGCTCTGCACAGTGCTCTTACAGCCTACCGGGAACATCACTTACAAAGACTTGTGAAACGCAGTTTCTTTGCAGGCCTGATCTGGCTGATGTAGAACTTCTGCTCTGGGTGTGCTGCATTGCCCTACAGCAGAAAGGCAAAAAGTGCTGTCTTCTTTCCAAAGGGTGAGTAGGGCCTTAAATCGTCTTGCTTCCAGCCCTTTGGGAAGCTAAGTAACAACTCGCTCTGCAGAACTCTCTTAAAGCCAACCGGGAAAATCTCTTACAAAGGCCTGTGAAACCCAGTTTCTTTGCAGGCCTGATCTGGCTGAAGTAGAACTTCTGCTCTGGGTGTGCTACATTGACCTAGAGCTGAAAGGCAAATCGAGCAGTCTTCTTTCCACAGGGCGCGTTGAGCCCCTGAGCATCTCGCTTCCACCTCTTTGGGAAGCTAAGAAACAACTCGCTCTGCACAATGCTCTTACAGGCTACCAGGAACATCTCTTACAAAGGCCTGTGAAACGCAGTTTCTTTGCAGGCCTGATCTGGCTGAAGTAGAACTTCTGCTCTGGGTGTGCTACATTGCCCTAGAGCTGAATGGCAAAATGTGCAGTCTTCTTTCCAAAGGGCGAGTTGGGCACCAAAGCATCTTGCTTCCAGATCTTTTGGAAGCTTAACAACAACTCACTCTGCACAGTGCTCTTACAGCCTACCGGGAACATCTCTTACAAAGGCCTGTGAAACGCAGTTTCTTTGCAGGCCTGATATGGCTGAAGTAGAACTTCTGCTCTGGGTTTGCTGCATTGCCCTAGAGCTGCAAGGCACAAAGTGCTGTCTTGTTTTTAAAGAGTGAGCTGAGCCCCAGAGCATCTTGCTTCCAGGTCTTTGGGAAGCTAAGAAACACCCCGCTCTGCACAGTGCTCTTACACCCTACAGGGAACATCCCTTAGAAAGGCTTGTGACACGCAGTTTCTTTGCATGCCTGATCTGGCCGAAGTAGAACTTCTGCTCTGGGGGTGCTACTTTGCCCTAGAACTGCAAGGCACAAAGTGCTGTCATCTTTCCAAAGGGCGAGTTGGGACCAGGAGCATCTTGAATCCAGCTCTTTCGGAAGCTAAGAAACAACCCGCTCTGCACAGTGCTCTTACAGCCTACCGGGAACATCTCTTACAAAGGCCTGTGAAACGCATTTTCGTTGCAGGCCTGATCTGGCTGAAATATAACTTCTCCTCTGGGTGTGCTACCTTGCATTACAGCTGCAAGGCACAAAGTGCTGTCTTCTTTCCCTAGGGCGAGTTGGGCCCCAAAGCATCTTGCTTTCAGCTCTTTGGGAAGCTAAGAAACAACTCGCTCTGCACAGTGCTCTTACAGCCTACCGGGAACATCTCTTACAAAGGCCTGTGAAACACAGTTTCTTTGCAGGCCTTATCTGGCTGAAGTAGAACTTCTGCTCTGTGTGTGCTACATTGCCCTAGAGCTGCAAGGCACAAAGTGCAGTGTTGTTTCCAAAGGTCGAGTTGGGTCCCAAAGCATCTTGCTTACAGCCCTTTGGGAACGTAAGAAACAACTCGCACTGCACAGTGCTCTTACAGCCTACCGGGAACATCACTTCGAAAGGCTTGTGACACGCAGTTTCTTTGCAGGCCGGATCTGGCTGAAGTAGAACTTCTGCTCTGGGTGTGCTGCATTGCACTACAGCTGGAAGGCACAACGTGCAGTCTTCTTTACAAAGGGCGAGTTGGACCCCAAAGCATCTTGGTTACAGCTGTTTGTGAAGCTAACAAAGATCTCGCTCTGCACAGTGCTCTTACAGCCTACTGGGACCATAGCTTACAAGGCCTGTGAAACGCAGTTTCTTTGCAGGCCTGATCTGGCTGATGTAGAACTTCTGCTCTGGGTGTACTGCATTGCCCTACAGCAGAAAGGCAAAGAGTGCTGTCTTCTTTCCAAAGGGGGAGTAGGGCCTCAAAGCATCTTGCTTCCAGCCCTTTGGGAACCTAAGAAACAACTCGCTCTGCAGAACTCTCTTAAAGACAACCGGGAAAATCTCTTACAAAGGCCTGTGAAACGCAGTTTCTTTGCAGGCCTGATCTGGCTGAAGTAGAACTTCTGCTCTGGGTGTGCTACATTGCCCTAGCGCTGAAAGGAAAATCGAGCAGTTTTCTTTCCACAGGGCGCGTTGGGCCCCAGAGCATCTCGCTTCCACCTCTTTGGGTAGCTAAGAAACAACTCGCTCTGCACCGTGCTCTTACGGCCTACCGGGAACATGTCTTACCAAGGCCTGTGAAACGCAGTTTCTTTGCAGGCCTGATCTGGCTGAAGTAGAACTTCTGCTCTGGGTGTGCTACATTGCCCTAGAGCTGCAAGGCAGAAAGTGCAGTCTTTTTTCCAAAGTTCGAGTTGGGCCCCAAAGCATCTTGCTTCCAGCTATTTGGGAAGCGTAGTAACAACTCGCTCTGCACACTGCTCTTACAGCCTACAGGGACATCTCTAACAAAGGCCTGTGAAACGCAGTTTCTTTGCAGGCCTGATCTGGCTGAAGTAGAACTTCTGCTCTGGGTGTGCTACATTGCCCTAGCGCTGAAAGGCACAAAGTGCTTCTTCTTTCCAAAGTGCGAGTTGGGCCCCAAAGCATCTTGCATCCAGCTCTTTGGGAAGCGTAATAACATCTAGCTCTGCACAGTGCTCTTACAGCCTACCGTGATATCTCTGACAAAGGCCTGTGAAACGCAGTTTCTTTGCGGGCCTGATCTGGCTGAAGTAGAACTTCTGCTCTGGGTGTGCTACATTGCCCTAGAGCTGCAAGAGACAAAGTGCTGTCTTCTTTCCAAAGGGCGAGGTGGGCCCCAGAGCATCTTGCTTCCAGCTCTTTGGGAATGTAAGAAACAACTCGCTCTGCACAGTGCTCTTACAGCCTACCGGGAACATCTCTTACAAAGGCCTGTGAAATGCAGTTTCTTTGCAGGCCTGATCTGGCTGAAGCAGAACTTCTGCTCTGGGTGTGCTACATTGCCCTAGAGCTTGAAGGCACAAAGTGCTGTCTTCTTTCCAAAGGGCGAGTTGGGTCCCAGAGGATCTTGCTTACAGCTCTTTGGGAAGCTAAGAAACAACTCGCTCTGCACAGTGCTCTTACAGCCTACCGGGAACATCTCTTACAAAGGCCTGTAAAATGCAGTTTCTTTGCCAGCCTGATCTGGCTGAAGTAGAACTTCTGCTATGGGTGTGCTACATTGCCCTAGCGCTGAAAGGCACAAAGTGCTTCTTCTTTCCAAAGGGCGAGTTGGGCCCCAAAGCATCTTGCTTCCATGTCTTTGGGAAGCGTAATAACATCTAGCTCTGCACAGTGCTCTTACAGCCTACCGTGACATCTCTGACAAAGGCCTGTGAAACGCAGTTTCTTTGCAGTCTTGATCTGGCTGAAGTAGAACTTCTTCTCTGGGTGTGCCACATTGGCCTAGAGCTCCAAGGCAGAAAGTGCAGTCTTTTTTCCAATGGGCGAGTTGGGCCCCAAAGCATCTTGCTTCCAGCTCTTTGGGAAGCGTAATAACATCTCGCTCTGCACAGTGCACTTACAGCCTACCGGGACATCTCTGACAAAGGCCTGTGAAACGCAGTTTATTTGCAGGCCTGATATGGCTGAAGTAGAACTTCTGCTCTGGGTGTGCTACATTGCCCTAGAGATTGAAGGAACAAAGGGCTGTCTTATTTCCAAAGGGCGAGTTGGGCCCCAAAGCCTCTTGCTTCCAGCTCTTTGGGAAGCGTAATAACATCTCGCTCTGCACAGTGCTCTTACAGCCTACCGGGACACCTCTGACAAAGGCCTGTGAAACGCAATTTCTTTGCAGGCCTGATCTGGGTGAAGTAGAACTTCTGCTCTGGGTGTGCTACATTGCCCTAGACCTGCAAGTCACAAAGTGCTGTCTTCTTTGCAAAGGGCGAGGTGGTCCCCAGAGCATCTTTCTTCCAGCTCTTTGGGAAGCTAAGAAACAACTCGCTCTGCACAACGCTCTTACAGCCTACCGGGAAGATCTCTTACAAACGCCTGTGAGACGCAGTTTCTTAGCAGGCCTGATCGGCTGAAGTAGAACTTCTGCTCAGGGTGTGATACATTGCCCTAGAGCCGAAAGCAACAACGTCCAGGCTTCCTTCCAAAGGGCGAGTTGGGCCCCAAACCATCTTTCTTCCAGCTGTTTGGGAAGTTAAGAAACAACTCGCTCTGCACTGTGCTCTTACAGCCTACCGGGAACAGCTCTTACAAAGGCCTGTGAGACGCAGTTTTTTTGCAGGCCTGATCTGGCTGAAGTAGAGCTTCTGCTCTGGGTGTGCTACATTGCCCTAGACCTAAAAGCCACAACGTGCTGTCTTCTTTCCAAAGGGCGAGTTGGGCCACAAAGCATCTTGCTTCAAGCTCTTTGGGAAGCTAAGAAACAACTCGCTCTGCACACTGCTCTTACAGCCTACCGGGAACATCTCTTACAAAGGCCTGTGAAATGGCGTTTCTTTGCAGGCCTGATCTCGCTGAAGTAGAACTTCTGCTCTGGGTGTGCTACATTGCCCTAGGGCTGCAAGGCACAAAGTGCTGCCTTGTTTCCAAAGGGCGAGATGGGCCTCAAAGCATCTTGCTTCCAGCTCTTTGGGAAGCCAAGAAACAACTCGCTCTGCAGACCTCTCTTACAGCCAACCGGGAACATCTCTTACAAAGGCCTGTGAAACGCAGTTTCTTTGCAGGCCTTATCTGGCTGAAGTAGAACTTCTGCTCTGGGTTTGCTACATTGCCCTAGAGCTTCAAGGCACAGAGTGGTGTCTTCTTTCCAAAGGGCGAGGTGGGCCCCAGAGCATCTTGCTTCCAGCTCTTTGGGAAGCTAAGAAAGAACTCACTCTGCACAATGCTCTTACAGCCTACCGGGAACTTCTCCTACAAACGCCTGTGAAACGCAGTTTCTTTGCAGGCCTGATGTGGCTGAAGTAGAACTTCTGCTCAGGGTGGGCTACATTGCCCTAGAGCTGCAAGGCACAAAGTGCTGTCTTCTTTCCGAAGGGCGAAATGGGCCTCAAAGCATCTTGCTTCCAGCTCTTTGGGAAGCTAAGAAACAACTCGCTCTGCAGACCTCTCTTACAGCCAACCGGGAACATCTCTTACAAATGCCTGTGAAACGCAGTTTCTTTGCAGGCTTGATCTGGCTGAAGTAGAACTTCTGCTCCGGGTGTGCTACATTGCCCTAGAGCCGAAAGCAACAACGTCCAGGCTTCGTTCCAAAGGGCGAGTTGGGCTCCAAAGCATCTTTCTTACAGCTCCTTGGGAAGCTAAGAAACAACTCGCTCTGCACAGTGCTCTTACAGCCTACCAGGAACCTCTCCTACAAAGGCCTGTGAAAGGCAGTTTCTTTGCTGGCCTGATCTGCCTGAAGTAGAACTTCTGCTCTGGGTGTGCTGCACTGCCCTAGAGCTGAAAAGCACAACGTGCAGTGTTCTTTCCAAAGGGCGAGTTGGTCCCCAAACCATCTTTCTTCCAGCTGTTTGGGAAGTTAAGAAACAACTCGCTCTGCACTGTGCTCTTACAGCCTACAGGGAACAGCTCTTACAAAGGCCTGTGAGACGCAGTTTTTTTGCAGGCCTGATCTGGCTGAAGTAGAGCTTCTGCTCTGGGTGTGCTACATTGCCCTAGACCTAAAAGCCACAACGTGCTGTCTTCTTTCCAAAGGGCGAGTTGGGCCACAAGGATCTTGCTTCAAGCTCTTTGGGAAGCTTAGAAACAACTCGCTCTGCACACTGCTCTTACAGCCTACCGCGACATCTCTTACAAAGGCGTGTGAAATGGCGTTTCTTTGCAGGCCTGATCTCGCTGAAGTAGAACTTCTGCTCTGGGTGTGCTACATTGCCCTAGGGCTGCAAGGCACAAAGTGCTGCCTTGTTTCCAAAGGGCGAGATGGGCCTCAAAGCATCTTGCTTCCAGCTCTTTGGGAAGCCAAGAAACAACTCGCTCTGCAGACCTCTCTTACAGCCAACCGGGAACATCTCTTACAAAGGCCTGTGAAACGCAGTTTCTTTGCAGGCCTGATCTGGCTGAAGTAGAACTTCTGCTGTGGGTGTGCTACATTGCCCTAGAGCTGCAAGGCACAAAGTGCTGTGTTCTTTCCAAAGGGAGAGTTGGACCCAAAGCGTCTTGCTTCCAGCTCTTTGGGAAGCTAAATAACAACTCGCTCTGCACAGTGCTCTTACAGCCTACCGGGAACATCTCTTACAAAGGCCTGTGAAATGCAGTTTCTTTGCAGGCCTGATCTGGCTGAAGTAGAACTTCTGCTCTGGGTGTGCTACATTGCCCTAGAGCTGAATGGCAAAATGTGCAGTCTTCTTTCCAAAGGGCGACTTGGGCCCCAAAGCATCTTGCTTCCAACTCTTTGCGAAGCTAAGAAACAACTCGCTCTGCACAGTGCTCTTACAGCCTACCGGGAACATCTCTTACAAAGGCCTGTGAAACGCAGTTTCTTTGCAGGCCTGATCTGGCTGAAGTAGAACTTCTGCTCTGGGCGTGCGACATTGGCCTACAGCTGCAAGGCAGAAAGTGCAGTCTTTTTTCCAAAGTGCGTGGTGGGCCCCAAAGCATCTTGCTTCCAGCTCTTTGGGAAGCTTAAAAACAACTCTCTCTGCACAGTGCTCTTACAGCCTACCGGGACATCTCTTACAAAGGCCTTTGAAATGCAGTTTCTTTGCAGGCCAGATCTGCCTGAAGTAGAACTTCTTCTCTGGGTGTGCTACATTGCCCTAGAACTGCAAGGCACAAAGTGCTGTCTTCTTTCCAAAGGGCGAGTTGGGCCCCAGATGATCTTGCTTCCAGCTCTTTGTGAAGCTAAGAAACAACTCGCTCTGCACAGTGCTCTTACAACCTACCGGGAACATCTCTTACAAAGGCCTGTGAAATGCAGTTTCTTTGCAGGCCTGATCTGGCTGAAGTAGAACTTCTGCTCTCGGTGTCCTACATTGCCCTAGTGCTGCAAGGCACAACGTGCAGGCTTCTTTCCAAAGGGCGAGTTGGGCCCCAAATCTTCTTGCTTCCAGCTCTTTGGGAAGCGTAATAACATCTCACTCTGCACAGTGCTCTTACAGCCTACCGTGAGATCTCTGACAAAGGCCTGTGAAACGCAGTTTCTTTGCAGGCGTGATCTGGCTGAAGTAGAACTTATGCTCTGGGTATGCTACATTGCCCTAGAGCTGAAAGGCACAACGTGCCATCTTGTTTACAAAGGGCGAGTTGTGCCCCAAAGCCTCTTGCTTCCAGCTGTTTGGGAAGCTAAGAAACAACTCGCTCTGCACAGTGCTCCTACAGCCTAACGGGAACATCTCTTACTAAGGCCTGTGAAACGCAGTTTCTTTGCAGGCCTGATCTGGCTGAAGTAGAACTTCTGCTCTGGGTGTGCTACATTGCCCTAGAGCTGCAAGGCACAAAGTGGTGTCTTCTTTCCAAAGGGCGAGGTGGGCCCCAGAGCATCTTGCTTCCAGCTCTTTGGGAAGCTAAGAAAGAACTCACTCTGCACAATGCTCTTACAGCCTACCGGGAACTTCTCTTACAAACGCCTGTGAAACGCAGTTTCTTTGCATGCCTGATCTGGCTGAAGTAGAACTTCTGCTCAGGGTGTGCTAAATTGCCCTAGAGCTGAAAGGCAAAACGTGAAGGCTTCTTTCCAAAGGGCGAGTTGGGCCCAAAAGCATCTTGCTGCCAGCTCGATGCGTGGGTAAGAAAGAACTCGCTCTGCACAGTTCTCTTACAGCCTACCGGGAACATCTCTTACAAAGGCCTGTGAAACGCAGTTTCTTTGCAGGCCTGATCTGGCTGAAGTAGAACTTCTGCTCTGGGCGTGCCACATTGGCCTACAGCTGCAAGGCAGAAAGTGCAGTCTTTTTTCCAAAGTGCGTGGTGGGCCCCAAAGCATCTTGCTTCCAGCTCTTTGGGAAGCTTAAAAACAACTCTCTCTGCACAGTGCTCTTACAGCCTACCGGGACATCTCTTACAAAGGCCTTTGAAATGCAGTTTCTTTGCAGGCCAGATCTGCCTGAAGTAGAACTTCTTCTCTGGGTGTGCTACATTGCCCTAGAACTGCAAGGCACAAAGTGCTGTCTTCTTTCCAAAGGGCGAGTTGGGCCCAGGTGATCTTGCTTCCAGCTCTTTGTGAAGCTAAGAAACAACTCGCTCTGCACAGTGCTCTTACAACCTACCGGGAACATCTCTTACAAAGGCCTGTGAAATGCAGTTTCTTTGCAGGCCTGATCTGGCTGAAGTAGAACTTCTGCTCTGGGTGTCCTACATTGCCCTAGTGCTGCAAGGCACAATGTGCAGGCTTCTTTCCAAAGGGCGAGTTGGGCCCCAAATCATCTTGCTTCCAGCTCTTTGGGAAGCGTAATAACATCTCGCTCTGCACAGTGCTCTTACAGCCTACCGTGAGATCTCTGACAAAGGCCTGTGAAACGCAGTTTCTTTGCAGGCGTGATCTGGCTGAAGTAGAACTTCTGCTCTGGGTGTGCAACATTGCCCTAGAGCTGCAAGGCACAACGTGCAGTCTTCTTTCCAAAGGGCGAGTTGGGCCCCAAAGCATCTTGCTTCCACCTCTTTGGGAAGCTAAGAAACAACTCGCTCTGAACAGTGCTCTTACAGCCTACCGGGAACATCTCTTACAAAGGCCTGTGAAACGCAGTTTCTTTGCAGGCATGATCTGGCTGAAGTAGAACTTCTGCTCTGGGTGTTCTACATTGCCCTAGAGCTGCAAGGCAGAAAGTGCAGTCTTTTTTCCAAAGGGCGAGTTGGGCCTCAAAGCATCCTGCTTCCAGCTCTTTGGGAAGCTTAATAACAACTCGCTCTGCACAGTGCTCTTACAGCCTACCGGGACATCTCCTACAAAGGCCTGTGAAACGCAGTTTCTTTGCAGGCCTGATCTGGCTGAAGTAGAACTTCTGCTCTGGGTGTGCTACATTGCCCTAGAGCTGAAAGGCACAACGTGCAGTCTTCTTTCAAAAGGGCGAGTTGGGCCCCAAAGCATCTTTCTTCCAGCTTTTTGGGAACCTAAGAAAGAACTCGCTCTGCACAGTGCTCTTACAGCCTACCGGGAACATCTCTTACAAAGGCCTGTGAAAAGCAGTTTGTTTGCAGGCCTGATCTGGCTGAAGTAGAACTTCTGCTCTGGGTATGCTAAATTGCCCTAGAGCAGAAAGGCACAACGTGCAGTCTTCTTTCCAAAGGGCGAGTTGGGCCACAAAGCCTTTTGCTTCCAGCTCTTTGGGAAGCTAAGAAACAACTCGCTCTGCACAGTGCTCTTACAGCCTAACGGGAGCATATCTTACAAAGGCCTGTGAAACGCAGTTTCTTTGCAGGCCTTATCTGGCTGAAGTAGAACTTCTGCTCTGGGTGTGCTACATTGCCCTAGAGCTTCAAGGCACAGAGTGGTGTCTTCTTTCCAAAGGGCGAGGTGGGCCCCAGAGCATCTTGCTTCCAGCTCTTTGGGAAGCTAAGAAAGAACTCACTCTGCACAATGCTCTTACAGCCTACCGGGAACTTCTCCTACAAACGCCTGTGAAACGCAGTTTCTTTGCAGGCCTGATGTGGCTGAAGTAGAACTTCTGCTCAGGGTGGGCTACATTGCCCTAGAGCTGCAAGGCACAAAGTGCTGTCTTCTTTCCGAAGGGCGAAATGGGCCTCAAAGCATCTTGCTTCCAGCTCTTTGGGAAGCTAAGAAACAACTCGCTCTGCAGACCTCTCTTACAGCCAACCGGGAACATCTCTTACAAATGCCTGTGAAACGCAGTTTCTTTGCAGGCTTGATCTGGCTGAAGTAGAACTTCTGCTCTGGGTGTGCTACATTGCCCTAGAGCCGAAAGCAACAACGTCCAGGCTTCGTTCCAAAGGGCGAGTTGGGCTCCAAAGCATCTTTCTTACAGCTCCTTGGGAAGCTAAGAAACAACTCGCTCTGCACAGTGCTCTTACAGCCTACCAGGAACCTCTCCTACAAAGGCCTGTGAAAGGCAGTTTCTTTGCTGGCCTGATCTGCCTGAAGTAGAACTTCTGCTCTGGGTGTGCTGCACTGCCCTAGAGCTGAAAAGCACAACGTGCAGTGTTCTTTCCAAAGGGCGAGTTGGTCCCCAAACCATCTTTCTTCCAGCTGTTTGGGAAGTTAAGAAACAACTCGCTCTGCACTGTGCTCTTACAGCCTACCGGGAACAGCTCTTACAAAGGCCTGTGAGACGCAGTTTTTTTGCAGGCCTGATCTGGCTGAAGTAGAGCTTCTGCTCTGGGTGTGCTACATTGCCCTAGACCTAAAAGCCACAACGTGCTGTCTTCTTTCCAAAGGGCGAGTTGGGCCACAAGGATCTTGCTTCAAGCTCTTTGGGAAGCTAAGAAACAACTCGCTCTGCACACTGCTCTTACAGCCTACCGCGACATCTCTTACAAAGGCGTGTGAAATGGCGTTTCTTTGCAGGCCTGATCTCGCTGAAGTAGAACTTCTGCTCTGGGTGTGCTACATTGCCCTAGGGCTGCAAGGCACAAAGTGCTGCCTTGTTTCCAAAGGGCGAGATGGGCCTCAAAGCATCTTGCTTCCAGCTCTTTGGGAAGCCAAGAAACAACTCGCTCTGCAGACCTCTCTTACAGCCAACCGGGAACATCTCTTACAAAGGCCTGTGAAACGCAGTTTCTTTGCAGGCCTGATCTGGCTGAAGTAGAACTTCTGCTGTGGGTGTGCTACATTGCCCTAGAGCTGCAAGGCACAAAGTGCTGTGTTCTTTCCAAAGGGAGAGTTGGACCCAAAGCGTCTTGCTTCCAGCTCTTTGGGAAGCTAAATAACAACTCGCTCTGCACAGTGCTCTTACAGCCTACCGGGAACATCTCTTACAAAGGCCTGTGAAATGCAGTTTCTTTGCAGGCCTGATCTGGCTGAAGTAGAACTTCTGCTCTGGGTGTGCTACATTGCCCTAGAGCTGAATGGCAAAATGTGCAGTCTTCTTTCCAAAGGGCGACTTGGGCCCCAAAGCATCTTGCTTCCAACTCTTTGCGAAGCTAAGAAACAACTCGCTCTGCACAGTGCTCTTACAGCCTACCGGGAACATCTCTTACAAAGGCCTGTGAAACGCAGTTTCTTTGCAGGCCTGATCTGGCTGAAGTAGAACTTCTGCTCTGGGCGTGCGACATTGGCCTACAGCTGCAAGGCAGAAAGTGCAGTCTTTTTTCCAAAGTGCGTGGTGGGCCCCAAAGCATCTTGCTTCCAGCTCTTTGGGAAGCTTAAAAACAACTCTCTCTGCACAGTGCTCTTACAGCCTACCGGGACATCTCTTACAAAGGCCTTTGAAATGCAGTTTCTTTGCAGGCCAGATCTGCCTGAAGTAGAACTTCTTCTCTGGGTGTGCTACATTGCCCTAGAACTGCAAGGCACAAAGTGCTGTCTTCTTTCCAAAGGGCGAGTTGGGCCCCAGATGATCTTGCTTCCAGCTCTTTGTGAAGCTAAGAAACAACTCGCTCTGCACAGTGCTCTTACAACCTACCGGGAACATCTCTTACAAAGGCCTGTGAAATGCAGTTTCTTTGCAGGCCTGATCTGGCTGAAGTAGAACTTCTGCTCTCGGTGTCCTACATTGCCCTAGTGCTGCAAGGCACAACGTGCAGGCTTCTTTCCAAAGGGCGAGTTGGGCCCCAAATCTTCTTGCTTCCAGCTCTTTGGGAAGCGTAATAACATCTCACTCTGCACAGTGCTCTTACAGCCTACCGTGAGATCTCTGACAAAGGCCTGTGAAACGCAGTTTCTTTGCAGGCGTGATCTGGCTGAAGTAGAACTTATGCTCTGGGTATGCTACATTGCCCTAGAGCTGAAAGGCACAACGTGCCATCTTGTTTACAAAGGGCGAGTTGTGCCCCAAAGCCTCTTGCTTCCAGCTGTTTGGGAAGCTAAGAAACAACTCGCTCTGCACAGTGCTCCTACAGCCTAACGGGAACATCTCTTACTAAGGCCTGTGAAACGCAGTTTCTTTGCAGGCCTGATCTGGCTGAAGTAGAACTTCTGCTCTGGGTGTGCTACATTGCCCTAGAGCTGCAAGGCACAAAGTGGTGTCTTCTTTCCAAAGGGCGAGGTGGGCCCCAGAGCATCTTGCTTCCAGCTCTTTGGGAAGCTAAGAAAGAACTCACTCTGCACAATGCTCTTACAGCCTACCGGGAACTTCTCTTACAAACGCCTGTGAAACGCAGTTTCTTTGCATGCCTGATCTGGCTGAAGTAGAACTTCTGCTCAGGGTGTGCTAAATTGCCCTAGAGCTGAAAGGCAAAACGTGAAGGCTTCTTTCCAAAGGGCGAGTTGGGCCCAAAAGCATCTTGCTGCCAGCTCGATGCGTGGGTAAGAAAGAACTCGCTCTGCACAGTTCTCTTACAGCCTACCGGGAACATCTCTTACAAAGGCCTGTGAAACGCAGTTTCTTTGCAGGCCTGATCTGGCTGAAGTAGAACTTCTGCTCTGGGCGTGCCACATTGGCCTACAGCTGCAAGGCAGAAAGTGCAGTCTTTTTTCCAAAGTGCGTGGTGGGCCCCAAAGCATCTTGCTTCCAGCTCTTTGGGAAGCTTAAAAACAACTCTCTCTGCACAGTGCTCTTACAGCCTACCGGGACATCTCTTACAAAGGCCTTTGAAATGCAGTTTCTTTGCAGGCCAGATCTGCCTGAAGTAGAACTTCTTCTCTGGGTGTGCTACATTGCCCTAGAACTGCAAGGCACAAAGTGCTGTCTTCTTTCCAAAGGGCGAGTTGGGCCCAGGTGATCTTGCTTCCAGCTCTTTGTGAAGCTAAGAAACAACTCGCTCTGCACAGTGCTCTTACAACCTACCGGGAACATCTCTTACAAAGGCCTGTGAAATGCAGTTTCTTTGCAGGCCTGATCTGGCTGAAGTAGAACTTCTGCTCTGGGTGTCCTACATTGCCCTAGTGCTGCAAGGCACAATGTGCAGGCTTCTTTCCAAAGGGCGAGTTGGGCCCCAAATCATCTTGCTTCCAGCTCTTTGGGAAGCGTAATAACATCTCGCTCTGCACAGTGCTCTTACAGCCTACCGTGAGATCTCTGACAAAGGCCTGTGAAACGCAGTTTCTTTGCAGGCGTGATCTGGCTGAAGTAGAACTTCTGCTCTGGGTGTGCAACATTGCCCTAGAGCTGCAAGGCACAACGTGCAGTCTTCTTTCCAAAGGGCGAGTTGGGCCCCAAAGCATCTTGCTTCCACCTCTTTGGGAAGCTAAGAAACAACTCGCTCTGAACAGTGCTCTTACAGCCTACCGGGAACATCTCTTACAAAGGCCTGTGAAACGCAGTTTCTTTGCAGGCATGATCTGGCTGAAGTAGAACTTCTGCTCTGGGTGTTCTACATTGCCCTAGAGCTGCAAGGCAGAAAGTGCAGTCTTTTTTCCAAAGGGCGAGTTGGGCCTCAAAGCATCCTGCTTCCAGCTCTTTGGGAAGCTTAATAACAACTCGCTCTGCACAGTGCTCTTACAGCCTACCGGGACATCTCCTACAAAGGCCTGTGAAACGCAGTTTCTTTGCAGGCCTGATCTGGCTGAAGTAGAACTTCTGCTCTGGGTGTGCTACATTGCCCTAGAGCTGAAAGGCACAACGTGCAGTCTTCTTTCAAAAGGGCGAGTTGGGCCCCAAAGCATCTTTCTTCCAGCTTTTTGGGAACCTAAGAAAGAACTCGCTCTGCAGAGTGCTCTTACAGCCTACCGGGAACATCTCTTACAAAGGCCTGTGAAAAGCAGTTTGTTTGCAGGCCTGATCTGGCTGAAGTAGAACTTCTGCTCTGGGTATGCTAAATTGCCCTAGAGCAGAAAGGCACAACGTGCAGTCTTCTTTCCAAAGGGCGAGTTGGGCCACAAAGCCTTTTGCTTCCAGCTCTTTGGGAAGCTAAGAAACAACTCGCTCTGCACAGTGCTCTTACAGCCTAACGGGAGCATATCTTACAAAGGCCTGTGAAACGCAGTTTCTTTGCAGGCCTTATCTGGCTGAAGTAGAACTTCTGCTCTGGGTGTGCTACATTGCCCTAGAGCTTCAAGGCACAGAGTGGTGTCTTCTTTCCAAAGGGCGAGGTGGGCCCCAGAGCATCTTGCTTCCAGCTCTTTGGGAAGCTAAGAAAGAACTCACTCTGCACAATGCTCTTACAGCCTACCGGGAACTTCTCCTACAAACGCCTGTGAAACGCAGTTTCTTTGCAGGCCTGATGTGGCTGAAGTAGAACTTCTGCTCAGGGTGGGCTACATTGCCCTAGAGCTGCAAGGCACAAAGTGCTGTCTTCTTTCCGAAGGGCGAAATGGGCCTCAAAGCATCTTGCTTCCAGCTCTTTGGGAAGCTAAGAAACAACTCGCTCTGCAGACCTCTCTTACAGCCAACCGGGAACATCTCTTACAAATGCCTGTGAAACGCAGTTTCTTTGCAGGCTTGATCTGGCTGAAGTAGAACTTCTGCTCTGGGTGTGCTACATTGCCCTAGAGCCGAAAGCAACAACGTCCAGGCTTCGTTCCAAAGGGCGAGTTGGGCTCCAAAGCATCTTTCTTACAGCTCCTTGGGAAGCTAAGAAACAACTCGCTCTGCACAGTGCTCTTACAGCCTACCAGGAACCTCTCCTACAAAGGCCTGTGAAAGGCAGTTTCTTTGCTGGCCTGATCTGGCTGAAGTAGAACTTCTGCTCTGGGTGTGCTGCACTGCCCTAGAGCTGAAAAGCACAACGTGCAGTGTTCTTTCCAAAGGGCGAGTTGGTCCCCAAACCATCTTTCTTCCAGCTGTTTGGGAAGTTAAGAAACAACTCGCTCTGCACTGTGCTCTTACAGCCTACCGGGAACAGCTCTTACAAAGGCCTGTGAGACGCAGTTTTTTTGCAGGCCTGATCTGGCTGAAGTAGAGCTGCTGCTCTGGGTGTGCTACATTGCCCTAGACCTAAAAGCCACAACGTGCTGTCTTCTTTCCAAAGGGCGAGTTGGGCCACAAGGATCTTGCTTCAAGCTCTTTGGGAAGCTAAGAAACAACTCACTCTGCACACTGCTCTTACAGCCTACCGCGACATCTCTTACAAAGGCGTGTGAAATGGCGTTTCTTTGCAGGCCTGATCTCGCTGAAGTAGAACTTCTGCTCTGGGTGTGCTACATTGCCCTAGGGCTGCAAGGCACAAAGTGCTGCCTTGTTTCCAAAGGGCGAGATGGGCCTCAAAGCATCTTGCTTCCAGCTCTTTGGGAAGCCAAGAAACAACTCGCTCTGCAGACCTCTCTTACAGCCAACCGGGAACATCTCTTACAAAGGCCTGTGAAACGCAGTTTCTTTGCAGGCCTGATCTGGCTGAAGTAGAACTTCTGCTGTGGGTGTGCTACATTGCCCTAGAGCTGCAAGGCACAAAGTGCTGTGTTCTTTCCAAAGGGAGAGTTGGACCCAAAGCGTCTTGCTTCCAGCTCTTTGGGAAGCTAAATAACAACTCGCTCTGCACAGTGCTCTTACAGCCTACCGGGAACATCTCTTACAAAGGCCTGTGAAATGCAGTTTCTTTGCAGGCCTGATCTGGCTGAAGTAGAACTTCTGCTCTGGGTGTGCTACATTGCCCTAGAGCTGAATGGCAAAATGTGCAGTCTTCTTTCCAAAGGGCGACTTGGGCCCCAAAGCATCTTGCTTCCAACTCTTTGCGAAGCTAAGAAACAACTCGCTCTGCACAGTGCTCTTACAGCCTACCGGGAACATCTCTTACAAAGGCCTGTGAAACGCAGTTTCTTTGCAGGCCTGATCTGGCTGAAGTAGAACTTCTGCTCTGGGCGTGCCACATTGGCCTACAGCTGCAAGGCAGAAAGTGCAGTCTTTTTTCCAAAGTGCGTGGTGGGCCCCAAAGCATCTTGCTTCCAGCTCTTTGGGAAGCTTAAAAACAACTCTCTCTGCACAGTGCTCTTACAGCCTACCGGGACATCTCTTACAAAGGCCTTTGAAATGCAGTTTCTTTGCAGGCCAGATCTGCCTGAAGTAGAACTTCTGCTCTGGGTGTGCTACATTGCCCTAGAACTGCAAGGCACAAAGTGCTGTCTTCTTTCCAAAGGGCGAGTTGGGCCCCAGATGATCTTGCTTCCAGCTCTTTGTGAAGCTAAGAAACAACTCGCTCTGCACAGTGCTCTTACAACCTACCGGGAACATCTCTTACAAAGGCCTGTGAAATGCAGTTTCTTTGCAGGCCTGATCTGGCTGAAGTAGAACTTCTGCTCTCGGTGTCCTACATTGCCCTAGTGCTGCAAGGCACAACGTGCAGGCTTCTTTCCAAAGGGCGAGTTGGGCCCCAAATCTTCTTGCTTCCAGCTCTTTGGGAAGCGTAATAACATCTCACTCTGCACAGTGCTCTTACAGCCTACCGTGAGATCTCTGACAAAGGCCTGTGAAACGCAGTTTCTTTGCAGGCGTGATCTGGCTGAAGTAGAACTTATGCTCTGGGTATGCTACATTGCCCTAGAGCTGAAAGGCACAACGTGCCATCTTGTTTACAAAGGGCGAGTTGTGCCCCAAAGCCTCTTGCTTCCAGCTGTTTGGGAAGCTAAGAAACAACTCGCTCTGCACAGTGCTCCTACAGCCTAACGGGAACATCTCTTACTAAGGCCTGTGAAACGCAGTTTCTTTGCAGGCCTGATCTGGCTGAAGTAGAACTTCTGCTCTGGGTGTGCTACATTGCCCTAGAGCTGCAAGGCACAAAGTGGTGTCTTCTTTCCAAAGGGCCAGGTGGGCCCCAGAGCATCTTGCTTCCAGCTCTTTGGGAAGCTAAGAAAGAACTCACTCTGCACAATGCTCTTACAGCCTACCGGGAACTTCTCTTACAAACGCCTGTGAAACGCAGTTTCTTTGCATGCCTGATCTGGCTGAAGTAGAACTTCTGCTCAGGGTGTGCTAAATTGCCCTAGAGCTGAAAGGCAAAACGTGAAGGCTTCTTTCCAAAGGGCGAGTTGGGCCCAAAAGCATCTTGCTGCCAGCTCGATGCGTGGGTAAGAAAGAACTCGCTCTGCACAGTTCTCTTACAGCCTACCGGGAACATCTCTTACAAAGGCCTGTGAAACGCAGTTTCTTTGCAGGCCTGATCTGGCTGAAGTAGAACTTCTGCTCTGGGCGTGCCACATTGGCCTACAGCTGCAAGGCAGAAAGTGCAGTATTTTTTCCAAAGTGCGTGGTGGGCCCCAAAGCATCTTGCTTCCAGCTCTTTGGGAAGCTTAAAAACAACTCTCTCTGCACAGTGCTCTTACAGCCTACCGGGACATCTCTTACAAAGGCCTTTGAAATGCAGTTTCTTTGCAGGCCAGATCTGCCTGAAGTAGAACTTCTTCTCTGGGTGTGCTACATTGCCCTAGAACTGCAAGGCACAAAGTGCTGTCTTCTTTCCAAAGGGCGAGTTGGGCCCAGGTGATCTTGCTTCCAGCTCTTTGTGAAGCTAAGAAACAACTCGCTCTGCACAGTGCTCTTACAACCTACCGGGAACATCTCTTACAAAGGCCTGTGAAATGCAGTTTCTTTGCAGGCCTGATCTGGCTGAAGTAGAACTTCTGCTCTGGGTGTCCTACATTGCCCTAGTGCTGCAAGGCACAATGTGCAGGCTTCTTTCCAAAGGGCGAGTTGGGCCCCAAATCATCTTGCTTCCAGCTCTTTGGGAAGCGTAATAACATCTCGCTCTGCACAGTGCTCTTACAGCCTACCGTGAGATCTCTGACAAAGGCCTGTGAAACGCAGTTTCTTTGCAGGCGTGATCTGGCTGAAGTAGAACTTCTGCTCTGGGTGTGCAACATTGCCCTAGAGCTGCAAGGCACAACGTGCAGTCTTCTTTCCAAAGGGCGAGTTGGGCCCCAAAGCATCTTGCTTCCACCTCTTTGGGAAGCTAAGAAACAACTCGCTCTGAACAGTGCTCTTACAGCCTACCGGGAACATCTCTTACAAAGGCCTGTGAAACGCAGTTTCTTTGCAGGCATGATCTGGCTGAAGTAGAACTTCTGCTCTGGGTGTTCTACATTGCCCTAGAGCTGCAAGGCAGAAAGTGCAGTCTTTTTTCCAAAGGGCGAGTTGGGCCTCAAAGCATCCTGCTTCCAGGTCTTTGGGAAGCTTAATAACAACTCGCTCTGCACAGTGCTCTTACAGCCTACCGGGACATCTCCTACAAAGGCCTGTGAAACGCAGTTTCTTTGCAGGCCTGATCTGGCTGAAGTAGAACTTCTGCTCTGGGTGTGCTACATTGCCCTAGAGCTGAAAGGCACAACGTGCAGTCTTCTTTCAAAAGGGCGAGTTGGGCCCCAAAGCATCTTTCTTCCAATTTTTGGGAACCTAAGAAAGAACTCGCTCTGCACAGTGCTCTTACAGCCTACCGGGAACATCTCTTACAAAGGCCTGTGAAAAGCAGTTTGTTTGCAGGCCTGATCTGGCTGAAGTAGAACTTCTGCTCTGGGTATGCTAAATTGCCCTAGAGCAGAAAGGCACAACGTGCAGTCTTCTTTCCAAAGGGCGAGTTGGGCCACAAAGCCTTTTGCTTCCAGCTCTTTGGGAAGCTAAGAAACAACTCGCTCTGCACAGTGCTCTTACAGCCTAACGGGAGCATATCTTACAAAGGCCTGTGAAACGCAGTTTCTTTGCAGGCCTTATCTGGCTGAAGTAGAACTTCTGCTCTGGGTGTGCTACATTGCCCTAGAGCTTCAAGGCACAGAGTGGTGTCTTCTTTCCAAAGGGCGAGGTGGGCCCCAGAGCATCTTGCTTCCAGCTCTTTGGGAAGCTAAGAAAGAACTCACTCTGCACAATGCTCTTACAGCCTACCGGGAACTTCTCCTACAAACGCCTGTGAAACGCAGTTTCTTTGCAGGCCTGATGTGGCTGAAGTAGAACTTCTGCTCAGGGTGGGCTACATTGCCCTAGAGCTGCAAGGCACAAAGTGCTGTCTTCTTTCCGAAGGGCGAAATGGGCCTCAAAGCATCTTGCTTCCAGCTCTTTGGGAAGCTAAGAAACAACTCGCTCTGCAGACCTCTCTTACAGCCAACCGGGAACATCTCTTACAAATGCCTGTGAAACGCAGTTTCTTTGCAGGCTTGATCTGGCTGAAGTAGAACTTCTGCTCTGGGTGTGCTACATTGCCCTAGAGCCGAAAGCAACAACGTCCAGGCTTCGTTCCAAAGGGCGAGTTGGGCTCCAAAGCATCTTTCTTACAGCTCCTTGGGAAGCTAAGAAACAACTCGCTCTGCACAGTGCTCTTACAGCCTACCAGGAACCTCTCCTACAAAGGCCTGTGAAAGGCAGTTTCTTTGCTGGCCTGATCTGGCTGAAGTAGAACTTCTGCTCTGGGTGTGTTGCACTGCCCTAGAGCTGAAAAGCACAACGTGCAGTGTTCTTTCCAAAGGGCGAGTTGGTCCCCAAACCATCTTTCTTCCAGCTGTTTGGGAAGTTAAGAAACAACTCGCTCTGCACTGTGCTCTTACAGCCTACCGGGAACAGCTCTTACAAAGGCCTGTGAGACGCAGTTTTTTTGCAGGCCTGATCTGGCTGAAGTAGAGCTTCTGCTCTGGGTGTGCTACATTGCCCTAGACCTAAAAGCCACAACGTGCTGTCTTCATTCCAAAGGGCGAGTTGGGCCACAAGGATCTTGCTTCAAGCTCTTTGGGAAGCTAAGAAACAACTCGCTCTGCACACTGCTCTTACAGCCTACCGCGACATCTCTTACAAAGGCGTGTGAAATGGCGTTTCTTTGCAGGCCTGATCTCGCTGAAGTAGAACTTCTGCTCTGGGTGTGCTACATTGCCCTAGGGCTGCAAGGCACAAAGTGCTGCCTTGTTTCCAAAGGGCGAGATGGGCCTCAAAGCATCTTGCTTCCAGCTCTTTGGGAAGCCAAGAAACAACTCGCTCTGCAGACCTCTCTTACAGCCAACCGGGAACATCTCTTACAAAGGCCTGTGAAACGCAGTTTCTTTGCAGGCCTGATCTGGCTGAAGTAGAACTTCTGCTGTGGGTGTGCTACATTGCCCTAGAGCTGCAAGGCACAAAGTGCTGTGTTCTTTCCAAAGGGAGAGTTGGACCCAAAGCGTCTTGCTTCCAGCTCTTTGGGAAGCTAAGAAAGAACTCGCTCTGCACAGTGCTCTTACAGCCTACCGGGAACATCTCTTACAAAGGCCTGTGAAATGCAGTTTCTTTGCAGGCCTGATCTGGCTGAAGTAGAACTTCTGCTCTGGGTGTGCTACATTGCCCTAGAGCTGAATGGCAAAATGTGCAGTCTTCTTTCCAAAGGGCGACTTGGGCCCCAAAGCATCTTGCTTCCAACTCTTTGCGAAGCTAAGAAACAACTCGCTCTGCACAGTGCTCTTACAGCCTACCGGGAACATCTCTTACAAAGGCCTGTGAAACGCAGTTTCTTTGCAGGCCTGATCTGGCTGAAGTAGAACTTCTGCTCTGGGCGTGCGACATTGGCCTACAGCTGCAAGGCAGAAAGTGCAGTCTTTTTTCCAAAGTGCGTGGTGGGCCCCAAAGCATCTTGCTTCCAGCTCTTTGGGAAGCTTAAAAACAACTCTCTCTGCACAGTGCTCTTACAGCCTACCGGGACATCTCTTACAAAGGCCTTTGAAATGCAGTTTCTTTGCAGGCCAGATCTGCCTGAAGTAGAACTTCTGCTCTGGGTGTGCTACATTGCCCTAGAACTGCAAGGCACAAAGTGCTGTCTTCTTTCCAAAGGGCGAGTTGGGCCCCAGATGATCTTGCTTCCAGCTCTTTGTGAAGCTAAGAAACAACTCGCTCTGCACAGTGCTCTTACAACCTACCGGGAACATCTCTTACAAAGGCCTGTGAAATGCAGTTTCTTTGCAGGCCTGATCTGGCTGAAGTAGAACTTCTGCTCTCGGTGTCCTACATTGCCCTAGTGCTGCAAGGCACAACGTGCAGGCTTCTTTCCAAAGGGCGAGTTGGGCCCCAAATCTTCTTGCTTCCAGCTCTTTGGGAAGCGTAATAACATCTTGCTCTGCACAGTGCTCTTACAGCCTACCGTGAGATCTCTGACAAAGGCCTGTGAAACGCAGTTTCTTTGCAGGCGTGATCTGGCTGAAGTAGAACTTATGCTCTGGGTATGCTACATTGCCCTAGAGCTGAAAGGCACAACGTGCCATCTTGTTTACAAAGGGCGAGTTGTGCCCCAAAGCCTCTTGCTTCCAGCTGTTTGGGAAGCTAAGAAACAACTCGCTCTGCACAGTGCTCCTACAGCCTAACGGGAACATCTCTTACTAAGGCCTGTGAAACGCAGTTTCTTTGCAGGCCTGATCTGGCTGAAGTAGAACTTCTGCTCTGGGTGTGCTACATTGCCCTAGAGCTGCAAGGCACAAAGTGGTGTCTTCTTTCCAAAGGGCGAGGTGGGCCCCAGAGCATCTTGCTTCCAGCTCTTTGGGAAGCTAAGAAAGAACTCACTCTGCACAATGCTCTTACAGCCTACCGGGAACTTCTCCTACAAACGCCTGTGAAACGCAGTTTCTTTGCAGGCCTGATGTGGCTGAAGTAGAACTTCTTCTCAGGGTGGGCTACATTGCCCTAGAGCTGAAAGGCAAAACGTGCAATCTCCTTTCCAAAGGGCGATATGGGCGACAAAGCATCTTGCTTTCAGCTCTTTGCGAAGCTAAGAAAGAACTCGGTCTGCACAGTTCTCTTACAGCCTACCGGGAACATCTCTTACAAAGGCCTGTGAAACGCAGTTTCTTTGCAGGCCTGATCTGGCTGAAGTAGAACTTCTGCTCTGGGAGTGCTACATTGCCCTAGAGCTGCAAGGCACAAAGTGCTGTCTTCTTTCCAAAGGGCGAGGTGGGCCCCAGAGCATCTTGCTTCCAGCTCTTTGGGAAGCTAAGAAAGAACTCACTCTGCACAATGCTTTTACAGCCTACCGGGAACTTCTCCTACAAACGCCTGTGAAACGCAGTTTCTTTGCAGGCCTGATCTGGCTGAAATAGAACTTCTGCTCAGTGTGGGCTACATTGCCCTAGAGCTGCAAGGCACAAAGTGCTGTCTTCTTTCCGAAGGGAGAAATGGGCCTCAAAGCATCTTGCTTCCAGCTCTATGGGAAGCTAAGAAACAACTCGCTCTGCAGACCTCTCTTACAGCCAACCGGGAACATCTCTTACAAATGCCTGTGAAACGCAGTTTCTTTGCAGGCTTGATCTGGCTGAAGTAGAACTTCTGCTCCGGGTGTGCTACATTGCCCTAGAGCCGAAAGCAACAACGTCCAGGCTTCCTTCCAAAGGGCGAGTTGGGCCCCAAAGCATCTTGCTTACAGCTCTTGGGGAAGCTAAGAAACAACTCGCTCTGCACAGTGTTCTTACAGCCTACCGGGAACCTCTCCTACAAAGGCCTGTGAAAGGCAGTTTCTTTGCAGGCCTGATCTGGCTGAAGTAGAACTTCTGCTCTGGGTGTCCTACATTGCCCTAGTGCTGCAAGGCACAAAGTGCAGGCTTCTTTCCAAAGGGCGAGTTGCGCCCCAAAGCATCTTGCTTCCAGCTCTTTGGGAAGCGTAATAACATCTCGCTCTGCACAGTGCTCTTACAGCCTACCGTGACATCTCTGACAAAGGCCTGTGAAACGCAGTTTCTTTGCAGGCCTGATCTGGCTGAAGTAGAACTTCTGCTCTGGGTGTGCTACATTGCCCTAGAGCTGAAAGGCACAACGTGCCATCTTGTTTACAAAGGGCGAGTTGTGCCCCAAAGCCTCTTGCTTCCAGCTGTTTGGGAAGCTAAGAAACAACTCGCTCTGCACAGTGCTCCTACAGCCTAACGGGAACATCTCTTACTAAGGCCTGTGAAACGCAGTTTCTTTGCAGGCCTGATCTGGCTGAAGTAGAACTTCTGCTCTGCGTGTGCTACATTGCCCTAGAGCTGCAAGGCACAAAGTGGTGTCTTCTTTCCAAAGGGCGAGGTGGGCCCCAGAGCATCTTGCTTCCAGCTCTTTGGGAAGCTAAGAAAGAACTCACTCTGCACAATGCTCTTACAGCCTACCGGGAACTTCTCCTACAAACGCCTGTGAAACGCAGTTTCTTTGCAGGCCTGATGTGGCTGAAGTAGAACTTCTTCTCAGGGTGGGCTACATTGCCCTAGAGCTGAAAGGCAAAACGTGCAATCTCCTTTCCAAAGGGCGATATGGGCGACAAAGCATCTTGCTTTCAGCTCTTTGCGAAGCTAAGAAAGAACTCGGTCTGCACAGTTCTCTTACAGCCTACCGGGAACATCTCTTACAAAGGCCTGTGAAACGCAGTTTCTTTGCAGGCCTGATCTGGCTGAAGTAGAACTTCTGCTCTGGGTGTGCTACATTGCCCTAGCGCTGAAAGGCACAAAGTGCTTCTTCTTTCCAAAAGGCGAGTTGGGCCCCAAAGCATCTTGCTTCCAGCTCTTTGGGAAGCGTAATAACATCTAGCTCTGCACAACGCTCTTACAGCCTACCGGGACATCTCTGACAAAGGCCTGTGAAACCCAATTTCTTTGCAGGCCTGATCTGGCTGAAGTAGAACTTCTGCTCTGGGTGTGCTACATTGCCCTAGAGCTGCAAGAGACAAAGTGCTGTCTTCTTTCCAAAGGGCGAGGTGGGCCCCAGAGCATCTTGCTTCCAGCTCTTTGGGAAGGTAAGAAACAACTCGCTCTGCACAGTGCTCTTACAGCCTACCGGGAACATCTCTTACAAAGGCCTGTGAAATGCAGTTTCTTTGCAGGCCTGATCTGGCTGAAGCAGAACTTCTGCTCTGGGTGTGCTACATTGCCCTAGAGCTTGAAGGCACAAAGTGCTGTCTTCTTTCCAAAGGGCGAGTTGGGCCCCAAAGCATCTTGCTTCCAGCTCTTTGGGAAGGTAAGAAACAACTCGCTCTGCACAGTGCTCTTACAGCCTACCGGGAACATCTCTTACAAAGGCCTGTGAAATGCAGTTTCTTTGCAGGCCTGATCTGGCTGAAGTAGAACTTCTGCTATGGGTGTGCTACATTGCCCTAGCGCTGAAAGGCACAAAGTGCTTCTTCTTTCCAAAGGGCGAGTTGGGCCCCAAAGCATCTTGCTTCCAGCTCTTTGGGAAGCGTAATAACATCTAGCACTGCACAGTGTCTTAAAGCCTACCGTGACATCTCTGACAGAGGCCTGTGAAACGCAGTTTCTTTGCAGTCTTGATCTGGCTGAAGTAGAACTTCTTCTCTGGGTGTGCCACATTGGCCTAGAGCTGCAAGGCAGAAAGTGCAGTCTTTTTTCCAAAGGGCGAGTTGGGCCCCAAAGCATCTTGCTTCCAGCTCTTTGTGAAGCGTAATAACATCTCGCTCTGCACTGTGCACTTACAGCCTACGGGGACATCTCTGACAAAGGCCTGTGAAACGCAGTTTCTTTGCAGGCCTGATGTGGCTGAAGTAGAACTTCTGCTCAGGGTGTGCTATATTGTCCTAGAGCTGAAAGGCAAAACGTGCAATCTTCTTTCCAAAGGGCGATATGGGCGACAAAGCATCTTGCTTCCAGCTCTTTTGAAGCTAAGAAAGAACTCGCTCTGCACAGTTCTCTTACAGCCTACCGGGAACATCGCTTACAAAGGCCTGTGAAATGCAGTTTCTTTGCAGGCCTGATCTGGCTGAAGTAGAACTTCTGCTCTGGGTGTCCTACATTGCCCTAGTGCTGCAAGGCACAACGTGCAGGCTTTTTTCCAAAGGGCGAGTTGTGCCCCAAAGCATCTTGCTTCCAGCTCTTTGGGAAGTGTAATAACATCTCGCTCTGCACAGTGCTCTTACAGCCTACCGTGACATCTCTGACAAAGGCCTGTGAAACGCAGTTTCTTTGCATGCCTGATCTGGCTGAAGTAGAACTTCTGCTCTGGGTGTGCTACATTGCCCTAGAGCTGAAAGGCACAACGTGCCATCTTGTTTACAAAGGGCGAGTTGTGCCCCAAAGCCTCTTGCTTCCAGCTGTTTGGGAAGCTAAGAAACAACTCGCACTGCACAGTGTTCTTACAGCCTACCGGGAACATCCCTTAGAAAGGCTTGTGACACGCAGTTTCTTTGCATGCCTTACCTGGTTGAAGTATAACTTCTGCTCTGGGTATGCTACATTGCCCTAGAGCTGAAAAGCACACCGTGCAGTCTTCTTTCCAAAGGGCGAATTGGGACACAAAGCATCTTGCTTCCAGCTCTTTGGGAAGCTAGGAAACAGCTCGCTCTGCACACTGCTCTTACAGCCTACCGGGACATCTCTTACAAAGGCCTGTGAAACGCAGTTTCTTTGCAGGCCTGATCTGGCTGAAGCAGAACTTCTGCTCTGGGTGTGCTACAATGCCCTAGAGCTGCAAGGCACAAAGTGCTGTCTTCTTTCCAAAGGGCGAGTTGGGCCCCAGAGCATCTTGCTTCCAGCTCTTTGGGAAGCTTAATAACAACTCGCTCTGCACAGTGCTCTTACAGCCTACTGGGAACATCTCTTACAAAGGCCTGTGAAACCGTTTCTTTGCAGGCCTGATCTGGCTGAAGTAGAACTTCTGCTCTGGGGGTGATACATTGCCCTAGAGCTGAAAGGGAAAAACTGCTGTCTTCTTTCCAAAGGGCGAGTTGGGCCTCAAAGAATCTATTTCCAGCTCTTTTAGAAGCTAAGAAACAACTCGCTGTGCAGACCTCTCTTACAGCCAACCGTTAACATCTCTTACAAAGGCCTGAAAAATGCAATTTCTTTGCAGTCCTGAACTGGCTGAAGTAGAACTTCTGCTCTGGGTGTGCTACATTGCCCTAGAGCTGCAAGGCACAAAGTGAAGTCTTCTTTCCAAGGGCGACTTGGGCCCCAAAGCATCTTGCTTCCAGCTCTTTGGGAAGCTTAATAACAACTCACTCTGCATAGTGCTCTTACAGCCTACCGGGACATCTCTTACAAAGGCCTGTGAAACGCAGTTCATTTGAAGGCCTGATCTGGCTGAAGAAGAACTTCTGCTCTTGGTGTGCTAGATTGCCCTACAGCTGAAAGGCACAACGTGCAGTCTTCTTTCCGGAGGGCTAGTTGGTCCCCAAAGCATCTTGCTTCCAGCTCTTAGGGAAGCTAAGAAACAACTCGCACTGCACAGTGTTCTTACAGCCTACCGGAAACATCCCTTAGAAAGGCTTGTGACACGCAGTTTCTTTGCATGCCTTACCTGGTTGAAGTAGAACTTCTGCTCTGGGTATGCTACATTGCCCTAGAGCTGAAAAGCAAAACGTGCAGTCTTCTTTCCAAAGGGTGAATTGGGACCCAAAGCATCTTGCTTCCAGCTCTTTGGGAAGCTAGGAAACAACTCGCTCTGCACACTGCTCTTACAGCCTAGCGGGACATCTCTTACAAAGGCCTGTGAAATGCAGTTTCTTTGCAGGCCTGATCTGGCTGAAGCAGAACTTCTGCTCTGGGTGTGCTACAATGCCCTAGACCTGCAAGGCACAAAGTGCTGTCTTCTTTCCAAAGGGCGAGTTGGGCCCCAGAGCATCTTGCTTCCAGCTCTTTGGGAAGCTTAAAAACAACTCGCTCTGCACAGTGCTCTTACAGCCTACTGGGAACATCTCTTACAAAGGCCTGTGAAACGCAGTTTCTTTGCAGGCCTGATCTGGCTGAAGTAGAACTTCTGCTCTGGGGGTGCTACATTGCCCTAGAGCTGAAAGGCAAGACGTGCAGTCTTCTTTCAAAGGGCAAGTTGGGCCAGAAACCATCTTGCTTCCAGCTCTTTGGGAAGCTAAGAAAGAACTCGCTATGCACAGTGCTCTTACAGCCTACCGGGAACATCTCTTACAAAGGCCTGTGAAACGCAGTTTCTTTGCAGGCCTGATCTGGCTGAAGTAGAACTTCTGCTCTTGGTATTATACATTGCCCTAGAGCTGAAAGGCACAACGTGCAGTCTTCTTTCCAAAGGGCGAGTTGGGCCACAATGCCTTTTGCTTCCAGCTCTTTGGGAAGCTAAGAAACAACTCGCTCTGCACAGTGCTCTTACAGCCTACTGGGAACAACTCGTACAAAGGCCTGTGAAACGCAGTTTGGTTGCAGGCCTTATCTGGCTGAAGTAGAACTTCTGCTCTGGGTGTGCTACATTGCCCTAGAGCTGCAAGGCAGAAAGTGCTGTCTTTTTTCCAAAGGGCGAATTGGGCCCCAAAGCATCTTGCTTCCAGCTATTTGGGAAGCGTAATAACAACTCGCTCTGCACACTGCTCTTACAGCCTACCGGGACATCTCTGACAAAGGCCTGTGAAACGCAGTTTCTTTGCAGGCCTGATCTGGCTGAAGTAGAACTTCTGCTCTGGGTGTGCTACATTGCCCTACAGCTGAATGGCACAACGCGCAGTCTTCTTTCCAAAGGGTGAGTTGGGCCCCAAAGCATCTTGCTTCCTGCTCTTTTGGAAACTTAATAACAACTCGCTCTGCACAGTGCTCTTACAATCTACCGGGACCTCTCTTACAAAGGCCTGTGAAACACAGTTTCTTTGCAGGCCTGATCTGACTGAGGTAGAACGTCTGCTCTGGGTGTGCTACATTGCCCTAGAGCTGAAAGGCACAAAGTGCAGTCTTCTTTCCGAAGGGCGAGTTGGGCCCCAAATCATCTTGCTTCCAGCTCTTTGGGAAGGAAAGAAACAACTCGATCTGCACTGTGCTCTTACAGCCTACGGGGAACATCTCTTACAAAGGCCTGCGAAACGCAGTTTCTCTGCAGGCCTGATCCGGCTGAAGTAGAACTTCTGCTCTGGGTGTGCTACATTGCCCTAGAGCTGAAAGGCACAACGTGCCGTCTTCTATCCAAAGGGCGAGTTGGGCCACAAAGCATCTTGCTTCCAGCTCTTTTGTAGGCTTAATAACGACTCGCTCTGCACAGTGCTTTTACAGCCTACCGGGACATCTCCTACAAAGGCCTCAGAAACGCAGTTTCTTTGCAGGCCTGATCTGGCTGAAGTAGAACTTCTGCTCTGGGTGTGCTACATTGCCCTAGAGCTGCAAGGTACAAAGTGCTGTCTTCTTTCCAAAGAGCGAGTTGCCCGAAAAGCGTCTTGCTCCAGCTCATTGGGAAGCTAAGAAACAACTCGCTCTGCACTGTGCTCTTACAGCCTACCGGGAAAATCTCTTACAAATGCCTGAGAAATGCAGTTTCTTTGCAGGCCTGATCTGGCTGAAGTAGAACTTCTGCTCTGGGTGTGCTACATTGCCCTAGAGCTGAAAGGCACAACGTGCTGTCTTCTTTCCAAAGGGCGAGTTGGGCCCCAAAGCATCTTGCTTCCAGCTGCTTTGGAAGCTTAATAACAACTAGCTCTGCACAGTGCTCTTACAATCTACCGGGACATCTCTTACAAAGGCCTGTGAAACTCAGTTTCTTTGGAGGCCTGATGTGGCTGAAGTAGAACTTCTGCTCTGGGTGTGCTACATTGCCCTACAGCTGCAAGGCACAAAGTGCTGTCTTCTTTCCAAAGGGCGAGTTGCCCTAAAAGCACCTTGCTTCCAGCTCTTTGGGAAGCTAAGAAACAAATCGCACTGCAGACCTCTCTTACAGCCAACCAGGAACATCTCTTACAAAGGCCTGAGAAATGCAGTTTCTTTCCAGGCCTGATCTTGCTGAAGCAGAACTTCTGCTCTGGGTGTGCTACATTGCCCTACAGCTGAAAGGCACAACGTGCATTCTTTCCGAAGGGCGAGTTGGGCCCCAAAGCATCTTGCTTCCAGCTCTTTGGGAAGCTAAGAAACAACTCGCTCTGCACAGTGCTCTTACAGCCTACCGGGAACATCTCTTACAAATGCCTGTGAAACGCAGTTTCTTTGCAGGCCTGATCTGGCTGAAGTAGAACTTCTGCTCTGAGTGTTCTATATTGCCCTAGAGCTGCAAGGCACAAGGTGCTGACTTATTTACAAAGTGCGAGTTGGGCCCAAAGAATCTTGCTTCCAGCTCTTTGGAAGCTAAGAAACAACTCGCTCCTCACTCCTCTCTTACAGCCAACCGGGAACATCTCTTACAAAGACTTGAGAAATCCAGTTTCTTTGCAGGCCTGATCTGGATGAAGTAGAACTTCTGCTCTGGGGGTGCTACATTGCCCTAGAGCTGAAAAGGATATAGTGCTGTCTTCTTTCCAATGGTCGAGTTGGGCCCCAAAGCATCTTGCTTCCAGCTCTTTTGGAAGCTAAGAAACAAATCACTCTGCACTGCGCTCTTACAGCCTAGTGGGAACAGCTCTTACAAAGGCCTGTGAGACGCAGTTTCTTTGCAGGCATGATCTGGCTGAAGTAGAACTTCTGCTCTGGGTGTGCTAGATTGCCCTACAGCTGAAAGGCACAACGTGCAGTCTTCTTGCCAGAGGGCGAGTTGGTCCCCAAAGCATCTTGCTTCCAGCTCTTTGGGAAGCTAAGAAGCAACTCGCTCTGCACAGTGGTCTTACTGCCTACCAGGAACATCTCTTAGAAAGGCCTGTGAAACGCAGTTTCTTTGCAGGCCTGATCTGGCTGAAGTAGAACTTCTGCTCTGGGTGTGCTACATTGCCCTAGAGCTGAAAGGCACAACGTGCCATCTTGTTTACAAAGGGCGAGTTGTGCCCCAAAGCCTCTTGCTTCCAGCTGTTTTGGAAGCTTAATAACAACTAGCTCTGCACAGTGCTCTTACAGCCTACCGGGACATCTCTTACAAAGGCCTGTGAAACGCAGTTCATTTGAAGGCCTGATCTGGCTGAAGTAGAACTTCTGCTCTGGGTGTGCTACATTGCCCTTGATCTGCAAGGCACAAAGTGCTGTCTTCTTTCCAAAGGGCACGTTGGGCCCCAGAGCATCTTGCTTCCAGGTCTTTGGGAAGCTAAGAAACAACTCACTCTGCACAGTTCTCTTACAGCCTACCGGGAACATCGCTTACAAAGGCCTGTGAAATGCAGTTTCTTTGCAGGCCTGATCTGGCTGAAGTAGAACTTCTGCTCTGGGTGTCCTACATTGCCCTAGTGCTGCAAGGCACAACGTGCAGGCTTTTTTCCAAAGGGCGAGTTGTGCCCCAAAGCATCTTGCTTCCAGCTCTTTGGGAAGTGTAATAACATCTCGCTCTGCACAGTGCTCTTACAGCCTACCGTGACATCTCTGACAAAGGCCTGTGAAACGCAGTTTCTTTGCAGGCCTGATCTGGCTGAAGTAGAACTTCTGCTCTGGGTGTGCTACAGTGCCCTACAGCTGAAAGGCACAAGGTGCCATCTTGTTTACAAAGGGCGAGTTGTGCCCCAAAGCCTCTTGCTTCCAGCTGTTTGGGAAGCTAAGAAACAACTCGCACTGCACAGTGTTCTTACAGCCTACCGGGAACATCCCTTAGAAAGGCTTGTGACACGCAGTTTCTTTGCATGCCTTACCTGGTTGAAGTAGAACTTCTGCTCTGGGTATACTACATTGCCCTAGAGCTGAAAAGCACACCGTGCAGTCTTCTTTCCAAAGGGCGAATTGGGACCCAAAGCATCTTGCTTCCAGCTCTTTGGGAAGCTAGGAAACAGCTCGCTCTGCACACTGCTCTTACAGCCTACCGGGACATCTCTTACAAAGGCCTGTGAAATGCAGTTTCTTTGCAGGCCTGATCTGGCTGAAGCAGAACTTCTGCTCTGGGTGTGCTACAATGCCCTAGAGCTGCAAGGCACAAAGTGCTGTCTTCTTTCCAAAGGGCGAGTTGGGCCCCAGAGCATCTTGCTTCCAGCTCTTTGGGAAGCTTAATAACAAGTCGCTCTGCACAGTGCTCTTACAGCCTACTGGGAACATCTCTTACAAAGGCCTGTGAAACCGTTTCTTTGCAGGCCTGATCTGGCTGAAGTAGAACTTCTGCTCTGGGGGTGATACATTGCCCTAGAGCTGAAAGGGAAAAACTGCTGTCTTCTTTCCAAAGGGCGAGTTGGGCCTCAAAGAATCTATTTCCAGCTCTTTTAGAAGCTAAGAAACAACTCGCTGTGCAGACCTCTCTTACAGCCAACCGTTAACATCTCTTACAAAGGCCTGAAAAATGCAATTTCTTTGCAGTCCTGAACTGGCTGAAGTAGAACTTCTGCTCTGGGTGTGCTACATTGCCCTAGAGCTGCAAGGCACAAAGTGAAGTCTTCTTTCCAAGGGCGACTTGGGCCCCAAAGCATCTTGCTTCCAGCTCTTTGGGAAGCTTAATAACAACTCACTCTGCATAGTGCTCTTACAGCCTACCGGGACATCTCTTACAAAGGCCTGTGAAACGCAGTTCATTTGAAGGCCTGATCTGGCTGAAGAAGAACTTCTGCTCTTGGTGTGCTAGATTGCCCTACAGCTGAAAGTCACAACGTGCAGTCTTCTTTCCGGAGGGCTAGTTGGTCCCCAAAGCATCTTGCTTCTAGCTCTTAGGGAAGCTAAGAAACAACTCGCACTGCACAGTGTTCTTACAGCCTACCGGAAACATCCCTTAGAAAGGCTTGTGACACGCAGTTTCTTTGCATGCCTTACCTGGTTGAAGTAGAACTTCTGCTCTGGGTATGCTACATTGCCCTAGAGCTGAAAAGCAAAACGTGCAGTCTTCTTTCCAAAGGGTGAATTGGGACCCAAAGCATCTTGCTTCCAGCTCTTTGGGAAGCTAGGAAACAACTCGCTCTGCACACTGCTCTTACAGCCTAGCGGGACATCTCTTACAAAGGCCTGTGAAATGCAGTTTCTTTGCAGGCCTGATCTGGCTGAAGCAGAACTTCTGCTCTGGGTGTGCTACAATGCCCTAGACCTGCAAGGCACAAAGTGCTGTCTTCTTTCCAAAGGGCGAGTTGGGCCCCAGAGCATCTTGCTTCCAGCTCTTTGGGAAGCTTAAAAACAACTCGCTCTGCACAGTGCTCTTACAGCCTACTGGGAACATCTCTTACAAAGGCCTGTGAAACGCAGTTTCTTTGCAGGCCTGATCTGGCTGAAGTAGAACTTCTGCTCTGGGTGTGCTTCCTTGCCCTACAGCTGTAAGGCACAAACTGCTGTCTTCTTTCCAAAGGACGAGTTGGGCCGCAGAGCATCTTGCTTCCAGCTCTTTGGGATGCTAAGAAACAACTCGCTCTGCACAGTGCTCTTACAGCCTCCCGGGAACATTTCTTACAAAGGCCTGTGAAACGCAGTTTCTTTGCAGGCCTGATCTGGCTGAAGTAGAACTTCTGCTCTGGGGGTGCTACATTGCCCTAGAGCTGAAAAGGAAATAGTGCTGTCTTCTTTCCAAAGGGCGAGTTGGGCCTCAAAGCATCTATTTCCAGCTCTTTTAGAAGCTAAGAAACAACTCGCTCTGCAGACCTCTCTTACCGCCAACCGGGAACATCTCTTACAAAGGCCTGAAAAATGCAATTTCTTTGCAGGCCTGATCTGGCTGAAGTAGAACTTCTGCTCTGGGTGTGCTACATTGACCTAGAACTGCAAGGCACAACGTGCTGTCTCCTTTCCAAAGGGAGAGTTGGGCCTAAAAGCATCTTGCTTCCAGCTCTTTGGGAAGCTAAGATACAACTCGCTCTGCAGACATCTCTTACAGTTAACCGGGAACATCTCTTACAAAGGCCTGTGAAACGCAGTTTCTTTGCAGGACTGATCTGGCTGAAGTAGAACTTCTGCTCTGGGTGTGCTACATTGCCCTAGAGCTGAAAGGCAAGACGTGCAGTCTTCTTTCAAAGGGCAAGTTGGGCCAGAAACCATCTTGCTTCCAGCTCTTTGGGTAGCTAAGAAAGAACTCGCTCTGCACAGTGCTCTTACAGCCTACCGGGAACATCTCTTACAAAGGCCTGTGAAACGCAGTTTCTTTGCAGGCCTGATCTGGCTGAAGTAGAACTTCTGCTCTTGGTATTATACATTGCCCTAGAGCTGAAAGGCACAACGTGCAGTCTTCTTTCCAAAGGGCGAGTTGGGCCACAATGCCTTTTGCTTCCAGCTCTTTGGGAAGCTAAGAAACAACTCGCTCTGCACAGTGCTCTTACAGCCTACTGGGAACAACTCTTACAAAGGCCTGTGAAACGCAGTTTGGTTGCAGGCCTTATCTGGCTGAAGTAGAACTTCTGCTCTGGGTGTGCTACATTGCCCTAGAGCTGCAAGGCAGAAAGTGCTGTCTTTTTTCCAAAGGGCGAATTGGGCCCCAAAGCATCTTGCTTCCAGCTATTTGGGAAGCGTAATAACAACTCGCTCTGCACACTGCTCTTACAGCCTACCGGGACATCTCTGACAAAGGCCTGTGAAACGCAGTTTCTTTGCAGGCCTGATCTGGCTGAAGTAGAACTTCTGCTCTGGGTGTGCTACATTGCCCTAGAGCTGCAAGGTACAAAGTGCTGTCTTCTTTCCAAAGAGCGAGTTGTCCGAAAAGCGTCTTGCTCCAGCTCATTGGGAAGCTAAGAAACAACTCGCTCTGCACTGTGCTCTTACAGCCTACCGGGAAAATCTCTTACAAATGCCTGAGAAATGCAGTTTCTTTGCAGGCCTGATCTGGCTGAAGTAGAACTTCTGCTCTGGGTGTGCTACATTGCCCTAGAGCTGAAAGGCACAACGTGCCATCTTGTTTACAAAGGGCGAGTTGTGCCCCAAAGCCTCTTGCTTCCAGCTGTTTTGGAAGCTTAATAACAACTAGCTCTGCACAGTGCTCTTACAGCCTACCGGGACATCTCTTACAAAGGCCTGTGAAACGCAGTTCATTTGAAGGCCTGATCTGGCTGAAGTACAACTTCTGCTCTGGGTGTGCTACATTGCCCTTGATCTGCAAGGCACAAAGTGCTGTCTTCTTTCCAAAGGGCACTTTGGGCCCCAGAGCATCTTGCTTCCAGGTCTTTGGGAAGCTAAGAAACAACTCACTCTGCACAGTACTCTTACAGACTACCCGGAACATCTCTTGCAAAGGCCTGTGAAACGCAGATTCTTTGCAGGCCTGATCTGGCTGAAGTAGAACTTCTGCTCTATGTATGCTACATTGCCCTAGAGCTGCAAGGCGCAAAGTGCTGACTTGTTTCCAAATGGGGGGTTGGGCCCCAAAAGCATCTTGCTTCCAGCTCTTTGGGAGGCTAACAAACAACTCGCTCTGCACAGTGCTCTTACAGCCTACCGGGAACATCTCTTACAAAGGCCTGTGAGTCGCAGTTTCTTTGCAGGCCTGATCTGCCTGAAGCAGAACTTCTGCTCTGGGTGTGCTACATTGCCCTACAGCTGAAACGCACAACGTGCATTCTTTCCGAAGGGCGAGTTGGGCCCCAAAGCATCTTGCTTCCAGCTCTTGGGGAAGCTAGGAAAAAACTCGCTCTGCACAGTGCACTTACAGCCTACCGGGAACATCTCCTACAAAGGCCTGTGAAACGCAGTTTCTTTGCAGGCCTGGCTGGCTGAAGTAGAACTTCTGCTCTGAGTGTGCTATATTGCCCTAGAGCTGCAAGGCGCAAAGTGCTGTCTTGTTTCCAAATGGCGAGTTGGGCCCCAAAAGCATCTTGCTTCCAGCTCTTTGGGAGGCTAACAAACAACTCGCTCTGCACAGTGCTCTTACAGTCTACCGGGAACATCTCTTACAAAGGCCTGTGAGTCGCAGTTTCTTTGCAGGCCTGATCTGCCTGAAGCAGAACTTCTGCTCTGGGTGTGCTACATTGCCCTACAGCTGAAACGCACAACGTGCATTCTTTCCGAAGGGCGAGTTGGGCCCCAAAGCATCTTGCTTCCAGCTCTTGGGGAAGCTAGGAAAAAACTCGCTCTGCACAGTGCACTTACAGCCTACCGGGAACATCTCCTACAAAGGCCTGTGAAACGCAGTTTCTTTGCAGGCCTGGCTGGCTGAAGTAGAACTTCTGCTCTGAGTGTGCTATATTGCCCTAGAGCTGCAAGGCACAAAGTGCTGTCTTATTTCCAAAGTGCGAGTTGGGCCTCAAAGCATCTTGCTTCCAGCTCTCTGTGAAGCTAAGAAACAACTCGCTCTGCACAGTGCTCTTACTGCCTACCGGGAACATCTCTTACAAAGGCCTGTGAAACTCAGTTTCTTTGCAGGCCTGATCTGGCTGAAGTAGAACTTCTGCTCTGGGTGTGCTAGATTGCCCTACAGCTGAAAGGCACAACGTGCAGTCTTCTTTCCAGAGGGCTAGTTGTTCCCCAAAGCATCTTGCTTCCAGCTCATCGGGAAGCTAAGAAATAACTCGCTCTGCACAGTGGTCTTACAGCCTACCGGGAACATCTCTTACAAAGGCCTGTGAGACGCAGTTTCTTTGAATGATTGACCTGGCTGAAGTAGAACTTCTGCTCTGGGTGTGCTACATTGCCCTACAGCTGCAAGGCACAAAGTGCTGTCTTCTTTCCAAAGGGCGAGTTGCCCTAAAAGCACCTTGCTTCCAGCTCTTTGGGAAGCTAAGAAACAAATCGCACTGCAGACCTCTCTTACAGCCAACCAGGAACATCTCTTACAAAGGCCTGAGAAATGCAGTTTCTTTCCAGGCCTGATCTTGCTGAAGCAGAACTTCTGCTCTGGGTGTGCTACATTGCCCTACAGCTGAAAGGCACAACGTGCATTCTTTCCGAAGGGCGAGTTGGGCCCCAAAGCATCTTGCTTCCAGCTCTTTGGGAAGCTAAGAAACAACTCGCTCTGCACAGTGCTCTTACAGCCTACCGGGAACATCTCTTACAAATGCCTGTGAAACGCAGTTTCTTTGCAGGCCTGATCTGGCTGAAGTAGAACTTCTGCTCTGAGTGTTCTATATTGCCCTAGAGCTGCAAGGCACAAGGTGCTGACTTATTTCCAAAGTGCGAGTTGGGCCCAAAGAATCTTGCTTCCAGCTCTTTGGAAGCTAAGAAACAACTCGCTCTGCACTCCTCTCTTACAGCCAACCGGGAACATCTCTTACAATGACTTGAGAAATCCAGTTTCTTTGCAGGCCTGATCTGGCTGAAGTAGAACTTCTGCTCTGGGTGTGCTACATTGCCCTATAGCTGCAAGGCACAAAGTGCTGTCATCTTTCCAAAGGGAGAGTTGGGCCCCAAAGCATCTTGCTTCCAGCTCTTTGGGAAGCTAAGAAACAGCTCGCTCTGCACAGTGCTCTTAGAGCCTACCGGGAACATCCCTTAGAAAGGCTTGTGAAACGCAGTTCCTTTGCAGGCCTGATCTGGCTGAAGTAGACCTTCTGCTCTGGGTGTGCTACATTGCCCTAGAGCTGAAAGGCAAAACGTGCAGGCTTCTTTCCAAAGGGCGAGTTGGGCCCCAAAGCATCTTGCTTCCAGCTCGATGCGTAGCTAAGAAAGTACTCGCTCTGCACAGTTCTCTTACAGCCTACCGGGAACATCTCTTACAAAGGCCTGTGAAACGCAGTTTCTTTGCAGGCCTGATCTGGCTGAAGTAGAACTTCTGCTCTGGGCGTGCCACATTGGCCTACAGCTGCAAGGCAGAAAGTGCAGTCTTTTTTCCAAAGTGCGAGGTGGGCCCCAAAGCATCTTGCTTCCAGCTCTTTGGGAAGCTTAAAAACAACTCTCTCTGCACAGTGCTCTTACAGCCTACCGGGACATCTCTTACAAAGGCCTTTGAAATGCAGTTTCTTTGCAGACCAGATCTGCCTGAAGTAGAACTTCTTCTCTGGGTGTGCTACATTGCCCTAGAACTGCAAGGCACAAAGTGCTGTCTTCTTTCCAAAGGGCGAGTTGGGCCCCAGATGATCTTGCTTCCAGCTCTTTGTGAAGCTAAGAAACAACTCGCTCTGCACAGTGCTCTTACAGCCTACCGGGAACATCTCTTACAAAGGCCTGTGAAATGCAGTTTCTTTGCAGGCCTGATCTTGCTGAAGCAGAACTTCTGCTCTGGGTGTGCTACATTGCCCTACAGCTGAAAGGCACAACGTGCATTCTTTCCGAAGGGCGAGTTGGGCCCCAAAGCATCTTGCTTCCAGCTCTTTGGGAAGCTAAGAAACAACTTGCTCTGCACAGTGCTCTTACAGCCTACCGGGAACATCTCTTACAAATGCCTGTGAAACGCAGTTTCTTTGCAGGCCTGATCTGGCTGAAGTAGAACTTCTGCTCTGAGTGTTCTATATTGCCCTAGAGCTGCAAGGCACAAGGTGCTGACTTATTTACAAAGTGCGAGTTGGGCCCAAAGAATCTTGCTTCCAGCTCTTTGGGAGCTAAGAAACAACTCGCTCCTCACTCCTCTCTTACAGCCTACCGGGAACATCTCTTACAAAGACTTGAGAAATCCAGTTTCTTTGCAGGCCTGATCTGGATGAAGTAGAACTTCTGCTCTGGGGGTGCTACATTGCCCTAGAGCTGAAAAGGAAATAGTGCTGTCTTCTTTCCAATGGTCGAGTTGGGCCTCAAAGCATCTTGCTTCCAGCTCTTTTGGAAGCTAAGAAACAAATCACTCTGCACTGCGCTCTTACAGCCTAGTGGGAACAGCTCTTACAAAGGCCTGTGAGACGCAGTTTCTTTGCAGGCATGATCTGGCTGAAGTAGAACTTGTGCTCTGGGTGTGCTAGATTGCCCTACAGCTGAAAGGCACAACGTGCAGTCTTCTTGCCAGAGGGCGAGTTGGTCCCCAAAGCATCTTGCTTCCAGCTCTTTGGGAAGCTAAGAAGCAACTCGCTCTGCACAGTGGTCTTACTGCCTACCAGGAACATCTCTTAGAAAGGCCTGTGAAACGCAGTTTCTTTGCAGGCCTGATCTGGCTGAAGTAGAACTTCTGCTCTGGGTGTGCTACATTGCCCTAGAGCTGAAAGGCACAACGTGCCATCTTGTTTACAAAGGGCGAGTTGTGCCCCAAAGCCTCTTGCTTCCAGCTGTTTTGGAAGCTTAATAACAACTAGCTCTGCACAGTGCTCTTACAGCCTACCGGGACATCTCTTACAAAGGCCTGTGAAACGCAGTTCATTTGAAGGCCTGATCTGGCTGAAGTAGAACTTCTGCTCTGGGTGTGCTACATTGCCCTTGATCTGCAAGGCACAAAGTGCTGTCTTCTTTCCAAAGGGCACGTTGGGCCCCAGAGCATCTTGCTTCCAGGTCTTTGGGAAGCTAAGAAACAACTCACTCTGCACAGTTCTCTTACAGCCTACCGGGAACATCGCTTACAAAGGCCTGTGAAATGCAGTTTCTTTGCAGGCCTGATCTGGCTGAAGTAGAACTTCTGCTCTGGGTGTCCTACATTGCCCTAGTGCTGCAAGGCACAACGTGCAGGCTTTTTTCCAAAGGGCGAGTTGTGCCCCAAAGCATCTTGCTTCCAGCTCTTTGGGAAGTGTAATAACATCTCGCTCTGCACAGTGCTCTTACAGCCTACCGTGACATCTCTGACAAAGGCCTGTGAAACGCAGTTTCTTTGCAGGCCTGATCTGGCTGAAGTAGAACTTCTGCTCTGGGTGTGCTACAGTGCCCTACAGCTGAAAGGCACAACGTGCCATCTTGTTTACAAAGGGCGAGTTGTGCCCCAAAGCCTCTTGCTTCCAGCTGTTTGGGAAGCTAAGAAACAACTCGCACTGCACAGTGTTCTTACAGCCTACCGGGAACATCCCTTAGAAAGGCTTGTGACACGCAGTTTCTTTGCATGCCTTACCTGGTTGAAGTAGAACTTCTGCTCTGGGTATGCTACATTGCCCTAGAGCTGAAAAGCACACCGTGCAGTCTTCTTTCCAAAGGGCGAATTGGGACCCAAAGCATCTTGCTTCCAGCTCTTTGGGAAGCTAGGAAACAGCTCGCTCTGCACACTGCTCTTACAGCCTACCGGGACATCTCTTACAAAGGCCTGTGAAATGCAGTTTCTTTGCAGGCCTGATCTGGCTGAAGCAGAACTTCTGCTCTGGGTGTGCTACAATGCCCTAGAGCTGCAAGGCACAAAGTGCTGTCTTCTTTCCAAAGGGCGAGTTGGGCCCCAGAGCATCTTGCTTCCAGCTCTTTGGGAAGCTTAATAACAAGTCGCTCTGCACAGTGCTCTTACAGCCTACTGGGAACATCTCTTACAAAGGCCTGTGAAACCGTTTCTTTGCAGGCCTGATCTGGCTGAAGTAGAACTTCTGCTCTGGGGGTGATACATTGCCCTAGAGCTGAAAGGGAAAAACTGCTGTCTTCTTTCCAAAGGGCGAGTTGGGCCTCAAAGAATCTATTTCCAGCTCTTTTAGAAGCTAAGAAACAACTCGCTGTGCAGACCTCTCTTACAGCCAACCGTTAACATCTCTTACAAAGGCCTGAAAAATGCAATTTCTTTGCAGTCCTGAACTGGCTGAAGTAGAACTTCTGCTCTGGGTGTGCTACATTGCCCTAGAGCTGCAAGGCACAAAGTGAAGTCTTCTTTCCAAGGGCGACTTGGGCCCCAAAGCATCTTGCTTCCAGCTCTTTGGGAAGCTTAATAACAACTCACTCTGCATAGTGCTCTTACAGCCTACCGGGACATCTCTTACAAAGGCCTGTGAAACGCAGTTCATTTGAAGGCCTGATCTGGCTGAAGAAGAACTTCTGCTCTTGGTGTGCTAGATTGCCCTACAGCTGAAAGTCACAACGTGCAGTCTTCTTTCCGGAGGGCTAGTTGGTCCCCAAAGCATCTTGCTTCTAGCTCTTAGGGAAGCTAAGAAACAACTCGCACTGCACAGTGTTCTTACAGCCTACCGGAAACATCCCTTAGAAAGGCTTGTGACACGCAGTTTCTTTGCATGCCTTACCTGGTTGAAGTAGAACTTCTGCTCTGGGTATGCTACATTGCCCTAGAGCTGAAAAGCAAAACGTGCAGTCTTCTTTCCAAAGGGTGAATTGGGACCCAAAGCATCTTGCTTCCAGCTCTTTGGGAAGCTAGGAAACAACTCGCTCTGCACACTGCTCTTACAGCCTAGCGGGACATCTCTTACAAAGGCCTGTGAAATGCAGTTTCTTTGCAGGCCTGATCTGGCTGAAGCAGAACTTCTGCTCTGGGTGTGCTACAATGCCCTAGACCTGCAAGGCACAAAGTGCTGTCTTCTTTCCAAAGGGCGAGTTGGGCCCCAGAGCATCTTGCTTCCAGCTCTTTGGGAAGCTTAAAAACAACTCGCTCTGCACAGTGCTCTTACAGCCTACTGGGAACATCTCTTACAAAGGCCTGTGAAACGCAGTTTCTTTGCAGGCCTGATCTGGCTGAAGTAGAACTTCTGCTCTGGGTGTGCTTCCTTGCCCTACAGCTGTAAGGCACAAACTGCTGTCTTCTTTCCAAAGGACGAGTTGGGCCGCAGAGCATCTTGCTTCCAGCTCTTTGGGATGCTAAGAAACAACTCGCTCTGCACAGTGCTCTTACAGCCTCCCGGGAACATTTCTTACAAAGGCCTGTGAAACGCAGTTTCTTTGCAGGCCTGATCTGGCTGAAGTAGAACTTCTGCTCTGGGGGTGCTACATTGCCCTAGAGCTGAAAAGGAAATAGTGCTGTCTTCTTTCCAAAGGGCGAGTTGGGCCTCAAAGCATCTATTTCCAGCTCTTTTAGAAGCTAAGAAACAACTCGCTCTGCAGACCTCTCTTACCGCCAACCGGGAACATCTCTTACAAAGGCCTGAAAAATGCAATTTCTTTGCAGGCCTGATCTGGCTGAAGTAGAACTTCTGCTCTGGGTGTGCTACATTGACCTAGAACTGCAAGGCACAACGTGCTGTCTCCTTTCCAAAGGGAGAGTTGGGCCTAAAAGCATCTTGCTTCCAGCTCTTTGGGAAGCTAAGATACAACTCGCTCTGCAGACATCTCTTACAGTTAACCGGGAACATCTCTTACAAAGGCCTGTGAAACGCAGTTTCTTTGCAGGACTGATCTGGCTGAAGTAGAACTTCTGCTCTGGGTGTGCTACATTGCCCTAGAGCTGAAAGGCAAGACGTGCAGTCTTCTTTCAAAGGGCAAGTTGGGCCAGAAACCATCTTGCTTCCAGCTCTTTGGGTAGCTAAGAAAGAACTCGCTCTGCACAGTGCTCTTACAGCCTACCGGGAACATCTCTTACAAAGGCCTGTGAAACGCAGTTTCTTTGCAGGCCTGATCTGGCTGAAGTAGAACTTCTGCTCTTGGTATTATACATTGCCCTAGAGCTGAAAGGCACAACGTGCAGTCTTCTTTCCAAAGGGCGAGTTGGGCCACAATGCCTTTTGCTTCCAGCTCTTTGGGAAGCTAAGAAACAACTCGCTCTGCACAGTGCTCTTACAGCCTACTGGGAACAACTCTTACAAAGGCCTGTGAAACGCAGTTTGGTTGCAGGCCTTATCTGGCTGAAGTAGAACTTCTGCTCTGGGTGTGCTACATTGCCCTAGAGCTGCAAGGCAGAAAGTGCTGTCTTTTTTCCAAAGGGCGAATTGGGCCCCAAAGCATCTTGCTTCCAGCTATTTGGGAAGCGTAATAACAACTCGCTCTGCACACTGCTCTTACAGCCTACCGGGACATCTCTGACAAAGGCCTGTGAAACGCAGTTTCTTTGCAGGCCTGATCTGGCTGAAGTAGAACTTCTGCTCTGGGTGTGCTACATTGCCCTAGAGCTGCAAGGTACAAAGTGCTGTCTTCTTTCCAAAGAGCGAGTTGTCCGAAAAGCGTCTTGCTCCAGCTCATTGGGAAGCTAAGAAACAACTCGCTCTGCACTGTGCTCTTACAGCCTACCGGGAAAATCTCTTACAAATGCCTGAGAAATGCAGTTTCTTTGCAGGCCTGATCTGGCTGAAGTAGAACTTCTGCTCTGGGTGTGCTACATTGCCCTAGAGCTGAAAGGCACAACGTGCCATCTTGTTTACAAAGGGCGAGTTGTGCCCCAAAGCCTCTTGCTTCCAGCTGTTTTGGAAGCTTAATAACAACTAGCTCTGCACAGTGCTCTTACAGCCTACCGGGACATCTCTTACAAAGGCCTGTGAAACGCAGTTCATTTGAAGGCCTGATCTGGCTGAAGTACAACTTCTGCTCTGGGTGTGCTACATTGCCCTTGATCTGCAAGGCACAAAGTGCTGTCTTCTTTCCAAAGGGCACTTTGGGCCCCAGAGCATCTTGCTTCCAGGTCTTTGGGAAGCTAAGAAACAACTCACTCTGCACAGTACTCTTACAGACTACCCGGAACATCTCTTGCAAAGGCCTGTGAAACGCAGTTTCTTTGCAGGCCTGATCTGGCTGAAGTAGAACTTCTGCTCTATGTATGCTACATTGCCCTAGAGCTGCAAGGCGCAAAGTGCTGACTTGTTTCCAAATGGGGGGTTGGGCCCCAAAAGCATCTTGCTTCCAGCTCTTTGGGAGGCTAACAAACAACTCGCTCTGCACAGTGCTCTTACAGCCTACCGGGAACATCTCTTACAAAGGCCTGTGAGTCGCAGTTTCTTTGCAGGCCTGATCTGCCTGAAGCAGAACTTCTGCTCTGGGTGTGCTACATTGCCCTACAGCTGAAACGCACAACGTGCATTCTTTCCGAAGGGCGAGTTGGGCCCCAAAGCATCTTGCTTCCAGCTCTTGGGGAAGCTAGGAAAAAACTCGCTCTGCACAGTGCACTTACAGCCTACCGGGAACATCTCCTACAAAGGCCTGTGAAACGCAGTTTCTTTGCAGGCCTGGCTGGCTGAAGTAGAACTTCTGCTCTGAGTGTGCTATATTGCCCTAGAGCTGCAAGGCGCAAAGTGCTGTCTTGTTTCCAAATGGCGAGTTGGGCCCCAAAAGCATCTTGCTTCCAGCTCTTTGGGAGGCTAACAAACAACTCGCTCTGCACAGTGCTCTTACAGTCTACCGGGAACATCTCTTACAAAGGCCTGTGAGTCGCAGTTTCTTTGCAGGCCTGATCTGCCTGAAGCAGAACTTCTGCTCTGGGTGTGCTACATTGCCCTACAGCTGAAACGCACAACGTGCATTCTTTCCGAAGGGCGAGTTTGGCCCCAAAGCATCTTGCTTCCAGCTCTTGGGGAAGCTAGGAAAAAACTCGCTCTGCACAGTGCACTTACAGCCTACCGGGAACATCTCCTACAAAGGCCTGTGAAACGCAGTTTCTTTGCAGGCCTGGCTGGCTGAAGTAGAACTTCTGCTCTGAGTGTGCTATATTGCCCTAGAGCTGCAAGGCACAAAGTGCTGTCTTATTTCCAAAGTGCGAGTTGGGCCTCAAAGCATCTTGCTTCCAGCTCTCTGTGAAGCTAAGAAACAACTCGCTCTGCACAGTGCTCTTACTGCCTACCGGGAACATCTCTTACAAAGGCCTGTGAAACTCAGTTTCTTTGCAGGCCTCATCTGGCTGAAGTAGAACTTCTGCTCTGGGTGTGCTAGATTGCCCTACAGCTGAAAGGCACAACGTGCAGTCTTCTTTCCAGAGGGCTAGTTGTTCCCCAAAGCATCTTGCTTCCAGCTCATCGGGAAGCTAAGAAATAACTCGCTCTGCACAGTGGTCTTACAGCCTACCGGGAACATCTCTTACAAAGGCCTGTGAGACGCAGTTTCTTTGAATGATTGACCTGGCTGAAGTAGAACTTCTGCTCTGGGTGTGCTACATTGCCCTACAGCTGCAAGGCACAAAGTGCTGTCTTCTTTCCAAAGGGCGAGTTGCCCTAAAAGCACCTTGCTTCCAGCTCTTTGGGAAGCTAAGAAACAAATCGCACTGCAGACCTCTCTTACAGCCAACCAGGAACATCTCTTACAAAGGCCTGAGAAATGCAGTTTCTTTCCAGGCCTGATCTTGCTGAAGCAGAACTTCTGCTCTGGGTGTGCTACATTGCCCTACAGCTGAAAGGCACAACGTGCATTCTTTCCGAAGGGCGAGTTGGGCCCCAAAGCATCTTGCTTCCAGCTCTTTGGGAAGCTAAGAAACAACTCGCTCTGCACAGTGCTCTTACAGCCTACCGGGAACATCTCTTACAAATGCCTGTGAAACGCAGTTTCTTTGCAGGCCTGATCTGGCTGAAGTAGAACTTCTGCTCTGAGTGTTCTATATTGCCCTAGAGCTGCAAGGCACAAGGTGCTGACTTATTTCCAAAGTGCGAGTTGGGCCCAAAGAATCTTGCTTCCAGCTCTTTGGAAGCTAAGAAACAACTCGCTCTGCACTCCTCTCTTACAGCCAACCGGGAACATCTCTTACAATGACTTGAGAAATCCAGTTTCTTTGCAGGCCTGATCTGGCTGAAGTAGAACTTCTGCTCTGGGTGTGCTACATTGCCCTATAGCTGCAAGGCACAAAGTGCTGTCATCTTTCCAAAGGGAGAGTTGGGCCCCAAAGCATCTTGCTTCCAGCTCTTTGGGAAGCTAAGAAACAGCTCGCTCTGCACAGTGCTCTTAGAGCCTACCGGGAACATCCCTTAGAAAGGCTTGTGAAACGCAGTTCCTTTGCAGGCCTGATCTGGCTGAAGTAGACCTTCTGCTCTGGGTGTGCTACATTGCCCTAGAGCTGAAAGGCAAAACGTGCAGGCTTCTTTCCAAAGGGCGAGTTGGGCCCCAAAGCATCTTGCTTCCAGCTCGATGCGTAGCTAAGAAAGTACTCGCTCTGCACAGTTCTCTTACAGCCTACCGGGAACATCTCTTACAAAGGCCTGTGAAACGCAGTTTCTTTGCAGGCCTGATCTGGCTGAAGTAGAACTTCTGCTCTGGGCGTGCCACATTGGCCTACAGCTGCAAGGCAGAAAGTGCAGTCTTTTTTCCAAAGTGCGAGGTGGGCCCCAAAGCATCTTGCTTCCAGCTCTTTGGGAAGCTTAAAAACAACTCTCTCTGCACAGTGCTCTTACAGCCTACCGGGACATCTCTTACAAAGGCCTTTGAAATGCAGTTTCTTTGCAGACCAGATCTGCCTGAAGTAGAACTTCTTCTCTGGGTGTGCTACATTGCCCTAGAACTGCAAGGCACAAAGTGCTGTCTTCTTTCCAAAGGGCGAGTTGGGCCCCAGATGATCTTGCTTCCAGCTCTTTGTGAAGCTAAGAAACAACTCGCTCTGCACAGTGCTCTTACAGCCTACCGGGAACATCTCTTACAAAGGCCTGTGAAATGCAGTTTCTTTGCAGGCCTGATCTTGCTGAAGCAGAACTTCTGCTCTGGGTGTGCTACATTGCCCTACAGCTGAAAGGCACAACGTGCATTCTTTCCGAAGGGCGAGTTGGGCCCCAAAGCATCTTGCTTCCAGCTCTTTGGGAAGCTAAGAAACAACTTGCTCTGCACAGTGCTCTTACAGCCTACCGGGAACATCTCTTACAAATGCCTGTGAAACGCAGTTTCTTTGCAGGCCTGATCTGGCTGAAGTAGAACTTCTGCTCTGAGTGTTCTATATTGCCCTAGAGCTGCAAGGCACAAGGTGCTGACTTATTTACAAAGTGCGAGTTGGGCCCAAAGAATCTTGCTTCCAGCTCTTTGGGAGCTAAGAAACAACTCGCTCCTCACTCCTCTCTTACAGCCTACCGGGAACATCTCTTACAAAGACTTGAGAAATCCAGTTTCTTTGCAGGCCTGATCTGGATGAAGTAGAACTTCTGCTCTGGGGGTGCTACATTGCCCTAGAGCTGAAAAGGAAATAGTGCTGTCTTCTTTCCAATGGTCGAGTTGGGCCTCAAAGCATCTTGCTTCCAGCTCTTTTGGAAGCTAAGAAACAAATCACTCTGCACTGCGCTCTTACAGCCTAGTGGGAACAGCTCTTACAAAGGCCTGTGAGACGCAGTTTCTTTGCAGGCATGATCTGGCTGAAGTAGAACTTGTGCTCTGGGTGTGCTAGATTGCCCTACAGCTGAAAGGCACAACGTGCAGTCTTCTTGCCAGAGGGCGAGTTGGTCCCCAAAGCATCTTGCTTCCAGCTCTTTGGGAAGCTAAGAAGCAACTCGCTCTGCACAGTGGTCTTACTGCCTACCAGGAACATCTCTTAGAAAGGCCTGTGAAACGCAGTTTCTTTGCAGGCCTGATCTGGCTGAAGTAGAACTTCTGCTCTGGGTGTGCTACATTGCCCTAGAGCTGAAAGGCACAACGTGCCATCTTGTTTACAAAGGGCGAGTTGTGCCCCAAAGCCTCTTGCTTCCAGCTGTTTTGGAAGCTTAATAACAACTAGCTCTGCACAGTGCTCTTACAGCCTACCGGGACATCTCTTACAAAGGCCTGTGAAACGCACTTCATTTGAAGGCCTGATCTGGCTGAAGTACAACTTCTGCTCTGGGTGTGCTACATTGCCCTTGATCTGCAAGGCACAAAGTGCTGTCTTCTTTCCAAAGGGCACTTTGGGCCCCAGAGCATCTTGCTTCCAGGTCTTTGGGAAGCTAAGAAACAACTCACTCTGCACAGTACTCTTACAGACTACCCGGAACATCTCTTGCAAAGGCCTGTGAAACGCAGTTTCTTTGCAGGCCTGATCTGGCTGAAGTAGAACTTCTGCTCTATGTATGCTACATTGCCCTAGAGCTGCAAGGCGCAAAGTGCTGACTTGTTTCCAAATGGGGGGTTGGGCCCCAAAAGCATCTTGCTTCCAGCTCTTTGGGAGGCTAACAAACAACTCGCTCTGCACAGTGCTCTTACAGCCTACCGGGAACATCTCTTACAAAGGCCTGTGAGTCGCAGTTTCTTTGCAGGCCTGATCTGCCTGAAGCAGAACTTCTGCTCTGGGTGTGCTACATTGCCCTACAGCTGAAACGCACAACGTGCATTCTTTCCGAAGGGCGAGTTGGGCCCCAAAGCATCTTGCTTCCAGCTCTTGGGGAAGCTAGGAAAAAACTCGCTCTGCACAGTGCACTTACAGCCTACCGGGAACATCTCCTACAAAGGCCTGTGAAACGCAGTTTCTTTGCAGGCCTGGCTGGCTGAAGTAGAACTTCTGCTCTGAGTGTGCTATATTGCCCTAGAGCTGCAAGGCGCAAAGTGCTGTCTTGTTTCCAAATGGCGAGTTGGGCCCCAAAAGCATCTTGCTTCCAGCTCTTTGGGAGGCTAACAAACAACTCGCTCTGCACAGTGCTCTTACAGTCTACCGGGAACATCTCTTACAAAGGCCTGTGAGTCGCAGTTTCTTTGCAGGCCTGATCTGCCTGAAGCAGAACTTCTGCTCTGGGTGTGCTACATTGCCCTACAGCTGAAACGCACAACGTGCATTCTTTCCGAAGGGCGAGTTGGGCCCCAAAGCATCTTGCTTCCAGCTCTTGGGGAAGCTAGGAAAAAACTCGCTCTGCACAGTGCACTTACAGCCTACCGGGAACATCTCCTACAAAGGCCTGTGAAACGCAGTTTCTTTGCAGGCCTGGCTGGCTGAAGTAGAACTTCTGCTCTGAGTGTGCTATATTGCCCTAGAGCTGCAAGGCACAAAGTGCTGTCTTATTTCCAAAGTGCGAGTTGGGCCTCAAAGCATCTTGCTTCCAGCTCTCTGTGAAGCTAAGAAACAACTCGCTCTGCACAGTGCTCTTACTGCCTACCGGGAACATCTCTTACAAAGGCCTGTGAAACTCAGTTTCTTTGCAGGCCTGATCTGGCTGAAGTAGAACTTCTGCTCTGGGTGTGCTAGATTGCCCTACAGATGAAAGGCACAACGTGCAGTCTTCTTTCCAGAGGGCTAGTTGTTCCCCAAAGCATCTTGCTTCCAGCTCATCGGGAAGCTAAGAAATAACTCGCTCTGCACAGTGGTCTTACAGCCTACCGGGAACATCTCTTACAAAGGCCTGTGAGACGCAGTTTCTTTGAATGATTGACCTGGCTGAAGTAGAACTTCTGCTCTGGGTGTGCTACATTGCCCTACAGCTGCAAGGCACAAAGTGCTGTCTTCTTTCCAAAGGGCGAGTTGCCCTAAAAGCACCTTGCTTCCAGCTCTTTGGGAAGCTAAGAAACAAATCGCACTGCAGACCTCTCTTACAGCCAACCAGGAACATCTCTTACAAAGGCCTGAGAAATGCAGTTTCTTTCCAGGCCTGATCTTGCTGAAGCAGAACTTCTGCTCTGGGTGTGCTACATTGCCCTACAGCTGAAAGGCACAACGTGCATTCTTTCCGAAGGGCGAGTTGGGCCCCAAAGCATCTTGCTTCCAGCTCTTTGGGAAGCTAAGAAACAACTCGCTCTGCACAGTGCTCTTACAGCCTACCGGGAACATCTCTTACAAATGCCTGTGAAACGCAGTTTCTTTGCAGGCCTGATCTGGCTGAAGTAGAACTTCTGCTCTGAGTGTTCTATATTGCCCTAGAGCTGCAAGGCACAAGGTGCTGACTTATTTCCAAAGTGCGAGTTGGGCCCAAAGAATCTTGCTTCCAGCTCTTTGGAAGCTAAGAAACAACTCGCTCTGCACTCCTCTCTTACAGCCAACCGGGAACATCTCTTACAATGACTTGAGAAATCCAGTTTCTTTGCAGGCCTGATCTGGCTGAAGTAGAACTTCTGCTCTGGGTGTGCTACATTGCCCTATAGCTGCAAGGCACAAAGTGCTGTCATCTTTCCAAAGGGAGAGTTGGGCCCCAAAGCATCTTGCTTCCAGCTCTTTGGGAAGCTAAGAAACAGCTCGCTCTGCACAGTGCTCTTAGAGCCTACCGGGAACATCCCTTAGAAAGGCTTGTGAAACGCAGTTCCTTTGCAGGCCTGATCTGGCTGAAGTAGACCTTCTGCTCTGGGTGTGCTACATTGCCCTAGAGCTGAAAGGCAAAACGTGCAGGCTTCTTTCCAAAGGGCGAGTTGGGCCCCAAAGCATCTTGCTTCCAGCTCGATGCGTAGCTAAGAAAGTACTCGCTCTGCACAGTTCTCTTACAGCCTACCGGGAACATCTCTTACAAAGGCCTGTGAAACGCAGTTTCTTTGCAGGCCTGATCTGGCTGAAGTAGAACTTCTGCTCTGGGCGTGCCACATTGGCCTACAGCTGCAAGGCAGAAAGTGCAGTCTTTTTTCCAAAGTGCGAGGTGGGCCCCAAAGCATCTTGCTTCCAGCTCTTTGGGAAGCTTAAAAACAACTCTCTCTGCACAGTGCTCTTACAGCCTACCGGGACATCTCTTACAAAGGCCTTTGAAATGCAGTTTCTTTGCAGACCAGATCTGCCTGAAGTAGAACTTCTTCTCTGGGTGTGCTACATTGCCCTAGAACTGCAAGGCACAAAGTGCTGTCTTCTTTCCAAAGGGCGAGTTGGGCCCCAGATGATCTTGCTTCCAGCTCTTTGTGAAGCTAAGAAACAACTCGCTCTGCACAGTGCTCTTACAGCCTACCGGGAACATCTCTTACAAAGGCCTGTGAAATGCAGTTTCTTTGCAGGCCTGATCTTGCTGAAGCAGAACTTCTGCTCTGGGTGTGCTACATTGCCCTACAGCTGAAAGGCACAACGTGCATTCTTTCCGAAGGGCGAGTTGGGCCCCAAAGCATCTTGCTTCCAGCTCTTTGGGAAGCTAAGAAACAACTCGCTCTGCACAGTGCTCTTACAGCCTACCGGGAACATCTCTTACAAATGCCTGTGAAACGCAGTTTCTTTGCAGGCCTGATCTGGCTGAAGTAGAACTTCTGCTCTGAGTGTTCTATATTGCCCTAGAGCTGCAAGGCACAAGGTGCTGACTTATTTACAAAGTGCGAGTTGGGCCCAAAGAATCTTGCTTCCAGCTCTTTGGAAGCTAAGAAACAACTCGCTCCTCACTCCTCTCTTACAGCCTACCGGGAACATCTCTTACAAAGACTTGAGAAATCCAGTTTCTTTGCAGGCCTGATCTGGATGAAGTAGAACTTCTGCTCTGGGGGTGCTACATTGCCCTAGAGCTGAAAAGGAAATAGTGCTGTCTTCTTTCCAATGGTCGAGTTGGGCCCCAAAGCATCTTGCTTCCAGCTCTTTTGGAAGCTAAGAAACAAATCACTCTGCACTGCGCTCTTACAGCCTAGTGGGAACAGCTCTTACAAAGGCCTGTGAGACGCAGTTTCTTTGCAGGCATGATCTGGCTGAAGTAGAACTTCTGCTCTGGGTGTGCTAGATTGCCCTACAGCTGAAAGGCACAACGTGCAGTCTTCTTGCCAGAGGGCGAGTTGGTCCCCAAAGCATCTTGCTTCCAGCTCTTTGGGAAGCTAAGAAGCAACTCGCTCTGCACAGTGGTCTTACTGCCTACCAGGAACATCTCTTAGAAAGGCCTGTGAAACACAGTTTCTTTGCAGGCCTGATCTGGCTGAAGTAGAACTTCTGCTCTGGGTGTGCTACATTGCCCTAGAGCTGAAAGGCACAACGTGCCATCTTGTTTACAAAGGGCGAGTTGTGCCCCAAAGCCTCTTGCTTCCAGCTGTTTTGGAAGCTTAATAACAACTAGCTCTGCACAGTGCTCTTACAGCCTACCGGGACATCTCTTACAAAGGCCTGTGAAACGCAGTTCATTTGAAGGCCTGATCTGGCTGAAGTACAACTTCTGCTCTGGGTGTGCTACATTGCCCTTGATCTGCAAGGCACAAAGTGCTGTCTTCTTTCCAAAGGGCACTTTGGAACCCAGAGCATCTTGCTTCCAGGTCTTTGGGAAGCTAAGAAACAACTCACTCTGCACAGTACTCTTACAGACTACCCGGAACATCTCTTGCAAAGGCCTGTGAAACGCAGTTTCTTTGCAGGCCTGATCTGGCTGAAGTAGAACTTCTGCTCTATGTATGCTACATTGCCCTAGAGCTGCAAGGCGCAAAGTGCTGACTTGTTTCCAAATGGGGGGTTGGGCCCCAAAAGCATCTTGCTTCCAGCTCTTTGGGAGGCTAACAAACAACTCGCTCTGCACAGTGCTCTTACAGCCTACCGGGAACATCTCTTACAAAGGCCTGTGAGTCGCAGTTTCTTTGCAGGCCTGATCTGCCTGAAGCAGAACTTCTGCTCTGGGTGTGCTACATTGCCCTACAGCTGAAACGCACAACGTGCATTCTTTCCAAAGGGCGAGTTGGGTCCCAAAGCATCTTGCTTCCAGCTCTTGGGGAAGCTAAGAAACAACTCGCTCTGCACAGTGCTCTTACAGCCTACCGGGAACATCTCCTACAAAGGCCTGTGAAACGCAGTTTCTTTGCAGGCCTGGCTGGCTGAAGTAGAACTTCTGCTCTGAGTGTGCTATATTGCCCTAGAGCTGCAAGGCGCAAAGTGCTGTCTTGTTTCCAAATGGCGAGTTGGGCCCCAAAAGCATCTTGCTTCCAGCTCTTTGGGAGGCTAACAAACAACTCGCTCTGCACAGTGCTCTTACAGTCTACCGGGAACATCTCTTACAAAGGCCTGTGAGTCGCAGTTTCTTTGCAGGCCTGATCTGCCTGAAGCAGAACTTCTGCTCTGGGTGTGCTACATTGCCCTACAGCTGAAACGCACAACGTGCATTCTTTCCGAAGGGCGAGTTGGGCCCCAAAGCATCTTGCTTCCAGCTCTTGGGGAAGCTAGGAAAAAACTCGCTCTGCACAGTGCACTTACAGCCTACCGGGAACATCTCCTACAAAGGCCTGTGAAACGCAGTTTCTTTGCAGGCCTGGCTGGCTGAAGTAGAACTTCTGCTCTGAGTGTGCTATATTGCCCTAGAGCTGCAAGGCACAAAGTGCTGTCTTATTTCCAAAGTGCGAGTTGGGCCTCAAAGCATCTTGCTTCCAGCTCTCTGTGAAGCTAAGAAACAACTCGCTCTGCACAGTGCTCTTACTGCCTACCGGGAACATCTCTTACAAAGGCCTGTGAAACTCAGTTTCTTTGCAGGCCTGATCTGGCTGAAGTAGAACTTCTGCTCTGGGTGTGCTAGATTGCCCTACAGATGAAAGGCACAACGTGCAGTCTTCTTTCCAGAGGGCTAGTTGTTCCCCAAAGCATCTTGCTTCCAGCTCATCGGGAAGCTAAGAAATAACTCGCTCTGCACAGTGGTCTTACAGCCTACCGGGAACATCTCTTACAAAGGCCTGTGAGACGCAGTTTCTTTGAATGATTGACCTGGCTGAAGTAGAACTTCTGCTCTGGGTGTGCTACATTGCCCTACAGCTGCAAGGCACAAAGTGCTGTCTTCTTTCCAAAGGGCGAGTTGCCCTAAAAGCACCTTGCTTCCAGCTCTTTGGGAAGCTAAGAAACAAATCGCACTGCAGACCTCTCTTACAGCCAACCAGGAACATCTCTTACAAAGGCCTGAGAAATGCAGTTTCTTTCCAGGCCTGATCTTGCTGAAGCAGAACTTCTGCTCTGGGTGTGCTACATTGCCCTACAGCTGAAAGGCACAACGTGCATTCTTTCCGAAGGGCGAGTTGGGCCCCAAAGCATCTTGCTTCCAGCTCTTTGGGAAGCTAAGAAACAACTCGCTCTGCACAGTGCTCTTACAGCCTACCGGGAACATCTCTTACAAATGCCTGTGAAACGCAGTTTCTTTGCAGGCCTGATCTGGCTGAAGTAGAACTTCTGCTCTGAGTGTTCTATATTGCCCTAGAGCTGCAAGGCACAAGGTGCTGACTTATTTCCAAAGTGCGAGTTGGGCCCAAAGAATCTTGCTTCCAGCTCTTTGGAAGCTAAGAAACAACTCGCTCTGCACTCCTCTCTTACAGCCAACCGGGAACATCTCTTACAATGACTTGAGAAATCCAGTTTCTTTGCAGGCCTGATCTGGCTGAAGTAGAACTTCTGCTCTGGGTGTGCTACATTGCCCTATAGCTGCAAGGCACAAAGTGCTGTCATCTTTCCAAAGGGAGAGTTGGGCCCCAAAGCATCTTGCTTCCAGCTCTTTGGGAAGCTAAGAAACAGCTCGCTCTGCACAGTGCTCTTAGAGCCTACCGGGAACATCCCTTAGAAAGGCTTGTGAAACGCAGTTCCTTTGCAGGCCTGATCTGGCTGAAGTAGACCTTCTGCTCTGGGTGTGCTACATTGCCCTAGAGCTGAAAGGCAAAACGTGCAGGCTTCTTTCCAAAGGGCGAGTTGGGCCCCAAAGCATCTTGCTTCCAGCTCGATGCGTAGCTAAGAAAGTACTCGCTCTGCACAGTTCTCTTACAGCCTACCGGGAACATCTCTTACAAAGGCCTGTGAAACGCAGTTTCTTTGCAGGCCTGATCTGGCTGAAGTAGAACTTCTGCTCTGGGCGTGCCACATTGGCCTACAGCTGCAAGGCAGAAAGTGCAGTCTTTTTTCCAAAGTGCGAGGTGGGCCCCAAAGCATCTTGCTTCCAGCTCTTTGGGAAGCTTAAAAACAACTCTCTCTGCACAGTGCTCTTACAGCCTACCGGGACATCTCTTACAAAGGCCTTTGAAATGCAGTTTCTTTGCAGACCAGATCTGCCTGAAGTAGAACTTCTTCTCTGGGTGTGCTACATTGCCCTAGAACTGCAAGGCACAAAGTGCTGTCTTCTTTCCAAAGGGCGAGTTGGGCCCCAGATGATCTTGCTTCCAGCTCTTTGTGAAGCTAAGAAACAACTCGCTCTGCACAGTGCTCTTACAGCCTACCGGGAACATCTCTTACAAAGGCCTGTGAAATGCAGTTTCTTTGCAGGCCTGATCTTGCTGAAGCAGAACTTCTGCTCTGGGTGTGCTACATTGCCCTACAGCTGAAAGGCACAACGTGCATTCTTTCCGAAGGGCGAGTTGGGCCCCAAAGCATCTTGCTTCCAGCTCTTTGGGAAGCTAAGAAACAACTCGCTCTGCACAGTGCTCTTACAGCCTACCGGGAACATCTCTTACAAATGCCTGTGAAACGCAGTTTCTTTGCAGGCCTGATCTGGCTGAAGTAGAACTTCTGCTCTGAGTGTTCTATATTGCCCTAGAGCTGCAAGGCACAAGGTGCTGACTTATTTACAAAGTGCGAGTTGGGCCCAAAGAATCTTGCTTCCAGCTCTTTGGAAGCTAAGAAACAACTCGCTCCTCACTCCTCTCTTACAGCCTACCGGGAACATCTCTTACAAAGACTTGAGAAATCCAGTTTCTTTGCAGGCCTGATCTGGATGAAGTAGAACTTCTGCTCTGGGGGTGCTACATTGCCCTAGAGCTGAAAAGGAAATAGTGCTGTCTTCTTTCCAATGGTCGAGTTGGGCCCCAAAGCATCTTGCTTCCAGCTCTTTTGGAAGCTAAGAAACAAATCACTCTGCACTGCGCTCTTACAGCCTAGTGGGAACAGCTCTTACAAAGGCCTGTGAGACGCAGTTTCTTTGCAGGCATGATCTGGCTGAAGTAGAACTTCTGCTCTGGGTGTGCTAGATTGCCCTACAGCTGAAAGGCACAACGTGCAGTCTTCTTGCCAGAGGGCGAGTTGGTCCCCAAAGCATCTTGCTTCCAGCTCTTTGGGAAGCTAAGAAGCAACTCGCTCTGCACAGTGGTCTTACTGCCTACCAGGAACATCTCTTAGAAAGGCCTGTGAAACACAGTTTCTTTGCAGGCCTGATCTGGCTGAAGTAGAACTTCTGCTCTGGGTGTGCTACATTGCCCTAGAGCTGAAAGGCACAACGTGCCATCTTGTTTACAAAGGGCGAGTTGTGCCCCAAAGCCTCTTGCTTCCAGCTGTTTTGGAAGCTTAATAACAACTAGCTCTGCACAGTGCTCTTACAGCCTACCGGGACATCTCTTACAAAGGCCTGTGAAACGCAGTTCATTTGAAGGCCTGATCTGGCTGAAGTACAACTTCTGCTCTGGGTGTGCTACATTGCCCTTGATCTGCAAGGCACAAAGTGCTGTCTTCTTTCCAAAGGGCACTTTGGAACCCAGAGCATCTTGCTTCCAGGTCTTTGGGAAGCTAAGAAACAACTCACTCTGCACAGTACTCTTACAGACTACCCGGAACATCTCTTGCAAAGGCCTGTGAAACGCAGTTTCTTTGCAGGCCTGATCTGGCTGAAGTAGAACTTCTGCTCTATGTATGCTACATTGCCCTAGAGCTGCAAGGCGCAAAGTGCTGACTTGTTTCCAAATGGGGGGTTGGGCCCCAAAAGCATCTTGCTTCCAGCTCTTTGGGAGGCTAACAAACAACTCGCTCTGCACAGTGCTCTTACAGCCTACCGGGAACATCTCTTACAAAGGCCTGTGAGTCGCAGTTTCTTTGCAGGCCTGATCTGCCTGAAGCAGAACTTCTGCTCTGGGTGTGCTACATTGCCCTACAGCTGAAACGCACAACGTGCATTCTTTCCAAAGGGCGAGTTGGGTCCCAAAGCATCTTGCTTCCAGCTCTTGGGGAAGCTAAGAAACAACTCGCTCTGCACAGTGCTCTTACAGCCTACCGGGAACATCTCCTACAAAGGCCTGTGAAACGCAGTTTCTTTGCAGGCCTGGCTGGCTGAAGTAGAACTTCTGCTCTGAGTGTGCTATATTGCCCTAGAGCTGCAAGGCGCAAAGTGCTGTCTTGTTTCCAAATGGCGAGTTGGGCCCCAAAAGCATCTTGCTTCCAGCTCTTTGGGAGGCTAACAAACAACTCGCTCTGCACAGTGCTCTTACAGTCTACCGGGAACATCTCTTACAAAGGCCTGTGAGTCGCAGTTTCTTTGCAGGCCTGATCTGCCTGAAGCAGAACTTCTGCTCTGGGTGTGCTACATTGCCCTACAGCTGAAACGCACAACGTGCATTCTTTCCGAAGGGCGAGTTGGGCCCCAAAGCATCTTGCTTCCAGCTCTTGGGGAAGCTAGGAAAAAACTCGCTCTGCACAGTGCACTTACAGCCTACCGGGAACATCTCCTACAAAGGCCTGTGAAACGCAGTTTCTTTGCAGGCCTGGCTGGCTGAAGTAGAACTTCTGCTCTGAGTGTGCTATATTGCCCTAGAGCTGCAAGGCACAAAGTGCTGTCTTATTTCCAAAGTGCGAGTTGGGCCTCAAAGCATCTTGCTTCCAGCTCTCTGTGAAGCTAAGAAACAACTCGCTCTGCACAGTGCTCTTACTGCCTACCGGGAACATCTCTTACAAAGGCCTGTGAAACTCAGTTTCTTTGCAGGCCTGATCTGGCTGAAGTAGAACTTCTGCTCTGGGTGTGCTAGATTGCCCTACAGATGAAAGGCACAACGTGCAGTCTTCTTTCCAGAGGGCTAGTTGTTCCCCAAAGCATCTTGCTTCCAGCTCATCGGGAAGCTAAGAAATAACTCGCTCTGCACAGTGGTCTTACAGCCTACCGGGAACATCTCTTACAAAGGCCTGTGAGACGCAGTTTCTTTGAATGATTGACCTGGCTGAAGTAGAACTTCTGCTCTGGGTGTGCTACATTGCCCTACAGCTGCAAGGCACAAAGTGCTGTCTTCTTTCCAAAGGGCGAGTTGCCCTAAAAGCACCTTGCTTCCAGCTCTTTGGGAAGCTAAGAAACAAATCGCACTGCAGACCTCTCTTACAGCCAACCAGGAACATCTCTTACAAAGGCCTGAGAAATGCAGTTTCTTTCCATGCCTGATCTTGCTGAAGCAGAACTTCTGCTCTGGGTGTGCTACATTGCCCTACAGCTGAAAGGCACAACGTGCATTCTTTCCGAAGGGCGAGTTGGGCCCCAAAGCATCTTGCTTCCAGCTCTTTGGGAAGCTAAGAAACAACTCGCTCTGCACAGTGCTCTTACAGCCTACCGGGAACATCTCTTACAAATGCCTGTGAAACGCAGTTTCTTTGCAGGCCTGATCTGGCTGAAGTAGAACTTCTGCTCTGAGTGTTCTATATTGCCCTAGAGCTGCAAGGCACAAGGTGCTGACTTATTTCCAAAGTGCGAGTTGGGCCCAAAGAATCTTGCTTCCAGCTCTTTGGAAGCTAAGAAACAACTCGCTCTGCACTCCTCTCTTACAGCCAACCGGGAACATCTCTTACAATGACTTGAGAAATCCAGTTTCTTTGCAGGCCTGATCTGGCTGAAGTAGAACTTCTGCTCTGGGTGTGCTACATTGCCCTATAGCTGCAAGGCACAAAGTGCTGTCATCTTTCCAAAGGGAGAGTTGGGCCCCAAAGCATCTTGCTTCCAGCTCTTTGGGAAGCTAAGAAACAGCTCGCTCTGCACAGTGCTCTTAGAGCCTACCGGGAACATCCCTTAGAAAGGCTTGTGAAACGCAGTTCCTTTGCAGGCCTGATCTGGCTGAAGTAGACCTTCTGCTCTGGGTGTGCTACATTGCCCTAGAGCTGAAAGGCAAAACGTGCAGGCTTCTTTCCAAAGGGCGAGTTGGGCCCCAAAGCATCTTGCTTCCAGCTCGATGCGTAGCTAAGAAAGTACTCGCTCTGCACAGTTCTCTTACAGCCTACCGGGAACATCTCTTACAAAGGCCTGTGAAACGCAGTTTCTTTGCAGGACTGATCTGGCTGAAGTAGAACTTCTGCTCTGGGCGTGCCACATTGGCCTACAGCTGCAAGGCAGAAAGTGCAGTCTTTTTTCCAAAGTGCGAGGTGGGCCCCAAAGCATCTTGCTTCCAGCTCTTTGGGAAGCTTAAAAACAACTCTCTCTGCACAGTGCTCTTACAGCCTACCGGGACATCTCTTACAAAGGCCTTTGAAATGCAGTTTCTTTGCAGACCAGATCTGCCTGAAGTAGAACTTCTTCTCTGGGTGTGCTACATTGCCCTAGAACTGCAAGGCACAAAGTGCTGTCTTCTTTCCAAAGGGCGAGTTGGGCCCCAGATGATCTTGCTTCCAGCTCTTTGTGAAGCTAAGAAACAACTCGCTCTGCACAGTGCTCTTACAGCCTACCGGGAACATCTCTTACAAAGGCCTGTGAAATGCAGTTTCTTTGCAGGCCTGATCTGGCTGAAGTAGAACTTCTGCTCTGGGTGTCCTACATTGCCCTAGTGCTGCAAGGCACAACGTGCAGGCTTCTTTCCAAAGGGCGAGTTGGGCCCCAAATCATCTTGCTTCCAGCTCTTTGGGAAGCGTAATAACATCTCGCTCTGCACAGTGCTCTTACAGCCTACCGTGAGATCTCTGACAAAGGCCTGTGAAACGCGGTTTCTTCGCAGGCGTGATCTGGCTGAAGTAGAACTTCTGCTCTGGGTGTGCTACATTGCCCTAGAGCTGCAAGGCACAACGTGCAGTCTTCTTTCCAAAGGGCGAGTTGGGCCCCAAAGCATCTTGCTTCCACCTCTTTGGGAAGCTAAGAAAGAACTCGCTCTGCACAGTGCTCTTACAGCCTACCGGGAACATCTCTTACAAAGGCCTGTGAAACGCAGTTTCTTTGCAGGCCTGATCTGGCTGAAGTAGAACTTCTGCTCTGGGTGTTCTACATTGCCCTAGAGCTGCAAGGCAGAAAGTGCAGTCTTTTTTCCAAAGGGCGAGTTGGGCCCCAAAGCATCCTGCTTCCAGCTCTTTGGGAAGCTTAATAACAACTCGCTCTGCACAGTGCTCATACAGCCTACCGGAACATCTCCTACAAAGGCCTGTGAAACGCAGTTTCTTTGCAGGCCTGATCTGGCTGAAGTAGAACTTCTGCTCTGGGTGTGCTACATTGCCCTAGAGCTGCAAGTTACAAAGTGCTGTCTTCTTTCCAAAGGGCGAGTTGTGCCCCAGAGCATCTTGCTTCCAGCTCTTTGGGAAGCTAAGAAACAACTCGCTCTGATCAGTGCTCTTACAGCCTACCGGGAACATTTCTTACAAAGGAATGTGAAACGCAGTTTCTTTGCAGGCCTGATCTGGCTGAAGTAGAACTTCTGCTCTGGGTGTGCTACATTGCCCTAGAGCTGAAAGGCACAACGTGCAGTCTTCTTTCCAAAGGGTGAGTTGGGCCACAAAGCCTTTTGCTTCCAGCTCTTTGCGAAGCTAAGAAACAACTCGCTCTGCACAGTGCTCTTACAGCCTACTGGGAACAACTCTTACAAAGGCCTGTGAAACGCAGTTTCTTTGCAGGCCTGATCTGGCTGAAGTAGAACTTCTGCTCTGGGTGTGCTACATTGCCCTAGAGCTGCAAGGCACAAAGTGGTGTCTTCTTTCCAAAGGGCGAGGTGGGCCCCAGAGCATCTTGCTTCCAGCTCTTTGGGAAGCTAAGAAAGAACTCACTCTGCACAATGCTCTTACAGCCTACCGGGAACTTCTCCTACAAACGCCTGTGAAACGTAATTTCTTTGCAGGCCTGATGTGGCTGAAGTAGAACTTCTGCTCAGGGTGGGCTACATTGCCCTAGAGCTGAAAGGCAAAACGTGCAATCTCCTTTCCAAAGGGCGATATGGGCGACAAAGCATCTTGCTTTCAGCTCTTTGCGAAGCTAAGAAAGAACTCGGTCTGCACAGTTCTCTTACAGCCTACCGGGAACATCTCTTACAAAGGCCTGTGAAACGCAGTTTCTTTGCAGGCCTGATCTGGCTGAAGTAGAACTTCTGCTCTGGGTGTGCTACATTGCCCTAGCGCTGAAAGGCACAAAGTGCTTCTTCTTTCCAAAAGGCGAGTTGGGCCCCAAAGCATCTTGCTTCCAGCTCTTTGGGAAGCGTAATAACATCTAGCTCTGCACAGTGCTCTTACAGCCTACCGGGACATCTCTGACAAAGGCCTGTGAAACCCAATTTCTTTGCAGGCCTGATCTGGGTGAAGTAGAACTTCTGCTCTGGGTGTGCTACATTGCCCTAGAGCTGCAAGAGACAAAGTGCTGTCTTCTTTACAAAGGGCGAGGTGGGCCCCAGAGCATCTTGCTTCCAGCTCTTTGGGAAGGTAAGAAACAACTCGCTCTGCACAGTGCTCTTACAGCCTACCGGGAACATCTCTTACAAAGGCCTGTGAAATGCAGTTTCTTTGCAGGCCTGATCTGGCTGAAGCAGAACTTCTGCTCTGGGTGTGCTACATTGCCCTAGAGCTTGAAGGCAAAAAGTGCTGTCTTCTTTCCAAAGGGCGAGTTGGGCCCGAGAGCATCTTGCTTCCAGCTCTTTGGGAAGGTAAGAAACAACTCGCTCTGCACAGTGCTCTTACAGCCTACCGGGAACATCTCTTACAAAGGCCTGTGAAATGAAGTTTCTTTGCAGGCCTGATCTGGCTGAAGTAGAACTTCTGCTATGGGTGTGCTACATTGCCCTAGCGCTGAAAGGCACAAAGTGCTTCTTCTTTCCAAAGGGCGAGTTGGGCCCCAAAGCATCTTGCTTCCAGCTCTTTGGGAAGCTAAGAAACAACTCGCTCTGCACAGTGCTCTTACAGCCTACCGGGAACATCTCTTACAAAGGCCTGTGAAACGCACTTTCTTTGCAGGCCTGATCTGGCTGAAGTAGAACTTCTGCTCTGGTTGTGCCACATTGGCCTAGAGCTGCAAGCAGAAAGTGCAGTCTTTTTTCCAAAGGGCGAGCTGGGCCCCAAAGCATCTTGCTTCCATCTCTTTGGGAAGCTTAATAACAACTCGCTCTGCACAGTGCTCTTACAGCCTACTGGGACATCTCTTACAAAGGCCTGTGAAACGCAGTTTCTTTGCAGGCCTGATCTGGCTGAAGTAGAACTTCTGCTCTGGGTGTGCTACATTGCCCTAGAGCTGAAAGGCAAGACGTGCAGTCTTCTTTCAAAGGGCAAGTTGGGCCAGAAACCATCTTGCTTCCAGCTCTTTGGGAAGCTAAGAAAGAACTCGCTCTGCACAGTGCTCTTACAGCCTACCGGGAACATCTCTTACAAAGGCCTGTGAAACGCAGTTTCTTTGCAGGCCTGATCTGGCTGAAGTAGAACTTCTGCTCTTGGTATTGTACATTGCCCTAGAGCTGAAAGGCACAACGTGCAGTCTTCTTTCCAAAGGGCGAGTTGGGCCACAATGCCTTTTGCTTCCAGCTCTTTGGGAAGCTAAGAAACAACTCGCTCTGCACAGTGCTCTTACAGCCTACTGGGAACAACTCTTACAAAGGCCTGTGAAACGCAGTTTGGTTGCAGGCCTTATCTGGCTGAAGTAGAACTTCTGCTCTGGGTGTGCTACATTGCCCAAGAGCTCCAAGGCAGAAAGTGCTGTCTTTTTTCCAAAGGGCGAATTGGGCCCCAAAGCATCTTGCTTCCAGCTATTTGGGAAGCGTAATAACAACTCGCTCTGCACACTGCTCTTACAGCCTACCGGGACATCTCTGACAAAGGCCTGTGAAACGCAGTTTCTTTGCAGGCCTGATCTGGCTGAAGTAGAACTTCTGCTCTGGGTGTGCTACATTGCCCTAGAGCTGCAAGGCACAAAGTGCTGTCTTCTTTCCAAAGGGCGAGGTGGGACCCAGAGCATCTTGCTTCCAGCTCTTTGGGAAGCTAAGAATGAACTCACTCTGCACAATGCTCTTACAGCCTACCGGGAACTTCTCTTACAAATGCCTGTGAAACGCAGTTTCTTTGCAGGCCTGATGTGGCTGAAGTAGAACTTCTGCTCAGGGTGTGCTACATTGTCCTAGAGCTGAAAGGCAAAACGTGCAATCTGCTTTCCAAAGGGCGATATGGGCGACAAAGCATCTTGCTTCCAGCTCTTTGCGAAGCTAAGAAAGAACTCGCTCTGCACAGTTCTCTTACAGCCTACCGGGAACATCGCTTACAAAGGCCTGTGAAATGCAGTTTCTTTGCAGGCCTGATCTGGCTGAAGTAGAACTTCTGCTCTGGGTGTCCTACATTGCCCTAGTGCTGCAAGGCACAACGTGCAGGCTTCTTTCCAAAGGGCGAGTTGCGCCCCAAAGCATCTTGCTTCCAGCTCTTTGGGAAGCGTAATAACATCTCGCTCTGCACAGTGCTCTTACAGCCTACCGTGACATCTCTGACATAGGCCTGTGAAACGCAGTTTCTTTGCAGGCCTGATATGGCTGAAGTAGAACTTCTGCTCTGGGTGTGCTACATTGCCCTAGAGCTGAAAGGCACAACGTGCCATCTTGTTTACAAAGGGCGAGTTGTGCCCCAAAGCATCTTGCTTCCAGCTGTTTGGGAAGCTAAGAAACAACTCGCACTGCACAGTGTTCTTACAGCCCACCGGGAACATCCCTTAGAAAGGCTTGTGACACGCAGTTTCTTTGCATGCCTGACCTGGTTGAAGTAGAACTTCTGCTCTGGGTATGCTACATTGCCCTAGAGCTGAAAAGCACACCGTGCAGTCTTCTTTCCAAAGGGCGAATTGGGACCCAAAGCATCTTGCTTCCAGCTCTTTGGGAAGCTAGGAAACAACTCGCTCTGCACACTGCTCTTACAGCCTACTGGGACATCTCTTACAAAGGCCTGTGAAACGCAGTTTCTTTGCAGGCCTGATCTGGCTGAAGCAGAACTTCTGCTCTGGGTGTGCTACAATGCCTTAGAGCTGCAAGGCACAAAGTGCTGTCTTCTTTCCAAAGGGCGAGTTGGGCCCCAGAGCATCTTGCTTCCAGCTCTTTGGGAAGCTTAATAACAAGTCGCTCTGCACAGTGCTCTTACAGCCTACTGGGAACATCTCTTACAAAGGCCTGTGAAACCGTTTCTTTGCAGGCCTGATCTGGCTGAAGTAGAACTTCTGCTCTGGGGGTGATACATTGCCCTAGAGCTGAAAGGGAAAAACTGCTGTCTTCTTTCCAAAGGGCGAGTTGGGCCTCAAAGAATCTATTTCCAGCTCTTTTAGAAGCTAAGAAACAACTCGCTGTGCAGACCTCTCTTACAGCCAACCGTTAACATCTCTTACAAAGGCCTGAAAAATGCAATTTCTTTGCAGTCCTGAACTGGCTGAAGTAGAACTTCTGCTCTGGGTGTGCTACATTGCCCTAGAGCTGCAAGGCACAAAGTGAAGTCTTGTTTCCAAGGGCGACTTGGGCCCCAAAGCATCTTGCTTCCAGCTCTTTGGGAAGCTTAATAACAACTCACTCTGCATAGTGCTCTTACAGCCTACCGGGACATCTCTTACAAAGGCCTGTGAAACGCAGTTCATTTGAAGGCCTGATCTGGCTGAAGAAGAACTTCTGCTCTTGGTGTGCTAGATTGCCCTACAGCTAAAAGGCACAACGTGCAGTCTTCTTTCCAGAGGGCAAGTTGGTCCCCAAGGCATCTTGCTTCCAGCTCTTAGGGAAGCTAAGAAACAACTCGCACTGCACAGTGTTCTTACAGCCTACCGGAAACATCCCTTAGAAAGGCTTGTGACACGCAGTTTCTTTGCATGCCTTATCTGGTTGAAGTAGAACTTCTGCTCTGGGTATGCTACATTGCCCTAGAGCTGAAAAGCAAAACGTGCAGTCTTCTTTCCAAAGGGTGAATTGGGACCCAAAGCATCTTGCTTCCAGCTCTTTGGGAAGCTAGGAAACAACTCGCTCTGCACACTGCTCTTACAGCCTACCGGGACATCTCTTACAAAGGCCTGTGAAATGCAGTTTCTTTGCAGGCCTGATCTGGCTGAAGCAGAACTTCTGCTCTGGGTGTGCTACAATGCCCTAGACCTGCAAGGCACAAAGTGCTGTCTTCTTTCCAAAGGGCGAGTTGGGCCCCAGAGCATCTTGCTTCCAGCTCTTTGGGAAGCTTAAAAACAACTCGCTCTGCACAGTGCTCTTACAGCCTACTGGGAACATCTCTTACAAAGGCCTGTGAAACGCAGTTTCTTTGCAGGCCTGATCTGGCTGAAGTAGAACTTCTGCTCTGGGTTTGCTTCCTTGCCCTACAGCTGTAAGGCACAAACTGCTGTCTTCTTTCCAAAGGGCGAGTTGGGCCGCAGAGCATCTTGCTTCCAGCTCTTTGGGATGCTAAGAAACAACTCGCTCTGCACAGTGCACTTACAGCCTCCCGGGAACATTTCTTACAAAGGCCTGTGAAACGCAGTTTCTTTGCAGGCCTGATCTGGCTGAAGTAGAACTTCTGCTCTGGGGGTGCTACATTGCCCTAGAGCTGAAAAGGAAATAGTGCTGTCTTCTTTCCAAAGGGCGAGTTGGGCCTCAAAGCATCTATTTCCAGCTCTTTTAGAAGCTAAGAAACAACTCGCTCTGCAGACCTCTCTTACCGCCAACCGGGAACATCTCTTACAAAGGCCTGAAAAATGCAATTTCTTTGCAGGCCTGATCTGGCTGAAGTAGAACTTCTGCTCTGGGTGTGCTACATTGACCTAGAACTGCAAGGCACAACGTGCTGTCTCCTTTCCAAAGGGAGAGTTGGGCCTAAAAGCATCTTGCTTCCAGCTCTTTGGGAAGCTAAGATACAACTCGCTCTGCAGACATCTCTTACAGTTAACCGGGAACATCTCTTACAAAGGCCTGTGAAACGCAGTTTCTTTGCAGGCCTGATCTGGCTGAAGTAGAACTTCTGCTCTTGGTGTGCTACATTGCCCTACAGCTGAAAGGCACAACGCGCAGTCTTCTTTCCAAAGGGTGAGTTGGGCCCCAAAGCATCTTGCTTCCAGCTCTTTTGGAAACTTAATAACAACTCGCTCTGCACAGTGCTCTTACAATCTACCGGGACCTCTCTTACAAAGGCCTGTGAAACACAGTTTCTTTGCAGGCCTGATCTGACTGAGGTAGAACGTCTGCTCTGGGTGTGCTACATTGAACTAGAGCTGAAAGGCACAAAGTGCAGTCTTCTTTCCGAAGGGCGAGTTGGGCCCCAAATCATCTTGCTTCCAGCTCTTTGGGAAGGAAAGAAACAACTCGATCTGCACTGTGCTCTTACAGCCTACGGGGAACATCTCTTACAAAGGCCTGCGAAACGCAGTTTCTCTGCATGCCTGATCCGGCTGAAGTAGAACTTCTGCTCTGGGTGTGCTACATTGCCCTAGAGCTGAAAGGCACAACGTGCCATCTTCTATCCAAAGGGCGAGTTGGGCCACAAAGCATCTTGCTTCCAGCTCTTTTGTAGGCTTAATAACGACTCGCTCTGCACAGTGCTTTTACAGCCTACCGGGACATCTCCTACAAAGGCCTCAGAAAGGCAGTTTCTTTGCAGGAATGATCTGGCTGAAGTAGAACTTCTGCTCTGGGTGTGCTACATTGCCCTAGAGATGCAAGGTACAAAGTGCTGTCTTCTTTCCAAAGAGCGAGTTGCCCGAAAAGCGTCTTGCTCCAGCTCATTGGGAAGCTAAGAAACAACTCGCTCTGCACTGTGCTCTTACAGCCTACCGGGAAAATCTCTTACAAATGCCTGAGAAATGCAGTTTCTTTGCAGGCCTGATCTGGCTGAAGTAGAACTTCTGCTCTGGGTGTGCTACATTGCCCTAGAGCTGAAAGGCACAACGTGCTGTCTTCTTTCCAAAGGGCGAGTTGGGCCCCAAAGCATCTTGCTTCCAGCTGTTTTGGAAGCTTAATAACAACTAGCTCTGCACAGTGCTCTTACAATCTACCGGGACATCTCTTACAAAGGCCTGTGAAACTCAGTTTCTTTGGAGGCCTGATGTGGCAGAAGTAGAACTTCTGCACTGGGTGTGCTACATTGCCCTACAGCTGCAAGGCACAAAGTGCTGTCTTCTTTCCAAAGGGCGAGTTGCCCTAAAAGCACCTTGCTTCCAGCTCTTTGGGAAGCTAAGAAACAAATCGCACTGCAGACCTCTCTTACAGCCAACCAGGAACATCTCTTACAAAGGCCTGAGAAATGCAGTTTCTTTCCATGCCTGATCTTGCTGAAGCAGAACTTCTGCTCTGGGTGTGCTACATTGCCCTACAGCTGAAAGGCACAACGTGCATTCTTTCCGAAGGGCGAGTTGGGCCCCAAAGCATCTTGCTTCCAGCTCTTTGGGAAGCTAAGAAACAACTCGCTCTGCACAGTGCTCTTACAGCCTACCGGGAACATCTCTTACAAATGCCTGTGAAACGCAGTTTCTTTGCAGGCCTGATCTGGCTGAAGTAGAACTTCTGCTCTGAGTGTTCTATATTGCCCTAGAGCTGCAAGGCACAAGGTGCTGACTTATTTCCAAAGTGCGAGTTGGGCCCAAAGAATCTTGCTTCCAGCTCTTTGGAAGCTAAGAAACAACTCGCTCTGCACTCCTCTCTTACAGCCAACCGGGAACATCTCTTACAATGACTTGAGAAATCCAGTTTCTTTGCAGGCCTGATCTGGCTGAAGTAGAACTTCTGCTCTGGGTGTGATACATTGCCCTATAGCTGCAAGGCACAAAGTGCTGTCATCTTTCCAAAGGGAGAGTTGGGCCCCAAAGCATCTTGCTTCCAGCTCTTTGGGAAGCTAAGAAACAGCTCGCTCTGCACAGTGCTCTTAGAGCCTACCGGGAACATCCCTTAGAAAGGCTTGTGAAACGCAGTTCCTTTGCAGGCCTGATCTGGCTGAAGTAGACCTTCTGCTCTGGGTGTGCTACATTGCCCTAGAGCTGAAAGGCAAAACGTGCAGGCTTCTTTCCAAAGGGCGAGTTGGGCCCCAAAGCATCTTGCTTCCAGCTCGATGCGTAGCTAAGAAAGTACTCGCTCTGCACAGTTCTCTTACAGCCTACCGGGAACATCTCTTACAAAGGCCTGTGAAACGCAGTTTCTTTGCAGGACTGATCTGGCTGAAGTAGAACTTCTGCTCTGGGCGTGCCACATTGGCCTACAGCTGCAAGGCAGAAAGTGCAGTCTTTTTTCCAAAGTGCGAGGTGGGCCCCAAAGCATCTTGCTTCCAGCTCTTTGGGAAGCTTAAAAACAACTCTCTCTGCACAGTGCTCTTACAGCCTACCGGGACATCTCTTACAAAGGCCTTTGAAATGCAGTTTCTTTGCAGACCAGATCTGCCTGAAGTAGAACTTCTTCTCTGGGTGTGCTACATTGCCCTAGAACTGCAAGGCACAAAGTGCTGTCTTCTTTCCAAAGGGCGAGTTGGGCCCCAGATGATCTTGCTTCCAGCTCTTTGTGAAGCTAAGAAACAACTCGCTCTGCACAGTGCTCTTACAGCCTACCGGGAACATCTCTTACAAAGGCCTGTGAAATGCAGTTTCTTTGCAGGCCTGATCTGGCTGAAGTAGAACTTCTGCTCTGGGTGTCCTACATTGCCCTAGTGCTGCAAGGCACAACGTGCAGGCTTCTTTCCAAAGGGCGAGTTGGGCCCCAAATCATCTTGCTTCCAGCTCTTTGGGAAGCGTAATAACATCTCGCTCTGCACAGTGCTCTTACAGCCTACCGTGAGATCTCTGACAAAGGCCTGTGAAACGCGGTTTCTTCGCAGGCGTGATCTGGCTGAAGTAGAACTTCTGCTCTGGGTGTGCTACATTGCCCTAGAGCTGCAAGGCACAACGTGCAGTCTTCTTTCCAAAGGGCGAGTTGGGCCCCAAAGCATCTTGCTTCCACCTCTTTGGGAAGCTAAGAAAGAACTCGCTCTGCACAGTGCTCTTACAGCCTACCGGGAACATCTCTTACAAAGGCCTGTGAAACGCAGTTTCTTTGCAGGCCTGATCTGGCTGAAGTAGAACTTCTGCTCTGGGTGTTCTACATTGCCCTAGAGCTGCAAGGCAGAAAGTGCAGTCTTTTTTCCAAAGGGCGAGTTGGGCCCCAAAGCATCCTGCTTCCAGCTCTTTGGGAAGCTTAATAACAACTCGCTCTGCACAGTGCTCATACAGCCTACCGGGACATCTCCTACAAAGGCCTGTGAAACGCAGTTTCTTTGCAGGCCTGATCTGGCTGAAGTAGAACTTCTGCTCTGGGTGTGCTACATTGCCCTAGAGCTGCAAGTTACAAAGTGCTGTCTTCTTTCCAAAGGGCGAGTTGTGCCCCAGAGCATCTTGCTTCCAGCTCTTTGGGAAGCTAAGAAACAACTCGCTCTGATCAGTGCTCTTACAGCCTACCGGGAACATTTCTTACAAAGGAATGTGAAACGCAGTTTCTTTGCAGGCCTGATCTGGCTGAAGTAGAACTTCTGCTCTGGGTGTGCTACATTGCCCTAGAGCTGAAAGGCACAACGTGCAGTCTTCTTTCCAAAGGGTGAGTTGGGCCACAAAGCCTTTTGCTTCCAGCTCTTTGCGAAGCTAAGAAACAACTCGCTCTGCACAGTGCTCTTACAGCCTACTGGGAACAACTCTTACAAAGGCCTGTGAAACGCAGTTTCTTTGCAGGCCTGATCTGGCTGAAGTAGAACTTCTGCTCTGGGTGTGCTACATTGCCCTAGAGCTGCAAGGCACAAAGTGGTGTCTTCTTTCCAAAGGGCGAGGTGGGCCCCAGAGCATCTTGCTTCCAGCTCTTTGGGAAGCTAAGAAAGAACTCACTCTGCACAATGCTCTTACAGCCTACCGGGAACTTCTCCTACAAACGCCTGTGAAACGTAATTTCTTTGCAGGCCTGATGTGGCTGAAGTAGAACTTCTGCTCAGGGTGGGCTACATTGCCCTAGAGCTGAAAGGCAAAACGTGCAATCTCCTTTCCAAAGGGCGATATGGGCGACAAAGCATCTTGCTTTCAGCTCTTTGCGAAGCTAAGAAAGAACTCGGTCTGCACAGTTCTCTTACAGCCTACCGGGAACATCTCTTACAAAGGCCTGTGAAACGCAGTTTCTTTGCAGGCCTGATCTGGCTGAAGTAGAACTTCTGCTCTGGGTGTGCTACATTGCCCTAGCGCTGAAAGGCACAAAGTGCTTCTTCTTTCCAAAAGGCGAGTTGGGCCCCAAAGCATCTTGCTTCCAGCTCTTTGGGAAGCGTAATAACATCTAGCTCTGCACAGTGCTCTTACAGCCTACCGGGACATCTCTGACAAAGGCCTGTGAAACCCAATTTCTTTGCAGGCCTGATCTGGGTGAAGTAGAACTTCTGCTCTGGGTGTGCTACATTGCCCTAGAGCTGCAAGAGACAAAGTGCTGTCTTCTTTACAAAGGGCGAGGTGGGCCCCAGAGCATCTTGCTTCCAGCTCTTTGGGAAGGTAAGAAACAACTCGCTCTGCACAGTGCTCTTACAGCCTACCGGGAACATCTCTTACAAAGGCCTGTGAAATGCAGTTTCTTTGCAGGCCTGATCTGGCTGAAGCAGAACTTCTGCTCTGGGTGTGCTACATTGCCCTAGAGCTTGAAGGCAAAAAGTGCTGTCTTCTTTCCAAAGGGCGAGTTGGGCCCGAGAGCATCTTGCTTCCAGCTCTTTGGGAAGGTAAGAAACAACTCGCTCTGCACAGTGCTCTTACAGCCTACCGGGAACATCTCTTACAAAGGCCTGTGAAATGAAGTTTCTTTGCAGGCCTGATCTGGCTGAAGTAGAACTTCTGCTATGGGTGTGCTACATTGCCCTAGCGCTGAAAGGCACAAAGTGCTTCTTCTTTCCAAAGGGCGAGTTGGGCCCCAAAGCATCTTGCTTCCAGCTCTTTGGGAAGCTAAGAAACAACTCGCTCTGCACAGTGCTCTTACAGCCTACCGGGAACATCTCTTACAAAGGCCTGTGAAACGCACTTTCTTTGCAGGCCTGATCTGGCTGAAGTAGAACTTCTGCTCTGGTTGTGCCACATTGGCCTAGAGCTGCAAGCAGAAAGTGCAGTCTTTTTTCCAAAGGGCGAGCTGGGCCCCAAAGCATCTTGCTTCCATCTCTTTGGGAAGCTTAATAACAACTCGCTCTGCACAGTGCTCTTACAGCCTACTGGGACATCTCTTACAAAGGCCTGTGAAACGCAGTTTCTTTGCAGGCCTGATCTGGCTGAAGTAGAACTTCTGCTCTGGGTGTGCTACATTGCCCTAGAGCTGAAAGGCAAGACGTGCAGTCTTCTTTCAAAGGGCAAGTTGGGCCAGAAACCATCTTGCTTCCAGCTCTTTGGGAAGCTAAGAAAGAACTCGCTCTGCACAGTGCTCTTACAGCCTACCGGGAACATCTCTTACAAAGGCCTGTGAAACGCAGTTTCTTTGCAGGCCTGATCTGGCTGAAGTAGAACTTCTGCTCTTGGTATTGTACATTGCCCTAGAGCTGAAAGGCACAACGTGCAGTCTTCTTTCCAAAGGGCGAGTTGGGCCACAATGCCTTTTGCTTCCAGCTCTTTGGGAAGCTAAGAAACAACTCGCTCTGCACAGTGCTCTTACAGCCTACTGGGAACAACTCTTACAAAGGCCTGTGAAACGCAGTTTGGTTGCAGGCCTTATCTGGCTGAAGTAGAACTTCTGCTCTGGGTGTGCTACATTGCCCAAGAGCTCCAAGGCAGAAAGTGCTGTCTTTTTTCCAAAGGGCGAATTGGGCCCCAAAGCATCTTGCTTCCAGCTATTTGGGAAGCGTAATAACAACTCGCTCTGCACACTGCTCTTACAGCCTACCGGGACATCTCTGACAAAGGCCTGTGAAACGCAGTTTCTTTGCAGGCCTGATCTGGCTGAAGTAGAACTTCTGCTCTGGGTGTGCTATATTGCCCTAGAGCTGCAAGGCACAAAGTGCTGTCTTCTTTCCAAAGGGCGAGGTGGGACCCAGAGCATCTTGCTTCCAGCTCTTTGGGAAGCTAAGAATGAACTCACTCTGCACAATGCTCTTACAGCCTACCGGGAACTTCTCTTACAAATGCCTGTGAAACGCAGTTTCTTTGCAGGCCTGATGTGGCTGAAGTAGAACTTCTGCTCAGGGTGTGCTACATTGTCCTAGAGCTGAAAGGCAAAACGTGCAATCTGCTTTCCAAAGGGCGATATGGGCGACAAAGCATCTTGCTTCCAGCTCTTTGCGAAGCTAAGAAAGAACTCGCTCTGCACAGTTCTCTTACAGCCTACCGGGAACATCGCTTACAAAGGCCTGTGAAATGCAGTTTCTTTGCAGGCCTGATCTGGCTGAAGTAGAACTTCTGCTCTGGGTGTCCTACATTGCCCTAGTGCTGCAAGGCACAACGTGCAGGCTTCTTTCCAAAGGGCGAGTTGCGCCCCAAAGCATCTTGCTTCCAGCTCTTTGGGAAGCGTAATAACATCTCGCTCTGCACAGTGCTCTTACAGCCTACCGTGACATCTCTGACATAGGCCTGTGAAACGCAGTTTCTTTGCAGGCCTGATATGGCTGAAGTAGAACTTCTGCTCTGGGTGTGCTACATTGCCCTAGAGCTGAAAGGCACAACGTGCCATCTTGTTTACAAAGGGCGAGTTGTGCCCCAAAGCATCTTGCTTCCAGCTGTTTGGGAAGCTAAGAAACAACTCGCACTGCACAGTGTTCTTACAGCCCACCGGGAACATCCCTTAGAAAGGCTTGTGACACGCAGTTTCTTTGCATGCCTGACCTGGTTGAAGTAGAACTTCTGCTCTGGGTATGCTACATTGCCCTAGAGCTGAAAAGCACACCGTGCAGTCTTCTTTCCAAAGGGCGAATTGGGACCCAAAGCATCTTGCTTCCAGCTCTTTGGGAAGCTAGGAAACAACTCGCTCTGCACACTGCTCTTACAGCCTACTGGGACATCTCTTACAAAGGCCTGTGAAACGCAGTTTCTTTGCAGGCCTGATCTGGCTGAAGCAGAACTTCTGCTCTGGGTGTGCTACAATGCCTTAGAGCTGCAAGGCACAAAGTGCTGTCTTCTTTCCAAAGGGCGAGTTGGGCCCCAGAGCATCTTGCTTCCAGCTCTTTGGGAAGCTTAATAACAAGTCGCTCTGCACAGTGCTCTTACAGCCTACTGGGAACATCTCTTACAAAGGCCTGTGAAACCGTTTCTTTGCAGGCCTGATCTGGCTGAAGTAGAACTTCTGCTCTGGGGGTGATACATTGCCCTAGAGCTGAAAGGGAAAAACTGCTGTCTTCTTTCCAAAGGGCGAGTTGGGCCTCAAAGAATCTATTTCCAGCTCTTTTAGAAGCTAAGAAACAACTCGCTGTGCAGACCTCTCTTACAGCCAACCGTTAACATCTCTTACAAAGGCCTGAAAAATGCAATTTCTTTGCAGTCCTGAACTGGCTGAAGTAGAACTTCTGCTCTGGGTGTGCTACATTGCCCTAGAGCTGCAAGGCACAAAGTGAAGTCTTGTTTCCAAGGGCGACTTGGGCCCCAAAGCATCTTGCTTCCAGCTCTTTGGGAAGCTTAATAACAACTCACTCTGCATAGTGCTCTTACAGCCTACCGGGACATCTCTTACAAAGGCCTGTGAAACGCAGTTCATTTGAAGGCCTGATCTGGCTGAAGAAGAACTTCTGCTCTTGGTGTGCTAGATTGCCCTACAGCTAAAAGGCACAACGTGCAGTCTTCTTTCCAGAGGGCAAGTTGGTCCCCAAGGCATCTTGCTTCCAGCTCTTAGGGAAGCTAAGAAACAACTCGCACTGCACAGTGTTCTTACAGCCTACCGGAAACATCCCTTAGAAAGGCTTGTGACACGCAGTTTCTTTGCATGCCTTATCTGGTTGAAGTAGAACTTCTGCTCTGGGTATGCTACATTGCCCTAGAGCTGAAAAGCAAAACGTGCAGTCTTCTTTCCAAAGGGTGAATTGGGACCCAAAGCATCTTGCTTCCAGCTCTTTGGGAAGCTAGGAAACAACTCGCTCTGCACACTGCTCTTACAGCCTACCGGGACATCTCTTACAAAGGCCTGTGAAATGCAGTTTCTTTGCAGGCCTGATCTGGCTGAAGCAGAACTTCTGCTCTGGGTGTGCTACAATGCCCTAGACCTGCAAGGCACAAAGTGCTGTCTTCTTTCCAAAGGGCGAGTTGGGCCCCAGAGCATCTTGCTTCCAGCTCTTTGGGAAGCTTAAAAACAACTCGCTCTGCACAGTGCTCTTACAGCCTACTGGGAACATCTCTTACAAAGGCCTGTGAAACGCAGTTTCTTTGCAGGCCTGATCTGGCTGAAGTAGAACTTCTGCTCTGGGTTTGCTTCCTTGCCCTACAGCTGTAAGGCACAAACTGCTGTCTTCTTTCCAAAGGGCGAGTTGGGCCGCAGAGCATCTTGCTTCCAGCTCTTTGGGATGCTAAGAAACAACTCGCTCTGCACAGTGCACTTACAGCCTCCCGGGAACATTTCTTACAAAGGCCTGTGAAACGCAGTTTCTTTGCAGGCCTGATCTGGCTGAAGTAGAACTTCTGCTCTGGGGGTGCTACATTGCCCTAGAGCTGAAAAGGAAATAGTGCTGTCTTCTTTCCAAAGGGCGAGTTGGGCCTCAAAGCATCTATTTCCAGCTCTTTTAGAAGCTAAGAAACAACTCGCTCTGCAGACCTCTCTTACCGCCAACCGGGAACATCTCTTACAAAGGCCTGAAAAATGCAATTTCTTTGCAGGCCTGATCTGGCTGAAGTAGAACTTCTGCTCTGGGTGTGCTACATTGACCTAGAACTGCAAGGCACAACGTGCTGTCTCCTTTCCAAAGGGAGAGTTGGGCCTAAAAGCATCTTGCTTCCAGCTCTTTGGGAAGCTAAGATACAACTCGCTCTGCAGACATCTCTTACAGTTAACCGGGAACATCTCTTACAAAGGCCTGTGAAACGCAGTTTCTTTGCAGGCCTGATCTGGCTGAAGTAGAACTTCTGCTCTTGGTGTGCTACATTGCCCTACAGCTGAAAGGCACAACGCGCAGTCTTCTTTCCAAAGGGTGAGTTGGGCCCCAAAGCATCTTGCTTCCAGCTCTTTTGGAAACTTAATAACAACTCGCTCTGCACAGTGCTCTTACAATCTACCGGGACCTCTCTTACAAAGGCCTGTGAAACACAGTTTCTTTGCAGGCCTGATCTGACTGAGGTAGAACGTCTGCTCTGGGTGTGCTACATTGAACTAGAGCTGAAAGGCACAAAGTGCAGTCTTCTTTCCGAAGGGCGAGTTGGGCCCCAAATCATCTTGCTTCCAGCTCTTTGGGAAGGAAAGAAACAACTCGATCTGCACTGTGCTCTTACAGCCTACGGGGAACATCTCTTACAAAGGCCTGCGAAACGCAGTTTCTCTGCATGCCTGATCCGGCTGAAGTAGAACTTCTGCTCTGGGTGTGCTACATTGCCCTAGAGCTGAAAGGCACAACGTGCCATCTTCTATCCAAAGGGCGAGTTGGGCCACAAAGCATCTTGCTTCCAGCTCTTTTGTAGGCTTAATAACGACTCGTTCTGCACAGTGCTTTTACAGCCTACCGGGACATCTCCTACAAAGGCCTCAGAAAGGCAGTTTCTTTGCAGGAATGATCTGGCTGAAGTAGAACTTCTGCTCTGGGTGTGCTACATTGCCCTAGAGATGCAAGGTACAAAGTGCTGTCTTCTTTCCAAAGAGCGAGTTGCCCGAAAAGCGTCTTGCTCCAGCTCATTGGGAAGCTAAGAAACAACTCGCTCTGCACTGTGCTCTTACAGCCTACCGGGAAAATCTCTTACAAATGCCTGAGAAATGCAGTTTCTTTGCAGGCCTGATCTGGCTGAAGTAGAACTTCTGCTCTGGGTGTGCTACATTGCCCTAGAGCTGAAAGGCACAACGTGCTGTCTTCTTTCCAAAGGGCGAGTTGGGCCCCAAAGCATCTTGCTTCCAGCTGTTTTGGAAGCTTAATAACAACTAGCTCTGCACAGTGCTCTTACAATCTACCGGGACATCTCTTACAAAGGCCTGTGAAACTCAGTTTCTTTGGAGGCCTGATGTGGCAGAAGTAGAACTTCTGCTCTGGGTGTGCTACATTGCCCTACAGCTGCAAGGCACAAAGTGCTGTCTTCTTTCCAAAGGGCGAGTTGCCCTAAAAGCACCTTGCTTCCAGCTCTTTGGGAAGCTAAGAAACAAATCGCACTGCAGACCTCTCTTACAGCCAACCAGGAACATCTCTTACAAAGGCCTGTGAAACCCAATTTCTTTGCAGGCCTGATCTGGCTGAAGTAGAACTTCTGCTCTGGGTGTGCTACATTGCCCTAGAGCTGCAAGAGACAAAGTGCTGTCTTTTTTACAAAGGGCGAGGTGGGCCCCAGAGCATCTTGCTTCCAGCTCTTTGGGAAGGTAAGAAACAACTCGCTCTGCACAGTGCTCTTACAGCCTACCGGGAACATCTCTTACAAAGGCCTGTGAAATGCAGTTTCTTTGCAGGCCTGATCTGGCTGAAGCAGAACTTCTGCTCTGGGTGTGCTACATTGCCCTAGAGCTTGAAGGCACAAAGTGCTGTCTTCTTTCCAAAGGGCGAGTTGGGCCCCAGAGCATCTTGCTTCCAGCTCTTTGGGAAGGTAAGAAACAACTCGCTCTGCACAGTGCTCTTACAGCCTACCGGGAACATCTCTTACAAAGGCCTGTGAAATGAAGTTTCTTTGCAGGCCTGATCTGGCTGAAGTAGAACTTCTGCTATGGGTGTGCTACATTGCCCTAGCGCTGAAAGGCACAAAGTGCTTCTTCTTTCCAAAGGGCGAGTTGGGCCCCAAAGCATCTTGCTTCCAGCTCTTTGGGAAGCGTAATAACATCTAGCTCTGCACAGTGCTCTTAAAGCCTACCGTGACATCTCTGACAGAGGCCTGTGAAACGCAGTTTCTTTGCAGTCTTGATCTGGCTGAAGTAGAACTTCTTCTCTGGGTGTGCCACATTGGCCTAGAGCTGCAAGGCAGAAAGTGGAGTCTTTTTTCCAAAGGGCGAGTTGGGCCCCAAAGCATCTTGCTTCCAGCTCTTTGTGAAGCGTAATAACATCTCGCTCTGCACAGTGCACTTACAGCCTACGGGGACATCTCTGACAAAGGCCTGTGAAACGCAGTTTCTTTGCAGGCCTGATCTGGCTGAAGTAGAACTTCTGCTCTGGGTGTGCTACATTGCCCTAGAACTGCAAGGCACAAAGTGCTGTCTTCTTTCCAAAGGGCGAGTTGGGCCCCAGATGATCTTGCTTCCAGCTCTTTGTGAAGCTAAGAAACAACTCGCTCTGCACAGTGCTCTTACAGCCTACCGGGAACATCTCTTACAAAGGCCTGTGAAATGCAGTTTCTTTGCAGGCCTGATCTTGCTGAAGCAGAACTTCTGCTCTGGGTGTGCTACATTGCCCTACAGCTGAAAGGCACAACGTGCATTCTTTCCGAAGGGCGAGTTGGGCCCCAAAGCATCTTGCTTCCAGCTCTTTGGGAAGCTAAGAAACAACTTGCTCTGCACAGTGCTCTTACAGCCTACCGGGAACATCTCTTACAAATGCCTGTGAAACGCAGTTTCTTTGCAGGCCTGATCTGGCTGAAGTAGAACTTCTGCTCTGAGTGTTCTATATTGCCCTAGAGCTGCAAGGCACAAGGTGCTGACTTATTTACAAAGTGCGAGTTGGGCCCAAAGAATCTTGCTTCCAGCTCTTTGGGAGCTAAGAAACAACTCGCTCCTCACTCCTCTCTTACAGCCTACCGGGAACATCTCTTACAAAGACTTGAGAAATCCAGTTTCTTTGCAGGCCTGATCTGGATGAAGTAGAACTTCTGCTCTGGGGGTGCTACATTGCCCTAGAGCTGAAAAGGAAATAGTGCTGTCTTCTTTCCAATGGTCGAGTTGGGCCTCAAAGCATCTTGCTTCCAGCTCTTTTGGAAGCTAAGAAACAAATCACTCTGCACTGCGCTCTTACAGCCTAGTGGGAACAGCTCTTACAAAGGCCTGTGAGACGCAGTTTCTTTGCAGGCATGATCTGGCTGAAGTAGAACTTGTGCTCTGGGTGTGCTAGATTGCCCTACAGCTGAAAGGCACAACGTGCAGTCTTCTTGCCAGAGGGCGAGTTGGTCCCCAAAGCATCTTGCTTCCAGCTCTTTGGGAAGCTAAGAAGCAACTCGCTCTGCACAGTGGTCTTACTGCCTACCAGGAACATCTCTTAGAAAGGCCTGTGAAATGCAGTTTCTTTGCAGGCCTGATCTGGCTGAAGTAGAACTTCTGCTCTGGGTGTGCTACATTGCCCTAGAGCTGAAAGGCACAACGTGCCATCTTGTTTACAAAGGGCGAGTTGTGCCCCAAAGCCTCTTGCTTCCAGCTGTTTTGGAAGCTTAATAACAACTAGCTCTGCACAGTGCTCTTACAGCCTACCGGGACATCTCTTACAAAGGCCTGTGAAACGCAGTTCATTTGAAGGCCTGATCTGGCTGAAGTACAACTTCTGCTCTGGGTGTGCTACATTGCCCTTGATCTGCAAGGCACAAAGTGCTGTCTTCTTTCCAAAGGGCACTTTGGGCCCCAGAGCATCTTGCTTCCAGGTCTTTGGGAAGCTAAGAAACAACTCACTCTGCACAGTACTCTTACAGACTACCCGGAACATCTCTTGCAAAGGCCTGTGAAACGCAGTTTCTTTGCAGGCCTGATCTGGCTGAAGTAGAACTTCTGCTCTATGTATGCTACATTGCCCTAGAGCTGCAAGGCGCAAAGTGCTGACTTGTTTCCAAATGGGGGGTTGGGCCCCAAAAGCATCTTGCTTCCAGCTCTTTGGGAGGCTAACAAACAACTCGCTCTGCACAGTGCTCTTACAGCCTACCGGGAACATCTCTTACAAAGGCCTGTGAGTCGCAGTTTCTTTGCAGGCCTGATCTGCCTGAAGCAGAACTTCTGCTCTGGGTGTGCTACATTGCCCTACAGCTGAAACGCACAACGTGCATTCTTTCCGAAGGGCGAGTTGGGCCCCAAAGCATCTTGCTTCCAGCTCTTGGGGAAGCTAGGAAAAAACTCGCTCTGCACAGTGCACTTACAGCCTACCGGGAACATCTCCTACAAAGGCCTGTGAAACGCAGTTTCTTTGCAGGCCTGGCTGGCTGAAGTAGAACTTCTGCTCTGAGTGTGCTATATTGCCCTAGAGCTGCAAGGCGCAAAGTGCTGTCTTGTTTCCAAATGGCGAGTTGGGCCCCAAAAGCATCTTGCTTCCAGCTCTTTGGGAGGCTAACAAACAACTCGCTCTGCACAGTGCTCTTACAGTCTACCGGGAACATCTCTTACAAAGGCCTGTGAGTCGCAGTTTCTTTGCAGGCCTGATCTGCCTGAAGCAGAACTTCTGCTCTGGGTGTGCTACATTGCCCTACAGCTGAAACGCACAACGTGCATTCTTTCCGAAGGGCGAGTTGGGCCCCAAAGCATCTTGCTTCCAGCTCTTGGGGAAGCTAGGAAAAAACTCGCTCTGCACAGTGCACTTACAGCCTACCGGGAACATCTCCTACAAAGGCCTGTGAAACGCAGTTTCTTTGCAGGCCTGGCTGGCTGAAGTAGAACTTCTGCTCTGAGTGTGCTATATTGCCCTAGAGCTGCAAGGCACAAAGTGCTGTCTTATTTCCAAAGTGCGAGTTGGGCCTCAAAGCATCTTGCTTCCAGCTCTCTGTGAAGCTAAGAAACAACTCGCTCTGCACAGTGCTCTTACTGCCTACCGGGAACATCTCTTACAAAGGCCTGTGAAACTCAGTTTCTTTGCAGGCCTCATCTGGCTGAAGTAGAACTTCTGCTCTGGGTGTGCTAGATTGCCCTACAGCTGAAAGGCACAACGTGCAGTCTTCTTTCCAGAGGGCTAGTTGTTCCCCAAAGCATCTTGCTTCCAGCTCATCGGGAAGCTAAGAAATAACTCGCTCTGCACAGTGGTCTTACAGCCTACCGGGAACATCTCTTACAAAGGCCTGTGAGACGCAGTTTCTTTGAATGATTCACCTGGCTGAAGTAGAACTTCTGCTCTGGGTGTGCTACATTGCCCTACAGCTGCAAGGCACAAAGTGCTGTCTTCTTTCCAAAGGGCGAGTTGCCCTAAAAGCACCTTGCTTCCAGCTCTTTGGGAAGCTAAGAAACAAATCGCACTGCAGACCTCTCTTACAGCCAACCAGGAACATCTCTTACAAAGGCCTGAGAAATGCAGTTTCTTTCCAGGCCTGATCTTGCTGAAGCAGAACTTCTGCTCTGGGTGTGCTACATTGCCCTACAGCTGAAAGGCACAACGTGCATTCTTTCCGAAGGGCGAGTTGGGCCCCAAAGCATCTTGCTTCCAGCTCTTTGGGAAGCTAAGAAACAACTCGCTCTGCACAGTGCTCTTACAGCCTACCGGGAACATCTCTTACAAATGCCTGTGAAACGCAGTTTCTTTGCAGGCCTGATCTGGCTGAAGTAGAACTTCTGCTCTGAGTGTTCTATATTGCCCTAGAGCTGCAAGGCACAAGGTGCTGACTTATTTCCAAAGTGCGAGTTGGGCCCAAAGAATCTTGCTTCCAGCTCTTTGGAAGCTAAGAAACAACTCGCTCTGCACTCCTCTCTTACAGCCAACCGGGAACATCTCTTACAATGACTTGAGAAATCCAGTTTCTTTGCAGGCCTGATCTGGCTGAAGTAGAACTTCTGCTCTGGGTGTGCTACATTGCCCTATAGCTGCAAGGCACAAAGTGCTGTCATCTTTCCAAAGGGAGAGTTGGGCCCCAAAGCATCTTGCTTCCAGCTCTTTGGGAAGCTAAGAAACAGCTCGCTCTGCACAGTGCTCTTAGAGCCTACCGGGAACATCCCTTAGAAAGGCTTGTGAAACGCAGTTCCTTTGCAGGCCTGATCTGGCTGAAGTAGACCTTCTGCTCTGGGTGTGCTACATTGCCCTAGAGCTGAAAGGCAAAACGTGCAGGCTTCTTTCCAAAGGGCGAGTTGGGCCCCAAAGCATCTTGCTTCCAGCTCGATGCGTAGCTAAGAAAGTACTCGCTCTGCACAGTTCTCTTACAGCCTACCGGGAACATCTCTTACAAAGGCCTGTGAAACGCAGTTTCTTTGCAGGCCTGATCTGGCTGAAGTAGAACTTCTGCTCTGGGCGTGCCACATTGGCCTACAGCTGCAAGGCAGAAAGTGCAGTCTTTTTTCCAAAGTGCGAGGTGGGCCCCAAAGCATCTTGCTTCCAGCTCTTTGGGAAGCTTAAAAACAACTCTCTCTGCACAGTGCTCTTACAGCCTACCGGGACATCTCTTACAAAGGCCTTTGAAATGCAGTTTCTTTGCAGACCAGATCTGCCTGAAGTAGAACTTCTTCTCTGGGTGTGCTACATTGCCCTAGAACTGCAAGGCACAAAGTGCTGTCTTCTTTCCAAAGGGCGAGTTGGGCCCCAGATGATCTTGCTTCCAGCTCTTTGTGAAGCTAAGAAACAACTCGCTCTGCACAGTGCTCTTACAGCCTACCGGGAACATCTCTTACAAAGGCCTGTGAAATGCAGTTTCTTTGCAGGCCTGATCTTGCTGAAGCAGAACTTCTGCTCTGGGTGTGCTACATTGCCCTACAGCTGAAAGGCACAACGTGCATTCTTTCCGAAGGGCGAGTTGGGCCCCAAAGCATCTTGCTTCCAGCTCTTTGGGAAGCTAAGAAACAACTTGCTCTGCACAGTGCTCTTACAGCCTACCGGGAACATCTCTTACAAATGCCTGTGAAACGCAGTTTCTTTGCAGGCCTGATCTGGCTGAAGTAGAACTTCTGCTCTGAGTGTTCTATATTGCCCTAGAGCTGCAAGGCACAAGGTGCTGACTTATTTACAAAGTGCGAGTTGGGCCCAAAGAATCTTGCTTCCAGCTCTTTGGAAGCTAAGAAACAACTCGCTCCTCACTCCTCTCTTACAGCCTACCGGGAACATCTCTTACAAAGACTTGAGAAATCCAGTTTCTTTGCAGGCCTGATCTGGATGAAGTAGAACTTCTGCTCTGGGGGTGCTACATTGCCCTAGAGCTGAAAAGGAAATAGTGCTGTCTTCTTTCCAATGGTCGAGTTGGGCCCCAAAGCATCTTGCTTCCAGCTCTTTTGGAAGCTAAGAAACAAATCACTCTGCACTGCGCTCTTACAGCCTAGTGGGAACAGCTCTTACAAAGGCCTGTGAGACGCAGTTTCTTTGCAGGCATGATCTGGCTGAAGTAGAACTTCTGCTCTGGGTGTGCTAGATTGCCCTACAGCTGAAAGGCACAACGTGCAGTCTTCTTGCCAGAGGGCGAGTTGGTCCCCAAAGCATCTTGCTTCCAGCTCTTTGGGAAGCTAAGAAGCAACTCGCTCTGCACAGTGGTCTTACTGCCTACCAGGAACATCTCTTAGAAAGGCCTGTGAAACGCAGTTTCTTTGCAGGCCTGATCTGGCTGAAGTAGAACTTCTGCTCTGGGTGTGCTACATTGCCCTAGAGCTGAAAGGCACAACGTGCCATCTTGTTTACAAAGGGCGAGTTGTGCCCCAAAGCCTCTTGCTTCCAGCTGTTTTGGAAGCTTAATAACAACTAGCTCTGCACAGTGCTCTTACAGCCTACCGGGACATCTCTTACAAAGGCCTGTGAAACGCAGTTCATTTGAAGGCCTGATCTGGCTGAAGTACAACTTCTGCTCTGGGTGTGCTACATTGCCCTTGATCTGCAAGGCACAAAGTGCTGTCTTCTTTCCAAAGGGCACTTTGGAACCCAGAGCATCTTGCTTCCAGGTCTTTGGGAAGCTAAGAAACAACTCACTCTGCACAGTACTCTTACAGACTACCCGGAACATCTCTTGCAAAGGCCTGTGAAACGCAGTTTCTTTGCAGGCCTGATCTGGCTGAAGTAGAACTTCTGCTCTATGTATGCTACATTGCCCTAGAGCTGCAAGGCGCAAAGTGCTGACTTGTTTCCAAATGGGGGGTTGGGCCCCAAAAGCATCTTGCTTCCAGCTCTTTGGGAGGCTAACAAACAACTCGCTCTGCACAGTGCTCTTACAGCCTACCGGGAACATCTCTTACAAAGGCCTGTGAGTCGCAGTTTCTTTGCAGGCCTGATCTGCCTGAAGCAGAACTTCTGCTCTGGGTGTGCTACATTGCCCTACAGCTGAAACGCACAACGTGCATTCTTTCCAAAGGGCGAGTTGGGTCCCAAAGCATCTTGCTTCCAGCTCTTGGGGAAGCTAAGAAACAACTCGCTCTGCACAGTGCTCTTACAGCCTACCGGGAACATCTCCTACAAAGGCCTGTGAAACGCAGTTTCTTTGCAGGCCTGGCTGGCTGAAGTAGAACTTCTGCTCTGAGTGTGCTATATTGCCCTAGAGCTGCAAGGCGCAAAGTGCTGTCTTGTTTCCAAATGGCGAGTTGGGCCCCAAAAGCATCTTGCTTCCAGCTCTTTGGGAGGCTAACAAACAACTCGCTCTGCACAGTGCTCTTACAGTCTACCGGGAACATCTCTTACAAAGGCCTGTGAGTCGCAGTTTCTTTGCAGGCCTGATCTGCCTGAAGCAGAACTTCTGCTCTGGGTGTGCTACATTGCCCTACAGCTGAAACGCACAACGTGCATTCTTTCCGAAGGGCGAGTTGGGCCCCAAAGCATCTTGCTTCCAGCTCTTGGGGAAGCTAGGAAAAAACTCGCTCTGCACAGTGCACTTACAGCCTACCGGGAACATCTCCTACAAAGGCCTGTGAAACGCAGTTTCTTTGCAGGCCTGGCTGGCTGAAGTAGAACTTCTGCTCTGAGTGTGCTATATTGCCCTAGAGCTGCAAGGCACAAAGTGCTGTCTTATTTCCAAAGTGCGAGTTGGGCCTCAAAGCATCTTGCTTCCAGCTCTCTGTGAAGCTAAGAAACAACTCGCTCTGCACAGTGCTCTTACTGCCTACCGGGAACATCTCTTACAAAGGCCTGTGAAACTCAGTTTCTTTGCAGGCCTGATCTGGCTGAAGTAGAACTTCTGCTCTGGGTGTGCTAGATTGCCCTACAGATGAAAGGCACAACGTGCAGTCTTCTTTCCAGAGGGCTAGTTGTTCCCCAAAGCATCTTGCTTTCAGCTCATCGGGAAGCTAAGAAATAACTCGCTCTGCACAGTGGTCTTACAGCCTACCGGGAACATCTCTTACAAAGGCCTGTGAGACGCAGTTTCTTTGAATGATTGACCTGGCTGAAGTAGAACTTCTGCTCTGGGTGTGCTACATTGCCCTACAGCTGCAAGGCACAAAGTGCTGTCTTCTTTCCAAAGGGCGAGTTGCCCTAAAAGCACCTTGCTTCCAGCTCTTTGGGAAGCTAAGAAACAAATCGCACTGCAGACCTCTCTTACAGCCAACCAGGAACATCTCTTACAAAGGCCTGAGAAATGCAGTTTCTTTCCATGCCTGATCTTGCTGAAGCAGAACTTCTGCTCTGGGTGTGCTACATTGCCCTACAGCTGAAAGGCACAACGTGCATTCTTTCCGAAGGGCGAGTTGGGCCCCAAAGCATCTTGCTTCCAGCTCTTTGGGAAGCTAAGAAACAACTCGCTCTGCACAGTGCTCTTACAGCCTACCGGGAACATCTCTTACAAATGCCTGTGAAACGCAGTTTCTTTGCAGGCCTGATCTGGCTGAAGTAGAACTTCTGCTCTGAGTGTTCTATATTGCCCTAGAGCTGCAAGGCACAAGGTGCTGACTTATTTCCAAAGTGCGAGTTGGGCCCAAAGAATCTTGCTTCCAGCTCTTTGGAAGCTAAGAAACAACTCGCTCTGCACTCCTCTCTTACAGCCAACCGGGAACATCTCTTACAATGACTTGAGAAATCCAGTTTCTTTGCAGGCCTGATCTGGCTGAAGTAGAACTTCTGCTCTGGGTGTGCTACATTGCCCTATAGCTGCAAGGCACAAAGTGCTGTCATCTTTCCAAAGGGAGAGTTGGGCCCCAAAGCATCTTGCTTCCAGCTCTTTGGGAAGCTAAGAAACAGCTCGCTCTGCACAGTGCTCTTAGAGCCTACCGGGAACATCCCTTAGAAAGGCTTGTGAAACGCAGTTCCTTTGCAGGCCTGATCTGGCTGAAGTAGACCTTCTGCTCTGGGTGTGCTACATTGCCCTAGAGCTGAAAGGCAAAACGTGCAGGCTTCTTTCCAAAGGGCGAGTTGGGCCCCAAAGCATCTTGCTTCCAGCTCGATGCGTAGCTAAGAAAGTACTCGCTCTGCACAGTTCTCTTACAGCCTACCGGGAACATCTCTTACAAAGGCCTGTGAAACGCAGTTTCTTTGCAGGCCTGATCTGGCTGAAGTAGAACTTCTGCTCTGGGCGTGCCACATTGGCCTACAGCTGCAAGGCAGAAAGTGCAGTCTTTTTTCCAAAGTGCGAGGTGGGCCCCAAAGCATCTTGCTTCCAGCTCTTTGGGAAGCTTAAAAACAACTCTCTCTGCACAGTGCTCTTACAGCCTACCGGGACATCTCTTACAAAGGCCTTTGAAATGCAGTTTCTTTGCAGACCAGATCTGCCTGAAGTAGAACTTCTTCTCTGGGTGTGCTACATTGCCCTAGAACTGCAAGGCACAAAGTGCTGTCTTCTTTCCAAAGGGCGAGTTGGGCCCCAGATGATCTTGCTTCCAGCTCTTTGTGAAGCTAAGAAACAACTCGCTCTGCACAGTGCTCTTACAGCCTACCGGGAACATCTCTTACAAAGGCCTGTGAAATGCAGTTTCTTTGCAGGCCTGATCTGGCTGAAGTAGAACTTCTGCTCTGGGTGTCCTACATTGCCCTAGTGCTGCAAGGCACAACGTGCAGGCTTCTTTCCAAAGGGCGAGTTGGGCCCCAAATCATCTTGCTTCCAGCTCTTTGGGAAGCGTAATAACATCTCGCTCTGCACAGTGCTCTTACAGCCTACCGTGAGATCTCTGACAAAGGCCTGTGAAACGCGGTTTCTTCGCAGGCGTGATCTGGCTGAAGTAGAACTTCTGCTCTGGGTGTGCTACATTGCCCTAGAGCTGCAAGGCACAACGTGCAGTCTTCTTTCCAAAGGGCGAGTTGGGCCCCAAAGCATCTTGCTTCCACCTCTTTGGGAAGCTAAGAAAGAACTCGCTCTGCACAGTGCTCTTACAGCCTACCGGGAACATCTCTTACAAAGGCCTGTGAAACGCAGTTTCTTTGCAGGCCTGATCTGGCTGAAGTAGAACTTCTGCTCTGGGTGTTCTACATTGCCCTAGAGCTGCAAGGCAGAAAGTGCAGTCTTTTTTCCAAAGGGCGAGTTGGGCCCCAAAGCATCCTGCTTCCAGCTCTTTGGGAAGCTTAATAACAACTCGCTCTGCACAGTGCTCATACAGCCTACCGGGACATCTCCTACAAAGGCCTGTGAAACGCAGTTTCTTTGCAGGCCTGATCTGGCTGAAGTAGAACTTCTGCTCTGGGTGTGCTACATTGCCCTAGAGCTGCAAGTTACAAAGTGCTCTCTTCTTTCCAAAGGGCGAGTTGTGCCCCAGAGCATCTTGCTTCCAGCTCTTTGGGAAGCTAAGAAACAACTCGCTCTGATCAGTGCTCTTACAGCCTACCGGGAACATTTCTTACAAAGGAATGTGAAACGCAGTTTCTTTGCAGGCCTGATCTGGCTGAAGTAGAACTTCTGCTCTGGGTGTGCTACATTGCCCTAGAGCTGAAAGGCACAACGTGCAGGCTTCTTTCCAAAGGGTGAGTTGGGCCACAAAGCCTTTTGCTTCCAGCTCTTTGCGAAGCTAAGAAACAACTCGCTCTGCACAGTGCTCTTACAGCCTACTGGGAACAACTCTTACAAAGGCCTGTGAAACGCAGTTTCTTTGCAGGCCTGATCTGGCTGAAGTAGAACTTCTGCTCTGGGTGTGCTACATTGCCCTAGAGCTGCAAGGCACAAAGTGGTGTCTTCTTTCCAAAGGGCGAGGTGGGCCCCAGAGCATCTTGCTTCCAGCTCTTTGGGAAGCTAAGAAAGAACTCACTCTGCACAATGCTCTTACAGCCTACCGGGAACTTCTCCTACAAACGCCTGTGAAACGTAATTTCTTTGCAGGCCTGATGTGGCTGAAGTAGAACTTCTGCTCAGGGTGGGCTACATTGCCCTAGAGCTGAAAGGCAAAACGTGCAATCTCCTTTCCAAAGGGCGATATGGGCGACAAAGCATCTTGCTTTCAGCTCTTTGCGAAGCTAAGAAAGAACTCGGTCTGCACAGTTCTCTTACAGCCTACCGGGAACATCTCTTACAAAGGCCTGTGAAACGCAGTTTCTTTGCAGGCCTGATCTGGCTGAAGTAGAACTTCTGCTCTGGGTGTGCTACATTGCCCTAGCGCTGAAAGGCACAAAGTGCTTCTTCTTTCCAAAAGGCGAGTTGGGCCCCAAAGCATCTTGCTTCCAGCTCTTTGGGAAGCGTAATAACATCTAGCTCTGCACAGTGCTCTTACAGCCTACCGGGACATCTCTGACAAAGGCCTGTGAAACCCAATTTCTTTGCAGGCCTGATCTGGGTGAAGTAGAACTTCTGCTCTGGGTGTGCTACATTGCCCTAGAGCTGCAAGAGACAAAGTGCTGTCTTCTTTACAAAGGGCGAGGTGGGCCCCAGAGCATCTTGCTTCCAGCTCTTTGGGAAGGTAAGAAACAACTCGCTCTGCACAGTGCTCTTACAGCCTACCGGGAACATCTCTTACAAAGGCCTGTGAAATGCAGTTTCTTTGCAGGCCTGATCTGGCTGAAGCAGAACTTCTGCTCTGGGTGTGCTACATTGCCCTAGAGCTTGAAGGCAAAAAGTGCTGTCTTCTTTCCAAAGGGCGAGTTGGGCCCGAGAGCATCTTGCTTCCAGCTCTTTGGGAAGGTAAGAAACAACTCGCTCTGCACAGTGCTCTTACAGCCTACCGGGAACATCTCTTACAAAGGCCTGTGAAATGAAGTTTCTTTGCAGGCCTGATCTGGCTGAAGTAGAACTTCTGCTATGGGTGTGCTACATTGCCCTAGCGCTGAAAGGCACAAAGTGCTTCTTCTTTCCAAAGGGCGAGTTGGGCCCCAAAGCATCTTGCTTCCAGCTCTTTGGGAAGCTAAGAAACAACTCGCTCTGCACAGTGCTCTTACAGCCTACCGGGAACATCTCTTACAAAGGCCTGTGAAACGCACTTTCTTTGCAGGCCTGATCTGGCTGAAGTAGAACTTCTGCTCTGGTTGTGCCACATTGGCCTAGAGCTGCAAGCAGAAAGTGCAGTCTTTTTTCCAAAGGGCGAGCTGGGCCCCAAAGCATCTTGCTTCCATCTCTTTGGGAAGCTTAATAACAACTCGCTCTGCACAGTGCTCTTACAGCCTACTGGGACATCTCTTACAAAGGCCTGTGAAACGCAGTTTCTTTGCAGGCCTGATCTGGCTGAAGTAGAACTTCTGCTCTGGGTGTGCTACATTGCCCTAGAGCTGAAAGGCAAGACGTGCAGTCTTCTTTCAAAGGGCAAGTTGGGCCAGAAACCATCTTGCTTCCAGCTCTTTGGGAAGCTAAGAAAGAACTCGCTCTGCACAGTGCTCTTACAGCCTACCGGGAACATCTCTTACAAAGGCCTGTGAAACGCAGTTTCTTTGCAGGCCTGATCTGGCTGAAGTAGAACTTCTGCTCTTGGTATTGTACATTGCCCTAGAGCTGAAAGGCACAACGTGCAGTCTTCTTTCCAAAGGGCGAGTTGGGCCACAATGCCTTTTGCTTCCAGCTCTTTGGGAAGCTAAGAAACAACTCGCTCTGCACAGTGCTCTTACAGCCTACTGGGAACAACTCTTACAAAGGCCTGTGAAACGCAGTTTGGTTGCAGGACTTATCTGGCTGAAGTAGAACTTCTGCTCTGGGTGTGCTACATTGCCCAAGAGCTCCAAGGCAGAAAGTGCTGTCTTTTTTCCAAAGGGCGAATTGGGCCCCAAAGCATCTTGCTTCCAGCTATTTGGGAAGCGTAATAACAACTCGCTCTGCACACTGCTCTTACAGCCTACCGGGACATCTCTGACAAAGGCCTGTGAAACGCAGTTTCTTTGCAGGCCTGATCTGGCTGAAGTAGAACTTCTGCTCTGGGTGTGCTACATTGCCCTAGAGCTGCAAGGCACAAAGTGCTGTCTTCTTTCCAAAGGGCGAGGTGGGACCCAGAGCATCTTGCTTCCAGCTCTTTGGGAAGCTAAGAATGAACTCACTCTGCACAATGCTCTTACAGCCTACCGGGAACTTCTCTTACAAATGCCTGTGAAACGCAGTTTCTTTGCAGGCCTGATGTGGCTGAAGTAGAACTTCTGCTCAGGGTGTGCTACATTGTCCTAGAGCTGAAAGGCAAAACGTGCAATCTGCTTTCCAAAGGGCGATATGGGCGAGAAAGCATCTTGCTTCCAGCTCTTTGCGAAGCTAAGAAAGAACTCGCTCTGCACAGTTCTCTTACAGCCTACCGGGAACATCGCTTACAAAGGCCTGTGAAATGCAGTTTCTTTGCAGGCCTGATCTGGCTGAAGTAGAACTTCTGCTCTGGGTGTCCTACATTGCCCTAGTGCTGCAAGGCACAACGTGCAGGCTTCTTTCCAAAGGGCGAGTTGCGCCCCAAAGCATCTTGCTTCCAGCTCTTTGGGAAGCGTAATAACATCTCGCTCTGCACAGTGCTCTTACAGCCTACCGTGACATCTCTGACATAGGCCTGTGAAACGCAGTTTCTTTGCAGGCCTGATATGGCTGAAGTAGAACTTCTGCTCTGGGTGTGCTACATTGCCCTAGAGCTGAAAGGCACAACGTGCCATCTTGTTTACAAAGGGCGAGTTGTGCCCCAAATCATCTTGCTTCCAGCTGTTTGGGAAGCTAAGAAACAACTCGCACTGCACAGTGTTCTTACAGCCCACCGGGAACATCCCTTAGAAAGGCTTGTGACACGCAGTTTCTTTGCATGCCTGACCTGGTTGAAGTAGAACTTCTGCTCTGGGTATGCTACATTGCCCTAGAGCTGAAAAGCACACCGTGCAGTCTTCTTTCCAAAGGGCGAATTGGGACCCAAAGCATCTTGCTTCCAGCTCTTTGGGAAGCTAGGAAACAACTCGCTCTGCACACTGCTCTTACAGCCTACTGGGACATCTCTTACAAAGGCCTGTGAAACGCAGTTTCTTTGCAGGCCTGATCTGGCTGAAGCAGAACTTCTGCTCTGGGTGTGCTACAATGCCTTAGAGCTGCAAGGCACAAAGTGCTGTCTTCTTTCCAAAGGGCGAGTTGGGCCCCAGAGCATCTTGCTTCCAGCTCTTTGGGAAGCTTAATAACAAGTCGCTCTGCACAGTGCTCTTACAGCCTACTGGGAACATCTCTTACAAAGGCCTGTGAAACCGTTTCTTTGCAGGCCTGATCTGGCTGAAGTAGAACTTCTGCTCTGGGGGTGATACATTGCCCTAGAGCTGAAAGGGAAAAACTGCTGTCTTCTTTCCAAAGGGCGAGTTGGGCCTCAAAGAATCTATTTCCAGCTCTTTTAGAAGCTAAGAAACAACTCGCTGTGCAGACCTCTCTTACAGCCAACCGTTAACATCTCTTACAAAGGCCTGAAAAATGCAATTTCTTTGCAGTCCTGAACTGGCTGAAGTAGAACTTCTGCTCTGGGTGTGCTACATTGCCCTAGAGCTGCAAGGCACAAAGTGAAGTCTTCTTTCCAAGGGCGACTTGGGCCCCAAAGCATCTTGCTTCCAGCTCTTTGGGAAGCTTAATAACAACTCACTCTGCATAGTGCTCTTACAGCCTACCGGGACATCTCTTACAAAGGCCTGTGAAACGCAGTTCATTTGAAGGCCTGATCTGGCTGAAGAAGAACTTCTGCTCTTGGTGTGCTAGATTGCCCTACAGCTAAAAGGCACAACGTGCAGTCTTCTTTCCAGAGGGCAAGTTGGTCCCCAAGGCATCTTGCTTCCAGCTCTTAGGGAAGCTAAGAAACAACTCGCACTGCACAGTGTTCTTACAGCCTACCGGAAACATCCCTTAGAAAGGCTTGTGACACGCAGTTTCTTTGCATGCCTTATCTGGTTGAAGATAGAACTTCTGCTCTGGGTATGCTACATTGCCCTAGAGCTGAAAAGCAAAACGTGCAGTCTTCTTTCCAAAGGGTGAATTGGGACCCAAAGCATCTTGCTTCCAGCTCTTTGGGAAGCTAGGAAACAACTCGCTCTGCACACTGCTCTTACAGCCTACCGGGACATCTCTTACAAAGGCCTGTGAAATGCAGTTTCTTTGCAGGCCTGATCTGGCTGAAGCAGAACTTCTGCTCTGGGTGTGCTACAATGCCCTAGACCTGCAAGGCACAAAGTGCTGTCTTCTTTCCAAAGGGCGAGTTGGGCCCCAGAGCATCTTGCTTCCAGCTCTTTGGGAAGCTTAAAAACAACTCGCTCTGCACAGTGCTCTTACAGCCTACTGGGAACATCTCTTACAAAGGCCTGTGAAACGCAGTTTCTTTGCAGGCCTGATCTGGCTGAAGTAGAACTTCTGCTCTGGGTTTGCTTCCTTGCCCTACAGCTGTAAGGCACAAACTGCTGTCTTCTTTCCAAAGGGCGAGTTGGGCCGCAGAGCATCTTGCTTCCAGCTCTTTGGGATGCTAAGAAACAACTCGCTCTGCACAGTGCTCTTACAGCCTCCCGGGAACATTTCTTACAAAGGCCTGTGAAACGCAGTTTCTTTGCAGGCCTGATCTGGCTGAAGTAGAACTTCTGCTCTGGGGGTGCTACATTGCCCTAGAGCTGAAAAGGAAATAGTGCTGTCTTCTTTCCAAAGGGCGAGTTGGGCCTCAAAGCATCTATTTCCAGCTCTTTTAGAAGCTAAGAAACAACTCGCTCTGCAGACCTGTCTTACCGCCAACCGGGAACATCTCTTACAAAGGCCTGAAAAATGCAATTTCTTTGCAGGCCTGATCTGGCTGAAGTAGAACTTCTGCTCTGGGTGTGCTACATTGACCTAGAACTGCAAGGCACAACGTGCTGTCTCCTTTCCAAAGGGAGAGTTGGGCCTAAAAGCATCTTGCTTCCAGCTCTTTGGGAAGCTAAGATACAACTCGCTCTGCAGACATCTCTTACAGTTAACCGGGAACATCTCTTACAAAGGCCTGTGAAACGCAGTTTCTTTGCAGGCCTGATCTGGCTGAAGTAGAACTTCTGCTCTTGGTGTGCTACATTGCCCTACAGCTGAAAGGCACAACGCGCAGTCTTCTTTCCAAAGGGTGAGTTGGGCCCCAAAGCATCTTGCTTCCAGCTCTTTTGGAAACTTAATAACAACTCGCTCTGCACAGTGCTCTTACAATCTACCGGGACCTCTCTTACAAAGGCCTGTGAAACACAGTTTCTTTGCAGGCCTGATCTGACTGAGGTAGAACGTCTGCTCTGGGTGTGCTACATTGAACTAGAGCTGAAAGGCACAAAGTGCAGTCTTCTTTCCGAAGGGCGAGTTGGGCCCCAAATCATCTTGCTTCCAGCTCTTTGGGAAGGAAAGAAACAACTCGATCTGCACTGTGCTCTTACAGCCTACGGGGAACATCTCTTACAAAGGCCTGCGAAACGCAGTTTCTCTGCATGCCTGATCCGGCTGAAGTAGAACTTCTGCTCTGGGTGTGCTACATTGCCCTAGAGCTGAAAGGCACAACGTGCCGTCTTCTATCCAAAGGGCGAGTTGGGCCACAAAGCATCTTGCTTCCAGCTCTTTTGTAGGCTTAATAACGACTCGCTCTGCACAGTGCTTTTACAGCCTACCGGGACATCTCCTACAAAGGCCTCAGAAACGCAGTTTCTTTGCAGGCCTGATCTGGCTGAAGTAGAACTTCTGCTCTGGGTGTGCTACATTGCCCTAGAGATGCAAGGTACAAAGTGCTGTCTTCTTTCCAAAGAGCGAGTTGCCCGCAAAGCGTCTTGCTCCAGCTCATTGGGAAGCTAAGAAACAACTCGCTCTGCACTGTGCTCTTACAGCCTACCGGGAAAATCTCTTACAAATGCCTGAGAAATGCAGTTTCTTTGCAGGCCTGATCTGGCTGAAGTAGAACTTCTGCTCTGGGTGTGCTACATTGCCCTAGAGCTGAAAGGCACAACGTGCTGTCTTCTTTCCAAAGGGCGAGTTGGGCCCCAAAGCATCTTGCTTCCAGCTGCTTTGGAAGCATAATAACAACTAGCTCTGCACAGTGCTCTTACAATCTACCGGGACATCTCTTACAAAGGCCTGTGAAACTCAGTTTCTTTGGAGGCCTGATGTGGCTGAAGTAGAACTTCTGCTCTGGGTGTGCTACATTGCCCTACAGCTGCAAGGCACAAAGTGCTGTCTTCTTTCCAAAGGGCGAGTTGCCCTAAAAGCACCTTGCTTCCAGCTCTTTGGGAAGCTAAGAAACAAATCGCACTGCAGACCTCTCTTACAGCCAACCAGGAACATCTCTTACAAAGGCCTGTGAAACCCAATTTCTTTGCAGGCCTGATCTGGCTGAAGTAGAACTTCTGCTCTGGGTGTGCTACATTGCCCTAGAGCTGCAAGAGACAAAGTGCTGTCTTTTTTACAAAGGGCGAGGTGGGCCCCAGAGCATCTTGCTTCCAGCTCTTTGGGAAGGTAAGAAACAACTCGCTCTGCACAGTGCTCTTACAGCCTACCGGGAACATCTCTTACAAAGGCCTGTGAAATGCAGTTTCTTTGCAGGCCTGATCTGGCTGAAGCAGAACTTCTGCTCTGGGTGTGCTACATTGCCCTAGAGCTTGAAGGCACAAAGAGCTGTCTTCTTTCCAAAGGGCGAGTTGGGCCCCAGAGCATCTTGCTTCCAGCTCTTTGGGAAGGTAAGAAACAACTCGCTCTGCACAGTGCACTTACAGCCTACCGGGAACATCTCTTACAAAGGCCTGTGAAATGCAGTTTCTTTGCAGGCCTGATCTGGCTGAAGTAGAACTTCTGCTATGGGTGTGCTACATTGCCCTAGCGCTGAAAGGCACAAAGTGCTTCTTCTTTCCAAAGGGCGAGTTGGGCCCCAAAGCATCTTGCTTCCAGCTCTTTGGGAAGCGTAATAACATCTAGCTCTGCACAGTGCTCTTAAAGCCTACCGTGACATCTCTGACAGAGGCCTGTGAAACGCAGTTTCTTTGCAGTCTTGATCTGGCTGAAGTAGAACTTCTTCTCTGGGTGTGCCACATTGGCCTAGAGCTGCAAGGCAGAAAGTGGAGTCTTTTTTCCAAAGGGCGAGTTGGGCCCCAAAGCATCTTGCTTCCAGCTCTTTGTGAAGCGTAATAACATCTCGCTCTGCACAGTGCACTTACAGCCTACGGGGACATCTCTGACAAAGGCCTGTGAAACGCAGTTTCTTTGCAGGCCTGATCTGGCTGAAGTAGACCTTCTGCTCTGGGTGTGCTACATTGCCCTAGAGATTGAAGGCACAAAGGGCTGTCTTATTTCCAAAGGGCGAGTTGGGCCCCAAAGCATCTTGCTTCCAGCTCTTTGGGAAGCTAAGAAACAACTCGCTCTGCACAGTGCTCTTACAGCCTACCGGGAACATCTCTTACAAAGGCCTGTGAAACGCACTTTCTTTGCAGGCCTGATCTGGCTGAAGTAGAACTTCTGCTCTGGTTGTGCCACATTGGCCTAGAGCTGCAAGCAGAAAGTGCAGTCTTTTTTCCAAAGGGCGAGCTGGGCCCCAAAGCATCTTGCTTCCATCTCTTTGGGAAGCTTAATAACAACTCGCTCTGCAGAGTGCTCTTACAGCCTACTGGGACATCTCTTACAAAGGCCTGTGAAACGCAGTTTCTTTGCAGGCCTGATCTGGCTGAAGTAGAACTTCTGCTCTGGGTGTGCTACATTGCCCTAGAGCTGAAAGGCAAGACGTGCAGTCTTCTTTCAAAGGGCAAGTTGGGCCAGAAACCATCTTGCTTCCAGCTCTTTGGGAAGCTAAGAAAGAACTCGCTCTGCACAGTGCTCTTACAGCCTACCGGGAACATCTCTTACAAAGGCCTGTGAAACGCAGTTTCTTTGCAGGCCTGATCTGGCTGAAGTAGAACTTCTGCTCTTGGTATTATACATTGCCCTAGAGCTGAAAGGCACAACGTGCAGTCTTCTTACCAAAGGGCGAGTTGGGCCACAATGCCTTTTGCTTCCAGCTCTTTGGGAAGCTAAGAAACAACTCGCTCTGCACAGTGCTCTTACAGCCTACTGGGAACAACTCTTACAAAGGCCTGTGAAACGCAGTTTGGTTGCAGGCCTTATCTGGCTGAAGTAGAACTTCTGCTCTGGGTGTGCTACATTGCCCTAGAGCTGCAAGGCAGAAAGTGCTGTCTTTTTTCCAAAGGGCGAATTGGGCCCCAAAGCATCTTGCTTCCAGCTATTTGGGAAGCGTAATAACAACTCGCTCTGCACACTGCTCTTACAGCCTACCGGGACATCTCTGACAAAGGCCTGTGAAACGCAGTTTCTTTGCAGGCCTGATCTGGCTGAAGTAGAACTTCTGCTCTGGGTGTGCTACATTGCCCTAGAGCTGCAAGGCACAAAGTGCTGTCTTCTTTCCAAAGGGTGAGGTGGGACCCAGAGCATCTTGCTTCCAGCTCTTTGGGAAGCTAAGAATGAACTCACTCTGCACAATGCTCTTACAGCCTACCGGGAACTTCTCTTACAAATGCCTGTGAAACGCAGTTTCTTTGCAGGCCTGATGTGGCTGAAGTAGAACTTCTGCTCAGGGTGTGCTACATTGTCCTAGAGCTGAAAGGCAAAACGTGCAATCTTCTTTCCAAAGGGCGATATGGGCGACAAAGCATCTTGCTTCCAGCTCTTTGCGAAGCTAAGAAAGAACTCGCTCTGCACAGTTCTCTTACAGCCTACCGGGAACATCGCTTACAAAGGCCTGTGAAATGCAGTTTCTTTGCAGGCCTGATCTGGCTGAAGTAGAACTTCTGCTCTGGGTGTCCTACATTGCCCTAGAGCTGAAAGGCACAACGTGCAGGCTTCTTTCCAAAGGGCGAGTTGCGCCCCAAAGCATCTTGCTTCCAGCTCTTTGGGAAGCGTAATAACATCTCGCTCTGCACAGTGCTCTTACAGCCTACCGTGACATCTCTGACAAAGGCCTGTGAAACGCAGTTTCTTTGCAGGCCTGATCTGGCTGAAGTAGAACTTCTGCTCTGGGTGTGCTACATTGCCCTAGAGCTGAAAGGCACAACGTGCCATCTTGTTTACAAAGGGCGAGTTGTGCCCCAAAGCATCTTGCTTCCAGCTGTTTGGGAAGCTAAGAAACAACTCGCACTGCACGGTGTTCTTACAGCCTACCGGGAACATCCCTTAGAAAGGCTTGTGACACGCAGTTTCTTTGCATGCCTGACCTGGTTGAAGTAGAACTTCTGCTCTGGGTATGCTACATTGCCCTAGAGCTGAAAAGCACACCGTGCAGTCTTCTTTCCAAAGGGCGAATTGGGACCCAAAGCATCTTGCTTCCAGCTCTTTGGGAAGCTAGGAAACAACTCGCTCTGCACACTGCTCTTACAGCCTACCGGGACATCTCTTACAAAGGCCTGTGAAACGCAGTTTCTTTGCAGGCCTGATCTGGCTGAAGCAGAACTTCTGCTCTGGGTGTGCTACAATGCCCTAGAGCTGCAAGGCACAAAGTGCTGTCTTCTTTCCAAAGGGCGAGTTGGGCCCCAGAGCATCTTGCTTCCAGCTCTTTGGGAAGCTTAATAACAAGTCGCTCTGCACAGTGCTCTTACAGCCTACTGGGAACATCTCTTACAAAGGCCTGTGAAACCGTTTCTTTGCAGGCCTGATCTGGCTGAAGTAGAACTTCTGCTCTGGGGGTGATACATTGCCCTAGAGCTGAAAGGGAAAAACTGCTGTCTTCTTTCCAAAGGGCGAGTTGGGCCTCAAAGAATCTATTTCCAGCTCTTTTAGAAGCTAAGAAACAACTCGCTGTGCAGACCTCTCTTACAGCCAACCGTTAACATCTCTTACAAAGGCCTGAAAAATGCAATTTCTTTGCAGTCCTGAACTGGCTGAAGTAGAACTTCTGCTCTGGGTGTGCTACATTGCCCTAGAGCTGCAAGGCACAAAGTGAAGTCTTCTTTCCAAGGGCGACTTGGGCCCCAAAGCATCTTGCTTCCAGCTCTTTGGGAAGCTTAATAACAACTCACTCTGCATAGTGCTCTTACAGCCTACCGGGACATCTCTTACAAAGGCCTGTGAAACGCAGTTTCTTTGCAGGCCTGATCTGGCTGAAGTAGAACTTCTGCTCTGGGTGTGCTTCCTTGCCCTACAGCTGTAAGGCACAAACTGCTGTCTTCTTTCCAAAGGACGAGTTGGGCCGCAGAGCATCTTGCTTCCAGCTCTTTGGGATGCTAAGAAACAACTCGCTCTGCACAGTGCTCTTACAGCCTCCCGGGAACATTTCTTACAAAGGCCTGTGAAACGCAGTTTCTTTGCAGGCCTGATCTGGCTGAAGTAGAACTTCTGCTCTGGGGGTGCTACATTGCCCTAGAGCTGAAAAGGAAATAGTGCTGTCTTCTTTCCAAAGGGCGAGTTGGGCCTCAAAGCATCTATTTCCAGCTCTTTTAGAAGCTAAGAAACAACTCGCTCTGCAGACCTCTCTTACCGCCAACCGGGAACATCTCTTACAAAGGCCTGAAAAATGCAATTTCTTTGCAGGCCTGATCTGGCTGAAGTAGAACTTCTGCTCTGGGTGTGCTACATTGACCTAGAACTGCAAGGCACAACGTGCTGTCTCCTTTCCAAAGGGAGAGTTGGGCCTAAAAGCATCTTGCTTCCAGCTCTTTGGGAAGCTAAGATACAACTCGCTCTGCAGACATCTCTTACAGTTAACCGGGAACATCTCTTACAAAGGCCTGTGAAACGCAGTTTCTTTGCAGGCCTGATCTGGCTGAAGTAGAACTTCTGCTCTTGGTGTGCTACATTGCCCTACAGCTGAAAGGCACAACGCGCAGTCTTCTTTCCAAAGGGCGAGTTGGGCCCCAAAGCATCTTGCTTCCAGCTCTTTTGGAAACTTAATAACAACTCGCTCTGCACAGTGCTCTTACAATCTACCGGGACCTCTCTTACAAAGGCCTGTGAAACACAGTTTCTTTGCAGGCCTGATCTGACTGAGGTAGAACGTCTGCTCTGGGTGTGCTACATTGAACTAGAGCTGAAAGGCACAAAGTGCAGTCTTCTTTCCGAAGGGCGAGTTGGGCCCCAAATCATCTTGCTTCCAGCTCTTTGGGAAGGAAAGAAACAACTCGATCTGCACTGTGCTCTTACAGCCTACGGGGAACATCTCTTACAAAGGCCTGCGAAACGCAGTTTCTCTGCAGGCCTGATCCGGCTGAAGTAGAACTTCTGCTCTGGGTGTGCTACATTGCCCTAGAGCTGAAAGGCACAACGTGCCGTCTTCTATCCAAAGGGCGAGTTGGGCCACAAAGCATCTTGCTTCCAGCTCTTTTGTAGGCTTAATAACGACTCGCTCTGCACAGTGCTTTTACAGCCTACCGGGACATCTCCTACAAAGGCCTCAGAAACGCAGTTTCTTTGCAGGCCTGATCTGTCTGAAGTAGAACTTCTGCTCTGGGTGTGCTACATTGCCCTAGAGATGCAAGGTACAAAGTGCTGTCTTCTTTCCAAAGAGCGAGTTGCCCGAAAAGCATCTTGCTCCAGCTCATTGGGAAGCTAAGAAACAACTCGCTCTGCACTGTGCTCTTACAGCCTACCGGGAAAATCTCTTACAAATGCCTGAGAAATGCAGTTTCTTTGCAGGCCTGATCTGGCTGAAGTAGAACTTCTGCTCTGGGTGTGCTACATTGCCCTAGAGCTGAAAGGCACAACGTGCTGTCTTCTTTCCAAAGGGCGAGTTGGGCCCCAAAGCATCTTGCTTCCAGCTGCTTTGGAAGCTTAATAACAACTAGCTCTGCACGGTGCTCTTACAATCTACCGGGACATCTCTTACAAAGGCCTGTGAAACTCAGTTTCTTTGGAGGCCTGATGTGGCTGAAGTAGAACTTCTGCTCTGGGTGTGCTACATTGCCCTACAGCTGCAAGGCACAAAGTGCTGTCTTCTTTCCAAAGGGCGAGTTGCCCTAAAAGCACCTTGCTTCCAGCTCTTTGGGAAGCTAAGAAACAAATCGCACTGCAGACCTCTCTTACAGCCAACCAGGAACATCTCTTACAAAGGCCTGAGAAATGCAGTTTCTTTCCAGGCCTGATCTTGCTGAAGCAGAACTTCTGCTCTGGGTGTGCTACATTGCCCTACAGCTGAAAGGCACAACGTGCATTCTTTCCGAAGGGCGAGTTGGGCCCCAAAGCATCTTGCTTCCAGCTCTTTGGGAAGCTAAGAAACAACTCGCTCTGCACAGTGCTCTTACAGCCTACCGGGAACATCTCTTACAAATGCCTGTGAAACGCAGTTTCTTTGCAGGCCTGATCTGGCTGAAGTAGAACTTCTGCTCTGAGTGTTCTATATTGCCATAGAGCTGCAAGGCACAAGGTGCTGACTTATTTCCAAAGTGCTAGTTGGGCCCAAAGAATCTTGCTTCCAGCTCTTTGGAAGCTAAGAAACAACTCGCTCTGCACTCCTCTCTTACAGCCAACCGGGAACATCTCTTACAAAGACTTGAGAAATCCAGTTTCTTTGCAGGCCTGATCTGGGTGAAGTAGAACTTCTGCTCTGGGTGTGCTACATTGCCCTATAGCTGCAAGGCACAAAGTGCTGTCATCTTTCCGAAGGGCGAGTTGGGCCCCAAAGCATCTTGCTTCCAGCTCTTTGCGAAGCTAAGAAACAGCTCGCTCTGCACAGTGCTCTTAGAGGCTACCGGGAAGATCCCTTAGAAAGGCTTGTGACACGCAGTTTCTTTGCAGGCCTCATCTGGCTGAAGTAGAACTTCTGCTCTGGGTGTGTTACATTGCCCTAGAGCTGAAAGGCACAACGTGCAGTCTTCTTTCCAATGGGCGAGTTGGGCCCCAAAGCATCTTGCTGCCAGCTCTTTTGGAAGCTAAGAAACAAATCACTCTGCACTGCGCTCTTACAGCCTAGTGGGAACAGCTCTTACAAAGGCCTATGAGACGCAGTTTCTTTGCAGGCATGATCTGGCTGAAGTAGAACTTCTGCTCTGGGTGTGCTAGATTGCCCACAGCTGAACGGCACAACGTGCAGTCTTCTTGCCAGAGGGCGAGTTGGTCCCCAAAGCATCTTGCTTCCAGCTCTTTGGGAAGCTAAGAAGCAACTCGCTCTGCACAGTGGTCTTACTGCCTACCGGGAACATCTCTTACAAAGGCCTGTCAAACGCAGTTTCTTTGCACGCCTGATCTGGCTGAAGTAGAACTTCTGCTCTGGGTGTGCGACATTGCCCTACAGCTGAAAGGCAGAACGTGCAGTCTTCTTTCCACAGGGCGAGTTAGGCCCCAAAGCATCTTGCTTCCACCTCTTTGGGAAGCTAAGAAACAACTTGCTCTGCAGACCTCTCTTACAGCCAACCGGGATCATCTCTTACAAAGGCCTGTGAAATGCAGTTTCTTTGCAGGCCTGATCTGGCTGAAGTAGAACTTCTGCTCTGGGTGTGCTACATTGCCCCACAGCTGGAAGCCACAACGTATAGTCTTCTTTCCAGAAGGCGTGTTGGGCCACAAAGCATCTTGCTTCCAGCTCTTTGGGAAGCTAAGAAACAACTCGCTGTGCAGACCTCTCTTACAGACTACCGGGAACATCTCTTACAAAGGCCTGTGTAACGCAGTTTCCTTGCAGGCCTGATCTGGCTGAAGTAGAACTTCTGCTCTGGGTGTGCTACATTGCCCTAGAGATGCAAGGCACAACGTGCAGTCTTCTTTCCAAAGGGCGAGTTGGGCCCCAAAGCATCTATCTTCCAGCTCTGTGGGAAGCTTAATAACAACTCACTCTGCACACTGCTCTTACAGCCTACCGGGACATCTCTTACAAAGGCCTGTGATACGCAGTTCCTTTGAAGGCCTGATCTGGCTGAAGTAGAACTTCTGCTCTGGGTGTGCTACTTTGACCTAGAGCTACAAGGCACAAAGTGCTGTCTTCTTTCCAAAGGGCGAGTTGGGCCCCAGAGTATCTGGCTTCCAGCTCTTTGGGAAGCTAAGAAACAACTCGCTCTGCACAGTGCTCTTACAGCCTACCGGGAACATCTCTTACAAAGGCCTGTGAAACGCAGTTTCTTTGCAGGCCTGATCTGGCTGAAGTAGAACTTCTGCTCTGGGTGTGCTACATTGCCCTAGAGCTGAAAGGCACAACGTGCAGTCTTCTTTTCGAAGGGCGAGTTGTGCCCAAAAGTGTCTTGCTTCCAGCTCTTTGGGAAACTAAGAAACAACTCTCTCTGCACAGTGCTCTTACAGCCTACTGGGAACATCTCTTACCAAGGCCTGCGAAATGCAGTTTCTTTGCAGGCCTGATCTGGATGAAGTAGAACTTCTGCTCTGGGTGTGCTACATTGCCCTAGAGCTGCAAGGCACAAAGTGCTGTCTTTTTTCCAAAGGGAGAGTTTCCCCCAAAGTATCTGGCTGCCAGTTCTTTCTGAAGCTAAGAAACAACTCACTCTGCAGGCCTCTCTTACAGCCAAGCGGGAAAATCTCTTAGAAAGGCCTATGAAACGCAGTTTCTTTGCAGGCCTGATCTGGCTGAAGTAGAACTTCTGCCCTGGGTGTGCTACATTGCTCTAGAGCTGCAAGGCACAAAGTGCTGTCTTGTTTCCTAAGGGCGAGTTGGGCCCCAAAGCATCTTGCTTCCAGCTCTTTGGGAAGCTGAGAAACAACTCGCTCTGCACTCCTCTCTTACAGCCAACCGGGAACATCTCTTACAAATGCCTGTGAAATGCAGTTTCTTTGCAGGCCTGATCTGGCTGAAGTAGAACTTCTGTCTGAGTGTTCTACATTGCACCAGAGCTGAAAGGCACAATGTGCTGTCTTCTTTCCAAAGGGCGAGTTGGGCCCAAAAGCATCTTGCTTCCAGCTCTTTTGGAAGCTTAATAACTCATCGCACTGCACAGTGCTCTCACAGCCTAACGGGACATCTCTTACAAAGGCCTCTGAAACGCAGTATCTTTGCAGGCCTGATCTGGCTGAAGTAGAACTTCTGCTCTGGGTGTGCTACATTGCCCTAGAGCTGCAAGGAACAAAGTGCTCTCTTCTTTCCAAAGGGCGAGGTGTCCCAAAAGCTTCTTCCTTCCAGCTCTTATGAAAGCTAAGAAACAACTCGATCTGCAGACCTCTCTTACAGCCAACCGGGAACATCTCTTACAAAGGCCCGAGAAATGCAGTTTCTTTCCAGGACAGATCTGACTTAAGCAGAACTTCTGCTCTGGGTGTGCTACATTGCCCTACATCTGAAAGGCACAACGTGCCTTCTATCCGAAGGGTGAGTTGGGCCCCAAAGCATCTTGCTTCCAGCTCTTTGGGAAGCTAAGAAACAACTCACTCTGCACTCCTCTCTTACAGCCAACCGGGAAGATCTCTTACAAATTCCTGTGAAACGCAGTTTCTTTGCAGGCCTGATCTGGCTGAAGTAGAACTTCTGCTCTGAGTGTGCCACATTGCCCTAGAGCTGCAAGGCACAACGTTCAGTCTTCTTTCCAAAGGGCGAGTTGGGCCTCAAAGCATCTTGCTTCCAGCTCTTTGGGAAGCGTAATAACATCTCGCTCTGCACTGTGCTCTTACAGCCTACCGTGACATCTCTGACAAAGGCCTGTGAAACGCAGTTTCTTTGCAGGCCTGATCTGGCTGAAGTAGAACTTCTGCTCTGGGTGTGCTACATTGCCCTAGAGCTGAAAGGCACAACGTGCCATCTTGTTTACAAAGGGCGAGTTGTGCCCCAAAGCATCTTGCTTCCAGCTGTTTGGGAAGCTAAGAAACAACTTGCACTGCACGGTGTTCTTACAGCCTACCGGGAACATCCCTTAGAAAGGCTTGTGACACGCAGTTTCTTTGCATGCCTGACCTGGTTGAAGTAGAACTTCTGCTCTGGGTATGCTACATTGCCCTAGAGCTGAAAAGCACACCGTGCAGTCTTCTTTCCAAAGGGCGAATTGGGACCCAAAGCATCTTGCTTCCAGCTCTTTGGGAAGCTAGGAAACAACTTGCTCTGCACACTGCTCTTACAGCCTACCGGGACATCTCTTACAAAGGCCTGTGAAACGCAGTTTCTTTGCAGGCCTGATCTGGCTGAAGCAGAACTTCTGCTCTGGGTGTGCTACAATGCCCTAGAGCTGCAAGGCACAAAGTGCTGTCTTCTTTCCAAAGGGCGAGTTGGGCCCCAGAGCATCTTGCTTCCAGCTCTTTGGGAAGCTTAATAACAACTCGCTCTGCACAGTGCTCTTACAGCCTACTGGGAACATCTCTTACAAAGGCCTGTGAAACCGTTTCTTTGCAGGCCTGATCTGGCTGAAGTAGAACTTCTGCTCTGGGGGTGATACATTGCCCTAGATCTGAAAGGGAAAAACTGCTGTCTTCTTTCCAAAGGGCGAGTTGGGCCTCAAAGAATCTATTTCCAGCTCTTTTAGAAGCTAAGAAACAACTCGCTGTGCAGACCTCTCTTACAGCCAACCGTTAACATCTCTTACAAAGGCCTGAAAAATGCAATTTCTTTGCAGTCCTGAACTGGCTGAAGTAGAACTTCTGCTCTGGGTGTGCTACATTGCCCTAGAGCTGCAAGGCACAAAGTGAAGTCTTCTTTCCAAGGGCGACTTGGGCCCCAAAGCATCTTGCTTCCAGCTCTTTGGGAAGCTTAATAACAACTCACTCTGCATAGTGCTCTTACAGCCTACCGGGACATCTCTTACAAAGGCCTGTGAAACGCAGTTCATTTGAAGGCCTGATCTGGCTGAAGAAGAACTTCTGCTCTTGGTGTGCTAGATTGCCCTACAGCTGAAAGGCACAACGTGCAGTCTTCTTTCCAGAGGGCTAGTTGGTCCCCAAAGCATCTTGCTTCCAGCTCTTAGGGAAGCTAAGAAACAACTCGCACTGCACAGTGTTCTTACAGCCTACCGGAAACATCCCTTAGAAAGGCTTGTGACACGCAGTTTCTTTGCATGCCTTACCTGGTTGAAGTAGAACTTCTGCTCTGGGTATGCTACATTGCCCTAGAGCTGAAAAGCAAAACGTGCAGTCTTCTTTCCAAAGGGCGAATTGGGACCCAAAGCATCTTGCTTCCAGCTCTTTGGGAAGCTAGGAAACAACTCGCTCTGCACACTGCTCTTACAGCCTACCGGGACATCTCTTACAAAGGCCTGTGAAATGCAGTTTCTTTGCAGGCCTGATCTGGCTGAAGCAGAACTTCTGCTCTGGGTGTGCTACAATGCCCTAGACCTGCAAGGCACAAAGTGCTGTCTTCTTTCCAAAGGGCGAGTTGGGCCCCAGAGCATCTTGCTTCCAGCTCTTTGGGAAGCTTAAAAACAACTCACTCTGCACAGTGCTCTTACAGCCTACTGGGAACATCTCTTACAAAGGCCTGATAAACGCAGTTTCTTTGCAGGCCTGATCTGGCTGAAGTAGAACTTCTGCTCTGGGTGTGCTACCTTGCCCTACAGCTGTAAGGCACAAACTGCTGTCTTCTTTCCAAAGGACGAGTTGGGCCGCAGAGCATCTTGCTTCCAGCTCTTTGGGATGCTAAGAAACAACTCGCTCTGCACAGTGCTCTTACAGCCTCCCGGGAACATTTCTTACAAAGGCCTGTGAAACGCAGTTTCTTTGCAGGCCTGATCTGGCTGAAGTAGAACTTCTGCTCTGGGGGTGCTACATTGCCCTAGAGCTGAAAAGGAAATAGTGCTGTCTTCTTTCCAAAGGGCGAGTTGGGCCTCAAAGCATCTATTTCCAGCTCTTTTAGAAGCTAAGAAACAACTCGCTCTGCAGACCTCTCTTACCGCCAACCGGGAACATCTCTTACAAAGGCCTGAAAAATGCAATTTCTTTGCAGGCCTGATCTGGCTGAAGTAGAACTTCTGCTCTGGGTGTGCTACATTGACCTAGAACTGCAAGGCACAACGTGCTGTCTCCTTTCCAAAGGGAGAGTTGGGCCTAAAAGCATCTTGCTTCCAGCTCTTTGGGAAGCTAAGATACAACTCGCTCTGCAGACATCTCTTACAGTTAACCGGGAACATCTCTTACAAAGGCCTGTGAAACGCAGTTTCTTTGCAGGCCTGATCTGGCTGAAGTAGAACTTCTGCTCTTGGTGTGCTACATTGCCCTACAGCTGAAAGGCACAACGCGCAGTCTTCTTTCCAAAGGGTGAGTTGGGCCCCAAAGCATCTTGCTTCCAGCTCTTTTGGAAACTTAATAACAACTGGCTCTGCACAGTGCTCTTACAATCTACCGGGACCTCTCTTACAAAGGCCTGAGAAACACAGTTTCTTTGCAGGCCTGATCTGACTGAGGTAGAACGTCTGCTCTGGGTGTGCTACATTGCCCTAGAGCTGAAAGGCACAAAGTGCAGTCTTCTTTCCGAAGGGCGAGTTGGGCCCCAAATCATCTTGCTTCCAGCTCTTTGGGAAGGAAAGAAACAACTCGATCTGCACTGTGCTCTTACAGCCTACGGGGAACATCTCTTACAAAGGCCTGCGAAACGCAGTTTCTCTGCAGGCCTGATCCGGCTGAAGTAGAACTTCTGCTCTGGGTGTGCTACATTGCCCTAGAGCTGAAAGGCACAACGTGCCGTCTTCTATCCAAAGGGCGAGTTGGGCCACAAAGCATCTTGCTTCCAGCTCTTTTGTAGGCTTAATAACGACTCGCTCTGCACAGTGCTTTTACAGCCTACCGGGACATCTCCTACAAAGGCCTCAGAAACGCAGTTTCTTTGCAGGCCTGATCTGGCTGAAGTAGAACTTCTGCTCTGGGTGTGCTACATTGCCCTAGAGCTGCAAGGTACAAAGTGCTGTCTTCTTTCCAAAGAGCGAGTTGCCCCAAAAGCGTCTTGCTCCAGCTCATTGGGAAGCTAAGAAACAACTCGCTCTGCACTGTGCTCTTACAGCCTACCGGGAAAATCTCTTACAAATGCCTGAGAAATGCAGTTTCTTTGCAGGCCTTGATCTGGCTGAAGCAGAACTTCTGCTCTGGGTGTGCTACATTGCCCTACAGCTGAAAGGCACAACGTGCATTCTTTCCGAAGGGCGAGTTGGGCCCCAAAGCATCTTGCTTCCAGCTCTTTGGGAAGCTAAGAAACAACTCGCTCTGCACAGTGCTCTTACAGCCTACCGGGAACATCTCTTACAATGGCCTGTGAAACGTAGTTTATTTGCAGGCCTGATCTGGCTGAAGTGGAACTTCTGCTCTGGGTGTGCTACATTGCCCTAGAGCTGAAAGGCACAACATGCAGTCTTCTTTCCAAAGGGCGAGTTGGGCCCAAAAGCATCTTGCTTCCAGCTATTTTGGAAGCTTAATAACTCATCGCACTGCACAGTGCTCTCACAGCCTACCGGGACATCTCTTACAAAGGCCTGTGAAACGCAGTTTCTTTGCAGGCCTGATCTGGCTGAAGTAGAACTTCTGCTCTGGGTGTGCTACATTGCCCTAGAGCTGCAAGGCACAAAGTGCTCTCTTCTTTCCAAAGGGCGAGGTGTCCCAAAAGCTTCTTGCTTCCAGCTCTTATGAAAGCTAAGAAACAACTCGCTCTGCAGACCTCTCTTACAGCCAACCGGGAACATCTATTACAAAGGCCCGAGAAATGCAGTTTCTTTCCAGGCCAGATCTGACTTAAGCAGAACTTCTGCTCTGGGTGTGCTACATTCCCCTACATCTGATAGGCACAACGTGCATTCTATCCGAAGGGCGAGTTGGGCCCCAAAGCATCTTGCTTCCAGCTCTTTGGGAAGCTCACAAACAACTCGCTCTGCACAGTGCTCTTACAGCCTACCCGGAACATCTCTTACAAATGCCTGTGAAACGCAGTTTCTTTGCAGGCCTGATCTGGCTGAAGTAGAACTTCTGCTCTGAGTGTTCTATATTGCCCTAGAGCTGCAAGGCACAAGGTACTGTCTTATTTCGAAAGTGCGTGTTGGGCCCAAAGCATCTTGCTTCCAGCTCTTTGGAAGCTAAGAAACAACTCGCTCTGCACTCCTCTCTTACAGCCAACCGGGAACATCTCTTACAAAGACTTGAGAAATCCAGTTTCTTTGCAGCCCTGATCTGGCTGAAGTAGAACTTCTGCTCTGGGTGTGCTACATTGCCCTATAGCTGCAAGGCACAAAGTGCTGTCATCTTTCCGAAGGGCGAGTTGGGCCCCAAAGCATCTTGCTTCCAGCTCTTTGCGAAGCTAATAAACAGCTCGCATGCACAGTGCTCTTAGAGCCTACCGGGAAGATCCCTTAGAAAGGCTTGTGACACGCAGTTTCTTTGCAGGCCTCATCTGGCTGAAGTAGAACTTCTGCTCTGGGTGTGTTACATTGCCCTAGAGCTGAAAGGCACAACGTGCAGTCTTCTTTCCAATGGGCGAGTTGGGCCCCAAAGCATCTTGCTTCCAGCTGTTTTGGAAGCTTAATAACAACTAGCTCTGCACAGTGCTCTTACAATCTACTGGGACATCTCTTACAAAGGCCTGTGAAACTCAGTTTCTTTGGAGGCCTGATGTGGCTGAAGTAGAACTTCTGCTCTGGGTGTGCTACATTGCCCTACAGCTGCAAGGCACAAAGTGCTGTCTTCTTTCCAAAGGGCGAGTTGCCCTAAAAGCACCTTGCTTCCAGCTCTTTGGGAAGCTAAGAAGCAAATCGCACTGCAGACCTCTCTTACAGCCAACCGGGAACATCTCTTACAAAGGCCTGAGAAATGCAGTTTCTTAGCAGGCCTGATCTGGCTGAAGTAGAACTTCTGCTCTGGGTGTGCTACATTGCCCTAGAGCTGCAAGGCTCAAAGTGCTGTCTTCTTTCCAAAGGGCGAGTTGGGCCCCAAAGCATCTTGCTTCCAGCTCTTTGGGAAGCTAAGAAACAACTCACTCTGCACTGTGCTCTTACAGCCTACCGGGAACAGCTCTTACAAAGGCCTGTGAGACGCAGTTTCTTTGCAGGCATGATCTGGCTGAAGTTGAACTTCTGCTCTGGTGTGCTACATTGCCCTAGAGCTGAAAGGCACAACGTGTTGTCTTCTTTCAAAGGGCGAGTTGGGCCCCAAAGCATCTTGCTTCCAGCTCTTCGGGAACCTAAGAAACAACTCGCTCTGCAGACCTCTCTTACAGCCAACCGGGAACATCTTTTACAAAGGCCTGTGAAACACAGTTTCTTTGCAGGACTGATCTGGCTGAAGTAGAACTTCTGCTTAGGGTGTGCTACATTGCCCTACAGCTGAAAGGCACAACGTGCAGTCTTCTTTCCAGAGGGCGAGTTGGTCCCCAAATCATCTTGCTTCCAGCTCTTTGGGAAGCTAAGAAGCAACTCGCTCTGCACAGTGGTCTTACAGCCTACCGGGAACATCTCTTACAAAGGCCTGTGAGACGCAGTTTCTTTGCACGCCTGATCTGGATGAAGTAGAACTTCTGCTCTGGGTGTGCGACATTGCGCTACAGCTGAAAGGCACAACGTGCAGTCTTCTTTCCACAGGGCGAGTTGGGCCCCAAAGCATCTTGCTTCCAGCTCTTTGGTAAGCTAAGAAACAACTCGCTCTGCAGACCTCTCTTACAGCCAACTGGTAAAATCTCTTACAAAGGCCTGAGAAATGAGGTTTCTTTGCAGGCCTGATCTGGCTGAAGTAGAACTTCTGCTCTGGGTGTGCTACATTGCCCTAGAGCTGCAAGGCACAACGTGCAGTCTTCTTTCCAAAGGGCGAGTTGGGCGCCAAAGAATATTGCTTCCAGCTCTTTGGGAAGCTTAATAACAACTCACTCTGCACAGTGTTCTTACAGCCTACCGGGACATCTCTTACAAAGGCCTGTGAAACGCAGTTCATTTGAAGGCCTGATCTGGCTGAAGTACAACTTCTGCTCTGGGTGTGCTACATTGCCCTTGAACTGCACGGCACAAAGTGCTGTCTTCTTTCCAAAGGGCACGTTGGGCCCCAGAGCATCTTGCTTCCAGGTCTTTGGGAAGCTAAGAAACAACTCACTCTGCACAGTACTCTTACAGACTACCCGGAACATCTCTTGCAAAGGCCTGTGAAACGCAGTTTCTTTGCAGGCCTGATCTGGCTGAAGTAGAACTTCTGCTCTGGGTATGCTACATTGCCCTAGAGCTGCAAGGCGCAAAGTGCTGTCTTGTTTCCAAATGGCGAGTTGGGCCCCAAAAGCATCTTGCTTCCAGCTCTTTGGGAGGCTAACAAACAACTCGCTCTGCACAGTGCTCTTACAGTCTACCGGGAACATCTCTTACAAAGGCCTGTGAGTCGCAGTTTCTTTGCAGGCCTGATCTGCCTGAAGCAGAACTTCTGCTCTGGGTGTGCTACATTGCCCTACAGCTGAAACGCACAACGTGCATTCTTTCCGAAGGGCGAGTTGGGCCCCAAAGTATCTTGCTTCCAGCTCTTGGGGAAGCTAGGAAAAAACTCGCTCTGCACAGTGCACTTACAGCCTACCGGGAACATCTCCTACAAAGGCCTGTGAAACGCAGTTTCTTTGCAGGCCTGGCTGGCTGAAGTAGAACTTCTGCTCTGAGTGTGCTATATTGCCCTAGAGCTGCAAGGCACAAAGTGCTGTCTTATTTCCAAAGTGCGAGTTGGGCCTCAAAGCATCTTGCTTCCAGCTCTCTGTGAAGCTAAGAAACAACTCGCTCTGCACAGTGCTCTTACAATCTACCGGGACATCTCTTACAAAGGCCTGTGAAACTCAGTTTCTTTGGAGGCCTGATGTGGCTGAAGTAGAACTTCTGCTCTGGGTGTGCTACATTGCCCTAGAGCTGCAAGGCACAAAGTGCTGTCTCCTTTCCAAAGGGCGAGTTGCCCTAAAAGCACCTTTCTTCCAGCTCTTTGGGAAGCTAAGAAACAAATCGCACTGCAGACCTCTCTTACAGCCAACCGGGAACATCTCTTACAAAGGCCTGAGAAATGCAGTTTCTTTCCAGGCCTGATCTTGCTGAAGCAGAACTTCTGCTCTGGGTGTGCTACATTGCCCTACAGCTGAAAGGCACAACGTACATTCTTTCCGAAGGGCGAGTTGGGCCCCAAATCATCTTGCTTCCAGCTCTTTGGGAAGCTAAGAAACAACTCGCTCTGCACAGTGCTCTTACAGCCTACCGGGAACATCTCTTACAAATGCCTGTGAAACGCAGTTTCTTTGCAGGCCTGATCTGGCTGAAGTAGAACTTCTGCTCTGAGTGTTCTATATTGCCCTAGAGCTGCAAGGCACAAGGTGCTGACTTATTTCCAAAGTGCGAGTTGGGCCCAAAGAATCTTGCTTCCAGCTCTTTGGAAGCTAAGAAACAACTCGCTCTGCACTCCTCTCTTACAGCCAACCGGGAACATCTCTTACAAAGACTTGAGAAATCCAGTTTCTTTGCAGGCCTGATCTGGCTGAAGTAGAACTTCTGCTCTGGGTGTGCTACATTGCCCTATAGCTGCAAGGCACAAAGTGCTGTCATCTTTCCAAAGGGAGAGTTGGGCCCCAAAGCATCTTGCTTCCAGCTCTTTGGGAAGCTAAGAAACAGCTCGCTCTGCACAGTGCTCTTAGAGCCTACCGGGAACATCCCTTAGAAAGGCTTGTGACACGCAGTTTCTTTGCAGGCCTCATCTGGCTGAAGTAGAACTTCTGCTCTGGGTGTGTTACATTGCCCTAGAGCTGAAAGGCACAACGTGCAGTCTTCTTTCCAATGGTCGAGTTGGGCCCCAAAGCATCTTGCTTCCAGCTCTTTTGGAAGCTAAGAAACAAATCACTCTGCACTGCGCTCTTACAGCCTAGTGGGAACAGATCTTACAAAGGCCTGTGAGACACAGTTTCTTTGCAGGCATGATCTGGCTGAAGTAGAACTTCTGCTCTGGGTGTGCTAGATTGCCCTACAGCTGAAAGGCACAACGTGCAGTCTTCTTGCCAGAGGGCGAGTTGGTCCCCAAAGCATCTTGCTTCCAGCTCTTTGGGAAGCTAAGAAGCAACTCGCTCTGCACAGTGGTCTTACTGCCTACCGGGAACATCTCTTACAAAGGCCTGTGAAACGCAGTTTCTTTGCAGGCCTGATCTGGCTGAAGTAGAACTTCTGCTCTGGGTGTGCTACATTGCCCAAAGCTGAAAGGCACAACGTGCTGTCTTCTTTCCAAAGGGCGAGTTGGGCCCCAAAGCATCTTGCTTCCAGCTGTTTTGGAAGCTTAATAACAACTAGCTCTGCACAGTGCTCTTACAATCTACCGGGACATCTCTTACAAAGGCCTGTGAAACTCAGTTTCTTTGGAGGCCTGATGTGGCTGAAGTAGAACTTCTGCTCTGGGTGTGCTACATTGCCATACAGCTGCAAGGCACAAAGTGCTGTCTTCTTTCCAAAGGGCGAGTTGCCCTAAAAGCACCTTGCTTCCAGCTCTTTGGGAAGCTAAGAAACAAATCGCTCTGCAGACCTCTCTTACAGCCAACCGGGAACATCTCTTACAAAGGCCTGTGAAACGCAGTTTCTTTGCAGGACTGATCTGGCTGAAGTAGGACTTCTGCTCAGGGTGTGCTACATTGCCCTAGAGCTGCAAGGCACAACGTGCAGTCTTCTTTCCAGACGGCGAGTTGGTCCCCAAAGCATCTTGCTTCCAGCTCTTTGGGAAGCTAAGAAGCAACTCGCACTGCACAGTGGTCTTACAGCCTACCGGGAACATCTCTTACAAAGGCCTGTGAGACGCAGTTTCTTTGCACGCCTGATCTTTATGAAGTAGAACTTCTGCTCTGGGTGTGCGACATTGCGCTACAGCTGAAAGGCACAACGTGCAGTCTTCTTTCCACAGGGCGAGTTGGGCCCCAAAGCATCGTGCTTCCACCTCTTTGGGAAGCTAAGAAAAAACTCGCTCTGCAGACCTCTCTTACAGCCAACCGGGAACATCTCTTACAAAGTCCTGTGAAACGCAGTTTCTTTGCAGGCCTGATCTGGCTGAAGTAGAGCTGCTGCTCTGGGTTTGCTACATTGCCCTAGACCTGAAAGGCACAACGTGCTGTCTTCTTTCCAAAGGGCGAGTCGGGACACAAAGCATCTTGCTTCCAGCTCTTTGGGAAGCTAAAAAACAACTCGCTCTGCACACTGCTCTTACAGCGTACCGCGACATCTCTTACAAAGGCCTGAGAAATGCAGTTTCTTTGCAGGCCTGATTTGGCTGAAGTAGAACTTCTGCTCTGCGTGTGCTACATTGCCCTAGAGCTGCAAGGCACAAAGTGCTGTGTTCTTTCCAAAGGGAGAGTTGGACCCAAAGCATCTTGCTTCCAGCTCTTTAGGAAGATAAGAAACAACTCGCTCTGCACAGTGCTCTTACAGCCTACCGGGAACATCTCTTACAAAGGCCTGTGAAACGCAGTTTCTTTGCAGGCCTGATTTGGCTGAAGTAGAACTTCTGCTCTGGGTGTGCTACATTGCCCTAGAGCTGCAAGGCACAACGTGCTGTCTTCTTTCAAAAGGCGAGTTGGGCCCCAAAGCATCTTGCTACCACCTCTTTGGAAGCTAAGAAACAACTCGCTCTGCAGACCTCTCTTACAGCCAACCGGGAACATCTCTTACAAAGACCTGAGAAATGCAGTTTCTTTGCAGGCCTGATCTTGCTGAAGCAGAACTTCTGCTCTGGGTGTGCTACATTGCCCTACAGCTGAAAGGCACAACGTGCATTCTTTCTGAAGGGCGAGTTGGGCCCCAAAGCATCTTGCTTCCAGCTCTTTGGGAAGCTAAGAAACAACTCGCTCTGCACAGTGCTCTTACAGCCTACCGGCAACATCTCTTACAATGGCCTGTGAAACGTAGTTTATTTGCAGGCCTGATCTGGCTGAAGTGGAACTTCTGCTCTGGGTGTGCTACATTGCCCTAGAGCTGAAAGGCACAACATGCAGTCTTCTTTCCAAAGGGCGAGTTGGGCCCAAAAGCATCTTGCTTCCAGCTATTTTGGAAGCTTAATAACTCATCGCACTGCACAGTGCTCTCACAGCCTACCGGGACATCTCTTACAAAGGCCTGTGAAACGCAGTTTCTTTGCAGGCCTGATCTGGCTGAAGTAGAACTTCTGCTCTGGGTGTGCTACATTGCCCTAGAGCTGCAAGGCACAAAGTGCTCTCTTCTTTCCAAAGGGCGAGGTGTCCCAAAAGCTTCTTGCTTCCAGCTCTTATGAAAGCTAAGAAACAACTCGCTCTGCAGACCTCTCTTACAGCCAACCGGGAACATCTATTACAAAGGCCCGAGAAATGCAGTTTCTTTCCAGGCCAGATCTGACTTAAGCAGAACTTCTGCTCTGGGTGTGCTACATTCCCCTACATCTGATAGGCACAACGTGCATTCTATCCGAAGGGCGAGTTGGGCCCCAAAGCATCTTGCTTCCAGCTCTTTGGGAAGCTCACAAACAACTCGCTCTGCACAGTGCTCTTACAGCCTACCCGGAACATCTCTTACAAATGCCTGTGAAACGCAGTTTCTTTGCAGGCCTGATCTGGCTGAAGTAGAACTTCTGCTCTGAGTGTTCTATATTGCCCTAGAGCTGCAAGGCACAAGGTACTGTCTTATTTCGAAAGTGCGTGTTGGGCCCAAAGCATCTTGCTTCCAGCTCTTTGGAAGCTAATAAACACCTCGCTCTGCACTCCTCTCTTACAGCCAACCGGGAACATCTCTTACAAAGACTTGAGAAATCCAGTTTCTTTGCAGCCCTGATCTGGCTGAAGTAGAACTTCTGCTCTGGGTGTGCTACATTGCCCTACAACTGAAAGGCACAAAGTGCTGTCTTCTTTCCAAAGGGCGAGTTGTGCCCGAAAGCATCTTGCTTCCAGCTCTTTGGGAAGCTAAGAAACAGCTCGCTCTGCACAGTGCTCTTACAGCCTACCGGGAACATCTCTTACAAAGGCCTGTGAAACGCAGTTTCTTGGCAGTCCTGATCTGGCTGAAGTAGAACTTCTGCTCTGGGTATGGCACATTGCCCTAGAGATGAAAGGCACAACGTGCAGTCTTCCTTCCAAAGGGCGAGTTGGGCCCCAGAGCATCTTGCTTCCAGCTCTTTGGGAAGCTAAGAAACAACTCGCTCTGCAGACCTCTCTTACAGCCAAGCGGGAAAATCTCATACAAAGGCCTATGAAACGCAGTTTCTTGGCAGGCCTGATCTGGCTGAAGTAGACCTTCTGCTCTTGGTGTGCTACATTGCCCTAGAGCTGAAAGGCACAACGTGCAGTCTTCTTTCCGAAGGGCGAGTTGGGCCCCAAAGCATCTTGCTTCCAGCTCGTTGGGAATCTAAGAAACAACTCGCTCTGCACAGTGCTCTTACAGCTAACCGGGAACATCTCTTACAAAGGCCTCTGAAACGCAGTTTCTTTGCAGGCCTGATCTGGCTGAAGTGGAACTTCTGCTCTAGGTGTGCTACATTGCCCTAGAGCTGCAAGGCACAAAGTGCTGTCTTCCTTCCAAACGGCGAGTTGGGCCCCAAAGCATCTTGCTTCCAGCTCTTTGGGAACCTAAGAAACAACTCGCTCTGCACAGTGCTCTTACAGCCTACCGGGAACATCTCTTACAAATGCCTGTGAATCACAGGTTCTTGGCAGGCCTGATCTGGCTGAAGTAGTACTTCTGCTCTGGGTGTGCTACATTGCCCTAGAGCTGCAAGGCACAAAGTGCTGTCTTCTTTCCATAGGCCGAGTTGGCCCCAGAGCATCTTGCTTCCAGCTCTTTTGGAAGCTAAGAAACAACTCGCTCTGCACAGTGCTCTTACAGCCTACCGGGAACATCTCTTACAAAGGTCTGTGAAACGCAGTTTCTTTCGAGGCCTGATCTGGCTGAAGTAGAACTTCAGCTCTGGGTGTGCTACATTACCCTAGAGCTGAAAGGCACAACGTGCAGTCTTCTTTCCAAAGGTCGAGTTGGGCGCAAGGCATCTTGCTTCCAGCTCTTTTGGAAGCTTAATAACAACTCGCTCTGCACTGTGCTCTTACAGCCTACCGGGACATCTCCTACAAAGGACTGTGAAACGCAGTTTCTTTGCAGGTCTGTTCTGGCTGAAGTAGAACTTCTGCTCTGGGTGTGCTACATTGCCCTAGAGCTGTAAGGCACAACGTGCTATCTTCTTTCCAAAGGCCGAGTTGGGCCTCAAAGCATCTTGCTTCCAGCTCTTTGGGAAGCTAAGAAACAACTCGCTCTGCAGACCTCTCTTACAGCCAACCGGGAAAATCTCTTACAAGGCCTGAGAAAGGCAGTTTGTTTGCAGGCCTGATTTGGCTGAAGTAGAACTTCTGCTCTGGGTGTGCTACATTGCCCTAGAGCTGCAAGGCACAAAGTGCTGTCTTCTTTCCAAAGGGCGAGTTGGGCCCCAAAGCATCTTGCTTCCAGCTCTTTGGGAAGCTAAGAAACAACTCGCTCTGCACAGTGCTCTCACAGCCTACTGGGAACATCTCTTACAAGGCCTGTGAAACGCTGTTTCTTTGCAGGCCTGATCTGGCTGAAGTAGAACTTCTGCTCTGGGTGTGCTACATTGCCCTAGAGCTGAAAGGCACAACGTGCAGTCTTCTTTCCAAAGGGCGAGTTGGGCCCAAACGCATCTAGCTTCCAGCTCTTTTGGAAGCTTAATAACAAGTCGCACTGCACAGTGCTCTTACAGCCTACCGGGACATCTCTTACAAAGGCCTGTGAAACGCAGTTTCTTTGCAGGCCTGATCTGGCTGAAGTAGAACTTCTGCTCTGGGTCTGCTACATTGCCCTAGAGATGCAAGGCACAAAGTGCTGTCTTCTTTCCAAAGGGCGAGGTGCCCCAAAAGCTTCTTGCTTGCAGCTCTTATGAAAGCTAAGAAACAACTCGCTCTGCAGACCTCTCTTACCGCCAACCGGGAACATCTCTTACAAAGGCCTGAAAAATGCAATTTCTTTGCAGGCCTGATCTGGCTGAAGCAGAACTTCTGCTCTGGGTGTGCTACATTGACCTAGAACTGCAAGGCACAACGTGCTGTCTCCTTTCCAAAGGGAGAGTTGGGCCTAAAAGCATCTTGCTTCCAGCTCTTTGGGAAGCTAAGATACAACTCGCTCTGCAGACATCTCTTACAGTTAACCGGGAACATCTCTTACAAAGGCCTGTGAAACGCAGTTTCTTTGCAGGCCTGATCTGGCTGAAGTAGAACTTCTGCTCTTGGTGTGCTACATTGCCCTACAGCTGAAAGGCACAACGCGCAGTCTTCTTTCCAAAGGGCGAGTTGGGCCCCAAAGCATCTTGCTTCCAGCTCTTTTGGACACTTAATAACAACTCGCTCTGCACAGTGCTCTTACAATCTACCGGGACCTCTCTTACAAAGGCCTGTGAAACACAGTTTCTTTGCAGGCCTGATCTGACTGAGGTAGAACGTCTGCTCTGGGTGTGCTACATTGAACTAGAGCTGAAAGGCACAAAGTGCAGTCTTCTTTCCGAAGGGCGAGTTGGGCCCCAAATCATCTTGCTTCCAGCTCTTTGGGAAGGAAAGAAACAACTCGATCTGCACTGTGCTCTTACAGCCTACGGGGAACATCTCTTACAAAGGCCTGCGAAACGCAGTTTCTCTGCAGGCCTGATCCGGCTGAAGTAGAACTTCTGCTCTGGGTGTGCTACATTGCCCTAGAGCTGAAAGGAACAACGTGTCGTCTTCTATCCAAAGGGTGAGTTGGGCCACAAAGCATCTTGCTTCCAGCTCTTTTGTAGGCTTAATAACGACTCGCTCTGCACAGTGCTTTTACAGCCTACCGGGACATCTCCTACAAAGGCCTCAGAAACGCAGTTTCTTTGCAGGCCTGATCTGGCTGAAGTAGAACTTCTGCTCTGGGTGTGCTACATTGCCCTAGAGATGCAAGGTACAAAGTGCTGTCTTCTTTCCAAAGAGCGAGTTGCCCGAAAAGCGTCTTGCTCCAGCTCATTGGGAAGCTAAGAAACAACTCACTCTGCACTGTGCTCTTACAGCCTACCGGGAAAATCTCTTACAAATGCCTGAGAAATGCAGTTTCTTTGCAGGCCTGATCTGGCTGAAGTAGAACTTCTGCTCTGGGTGTGCTACATTGCCCTAGAGCTGAAAGGCACAACGTGCTGTCTTCTTTCCAAAGGGCGAGTTGGGCCCCAAAGCATCTTGCTTCCAGCTGCTTTGGAAGCTTAATAACAACTAGCTCTGCACAGTGCTCTTACAATCTACCGGGACATCTCTTACAAAGGCCTGTGAAACTCAGTTTCTTTGGAGGCCTGATGTGGCTGAAGTAGAACTTCTGCTCTGGGTGTGCTACATTGCCCTACAGCTGCAAGGCACAAAGTGCTGTCTTCTTTCCAAAGGGCGAGTTGCCCTAAAAGCACCTTGCTTCCAGCTCTTTGGGAAGCTAAGAAAGAAATCGCACTGCAGACCTCTCTTACAGCCAACCAGGAACATCTCTTACAAAGGCCTGAGAAATGCAGTTTCTTTCCAGGCCTGATCTTGCTGAAGCAGAACTTCTGCTCTGGGTGTGCTACATTGCCCTACAGCTGAAAGGCACAACGTGCATTCTTTCCGAAGGGCGAGTTGGGCCCCAAAGCATCTTGCTTCCAGCTCTTTGGGAAGCTAAGAAACAACTCGCTCTGCACAGTGCTCTTACAGCCTACCGGGAACATCTCTTACAAATGCCTGTGAAACGCAGTTTCTTTGCAGGCCTGATCTGGCTGAAGTAGAACTTCTGCTCTGGGGGTGCTACATTGCCCTAGAGCTGAAAAGGAAATAGTGCTGTCTTCTTTCCAAAGGGCGAGTTGGGCCTCAAAGCATCTATTTCCAGCTCTTTTAGAAGCTAAGAAACAACTCGCTCTGCAGACCTCTCTTACCGCCAACCGGGAACATCTCTTACAAAGGCCTGAAAAATGCAATTTGTTTGCAGGCCTGATCTGGCTGAAGCAGAACTTCTGCTCTGGGTGTGCTACATTGACCTAGAACTGCAAGGCACAACGTGCTGTCTCCTTTCCAAAGGGAGAGTTGGGCCTAAAAGCATCTTGCTTCCAGCTCTTTGGGAAGCTAAGATACAACTCGCTCTGCAGACATCTCTTACAGTTAACCGGGAACATCTCTTACAAAGGCCTGTGAAACGCAGTTTCTTTGCAGGCCTGATCTGGCTGAAGTAGAACTTCTGCTCTTGGTGTGCTACATTGCCCTACAGCTGAAAGGCACAACATGCAGTCTTCTTTCCAAAGGGCGAGTTGGGCCCCAAAGCATCTTGCTTCCAGCTCTTTTGGACACTTAATAACAACTCGCTCTGCACAGTGCTCTTACAATCTACCAGGACCTCTCTTACAAAGGCCTGTGAAACACAGTTTCTTTGCAGGCCTGATCTGACTGAGGTAGAACGTCTGCTCTGGGTGTGCTACATTGAACTAGAGCTGAAAGGCACAAAGTGCAGTCTTCTTTCCGAAGGGCGAGTTGGGCCCCAAATCATCTTGCTTCCAGCTCTTTGGGAAGGAAAGAAACAACTCGATCTGCACTGTGCTCTTACAGCCTACGGGGAACATCTCTTACAAAGGCCTGCGAAACGCAGTTTCTCTGCAGGCCTGATCCGGCTGAAGTAGAACTTCTGCTCTGGGTGTGCTACATTGCCCTAGAGCTGAAAGGCACAACGTGCCGTCTTCTATCCAAAGGGTGAGTTGGGCCACAAAGCATCTTGCTTCCAGCTCTTTTGTAGGCTTAATAACGACTCGCTCTGCACAGTGCTTTTACAGCCTACCGGGACATCTCCTACAAAGGCCTCAGAAACGCAGTTTCTTTGCAGGCCTGATCTGGCTGAAGTAGAACTTCTGCTCTGGGTGTGCTACATTGCCCTAGAGATGCAAGGTACAAAGTGCTGTCTTCTTTCCAAAGAGCGAGTTGCCCGAAAAGCGTCTTGCTCCAGCTCATTGGGAAGCTAAGAAACAACTCGCTCTGCACTGTGCTCTTACAGCCTACCGGGAAAATCTCTTACAAATGCCTGAGAAATGCAGTTTCTTTGCAGGCCTCATCTGGCTGAAGTAGAACTTCTGCTCTGGGTGTGCTACATTGCCCTAGAGCTGAAAGGCACAACGTGCTGTCTTCTTTCCAAAGGGCGAGTTGGGCCCCAAAGCATCTTGCTTCCAGCTGCTTTGGAAGCTTAATAACAACTAGCTCTGCACAGTGCTCTTACAATCTACCGGGACATCTCTTACAAAGGCCTGTGAAACTCAGTTTCTTTGGAGGCCTGATGTGGCTGAAGTAGAACTTCTGCTCTGGGTGTGCTACATTGCCCTACAGCTGCAAGGCACAAAGTGCTGTCTTCTTTCCAAAGGGCGAGTTGCCCTAAAAGCACCTTGCTTCCAGCTCTTTGGGAAGCTAAGAAACAAATCGCACTGCAGACCTCTCTTACAGCCAACCAGGAACATCTCTTACAAAGGCCTGAGAAATGCAGTTTCTTTCCAGGCCTGATCTTGCTGAAGCAGAACTTCTGCTCTGGGTGTGCTACATTGCCCTACAGCTGAAAGGCACAACGTGCATTCTTTCCGAAGGGCGAGTTGGGCCCCAAAGCATCTTGCTTCCAGCTCTTTGGGAAGCTAAGAAACAACTCGCTCTGCACAGTGCTCTTACAGCCTACCGGGAACATCTCTTACAAATGCCTGTGAAACGCAGTTTCTTTGCAGGCCTGATCTGGCTGAAGTAGAACTTCTGCTCTGAGTGTTCTATATTGCCCTAGAGCTGCAAGGCACAAGGTGCTGACTTATTTCCAAAGTGTGAGTTGGGCCCAAAGAATCTTGCTTCCAGCTCTTTGGAAGCTAAGAAACAACTCGCTCTGCACTCCTCTCTTACAGCCAACCGGGAACATCTCTTACAAAGACTTGAGAAATCCAGTTTCTTTGCAGGCCTGATCTGGCTGAAGTAGAACTTCTGCTCTGGGTGTGCTACATTGCCCTATAGCTGCAAGGCACAAAGTGCTGTCATCTTTCCAAAGGGAGAGTTGGGCCCCAAAGCATCTTGCTTCCAGCTCTTTGCGAAGCTAAGAAACAGCTCGCTCTGCACAGTGCTCTTAGAGCCTACCGGGAACATCCCTTAGAAAGGCTTGTGACACGCAGTTTCTTTGCAGGCCTCATCTGGCTGAAATAGAACTTCTGCTCTTGGTGTGTTACATTGCCCTAGAGCTGAAAGGCACAACGTGCAGTCTTCTTTCCAATGGTCGAGTTGGGCCCCAAAGCATCTTGCTTCCAGCTCTTTTGGAAGCTAAGAAACAAATCACTCTGCACTGCGCTCTTACAGCCTGGGGGGAACAGCTCTTACAAAGGCCTGTGAGACGCAGTTTCTTTGCAGGCATGATCTGGCTGAAGTAGAACTTCTGCTCTGGGTGTGCTAGATTGCCCTACAGCTGAAAGGCACAACGTGCAGTCTTCTTGCCAGAGGGCGAGTTGGTCCCCAAAGCATCTTGCTTCCAGCTCTTTGGGAAGCTAAGAAGCAACTCGCTCTGCACAGCGGTCTTACTGCCTACCGGGAACATCTCTTAGAAAGGCCTGTGAAACGCAGTTTCTTTGCAGGCCTGATCTGGCTGAAGTAGAACTTCTGCTCTGGGTGTGCTACATTGCCCTAGAGCTGAAAGGCACAACGTGCTGTCTTCTTTCCAAAGGGCGAGTTGGGCCCCAAAGCATCTTGCTTCCAGCTGTTTTGGAAGCTTAATAACAACTAGCTCTGCACAGTGCTCTTACAATCTACCGGGACATCTCTTACAAAGGCCTGTGAAACTCAGTTTCTTTGGAGGCCTGATGTGGCTGAAGTAGAACTTCTGCTCTGGGTGTGCTACATTGCCCTACAGCTGCACGGCACAAAGTGCTGTCTTCTTTCCAAAGGGCGAGTTGCCCTAAAAGCACCTTTCTTCCAGCTCTTTGGGAAGCTAAGAAGCAAATCGCACTGCAGACCTCTCTTACAGCCAACCGGGAACATCTCTTACAAAGGCCTGAGAAATGCAGTTTCTTTGCAAGCCTGATCTGGCTGAAGTAGAACTTCTGCTCTGGGTGTGCTACATTGCCCTAGAGCTGCAAGGCTCAAAGTGCTGTCTTCTTTCCAAAGGGCGAGTTGGGCCCCAAAGCATCTTGCTTCCAGCTCTTTGGGAAGCTAAGAAACAACTCACTCTGCACTGTGGTCTTACAGCCTACCGGGAACATCTCTTACAAAGGCCTATGAGACGCAGTTTCTTTGCACGCCTTATCTGGATGAAGTAGAACTTCTGCTCTGGGTGTGCGACATTGCGCTACAGCTGAAAGGCACAACGTGCAGTCTTCTTTCCACAGGGCGAGTTGGGCCCCAAAGCATCTTGCTTCCAGCTCTTTGGTAAGCTAAGAAACAACTCGCTCTGCAGACCTCTCTTACAGCCAACTGGTAAAATCTCTTACAAAGGCCTGAGAAATGAGGTTTCTTTGCAGGCCTGATCTGTCTGAAGTAGAACTTCTGCTCTGGGTGCATCTCTTACAAAGGCCTGTGAAACGCAGTTCATTTGAAGGCCTGATCTGGCTGAAGTACAACTTCTGCTCTGGGTGTGCTACATTGCCCTTGAACTGCAAGGCACAAAGTGCTGTCTTCTTTCCAAAGGACACGTTGGGCCCCAGAGCATCTTGCTTCCAGGTCTTTGGGAAGGTAAGAAACAACTCACTCTGCACAGTACTCTTACAGCCTACCCGGAACATCTCTTGCAAAGGCCTGTGAAACGCAGTTTCTTTGCAGGCCTGATCTGGCTGAAGTAGAACTTCTGCTCGGGGTATGCTACATTGCCCTAGAGCTGCAAGGCGCAAAGTGCTGTCTTGTTTCCAAATGGCGAGTTGGGCCCCAAAAGCATCTTGCTTCCAGCTCTTTGGGAGGCTAACAAACAACTCGCTCTGCACAGTGCTCTTACAGTCTACCGGGAACATCTCTTACAAAGGCCTGTGAGTCGCAGTTTCTTTGCAGGCCTGATCTGCCTGAAGCAGAACTTCTGCTCTGGGTGTGCTACATTGCCCTACAGCTGAAACGCACAACGTGCATTCTTTCCGAAGGGCGAGTTGGGCCCCAAAGCATCTTGCTTCCAGCTCTTGGGGAAGCTAGGAAAAAACTCGCTCTGCACAGTGCACTTACAGCCTACCGGGAACATCTCCTACAAAGGCCTGTGAAACGCAGTTTCTTTGCAGGCCTGGCTGGCTGAAGTAGAACTTCTGCTCTGAGTGTGCTATATTGCCCTAGAGCTGCAAGGCACAAAGTGCTGTCTTATTTCCAAAGTGCGAGTTGGGCCTCAAAGCATCTTGCTTCCAGCTCTCTGTGAAGCTAAGAAACAACTCGCTCTGCACAGTGCTCTTACAATCTACCGGGACATCTCTTACAAAGGCCTGTGAAACTCAGTTTCTTTGGAGGCCTGATGTGGCTGAAGTAGAACTTCTGCTCTGGGTGTGCTACATTGCCCTAGAGCTGCAAGGCACAAAGTGCTGTCTCCTTTCCAAAGGGCGAGTTGCCCTAAAAGCACCTTTCTTCCAGCTCTTTGGGAAGCTAAGAAACAAATCGCACTGCAGACCTCTCTTACAGCCAACCGGGAACATCTCTTACAAAGGCCTGAGAAATGCAGTTTCTTTCCAGGCCTGATCTTGCTGAAGCAGAACTTCTGCTCTGGGTGTGCTACATTGCCCTACAGCTGAAAGGCACAACGTACATTCTTTCCGAAGGGCGAGTTGGGCCCCAAATCATCTTGCTTCCAGCTCTTTGGGAAGCTAAGAAACAACTCGCTCTGCACAGTGCTCTTACATCCTACCGGGAACATCTCTTACAAATGCCTGTGAAACGCAGTTTCTTTGCAGGCCTGATCTGGCTGAAGTAGAACTTCTGCTCTGAGTGTTCTATATTGCCCTAGAGCTGCAAGGCACAAGGTGCTGACTTATTTCCAAAGTGCGAGTTGGGCCCAAAGAATCTTGCTTCCAGCTCTTTGGAAGCTAAGAAACAACTCGCTCTGCACTCCTCTCTTACAGCCAACCGGGAACATCTCTTACAAAGACTTGAGAAATCCAGTTTCTTTGCAGGCCTGATCTGGCTGAAGTAGAACTTCTGCTCTGGGTGTGCTACATTGCCCTATAGCTGCAAGGCACAAAGTGCTGTCATCTTTCCAAAGGGAGAGTTGGGCCCCAAAGCATCTTGCTTCCAGCTCTTTGGGAAGCTAAGAAACAGCTCGCTCTGCACAGTGCTCTTAGAGCCTACCGGGAACATCCCTTAGAAAGGCTTGTGACACGCAGTTTCTTTGCAGGCCTCATCTGGCTGAAGTAGAACTTCTGCTCTGGGTGTGTTACATTGCCCTAGAGCTGAAAGGCACAACGTGCAGTCTTCTTTCCAATGGTCGAGTTGGGCCCCAAAGCATCTTGCTTCCAGCTCTTTTGGAAGCTAAGAAACAAATCACTCTGCACTGCGCTCTTACAGCCTAGTGGGAACAGCTCTTACAAAGGCCTGTGAGACGCAGTTTCTTTGCAGGCATGATCTGGCTGAAGTAGAACTTCTGCTCTGGGTGTGCTAGATTGCCCTACAGCTGAAAGGCACAACGTGCAGTCTTCTTGCCAGAGGGCGAGTTGGTCCCCAAAGCATCTTGCTTCCAGCTCTTTGGGAAGCTAAGAAGCAACTCGCTCTGCACAGTGGTCTTACTGCCTACCGGGAACATCTCTTAGAAAGGCCTGTGAAACGCAGTTTCTTTGCAGGCCTGATCTGGCTGAAGTAGAACTTCTGCTCTGGGTGTGCTACATTGCCCTAGAGCTGAAAGGCACAACGTGCTGTCTTCTTTCCAAAGGGCGAGTTGGGCCCCAAAGCATCTTGCTTCCAGCTGTTTTGGAAGCTTAATAACAACTAGCTCTGCACAGTGCTCTTACAATCTACCGGGACATCTCTTACAAAGGCCTGTGAAACTCAGTTTCTTTGGAGGCCTGATGTGGCTGAAGTAGAACTTCTGCTCTGGGTGTGATACATTGCCCTACAGCTGCAAGGCACAAAGTGCTGTCTTCTTTCCAAAGGGCGAGTTGCCCTAAAAGCACCTTGCTTCCAGCTCTTTGGGAAGCTAAGAAACAAATCGCTCTGCAGACCTCTCTTAAAGCCAACCGGGAACATCTCTTACAAAGGCCTGTGAAACGCAGTTTCTTTGCAGGACTGATCTGGCTGAAGTAGAACTTCTGCTCAGGGTGTGCTGCATTGCCCTACAGCTGAAAGGCACAACGTGCAGTCTTCTTTCCAGAGGGCGAGTTGGTCCCCAAAGCATCTTGCTTCCAGCTCTTTGGGAAGCTAAGAAGCAACTCGCTCTGCACAGTGGTCTTACAGCCTACCGGGAACATCTCTTACAAAGGCCTGTGAGACGCGGTTTCTTTGCACGCCTGATCTTTATGAAGTAGAACTTCTGCTCTGGGTGTGCGACATTGCGCTACAGCTGAAAGGCACAACGTGCAGTCTTCTTACCGCAGGGCGAGTTGGGCCCCAAAGCATCGTGCTTCCACCTCTTTGGGAAGCTAAGAAAAAACTCGCTCTGCAGACCGCTCTTACAGCCAACCGGGAACATCTCTTACAAAGTCCTGTGAAACGCAGTTTCTTTGCAGGCCTGATCTGGCTGAAGTAGAGCTGCTGCTCTGGGTTTGCTACATTGCCCTAGACCTGAAAGGCACAACGTGCTGTCTTCTTTCCAAAGGGCGAGTTGGGACCCAAAGCATCTTGCTTCCAGCTCTTTGGGAAGCTAAAAAACAACTCGCTCTGCACACTGCTCTTACAGCGTACCGCGACATCTCTTACAAAGGCCTGAGAAATGCAGTTTCTTTGCAGGCCTGATTTGGCTGAAGTAGAACTTCTGCTCTGCGTGTGCTACATTGCCCTAGAGCTGCAAGGCACAAAGTGCTGTGTTCTTTCCAAAGGGAGAGTTGGACCCAAAGCATCTTGCTTCAGGCTCCTTAGGAAGATAAGAAACAACTCGCTCTGCACAGTGCTCTTACAGCCTACCGGGAACATCTCTTACAAAGGCCTGTGAAACGCAGTTTCTTTGCAGGCCTGATTTGGCTGAAGTAGAACTTCTGCTCTGGGTGTGCTACATTGCCCTAGAGCTGCAAGGCACAACGTGCTGTCTTCTTTCAAAAGGCGAGTTGGGCCCCAAAGCATCTTGCTACCACCTCTTTGGAAGCTAAGAAACAACTCGCTCTGCAGACCTCTCTTACAGCCAACCGGGAGCATCTCTTACAAAGACCTGAGAAATGCAGTTTCTTTGCAGGCCTGATCTTGCTGAAGCAGAACTTCTGCTCTGGGTGTGCTACCTTGCCCTACAGCTGAAAGGCACAACGTGCATTCTTTCCGAAGGGCGAGTTGGGCCCCAAAGCATCTTGCTTCCAGCTCTTTGGGAAGCTAAGAAACAACTCGCTCTGCACAGTGCTCTTACAGCCTACCGGGAACATCTCTTACAATGGCCTGTGAAACGTAGTTTATTTGCAGGCCTGATCTGGCTGAAGTGGAACTTCTGCTCTGGGTGTGCTACATTGCCCTAGAGCTGAAAGGCACAACATGCAGTCTTCTTTCCAAAGGGCGAGTTGGGCCCAAAAGCATCTTGCTTCCAGCTATTTTGGAAGCTTAATAACTCATCGCACTGCACAGTGCTCTCACAGCCTACCGGGACATCTCTTACAAAGGCCTGTGAAACGCAGTTTCTTTGCAGGCCTGATCTGGCTGAAGTAGAACTTCTGCTCTGGGTGTGCTACATTGCCCTAGAGCTGCAAGGCACAAAGTGCTGTCTTCTTTCCAAAGGGCGAGGTGTCCCAAAAGCTTCTTGCATCCAGCTCTTATGAAAGCTAAGAAACAACTCGCTCAGCAGACCTCTCTTACAGCCAACCGGGAACATCTATTACAAAGGCCCGAGAAATGCAGTTTCTTTCCAGGCCAGATCTGACTTAAGCAGAACTTCTGCTCTGGGTGTGCTACATTCCCCTACATCTGATAGGCACAACGTGCATTCTATCCGAAGGGCGAGTTGGGCCCCAAAGCATCTTGCTTCCAGCTCTTTGGGAAGCTCACAAACAACTCGCTCTGCACAGTGCTCTTACAGCCTACCCGGAACATCTCTTACAAATGCCTGTGAAACGCAGTTTCTTTGCAGGCCTGATCTGGCTGAAGTAGAACTTCTGCTCTGAGTGTTCTATATTGCCCTAGAGCTGCAAGGCACAAGGTACTGTCTTATTTCGAAAGTGCGTGTTGGGCCCAAAGCATCTTGCTTCCAGCTCTTTGGAAGCTAAGAAACAACTCGCTCTGCACTCCTTTCTTACAGCCAACCGGGAACATCTCTTACAAAGACTTGAGGAATCCAGTTTCTTTGCAGCCCAGATCTGGCTTAAGTAGAACTTCTGCTCTGGGTGTGCTACATTGCCCTAGAGCTGAAAGGCACAACGTGCAGTCTTCTTTCCAATGGGCGAGTTGGGCCCCAAAGCATCTTGCTTCCAGCTCTTTTGGAAGCTAAGAAACAAATCACTCTGCACTGCGCTCTTACAGCCTAGTGGGAACAGCTCTTACAAAGGCCTGTGAGACGCAGTTTCTTTGCAGGCATGATCTGGCTGAAGTAGAACTTCTGCTCTGGGTGTGCTAGATTGCCCACAGCTGAACGGCACAACGTGCAGTCTTCTTGCCAGAGGGCGAGTTGGTCCCCAAAGCATCTTGCTTCCAGCTCTTTGGGAAGCTAAGAAGCAACTCGCTCTGCACAGTGGTCTTACTGCCTACCGGGAACATCTCTTACAAAGGCCTGTCAAACGCAGTTTCTTTGCACGCCTGATCTGGCTGAAGTAGAACTTCTGCTCTGGGTGTGCGACATTGCCCTACTGCTGAAAGGCACAACGTGCAGTCTTCTTTCCACAGGGCGAGTTAGGCCCCAAAGCATCTTGCTTCCACCTCTTTGGGAAGCTAAGAAACAACTTGCTCTGCAGACCTCTCTTACAGCCAACCGGGAACATCTCTTACAAAGGCCTGTGAAATGCAGTTTCTTTGCAGGCCTGATCTGGCTGAAGTAGAACTTCTGCTCTGGGTGTGCTACATTGCCCCACAGCTGGAAGCCACAACGTACAGTCTTCTTTCCAGAAGGCGTGTTGGGCCACAAAGCATCTTGCTTCCAGCTCTTTGGGAAGCTAAGAAACAACTCGCTGTGCACAGTGCTCTTACAGCCAACCGGGAACATCTCTTACAAAGGCCTGTGTAACGCAGTTTCCTTGCAGGCCTGATCTGGCTGAAGTAGAACTTCTGCTCTGGGTGTGCTACATTGCCCTAGAGATGCAAGGCACAACGTGCAGTCTTCTTTCCAAAGGGCGAGTTGGGCCCCAAAGCATCTATCTTCCACCTCTGTGGGAAGCTTAATAACAACTCACTCTGCACACTGCTCTTACAGCCTACCGGGACATCTCTTACAAAGGCCTGTGATACGCAGTTCCTTTGAAGGCCTGATCTTGCTGAAGCAGAACTTCTGCTCTGGGTGTGCTACATTGCCCTACAGCTGAAAGGCACAACGTGCATTCTTTCCGAAGGGCGAGTTGGGCCCCAAAGCATCTTGCTTCCAGCTCTTTGGGAAGCTAAGAAACAACTCGCTCTGCACAGTGCTCTTACAGCCTACCGGGAACATCTCTTACAAATGCCTGTGAAACGCAGTTTCTTTGCAGGCCTGATCTGGCTGAAGTAGAACTTCTGCTCTGAGTGTTCTATATTGCCCTAGAGCTGCAAGGCACAAGGTGCTGACTTATTTCCAAAGTGCGAGTTGGGCCCAAAGAATCTTGCTTCCAGCTCTTTGGAAGCTAAGAAACAACTCGCTCTGCACTCCTCTCTTACAGCCAACCGGGAACATCTCTTACAAAGACTTGAGAAATCCAGTTTCTTTGCAGGCCTGATCTGGCTGAAGTAGAACTTCTGCTCTGGGTGTGCTACATTGCCCTATAGCTGCAAGGCACAAAGTGCTGTCATCTTTCCAAAGGGAGAGTTGGGCCCCAAAGCATCTTGCTTCCAGCTCTTTGCGAAGCTAAGAAACAGCTCGCTCTGCACAGTGCTCTTAGAGCCTACCGGGAACATCCCTTAGAAAGGCTTGTGACACGCAGTTTCTTTGCAGGCCTCATCTGGCTGAAATAGAACTTCTGCTCTTGGTGTGTTACATTGCCCTAGAGCTGAAAGGCACAACGTGCAGTCTTCTTTCCAATGGTCGAGTTGGGCCCCAAAGCATCTTGCTTCCAGCTCTTTTGGAAGCTAAGAAACAAATCACTCTGCACTGCGCTCTTACAGCCTGGGGGGAACAGCTCTTACAAAGGCCTGTGAGACGCAGTTTCTTTGCAGGCATGATCTGGCTGAAGTAGAACTTCTGCTCTGGGTGTGCTAGATTGCCCTACAGCTGAAAGGCACAACGTGCAGTCTTCTTGCCAGAGGGCGAGTTGGTCCCCAAAGCATCTTGCTTCCAGCTCTTTGGGAAGCTAAGAAGCAACTCGCTCTGCACAGCGGTCTTACTGCCTACCGGGAACATCTCTTAGAAAGGCCTGTGAAACGCAGTTTCTTTGCAGGCCTGATCTGGCTGAAGTAGAACTTCTGCTCTGGGTGTGCTACATTGCCCTAGAGCTGAAAGGCACAACGTGCTGTCTTCTTTCCAAAGGGCGAGTTGGGCCCCAAAGCATCTTGCTTCCAGCTGTTTTGGAAGCTTAATAACAACTAGCTCTGCACAGTGCTCTTACAATCTACCGGGACATCTCTTACAAAGGCCTGTGAAACTCAGTTTCTTTGGAGGCCTGATGTGGCTGAAGTAGAACTTCTGCTCTGGGTGTGCTACATTGCCCTACAGCTGCACGGCACAAAGTGCTGTCTTCTTTCCAAAGGGCGAGTTGCCCTAAAAGCACCTTTCTTCCAGCTCTTTGGGAAGCTAAGAAGCAAATCGCACTGCAGACCTCTCTTACAGCCAACCGGGAACATCTCTTACAAAGGCCTGAGAAATGCAGTTTCTTTGCAAGCCTGATCTGGCTGAAGTAGAACTTCTGCTCTGGGTGTGCTACATTGCCCTAGAGCTGCAAGGCTCAAAGTGCTGTCTTCTTTCCAAAGGGCGAGTTGGGCCCCAAAGCATCTTGCTTCCAGCTCTTTGGGAAGCTAAGAAACAACTCACTCTGCACTGTGGTCTTACAGCCTACCGGGAACATCTCTTACAAAGGCCTATGAGACGCAGTTTCTTTGCACGCCTTATCTGGATGAAGTAGAACTTCTGCTCTGGGTGTGCGACATTGCGCTACAGCTGAAAGGCACAACGTGCAGTCTTCTTTCCACAGGGCGAGTTGGGCCCCAAAGCATCTTGCTTCCAGCTCTTTGGTAAGCTAAGAAACAACTCGCTCTGCAGACCTCTCTTACAGCCAACTGGTAAAATCTCTTACAAAGGCCTGAGAAATGAGGTTTCTTTGCAGGCCTGATCTGTCTGAAGTAGAACTTCTGCTCTGGGTGCATCTCTTACAAAGGCCTGTGAAACGCAGTTCATTTGAAGGCCTGATCTGGCTGAAGTACAACTTCTGCTCTGGGTGTGCTACATTGCCCTTGAACTGCAAGGCACAAAGTGCTGTCTTCTTTCCAAAGGACACGTTGGGCCCCAGAGCATCTTGCTTCCAGGTCTTTGGGAAGGTAAGAAACAACTCACTCTGCACAGTACTCTTACAGCCTACCCGGAACATCTCTTGCAAAGGCCTGTGAAACGCAGTTTCTTTGCAGGCCTGATCTGGCTGAAGTAGAACTTCTGCTCGGGGTATGCTACATTGCCCTAGAGCTGCAAGGCGCAAAGTGCTGTCTTGTTTCCAAATGGCGAGTTGGGCCCCAAAAGCATCTTGCTTCCAGCTCTTTGGGAGGCTAACAAACAACTCGCTCTGCACAGTGCTCTTACAGTCTACCGGGAACATCTCTTACAAAGGCCTGTGAGTCGCAGTTTCTTTGCAGGCCTGATCTGCCTGAAGCAGAACTTCTGCTCTGGGTGTGCTACATTGCCCTACAGCTGAAACGCACAACGTGCATTCTTTCCGAAGGGCGAGTTGGGCCCCAAAGCATCTTGCTTCCAGCTCTTGGGGAAGCTAGGAAAAAACTCGCTCTGCACAGTGCACTTACAGCCTACCGGGAACATCTCCTACAAAGGCCTGTGAAACGCAGTTTCTTTGCAGGCCTGGCTGGCTGAAGTAGAACTTCTGCTCTGAGTGTGCTATATTGCCCTAGAGCTGCAAGGCACAAAGTGCTGTCTTATTTCCAAAGTGCGAGTTGGGCCTCAAAGCATCTTGCTTCCAGCTCTCTGTGAAGCTAAGAAACAACTCGCTCTGCACAGTGCTCTTACAATCTACCGGGACATCTCTTACAAAGGCCTGTGAAACTCAGTTTCTTTGGAGGCCTGATGTGGCTGAAGTAGAACTTCTGCTCTGGGTGTGCTACATTGCCCTAGAGCTGCAAGGCACAAAGTGCTGTCTCCTTTCCAAAGGGCGAGTTGCCCTAAAAGCACCTTTCTTCCAGCTCTTTGGGAAGCTAAGAAACAAATCGCACTGCAGACCTCTCTTACAGCCAACCGGGAACATCTCTTACAAAGGCCTGAGAAATGCAGTTTCTTTCCAGGCCTGATCTTGCTGAAGCAGAACTTCTGCTCTGGGTGTGCTACATTGCCCTACAGCTGAAAGGCACAACGTACATTCTTTCCGAAGGGCGAGTTGGGCCCCAAATCATCTTGCTTCCAGCTCTTTGGGAAGCTAAGAAACAACTCGCTCTGCACAGTGCTCTTACATCCTACCGGGAACATCTCTTACAAATGCCTGTGAAACGCAGTTTCTTTGCAGGCCTGATCTGGCTGAAGTAGAACTTCTGCTCTGAGTGTTCTATATTGCCCTAGAGCTGCAAGGCACAAGGTGCTGACTTATTACCAAAGTGCGAGTTGGGCCCAAAGAATCTTGCTTCCAGCTCTTTGGAAGCTAAGAAACAACTCGCTCTGCACTCCTCTCTTACAGCCAACCGGGAACATCTCTTACAAAGACTTGAGAAATCCAGTTTCTTTGCAGGCCTGATCTGGCTGAAGTAGAACTTCTGCTCTGGGTGTGCTACATTGCCCTATAGCTGCAAGGCACAAAGTGCTGTCATCTTTCCAAAGGGAGAGTTGGGCCCCAAAGCATCTTGCTTCCAGCTCTTTGGGAAGCTAAGAAACAGCTCGCTCTGCACAGTGCTCTTAGAGCCTACCGGGAACATCCCTTAGAAAGGCTTGTGACACGCAGTTTCTTTGCAGGCCTCATCTGGCTGAAGTAGAACTTCTGCTCTGGGTGTGTTACATTGCCCTAGAGCTGAAAGGCACAACGTGCAGTCTTCTTTCCAATGGTCGAGTTGGGCCCCAAAGCATCTTGCTTCCAGCTCTTTTGGAAGCTAAGAAACAAATCACTCTGCACTGCGCTCTTACAGCCTAGTGGGAACAGCTCTTACAAAGGCCTGTGAGACGCAGTTTCTTTGCAGGCATGATCTGGCTGAAGTAGAACTTCTGCTCTGGGTGTGCTAGATTGCCCTACAGCTGAAAGGCACAACGTGCAGTCTTCTTGCCAGAGGGCGAGTTGGTCCCCAAAGCATCTTGCTTCCAGCTCTTTGGGAAGCTAAGAAGCAACTCGCTCTGCACAGTGGTCTTACTGCCTACCGGGAACATCTCTTAGAAAGGCCTGTGAAACGCAGTTTCTTTGCAGGCCTGATCTGGCTGAAGTAGAACTTCTGCTCTGGGTGTGCTACATTGCCCTAGAGCTGAAAGGCACAACGTGCTGTCTTCTTTCCAAAGGGCGAGTTGGGCCCCAAAGCATCTTGCTTCCAGCTGTTTTGGAAGCTTAATAACAACTAGCTCTGCACAGTGCTCTTACAATCTACCGGGACATCTCTTACAAAGGCCTGTGAAACTCAGTTTCTTTGGAGGCCTGATGTGGCTGAAGTAGAACTTCTGCTCTGGGTGTGATACATTGCCCTACAGCTGCAAGGCACAAAGTGCTGTCTTCTTTCCAAAGGGCGAGTTGCCCTAAAAGCACCTTGCTTCCAGCTCTTTGGGAAGCTAAGAAACAAATCGCTCTGCAGACCTCTCTTAAAGCCAACCGGGAACATCTCTTACAAAGGCCTGTGAAACGCAGTTTCTTTGCAGGACTGATCTGGCTGAAGTAGAACTTCTGCTCAGGGTGTGCTGCATTGCCCTACAGCTGAAAGGCACAACGTGCAGTCTTCTTTCCAGAGGGCGAGTTGGTCCCCAAAGCATCTTGCTTCCAGCTCTTTGGGAAGCTAAGAAGCAACTCGCTCTGCACAGTGGTCTTACAGCCTACCGGGAACATCTCTTACAAAGGCCTGTGAGACGCGGTTTCTTTGCACGCCTGATCTTTATGAAGTAGAACTTCTGCTCTGGGTGTGCGACATTGCGCTACAGCTGAAAGGCACAACGTGCAGTCTTCTTACCGCAGGGCGAGTTGGGCCCCAAAGCATCGTGCTTCCACCTCTTTGGGAAGCTAAGAAAAAACTCGCTCTGCAGACCGCTCTTACAGCCAACCGGGAACATCTCTTACAAAGTCCTGTGAAACGCAGTTTCTTTGCAGGCCTGATCTGGCTGAAGTAGAGCTGCTGCTCTGGGTTTGCTACATTGCCCTAGACCTGAAAGGCACAACGTGCTGTCTTCTTTCCAAAGGGCGAGTTGGGACCCAAAGCATCTTGCTTCCAGCTCTTTGGGAAGCTAAAAAACAACTCGCTCTGCACACTGCTCTTACAGCGTACCGCGACATCTCTTACAAAGGCCTGAGAAATGCAGTTTCTTTGCAGGCCTGATTTGGCTGAAGTAGAACTTCTGCTCTGCGTGTGCTACATTGCCCTAGAGCTGCAAGGCACAAAGTGCTGTGTTCTTTCCAAAGGGAGAGTTGGACCCAAAGCATCTTGCTTCAGGCTCCTTAGGAAGATAAGAAACAACTCGCTCTGCACAGTGCTCTTACAGCCTACCGGGAACATCTCTTACAAAGGCCTGTGAAACGCAGTTTCTTTGCAGGCCTGATTTGGCTGAAGTAGAACTTCTGCTCTGGGTGTGCTACATTGCCCTAGAGCTGCAAGGCACAACGTGCTGTCTTCTTTCAAAAGGCGAGTTGGGCCCCAAAGCATCTTGCTACCACCTCTTTGGAAGCTAAGAAACAACTCGCTCTGCAGACCTCTCTTACAGCCAACCGGGAGCATCTCTTACAAAGACCTGAGAAATGCAGTTTCTTTGCAGGCCTGATCTTGCTGAAGCAGAACTTCTGCTCTGGGTGTGCTACCTTGCCCTACAGCTGAAAGGCACAACGTGCATTCTTTCCGAAGGGCGAGTTGGGCCCCAAAGCATCTTGCTTCCAGCTCTTTGGGAAGCTAAGAAACAACTCGCTCTGCACAGTGCTCTTACAGCCTACCGGGAACATCTCTTACAATGGCCTGTGAAACGTAGTTTATTTGCAGGCCTGATCTGGCTGAAGTGGAACTTCTGCTCTGGGTGTGCTACATTGCCCTAGAGCTGAAAGGCACAACATGCAGTCTTCTTTCCAAAGGGCGAGTTGGGCCCCAAAGCATCTTGCTTCCAGCTCTTTGGGAAGCTCACAAACAACTCGCTCTGCACAGTGCTCTTACAGCCTACCCGGAACATCTCTTACAAATGCCTGTGAAACGCAGTTTCTTTGCAGGCCTGATCTGGCTGAAGTAGAACTTCTGCTCTGAGTGTTCTATATTGCCCTAGAGCTGCAAGGCACAAGGTACTGTCTTATTTCGAAAGTGCGTGTTGGGCCCAAAGCATCTTGCTTCCAGCTCTTTGGAAGCTAAGAAACAACTCGCTCTGCACTCCTTTCTTACAGCCAACCGGGAACATCTCTTACAAAGACTTGAGGAATCCAGTTTCTTTGCAGCCCAGATCTGGCTTAAGTAGAACTTCTGCTCTGGGTGTGCTACATTGCCCTAGAGCTGAAAGGCACAACGTGCAGTCTTCTTTCCAATGGGCGAGTTGGGCCCCAAAGCATCTTGCTTCCAGCTCTTTTGGAAGCTAAGAAACAAATCACTCTGCACTGCGCTCTTACAGCCTAGTGGGAACAGCTCTTACAAAGGCCTGTGAGACGCAGTTTCTTTGCAGGCATGATCTGGCTGAAGTAGAACTTCTGCTCTGGGTGTGCTAGATTGCCCACAGCTGAACGGCACAACGTGCAGTCTTCTTGCCAGAGGGCGAGTTGGTCCCCAAAGCATCTTGCTTCCAGCTCTTTGGGAAGCTAAGAAGCAACTCGCTCTGCACAGTGGTCTTACTGCCTACCGGGAACATCTCTTACAAAGGCCTGTCAAACGCAGTTTCTTTGCACGCCTGATCTGGCTGAAGTAGAACTTCTGCTCTGGGTGTGCGACATTGCCCTACTGCTGAAAGGCACAACGTGCAGTCTTCTTTCCACAGGGCGAGTTAGGCCCCAAAGCATCTTGCTTCCACCTCTTTGGGAAGCTAAGAAACAACTTGCTCTGCAGACCTCTCTTACAGCCAACCGGGAACATCTCTTACAAAGGCCTGTGAAATGCAGTTTCTTTGCAGGCCTGATCTGGCTGAAGTAGAACTTCTGCTCTGGGTGTGCTACATTGCCCCACAGCTGGAAGCCACAACGTACAGTCTTCTTTCCAGAAGGCGTGTTGGGCCACAAAGCATCTTGCTTCCAGCTCTTTGGGAAGCTAAGAAACAACTCGCTGTGCACAGTGCTCTTACAGCCAACCGGGAACATCTCTTACAAAGGCCTGTGTAACGCAGTTTCCTTGCAGGCCTGATCTGGCTGAAGTAGAACTTCTGCTCTGGGTGTGCTACATTGCCCTAGAGATGCAAGGCACAACGTGCAGTCTTCTTTCCAAAGGGCGAGTTGGGCCCCAAAGCATCTATCTTCCACCTCTGTGGGAAGCTTAATAACAACTCACTCTGCACACTGCTCTTACAGCCTACCGGGACATCTCTTACAAAGGCCTGTGATACGCAGTTCCTTTGAAGGCCTGATCTGGCTGAAGTAGAACTTCTGCTCTGGGTGTGCTACTTTGACCTAGAGCTACAAGGCACAAAGTGCTGTCTTCTTTCCAAAGGGCGAGTTGGGCCCCAGAGTATCTGGCTTCCAGCTCTTTGGGAAGCTAAGAAACAACTCGCTCTGCACAGTGCTCTTACAGCCTACCGGGAACATCTCTTACAAAGGCCTGTGAAACGCAGTTTCTTTGCAGGCCTGATCTGGCTGAAGTAGAACTTCTGCTCTGGGTGTGCTACATTGCCCTAGAGCTGAAAGGCACAACGTGCAGTCTTCTTTTCGAAGGGCGAGTTGTGCCCCAAAGTGTCTTGCTTCCAGCTCTTTGGGAAACTAAGAAACAACTCTCTCTGCACAGTGCTCTTACAGCCTACTGGGAACATCTCTTACCAAGGCCTGCGAAATGCAGTTTCTTTGCAGGCCTGATCTGGATGAAGTAGAACTTCTGCTCTGGGTGTGCTACATTGCCCTAGAGCTGCAAGGCACAAAGTGCTGTCTTTTTTCCAAAGGGAGAGTTTCCCCCAAAGTATCTGGCTGCCAGTTCTTTCTGAAGCTAAGAAACAACTCACTCTGCAGGCCTCTCTTACAGCCAAGCGGGAAAATCTCTTAGAAAGGCCTATGAAACGCAGTTTCTTTGCAGGCCTGATCTGGCTGAAGTAGAACTTCTGCCCTGGGTGTGCTACATTGCTCTAGAGCTGCAAGGCACAAAGTGCTGTCTTGTTTCCAAAGGGCGAGTTGCGCCCCAAAGCATCTTGCTTCCAGCTCTTTGGGAAGCTGAGAAACAACTCGCTCTGCACTCCTCTCTTACAGCCAACCGGGAACATCTCTTACAAATGCCTGTGAAATGCAGTTTCTTTGCAGGCCTGATCTGGCTGAAGTAGAACTTCTGTCTGAGTGTTCTACATTGCACCAGAGCTGAAAGGCACAATGTGCTGTGTTCTTTCCAAAGGGAGAGTTGGACCCAAAGCATCTTGTTTCCAGCTCTTTAGGAAGATAAGAAACAACTCGCTCTGCACAGTGCTCTTAGAGCCTACCGGGAACATCTCTTACAAAGGCCTGTGAAACGCAGTTTCTTTGCAGGCCTGATTTGGCTGAAGTAGAACTTCTGCTCTGGGTGTGCTACATTGCCCTAGAGCTGCAAGGCACAACGTGCTGTCTTCTTTCAAAAGGCGAGTTGGGCCCCAAAGCTTCTTGCTACCACCTCTTTGGAAGCTAAGAAACAACTCGCTCTGCAGACCTCTCTTACAGCCAACCGGGAACATCTCTTACAAAGACCTGAGAAATGCAGTTTCTTTGCAGGCCTGATCTTGCTGAAGCAGAACTTCTGCTCTGGGTGTGCTACATTGCCCTACAGCTGAAAGGCACAACGTGCATTCTTTCCGAAGGGCGAGTTGGGCCCCAAAGCATCTTGCTTCCAGCTCTTTGGGAAGCTAAGAAACAACTCGCTCTGCACAGTGCTCTTACAGCCTACCGGCAACATCTCTTACAATGGCCTGTGAAACGTAGTTTATTTGCAGGCCTGATCTGGCTGAAGTGGAACTTCTGCTCTGGGTGTGCTACATTGCCCTAGAGCTGAAAGGCACAACATGCAGTCTTCTTTCCAAAGGGCGAGTTGGGCCCAAAAGCATCTTGCTTCCAGCTATTTTGGAAGCTTAATAACTCATCGCACTGCACAGTGCTCTCACAGCCTACCGGGACATCTCTTACAAAGGCCTGTGAAACGCAGTTTCTTTGCAGGCCTGATCTGGCTGAAGTAGAACTTCTGCTCTGGGTGTGCTACATTGCCCTAGAGCTGCAAGGCACAAAGTGCTCTCTTCTTTCCAAAGGGCGAGGTGTCCCAAAAGCTTCTTGCTTCCAGCTCTTATGAAAGCTAAGAAACAACTCGCTCTGCAGACCTCTCTTACAGCCAACCGGGAACATCTATTACAAAGGCCCGAGAAATGCAGTTTCTTTCCAGGCCAGATCTGACTTAAGCAGAACTTCTGCTCTGGGTGTGCTACATTCCCCTACATCTGATAGGCACAACGTGCATTCTATCCGAAGGGCGAGTTGGGCCCCAAAGCATCTTGCTTCCAGCTCTTTGGGAAGCTCACAAACAACTCGCTCTGCACAATGCTCTTACAGCCTACCGGGAACATCTCTTACAAATGCCTGTGAAACACAGTTTCTTTGCAGGCCTGATCTGGCTGAAGTAGAACTTCTGCTCTGAGTGTTCTATATTGCCCTAGAGCTGCAAGGCACAAGGTACTGTCTTATTTCGAAAGTGCGTGTTGGGCCCAAAGCATCTTGCTTCCAGCTCTTTGGAAGCTAAGAAACAACTCGCTCTGCACTCCTCTCTTACAGCCAACCGGGAACATGTCTTACAAAGACTTGAGAAATCCAGTTTCTTTGCAGCCCAGATCTGGCTTAAGTAGAACTTCTGCTCTGGGTGTGCTACATTGCCCTATAGCTGCAAGGCACAAAGTGCTGTCATCTTTCCGAAGGGCGAGTTGGGCCCCAAAGCATCTTGCTTCCAGCTCTTTGCGAAGCTAAGAAACAGCTCGCTCTGCACAGTGCTCTTAGAGCCTACCGGGAAGATCCCTTAGAAAGGCTTGTGACACGCAGTTTCTTTGCAGGCCTCATGTGGCTGAAGTAGAACTTCTGCTCTGGGTGTGTTACATTGCCCTAGAGCTGAAAGGCACAACGTGCAGTCTTCTTTCCAATGGGCGAGTTGGGCCCCAAAGCATCTTGCTGCCAGCTCTTTTGGAAGCTAAGAAACAAATCACTCTGCACTGCGCTCTTACAGCCTAGTGGGAACAGCTCTTACAAAGGCCTATGAGACGCAGTTTCTTTGCAGGCATGATCTGGCTGAAGTAGAACTTCTGCTCTGGGTGTGCTAGATTGCCCACAGCTGAACGGCACAACGTGCAGTCTTCTTGCCAGAGGGCGAGTTGGTCCCCAAAGCATCTTGCTTCCAGCTCTTTGGGAAGCTAAGAAGCAACTCGCTCTGCACAGTGGTCTTACTGCCTACCGGGAACATCTCTTACAAAGGCCTGTCAAACGCAGTTTCTTTGCACGCCTGATCTGGCTGAAGTAGAACTTCTGCTCTGGGTGTGCGACATTGCCCTACAGCTGAAAGGCACAACGTGCAGTCTTCTTTCCACAGGGCGAGTTAGGCCCCAAAGCATCTTGCTTCCACCTCTTTGGGAAGCTAAGAAACAACTTGCTCTGCAGACCTCTCTTACAGCCAACCGGGAACATCTCTTACAAAGGCCTGTGAAATGCAGTTTCTTTGCAGGCCTGATCTGGCTGAAGTAGAACTTCTGCTCTGGGTGTGCTACATTGCCCCACAGCTGGAAGCCACAACGTATAGTCTTCTTTCCAGAAGGCGTGTTGGGCCACAAAGCATCTTGCTTCCAGCTCTTTGGGAAGCTAAGAAACAACTCGCTCTGCACAGTGCTCTTACAGACTACCGGGAACATCTCTTACAAAGGCCTGTGTAACGCAGTTTCCTTGCAGGCCTGATCTGGCTGAAGTAGAACTTCTGCTCTGGGTGTGCTACATTGCCCTAGAGATGCAAGGCACAACGTGCAGTCTTCTTTCCAAAGGGCGAGTTGGGCCCCAAAGCATCTATCTTCCAGCTCTGTGGGAAGCTTAATAACAACTCACTCTGCACACTGCTCTTACAGCCTACCGGGACATCTCTTACAAAGGCCTGTGATACGCAGTTCCTTTGAAGGCCTGATCTGGCTGAAGTAGAACTTCTGCTCTGGGTGTGCTACTTTGACCTAGAGCTACAAGGCACAAAGTGCTGTCTTCTTTCCAGAGGGCGAGTTGGGCCCCAGAGTATCTGGCTTCCAGCTCTTTGGGAAGCTAAGAAACAACTCGCTCTGCACAGTGCTCTTACAGCCTACCGGGAACATCTCTTACAAAGGCCTGTGAAACGCAGTTTCTTTGCAGGCCTGATCTGGCTGAAGTAGAACTTCTGCTCTGGGTGTGCTACATTGCCCTAGAGCTGAAAGGCACAACGTGCAGTCTTCTTTTCGAAGGGCGAGTTGTGCCCCAAAGTGTCTTGCTTCCAGCTCTTTGGGAAACTAAGAAACAACTCTCTCTGCACAGTGCTCTTACAGCCTACTGGGAACATCTCTTACCAAGGCCTGCGAAATGCAGTTTCTTTGCAGGCCTGATCTGGATGAAGTAGAACTTCTGCTCTGGGTGTGCTACATTGCCCTAGAGCTGCAAGGCACAAAGTGCTGTCTTTTTTCCAAAGGGAGAGTTTCCCCCAAAGTATCTGGCTGCCAGTTCTTTCTGAAGCTAAGAAACAACTCACTCTGCAGGCCTCTCTTACAGCCAAGCGGGAAAATCTCTTAGAAAGGCCTATGAAACGCAGTTTCTTTGCAGGCCTGATCTGGCTGAAGTAGAACTTCTGCCCTGGGTGTGCTACATTGCTCTAGAGCTGCAAGGCACAAAGTGCTGTCTTGTTTCCTAAGGGCGAGTTGGGCCCCAAAGCATCTTGCTTCCAGCTCTTTGGGAAGCTGAGAAACAACTCGCTCTGCACTCCTCTCTTACAGCCAACAGGGAACATCTCTTACAAATGCCTGTGAAATGCAGTTTCTTTGCAGGCCTGATCTGGCTGAAGTAGAACTTCTGTCTGAGTGTTCTACATTGCACCAGAGCTGAAAGGCACAATGTGCTGTCTTCTTTCCAAAGGGCGAGTTGGGCCCAAAAGCATCTTGCTTCCAGCTCTTTTGGAAGCTTAATAACTCATCGCACTGCACAGTGCTCTCACAGCCTACCGGGACATCTCTTACAAAGGCCTCTGAAACGCAGTTTCTTTGCAGGCCTGATCTGGCTGAAGTAGAACTTCTGCTCTGGGTGTGCTACATTGCCCTAGAGCTGCAAGGAACAAAGTGCTCTCTTCTTTCCAAAGGGCGAGGTGTCCCAAAAGCTTCTTCCTTCCAGCTCTTATGAAAGCTAAGAAACAACTCGATCTGCAGACCTCTCTTACAGCCAACCGGGAACATCTCTTACAAAGGCCCGAGAAATGCAGTTTCTTTCCAGGACAGATCTGACTTAAGCAGAACTTCTGCTCTGGGTGTGCTACATTGCCCTACATCTGAAAGGCACAACGTGCCTTCTATCCGAAGGGTGAGTTCGGCCCCAAAGCATCTTGCTTCCAGCTCTTTGGGAAGCTAAGAAACAACTCACTCTGCACTCCTCTCTTACAGCCAACCGGGAAGATCTCTTACAAATACCTGTGAAACGCAGTTTCTTTGCAGGCCTGATCTGGCTGAAGTAGAACTTCTGCTCTTGGTGTTCTACATTGCCCTAGATCCGCAAGTCACAATGTGCTGTCTTCTTTCCAAAGGGCGAGTTGGGCCCCAAAGCATCTTGCTTCCAGCTCTTTGCGAAGCTAAGAAACAACTCGCTGTGCACAGTGCTCTTACAGCCTACCGGGAACATCTCTTAGAAAGGCCTGTGAAACGCAGTTTCTTTGCAGGCCTGATCTGGCTGAAGTAGAACTTCTGCTCTGGGTGTGCTACATTGCCCTAGAGCTGAAAGGCACAACGTGCCATCTTGTTTACAAAGGGCGAGTTGTGCCCCAAAGCATCTTGCTTCCAGCTGTTTGGGAAGCTAAGAAACAACTTGCACTGCACGGTGTTCTTACAGCCTACCGGGAACATCCCTTAGAAAGGCTTGTGACACGCAGTTTCTTTGCATGCCTGACCTGGTTGAAGTAGAACTTCTGCTCTGGGTATGCTACATTGCCCTAGAGCTGAAAAGCACACCGTGCAGTCTTCTTTCCAAAGGGCGAATTGGGACCCAAAGCATCTTGCTTCCAGCTCTTTGGGAAGCTAGGAAACAACTTGCTCTGCACACTGCTCTTACAGCCTACCGGGACATCTCTTACAAAGGCCTGTGAAACGCAGTTTCTTTGCAGGCCTGATCTGGCTGAAGCAGAAATTCTGCTCTGGGTGTGCTACAATGCCCTAGAGCTGCAAGGCACAAAGTGCTGTCTTCTTTCCAAAGGGCGAGTTGGGCCCCAGAGCATCTTGCTTCCAGCTCTTTGGGAAGCTTAATAACAACTCGCTCTGCACAGTGCTCTTACAGCCTACTGGGAACATCTCATACAAAGGCCTGTGAAACCGTTTCTTTGCAGGCCTGATCTGGCTGAAGTAGAACTTCTGCTCTGGGGGTGATACATTGCCCTAGAGCTGAAAGGGAAAAACTGCTGTCTTCTTTCCAAAGGGCGAGTTGGGCCTCAAAGAATCTATTTCCAGCTCTTTTAGAAGCTAAGAAACAACTCGCTGTGCAGACCTCTCTTACAGCCAACCGTTAACATCTCTTACAAAGGCCTGAAAAATGCAATTTCTTTGCAGTCCTGAACTGGCTGAAGTAGAACTTCTGCTCTGGGTGTGCTACATTGCCCTAGAGCTGCAAGGCACAAAGTGAAGTCTTCTTTCCAAGGGCGACTTGGGCCCCAAAGCATCTTGCTTCCAGCTCTTTGGGAAGCTTAAAAACAACTCACTCTGCATAGTGCTCTTACAGCCTACCGGGACATCTCTTACAAAGGCCTGTGAAACGCAGTTCATTTGAAGGCCTGATCTGGCTGAAGAAGAACTTCTGCTCTTGGTCTGCTAGATTGCCCTACAGCTGAAAGGCACAACGTGCAGTCTTCTTTCCAGAGGGCTAGTTGGTCCCCAAAGCATCTTGCTTCCAGCTCTTAGGGAAGCTAAGAAACAACTCGCACTGCACAGTGTTCTTACAGCCTACCGGAAACATCCCTTAGAAAGGCTTGTGACACGCAGTTTCTTTGCATGCCTTACCTGGTTGAAGTAGAACTTCTGCTCTGGGTATGCTACATTGCCCTAGAGCTGAAAAGCAAAACGTGCAGTCTTCTTTCCAAAGGGCGAATTGGGACCCAAAGCATCTTGCTTCCAGCTCTTTGGGAAGCTAGGAAACAACTCGCTCTGCACACTGCTCTTACAGCCTACCGGGACATCTCTTACAAAGGCCTGTGAAATGCAGTTTCTTTGCAGGCCTGATCTGGCTGAAGCAGAACTTCTGCTCTGGGTGTGCTACAATGCCCTAGACCTGCAAGGCACAAAGTGCTGTCTTCTTTCCAAAGGGCGAGTTGGGCCCCAGAGCATCTTGCTTCCAGCTCTTTGGGAAGCTTAAAAACAACTCACTCTGCACAGTGCTCTTACAGCCTACTGGGAACATCTCTTACAAAGGCCTGTGAAACGCAGTTTCTTTGCAGGCCTGATCTGGCTGAAGTAGAACTTCTGCTCTGGGTGTGCTACCTTGCCCTACAGCTGTAAGGCACAAACTGCTGTCTTCTTTCCAAAGGACGAGTTGGGCCGCAGAGCATCTTGCTTCCAGCTCTTTGGGATGCTAAGAAACAACTCGCTCTGCACAGTGCTCTTACAGCCTCCCGGGAACATTTCTTACAAAGGCCTGTGAAACGCAGTTTCTTTGCAGGCCTGATCTGGCTGAAGTAGAACTTCTGCTCTGGGGGTGCTACATTGCCCTAGAGCTGAAAAGGAAATAGTGCTGTCTTCTTTCCAAAGGGCGAGTTGGGCCTCAAAGCATCTATTTCCAGCTCTTTTAGAAGCTAAGAAACAACTCGCTCTGCAGACCTCTCTTACCGCCAACCGGGAACATCTCTTACAAAGGCCTGAAAAATGCAATTTCTTTGCAGGCCTGATCTGGCTGAAGTAGAACTTCTGCTCTGGGTGTGCTACATTGACCTAGAACTGCAAGGCACAACGTGCTGTCTCCTTTCCAAAGGGAGAGTTGGGCCTAAAAGCATCTTGCTTCCAGCTCTTTGGGAAGCTAAGATACAACACGCTCTGCAGACATCTCTTACAGTTAACCGGGAACATCTCTTACAAAGGCCTGTGAAACGCAGTTTCTTTGCAGGCCTGATCTGGCTGAAGTAGAACTTCTGCTCTTGGTGTGCTACATTGCCCTACAGCTGAAAGGCACAACGCGCAGTCTTCTTTCCAAAGGGTGAGTTGGGCCCCAAAGCATCTTGCTTCCAGCTCTTTTGGAAACTTAATAACAACTGGCTCTGCACAGTGCTCTTACAATCTACCGGGACCTCTCTTACAAAGGCCTGTGAAACACAGTTTCTTTGCAGGCCTGATCTGACTGAGGTAGAACGTCTGCTCTGGGTGTGCTACATTGCCCTAGAGCTGAAAGGCACAAAGTGCAGTCTTCTTTCCGAAGGGCGAGTTGGGCCCCAAATCATCTTGCTTCCAGCTCTTTGGGAAGGAAAGAAACAACTCGATCTGCACTGTGCTCTTACAGCCTACGGGGAACATCTCTTACAAAGGCCTGCGAAACGCAGTTTCTCTGCAGGCCTGATCCGGCTGAAGTAGAACTTCTGCTCTGGGTGTGCTACATTGCCCTAGAGCTGAAAGGCACAACGTGCAGTCTTCTATCCAAAGGGCGAGTTGGGCCACAAAGCATCTTGCTTCCAGCTCTTTTGTAGGCTTAATAACGACTCGCTCTGCACAGTGCTTTTACAGCCTACAGGGGCATCTCCTACAAAGGCCTCAGAAACGCAGTTTCTTTGCAGGCCTGATCTGGCTGAAGTAGAACTTCTGCTCTGGGTGTGCTACATTGCCCAGAGCTGCAAGGTACAAAGTGCTGTCTTCTTTCCAAAGAGCGAGTTGCCCCAAAAGCGTCTTGCTCCAGCTCATTGGGAAGCTAAGAAACAACTCGCTCTGCACTGTGCTCTTACAGCCTACCGGGAAAATCTCTTACAAATGCCTGAGAAATGCAGTTTCTTTGCAGGCCTGATCTGGCTGAAGCAGAACTTCTGCTCTGGGTGTGCTACATTGCCCTACAGCTGAAAGGCACAACGTGCATTCTTTCCGAAGGGCGAGTTGGGCCCCAAAGCATCTTGCTTCCAGCTCTTTGGGAAGCTAAGAAACAACTCGCTCTGCACAGTGCTCTTACAGCCTACCGGGAACATCTCTTACAATGGCCTGTGAAACGTAGTTTATTTGCAGGCCTGATCTGGCTGAAGTGGAACTTCTGCTCTGGGTGTGCTACATTGCCCTAGAGCTGAAAGGCACAACATGCAGTCTTCTTTCCAAAGGGCGAGTTGGGCCCAAAAGCATCTTGCTTCCAGCTATTTTGGAAGCTTAATAACTCATCGCACTGCACAGTGCTCTCACAGCCTACCGGGACATCTCTTACAAAGGCCTGTGAAACGCAGTTTCTTTGCAGGCCTGATCTGGCTGAAGTAGAACTTCTGCTCTGGGTGTGCTACATTGCCCTAGAGCTGCAAGGCACAAAGTGCTCTCTTCTTTCCAAAGGGCGAGGTGTCCCAAAAGCTTCTTGCTTCCAGCTCTTATGAAAGCTAAGAAACAACTCGCTCTGCAGACCTCTCTTACAGCCAACCGGGAACATCTATTACAAAGGCCCGAGAAATGCAGTTTCTTTCCAGGCCAGATCTGACTTAAGCAGAACTTCTGCTCTGGGTGTGCTACATTCCCCTACATCTGATAGGCACAACGTGCATTCTATCCGAAGGGCGAGTTGGGCCCCAAAGCATCTTGCTTCCAGCTCTTTGGGAAGCTCACAAACAACTCGCTCTGCACAGTGCTCTTACAGCCTACCCGGAACATCTCTTACAAATGCCTGTGAAACGCAGTTTCTTTGCAGGCCTGATCTGGCTGAAGTAGAACTTCTGCTCTGAGTGTTCTATATTGCCCTAGAGCTGCAAGGCACAAGGTACTGTCTTATTTCGAAAGTGCGTGTTGGGCCCAAAGCATCTTGCTTCCAGCTCTTTGGAAGCTAAGAAACAACTCGCTCTGCACTCCTCTCTTACAGCCAACCGGGAACATCTCTTACAAAGACTTGAGAAATCCAGTTTCTTTGCAGCCCTGATCTGGCTGAAGTAGAACTTCTGCTCTGGGTGTGCTACATTGCCCTATAGCTGCAAGGCACAAAGTGCTGTCATCTTTCCGAAGGGCGAGTTGGGCCCCAAAGCATCTTGCTTCCAGCTCTTTGCGAAGCTAATAAACAGCTCGCTCTGCACAGTGCTCTTAGAGCCTACCGGGAAGATCCCTTAGAAAGGCTTGTGACACGCAGTTTCTTTGCAGGCCTCATCTGGCTGAAGTAGAACTTCTGCTCTGGGTGTGTTACATTGCCCTAGAGCTGAAAGGCACAACGTGCAGTCTTCTTTCCAATGGGCGAGTTGGGCCCCAAAGCATCTTGCTTCCAGCTGTTTTGGAAGCTTAATAACAACTAGCTCTGCACAGTGCTCTTACAATCTACCGGGACATCTCTTACAAAGGCCTGTGAAACTCAGTTTCTTTGGAGGCCTGATGTGGCTGAAGTAGAACTTCTGCTCTGGGTGTGCTACATTGCCCTACAGCTGCAAGGCACAAAGTGCTGTCTTCTTCCAAAGGGCGAGTTGCCCTAAAAGCACCTTGCTTCCAGCTCTTTGGGAAGCTAAGAAGCAAATCGCACTGCAGACCTCTCTTACAGCCAACCGGGAACATCTCTTACAAAGGCCTGAGAAATGCAGTTTCTTAGCAGGCCTGATCTGGCTGAAGTAGAACTTCTGCTCTGGGTGTGCTACATTGCCCTAGAGCTGCAAGGCACAACGTGCTGTCTTCTTTCAAAAGGCGAGTTGGGCCCCAAAGCATCTTGCTACCACCTCTTTGGAAGCTAAGAAGCAACTCGCTCTGCAGACCTCTCTTACAGCCAACCGGGAACATCTCTTACAAAGACCTGAGAAATGCAGTTTCTTTGCAGGCCTGATCTTGCTGAAGCAGAACTTCTGCTCTGGGTGTGCTACATTGCCCTACAGCTGAAAGGCACAACGTGCATTCTTTCCGAAGGGCGAGTTGGGCCCCAAAGCATCTTGCTTCCAGCTCTTTGGGAAGCTAAGAAACAACTCGCTCTGCACAGTGCTCTTACAGCCTACCGGGAACATCTCTTACAATGGCCTGTGAAACGTAGTTTATTTGCAGGCCTGATCTGGCTGAAGTGGAACTTCTGCTCTGGGTGTGCTACATTGCCCTAGAGCTGAAAGGCACAACATGCAGTCTTCTTTCCAAAGGGCGAGTTGGGCCCAAAAGCATCTTGCTTCCAGCTCTTTGGGAAGCTCACAAACAACTCGCTCTGCACAGTGCTCTTACAGCCTACCCGGAACATCTCTTACAAATGCCTGTGAAACGCAGTTTCTTTGCAGGCCTGATCTGGCTGAAGTAGAACTTCTGCTCTGAGTGTTCTATATTGCCCTAGAGCTGCAAGGCACAAGGTACTGTCTTATTTCGAAAGTGCGTGTTGGGCCCAAAGCATCTTGCTTCCAGCTCTTTGGAAGCTAATAAACACCTCGCTCTGCACTCCTCTCTTACAGCCAACCGGGAACATCTCTTACAAAGACTTGAGAAATCCAGTTTCTTTGCAGCCCTGATCTGGCTGAAGTAGAACTTCTGCTCTGGGTGTGCTACATTGCCCTACAACTGAAAGGCACAAAGTGCTGTCTTCTTTCCAAAGGGCGAGTTGTGCCCGAAAGCATCTTGCTTCCAGCTCTTTGGGAAGCTCACAAACAGCTCGCTCTGCACAGTGCTCTTACAGCCTACCGGGAACATCTCTTACAAAGGCCTGTGAAACGCAGTTTCTTGGCAGTCCTGATCTGGCTGAAGTAGAACTTCTGCTCTGGGTATGGCACATTGCCCTAGAGATGAAAGGCACAACGTGCAGTCTTCCTTCCAAAGGGCGAGTTGGGCCCCAGAGCATCTTGCTTCCAGCTCTTTGGGAAGCTAAGAAACAACTCGCTCTGCAGACCTCTCTTACAGCCAAGCGGGAAAATCTCATACAAAGGCCTATGAAACGCAGTTTCTTGGCAGGCCTGATCTGGCTGAAGTAGACCTTCTGCTCTTGGTGTGCTACATGGCCCTAGAGCTGAAAGGCACAACGTGCAGTCTTCTTTCCGAAGGGCGAGTTGGGCCCCAAAGCATCTTGCTTCCAGCTCGTTGGGAATCTAAGAAACAACTCGCTCTGCACAGTGCTCTTACAGCCAACCGGGAACATCTCTTACAAAGGCCTCTGAAACGCAGTTTCTTTGCAGGCCTGATCTGGCTGAAGTGGAACTTCTGCTCTAGGTGTGCTACATTGCCCTAGAGCTGCAAGGCACAAAGTGCTGTCTTCCTTCCAAACGGCGAGTTGGGCCCCAAAGCATCTTGCTTCCAGCTCTTTGGGAACCTAAGAAACAACTCGCTCTGCACAGTGCTCTTACAGCCTACCGGGAACATCTCTTACAAAGGCCTGTGAAACGCAGTTTCTTTCGAGGCCTGATCTGGCTGAAGTAGAACTTCAGCTCTGGGTGTGCTACATTACCCTAGAGCTGAAAGGCACAACGTGCAGTCTTCTTTCCAAAGGTCGAGTTGGGCGCAAGGCATCTTGCTTCCAGCTCTTTTGGAAGCTTAATAACAACTCGCTCTGCACTGTGCTCTTACAGCCTACCGGGACATCTCCTACAAAGGACTGTGAAACGCAGTTTCTTTGCAGGTCTGTTCTGGCTGAAGTAGAACTTCTGCTCTGGGTGTGCTACATTGCCCTAGAGCTGTAAGGCACAACGTGCTATCTTCTTTCCAAAGGCCGAGTTGGGCCTCAAAGCATCTTGCTTCCAGCTCTTTGGGAAGCTAAGAAACAACTCGCTCTGCAGACCTCTCTTACAGCCTACCGGGAAAATCTCTTACAAGGCCTGAGAAAGGCAGTTTGTTTGCAGGCCTGATTTGGCTGAAGTAGAACTTCTGCTCTGGGTGTGCTACATTGCCCTAGAGCTGCAAGGCACAAAGTGCTGTCTTCTTTCCAAAGGGCGAGTTGGGCCCCAAAGCATCTTGCTTCCAGCTCTTTGGGAAGCTAAGAAACAACTCGCTCTGCACAGTGCTCTCACAGCCTACTGGGAACAACTCTTACAAGGCCTGTGAAACGCTGTTTCTTTGCAGGCCTGATCTGGCTGAAGTAGAACTTCTGCTCTGGGTGTGCTACATTGCCCTAGAGCTGAAAGGCACAACGTGCAGTCTTCTTTCCAAAGGGCGAGTTGGGCCCAAACGCATCTAGCTTCCAGCTCTTTTGGAAGCTTAATAACAAGTCGCACTGCACAGTGCTCTTACAGCCTACCGGGACATCTCTTACAAAGGCCTGTGAAACGCAGTTTCTTTGCAGGCCTGATCTGGCTGAAGTAGAACTTCTGCTCTGGGTCTGCTACATTGCCCTAGAGATGCAAGGCACAAAGTGCTGTCTTCTTTCCAAAGGGCGAGGTGCCCCAAAAGCTTCTTGCTTGCAGCTCTTATGAAAGCTAAGAAACAACTCGCTCTGCAGACCTCTCTTACAGCCAACCGGGAACATCTCTTACAAAGGTCTGAGAAATGCACTTTCTTTCCAGGCCTGATCTGGCTGAAGCAGAACTTCTGCTCTGGGTGTGCTATATTGCCCTAGAGCTGAAAGGCACAACGTTCAGTCTTCCTTCCAAGGGCGAGTTGGGCCCAAAAGCATCTTGCTTCCAGCTCTTTTGGAAGCTTATTAACAACTCACACTACACAGTGCTCTTACAGGCTACCGGGAACATGTCTTACAAAGGCCTGTGAGACCCAGTTTCTTTGCAGGCCTGATCTGGCTGAAGTAGAAGTTCTGCTCTGGGTGGGCTACATTGCCCTATTGCTGAAAGGCACAACGTTCTGTCTTCTTTCCAAAGGGCGAGTTGGGCCCCAAATCATCTTGCTTCCAGCTCTTTGGGAAGGTTAGAAAAAACTCGATCTGCAATGCGCTCTTACAGCCTACCGGGAACAGCTCTTACAAAGGCCTGCGAGACGCAGTTTCTTTGCAGGTGTGATCTGGCTGAAGTAGAAGTTCTGCTGTGGGTGTGCTGCATTGCCCTAGAGCTGAAAGGCACAACGTTCTGTCTTCTTTCCCAAGGGCGAGTTGGGCCCCAAAACATCTTGCTTCCAGGTCTTTGGGAAGTTAAGAAACAACTCACTCTGCACAGTGCTTTTACAGACTACAGGGAACATCTATAACAAAGGCCTGTGGGACGCAGTGTCTATTCAGGCCTAATCTGGCTGAAGTAGAACTTCTGCTCTGGGTGTGCTACATTGCCCTAGAGCTGAAAGGCGCAAAGTGCAGTCTACTTTCAAAAGGGCGAGTTGGGCCCCAAAGCATCTTGCTTCCAGCTCTTCGGGAAGCTAAGAAACAACTCGCTCTGCCCAGTGCTCTTACAGCCTACCGGGAACATCTCTTACAAAGGCCTGTGAAAGCAGTTTCTTTGCAGGACTGTTCTAGCTGAAGTAGAAGTTCTGCTCTGAGAGTGCTACATTGCCCTAGAGCTGCAAGGCACAAAGTGCTGGCTTATTTCCAAAGGGCTAGTTGGGCAGCAAAGCCTCTTGCTTCCAGCTGTTTGGGAAGCTAAGAAACAACTCGCTCTGCACAGTGCTCTTACAGCCTACCGGAAAGATCACTTACAATGGCCTGTGACACGCAGTTTCTTTGCAGGCCTGATCTGGCAGAAGTAGAACTTCTGCTCTGGGTGTGCTACATTGCCCTAGAGCTGGAAGGCACAACGTGCTGTCTTCTTTCCAAAGGGCGAGTTGGGCCTCAAAGCATCTTGCTTCCAGCTCTTTGGAAGCTAAGAAACAACTCGCTCTGCGGACCTCTCTTACAGCCAACCGGGAACATCTCTTACAAAGGCCTGTGAGACGCAGTTTCTTTGCTGGCCTGATCTTCCTGAAGTACAACTTCTGCTCTGGGTGTGCTACCTTGCCCTAGATCTGCAAGGCAGAACGTGCAGTCTTCTTTCCAAAGGGCGAGTTGGGCCCCAAAGCATCTTGCTTCCAGCTCTTTGGGAAGCTAAGAAACAAGTCCCTCTGCAGACCTCTCTTACAGCCAACTGGGAACATCTCTTACAAAGGCCTGAGAAATGCAGGTTCTTTGTAGGCCTGATCTGGCTGAAGTAGAACTTCTGCTCTGGGTGTGCTACATTGCCCTAGAGCTTAAAGGCACAACGTGCAGTCTTCTTTCCACAGGGCGAGTTGGACCCCAAAGCATCTTGCTTCCAGCTCTTTGGGAATCTAAGAAACAACTCGCTCTGCACAGTGCTCTTACAGACTACAAGGAACATCTCTTACAAAGGCCTGTGGGACGCAGTGTCTTTGCAGGCCTGATCTGGTTGAAGTAGAATTCTGCTCTGGGTGTGCTACATTGCCCTAGAGCTGCAAGGCACAACGTGCAGTCTTCTTTCCAAAGGGCGAGTTGGGCGCCAAAGAATATTGCTTCCAGCTCTTTGGGAAGCTTAATAACAACTCACTCTGCACAGTGTTCTTACAGCCTACCGGGACATCTCTTACAAAGGCCTGTGAAACGCAGTTCATTTGAAGGCCTGATCTGGCTGAAGTACAACTTCTGCTCTGGGTATGCTACATTGCCCTAGAGCTGCAAGGCGCAAAGTGCTGTCTTGTTTCCAAATGGCGAGTTGGGCCCCAAAAGCATCTTGCTTCCAGCTCTTTGGGAGGCTAACAAACAACTCGCTCTGCACAGTGCTCTTACAGTCTACCGGGAACATCTCTTACAAAGGCCTGTGAGTCGCAGTTTCTTTGCAGGCCTGATCTGCCTGAAGCAGAACTTCTGCTCTGGGTGTGCTACATTGCCCTACAGCTGAAACGCACAACGTGCATTCTTTCCGAAGGGCGAGTTGGGCCCCAAAGTATCTTCCTTCCAGCTCTTGGGGAAGCTAGGAAAAAACTCGCTCTGCACAGTGCACTTACAGCCTACCGGGAACATCTCCTACAAAGGCCTGTGAAACGCAGTTTCTTTGCAGGCCTGGCTGGCTGAAGTAGAACTTCTGCTCTGAGTGTGCTATATTGCCCTAGAGCTGCAAGGCACAAAGTGCTGTCTTATTTCCAAAGTGCGAGTTGGGCCTCAAAGCATCTTGCTTCCAGCTCTCTGTGAAGCTAAGAAACAACTCGCTCTGCACAGTGCTCTTACAATCTACCGGGACATCTCTTACAAAGGCCTGTGAAACTCAGTTTCTTTGGAGGCCTGATGTGGCTGAAGTAGAACTTCTGCTCTGGGTGTGCTACATTGCCCTAGAGCTGCAAGGCACAAAGTGCTGTCTCCTTTCCAAAGGGCGAGTTTCCCTAAAAGCACCTTGCTTCCAGCTCTTTGGGAAGCTAAGAAACAAATCGCACTGCAGACCTCTCTTACAGCCAAGCGGGAACATCTCTTACAAAGGCCTGAGAAATGCAGTTTCTTTCCAGGCCTGATCTTGCTGAAGCAGAACTTCTGCTCTGGGTGTGCTACATTGCCCTACAGCTGAAAGGCACAACGTACATTCTTTCCGAAGGGCGAGTTGGGCCCCAAATCATCTTGCTTCCAGCTCTTTGGGAAGCTAAGAAACAACTCGCTCTGCACAGTGCTCTTACAGCCTACCGGGAACATCTCTTACAAATGCCTGTGAAACGCAGTTTCTTTGCAGGCCTGATCTGGCTGAAGTAGAACTTCTGCTCTGAGTGTTCTATATTGCCCTAGAGCTGCAAGGCACAAGGTGCTGACTTATTTCCAAAGTGCGAGTTGGGCCCAAAGAATCTTGCTTCCAGCTCTTTGGAAGCTAAGAAACAACTCGCTCTGCACTCCTCTCTTACAGCCAACCGGGAACATCTCTTACAAAGACTTGAGAAATCCAGTTTCTTTGCAGACCTGATCTGGCTGAAGTAGAACTTCTGCTCTGGGTGTGCTACATTGCCCTATAGCTGCAAGGCACAAAGTGCTGTCATCTTTCCAAAGGGAGAGTTGGGCCCCAAAGCATCTTGCTTCCAGCTCTTTGGGAAGCTAAGAAACAGCTCGCTCTGCACAGTGCTCTTAGAGCCTACCGGGAACATCCCTTAGAAAGGCTTGTGACACGCAGTTTCTTTGCAGGCCTCATCTGGCTGAAGTAGAACTTCTGCTCTGGGTGTGTTACATTGCCCTAGAGCTGAAAGGCACAACGTGCAGTCTTCTTTCCAATGGTCGAGTTGGGCCCCAAAGCATCTTGCTTCCAGCTCTTTTGGAAGCTAAGAAACAAATCACTCTGCACTGCGCTCTTACAGCCTAGTGGGAACAGATCTTACAAAGGCCTGTGAGACACAGTTTCTTTGCAGGCATGATCTGGCTGAAGTAGAACTTCTGCTCTGGGTGTGCTAGATTGCCCTACAGCTGAAAGGCACAACGTGCAGTCTTCTTGCCAGAGGGCGAGTTGGTCCCCAAAGCATCTTGCTTCCAGCTCTTTGGGAAGCTAAGAAGCAACTCGCTCTGCACAGTGGTCTTACTGCCTACCGGGAACATCTCTTACAAAGGCCTGTGAAACGCAGTTTCTTTGCAGGCCTGATCTGGCTGAAGTAGAACTTCTGCTCTGGGTGTGCTACATTGCCCAAAGCTGAAAGGCACAACGTGCTGTCTTCTTTCCAAAGGGCGAGTTGGGCCCCAAAGCATCTTGCTTCCAGCTGTTTTGGAAGCTTAATAACAACTAGCTCTGCACAGTGCTCTTACAATCTACCGGGACATCTCTTACAAAGGCCTGTGAAACTCAGTTTCTTTGGAGGCCTGATGTGGCTGAAGTAGAACTTCTGCTCTGGGTGTGCTACATTGCCATACAGCTGCAAGGCACAAAGTGCTGTCTTCTTTCCAAAGGGCGAGTTGCCCTAAAAGCACCTTGCTTCCAGCTCTTTGGGAAGCTAAGAAACAAATCGCTCTGCAGACCTCTCTTACAGCCAACCGGGAACATCTCTTACAAAGGCCTGTGAAACGCAGTTTCTTTGCAGGACTGATCTGGCTGAAGTAGGACTTCTGCTCAGGGTGTGCTACATTGCCCTAGAGCTGCAAGGCACAACGTGCAGTCTTCTTTCCAGAGGGCGAGTTGGTCCCCAAAGCATCTTGCTTCCAGCTCTTTGGGAAGCTAAGAAGCAACTCGCACTGCACAGTGGTCTTACAGCCTACCGGGAACATCTCTTACAAAGGCCTGTGAGACGCAGTTTCTTTGCACGCCTGATCTTTATGAAGTAGAACTTCTGCTCTGGGTGTGCGACATTGCGCTACAGCTGAAAGGCACAACGTGCAGTCTTCTTTCCACAGGGCGAGTTGGGCCCCAAAGCATCGTTCTTCCACCTCTTTGGGAAGCTAAGAAAAAACTCGCTCTGCAGACCTCTCTTACAGCCAACCGGGAACATCTCTTACAAAGTCCTGTGAAACGCAGTTTCTTTGCAGGCCTGATCTGGCTGAAGTAGAGCTGCTGCTCTGGGTTTGCTACATTGCCCTAGACCTGAAAGGCACAACGTGCTGTCTTCTTTCCAAAGGGCGAGTTGGGCCCAAAAGCATCTTGCTTCCAGCTATTTTGGAAGCTTAATAACTCATCGCACTGCACAGTGCTCTCACAGCCTACCGGGACATCTCTTACAAAGGCCTGTGAAACGCAGTTTCTTTGCAGGCCTGATCTGGCTGAAGTAGAACTTCTGCTCTGGGTGTGCTACATTGCCCTAGAGCTGCAAGGCACAAAGTGCTGTCTTCTTTCCAAAGGGCGAGGTGTCCCAAAAGCTTCTTGCTTCCAGCTCTTATGAAAGCTAAGAAACAACTCGCTCTGCAGACCTCTCTTACAGCCAACCGGGAACATCTATTACAAAGGCCCGAGAAATGCAGTTTCTTTCCAGGCCAGATCTGACTTAAGCAGAACTTCTGCTCTGGGTGTGCTACATTCCCCTACATCTGATAGGCACAACGTGCATTCTATCCGAAGGGCGAGTTGGGCCCCAAAGCATCTTGCTTCCAGCTCTTTGGGAAGCTCACAAACAACTCGCTCTGCACAGTGCTCTTACAGCCTACCCGGAACATCTCTTACAAATGCCTGTGAAACGCAGTTTCTTTGCAGGCCTGATCTGGCTGAAGTAGAACTTCTGCTCTGAGTGTTCTATATTGCCCTAGAGCTGCAAGGCACAAGGTACTGTCTTATTTCGAAAGTGCGTGTTGGGCCCAAAGCATCTTGCTTCCAGCTCTTTGGAAGCTAATAAACACCTCGCTCTGCACTCCTCTCTTACAGCCAACCGGGAACATCTCTTACAAAGACTTGAGAAATCCAGTTTCTTTGCAGCCCTGATCTGGCTGAAGTAGAACTTCTGCTCTGGGTGTGCTACATTGCCCTACAACTGAAAGGCACAAAGTGCTGTCTTCTTTCCAAAGGGCGAGTTGTGCCCGAAAGCATCTTGCTTCCAGCTCTTTGGGAAGCTAAGAAACAGCTCGCTCTGCACAGTGCTCTTACAGCCTAACGGGAACATCTCTTACAAAGGCCTGTGAAACGCAGTTTCTTGGCAGTCCTGATCTGGCTGAAGTAGAACTTCTGCTCTGGGTATGGCACATTGCCCTAGAGATGAAAGGCACAACGTGCAGTCTTCCTTCCAAAGGGCGAGTTGGGCCTCAGAGCATCTTGCTTCCAGCTCTTTGGGAAGCTAAGAAACAACTCGCTCTGCAGACCTCTCTTACAGCCAAGCGGGAAAATCTCTTACAAAGGCCTATGAAACGCAGTTTCTTGGCAGGCCTGATCTGGCTGAAGTAGACCTTCTGCTCTTGGTGTGCTACATTGCCCTAGAGCTGAAAGGCACAACGTGCAGTCTTCTTTCCGAAGGGCGAGTTGGGCCCCAAAGCATCTTGCTTCCAGCTCGTTGGGAATCTAAGAAACAACTCGCTCTGCACAGTGCTCTTACAGCCAACCGGGAACATCTCTTACAAAGGCCTCTGAAACGCAGTTTCTTTGCAGGCCTGATCTGGCTGAAGTGGAACTTCTGCTCTAGGTGTGCTACATTGCCCTAGAGCTGCAAGGCACAAAGTGCTGTCTTCCTTCCAAACGGCGAGTTGGGCCCCAAAGCATCTTGCTTCCAGCTCTTTGGGAACCTAAGAAACAACTCGCTCTGCACAGTGCTCTTACAGCCTACCGGGAACATCTCTTACAAATGCCTGTGAATCACAGGTTCTTGGCAGGCCTGATCTGGCTGAAGTAGTACTTCTGCTCTGGGTGTGCTACATTGCCCTAGAGCTGCAAGGCTCAAAGTGCTGTCTTCTTTCCAAAGGCCGAGTTGGCCCCAGAGCATCTTGCTTCCAGCTCTTTTGGAAGCTAAGAAACAACTCGCTCTGCACAGTGCTCTTACAGCCTACCGGGAACATCTCTTACAAAGGCCTGTGAAACGCAGTTTCTTTCGAGGCCTGATCTGGCTGAAGTAGAACTTCAGCTCTGGGTGTGCTACATTACCCTAGAGCTGAAAGGCACAACGTGCAGTCTTCTTTCCAAAGGTCGAGTTGGGCGCAAGGCATCTTGCTTCCAGCTCTTTTGGAAGCTTAATAACAACTCGCTCTGCACTGTGCTCTTACAGCCTACCGGGACATCTCCTACAAAGGACTGTGAAGCGCAGTTTCTTTGCAGGTCTGTTCTGGCTGAAGTAGAACTTCTGCTCTGGGTGTGCTACATTGCCCTAGAGCTGTAAGGCACAACGTGCTATCTTCTTTCCAAAGGCCGAGTTGGGCCTCAAAGCATCTTGCTTCTAGCTCTTTGGGAAGCTAAGAAACAACTCGCTCTGCAGACCTCTCTTACAGCCAACCGGGAAAATCTCTTACAAGGCCTGAGAAAGGCAGTTTGTTTGCAGGCCTGATTTGGCTGAAGTAGAACTTCTGCTCTGGGTGTGCTACATTGCCCTAGAGCTGCAAGGCACAAAGTGCTGTCTTCTTTCCAAAGGGCGAGTTGGGCCCCAAATCATCTTGCTTCCAGCTCTTTGGGAAGCTAAGAAACAACTCGCTCTGCACAGTGCTCTCACAGCCTACTGGGAACATCTCTTACAAGGCCTGTGAAACGCTGTTTCTTTGCAGGCCTGATCTGGCTGAAGTAGAACTTCTGCTCTGGGTGTGCTACATTGCCCTAGAGCTGAAAGGCACAACGTGCAGTCTTCTTTCCAAAGGGCGAGTTGGGCCCAAACGCATCTAGCTTCCAGCTCTTTTGGAAGCTTAATAACAAGTCGCACTGCACAGTGCTCTTACAGCCTACCGGGACATCTCTTACAAAGGCCTGTGAAACGCAGTTTCTTTGCAGGCCTGATCTGGCTGAAGTAGAACTTCTGCTCTGGGTCTGCTACATTGCCCTAGAGATGCAAGGCACAAAGTGCTGTCTTCTTTCCAAAGGGCGAGGTGCCCCAAAAGCTTCTTGCTTGCAGCTCTTATGAAAGCTAAGAAACAACTCGCTCTGCAGACCTCTCTTACAGCCAACCGGGAACATCTCTTACAAAGGTCTGAGAAATGCACTTTCTTTCCAGGCCTGATCTGGCTGAAGCAGAACTTCTGCTCTGGGTGTGCTATATTGCCCTAGAGCTGAAAGGCACAACGTTCAGTCTTCCTTCCAAGGGCGAGTTGGGCCCCAAATCATCTTGCTTCCAGCTCTTTGGGAAGGTTAGAAAAAACTCGATCTGCAATGCGCTCTTACAGCCTACCGGGAACAGCTCTTACAAAGGCCTGCGAGACGCAGTTTCTTTGCAGGTGTGATCTGGCTGAAGTAGAAGTTCTGCTGTGGGTGTGCTGCATTGCCCTAGAGCTGAAAGGCACAACGTTCTGTCTTCTTTCCCAAGGGCGAGTTGGGCCCCAAAACATCTTGCTTCCAGGTCTTTGGGAAGTTAAGAAACAACTCACTCTGCACAGTGCTTTTACAGACTACAGGGAACATCTATAACAAAGGCCTGTGGGACGCAGTGTCTATTCAGGCCTAATCTGGCTGAAGTAGAACTTCTGCTCTGGGTGTGCTACATTGCCCTAGAGCTGAAAGGCGCAATGTGCAGTCTACTTTCCAAAGGGCGAGTTGGGCCCCAAAGCATCTTGCTTCCAGCTCTTCGGGAAGCTAAGAAACAACTCGCTCTGCCCAGTGCTCTTACAGCCTACCGGGAACATCTCTTACAAAGGCCTGTGAAACGCAGTTTCTTTGCAGGACTGTTCTAGCTGAAGTAGAAGTTCTGCTCTGAGAGTGCTACATTGCCCTAGAGCTGCAAGGCACAAAGTGCTGGCTTATTTCCAAAGGGCTAGTTGGGCAGCAAAGCCTCTTGCTTCCAGCTGTTTGGGAAGCTAAGAAACAACTCGCTCTGCACAATGCTCTTACAGCCTACCGGAAAGATCTCTTACAATGGCCTGTGACACGCAGTTTCTTTGCAGGCCTGATCTGGCAGAAGTAGAACTTCTGCTCTGGGTGTGCTACATTGCCCTAGAGCTGGAAGGCACAACGTGCTGTCTTCTTTCCAAAGGGCGAGTTGGGCCTCAAAGCATCTTGCTTCCAGCTCTTTGGAAGCTAAGAAACAACTCGCTCTGCGGACCTCTCTTACAGCCAACCGGGAACATCTCTTACAAAGGCCTGTGAGACGCAGTTTCTTTGCTGGCCTGATCTTCCTGAAGTACAACTTCTGCTCTGGGTGTGCTACCTTGCCCTAGATCTGCAAAGCAGAACGTGCAGTCTTCTTTCCAAAGGGTGAGTTGGGCCCCAAAGCATCTTGCTTCCAGCTCTTTGGGAAGCTAAGAAACAAGTCCCTCTGCAGACCTCTCTTACAGCCAACTGGAAACATCTCTTACAAAGGCCTGAGAAATGCAGGTTCTTTGTAGGCCTGATCTGGCTGAAGTAGAACTTCTGCTCTGGGTGTGCTACATTGCCCTAGAGCTTAAAGGCACAACGTGCAGTCTTCTTTCCACAGGGCGAGTTGGACCCCAAAGCATCTTGCTTCCAGCTCTTTGGGAATCTAAGAAACAACTCGCTCTGCACAGTGCTCTTACAGACTACAAGGAACATCTCTTACAAAGGCCTGTGGGACGCAGTGTCTTTGCAGGCCTGATCTGGTTGAAGTAGAATTCTGCTCTGGGTGTGCTACATTGCCCTAGAGCTGCAAGGCACAACGTGCAGTCTTTTTTCCAAAGGGCGAGTTGGGCCCCACAGCATCTTGCTTCCAGCTCTTTAGGAAGCTAAGAAACAACTTGCTCTGCAGACCTCTCTTACAGCCTACCGGGAACATCTCTTACAAAGGCCTGTGAAGCGCAGTTTCTTTGCAGGCCTGATCTGGCTGAAGTAGAACTTCTGCTCTGGGTGTGCTACATTGCCCTAGTGCTGAAAGGCACAACGTGCAGTCTTCTTTCCAAAGGGCGAGTTGGGCCCCAAAGGATCTTGCTTCCAGCTCTTTTGGAAGCTTAATAACAACTCGCTCTGCACTGTGCTCTTACAGCCTACCGGGAACATCTCTTACAATGTCCTGCGAAGCGCAGTTTCTTTGCAGGCCTGATCTGGCTGAAGTAGAACTTCTGCTCTGGGTGTGCTACATTGCCCTAGAGCTGCAAGGCACAACGTTCTGTCTTCTTTCCAAATGGCGACTTGGGCCTCAAAGCATCTTGCTTCCAGCTCTTTGTGAAGCTAAGAAACAACTCGCTCTGCAGACCTCTCTTACAGCCAACCGGGAACATCTCTTACAAAGGTCTGAGAAATGCAGTTTCTTTGCAGGCCTGATCTCGCTGAAGTAGAACTTCTGCTCTTGGTGCGCTATGTTGCCCTAGAGCTCCAAGGCACAAAGTGCTGTCTTCTTTCCAAAGGGCGAGTTGGGCCACACAGCATCTTGCTTCCAGCTCTTTGGGAAGCTAGGAAACAAGTTGCTCTGCACAGTGCTCTTACAGCCTACCGGGAACATCTCTTACAAAGGCCTGTGAAACGCAGTTTCTTTGCAGGCCTGATCTACCTGAAGCAGAACTTCTGCTCTGTGTGTGCTACATTGCCCTACAGCTGAAAGGCACAACGTGCATTCTATCCGAAGGGCGTGTTGGGCCCTAGAGCATCTTGCTTCCAGCTCTTTGGGAAGCTAAGAAACAACTCGCTCTGCACAGTGCTCTTACAGCCTACCGGGAACATCTCTTAGAAAGGCTTGTGACACGCAGTTTCTTGGCAGGCCTGATCTGGCTGAAGAAGAACTTCTGCGCTGGGTGTGCTACATTGCCCTAGAGCTGGAAGGCACAACGTGCAGTCTTCTTTCCAAAGGGCGAGTTGGGCCCCAAAGCATCTTGCTTCCAGCTCTTTTGGAAGCTTAATAACAAATCGCTCTGCACAGTGCTCTTACAGCCTACGGGGACATCTCTTACAAAGGCCTGTGAAATGCAGTTCCTTTAAAGGCCTGATCTGGCTGAAGTAGAACTTCTGCTCTGGGTGTGCTACATTGCCCTAGAGCTGCAAGGCACAAAGTGCTGTCTTCTTTCCAAAGGGAGAGTTGCCCCCAAAGTATCTGGCTTCCAGTTCTTTCTGAAACTAATAAACAGCTCGCTCTGCAGACCTCTCTTACAGCCAAGCGGGAAAATCTCTTACTAAGGCCTGTGAAACGCAGTTTCTTTGCAGGCCTGATCTGGCTGAAGTAGAACTTCTGCTCTGGGTGTTCTACATTGCCCTAGAGCTGTAAGGCACAATGTGCTGTCTTCTTTCCAAAGAGCGATTTGGGACCCAAAGCATATTGCTTCCAGCTCTTTGGGAAGCCAATAATCAACTCGCTCTGCACAGTGCTCTTACAGCCTACCGGGAACATCTCTAACAAAGGCCTGTGAAACGCTGTTTCTTTGCAGGCCTGATCTGGCTGAAGTAGAACTTCTGCTCTGGGTGTGCTACATTGCCCTAGAGCTGCAAGGCACAAAGTGCTGTCTTCCTTCCAAACGGCGAGTTGGGCCCCAAAGCATTTTGCTTCCAGCTCTTTGGGAAGCTAAGAAACAACTCGCTCTGCAGACCTCTCTTACAGCCAACAGGGAACATCTCTTACAAAGGCCTGAGAAATGCAGTTTCTTTGCAGGCCTGATCTACCTGAAGCAGAACTTCTGCTCTGGGTGTGCTACATTGCCCTACAGCTGAAAGGCACAACGTGCATTCTATCCGAAGGGCGAGTTGGGCCCTAGAGCATCTTGCTTCCAGCTCTTTCGGAAGCTAAGAAACAACTCGCTCTGCACAGTGCTCTTACAGCCTACCGGGAACATCTCTTAGAAAGGCTTGTGACACGCAGTTTCTTTGCAGGCCTGATCTGGCTGAAGTAGAACTTCTACTCTGGGTGTGCTACATTGCCCTAGAGCTGAAAGGCACAACGTGCAGTCTTCTTTCCAAAGGGCGAGTTGGGCCCCAAAGCATCTTGCTTCCAGCTCTTTGGGAAGCTAAGAAACAACTCGCTCTGCACTGTGCTCTTACAGCCATCGTGAACATCTCTTACAAAGGCCTGTGAGACGCAGTTTCTTTGCAGGCCTGATCTGGCTGAAGTACAACTTCTGCTCTGGGTGTGCTACATTGCCCTAGAGCTGCAATGCACAAAGTGCTGTCTTCTTTCCAAAGGGAGAGTTGCCCCCAAAGTATCTGGCTTCCAGTTCTTTCTGAAGCTAAGAAACAACTCGCTCTGCAGACCTCTCTTACAGCCAAGCAGGAAAATCTCTTACAAAGGCCTGTGAAACGCGGTTTCTTTGCAGGCCTGATCTGGCTGAAGTAGAACTTCTGCTCTGGGTGTTTTACATTGCCCTAGAGCTGTAAGGCACAATGTGCTGTCTTCTTTCCAAAGGGCGATTTGGAACCCAAAGCGTATTGCTTCCAGCTCTTTGGGAAGCCAAGAATCAACTCGCTCTGCACAGTGCTCTTACAGCCTACCGGGAACATCTCTAACAAAGGCCTGTGAAACGCTGTTTCTTTGCAGGCCTGATCTGGCTGAAGTAGAACTTCTGCTCTGGGTATGCTACATTGACCTAGAGCTGCAAGGCACAAAGTGCTGTCTTCTTTCCAAAGGGAGAGTTGCCCCCAAAGTATCTGGCTTCCAGCTCTTTGGGAAGCTAAGAAACAACTCGCTCTGCAGACATCTCTTACAGCCAAGCGGGAAAATCTCTTACAAAGGCCTGTGAAACGCAGTTTCTTTGCAGGCCTGATCTGGCTGAAGTAGAACTTCTGCTCTGGGTGTTCTACATTGCCCTAGAGCTGAAAGGCACAACGTGCAGGCTTCTTAACAAAGGGCAAGTTGGGCCCCACAGCATCTTGCTTCCAGCTCTTTGGGAAGCTAAAAAACAACTCGGTCTGCTCTACTCTCTTACAGCCTACTGGGAACATGTCTTACAAATGCCTCTGAGACGCAGTGTCTTTGCAGGCCTGATCTGGCTGAAGTAGAACTTCTGCTCTGGGTGTGCTACATTGCCCTAGAGCTGAAAGGCACAACGTGCCGTCTTCTTTCCACATGGCGAGGTGGGCCCCAAAGCATCTTGCTTCCAGCTCTTTGGGAAGCTAAGAAACAACTCGCTCTGCACAGTGCTCTTACAGCTACCGGGAAGATCTCTTATAAAGGCCTGTGAGACGCAGTTAATTTGCAAGCCTGATCTGGCTGAAGTAGAACTTCTGCTCTGGGTGTGATACATTGCCCTAGAGCTGCAAGGCACAAAGTGCTGTCTTTTTTCCAAAGGGCGAGTTGCCCCAAAAGCATCTTGCTTCCAGCTCTTTGGGAAGCTAAGAAGCAACTCGCTCTGCATACCTCTCTTACAGCCAACCGGGAACTTTTCTTACAAAGGCCTGAGAAATGCTGGTTCTTAGCAGGCCTGATCTGGCTGAAGTAGAACTTCTGCTCTTATTGTCTAGATTGCCCTACAGCTGAAAGGCACAACGTGCAGTCTTCTTTCCAAAGGGCGAGTTGGGCCCCAAAGCATCTTGCTTCCAGCTCTTTGGGAAGCTAAGAAACAACTCGCTCTGCACAGTGCTCTTACAGCCTACCGGGAACATCTCTTACAAAGGCCTGTGAAACGCAGGTTCTATGCAGGCCTGATCTGGCTGAAGTAGAACTTCTGCTCTATGTGCTACATTGACCTAGAGCTGCAAGGCACAATGTGCTGTCTTCTTTCCAATGCGCGAGTTGGGCCTCAAAGCATCTTGCTTCCAGCTCTTTGGGAAGCTAGGAAACAACTCGCTCTGCAGACCTCTCTTACAGCCAACCGGGAACATCTCTTACAAATGCCTGTGAAACACAGTTTCTTTGCAGGCTTGATCTGGCTGAAGTAGGACTTCTGCTATGGGTGTGCTAGATTGCCCTACAGCTGAAAGGCACAACGTGCAGTCTTCTTTCCAAAGGGCGAGTTGGGACCCAAAGCATCTTGCTTCCAGCTCTTTGGGAAGCTACGAACCAACTCGCTCTGCACAGTGTTCTTACAGCCTACGGGGAACATCTTTTACAAACGCCTGTGAAATGCAGTTTCTTTGCAGGCCTGATATGGCTGAAGTTGAACTTCTGCTCTGGGTGTGCTACATTGCCCTAGAGCTGCAAGGCACAAACTGATGTCTTCTTTCCGAAGGGAGAGTTGCCCCCAAAGTATGTGGCTTACAGCTCTTTGGGAAGCTAAAAACAACTTGCTCTGCAGACCTCTCTTACAGCCAAGCGGGAAAATCTCTTACAAAGGCCTGTGAAACGCAGTTTCTTTGCAGGACTGATCTGGCTGAAGTTGAACTTCTGCTCTGGGTGTTCTACATAGCCCTAGAGCTGAAAGACAAAATGTGCTGTCATCTATCCAAAGGGCGAGTTGGGCCCCAAAGAATCTTGCTTCCAGCTCTTTGGGAAGCTAAGAAACAACTCGCTCTGCACTCCTCTCATACAGCCAACCGGGAACATCTCGTACAAAGGCCTGAGAAATGCAGGTTCTTTGCAGGCCTGATCTCGCTGAAGTAGAACTTCTGCTCTGGGTGTGCTACATTGCCCTAGAGCTGAAAGGCACAACGTGCAGGCTTCTTAACAAAGGGCAAGTTGGGCCCCACAGCATTTTGCTTCCAGCTATTTGGGAAGCTAAAAAACAACTCGCTCTGCACTACTCTCTTACAGCCTACTGGGAACATGTCTTACAAAGGCCTCTGAGACGCAGTGTCTTTGCAGGCCTGATCTGGCTGAAGTAGAACTTCAGCTCTGGGTGTGCTACATTGCCCTAGACCTGAAAGGCACAACGTGCAGTCTTCTTTCCACATGACGAGGTGGGCCCCAAAGCATCTTGCTTCCAGCTCTTTGGGAAGCTAAGAAGCAACTCGCTCTGCACTGTGCTCTTACAGCCTACCGGGAACATCTCTTACAAAGGCCTGTGAGAGGCAGTTTCTTTGCAGGCCTGATCTGGCTGATGTAGAACTTCTGCTCGGGGTGTTCTACAGTGCCCTAGAGCTGAAAGGCACAACGTGCAGGCTTCTTAACAAAGGGCGAGTTGGGCCCCACAGCATCTTGCTTCCAGCTCTTTGGGAAGCTAAAAAACAACTCGCTCTGCACTACTCTCTTACAGCCTACTGGGAACATGTCTTACAAAGGCCTGTGAGACGCAGTTTCTTTGCAGGCCTGATCTGGCTGAAGTAGAACTGCTGCTCTGGGTGTGCTACATTGTCCTAGACCTGAAAGGCACAACGTGCTGTCTTCTTTCCAAAGGGCGACGTGCCCCAAATTCATCTTGCTTCCAGCTCTTAGGGAAGCTAAGAAACAACTCGCTCTGCAGACCTCTCTTACAGCCAACCGGGAACATCTCTTACAAAGGCCTGAGAAATGCAGGTTCTTTGTAGGCCTGAACCCGCTGAAGTAGAACTTCTGCTCTGGGTGTGCTACATTGCCCTAGAGCTGCAAGGCACAAAGTGCTGTCTTCTTTTCAAAGGCTGATTTGGGCCCCAAGGCATCTTGCTTCCAGCTCTTTTGGAAGCTTAATAACAACTCTCCCTGCACAGTGCTCTTACACCCTCCCGGGACATCTCTTACAAAGGCCTGTGAAATGCAGTTTCTTTGCAGGCCTGATCTGGCGGAAGTAGAACTTCTGCTCTGAGTGTGCTACATTGCCCTAGAGCTGCAAGGCAGAAAGTGCTGGCTTATTTCCAAAGGGCGAGTTGGGCAGCAAAGCATCTTGCTTCCAGCTCTTTGGGAAGCTAAGAAACAACTCGCTCTGCACAGTGCTCTTACAGCCTACCGGAAACATCTCTTACAATGACCTGTGACACGCAGTTTCTTTGCAGGCCTTATCTGGCTGAAGTAGAACTTCTGCTCTGGGTGTGCTACATTGCCCTAGGGCTGCAAGGCAAAACGTGATGCCTTCTTTCCAAAGGGCGAGTTGAGCCTCAAAGCATCTTGCTTCCAGCTCTTTGGGAAGCTAAGAAACAACTCGCTCTGCAGACCTCTCTTACAGCCAACTGGGAATATCTATTACAAAGGCCTGAGAAATACAGGTTCTTTGCAGGCCTGATCTGGCTGAAGTAGAACTTCTGCTCTGGGTGTGCTACATTGCCCTAGAGCTGAAAGGCACAACGTGCTGTCTTCTTTCCAAAGGGCGAGTTGTGCCCCAAAGCATCTTGCTTCCAGCTCTTTGGGAAGCTAAGAAACAACTCGCTCTGAACTCCTCTCTTAAAGCCAAGCGGGAACATCTCTTACAAATGCCTGTGAAACGCAGTTTCTTTGCAGGCCTGATCTGGCTGAAGTAGAACTTCTGCTATGGGTGTGCTAGATTGCCCTACAGCTGAAAGTCACAACGTGAAGTCTTCATTCCGAAGAGCGAGTTGGGCCCCAAAGCATCTTGCTTCCAGCTCTTTTGGAAGCATAATAACAACTCGCTCTGCACAGTGCTCTTACAGCCTCCCGGGACCTCTCCTACAAAGGCCTGTGAAACGCAGTTTCGTTGCAGGCCTGACCTTGCTGAAGTAGAACTTCTGCTGTGGGTGTGCTACATTGCCCTAGAGCTGCAAGGCACAAAGTGCTGTCTTCTTTCTAAAGGGCGAGTTGCCACAGAAGCATCTTGCTTCCAGCTCTTAGGGAAGCTAAGAAACAACCCGCTCTGCAGAACTTTCATACAGCCAACCGGGATCATCTCTTACAAAGGCCTGAGAAACGCAGTTTCTTTCCAGGCCTGATCTGGCTGAAGCAGAACTTCTGCTCTGGGTGTGCTACATTGCCCTACAGCTGAAACGCACAACGTGAATTCTTTCCGAAGGGCCAGTTGGGCCCCAAAGCATCTTGCTTCCAGCTCTTTGGGAAGCTAAGAAACAACTCGCTGTGCACAGTGCTCTTACAGCCTACCGGGAACATCTCTTACAAAGGGCTGTGAAACGCAGTTTCTTTGCAGGCCTGATCTGGCGGAAGTAGAACTTCTGCTCTGGGTGTGCTACATCGCCCTAGAGCTGAAAGGCACAATGTGCAGTCTTCTTTCCACAGGGCCAGTTGGGCCCCAAGTCATCTTGCTTCCAGCTCTTTGGGAAGCTAAGAAACAACTCGCTCTGCACTGTGCTTTTACAGCCTACCGGGAACATCTCTTACAAAGGCCTGTGAGACGCAGTTTCTTTGCAGGCCTTATCTTGCTGAAGTACAACTTCTGGTCTGGGTGTGCTACCTTGCCCTATAGCTGCAAGGCAAAACGTGCAGTCTTCTTTCCAAAGGGCGAGTTGGGCCACAAAGCATCTTGCTTCCAGCTCTTTGGGAAGCTAAGAAACAACTCGCTCTGCAGACCTCTCTTACAGCCAACTGGGAACAACTCTTACAAAGGCCTGAGAAATGCAGGTTCTTTGTAGGCCTGAACCCGCTGAAGTAGAACTTCTGCTCTGGGTGTGCTACATTGCCCTAGAGCTGCAAGGCACAAAGTGCTGTCTTCTTTTCAAAGGCTGATTTGGGCCCCAAGGCATCTTGCTTCCAGCTCTTTTGGAAGCTTAATAACAACTCTCCCTGCACAGTGCTCTTACACCCTCCCGGGACATCTCTTACAAAGGCCTGTGAAATGCAGTTTCTTTGCAGGCCTGATCTGGCGGAAGTAGAACTTCTGCTCTGGGTTTGCTATATTGCCCTAGAGCTGCAAGGCACAAAGTGCTGTTTTCTTTCCAAAGGGCGAGTTGCCCCCAAAGCATCTTGCTTCCAGCTATTTGGGAAGCTAAGAAACAACTCGCTCTGCAGACCTCTCTTACAGCCAACAGGGAACATCTCTTACAAAGGCCTGAGAAATGCAGTTTCTTTCCAGGCCTGATCTGGCTGAAGCAGAACTTCTGCTCTGGGTGTGCTACACTCCCCTACAGCTGAAATGCACTACTTGCATTCTTTCCGAAAGGCGAGTTGGGCCCCAAAGCATCTTGCTTCCAGCTCTTTGGGAATCTAAGAAACAACTCGCTCTGCACTGTGCTCTTACAGCCTACCGGGAACAGCTCTTCCAAAGGGCTGTGACACGCAGTTTCTTTGCAGGCCTGATCTGGCTGAAGTAGAACTTCTGCTCTGGGTGTGCTACATTGCCCTAGGGCTGCAAGGCAAAACGTGCTGCCTTCTTTCCAAAGGGCGAGTTGAGCCTCAAAGCATCTTGCTTCCAGCTCTTAGGGAATGTAAGAAACAACTCGCTCTGCAGACCTCTCTTACAGACAACTGGGAACATCTCTAACAAACGCCTGAGAAATGCAGTTTCTTTGCAGGCCTTGTCTGGCTGAAGTAGAACTTCTGCTCTGGGTGTGCTACATTGCCCTAGAGCTGCAAGGCACAAAGTGCTGTCTTCTTTTCAAAGGGCGAGTTGGACCCCAAAGCATCTTGCTTCCAGCTCTTTGGGAAGCTAAGAAACAACTCGCTCTGCACAGTGCTCTCACAGCCTACCGGGAACATCTCTTACAAGGCCTGTGAAACGCTGTTTCTTTGCAGGCCTGATCTGGCTGAAGTAGAACTTCTGCTCTGGGTGTTCTACATTGCCCTAGAGCCGCAAGTCACAACGTGCTGTCTTCTTTCCAAGGGCGAGTTGGGCCACAAAGCATCTTGCTTTCAGCTCTTTGGGAAGCTAAGAAACAACTCACTCTGCAGACCTCTCTTACAGCCAACCGGGAACATGTCATACAAAGGCCTGAGAAATGCAGTTTCTGTGCTGGCCTGATCTGGCTGAAGTAGAACTTCTGCTCTGGGTGTGCTACATTGCCCTAGAGCTGCAAGGCACAAAGTGCTGTCTTCTTTCCAAAGGGCGAGTTGGGCCACAAAGCATCTTGCTTCCAGCTCTTTGGGAAGCTAAGAAACAACTCGCTCTGCACAGTGCTCTTACAGCCTACCGGGAACATCTCTTACAAAGGCCTGTGAGACGCAGTTAATTTGCAGGCCTGATCTGGCTGAAGTAGAACTTCTGCTCTGGGTGTGCTACATTGCCCTAGAGCTGCAAGGCACAAAGTGCTGTCTTTTTTCCAAAGGGCGAGTTGCCCCAAAAGCATCTTGCTTCCAGCTCTTTGGGAAGCTAAGAAACAACTCGCTCTGCAGACCTCTGTTACAGCCAACCGGGAACATCTCTTACAAAGGCCTGAGAAATGCAGTTTCTTAGCAGGCCTGATCTGGCTGAAGTGGAACTTCTGCTCTGATTGTCTAGATTGCCATACAGCTGAAAGGCACAACGTGCAGTCTTCTTTCCAAAGGGCGAGTTGGGCCCCAAAGCATCTGGCTTCCAGCTCTTTGGGAAGCTAAGAAACAACTCGCTCTGCACAGTGCTCTTACAGCCTACCGGGAACATCTCATAGAAAGGCTTGCGACACGCAGTTTCTTTGCAGGCCTGATCTGGCTGAAGTAGAACTTCTGCTCTGGGTGTGCTACATTGCCCTAGAGCTGCAAGGCACAACGTGCAGTCTTCTTTCCAAAGGGCGAGTTGGGCCTCAAAGCATCTTGCTTCCAGCTCTTTGGGAAGCTAAGAAACAACTCGCTCTGCAGACCTCTCTTACAGCCTATTGGGAACATCTCTTACAAAGGCCTGAGAAATGCAGGTTCTTTGCAGGCCTGATCTCGCTGAAGTAGAACTTCTGCTCTGGGTGTGCTACATTGCCCTAGAGCTGCAAGGCACAAAGTGCTGTCTTCTTTCCAAAGGGCGAGTTGTCAGAAAAGCATCTTGCTTCCAGCTCTTAGGGAATGTAAGAAACAACTCGCTCTGCAGACCTCTCTTACAGACAACTGGGAACATCTCTAATAAAGGCCTGAGAAATGCAGTTTCTTTGCAGGCCTTATCTGGCTGAAGTAGAACTTCTGCTCTGTGTGTGCTACATTGCCCTAGAGCTGCAAGGCACAAAGTGCTGTCTTATTTCCAAAGGGCGAGTTGGGCCCCAAAGCATCTTGCTTCCAGCTCTTTGGGAAGCTAAGAAACAACTCGCTCTGCACTCCTCTCTTACAGCCAACCGGGAACATCTCTTACAAACGCCTGTGAAACGCACTTTCTTGGCAGGCCTGATCTGGCTGAAGTAGAACTTCTGCTCTGGGTGTGCTACATTGCCCTAGAGCTGAAAGGCACAACGTGCAGGCTTCTTTCCACGGGCGAGTTGGGCCCCAAATCATCTAGCTTCCAGCTCTTTGGGAAGCTAAGAAACAACTCGCTCTGCACAGTGCTCTTACAGCCTACCGGGAACATCTCTTACAAAGGCCTGTGAGACGCAGTTTCTTTGCAGTCCTGATCTGTCTGAAGTAGAACTTCAGCTCTAGGTGTGCTACATTGCCCTAGAGCTGAAAGGGACAAGGTGCAGTCTTCTTTCCAAAGGGCGAGTTGGGCCCCAAAGCATCTTGCTTCCAGCTCTTTGGGAAGCTAAGAAACAACTCGCTCTGCACTGTGCTCTTACAGCCTACTGGGAACATATCTTACAAAGGCCTGTGAGACGCAGTTTCTTTGCAGGCCTGATCTGGCTGAAGTAGAACTTCTGCTCTGGGTGTGCTACATTGCCCTAGAGCTGAAAGGCAGAACATGCAGTCTTCTTTCCACAGGGCGAGTTGGGACCCAAGGCATCTTGCTTCCAGGTCTTTTGGAAGCTTAATAACAACTCGCTCTGCACAGTGCTCTTACAGCCTCCCGGGACATCTCCTACAAAGGACTGTGAAACGCAGTTTCTTTGCAGGTCTGTTCATGCTGAAGTAGAACTTCTGCTCTGGGTGTGCTACATTGCCCTAGAGCTGCAAGGCACAACGTGTTGTCTTCTTTCCAAAGGCCGAGTTGGGCCTCAAAGCATCTTGCTTCAGGCTCTTTGGGAAGCTAAGAAACAACTCGCTCTGCAGACGTCTCTTACATCCAACGGGGAACATCTCTTACAAAGGCCTGAGAAACGCAGTTTGTTTGCAGGCCTGATCTGGCTGAAGTAGAACTTCTGCTCTGGGTCTGCTACATTTCCCTAGAGATGCAAGGCACAAAGTGCTGTCTTCTTTCCAAAGGGCGAGGTGCCCCAAAAGCTTCTTGCTTCCAGCTCTTATGAAAGATAAGAAACAACTCGCTCTGCACACCTCTCTTACAGCCAACCGGGAACATCTCTTACAAAGGTCTGAGAAATGCACTTTCTTTGCAGGCCTGATCTGGCTGAAGCAGAACTTCTGCTCTGGGTGTGCTACACTCCCCTACAACTGAAAGGCACAACTTGCATTCTTTCCGAAGGGCGAGTTGGGCCCCAAAGCATCTTGCTTCCGGCTCTTTGCGAAGCTAAGAAAAAACTCGCTCTGCACAGTGCTCTTACAGCCTACTGGGAACATCTCTTACAAAGGCCTGTGAAACGCAGTTTCTTTGCAGGCCTGATCTGGCTGAAGTAGAACTTCTGCTCTGAGTGTGCCACATTGCCCTAGAGCTGCAAGGCACAAAGTGCTGTCTTCTTTCCAAAGGGCGAGTTGGGCCACAAAGCATCTTGCTTCCAGCTCTTTGGGAAGCTAAGAAACAACTCGCTCTGCACTCCTCTCTTACAGCCAACCGGGAACATCTCTTACAAAGGCCTGAGAAATGCAGTTTCTTAGCAGGCCTGATCTGGCTGAAGTGGAACTTCTGCTCTGAGTGTCTAGATTGCAATACAGCTGAAAGGCACAACGTGCAGTCTTCTTTCCAAAGGGCGAGTTGGGCCCCAAAGCATCTGGCTTCCAGCTCTTTGGGAAGCTAAGAAACAACTCGCTGTGCACAGTGCTCTTACAGCCTACCGGGAACATCTCTTAGAAAGGCTTGCGACACGCAGTTTCTTTGCAGGCCTGATCTGGCTGAAGTAGAACTTCTGCTCTGGGTGTGCTACATTGCCCTAGAGCTGAAAGGCAGAACATGCAGTCTTCTTTCCACAGGGCGAGTTGGGACCCAAGGCATCTTGCTTCCAGGTCTTTTGGAAGCTTAATAACAACTCGCTCTGCACAGTGCTCTTACAGCCTCCCGGGACATCTCCTACAAAGGACTGTGAAACGCAGTTTCTTTGCAGGTCTGTTCATGCTGAAGTAGAACTTCTGCTCTGGGTGTGCTACATTGCCCTAGAGCTGCAAGGCACAACGTGTTGTCTTCTTTCCAAAGGCCGAGTTGGGCCTCAAAGCATCTTGCTTCAGGCTCTTTGGGAAGCTAAGAAACAACTCGCTCTGCAGACGTCTCTTACATCCAACGGGGAACATCTCTTACAAAGGCCTGAGAAACGCAGTTTGTTTGCAGGCCTGATCTGGCTGAAGTAGAACTTCTGCTCTGGGTCTGCTACATTTCCCTAGAGATGCAAGGCACAAAGTGCTGTCTTCTTTCCAAAGGGCGAGGTGCCCCAAAAGCTTCTTGCTTCCAGCTCTTATGAAAGATAAGAAACAACTCGCTCTGCACACCTCTCTTACAGCCAACCGGGAACATCTCTTACAAAGGTCTGAGAAATGCACTTTCTTTGCAGGCCTGATCTGGCTGAAGCAGAACTTCTGCTCTGGGTGTGCTACACTCGCCTACAACTGAAAGGCACAACTTGCATTCTTTCCGAAGGGCGAGTTGGGCCCCAAAGCATCTTGCTTCCGGCTCTTTGCGAAGCTAAGAAAAAACTCGCTCTGCACAGTGCTCTTACAGCCTACTGGGAACATCTCTTACAAAGGCCTGTGAAACGCAGTTTCTTTGCAGGCCTGATCTGGCTGAAGTAGAACTTCTGCTCTGAGTGTGCCACATTGCCCTAGAGCTGCAAGGCACAAAGTGCTGTCTTCTTTCCAAAGGGCGAGTTGGGCCACAAAGCATCTTGCTTCCAGCTCTTTGGGAAGCTAAGAAACAACTCGCTCTGCACTCCTCTCTTACAGCCAACCGGGAACATCTCTTACAAAGGCCTGAGAAATGCAGTTTCTTAGCAGGCCTGATCTGGCTGAAGTGGAACTTCTGCTCTGAGTGTCTAGATTGCAATACAGCTGAAAGGCACAACGTGCAGTCTTCTTTCCAAAGGGCGAGTTGGGCCCCAAAGCATCTGGCTTCCAGCTCTTTGGGAAGCTAAGAAACAACTCGCTGTGCACAGTGCTCTTACAGCCTACCGGGAACATCTCTTAGAAAGGCTTGCGACACGCAGTTTCTTTGCAGGCCTGATCTGGCTGAAGTAGAACTTCTGCTCTGGGTGTGCTACATTGCCCTAGAGGTGCAAGGCACAACGTGCAGTCTTCTTTCCAAAGGGCGAGTTGGGCCTCAAAGCATCTTTCTTCCAGCTCTTTGGGAAGCTAAGAAACAACTCGCTCTGCAGACCTCTCTTACAGCCTATTGGGAACATCTCTTACAAATGCCTGTGAAACGCAGTTTCTTTGCAGGCCTGATCTGGCGGAAGTAGAACTTCTGCTCTGGGTGTGCTAGATTGCCCTACAGCTGAAAGGCACAACGTGCAGTCTTCTTTCCAAAGGGCGAGTTGGGCCCGAAAGCATCTTGCTTCAAGCTCTTTGGGAATCTAAGAAACAACTCGCTCTGCACTGTGCTCTTACAGCCTACCGGGAACATCTCTTACAAAGGCCTGTGAGACGCAGTTTCTTGGCAGGCCTGATCTTGCTGAAGTAGAACTTCTGCTCTGGGTGTGCTACATTGCCCTAGAGCTGAAATGCACAACGTGCTGTCTTCTTTCCAAAGGGCGACGTGCCCCAAAAGCATCTTGCTTCAGCTCTTAGGGAAGCTCAGAAAAACCTCGCTATGCAGACCTCTCTTACAGCCAACTGGGAACATCTCTTAAAAAGGCCTGAGAAATGCAGTTTCTTTCCAGGCTTGATCTGGCTGAAGCAGATCTTCTGCTCTGGGTGTGCTACATTGCCCTAGAGCTGAAAGGCACAACGTGCAATCTTCTTTCCAAAGGGCGAGTTGGGCCCCAAAGCATCTTGTTTCCAGCTCTTTTGGAAGCTTAATAACAACTCGCTCTGCACAGTGCTCTTACAGCCTACCGGGACATCTCCTACAAAGGACTGTGAAACGCAGTTTCTTTGCAGGTCTGTTCTGGCTGAAGTAGAACTTCTGCTCTGGGTGTGATACATTGCCCTAGAGCTGAAAGGCACAAAGTGCTGTCTTCTTTCCAAAGGGCAAGTTGGACCCCAAAGCATCTTGCCTCCAGCTCTTTGGGAAGCTAAGAAACAACTCGCTCTGCACAGTGCTCTCACAGCCTACCGGGAACATCTCTTACAAGGCCTGTGAGACGCAGTTTCTTTGCAGGTGTGATCTGGCTGAAGTAGAAGTTCTGCTGTGGGTATGCTGCATTGCCCTAGAGCTGAAAGGCACAACGTTCTGTCTTCTTTCCCAAGGGCGAGTTGGGCCCTACAACATCTTGCTTCCAGCTCTTTGGGAAGCTAAGAAACAACTCACTCTGCACAGTGCTCTTACAGACTACAGGGAACATCTATTACAAAGGCCTGTGGGACGCAGTGTCTTTTCAGGCCTAATCTGGCTGAAGTAGAACTTCTGCTCTGGGTGTGCTACATTGCCCTAGAGCTGAAAGGCGCAACGTGCAGTCTTCTTTCCAAAGGGCGAGTTGGGCCCCAAAGCATCTTGCTTCCAGCTCTTCGGGAAGCTAAGAAACAACTCGCTCTGCCCAGTGCTCTTACAGCCTACCGGGAACATCTCTTACAAAGGCCTGTGAAACGCAGTTTCTTTGCAGGACTGTTCTAGCTGAAGTAGAAGTTCTGCTCTGAGTGTGCTGCATTGCCCTAGAGCTGCAAGGCACAAAGTGCTGGCTTATTTCCAAAGGGCTAGTTGGGCAGCAAAGCATCTTGCTTCCAGCTCTTTGGGAAGCTAAGAAACAACTCGCTCTGCACAGTGCTCTTACAGCCTACCGGAAAGATCTCTTACAATGGCCTGTGACACGCAGTTTCTTTGAAGGCCTGATCTGGCAGAAGTAGAACTTCTGCTCTGGGTGTGCTACATTGCCCTAGAGCTGCAAGGCACAACGTGCTGTCTTCTTTCCAAAGGGCGAGTTCGGCCTCAAAGCATCTTGCTTCCAGCTCTTTGGGAAGCTAAGAAACAACTCGCTCTGCAGACCTCTCTTACAGCCAACCGGGAACATCTCTTACAAAGGCCTGAGAAATGCAGGTTCTTTGCAGGCCTGATCTGGCTGAAGTACAACTTCTGCTAAGGGTGTGGTAGATTGCCCTACAGCTGAAAGGCACAACGTGCCGTCTTCTTTCCAAAGGGCGAGTTGGGCCCCAAAGCATCTTGCTTCCAGCTCTTTTGGAAGCTTAATAACAACTCGCTCTGCACAGTGCTCTTACAGCCTACCGGGACCTCTCCTACAAAGGCCTCTGAAACGCAGTTTCGTTGCAGGCCTGATCTGGCTGAAGTAGAACTTCTGCTCTGGGTGTGCTACATTGCCCTAGAGCTGCAAGGCACAAAGTGTTGTCTTCTTTCCAAAGGGCGAGTTGCCCCAAAAGCATCTTGCTTCCAGCTCTTAGGGAAGGTAAGAAACAACCCGCTCTGCAGACCTCTCATACAACCAACCGGGAACATCTCTTACAAAGGCCTGAGAAACGCAGTTTCTTTCCAGGCCTGATCTGGCTGAAGCAGAACTTCTGCTATGGGTGTGCTACATTGCCCTACCGCTGAAACGCACAACGTGCATTCTTTCCGAAGGGCGAGTTGGCCCCAAAGCATCTTGCTTCCAGCTCTTTGGGAAGCTAAGAAACAACTCGCTGTGCACAGTGCTCTTACAGCCTACCGGGAACATCACTTACAAAGGGCTGTGAAACGCAGTTTCTTTGCAGGCCTGATCTGGCTGAAGTAGAACATCTGCTCTGGGTGTGCTACACTCCTCTACAGCTGAAAGGCACAACTTGCATTCTTTCCGAAGGGCGAGTTGGGCCCCAAAGCATCTTGCTTCCGGCTCTTTGCGAAGCTAAGAAACAACTCGCTCTGCTCAGTGCTCTTACAGCCTACCGGGACATCTCCTACAAAGGACTGTGAAACGCAGTTTCTTTGCAGGTCTGTTCTGGCTGAAGTAGAACTTCTGCTCTGGGTGTGCTACATTGCCCTAGAGCTGAAAGGCACAATGTGCAGTCTTCTTTCCACAGGGCCAGTTGGGCCCCAAGGCATCTTGCTTCCAGCTCTTTGGGAAGCTAAGAAACAACTCGCTCTGCACTGTGCTCTTACAGCCAACCGGGAACATCTCTTACAAAGGCCTGTGAGACGCTGTTTCTTTGCAGGCGTGATCTTCCTGAAGTACAACTTCTGCTCTGGGTGTGCTACCTTGCCCTAGAGCTGCAAGGCAGAACGTGCAGTCTTCTTTCCAAAGGGCGAGGTGGGCCCCAAAGCATCTTGCTTCTAGCTCTTTGGGAAGCTAAGAAACAACTCGCTCTGCAGACCTCTCTTACAGCCAACTGGGAACATCTCTTACAAAGGCCTGAGAAATGCAGGTTCTTTGTAGGCCTGAACCCGCTGAAGTAGAACTTCTGCTCTGGGTGTGCTACATTGCCCTAGAGCTGCAAGGCACAAAGTGCTGTCTTCTTTTCAAAGGCTGATTTGGGCCCCAAGGCATCTTGCTTCCAGCTCTTTTGGAAGCTTAATAACAACTCTCCCTGCACAGTGCTCTTACACCCTCCCGGGACATCTCTTACAAAGGCCTGTGAAATGCAGTTTCTTTGCAGGCCTGATCTGGCGGAAGTAGAACTTCTGCTCTGGGTGTGCTATATTGCCCTAGAGCTGCAAGGCACAAAGTGCTGTTTTCTTTCCAAAGGGCGAGTTGCCCCCAAAGCATCTTGCTTCCAGCTATTTGGGAAGCTAAGAAACAACTCGCTCTGCAGACCTCTCTTACAGCCAACAGGGAACATCTCTTACAAAGGCCTGAGAAATGCAGTTTCTTTCCAGGCCTGATCTGGCTGAAGCAGAACTTCTGCTCTGGGTGTGCTACAGTCCCCTACAGCTGAAATGCACTACTTGCATTCTTTCCGAAAGGTGAGTTGGGCCCCAAAGCATCTTGCTTCCAGCTCTTTGGGAATCTAAGAAACAACTCGCTCTGCACTGTGCTCTTACAGCCTACCGGGAACAGCTCTTACAAAGGGATGTGAAACGCAGTTTCTTTGCAGTCCTGATCTGGCTGAAGTAGAACATCTGCTCTGGGTGTGCTACACTCCTCTACAGCTGAAAGGCACAACTTGCATTCTTTCCGAAGGGCGAGTTGGGCCCCAAAGCATCTTGCTTCCGGCTCTTTGCGAAGCTAAGAAACAACTCGCTCTGCTCAGTGCTCTTACAGCCTACCGGGACATCTCCTACAAAGGACTGTGAAACGCAGTTTCTTTGCAGGTCTGTTCTGGCTGAAGTAGAACTTCTGCTCTGGGTGTGCTACATTGCCCTAGAGCTGAAAGGCACAATGTGCAGTCTTCTTTCCACAGGGCCAGTTGGGCCCCAAGGCATCTTGCTTCCAGCTCTTTGGGAAGCTAAGAAACAACTCGCTCTGCACTGTGCTCTTACAGCCAACCGGGAACATCTCTTACAAAGGCCTGTGAGACGCTGTTTCTTTGCAGGCCTGATCTTCCTGAAGTACAACTTCTGCTCTGGGTGTGCTACCTTGCCCTAGAGCTGCAAGGCAGAACGTGCAGTCTTCTTTCCAAAGGGCGAGTTGGGCCCCAAAGCATCTTGCTTCCAGCTCTTTGGGAAGCTAAGAAACAACTCGCTCTGCAGACCTCTCTTACAGCCAACTGGGAACATCTCTTACAAAGGCCTGAGAAATGCAGGTTCTTTGTAGGCCTGATCTCGCTGAAGTAGAACTTCTGCTCTGGGTGTGCTACATTGCCCTAGAGCTGCAAGGCACAAAGTGGTGTCTTCTTTCCAAAGGCCGATTAGGGCCCCAAGGCATCTTGCTTCCAGCTCTTTTGGGAGCTTAATAACAACTCTCCCTGCACAGTGCTCTTACACCCTCCCGGGACATCTCTTACAAAGGCCTGTGAAATGCAGTTTCTTTGCAGGCCTGATCTGGCGGAAGTAGAACTTCTGCTCTGGGTGTGCTATATTGCCCTAGAGCTGCAAGGCACAAAGTGCTGTCTTCCTTCCAATGGGCGAGTTGCCCCCAAAGCATCTTGCTTCCAGCTCTTTGGGAAGCTAAGAAACAACTCGCTCTGCAGACCTCTCTTACAGCCAACCGGGAACATCTCTTACAAAGGCCTGAGAAATGCAGTTTCTTTCCAGACCTGATCTGTCTGAAGCAGATATCCTGCTCTGGGTGTGCTACATTGCCCTACAGCTGAAAGGCACAACGTGCATTCTTTCCAAAGGGCGAGTTGGGCCCCAAATCGTCTGGCTTCCAGCTCTTTGGGAAGCTAAGAAACAACTCGCTCTGCACTGTGCTCTTACAGCCTACCGGGAACATCTCTTACAAAGGCCTGTGAAACGCAGTTTCTTTGCAGGCCTGTTCTGGCTGAAGTAGAACTTCTGCTCTGAGTGTGCTACATTGCCCTAGAGCTGCAAGGCAGAAAGTGCTGGCTTATTTCCAAAGGGCGAGTTGGGCAGCAAAGCATCTTGCTTCCAGCTCTTTGGGAATCTAAGAAACAACTCGCTCTGCACAGTGCTCTTACAGCCTACCGGAAACATCTCTTACAATGACCTGTGACACGCAGTTTCTTTGCAGGCCTTATCTGGCTGAAGTAGAACTTCTGCTCTGGGTGTGCTACATTGCCCTAGGGCTGCAAGGCAAAACGTTCTGCCTTCTTTCCAAAGGGCGAGTTGAGCCTCAAAGCATCTTGCTTCCAGATCTTTGGGAAGCTAAGAAACAACTCGCTCTGCACTCCTCTCTTACAGCCAAGCGGGAACATCTCTTACAAATGCCTGTGAAATGCAGTTTCTTTGCAGGCCTGATCTGGCTGAAGTAGAACTTCTGCTATGGGTGTGCTAGATTGCCCTACAGCTGAAAGTCACAACGTGCAGTCTTCATTCCGAAGGGCGAGTTGGGCCAAAAGCATCTTGCTTCCAGCTCTTTTGGAAGCTTAATAACAACTCGCTCTGCACAGTGCTCTTACAGCCTCCCGGGACCTCTCCTACAAAGGCCTGTGAAACGCAGTTTCGTTGCAGGCCTGACCTTGCTGAAGTAGAACTTCTGCTGTGGGTGTGCTACATTGCCCTAGAGCTGCAAGGCACAAAGTGCTGTCTTCTTTCTAAAGGGCGAGTTGCCGCAGAAGCATCTTGCTTCCAGCTCTTAGGGAAGCTAAGAAACAACCCGCTCTGCACAACTTTCATACAGCCAACCGGGATCATCTCTTACAAAGGGCTGTGAAACGCAGTTTCTTTGCAGGCCTGATCTGGCGGAAGTAGAACTTCTGCTCTGGGTGTGCTACATTGCCCTAGAGCTGAAAGGCACAATGTGCAGGCTTCTTTCCACAGGGCCAGTTGGGCCCCAAGTCATCTTGCTTCCAGCTCTTTGGGAAGCTAAGAAACAACTCGATCTGCACTGTGCTCTTACAGCCTACCGGGAACATCTCTTACAAAGGCCTGTGAGACGCAGTTTCTTTGCAGGCCTGATCTTGCTGAAGTACAACTTCTGTTCTGGGTGTGCTACCTTGCCCTATAGCTGCAAGGCAAAACGTGCAGTCTTCTTTCCAAAGGGCGAGTAGGGCCCCAAAGCATCTTGCTTCCAGCTCTTTGGGAAGCTAAGAAACAACTCGCTCTGCAGACCTCTCTTACAGCCAACTGGGAACATCTCTTACAAAGGCCTGAGAAATGCAGGTTCTTTGTAGGCCTGAACCCGCTGAAGTAGAACTTCTGCTCTGGGTGTGCTACATTGCCCTAGAGCTGCAAGGCACAAAGTGCTGTCTTCTTTTCAAAGGCTGATTTGGGCCCCAAGGCATCTTGCTTCCAGCTCTTTTGGAAGCTTAATAACAACTCTCCCTGCACAGTGCTCTTACACCCTCCCGGGACATCTCTTACAAAGGCCTGTGAAATGCAGTTTCTTTGCAGGCCTGATCTGGCGGAAGTAGAACTTCTGCTCTGGGTGTGCTATATTGCCCTAGAGCTGCAAGGCACAAAGTGCTGTTTTCTTTCCAAAGGGCGAGTTGCCCCCAAAGCATCTTGCTTCCAGCTATTTGGGAAGCTAAGAAACAACACGCTCTGCAGACCTCTCTTACAGCCAACAGGGAACATCTCTTACAAAGGCCTGAGAAATGCAGTTTCTTTCCAAGACTGATCTGGCTGAAGCAGAACTTCTGCTCTGGGTGTGCTACAGTCCCCTACAGCTGAAATGCCCTACTTGCATTCTTTCCGAAAGGCGAGTTGGGCCCCAAAGCATCTTGCTTCCAGCTCTTTGGGAATCTAAGAAACAACTCGCTCTGCACTGTGCTCTTACAGCCTACCGGGAACAGCTCTTACAAAGGGCTGTGACACGCAGTTTCTTTGCAGGCCTGATCTGGCTGAAGTAGAATTTCTGCTCTGGGTGTGCTGCATTGCCCTAGGGCTGCAAGGCAAAACGTGCTGCCTTCTTTCCAAAGGGCGAGTTGAGCCTCAAAGCATCTTGCTTCCAGCTCTTTGGGAAGCTATGAAACAACTCGCTCTGCAGACCTCTCTTACAGCCAACTGGGAATATCTATTACAAAGGCCTGAGAAATACAGGTTCTTTGCAGGCCTGATCTGGCTGAAGTAGAACTTCTGCTCTGGGTGTGCTACATTGCCCTAGAGCAGAAAGGCACAACGTGCTGTCTTCTTTCCAAAGGGCGAGGTGGGCCCCAAAGCATCTTGCTTCCAGCTCTTTGGGAAGCTAAGAAACAACTCGCTCTGCACTCCTCTCTTACAGCCAAGCGGGAACATCTCTTACAAATGCCTGTGAAACGCAGTTTCTTTGCAGGCCTGATCTGGCTGAAGTAGAACTTCTGCTATGGGTGTGCTAGATTGCCCTACAGCTGAAAGTCACAACGTGCAGTCTTCATTAGGAAGGGCGAGTTGGGCCCCAAAGCATCTTGCTTCCAGCTCTTTTGGAAGCTTAATAACAACTCGCTCTGCACAGTGCTCTTACAGCCTCCCGGGACCTCTCCTACAAAGGCCTGTGAAACGCAGTTTCGTTGCAGGCCTGATCTTGCTGAAGTAGAACTTCTGCTCTGGGTGTGCTACATTGCCCTAGAGCTGCAAGGCACAAAGTGCTGTCTTCTTTCCAAAGGGCGAGTTGCCGCAGAAGCATCTTGCTTCCAGCTCTTAGGGAAGCTAAGAAACAACCCGCTCTGAGGAACTTTCATACATCCAACCGGGATCATCTCTTACAAAGGCCTGAGAAACGCAGTTTCTTTCCAGGCCTGATCTGACTGAAGCAGAACTTCTGCTCTGGGTGTGCTACATTGCCCTACAGCTGAAACGCACAACGTGAATTCTTTCCGAAGGGCCAGTTGGGCCCCAAAGCATCTTGCTTCCAGCTCTTTGGGAAGCTAAGAAACAACTCGCTGTGCACAGTGCTCTTACAGCCTACCGGGAACATCTCTTACAAAGGGCTGTGAAACGCAGTTTCTTTGCAGGCCTGATCTGGCGGAAGTAGAACTTCTGCTCTGGGTGTGCCACACTGCCCTAGACCTGAAAGCTACAACGTGCAGTCTTCTTTCCACAGGGCCAGTTGGGCCCCAAGTCATCTTGCTTCCAGCTCTTTGGGAAGCTAAGAAACAACTCGCTCTGCACTGTGCTCTTACAGCCTACCGGGAACATCTCTTACAAAGGCCTGTGAGACGCAGTTTCTTTGCAGGCCTGATCTTGCTGAAGTACAACTTCTGATCTGGGTGTGCTACCTTGCCCTATAGCTGCAAGGCAAAACGTGCAGTCTTCTTTCCAAAGGGCGAGTTGGGCCCCAAAGCATCTTGCTTCCAGCTCTTTGGGAAGCTAAGAAACAACTCGCTCTGCAGACCTCTCTTACAGCCAACTGGGAACATCTCTTACAAAGGCCTGAGAAATGCAGGTTCTTTGTAGGCCTGAACCCGCTGAAGTAGAACTTCTGCTCTGGGTGTGCTACATTGCCCTAGAGCTGCAAGGCACAAAGTGCTGTCTTCTTTCCAAAGGCTGATTTGGGCCCCAAGGCATCTTGCTTCCAGCTCTTTTGGAAGCTTAATAACAACTCTCCCTGCACAGTGCTCTTACACCCTCCCGGGACATCTCTTACAAAGGCCTGTGAAATGCAGTTTCTTTGCAGGCCTGATCTGGCGGAAGTAGAACTTCTGCTCTGGGTGTGCTATATTGCCCTAGAGCTGCAAGGCACAAAGTGCTGTCTTCTTTCCAAAGGGCGAGTTGCCCCAAAAGCATCTTGCTTCCAGTTATTTGGGAAGCTAAGAAACAACTCGCTCTGCAGACCTCTCTTACAGCCAACCGGGAACATCTCTTACAAAGGCCTGAGAAATCCAGTTTCTTTCCAGGCCTCATCTGGCTGAAGCAGAACTTCTGCTCTGGGTGTGCTACATTCCCCTACAGCTGAAAGGCACTACTTGCATTCTTTCCGAAAGGCGAGTTGGGCCCCAAAGCATCTTGCTTCCAGCTCTTAGGGAATGTAAGAAACAACTCGCTCTGCAGACCTCTCTTACAGACAACTGGGAACATCTCTAACAAACGCCTGAGAAATGCAGTTTCTTTGCAGGCCTAGTCTGGCTGAAGTAGAACTTCTGCTCTGGGTGTGCTACATTGCCCTAGAGCTGCAAGGCACAAAGTGCTGTCTTCTTTCCAAAGGGCGAGTTGGACCCCAAAGCATCTTGCTTCCAGCTCTTTGGGAAGCTAAGAAACAACTCGCTCTGCACAGCGCTCTCACAGCCTACCGGGAACATCTCTTACAAGGCCTGTGAAACGCTGTTTCTTTGCAGGCCTGATCTGGCTGAAGTAGAACTTCTGCTCTGGGTGTTCTACATTGCCCTAGAGCCGCAAGTCACAACGTGCTGTCTTCCTTCCAAGGGCGAGTTGGGCCACAAAGCATCTTGCTTTCAGCTCTTTGGGAAGCTAAGAAACAACTCACTCTGCAGACCTCTCTTACAGCCAACCGGGAAGATGTCTTACAAAGGCCAGAGAAATGCAGTTTCTGTGCAGGCCTGATCTGGCTGAAGTAGAAGTTCTGCTCTGGGTGTGCTACATTGCCCTAGAGCTGCAAGGCACAAAGTGCTGTCTTCTTTCCAAAGGGCGAGTTGGGACCCAAAGCATCTTGCTTCCAGCTCTTTGGGAAGCTAAGAAACAACTCGCTCTGCACAGTGCTCTTACAGCCTACCGGGAACAGCTCTTACAAAGGCCTGTGAGACGCAGTTTCTTTGCAGGTCTGATCTGGCTGAAGTAGAACTTCTGCTCTGGGTGTGCTACATTGCCCTAGAGCTGCAAGGCACAACGTGCAGTCTTCTTTCCAAAGGGCGAGTTGGGCCTCAAAGCATCTTGCTTCCAGCTCTTAGGGAATGTAAGAAACAACTCGCTCTGCAGGCCTCTCTTACAGACAGCTGGGAACATCTCTAACAAAGGCCTGAGAAATGCAGTTTCTTTGCAGGCCTTATCTGGCTGAAGTAGAACTTCTGCTCTGAGTGTGCTACATTGCCCTAGAGCTGCAAGGCACAAAGTGCTGTCTTATTTCCAAAGGGCGAGTTGGGCCCCAAAGCATCTTGCTTCCAGCTCTTTGGGAAGCTAAGAAACAACTCGCTCTGCACTCCTCTCTTACAGCCAACAGGGAAAATCTCTTACAAAGGCCTGTGAAACGCAGTTTCTTGGCAGGCCTGATCTGGCTGAAGTAGAACTTCTGCCCTGGGTGTGCTACATTGCCCTAGAGCTGAAAGGCACAACGTGCAGGCTTCTTTCCACGGGCGAGTTGGGCCCCAAATCATCTAGCTTCCAGCTCTTTGGGAAGCTAAGAAACAACTCGCTCTGCACAGTGCTCTTACAGCCTACCGGGAACATCTCTTACAAAGTCCTGTGAGACGCAGTTTCTTTGCAGTCCTGATCTGTCTGAAGTAGAACTTCAGCTCTAGGTGTGCTACATTGCCCTAGAGCTGAAAGGCACAAGGTGCAGTCTTCTTTCCAAAGGGCGAGTTGGGCCCCAAAGCATCTTGCTTCCAGCTCTTTGGGAAGCTAAGAAACAACTCGGTCTGCACTGTGCTCTTACAGCCTACTGGGAACATATCTTACAAAGGCCTGTGAGACGCAGTTTCTTTGCAGGCCTTATCTGGCTGAAGTAGAACTTCTGCTCTGGGTGTGCTACATTGCCCTAGAGCTGAAAGGCAGAACATTCAGTCTTCTTTCCACAGGGCGAGTTGGGACCCAAGGCATCTTGCTTCCAGGTCTTTTGGAAGCTTAATAACAACTCGCTCTGCACAGTGCTCTTACAGCCTCCCGGGACATCTCCTACAAAGGACTGTGAAACGCAGTGTCTTTGCAGGTCTGTTCTTGCTGAAGTAGAACTTCTGCTCTGGGTGTGCTACATTGCCCTAGAGCTGCAAGGCACAACGTGCTGTCTTCTTTCCAAAGGCCGAGTTGGGCCTCAAAGCATCTTGCTTCCAGCTCTTTGGGAAGCTAAGAATCAACTCGCTCTGCAGACGTCTCTTACATCCAACGGGGAACATCTCTTACAAAGGCCTGAGAAACGCAGTTTGTTTGCAGGCCTGATCTGGCTGAAGTAGAACTTCTGCTCTGGGTCTGCTACATTTCCCTAGAGATGCAAGGCACAAAGTGCTGTCTTCTTTCCAAAGGGCGAGGTGCCCCAAAAGCTTCTTGCTTCCAGCTCTTATGAAAGATAAGAAACAACTCGCTCTGCAGACCTCTCTTACAGCCAACCGGGAACATCTCTTACAAAGGTCTGAGAAATGCACTTTCTTTGCAGGCCTGATCTGGCTGAAGCAGAACTTCTGCTCTGGGTGTGCTACACTCCCCTACAACTGAAAGGCACAACTTGCATTCTTTCCGAAGGGCGAGTTGGGCCCCAAAGCATCTTGCTTCCGGCTCTTTGCGAAGCTAAGAAAAAACTCGCTCTGCACAGTGCTCTTATAGCCTACTGGGAACATCTCTTACAAAGGCCTGTGAAACGCAGTTTCTTTGCAGGCCTGATCTGGCTGGAGTAGAACTTCTGCTCTGAGTGTGCTACATTGCCCTAGAGCTGCAAGGCACAAAGTGCTGTCTTATTTCCAAAGGGCGAGTTGGGCCCCAAAGCATCATGCTTCCAGCTGTGTGGGATGCTAAGAAACAACTCGCACTGCACTGTGCTCTTACAGGCTACAGTGAACATTCCTTAGAAAGGCTCGTGAGACGCAGTTTCTTTGCTGGCCTGATCTGGCTGAAGAAGAACTTCTTCTCTGGGTGTGCTACATTGCCCTATAGCTGGAAGGCACAAAGTGCTGTCTTCTTTCCAAAGGGCGAGTTTCCCCCAAAGTATCTTGCTTCCAGTTCTTTGGGAAGCTAAGAAACAACTCGCTCTGCAGACCTCTCTTACAGCCAAGCGGGAAAATCTCTTACAAAGGCCTGTGAAAGGCATTTTCTTTGCAGGCCTGATCTGGCTGAAGTAGAACTTCTGCTCTGGGTGTTCTACATTGCCCTAGAGGCGCAAGTCACAACGTGCTGTCTTCTTTCCAAGGGCGAGTTGGGCCACAAAGCATCTTGCTTTCAGCTCTTTGGGAAGCTAAGAAACAACTCACTCTGCAGACCTCTCTTACAGCCAACCGGGAACATGTCTTACAAAGGCCTGAGAAATGCAGTTTCTGTGCTGGCCTGATCTGGCTGAAGTAGAACTTCTGCTCTGGGTGTGCTACATTGCCCTAGAGCTGCAAGGCACAAAGTGCTGTCTTCTTTCCAAAGGGCGAGTTGGGCCACAAAGCATCTTGCTTCCAGCTCTTTGGGAAGCTAAGAAACAACTCGCTCTGCACAGTGCTCTTACAGCCTACCGGGAACATCTCTTACAAAGGCCTGTGAGACGCAGTTAATTTGCAGGCCTGATCTGGCTGAAGTAGAACTTCTGCTCTGGGTGTGCTACATTGCCCTAGAGCTGCAAGGCACAAAGTGCTGTCTTTTTTCCAAAGGGCGAGTTGCCCCAAAAGCATCTTGCTTCCAGCTCTTTGGGAAGCTAAGACACAACTCGCTCTGCAGACCTCTGTTACAGCCAACCGGGAACATCTCTTACAAAGGCCTGAGAAATGCAGTTTCTTAGCAGGCCTGATCTGGCTGAAGTGGAACTTCTGCTCTGATTGTCTAGATTGCCATACAGCTGAAAGGCACAACGTGCAGTCTTCTTTCCAAAGGGCGAGTTGGGCCCCAAAGCATCTGGCTTCCAGCTCTTTGGGAAGCTAAGAAACAATTCGCTGTGCACAGTGCTCTTACAGCCTACCGGGAACATCTCATAGAAAGGCTTGCGACACGCAGTTTCTTTGCAGGCCTGATCTGGCTGAAGTAGAACTTCTGCTCTGGGTGTGCTACATTGCCCTAGAGCTGCAAGGCACAACGTGCAGTCTTCTTTCCAAAGGGCGAGTTGGGCCTCAAAGCATCTTGCTTCCAGCTCTTTGGGAAGCTAAGAAACAACTCGCTCTGCAGACCTCTCTTACAGCCTATTGGGAACATCGCTTACAAAGGCCTGAGAAATGCAGGTTCTTTGCAGGCCTGATCTCGCTGAAGTAGAACTTCTGCTCTGGGTGTGCTACATTGCCCTAGAGCTGCAAGGCACAAAGTGCTGTCTTCTTTCCAAAGGGCGAGTTGTCCCAAAAGCATCTTGCTTCCAGCTCTTAGGGAATGTAAGAAACAACTCGCTCTGCAGACCTCTCTTACAGACAACTGGGAACATCTCTAATAAAGGCCTGAGAAATGCAGTTTCTTTGCAGGCCTTATCTGGCTGAAGTAGAACTTCTGCTCTGAGTGTGCTACGTTGCCCTAGAGCTGCAAGGCACAAAGTGCTGTCTTATTTCCAAAGGGCGAGTTGGGCCCCAAAGCATCTTGCTTCCAGCTCTTTGGGAAGCTAAGAAACAACTCGCTCTGCACTCCTCTCTTACAGCCAACCGGGAACATCTCTTACAAAGGCCTGTGAAACGCAGTTTCTTGGCAGGCCTGATCTGGCTGAAGTAGAACTTCTGCCCTGGGTGTGCTACATTGCCCTAGAGCTGAAAGGCACAACGTGCAGGCTTCTTTGCACGGGCGAGTTGGGCCCCAAATCATCTAGCTTCCAGCTCTTTGGGAAGCTAAGAAACAACTCGCTCTGCACAGTGCTCTTACAGCCTACTGGGAACATCTCTTACAAAGGCCTGTGAGACGCAGTTTCTTTGCAGTCCTGATCTGTCTGAAGTAGAACTTCAGCTCTAGGTGTGCTACATTGCCCTAGAGCTGAAAGGCACAAGGTGCAGTCTTCTTTCCGAAGGGCGAGTTGGGCCCCAAAGCATCTTGCTTCCAGCTCTTTGGGAAGCTAAGAAACAACTCGCTCTGCACTGTGCTCTTACAGCCTACTGGGAACATATCTTACAAAGGCCTGTGAGACGCAGTTTCTTTGCAGGCCTGATCTGGCTGAAGTAGAACTTCTGCTCTGGGTGTGCTACATTGCCCTAGAGCTGAAAGGCAGAACATGCAGTCTTCTTTCCACAGGGCGAGTTGGGACCCAAGGCATCTTGCTTCCAGGTCTTTTGGAAGCTTAATAACAACTCGCTCTGCACAGTGCTCTTACAGCCTCCCGGGACATCTCCTACAAAGGACTGTGAAACGCAGTTTCTTTGCAGGTCTGTTCATGCTGAAGTAGAACTTCTGCTCTGGGTGTGCTACATTGCCCTAGAGCTGCAAGGCACAACGTGTTGTCTTCTTTCCAAAGGCCGAGTTGGGCCTCAAAGCATCTTGCTTCAGGCTCTTTGGGAAGCTAAGAAACAACTCGCTCTGCAGACGTCTCTTACATCCAACGGGGAACATCTCTTACAAAGGCCTGAGAAATGCAGTTTCTTAGCAGGCCTGATCTGGCTGAAGTGGAACTTCAGCTCTGATTGTCTAGATTGCAATACAGCCGAAAGGCACAACGTGCAGTCTTCTTTCCAAAGGGCGAGTTGGGCCCCAAAGCATCTGGCTTCCAGCTCTTTGGGAAGCTAAGAAACAACTCGCTGTGCACAGTGCTCTTACAGCCTACCGGGAACATCTCTTAGAAAGGCTTGCGACACGCAGTTTCTTTGCAGGCCTGATCTGGCTGAAGTAGAACTTCTGCTCTGGGTGTGCTACATTGCCCTAGAGGTGCAAGGCACAACGTGCAGTCTTCTTTCCAAAGGGCGAGTTGGGCCTCAAAGCATCTTGCTTCCAGCTCTTTGGGAAGCTAAGAAACAACTCGCTCTGCAGACCTCTCTTACAGCCTATTGGGAACATCTCTTACAAAGGCCTGAGAAATTCAGGTTCTTTGCAGGCCTGATCTCGCCGAAGTAGAACTTCTGCTCTGGGTGTGCTACATTGCCCTAGAGCTGCAAGGCACAAAGTGCTGTCTTCTGTCCAAAGGGCGAGTTGGGCCCCAAAGCATCTGGCTTCCAGCTCTTAGGGAATGTAAGAAACAACTCGCTCTGCAGACCTCTCTTACAGCCTATTGGGAACATCTCTTACAAATGCCTGTGAAACGCAGTTTCTTTGCAGGCCTGATCTGGCGGAAGTAGAACTTCTGCTCTGGGTGTGCTAGATTGCCCTACAGCTGAAAGGCACAATGTGCAGTCTTCTTTCCAAAGGGCGAGTTGGGCCCGAAAGCATCTTGCTTCCAGCTTTTTGGGAATCTAAGAAACAACTCGCTCTGCACTGTGCTCTTACAGCCTACCGGGAACATCTCTTACAAAGGCCTGTGAGACGCAGTTTCTTGGCAGGCCTGATCTTGCTGAAGTAGAACTTCTGCTCTGGGTGTGCTACATTGCCCTAGAGCTGAAAGGCACAACGTGCAATCTTCTTTCCAAAGGGCGAGTTGGGCCCCAAAGCATCTTGCTTCCAGCTCTTTTGGAAGCTTAATAACAATTCGCTCTGCACAGTGCTCTTACAGCCTACCGGGACATCTCCTACAAAGGACTGTGAAACGCAGTTTCTTTGCAGGTCTGTTCTGGCTGAAGTAGAACTTCTGCTCTGGGTGTGCTACATTGCCCTAGAGCTGCAAGGCACAAAGTGCAGTCTTCTTTCCAAAGGGCGAGTTGGGCCACAAAGCATCTTGCTTCCAGCTCTTTGGGAAGCTAAGAAACAACTCGCTCTGCACAGTGCTCTTACAGCCAACCGGGAACATCTCTTACAAAGGCCTGTGAAACGCAGTGTCTTTGCAGGCCTGATCTGGCTGAAGTAGAACTTCTGCCCTGGGTGTGCTACATTGCCCTATAGCTGAAAGGCACAACGTGCAGTCTTCTTTCCACAGGGCGAGTTGGGACCCAAAGCATCTTGGTTCCAGCTCTTTGGGTAGCTAAGGAACAACTCGCTCTGCACTGTGCTCTTACAGCCTACCGGGAACATCTCTTACAAAGGCCTGTGAGACGCAGTTTCTTTGCAGGACTGATCTGGCTGAAGTAGAACTTCTGCTATGGGTGTGCTATATTGCCCTAGAGCTGAAAGGCAGAACGTGCAGTCTTCTTTCCACAGGGCGAGTTGGGCCACAAGGCATCTTGCTTCCAGATCGTTTGGAAGCTTAATAACAACTCGCTCTTCACAGAGCTCTTACAGCCTCCCCGGACAACTCTTACAAAGGCCTGTGAAACGCAGTTTCTTTGCAGGCCTGATCTGGCTGAAGTAGAACTTCTACTCTGGGTGTGCTACCTTGCCCTAGAGCTGCAAGGCACAACGTGCAGTCTTCTTTCCAAAGGGCGAGTTTGGCCAAAAAGCATCTTGCTTCCAGCTCTTTGGGAAGCTAAGAAACAACTCGCTCTGCAGACCTCTCTTACAGCCTATTGGGAACATCTCTTACAAAGGCCTGAGAAATGCAGGTTCTTTGCAGGCCTGATCTCGCTGAAATAGAACTTCTGCTCTGGGTGTGCTACATTGCCCTAGAGCTGCAAGGCACAAAGTGCTGTCTTCTTTCCAAAGGCCGGGTTGGGCCCCAAGGCATCTTGCTTCCAGCTCTTTGGGAAGCTTAATAAGATTTCTCCCTGCACAGTGCTCTTACAGCCTCCCGGGACATCTCTTACAAAGGCCTGTGAAACGCAGTTTCTTTAAAGGCCTGATCTGGCGGAAGTAGAAATTCTGCTCTGGGTGTGCTATAGTGCCCTAGAGCTGCAAGGCACAAAGTGCTGTCTTCTTTCCAAAGGGTGAGTTGCCCCCAAAGCATCTTCCTTCCAGCTCTTTGGGAAGCTAAGAAACAACTCGCTCTGCACAGTGCTCTTACAGCCGCCCGGGAACATCTCTTACAAAGGCCTGTGAAACGCAGCTTGTTTGCAGGCCTGATCTGGCTGAAGTAGAACTTCTGCTCTGGGTCTGCTACATTGCCCTAGAGCTGCAAGGCACAAAGTGCTGTCTTCTTTCCAAAGGGCGAGTTGGGCCCCAAAGCATCTTGCTTCCAGCTCTTTGGGAAGCTAAGAAACAACTCGCTCTGCACAGTGCTCTTACAGCCTACCGGGAACATCTCTTACAAAGGCCTGTGAAACGCAGTTTCTTTGCAGGCCTGATCTGGCTGAAGTAGAACTTCTGCTCTGGGTGTGCTACATTGCCCTAGAGCTGAAAGGCACAACGTGCAGTCTTCTTTCCAAAGGGCGAGTTGGGGACCAATGCATCTTGCTTCCAGCTCTTTGGGAAGCTAAGAAAAAACTCGCTCTGCATAGTGCTCTTACAGCCTACCGGGAACATCCCTTGGAAAGGCTTGTGACACGCAGTTTCTTGGCAGGCCTGATCTTGCTGAAGTAGAACTTCTGCCCTGGCTGTGCTACTTTTCCCTTGAGCTGGAAGGCACAAAGTGCTGTCTTCTTTACAAAGGGCGAGTTGGGTCCCAAAGCATCTTGCCTACAGCTCTTTGGGAAGCTAAGAAACAACTCGCTCTGCACAGTGCTCTTACAGCCTAACGGGAACATCTCTTACAAAGGCCTGAGAAACGCAGTTTCTTTGCAGGCTGACCTGGCTGAAGTAGAAGTTCTGCTCTGGGTGTGCTACATTGCCCTACAGCTGAAAGGCACAACGTGCAGTCTTCTTTCCACAGGGCGAGTTGGGCCACAAGGCATCTTGCTTCCAGCTCTTTTGGAAGCTTAATAACAACTCGCTCTGCACAGAGCTTTTACAGCCTCCCCGGACATCTCTTACAAAGGCCTGTGAAACGCACTTTCTTTGCAGGCCTGATCTGGCGGAAGTAGAACTTCTGCTCTGGGTGTGCTATATTGCCCTAGAGCTGCAAGGCACAAAGTGCTGTCTTCTTTCCAGATGGGCGAGTTGCCCCTAAAGCATCTTGCTTCCAGCTCTTTGGGAAGCTAAGAAACAACTCGCTCTGCACAGTACTCTTACAGCCTACCGGGAACATCTCTAACAAAGGCCTGTGAAACGCAGTTTCTTTGCAGGCAAGATCTGGCTGAAGTAGAACTTCTGCCCTGGGTGTGCCACATTGCCCTAGAGGTGAAAGGCACAACGTGCAGGCCTCTGAACAAAGGGCGAGTTGGGCCCCAGAGCATCTCGCTTCCAGCTCTTTGGGAAGCTAAGAAACAAATCGCTCTGCACAGTGCTCTTACAGCCTACCGGGAACATCTCTTACAAAGGCCTGTGAAACGCAGTTTCTTTGCAGGCCTGATCTGGCTGAAGTAGAACTTCTGCCCTTGGTGTGCCACATTGCCCTAGAGCTGAAAGGCACAACGTGCAGGCTTCTTAACAAAGGGCGAGTTGGGCCCCAGAGCATCTTGCTTCCAGCTCTTTGGGAAGCTAAGAAACAACTCGCTCTGCACAGTGCTCTTACAGAATACCGGGAACATCTCTTACAAAGGCCTGTGAAACGCAGTTTCTTTGCACGCCAGAACTGGCTGAAGTAGAACTTCTGCCCTGGGTGTGCCACATTGCCCTAGAGCTGAAAGGCACAACATGCAGGCTTCTTAACAAAGGGCGAGTTGGGCCCCAGAGCATCTTGCTTCCAGCTCTTTGGGAAGCTAAGAAACAACTCGCTCTGCACAGTGCTCTTACAGCCTACCGGGAACATCTCTTACAAAGGCCTGTGAAACGCAGTTTCTTTGCAGGAATGATCTGGCTGAAGTAGAACTTCTGCCCTGGGTGTGCCACATTGCCCTAGAGCTGAAAGGCACAACGTGCACGCTTCTTAACAAAGGGTGAGTTGGGCGCCAGATCATCTTCCTTCGAGATCTTTGGGAAGCTAAGAAACAACTCGCTGTGCACAGTGCTCTTACAGCCTACGGGAACATCTCTTACAAAGGCCTGTGAAACGCAGTTTCTTTGCAGGCCTGATCTGGCTGAAGTAGAACTTCTGCTCTGGGTGTGCCACATTTCAGTAGAGCTGAAAGCTACAACGTGCAGTCTGCTTTCCAAAGGGCGAGTTGGAACCTAGAGCATCTTGCTTCCAGCTCTTTGGGAAGCTAAGAAACAACTCGCTCTGCACAGTGCTCTTACAGCCTACGGGAACATCTCTTACAAAGGCCTGTGAAACGCAGTTTCTTTGCAGGCCTGATCTGGCTGAAGTAGAAATTCTGGCCTGGGTGTGCCACATTGCCCTAGAGCTGAAAGGCACAACGTGCAGGATTCTTAACAAAGAGCGAGTTGGGCCCAAGAGCATCTTGCTTCCAGCTCTTTGGGAAACTAAGAAACAGCTCGCTCTGCACTGTGCTCTTACAGCCTACCGTGAACATCTCTTACAAAGGCCTGTGAAACGCAGTTTCTTTGCAGGCCTGATCTGGCTGAAGTAGAACTTCTGCCCCAGGTGTGCCACATTGCCCTAGAGCTGAAAGGCACAACGTGCAGTCTTCTTTACAAAGGGCGAGTTGGGCCCCAAAGCATCTTGCTTCCAGCTCTTTTGGAAGCTTAATAACAAGTCGCTCTGCAGGGCTCTTACAGCCTACCGGGACATCTCCTACAAAGGCCTCTGAAACGCAGTTTCTTTGCAGGCCTGATCTGGCTGAAGTAGAACTTCTGCTCTGGGTGTGCTATATTGCCCTAGAGCTGCAAGGCACAAACTGCTGTCTTCTTTCCAAAGGGCGAGTTGCCCCAAAAGCTTCTTGCTTCCAACCCTTAGGGAAGGTAAGAAACAACTCGCTCTGCAGACCTCTCTTACAGCCATCCGGGAACATCTCTTACAAATGCCTGAGAAATGCAGTTTCTTTGCAGGCCTGATCTGGCTGAAGCAGAACTTCTGCTGTGGGTGTGCTACATTGCCCTAGAGCTGAAAGGCACAACGTGCATTCTTTCCGAAGGGCGAGTTGGGCCCCAAATCATCTTGCTTCCAGCTCTTTGGGAAGCTAGGAAACAACTCACTCTGCACTGTGCTCTTACAGCCTACCGGGAACATCTCTTACAAAGGCCTGTGAAACGCAGTTTCTTTGCAGCCCTGATCTGGCTGAAGTAGAACTTCTGCTCTGAGTGTGCTACATTGCCCTAGAGCTGCAAGGCACAAAGTGCTGTCTTATTTCCAAAGGGCGAGTTGGGCCCCAAAGCATCTTGCTTCCAGCTCTTTGGGAAGCTAAGAAACAACTTGCTCTGCACTCCTCTCTTACAGCCAACCGGGAACATCTCTTACAAATGCCTGTGAAACGCAGTTTCTTGGCAGGCCTGAGCTAGCTGAAGTAGAACTTCTGCTCTGGGTGTGCTAGATTGCCCTACATCTGAAAGGCACAACGTGCAGTCTTCTTTCCAAAGGGCGAGTTGGGCCCCAAAGCATCTTGCTTCCAGCTCTTTGGGAAGCTAAGAAACAACTCGCTCTGCACAGTGCTCTTACAGCCTACCGGGAACATCTCTTAAAAAGCCCTGTGAGACGCAGTGTCTTTGCATGCCTGATCTGGCTGAAGTAGAACTTCTGCCCTGGGTGTGCTACATTGCCCTAGAGATGAAAGGCACAACGTGCAGTCTTCTTTCCACAGGGCGAGTTGGGACCCAAAGCATCTAGCTTCCAGCTCTGTTCGAAGCTAAGAAACAACTCGCTCTGCACACTGCTCTTACTGCCTACCGGGAACATCTCTTACAAAGGCCTGTGAGACGTAGTTTCTTTGCAGGACTGATCTGGCTGAAGTAGAACTTCTGCTATGGGTGTGCTATATTGCCCTAGAGCTGAAAGGCAGAACGTGCAGTCTTCTTTCCACAGGGCATGTTGAGCCACAAGGCATCTTGCTTCCAGCTCTTTTGGAAGTTTAATAACAACTCGCTCTGCACAGAGCTCTTACAGCCTCCCCGGACATCTCTTACAAAGGCCTGTGAAATGCACTTTCTTTGCATACCTGATCTGGCAGAAGTAGAACTTCTGCTCTGGGTGTGCTATGTTGCCCTAGAGCTGCAAGGCACAAACTGCTGTCTTCTTTCCAAAGGGCGAGTTGCCCCAAAAGCATCTTGCTTCCAGCTCTTAGGGAAGGTAAGAAACAACTCGCTCTGCAGACCTCTCTTACAGCCAACCGGGAACATCTCTTACAAATGCCTGAGAAATGCAATTTCTTTGCAGGCCTCATCTGGCTGAAGCAGAACTTCTGCTGTGGGTGTGCTACATTGCCTTACAGCTGCAAGGCACAACGTGCATTCTTTCCGAAGGGCGAGTTGCGCCCAAAATCATCTTGCTTCCAGCTCTTTGAGAAGCTAAGAAACAACTGGCTCTGCACTGTGCTCTTACAGCCTACCGGGAACATCTCTTACAAAGGCCTGTGAAACGCAGTTTCTTTGCAGGCCTGATCTTGCTGAAGTGGAACTTCTGCTCTGGGTGTGCTACATTGCCCTAGAGCTGAAAGGCACAACGTGCAGTCTTCTTTACAAAGGGCGAGTTGGGCCCCAAAGCATCTTGCTTCCAGCTCTTTTGGAAGCTTAATAACAACTCGCTCTGCACAGTGCTCTTACAGCCTACCGGGACATCTCCTACAAAGGCCTCTGAAACGCAGTTTCTTTGCAGGCCTGATCTGGCTGAAGTAGAACTTCTGCTCTGGGTGTGCTATATTGCCCTAGAGCTGCAAGGCAAAAACTGCTGTCTTCTTTCCAAAGGGCGAGTTGCCCCAAAAGCATCTTGCTTCCAACCCTTAGGGAAGGTAAGAAACGACTCGCTCTGCAGACCTCTCTTACAGCCAACCGGGAACATCTCTTACAAATGCCTGAGAAATGCAGTTTCTTTGCAGGCCTGATCTGGCTGAAGCAGAACTTCTGCTGTGCGTGTGCTGCATTGCCTTACAGCTGCAAGGCACAACGTGCATTCTTTCCGAATGGCGAGTTGGGCCCCACAGCATCTTGCTTCCAGCTCTTTGAGAAGCTAAGAAACAACTCACTCTGCACTGTGCTCTTTCTGCCTACCGGGAACATCTCTTACAAAGGCCTGTGAAACGCAGTTTCTTTGCAGCCCTGATCTGGCTGAAGTAGAACTTCTGCTCTGAGTGTGCTACGTTGCCCTAGAGCTGCAAGGCACAAAGTGCTGTCTAATTTCCAAAGGGTGAGTTGGGCCCCAAAGCATCTTGCTTCCAGCTCTTTGGGAAGCTAAGAAACAACTCGCTCTGCACTCCTCTCTTACAGCCAACCGGGAACATCTCTTACAAAGGCCTGTGAAACGCAGTTTCTTGGCAGGCCTGAGCTAGCTGAAGTAGAACTTCTGCTCTGGGTGTGCTAGATTGCCCTACATCTGAAAGGCACAACGTGCAGTCTTCTTTCCAAAGGGCGAGTTGGGCCCCAAAGCATCTTGCTTCCAGCTCTTTGGGAAGCTAAGAAACAACTCGCTCTGCACAGTGCTCTTACAGCCTACCGGGAACATCTCTTAAAAAGCCCTGTGAGACGCAGTGTCTTTGCAGGCCTGATCTGGCTGAAGTAGAACTTCTGCCCTGGGTGTGCTACATTGCCCTAGAGCTGAAAGGCACAACGTGCAGTCTTCTTTCCACAGGGCGATTGGGCCCCAAAGCATCTTGGTTCCAGCTCTTTGGGAAGCTAAGAAACAACTCGCTCTGCACTGTGCTCTTACAGCCTACTGGGAACATCTCTTACAAAGGCCTGTGAGACGCAGTTTCATTGCAGGACTGATCTGGCTGAAGTAGAACTTCTGCTATGGGTGTGCTATATTGCCCTAGAGCTGAAAGGCACAACGTGCAGTCTTCTTTCCACGGGGCGAGTTGGGACACAAGGCATCTTGCTTCCAGATCGTTTGGAAGCTTAATAACAACTCGCTCTTCACAGAGCTCTTACAGCCTCCCCGGACAACTCTTACAAAGGCCTGTGAAACGCAGTTTCTTTGCAGGCCTGATCTGGCTGAAGTAGAACTTCTACTCTGGGTGTGCTACCTTGCCCTAGAGCTGCAAGGCACAACGTGCAGTCTTCTTTCCAAAGGGCGAGTTTGGCCAAAAAGCATCTTGCTTCCAGCTCTTTGGGAAGCTAAGAAACAACTCGCTCTGCAGACCTCTCTTACAGCCTATTGGGAACATCTCTTACAAAGGCCTGAGAAATGCAGGTTCTTTGCAGGCCTGATCTCGCTGAAGTAGAACTTCTGCTCTGGGTGTGCTACATTGCCCTAGAGCTGCAAGGCACAAAGTGCTGTCTTCTTTCCAAAGGCCGGGTTGGGCCCCAAGGCATCTTGCATCCAGCTCTTTGGGAAGCTTAATAAGATTTCTCCCTGCACAGTGCTCTTACAGCCTCCCGGGACATCTCTTACAAAGGCCTGTGAAACGCAGTTTCTTTGCAGGCCTGATCTGGCGGAAGTAGAAATTCTGCTCTGGGTGTGCTATAGTGCCCTAGAGCTGCAAGGCACAAAGTGCTGTCTTCTTTCCAAAGGGCGAGTTGCCCCCAAAGCATCTTGCTTCCAGCCCTTTGGGAAGCTAAGAAACAACTCGCTCTGCACAGTGCTCTTACAGCCTACCGGGAACATCTCTTACAAAGGCCTGTGAAACGCAGTTTCTTTGCAGGCCTGATCTGGCTGAAGTAGAACTTCTGCCCTGGTTGTGCCACATTGCCCTAGAGCTGAAAGGCACAACGTGCAGGCTTATTAACAAAGGGCGAGTTGGGCCCCAGAGCATCTAGCTTCCAGCTCTTTGGGAAGCTAAGAAACAACTCGCTCTGCACTGTGCTCTTACAGCCTACCGGGAACATTTCTTACAAAGGCCTGTGAAACGCAGTTTCTTTGCAGGCCTGATATCGCTGAAGTAGAACTTCTGCTCTGGGTGTGCCACATTGCCCTAGAACTGAAAGCTACAACGTGCAGTCTGCTTTCCAAAGGGCGAGTTGGGCCCCAGAGCATCTTGCTTCCAGCTCTTTGGGAAACTAAGAAACAGCTCGCTCTGCACTGTGCTCTTACAGCCTACCGTGAACATCTCTTACAAAGGCCTGTGAAACGCAGTTTCTTTGCAGGCCTGATCTGGCTGAAGTAGAACTTCTGCCCCGGGTGTGCCACATTGCCCTAGAGCTGAAAGGCACAACGTGCAGTCTTCTTTACAAAGGGCGAGTTGGGCCCCAAAGCATCTTGCTTCCAGCTCTTTTGGAAGCTTAATAACAAGTCGCTCTGCACAGTGCTCTTACAGCCTACCGGGACATCTCCTACAAAGGCCTCTGAAACGCAGTTTCTTTGCAGGCCTGATCTGGCTGAAGTAGAACTTCTGCTCTGGGTGTGCTATATTGCCCTAGAGCTGCAAGGCACAAACTGCTGTCTTCTTTCCAAAGGGCGAGTTGCCCCAAAAGCTTCTTGCTTCCAACCCTTAGGGAAGGTAAGAAACAACTCGCTCTGCAGACCTCTCTTACAGCCATCCGGGAACATCTCTTACAAATGCCTGAGAAATGCAGTTTCTTTGCAGGCCTGATCTGGCTGAAGCAGAACTTCTGCTGTGGGTGTGCTACATTGCCCTAGAGCTGAAAGGCACAACGTGCATTCATTCCGAAGGGCGAGTTGGGCCCCAAATCATCTTGCTTCCAGCTCTTTGGGAAGCTAGGAAACAACTCACTCTGCACTGTGCTCTTACAGCCTACCGGGAACATCTCTTACAAAGGCCTGTGAAACGCAGTTTCTTTGCAGCCCTGATCTGGCTGAAGTAGAACTTCTGCTCTGAGTGTGCTACATTGCCCTAGAGCTGCAAGGCACAAAGTGCTGTCTTATTTCCAAAGGGCGAGTTGGGCCCCAAAGCATCTTGCTTCCAGCTCTTTGGGAAGCTAAGAAACAACTTGCTCTGCACTCCTCTCTTACAGCCAACCGGGAACATCTCTTACAAATGCCTGTGAAACGCAGTTTCTTGGCAGGCCTGAGCTAGCTGAAGTAGAACTTCTGCTCTGGGTGTGCTAGATTGCCCTACATCTGAAAGGCACAACGTGCAGTCTTCTTTCCAAAGGGCGAGTTGGGCCCCAAAGCATCTTGCTTCCAGCTCTTTGGGAAGCTAAGAAACAACTCGCTCTGCACAGTGCTCTTACAGCCTACCGGGAACATCTCTGAAAAAGCCCTGTGAGACGCAGTGTCTTTGCATGCCTCATCTGGCTGAAGTAGAACTTCTGCCCTGGGTGTGCTACATTGCCCTAGAGCTGAAAGGCACAACGTGCAGTCTTCTTTCCACAGGGAGAGTTGGGACCCAAAGCATCTAGCTTCCAGCTCTGTTCGAAGCTAAGAAACAACTCGCTCTGCACACTGCTCTTACTGCCTACCGGGAACATCTCTTACAAAGGCCTGTGAGACGTAGTTTCTTTGCAGGACTGATCTGGCTGAAGTAGAACTTCTGCTATGGGTGTGCTATATTGCCCTAGAGCTGAAAGGCAGAACGTGCAGTCTTCTTTCCACAGGGCATGTTGAGCCACAAGGCATCTTGCTTCCAGCTCTTTTGGAAGTTTAATAACAACTCGCTCTGCACAGAGCTCTTACAGCCTCCCCGGACATCTCTTACAAAGGCCTGTGAAATGCACTTTCTTTGCATACCTGATCTGGCAGAAGTAGAACTTCTGCTCTGGGTGTGCTATGTTGCCCTAGAGCTGCAAGGCACAAACTGCTGTCTTCTTTCCAAAGGGCGAGTTGCCCCAAAAGCATCTTGCTTCCAGCTCTTAGGGAAGGTAAGAAACAACTCGCTCTGCAGACCTCTCTTACAGCCAACCGGGAACATCTCTTACAAATGCCTGAGAAATGCAATTTCTTTGCAGGCCTCATCTGGCTGATGCAGAACTTCTGCTGTGGGTGTGCTACATTGCCTTACAGCTGCAAGGCACAACGTGCATTCTTTCCGAAGGGCGAGTTGCGCCCAAAATCATCTTGCTTCCAGCTCTTTGAGAAGCTAAGAAACAACTGGCTCTGCACTGTGCTCTTACAGCCTACCGGGAACATCTCTTACAAAGGCCTGTGAAACGCAGTTTCTTTGCAGGCCTGATCTTGCTGAAGTGGAACTTCTGCTCTGGGTGTGCTACATTGCCCTAGAGCTGCAAGGCACAACGTTCAGTCTTCTTTACAAAGGGCGAGTTGGGCCCCAAAGCATCTTGCTTCCAGCTCTTTTGGAAGCTTAATAACAACTCGCTCTGCACAGTGCTCTTACAGCCTACCGGGACATCTCCTACAAAGGCCTCTGAAACGCAGTTTCTTTGCAGGCCTGATCTGGCTGAAGTAGAACTTCTGCTCTGGGTGTGCTATATTGCCCTAGAGCTGCAAGGCAAAAACTGCTGTCTTCTTTCCAAAGGGCGAGTTGCCCCAAAAGCATCTTGCTTCCAACCCTTAGGGAAGGTAAGAAACGACTCGCTCTGCAGACCTCTCTTACAGCCAACCGGGAACATCTCTTACAAATGCCTGAGAAATGCAGTTTCTTTGCAGGCCTGATCTGGCTGAAGCAGAACTTCTGCTGTGCGTGTGCTGCATTGCCTTACAGCTGCAAGGCACAACGTGCATTCTTTCCGAATGGCGAGTTGGGCCCCACAGCATCTTGCTTCCAGCTCTTTGAGAAGCTAAGAAACAACTCACTCTGCACTGTGCTCTTTCTGCCTACCGGGAACATCTCTTACAAAGGCCTGTGAAACGCAGTTTCTTTGCAGCCCTGATCTGGCTGAAGTAGAACTTCTGCTCTGAGTGTGCTACGTTGCCCTAGAGCTGCAAGGCACAAAGTGCTGTCTAATTTCCAAAGGGTGAGTTGGGCCCCAAAGCATCTTGCTTCCAGCTCTTTGGGAAGCTAAGAAACAACTCGCTCTGCACTCCTCTCTTACAGCCAACCGGGAACATCTCTTACAAAGGCCTGTGAAACGCAGTTTCTTGGCAGGCCTGAGCTAGCTGAAGTAGAACTTCTGCTCTGGGTGTGCTAGATTGCCCTACATCTGAAAGGCACAACGTGCAGTCTTCTTTCCAAAGGGCGAGTTGGGCCCCAAAGCATCTTGCTTCCAGCTCTTTGGGAAGCTAAGAAACAACTCGCTCTGCACAGTGCTCTTACAGCCTACCGGGAACATCTCTTAAAAAGCCCTGTGAGACGCAGTGTCTTTGCAGGCCTGATCTGGCTGAAGTAGAACTTCTGCCCTGGGTGTGCTACATTGCCCTAGAGCTGAAAGGCACAACGTGCAGTCTTCTTTCCACAGGGCGATTGGGCCCCAAAGCATCTTGGTTCCAGCTCTTTGGGAAGCTAAGAAACAACTCGCTCTGCACTGTGCTCTTACAGCCTACTGGGAACATCTCTTACAAAGGCCTGTGAGACGCAGTTTCATTGCAGGACTGATCTGGCTGAAGTAGAACTTCTGCTATGGGTGTGCTATATTGCCCTAGAGCTGAAAGGCACAACGTGCAGTCTTCTTTCCACGGGGCGAGTTGGGACACAAGGCATCTTGCTTCCAGATCGTTTGGAAGCTTAATAACAACTCGCTCTTCACAGAGCTCTTACAGCCTCCCCGGACAACTCTTACAAAGGCCTGTGAAACGCAGTTTCTTTGCAGGCCTGATCTGGCTGAAGTAGAACTTCTACTCTGGGTGTGCTACCTTGCCCTAGAGCTGCAAGGCACAACGTGCAGTCTTCTTTCCAAAGGGCGAGTTTGGCCAAAAAGCATCTTGCTTCCAGCTCTTTGGGAAGCTAAGAAACAACTCGCTCTGCAGACCTCTCTTACAGCCTATTGGGAACATCTCTTACAAAGGCCTGAGAAATGCAGGTTCTTTGCAGGCCTGATCTCGCTGAAGTAGAACTTCTGCTCTGGGTGTGCTACATTGCCCTAGAGCTGCAAGGCACAAAGTGCTGTCTTCTTTCCAAAGGCCGGGTTGGGCCCCAAGGCATCTTGCATCCAGCTCTTTGGGAAGCTTAATAAGATTTCTCCCTGCACAGTGCTCTTACAGCCTCCCGGGACATCTCTTACAAAGGCCTGTGAAACGCAGTTTCTTTGCAGGCCTGATCTGGCGGAAGTAGAAATTCTGCTCTGGGTGTGCTATAGTGCCCTAGAGCTGCAAGGCACAAAGTGCTGTCTTCTTTCCAAAGGGCGAGTTGCCCCCAAAGCATCTTGCTTCCAGCCCTTTGGGAAGCTAAGAAACAACTCGCTCTGCACAGTGCTCTTACAGCCTACCGGGAACATCTCTTACAAAGGCCTGTGAAACGCAGTTTCTTTGCAGGCCTGATCTGGCTGAAGTAGAACTTCTGCCCTGGTTGTGCCACATTGCCCTAGAGCTGAAAGGCACAACGTGCAGGCTTATTAACAAAGGGCGAGTTGGGCCCCAGAGCATCTAGCTTCCAGCTCTTTGGGAAGCTAAGAAACAACTCGCTCTGCACTGTGCTCTTACAGCCTACCGGGAACATTTCTTACAAAGGCCTGTGAAACGCAGTTTCTTTGCAGGCCTGATATCGCTGAAGTAGAACTTCTGCTCTGGGTGTGCCACATTGCCCTAGAACTGAAAGCTACAACGTGCAGTCTGCTTTCCAAAGGGCGAGTTGGGCCCCAGAGCATCTTGCTTCCAGCTCTTTGGGAAACTAAGAAACAGCTCGCTCTGCACTGTGCTCTTACAGCCTACCGTGAACATCTCTTACAAAGGCCTGTGAAACGCAGTTTCTTTGCAGGCCTGATCTGGCTGAAGTAGAACTTCTGCCCCGGGTGTGCCACATTGCCCTAGAGCTGAAAGGCACAACGTGCAGTCTTCTTTACAAAGGGCGAGTTGGGCCCCAAAGCATCTTGCTTCCAGCTCTTTTGGAAGCTTAATAACAAGTCGCTCTGCACAGTGCTCTTACAGCCTACCGGGACATCTCCTACAAAGGCCTCTGAAACGCAGTTTCTTTGCAGGCCTGATCTGGCTGAAGTAGAACTTCTGCTCTGGGTGTGCTATATTGCCCTAGAGCTGCAAGGCACAAACTGCTGTCTTCTTTCCAAAGGGCGAGTTGCCCCAAAAGCTTCTTGCTTCCAACCCTTAGGGAAGGTAAGAAACAACTCGCTCTGCAGACCTCTCTTACAGCCATCCGGGAACATCTCTTACAAATGCCTGAGAAATGCAGTTTCTTTGCAGGCCTGATCTGGCTGAAGCAGAACTTCTGCTGTGGGTGTGCTACATTGCCCTAGAGCTGAAAGGCACAACGTGCATTCATTCCGAAGGGCGAGTTGGGCCCCAAATCATCTTGCTTCCAGCTCTTTGGGAAGCTAGGAAACAACTCACTCTGCACTGTGCTCTTACAGCCTACCGGGAACATCTCTTACAAAGGCCTGTGAAACGCAGTTTCTTTGCAGCCCTGATCTGGCTGAAGTAGAACTTCTGCTCTGAGTGTGCTACATTGCCCTAGAGCTGCAAGGCACAAAGTGCTGTCTTATTTCCAAAGGGCGAGTTGGGCCCCAAAGCATCTTGCTTCCAGCTCTTTGGGAAGCTAAGAAACAACTTGCTCTGCACTCCTCTCTTACAGCCAACCGGGAACATCTCTTACAAATGCCTGTGAAACGCAGTTTCTTGGCAGGCCTGAGCTAGCTGAAGTAGAACTTCTGCTCTGGGTGTGCTAGATTGCCCTACATCTGAAAGGCACAACGTGCAGTCTTCTTTCCAAAGGGCGAGTTGGGCCCCAAAGCATCTTGCTTCCAGCTCTTTGGGAAGCTAAGAAACAACTCGCTCTGCACAGTGCTCTTACAGCCTACCGGGAACATCTCTGAAAAAGCCCTGTGAGACGCAGTGTCTTTGCATGCCTCATCTGGCTGAAGTAGAACTTCTGCCCTGGGTGTGCTACATTGCCCTAGAGATGAAAGGCACAACGTGCAGTCTTCTTTCCACAGGGCGAGTTGGGACGCAAAGCATCTAGCTTCCAGCTCTGTTCGAAGCTAAGAAACAACTCGCTCTGCACACTGCTCTTACTGCCTACCGGGAACATCTCTTACAAAGGCCTGTGAGACGTAGTTTCTTTGCAGGACTGATCTGGCTGAAGTAGAACTTCTGCTATGGGTGTGCTATATTGCCCTAGAGCTGAAAGGCAGAACGTGCAGTCTTCTTTCCACAGGGCATGTTGAGCCACAAGGCATCTTGCTTCCAGCTCTTTTGGAAGTTTAATAACAACTCGCTCTGCACAGAGCTCTTACAGCCTCCCCGGACATCTCTTACAAAGGCCTGTGAAATGCACTTTCTTTGCATACCTGATCTGGCAGAAGTAGAACTTCTGCTCTGGGTGTGCTATGTTGCCCTAGAGCTGCAAGGCACAAACTGCTGTCTTCTTTCCAAAGGGCGAGTTGCCCCAAAAGCATCTTGCTTCCAGCTCTTAGGGAAGGTAAGAAACAACTCGCTCTGCAGACCTCTCTTACAGCCAACCGGGAACATCTCTTACAAATGCCTGAGAAATGCAATTTCTTTGCAGGCCTGATCTGGCTGAAGCAGAACTTCTGCTGTGGGTGTGCTACATTGCCTTACAGCTGCAAGGCACAACGTGCATTCTTTCCGAAGGGCGAGTTGCGCCCAAAATCATCTTGCTTCCAGCTCTTTGAGAAGCTAAGAAACAACTGGCTCTGCACTGTGCTCTTACAGCCTACCGGGAACATCTCTTACAAAGGCCTGTGAAACGCAGTTTCTTTGCAGGCCTGATCTTGCTGAAGTGGAACTTCTGCTCTGGGTGTGCTACATTGCCCTAGAGCTGAAAGGCACAACGTGCAGTCTTCTTTACAAAGGGCGAGTTGGGCCCCAAAGCATCTTGCTTCCAGCTCTTTTGGAAGCTTAATAACAACTCGCTCTGCACAGTGCTCTTACAGCCTACCGGGACATCTCCTACAAAGGCCTCTGAAACGCAGTTTCTTTGCAGGCCTGATCTGGCTGAAGTAGAACTTCTGCTCTGGGTGTGCTATATTGCCCTAGAGCTGCAAGGCAAAAACTGCTGTCTTCTTTCCAAAGGGCGAGTTGCCCCAAAAGCATCTTGCTTCCAACCCTTAGGGAAGGTAAGAAACGACTCGCTCTGCAGACCTCTCTTACAGCCAACCGGGAACATCTCTTACAAATGCCTGAGAAATGCAGTTTCTTTGCAGGCCTGATCTGGCTGAAGCAGAACTTCTGCTGTGCGTGTGCTGCATTGCCTTACAGCTGCAAGGCACAACGTGCATTCTTTCCGAATGGCGAGTTGGGCCCCACAGCATCTTGCTTCCAGCTCTTTGAGAAGCTAAGAAACAACTCACTCTGCACTGTGCTCTTTCTGCCTACCGGGAACATCTCTTACAAAGGCCTGTGAAACGCAGTTTCTTTGCAGCCCTGATCTGGCTGAAGTAGAACTTCTGCTCTGAGTGTGCTACGTTGCCCTAGAGCTGCAAGGCACAAAGTGCTGTCTAATTTCCAAAGGGTGAGTTGGGCCCCAAAGCATCTTGCTTCCAGCTCTTTGGGAAGCTAAGAAACAACTCGCTCTGCACTCCTCTCTTACAGCCAACCGGGAACATCTCTTACAAAGGCCTGTGAAACGCAGTTTCTTGGCAGGCCTGAGCTAGCTGAAGTAGAACTTCTGCTCTGGGTGTGCTAGATTGCCCTACATCTGAAAGGCACAACGTGCAGTCTTCTTTCCAAAGGGCGAGTTGGGCCCCAAAGCATCTTGCTTCCAGCTCTTTGGGAAGCTAAGAAACAACTCGCTCTGCACAGTGCTCTTACAGCCTACCGGGAACATCTCTTAAAAAGCCCTGTGAGACGCAGTGTCTTTGCAGGCCTGATCTGGCTGAAGTAGAACTTCTGCCCTGGGTGTGCTACATTGCCCTAGAGCTGAAAGGCACAACGTGCAGTCTTCTTTCCACAGGGCGATTGGGCCCCAAAGCATCTTGGTTCCAGCTCTTTGGGAAGCTAAGAAACAACTCGCTCTGCACTGTGCTCTTACAGCCTACTGGGAACATCTCTTACAAAGGCCTGTGAGACGCAGTTTCATTGCAGGACTGATCTGGCTGAAGTAGAACTTCTGCTATGGGTGTGCTATATTGCCCTAGAGCTGAAAGGCACAACGTGCAGTCTTCTTTCCACGGGGCGAGTTGTGCCACAATGCATCTTGCTTCCAGATCGTTTGGAAGCTTAATAACAACTCGCTCTTCACAGAGCTCTTACAGCCTCCCCGGACAACTCTTACAAAGGCCTGTGAAACGCAGTTTCTTTGCAGGCCTGATCTGGCTGAAGTAGAACTTCTACTCTGGGTGTGCTACCTTGCCCTAGAGCTGCAAGGCACAACGTGCAGTCTTCTTTCCAAAGGGCGAGTTTGGCCAAAAAGCATCTTGCTTCCAGCTCTTTGGGAAGCTAAGAAACAACTCGCTCTGCAGACCTCTCTTACAGCCTATTGGGAACATCTCTTACAAAGGCCTGAGAAATGCAGGTTCTTTGCAGGCCTGATCTCGCTGAAGTAGAACTTCTGCTCTGGGTGTGCTACATTGCCCTAGAGCTTCAAGGCACAAAGTGCTGTCTTCTTTCCAAAGGCCGGGTTGGGCCCCAAGGCATCTTGCTTCCAGCTCTTTGGGAAGCTCAATAAGATTTCTCCCTGCACAGTGCTCTTACAGCCTCCCGGGACATCTCTTACAAAGGCCTGTGAAACGAAGTTTCTTTGCAGGCCTGATCTGGCGGAAGTAGAAATTCTGCTCTGGGTGTGCTATAGTGCCCTAGAGCTGCAAGGCACAAAGTGCTGTCTTCTTTCCAAAGGGCGAGTTGCCCCCAAAGCAGCTTGCTTCCAGCTCTTTGGGAAGCTAAGAAACAACTCGCTCTGCAGACCTCTCTTACAGCCAACCGGGAACATCTCTTACAAAGGCCTGAGAAATGCAGTTTCTTTGCAGGCCTGATCTGACTGAAGTAGAACTTCTGCCCTGGGTGTGCCACATTGCCCAAGAGCTGAAAGGCACAAGGTGCAGGCTTCTTAAAAAAGGGCGAGTTGGGCGCCAGAGCATCTTGCTTCCAGCCCTTTGGGAAGCTAAGAAACAACTCGCTCTGCACAGTGCTCTTACAGCCTACCGGGAACATCTCTTACAAAGGCCTGTGAAACGCAGTTTCTTTGCAGGCCTGATCTGGCTGAAGTAGAACTTCTGCCCTGGTTGTGCCACATTGCCCTAGAGCTGAAAGGCACAACGTGCAGGCTTCTTAACAAAGGGCGAGTTGGGCCCCAGAGCATCTAGCTTCCAGCTCTTTGGGAAGCTAAGAAACAACTCGCTCTGCACTGTGCTCTTACAGCCTACCGGGAACATTTCTTACAAAGGCCTGTGAAACGCAGTTTCTTTGCAGGCCTGATATCGCTGAAGTAGAACTTCTGCTCTGGGTGTGCCACATTGCCCTAGAACTGAAAGCTACAACGTGCAGTCTGCTTTCCAAAGGGCGAGTTGGGCCCCAGAGCATCTTGCTTCCAGCTCTTTGGGAAGCTAAGAAACAACTCGCTCTGCACAGTGCTCTTACAGCCTACCGGGAACATCTCTTACAAAGGCCTGTGAAACGCAGTTTCTTTGCAGGCCTGATCTGGCTGAAGTAGAACTTCTGCCCTGGGTGTGCCACATTGCCCTAGAGCTGAAAGGCACAACGTGCAGGCTTCTTTCCAAAGGGCGAGTTGGGCCCCACAGCATCTTGCTTCCAGATCTTTGGGAAGCTAAGAAACAACTCGCTCTGCAGACCTCTCTTACAGCCAACCGGGAACATCTCTTTCAAAGGCCTGAGAAATGCAGTTTCTTTGCACTCCTGATCTGGCTGATGTAGAACTTCTGCTCTGGGTGTGATACATTGCCCCAGAGCTGCAAGGCTCAAAGTGCTGTCTTCTTTCAAAAGGGCTAGTTGGGCCCCAAAGCATCTTGCTTCCAGCTCTTTGGAAGCTAAGAAACAACTCGCTTTGCACTCCTCTCTTACAGCCATCCGGGACCATCTCTAACAAAGGCCTGTGTAACGCAGTTTCTTTGCAGGCAAGATCTGGCTGAAGTAGAACTTCTGCCCTGGGTGTGCCACATTGCCCTAGAGGTGAAAGGCACAACGTGCAGGCCTCTTAACAAAGGGCGAGTTGGGCCCCAGAGCATCTTGCTTCCAGCTCTTTTGTTAGCTAAGAAACAACTCGCTCTGCACAGTGCTCTTACAGCCTACCGGGAACATCTCTTACAAAGGCCTGTGAGACCCAGTTTCTTTGCAGGCCTGATCTGGCTGAAGTAGAACTTCTGCTCTGGGTGTGCCACATTGCCCTAGATCTGAAAGGCACAACGTGCAGGCTTCTTAACAAAGGGCGAGTTGGGCCCCAGAGCATCTTGCTTCCAGCTCTTTGGGAAGCTAAGAAACAACTCGCTCTGCAGACCTCTCTTACAGCAAACCGGGAACATCTCTTTCAAAGGCCTGAGAAATGCAGTTTCTTTGCAGGCCTGATCTGGCTGAAGTAGAACTTCTGCTCTGGGTGTGCTACATTACCCCAGAGCTGCAAGGCTCAAAGTGCTGTCTGCTTTCAAAAGGGCTAGTTCGGCCCCAAAGCATCTTGCTTCCAGCTCTTTGGAAGCTAAGAAACAACTCGCTCTGCACTCCTCTCTTACAGCCATCCGGACCATCTCTTACAAAGGCCAGTGAAACGCAGTTTCTTTGCAGGCCTGACCTGGCTGAAGTAGAACTTCTGCCCTGGGTGTGCCACACTGCCCTAGAGCTGAAAGGCACAACGTGCTGGCTTCTTAACAAACGGTGAGGTGGGCCCCAGAGCATCTTGCTTCCAGCTCTTTGGGAAGCTAAGAAAAAACTCGCTCTGCACAGTGCTCTTACAGCCTACCGGGAACACCTCTTACAAAGGCCTGTGAAACGCAGTTTCTTTGCAGGCCTGATCTGGCTGAAGTAGAACTTCTGCCCTGGGTGTGCCACATTGCCCTAGAGCTGAAAGGTATAACGTGCAGGCTTCTTAACAAAGGGCGAGTTGAGCCCCAGAGCATCTTGCTTCCAGCTCTTTGGGAAGCTAAGAAACAACTCGCTCTGCACAGTGCTCTTACAGCCTACCGGGAACATCTCTTACAAAGGCCTGTGAAACGCAGTTTCTCTGCAGGCCTGATCTGGCTGAAGTAGAACTTCTGCCCTGGGTGTGCCACATTGCCCTAGTGCTGAAAGGCACAACGTGCAGGCTTCTTAACAAAGGGTGAGTTGGGCCCCAGAGCATCTTGCTTCCAGCTCTTTTGGAAGCTTAATTACAACTCGCTCTGCACAGTGCTCTTACAGCCTACCGGGACATCTCCTACAAAGGCCTCTGAAACGCAGTTTCTTTGCAGGCCTGATCTGGCTGAAGTAGAACTTCTGCTCTGGGTGTGCTATATTGCCCTAGAGCTGCAAGGTACAAATTGCTGTCTTCTTTCCAAAGGGCGAGTTGCCCCAAAAGCATCTTGCTTCCAATCCTTAGGGAAGGTAAGAAACAACTCGCTCTGGAGACCTCTCTTACAGCCAACCGGGAACATTTCTTACAAATGCCTGAGAAATGCAGTTTCTTTGCAGGCCTGATCTGGCTGAAGCAGAACTTCTACTGTGGGTGTGCTACATTGCCTTACAGCTGCAAGGCACAACGTGCATTCTTTCCGGAGGGCGAGTTGGGCCCCAAATCATCTTGCTTCCAGCTCTTTGGGAAGCTAGGAAACAACACACTCTGCGCTGTGCTCTTACAGCCTACCGGGAACATCTCTTACAAAGGCCTGTGAAACGCAGTTTCTTTGCAGCCCTGATCTGGCTGAAGTAGAACTTCTGCTCTGAGTGTGCTACATTGCCCTAGAGCTGCAAGGCACAAAGTGCTGTCTTATTTCCAAAGGGCGAGTTGGGCCCCAAAGCATCTTGCTTCCAGCTCTTTGGGAAGCAAAGAAACAACTTGCTCTGCACTCCTCTCTTACAGCCAACCGGGAACATCTCTTACAAATGCCTGTGAAACGCAGTTTCTTGGCAGGCCTGAGCTAGCTGAAGTAGAACTTCTGCTCTGGGTGTGCTAGATTGCCCTACATCTGAAAGGCACAACGTGCAGTCTTCTTTCCAAAGGGCGAGTTGGGCCCCAAAGCATCTTGCTTCCAGCTCTTTGGGAAGCTAAGAAACAACTCGCTCTGCACAGTGCTCTTACAGCCTACCGGGAACATCTCTTAAAAAGCCCTGTGAGACGCAGTGTCTTTGCAGGCCTGATCTGGCTGAAGTAGAACTTCTGCCCTGGGTGTGCTACATTGCCCTAGAGCTGAAAGGCACAACGTGCAGTCTTCTTTCCACAGGGCGATTGGGCCCCAAAGCATCTTGGTTCCAGCTCTTTGGGAAGCTAAGAAACAACTCGCTCTGCACTGTGCTCTTACAGCCTACTGGGAACATCTCTTACAAAGGCCTGTGAGACGCAGTTTCATTGCAGGACTGATCTGGCTGAAGTAGAACTTCTGCTATGGGTGTGCTATATTGCCCTAGAGCTGAAAGGCACAACGTGCAGTCTTCTTTCCACGGGGCGAGTTGGGACACAAGGCATCTTGCTTCCAGATCGTTTGGAAGCTTAATAACAACTCGCTCTTCACAGAGCTCTTACAGCCTCCCCGGACAACTCTTACAAAGGCCTGTGAAACGCAGTTTCTTTGCAGGCCTGATCTGGCTGAAGTAGAACTTCTACTCTGGGTGTGCTACCTTGCCCTAGAGCTGCAAGGCCCAACGTGCAGTCTTCTTTCCAAAGGGCGAGTTTGGCCAAAAAGCATCTTGCTTCCAGCTCTTTGGGAAGCTAAGAAACAACTCGCTCTGCAGACCTCTCTTACAGCCTATTGGGAACATCTCTTACAAAGGCCTGAGAAATGCAGGTTCTTTGCAGGCCTGATCTCGCTGAAGTAGAACTTCTGCTCTGGGTGTGCTACATTGCCCTAGAGCTGCAAGGCACAAAGTGCTGTCTTCTTTCCAAAGGCCGGGTTGGGCCCCAAGGCATCTTGCATCCAGCTCTTTGGGAAGCTTAATAAGATTTCTCCCTGCACAGTGCTCTTACAGCCTCCCGGGACATCTCTTACAAAGGCCTGTGAAACGCAGTTTCTTTGCAGGCCTGATCTGGCGGAAGTAGAAATTCTGCTCTGGGTGTGCTATAGTGCCCTAGAGCTGCAAGGCACAAAGTGCTGTCTTCTTTCCAAAGGGCGAGTTGCCCCCAAAGCATCTTGCTTCCAGCCCTTTGGGAAGCTAAGAAACAACTCGCTCTGCACAGTGCTCTTACAGCCTACCGGGAACATCTCTTACAAAGGCCTGTGAAACGCAGTTTCTTTGCAGGCCTGATCTGGCTGAAGTAGAACTTCTGCCCTGGTTGTGCCACATTGCCCTAGAGCTGAAAGGCACAACGTGCAGGCTTATTAACAAAGGGCGAGTTGGGCCCCAGAGCATCTAGCTTCCAGCTCTTTGGGAAGCTAAGAAACAACTCGCTCTGCACTGTGCTCTTACAGCCTACCGGGAACATTTCTTACAAAGGCCTGTGAAACGCAGTTTCTTTGCAGGCCTGATATCGCTGAAGTAGAACTTCTGCTCTGGGTGTGCCACATTGCCCTAGAACTGAAAGCTACAACGTGCAGTCTGCTTTCCAAAGGGCGAGTTGGGCCCCAGAGCATCTTGCTTCCAGCTCTTTGGGAAACTAAGAAACAGCTCGCTCTGCACTGTGCTCTTACAGCCTACCGTGAACATCTCTTACAAAGGCCTGTGAAACGCAGTTTCTTTGCAGGCCTGATCTGGCTGAAGTAGAACTTCTGCCCCGGGTGTGCCACATTGCCCTAGAGCTGAAAGGCACAACGTGCAGTCTTCTTTACAAAGGGCGAGTTGGGCCCCAAAGCATCTTGCTTCCAGCTCTTTTGGAAGCTTAATAACAAGTCGCTCTGCACAGTGCTCTTACAGCCTACCGGGACATCTCCTACAAAGGCCTCTGAAACGCAGTTTCTTTGCAGGCCTGATCTGGCTGAAGTAGAACTTCTGCTCTGGGTGTGCTATATTGCCCTAGAGCTGCAAGGCACAAACTGCTGTCTTCTTTCCAAAGGGCGAGTTGCCCCAAAAGCTTCTTGCTTCCAACCCTTAGGGAAGGTAAGAAACAACTCGCTCTGCAGACCTCTCTTACAGCCATCCGGGAACATCTCTTACAAATGCCTGAGAAATGCAGTTTCTTTGCAGGCCTGATCTGGCTGAAGCAGAACTTCTGCTGTGGGTGTGCTACATTGCCCTAGAGCTGAAAGGCACAACGTGCATTCATTCCGAAGGGCGAGTTGGGCCCCAAATCATCTTGCTTCCAGCTCTTTGGGAAGCTAGGAAACAACTCACTCTGCACTGTGCTCTTACAGCCTACCGGGAACATCTCTTACAAAGGCCTGTGAAACGCAGTTTCTTTGCAGCCCTGATCTGGCTGAAGTAGAACTTCTGCTCTGAGTGTGCTACATTGCCCTAGAGCTGCAAGGCACAAAGTGCTGTCTTATTTCCAAAGGGCGAGTTGGGCCCCAAAGCATCTTGCTTCCAGCTCTTTGGGAAGCTAAGAAACAACTTGCTCTGCACTCCTCTCTTACAGCCAACCGGGAACATCTCTTACAAATGCCTGTGAAACGCAGTTTCTTGGCAGGCCTGAGCTAGCTGAAGTAGAACTTCTGCTCTGGGTGTGCTAGATTGCCCTACATCTGAAAGGCACAACGTGCAGTCTTCTTTCCAAAGGGCGAGTTGGGCCCCAAAGCATCTTGCTTCCAGCTCTTTGGGAAGCTAAGAAACAACTCGCTCTGCACAGTGCTCTTACAGCCTACCGGGAACATCTCTGAAAAAGCCCTGTGAGACGCAGTGTCTTTGCATGCCTCATCTGGCTGAAGTAGAACTTCTGCCCTGGGTGTGCTACATTGCCCTAGAGATGAAAGGCACAACGTGCAGTCTTCTTTCCACAGGGCGAGTTGGGACCCAAAGCATCTAGCTTCCAGCTCTGTTCGAAGCTAAGAAACAACTCGCTCTGCACACTGCTCTTACTGCCTACCGGGAACATCTCTTACAAAGGCCTGTGAGACGTAGTTTCTTTGCAGGACTGATCTGGCTGAAGTAGAACTTCTGCTATGGGTGTGCTATATTGCCCTAGAGCTGAAAGGCAGAACGTGCAGTCTTCTTTCCACAGGGCATGTTGAGCCACAAGGCATCTTGCTTCCAGCTCTTTTGGAAGTTTAATAACAACTCGCTCTGCACAGAGCTCTTACAGCCTCCCCGGACATCTCTTACAAAGGCCTGTGAAATGCACTTTCTTTGCATACCTGATCTGGCAGAAGTAGAACTTCTGCTCTGGGTGTGCTATGTTGCCCTAGAGCTGCAAGGCACAAACTGCTGTCTTCTTTCCAAAGGGCGAGTTGCCCCAAAAGCATCTTGCTTCCAGCTCTTAGGGAAGGTAAGAAACAACTCGCTCTGCAGACCTCTCTTACAGCCAACCGGGAACATCTCTTACAAATGCCTGAGAAATGCAATTTCTTTGCAGGCCTGATCTGGCTGAAGCAGAACTTCTGCTGTGGGTGTGCTACATTGCCTTACAGCTGCAAGGCACAACGTGCATTCTTTCCGAAGGGCGAGTTGCGCCCAAAATCATCTTGCTTCCAGCTCTTTGAGAAGCTAAGAAACAACTGGCTCTGCACTGTGCTCTTACAGCCTACCGGGAACATCTCTTACAAAGGCCTGTGAAACGCAGTTTCTTTGCAGGCCTGATCTTGCTGAAGTGGAACTTCTGCTCTGGGTGTGCTACATTGCCCTAGAGCTGAAAGGCACAACGTGCAGTCTTCTTTACAAAGGGCGAGTTGGGCCCCAAAGCATCTTGCTTCCAGCTCTTTTGGAAGCTTAATAACAACTCGCTCTGCACAGTGCTCTTACAGCCTACCGGGACATCTCCTACAAAGGCCTCTGAAACGCAGTTTCTTTGCAGGCCTGATCTGGCTGAAGTAGAACTTCTGCTCTGGGTGTGCTATATTGCCCTAGAGCTGCAAGGCAAAAACTGCTGTCTTCTTTCCAAAGGGCGAGTTGCCCCAAAAGCATCTTGCTTCCAACCCTTAGGGAAGGTAAGAAACGACTCGCTCTGCAGACCTCTCTTACAGCCAACCGGGAACATCTCTTACAAATGCCTGAGAAATGCAGTTTCTTTGCAGGCCTGATCTGGCTGAAGCAGAACTTCTGCTGTGCGTGTGCTGCATTGCCTTACAGCTGCAAGGCACAACGTGCATTCTTTCCGAATGGCGAGTTGGGCCCCACAGCATCTTGCTTCCAGCTCTTTGAGAAGCTAAGAAACAACTCACTCTGCACTGTGCTCTTTCTGCCTACCGGGAACATCTCTTACAAAGGCCTGTGAAACGCAGTTTCTTTGCAGCCCTGATCTGGCTGAAGTAGAACTTCTGCTCTGAGTGTGCTACGTTGCCCTAGAGCTGCAAGGCACAAAGTGCTGTCTAATTTCCAAAGGGTGAGTTGGGCCCCAAAGCATCTTGCTTCCAGCTCTTTGGGAAGCTAAGAAACAACTCGCTCTGCACTCCTCTCTTACAGCCAACCGGGAACATCTCTTACAAAGGCCTGTGAAACGCAGTTTCTTGGCAGGCCTGAGCTAGCTGAAGTAGAACTTCTGCTCTGGGTGTGCTAGATTGCCCTACATCTGAAAGGCACAACGTGCAGTCTTCTTTCCAAAGGGCGAGTTGGGCCCCAAAGCATCTTGCTTCCAGCTCTTTGGGAAGCTAAGAAACAACTCGCTCTGCACAGTGCTCTTACAGCCTACCGGGAACATCTCTTAAAAAGCCCTGTGAGACGCAGTGTCTTTGCAGGCCTGATCTGGCTGAAGTAGAACTTCTGCCCTGGGTGTGCTACATTGCCCTAGAGCTGAAAGGCACAACGTGCAGTCTTCTTTCCACAGGGCGATTGGGCCCCAAAGCATCTTGGTTCCAGCTCTTTGGGAAGCTAAGAAACAACTCGCTCTGCACTGTGCTCTTACAGCCTACTGGGAACATCTCTTACAAAGGCCTGTGAGACGCAGTTTCATTGCAGGACTGATCTGGCTGAAGTAGAACTTCTGCTATGGGTGTGCTATATTGCCCTAGAGCTGAAAGGCACAACGTGCAGTCTTCTTTCCACGGGGCGAGTTGGGCCACAAGGCATCTTGCTTCCAGATCGTTTGGAAGCTTAATAACAACTCGCTCTTCACAGAGCTCTTACAGCCTCCCCGGACAACTCTTACAAAGGCCTGTGAAACGCAGTTTCTTTGCAGGCCTGATCTGGCTGAAGTAGAACTTCTACTCTGGGTGTGCTACCTTGCCCTAGAGCTGCAAGGCACAACGTGCAGTCTTCTTTCCAAAGGGCGAGTTTGGCCAAAAAGCATCTTGCTTCCAGCTCTTTGGGAAGCTAAGAAACAACTCGCTCTGCAGACCTCTCTTACAGCCTATTGGGAACATCTCTTACAAAGGCCTGAGAAATGCAGGTTCTTTGCAGGCCTGATCTCGCTGAAGTAGAACTTCTGCTCTGGGTGTGCTACATTGCCCTAGAGCTTCAAGGCACAAAGTGCTGTCTTCTTTCCAAAGGCCGGGTTGGGCCCCAAGGCATCTTGCTTCCAGCTCTTTGGGAAGCTCAATAAGATTTCTCCCTGCACAGTGCTCTTACAGCCTCCCGGGACATCTCTTACAAAGGCCTGTGAAACGCAGTTTCTTTGCAGGCCTGATCTGGCGGAAGTAGAAATTCTGCTCTGGGTGTGCTATAGTGCCCTAGAGCTGCAAGGCACAAAGTGCTGTCTTCTTTCCAAAGGGCGAGTTGCCCCCAAAGCAGCTTGCTTCCAGCTCTTTGGGAAGCTAAGAAACAACTCGCTCTGCAGACCTCTCTTACAGCCAACCGGGAACATCTCTTACAAAGGCCTGAGAAATGCAGTTTCTTTGCAGGCCTGATCTGACTGAAGTAGAACTTCTGCCCTGGGTGTGCCACATTGCCCAAGAGCTGAAAGGCACAAGGTGCAGGCTTCTTAAAAAAGGGCGAGTTGGGCGCCAGAGCATCTTGCTTCCAGCCCTTTGGGAAGCTAAGAAACAACTCGCTCTGCACAGTGCTCTTACAGCCTACCGGGAACATCTCTTACAAAGGCCTGTGAAACGCAGTTTCTTTGCAGGCCTGATCTGGCTGAAGTAGAACTTCTGCCCTGGTTGTGCCACATTGCCCTAGAGCTGAAAGGCACAACGTGCAGGCTTCTTAACAAAGGGCGAGTTGGGCCCCAGAGCATCTAGCTTCCAGCTCTTTGGGAAGCTAAGATACAACACGCTCTGCACTGTGCTCTTACAGCCTACCGGGAACATTTCTTACAAAGGCCTGTGAAACGCAGTTTCTTTGCAGGCCTGATATCGCTGAAGTAGAACTTCTGCTCTGGGTGTGCCACATTGCCCTAGAACTGAAAGCTACAACGTGCAGTCTGCTTTCCAAAGGGCGAGTTGGGCCCCAGAGCATCTTGCTTCCAGCTCTTTGGGAAGCTAAGAAACAACTCGCTCTGCACAGTGCTCTTACAGCCTACCGGGAACATCTCTTACAAAGGCCTGTGAAACGCAGTTTCTTTGCAGGCCTGATCTGGCTGAAGTAGAACTTCTGCCCTGGGTGTGCCACATTGCCCTAGAGCTGAAAGGCACAACGTGCAGGCTTCTTTCCAAAGGGCGAGTTGGGCCCCACAGCATCTTGCTTCCAGATCTTTGGGAAGCTAAGAAACAACTCGCTCTGCAGACCTCTCTTACAGCCAACCGGGAACATCTCTTTCAAAGGCCTGAGAAATGCAGTTTCTTTGCACTCCTGATCTGGCTGATGTAGAACTTCTGCTCTGGGTGTGATACATTGCCCCAGAGCTGCAAGGCTCAAAGTGCTGTCTTCTTTCAAAAGGGCTAGTTGGGCCCCAAAGCATCTTGCTTCCAGCTCTTTGGAAGCTAAGAAACAACTCGCTTTGCACTCCTCTCTTACAGCCATCCGGGACCATCTCTAACAAAGGCCTGTGTAACGCAGTTTCTTTGCAGGCAAGATCTGGCTGAAGTAGAACTTCTGCCCTGGGTGTGCCACATTGCCCTAGAGGTGAAAGGCACAACGTGCAGGCCTCTTAACAAAGGGCGAGTTGGGCCCCAGAGCATCTTGCTTCCAGCTCTTTTGTTAGCTAAGAAACAACTCGCTCTGCACAGTGCTCTTACAGCCTACCGGGAACATCTCTTACAAAGGCCTGTGAGACCCAGTTTCTTTGCAGGCCTGATCTGGCTGAAGTAGAACTTCTGCTCTGGGTGTGCCACATTGCCCTAGATCTGAAAGGCACAACGTGCAGGCTTCTTAACAAAGGGCGAGTTGGGCCCCAGAGCATCTTGCTTCCAGCTCTTTGGGAAGCTAAGAAACAACTCGCTCTGCAGACCTCTCTTACAGCAAACCGGGAACATCTCTTTCAAAGGCCTGAGAAATGCAGTTTCTTTGCAGGCCTGATCTGGCTGAAGTAGAACTTCTGCTCTGGGTGTGCTACATTGCCCCAGAGCTGCAAGGCTCAAAGTGCTGTCTGCTTTCAAAAGGGCTAGTTCGGCCCCAAAGCATCTTGCTTCCAGCTCTTTGGAAGCTAAGAAACAACTCGCTCTGCACTCCTCTCTTACAGCCATCCGGACCATCTCTTACAAAGGCCAGTGAAACGCAGTTTCTTTGCAGGCCTGACCTGGCTGAAGTAGAACTTCTGCCCTGGGTGTGCCACACTGCCCTAGAGCTGAAAGGCACAACGTGCTGGCTTCTTAACAAACGGTGAGGTGGGCCCCAGAGCATCTTGCTTCCAGCTCTTTGGGAAGCTAAGAAAAAACTCGCTCTGCACAGTGCTCTTACAGCCTACCGGGAACACCTCTTACAAAGGCCTGTGAAACGCAGTTTCTTTGCAGGCCTGATCTGGCTGAAGTAGAACTTCTGCCCTGGGTGTGCCACATTGCCCTAGAGCTGAAAGGTACAACGTGCAGGCTTCTTAACAAAGGGCGAGTTGAGCCCCAGAGCATCTTGCTTCCAGCTCTTTGGGAAGCTAAGAAACAACTCGCTCTGCACAGTGCTCTTACAGCCTACCGGGAACATCTCTTACAAAGGCCTGTGAAACGCAGTTTCTCTGCAGGCCTGATCTGGCTGAAGTAGAACTTCTGCCCTGGGTGTGCCACATTGCCCTAGTGCTGAAAGGCACAACGTGCAGGCTTCTTAACAAAGGGTGAGTTGGGCCCCAGAGCATCTTGCTTCCAGCTCTTTTGGAAGCTTAATTACAACTCGCTCTGCACAGTGCTCTTACAGCCTACCGGGACATCTCCTACAAAGGCCTCTGAAACGCAGTTTCTTTGCAGGCCTGATCTGGCTGAAGTAGAACTTCTGCTCTGGGTGTGCTATATTGCCCTAGAGCTGCAAGGTACAAATTGCTGTCTTCTTTCCAAAGGGCGAGTTGCCCCAAAAGCATCTTGCTTCCAATCCTTAGGGAAGGTAAGAAACAACTCGCTCTGGAGACCTCTCTTACAGCCAACCGGGAACATTTCTTACAAATGCCTGAGAAATGCAGTTTCTTTGCAGGCCTGATCTGGCTGAAGCAGAACTTCTACTGTGGGTGTGCTACATTGCCTTACAGCTGCAAGGCACAACGTGCATTCTTTCCGGAGGGCGAGTTGGGCCCCAAATCATCTTGCTTCCAGCTCTTTGGGAAGCTAGGAAACAACACACTCTGCGCTGTGCTCTTACAGCCTACCGGGAACATCTCTTACAAAGGCCTGTGAAACGCAGTTTCTTTGCAGCCCTGATCTGGCTGAAGTAGAACTTCTGCTCTGAGTGTGCTACATTGCCCTAGAGCTGCAAGGCACAAAGTGCTGTCTTATTTCCAAAGGGCGAGTTGGGCCCCAAAGCATCTTGCTTCCAGCTCTTTGGGAAGCAAAGAAACAACTTGCTCTGCACTCCTCTCTTACAGCCAACCGGGAACATCTCTTACAAATGCCTGTGAAACGCAGTTTCTTGGCAGGCCTGAGCTAGCTGAAGTAGAACTTCTGCTCTGGGTGTGCTAGATTGCCCTACATCTGAAAGGCACAACGTGCAGTCTTCTTTCCAAAGGGCGAGTTGGGCCCCAAAGCATCTTGCTTACAGCTCTTTGGGAAGCTAAGAAACAACTCGCTCTGCACAGTGCTCTTACAGCCTACCGGGAACATCTCTTAAAAAGCCCTGTGAGACGCAGTGTCTTTGCAGGCCTGATCTGGCTGAAGTAGAACTTCTGCCCTGGGTGTGCTACATTGCCCTAGAGCTGAAAGGCACAACGTGCAGTCTTCTTTCCACAGGGCGATTGGGCCCCAAAGCATCTTGGTTCCAGCTCTTTGGGAAGCTAAGAAACAACTCGCTCTGCACTGTGCTCTTACAGCCTACTGGGAACATCTCTTACAAAGGCCTGTGAGACGCAGTTTCATTGCAGGACTGATCTGGCTGAAGTAGAACTTCTGCTATGGGTGTGCTATATTGCCCTAGAGCTGAAAGGCACAACGTGCAGTCTTCTTTCCACGGGGCGAGTTGGGCCACAAGGCATCTTGCTTCCAGATCGTTTGGAAGCTTAATAACAACTCGCTCTTCACAGAGCTCTTACAGCCTCCCCGGACAACTCTTACAAAGGCCTGTGAAACGCAGTTTCTTTGCAGGCCTGATCTGGCTGAAGTAGAACTTCTACTCTGGGTGTGCTACCTTGCCCTAGAGCTGCAAGGCACAACGTGCAGTCTTCTTTCCAAAGGGCGAGTTTGGCCAAAAAGCATCTTGCTTCCAGCTCTTTGGGAAGCTAAGAAACAACTCGCTCTGCAGACCTCTCTTACAGCCTATTGGGAACATCTCTTACAAAGGCCTGAGAAATGCAGGTTCTTTGCAGGCCTGATCTCGCTGAAGTAGAACTTCTGCTCTGGGTGTGCTACATTGCCCTAGAGCTTCAAGGCACAAAGTGCTGTCTTCTTTCCAAAGGCCGGGTTGGGCCCCAAGGCATCTTGCTTCCAGCTCTTTGGGAAGCTCAATAAGATTTCTCCCTGCACAGTGCTCTTACAGCCTCCCGGGACATCTCTTACAAAGGCCTGTGAAACGCAGTTTCTTTGCAGGCCTGATCTGGCGGAAGTAGAAATTCTGCTCTGGGTGTGCTATAGTGCCCTAGAGCTGCAAGGCACAAAGTGCTGTCTTCTTTCCAAAGGGCGAGTTGCCCCCAAAGCAGCTTGCTTCCAGCTCTTTGGGAAGCTAAGAAACAACTCGCTCTGCAGACCTCTCTTACAGCCAACCGGGAACATCTCTTACAAAGGCCTGAGAAATGCAGTTTCTTTGCAGGCCTGATCTGACTGAAGTAGAACTTCTGCCCTGGGTGTGCCACATTGCCCAAGAGCTGAAAGGCACAAGGTGCAGGCTTCTTAAAAAAGGGCGAGTTGGGCGCCAGAGCATCTTGCTTCCAGCCATTTGGGAAGCTAAGAAACAACTCGCTCTGCACAGTGCTCTTACAGCCTACCGGGAACATCTCTTACAAAGGCCTGTGAAACGCAGTTTCTTTGCAGGCCTGATCTGGCTGAAGTAGAACTTCTGCCCTGGTTGTGCCACATTGCCCTAGAGCTGAAAGGCACAACGTGCAGGCTTCTTAACAAAGGGCGAGTTGGGCCCCAGAGCATCTAGCTTCCAGCTCTTTGGGAAGCTAAGAAACAACTCGCTCTGCACTGTGCTCTTACAGCCTACCGGGAACATTTCTTACAAAGGCCTGTGAAACGCAGTTTCTTTGCAGGCCTGATATCGCTGAAGTAGAACTTCTGCTCTGGGTGTGCCACATTGCCCTAGAACTGAAAGCTACAACGTGCAGTCTGCTTTCCAAAGGGCGAGTTGGGCCCCAGAGCATCTTGCTTCCAGCTCTTTGGGAAGCTAAGAAACAACTCGCTCTGCACAGTGCTCTTACAGCCTACCGGGAACATCTCTTACAAAGGCCTGTGAAACGCAGTTTCTTTGCAGGCCTGATCTGGCTGAAGTAGAACTTCTGCCCTGGGTGTGCTATATTGCCCTAGAGCTGAAAGGCACAACGTGCAGGCTTCTTTCCAAAGGGCGAGTTGGGCCCCACAGCATCTTGCTTCCAGATCTTTGGGAAGCTAAGAAACAACTCGCTCTGCAGACCTCTCTTACAGCCAACCGGGAACATCTCTTTCAAAGGCCTGAGAAATGCAGTTTCTTTGCACTCCTGATCTGGCTGATGTAGAACTTCTGCTCTGGGTGTGATACATTGCCCCAGAGCTGCAAGGCTCAAAGTGCTGTCTTCTTTCAAAAGGGCTAGTTGGGCCCCAAAGCATCTTGCTTCCAGCTCTTTGGAAGCTAAGAAACAACTCGCTCTGCACTCCTCTCTTACAGCCATCCGGGACCATCTCTAACAAAGGCCTGTGTAACGCAGTTTCTTTGCAGGCAAGATCTGGCTGAAGTAGAACTTCTGCCCTGGGTGTGCCACATTGCCCTAGAGGTGAAAGGCACAACGTGCAGGCCTCTTAACAAAGGGCGAGTTGGGCCCCAGAGCATCTTGCTTCCAGCTCTTTTGTTAGCTAAGAAACAACTCGCTCTGCACAGTGCTCTTACAGCCTACCGGGAACATCTCTTACAAAGGCCTGTGAGACCCAGTTTCTTTGCAGGCCTGATCTGGCTGAAGTAGAACTTCTGCTCTGGGTGTGCCACATTGCCCTAGATCTGAAAGGCACAACGTGCAGGCTTCTTAACAAATGGCGAGTTGGGCCCCAGAGCATCTTGCTTCCAGCTCTTTGGGAAGCTAAGAAACAACTCGCTCTGCAGACCTCTCTTACAGCAAACCGGGAACATCTCTTTCAAAGGCCTGAGAAATGCAGTTTCTTTGCAGGCCTGATCTGGCTGAAGTAGAACTTCTGCTCTGGGTGTGCTACATTGCCCCAGAGCTGCAAGGCTCAAAGTGCTGTCTGCTTTCAAAAGGGCTAGTTCGGCCCCAAAGCATCTTGCTTCCCGCTCTTTGGAAGCTAAGAAACAACTCGCTCTGCACTCCTCTCTTACAGCCATCCGGACCATCTCTTACAAAGGCCAGTGAAACGCAGTTTCTTTGCAGGCCTGACCTGGCTGAAGTAGAACTTCTGCCCTGGGTGTGCCACACTGCCCTAGAGCTGAAAGGCACAACGTGCTGGCTTCTTAACAAACGGTGAGGTGGGCCCCAGAGCATCTTGCTTCCAGCTCTTTGGGAAGCTAAGAAACAACTCGCTCTGCACAGTGTTCTTACAGCCTACCGGGAACATCTCTTACAAAGGCCTGTGAAACGCAGTTTCTTTGCAGGCCTGATCTGGCTGAAGTAGGACTTCTGCCCTGGGTGTGCCACATTGCCCTAGAGCTGAAAGGTACAACGTGCAGGCTTCTTAACAAAGGGCGAGTTGAGCCCCAGAGCATCTTGCTTCCAGCTCTTTGGGAAGCTAAGAAACAACTCGCTCTGCACAGTGCTCTTACAGCCTACCGGGAACATCTCTTACAAAGGCCTGTGAAACGCAGTTTCTCTGCAGGCCTGATCTGGCTGAAGTAGAACTTCTGCCCCGGGTGTGCCACATTGCCCTAGAGCTGAAAGGCACAACGTGCAGGCTTCTTAACAAAGGGTGAGTTGGGCCCCAGAGCATCTTGCTTCCAGCTCTTTTGGAAGCTTAATTACAACTCGCTCTGCACAGTGCTCTTACAGCCTACCGGGACATCTCCTACAAAGGCCTCTGAAACGCAGTTTCTTTGCAGGCCTGATCTGGCTGAAGTAGAACTTCTGCTCTGGGTGTGCTATATTGCCCTAGAGCTGCAAGGTACAAATTTCTGTCTTCTTTCCAAAGGGCGAGTTGCCCCAAAAGCATCTTGCTTCCAATCCTTAGGGAAGGTAAGAAACAACTCGCTCTGGAGACCTCTCTTACAGCCAACCGGGAACATTTCTTACAAATGCCTGAGAAATGCAGTTTCTTTGCAGGCCTGATCTGGCTGAAGCAGAACTTCTACTGTGGGTGTGCTACATTGCCTTACAGCTGCAAGGCACAACGTGCATTCTTTCCGGAGGGCGAGTTGGGCCCCAAATCATCTTGCTTCCAGCTCTTTGGGAAGCTAGGAAACAACACACTCTGCGCTGTGCTCTTACAGCCTACCGGGAACATCTCTTACAAAGGCCTGTGAAACGCAGTTTCTTTGCAGCCCTGATCTGGCTGAAGTAGAACTTCTGCTCTGAGTGTGCTACATTGCCCTAGAGCTGCAAGGCACAAAGTGCTGTCTTATTTCCAAAGGGCGAGTTGGGCCCCAAAGCATCTTGCTTCCAGCTCTTTGGGAAGCAAAGAAACAACTTGCTCTGCACTCCTCTCTTACAGCCAACCGGGAACATCTCTTACAAATGCCTGTGAAACGCAGTTTCTTGGCAGGCCTGAGCTAGCTGAAGTAGAACTTCTGCTCTGGGTGTGCTAGATTGCCCTACATCTGAAAGGCACAACGTGCAGTCTTCTTTCCAAAGGGCGAGTTGGGCCCCAAAGCATCTTGCTTACAGCTCTTTGGGAAGCTAAGAAACAACTCGCTCTGCACAGTGCTCTTACAGCCTACCGGGAACATCTCTTAAAAAGCCCTGTGAGACGCAGTGTCTTTGCAGGCCTGATCTGGCTGAAGTAGAACTTCTGCCCTGGGTGTGCTACATTGCCCTAGAGCTGAAAGGCACAACGTGCAGTCTTCTTTCCACAGGGCGATTGGGCCCCAAAGCATCTTGGTTCCAGCTCTTTGGGAAGCTAAGAAACAACTCGCTCTGCACTGTGCTCTTACAGCCTACTGGGAACATCTCTTACAAAGGCCTGTGAGACGCAGTTTCATTGCAGGACTGATCTGGCTGAAGTAGAACTTCTGCTATGGGTGTGCTATATTGCCCTAGAGCTGAAAGGCACAACGTGCAGTCTTCTTTCCACGGGGCGAGTTGGGACACAAGGCATCTTGCTTCCAGCTCTTTTGGAAGCTTAATAACAACTCGCTCTTCACAGAGCTCTTACAGCCTCCCCGGACAACTCTTACAAAGGCCTGTGAAACGCAGTTTCTTTGCAGGCCTGATCTGGCTGAAGTAGAACTTCTACTCTGGGTGTGCTACCTTGCCCTAGAGCTGCAAGGCCCAACGTGCAGTCTTCTTTCCAAAGGGCGAGTTTGGCCAAAAAGCATCTTGCTTCCAGCTCTTTGGGAAGCTAAGAAACAACTCGCTCTGCAGACCTCTCTTACAGCCTATTGGGAACATCTCTTACAAAGGCCTGAGAAATGCAGGTTCTTTGCAGGCCTGATCTCGCTGAAGTAGAACTTCTGCTCTGGGTGTGCTACATTGCCCTAGAGCTTCAAGGCACAAAGTGCTGTCTTCTTTCCAAAGGCCGGGTTGGGCCCCAAGGCATCTTGCTTCCAGCTCTTTGGGAAGCTTAATAAGATTTCTCCCTGCACAGTGCTCTTACAGCCTCCCGGGACATCTCTTACAAAGGCCTGTGAAACGCAGTTTCTTTGCAGGCCTGATCTGGCGGAAGTAGAAATTCTGCTCTGGGTGTGCTATAGTGCCCTAGAGCTGCAAGGCACAAAGTGCTGTCTTCTTTCCAAAGGGCGAGTTGCCCCCAAAGCAGCTTGCTTCCAGCTCTTTGGGAAGCTAAGAAACAACTCGCTCTGCAGACCTCTCTTACAGCCAACCGGGAACATCTCTTACAAAGGCCTGAGAAATGCAGTTTCTTTGCAGGCCTGATCTGACTGAAGTAGAACTTCTGCCCTGGGTGTGCCACATTGCCCAAGAGCTGAAAGGCACAAGGTGCAGGCTTCTTAAAAAAGGGCGAGTTGGGCGCCAGAGCATCTTGCTTCCAGCCATTTGGGAAGCTAAGAAACAACTCGCTCTGCACAGTGCTCTTACAGCCTACCGGGAACATCTCTTACAAAGGCCTGTGAAACGCAGTTTCTTTGCAGGCCTGATCTGGCTGAAGTAGAACTTCTGCCCTGGTTGTGCCACATTGCCCTAGAGCTGAAAGGCACAACGTGCAGGCTTCTTAACAAAGGGCGAGTTGGGCCCCAGAGCATCTAGCTTCCAGCTCTTTGGGAAGCTAAGAAACAACTCGCTCTGCACTGTGCTCTTACAGCCTACCGGGAACATTTCTTACAAAGGCCTGTGAAACGCAGTTTCTTTGCAGGCCTGATATCGCTGAAGTAGAACTTCTGCTCTGGGTGTGCCACATTGCCCTAGAACTGAAAGCTACAACGTGCAGTCTGCTTTCCAAAGGGCGAGTTGGGCCCCAGAGCATCTTGCTTCCAGCTCTTTGGGAAGCTAAGAAACAACTCGCTCTGCACAGTGCTCTTACAGCCTACCGGGAACATCTCTTACAAAGGCCTGTGAAACGCAGTTTCTTTGCAGGCCTGATCTGGCTGAAGTAGAACTTCTGCCCTGGGTGTGCTATATTGCCCTAGAGCTGAAAGGCACAACGTGCAGGCTTCTTTCCAAAGGGCGAGTTGGGCCCCACAGCATCTTGCTTCCAGATCTTTGGGAAGCTAAGAAACAACTCGCTCTGCAGACCTCTCTTACAGCCAACCGGGAACATCTCTTTCAAAGGCCTGAGAAATGCAGTTTCTTTGCACTCCTGATCTGGCTGATGTAGAACTTCTGCTCTGGGTGTGATACATTGCCCCAGAGCTGCAAGGCACAAAGTGCTGTCTTCTTTCAAAAGGGCTAGTTGGGCCCCAAAGCATCTTGCTTCCAGCTCTTTGGAAGCTAAGAAACAACTCGCTCTGCACTCCTCTCTTACAGCCATCCGGGACCATCTCTAACAAAGGCCTGTGTAACGCAGTTTCTTTGCAGGCAAGATCTGGCTGAAGTAGAACTTCTGCCCTGGGTGTGCCACATTGCCCTAGAGGTGAAAGGCACAACGTGCAGGCCTCTTAACAAAGGGCGAGTTGGGCCCCAGAGCATCTTGCTTCCAGCTCTTTTGTTAGCTAAGAAACAACTCGCTCTGCACAGTGCTCTTACAGCCTACCGGGAACATCTCTTACAAAGGCCTGTGAGACCCAGTTTCTTTGCAGGCCTGATCTGGCTGAAGTAGAACTTCTGCTCTGGGTGTGCCACATTGCCCTAGATCTGAAAGGCACAACGTGCAGGCTTCTTAACAAATGGCGAGTTGGGCCCCAGAGCATCTTGCTTCCAGCTCTTTGGGAAGCTAAGAAACAACTCGCTCTGCAGACCTCTCTTACAGCAAACCGGGAACATCTCTTTCAAAGGCCTGAGAAATGCAGTTTCTTTGCAGGCCTGATCTGGCTGAAGTAGAACTTCTGCTCTGGGTGTGCTACATTGCCCCAGAGCTGCAAGGCTCAAAGTGCTGTCTGCTTTCAAAAGGGCTAGTTCGGCCCCAAAGCATCTTGCTTCCCGCTCTTTGGAAGCTAAGAAACAACTCGCTCTGCACTCCTCTCTTACAGCCATCCGGACCATCTCTTACAAAGGCCAGTGAAACGCAGTTTCTTTGCAGGCCTGACCTGGCTGAAGTAGAACTTCTGCCCTGGGTGTGCCACACTGCCCTAGAGCTGAAAGGCACAACGTGCTGGCTTCTTAACAAACGGTGAGGTGGGCCCCAGAGCATCTTGCTTCCAGCTCTTTGGGAAGCTAAGAAACAACTCGCTCTGCACAGTGTTCTTACAGCCTACCGGGAACATCTCTTACAAAGGCCTGTGAAACGCAGTTTCTTTGCAGGCCTGATCTGGCTGAAGTAGGACTTCTGCCCTGGGTGTGCCACATTGCCCTAGAGCTGAAAGGTACAACGTGCAGGCTTCTTAACAAAGGGCGAGTTGAGCCCCAGAGCATCTTGCTTCCAGCTCTTTGGGAAGCTAAGAAACAACTCGCTCTGCACAGTGCTCTTACAGCCTACCGGGAACATCTCTTACAAAGGCCTGTGAAACGCAGTTTCTCTGCAGGCCTGATCTGGCTGAAGTAGAACTTCTGCCCTGGGTGTGCCACATTGCCCTAGAGCTGAAAGGCACAACGTGCAGGCTTCTTAACAAAGGGTGAGTTGGGCCCCAGAGCATCTTGCTTCCAGCTCTTTTGGAAGCTTAATTACAACTCGCTCTGCACAGTGCTCTTACAGCCTACCGGGACATCTCCTACAAAGGCCTCTGAAACGCAGTTTCTTTGCAGGCCTGATCTGGCTGAAGTAGAACTTCTGCTCTGGGTGTGCTATATTGCCCTAGAGCTGCAAGGTACAAATTGCTGTCTTCTTTCCAAAGGGCGAGTTGCCCCAAAAGCATCTTGCTTCCAATCCTTAGGGAAGGTAAGAAACAACTCGCTCTGGAGACCTCTCTTACAGCCAACCGGGAACATTTCTTACAAATGCCTGAGAAATGCAGTTTCTTTGCAGGCCTGATCTGGCTGAAGCAGAACTTCTACTGTGGGTGTGCTACATTGCCTTACAGCTGCAAGGCACAACGTGCATTCTTTCCGGAGGGCGAGTTGGGCCCCAAATCATCTTGCTTCCAGCTCTTTGGGAAGCTAGGAAACAACACACTCTGCGCTGTGCTCTTACAGCCTACCGGGAACATCTCTTACAAAGGCCTGTGAAACGCAGTTTCTTTGCAGCCCTGATCTGGCTGAAGTAGAACTTCTGCTCTGAGTGTCCTACATTGCCCTAGAGCTGCAAGGCACAAAGTGCTGTCTTATTTCCAAAGGGCGAGTTGGGCCCCAAAGCATCTTGCTTCCAGCTCTTTGGGAAGCAAAGAAACAACTTGCTCTGCACTCCTCTCTTACAGCCAACCGGGAACATCTCTTACAAATGCCTGTGAAACGCAGTTTCTTGGCAGGCCTGAGCTAGCTGAAGTAGAACTTCTGCTCTGGGTGTGCTAGATTGCCCTACATCTGAAAGGCACAACGTGCAGTCTTCTTTCCAAAGGGCGAGTTGGGCCCCAAAGCATCTTGCTTCCAGCTCTTTGGGAAGCTAAGAAACAACTCGCTCTGCACAGTGCTCTTACAGCCTACCGGGAACATCTCTTAAAAAGCCCTGTGAGACGCAGTGTCTTTGCATGCCTGATCTGGCTGAAGTAGAACTTCTGCCCTGGGTGTGCTACATTGCCCTAGAGCTGAAAGGCACAACGTGCAGTCTTCTTTCCACAGGGAGAGTTGGGACCCAAAGCATCTAGCTTCCAGGTCTTTGGGAAGCTAAGAGACATCTCGCTCTGCACACTGCTCTTACAGCCTACCGGGAACATCTCTTACAAAGGCCTGTGAGACGTAGTTTCTTTGAAGGACTGATCTGGCTGAAGTAGAACTTCTGCTATGGATGTGCTATATTGCCCTAGAGCTGAAAGGCAGAACGTGCAGTCTTCTTTCCACAGGGCGTGTTGGGCCACAAGGCATCTTGCTTCCAGCTCTTTTGGAAGCTTAATAACAACTCGCTCTGCACAGAGCTCTTACAGCCTCCCCGGACATCTCTTACAAAGGCCTGTAAAATGCACTTTCTTTGCATACCTGATCTGGCGGAAGTAGAACTTCTGCTCTGGTTGTGCCACATTGCCCTAGAGCTGAAAGGCACAACGTGCAGGCTTCTTAACAAAGGGTGAGTTGGGAGCCAGAGCATCTTTCTTCCAGCTCTTTGGGAAGCTAGGAAACAAATCGCTCTGCACAGTGCTCTTACAGCCTACCGGGACCATCTCTTACAAAGCCCTGTGAAACGCACTTTCTTTGCAGGCCTGATCTGGCTGAAGTAGAACTTCTGCCCAGGGTGTGCCACATTGCCCTAGAGCTGAAAGGCACAACGTGCAGTCTTCTTTCCACAGGGCGAGTTGGGCCCCAAGGCATCTTGCTTCCAGCTCTTTGGGAAGCTTAATAAGATTTCTCCCTGCACAGTGCTCTTACAGCCTCCCGGGACATCTCTTACAAAGGCCTGTGAAACGCAGTTTCTTTGCAGGCCTGATCTGGCGGAAGTAGAAATTCTGCTCTGGGTGTGCTATAGTGCCCTAGAGCTGCAAGGCACAAAGTGCTGTCTTCTTTCCAAAGGGCGAGTTGCCCCCAAAGCATCTTGCTTCCAGCTCTTTGGGAAGCTAAGAAACAACTCGCTCTGCAGACCTCTCTTACAGCCACCCGGGAACATCTCTTACAAAGGCCTGTGAAACGCAGCTTGTTTGCAGGCCTGATCTGGCTGAAGTAGAACTTCTGCTCTGGGTCTGCTACATTGCCCTAGAGCTGCAAGGCACAAACTGCTGTCTTCTTTCCAAAGGGCGAGTTGGGCCCCAAAGCATCTTGCTTCCAGCTCTTTGGGAAGCTAGGAAACAAATCGCTCTGCAGACCTCTCTTACAGCCAACCGGGAACATCTCTTACAAAGGCCTGAGAAATGCAGTTTCTTTGCAGGCCTGATCTAGCTGAAGCAGAACTTGTGCTCTGGGTGTGCTACATTGCCCTACAGCTGAAAGGCACAACGTGCATTCTATCCGAATGGCGAGTTGGGCCCCAGAGCATCTTGCTTCCAGCTCTTTGGGAAGCTAAGAAACAACTCGCTCTGCACAGTGCTCTTACAGCCTACCGGGAACATCTCTTACAAAGGCCTGTGAGACGCAGTTTCTTCGCAGGCCTGATCTGGCTGAAGTAGAACTTCTGCTCTGGGTGTGCTACATTGCCCTAGAGCTAAAAGGCACAACGTGCTGTCTTCTTTCCAAGGGCGAGTTGGGCCTGAAAGCATCTTGCTTCTAGCTCTTTGGGAAGCTAAGAAACAACTCGATCTGCACAGTGCTCTTACAGCCTACCGGGAACATCCCTTGGAAAGGCTTGTGACACGCAGTTTCTTGGCAGGCCTGATCTTGCTGAAGTAGAACTTCTGCCCTGGCTGTGCTACTTTTCCCTTGAGCTGGAAGGCACAAAGTGCTGTCTTCTTTCCAAAGGGCGAGTTGGGTCCCAAAGCATCTTGCCTACAGCTCTTTGGGAAGCTAAGAAACAACTCGCTCTGCACAGTGCTCTTACAGCCTAACGGGAACATCTCTTACAAAGGCCTGAGAAATGCAGTTTCTTTGCAGGCTGAACTGGCTGAAGTAGAAGTTCTGCTCTGGGTGTGCTACATTGCCCTACAGCTGAAAGGCACAACGTGCAGTCTTCTTTCCACAGGGCGAGTTGGGCCACAAGGCATCTTGCTTCCAGCTCTTTTGGAAGCTTAATAACAACTCGCTCTGCACAGAGCTTTTACAGCCTCCCCGGACATCTCTTACAAAGGCCTGTGAAATGCAGTTTCTTTGCAGGCCTGATCTGGCGGAAGTAGAACTTCTGCTCTGGGTGTGCTATATTGCCCTAGAGCTGAAAGGCACAAAGTGCTGTCTTCTTTCCAAATGGGCGAGTTGCCCCCAAAGCATCTTGCTTCCAGCTCTTTGGGAAGCTAAGAAACAACTCGCTCTGCACAGTACTCTTACAGCCTACCGGGAACATATCTAACAAAGGCCTGTGAAACGCAGTTTCTTTGCAGGCCTGATCTGGCTGAAGTAGAACTTCTGCCCTGGGTGTGCCACATTGCCCTGGAGCTGAAAGGCACAACGTGCAGGCTTATTAACAAAGGGCGAGTTGGGCCCCAGAGCATCTTGCTTCCAGCTCTTTTGGAAGCTTAATTGCAACTCGCTCTGCACAGTGCTCTTACAGCCTACCGGGACATCTCCTACAAAGGCCTCTGAAACGCAGTTTCTTTGCAGGCCTGATCTGGCTGAAGTAGAACTTCTGCTCTGGGTGTGCTATATTGCCCTAGAGCTGCAAGGCACAAATTGCTGTCTTCTTTCCAAAGGGCGAGTTGCCCCAAAAGCATCTTGCTTCCAACCCTTAGGGAAGGTAAGAAAAAACTCACTCTGCAGACCTCTCTTACAGCCAACCGGGAACATCTCTTACAAATGCCTGAGAAATGCAATTTCTTTTCAGGCCTGATCTGGCTGAAGCAGAACTTCTACTGTGGGTGTGCTACATTGCCTTACAGCTGCGAGGCACAACGTGCATTCTTTCCGGAGGGCGAGTTGGGCCCCAAATCATCTTGCTTCCAGCTCTTTGGGAAGCTAGGAAACAACTCACTCTGCGCTGTGCTCTTACAGCCTACCGGGAACATCTCTTACAAAGGCCTGTGAAACGCAGTTTCTTTGCAGCCCTGATCTGGCTGAAGTAGAACTTCTGCTCTGAGTGTGCTACATTGCCCTAGAGCTGCAAGGCACAAAGTGCTGTCTTATTTCCAAAGGGCGAGTTGGGCCCCAAAGCATCTTGCTTCCAGCTCTTTGGGAAGCAAAGAAACAACTTGCTCTGCACTCCTCTCTTACAGCCAACCGGGAACATCTCTTACAAACGCCTGTGAAACGCAGTTTGTTGGCAGGCCTGAGCTAGCTGAAGTAGAACTTCTGCTCTGGGTGTGCTAGATTGCCCTACATCTGAAAGGCACAACGTGCAGTCTTCTTTCCACAGGGCGAGTTGGGACCCAAAGCATCTAGCTTCCAGCTCTTTGGGAAGCTAAGAAACAACTCGCTCTGCACACTGCTCTTACAGCCTACCGGGAACATCTCTTACAAAGGCCTGTGAGACGTAGTTTCTTTGAAGGACTGATCTGGCTGAAGTAGAACTTCTGCTCTGGGTGTGCTACATTGCCCTAGAGCTGCAAGGCACAAAGTGCTGTCTTCTTTCCAAAGGCCGAGTTGGGCCCCAAGGCATCTTGCTTCCAGCTCTTTTGGAAGCTTAATAACAACTCGCCCTGCACAGTGCTCTTACAGCCTCCTGGGTCATCTCTTACAAACGCCTGTGAAATGCAGTTTCTTTGCATGCCTGATCTGGCGGATGTAGAACTTCTGCTCTGGGTGTCCTATATTGCCCTAGAGCTGCAAGGCACAAAGTGCTGTCTTCTTTCCAATGGGCGAGTTGCCCCCAAAGAATCTTGCTTCCAGATCTTTGGGAATCTAAGAAACAACTCGCTCTGCAGACCTCTATTATATCCAACTGGGAACATCTCTTACAAAGGCCTGTGAGACGCAGTTCGCTTGCAGTCCTGATCTGGCTGAAGTAGAAGTTCTGCTCTGGGTGTGCTATATTGCCCTACAGCTGAAAGGCACAACGTGCATTCTATCCGAAGGGCGAGTTGGGCCCTAGAGCATCTTGCTTCCAGCTCTTTGGGAAGCTAAGAAACAACTCGCTCTGCACAGTGCTCTTACAGTCTACCGGGAACATCTCTTACAAAGGCCTGTGAAACGCAGTTTCTTTGCAGGCCTGATCTGGTGAAGTAGAACTTCTACTCTGGGTGTGCTACGTTGCCCTAGAGCTGAAAGGCAAAACGTGCAGGCTTCTTAACAAAGGGTGAGTTGGGCCCCAAAGCATCTTGCTTCCAGCTCTTTGGGAAGCTAAGAAAAAACTCGCTCTGCACTGTGCTCTTACAGCCTACCGTGAACATCTCTTACAAAGGCCTGTGAGACGCAGTTTCTTTGCAGGCCTGATCTGGCTGAAGTAGAACTTCTGCTCTGGGTGGGCTACATTGCCCTACAGCTGAAAGGCTCAACGTGCAGTCTTCTTTCCGAAGGGCGAGTTCCGCCCCAAATCATCTTGCTTCCAGCTCTTTGGGAAGGTAAGAAACAATCGAATCTGCAATTTGCTCTTACAGCCTACCGGGAACAGCTCTTACAAAGTCCTGTGAGACGCAGTTTCTTTGCAGGCGTGATCTGGCTGAAGTAGAAGTTCTGCTCTGGGTGTGCTACATTGCCCTAGAGCTGAAAGGCACAAAGAGCTGTCTTCTTTCCAAAGGGCGAGGTGCCCCAAAAGCATCTTGCTTCCAGATCTTTGTGAAGCTACGAAACAACTCGCTCTGCACAGTGCTCTTACAGCCTACCGGGAACATCTCTTACAAAGGCCTGTGAGACGCAGTTTGTTTGCAGGCCTGATCTGGCAGAAGTAGAACTTCTGCTCTGGGTGTGCTACATTGCCCTGGAGCTGCAAGGCACAACGTGCTGTCTTCTTTCCAAAGGGCGAGTTGGGCCTCAAAGCATCTTGCTTCCAGGTCTTTGGAAGCTAAGAAACAACTCGCTCTGCAGACCTTTCTTACAGCCAACCGGGAACATCTCTTACAAAGGCCTGAGAAATGCAGGTTCTTTGCAGTCCTGATCTGGCTGAAGTAGAACTTCTGCTATGGGTGTGCTAGATTGCCCTACAACTGAAAGGCACAACGTGCAATCTTCTTTCCAAAGGGCGAGTTGGGCCCCAAAGCATCTTGCTTCCAGCTCTTTTGGAAGCTTAATAACAACTCGCTCTGCACAGTGCTCTTACAGCCTACCGGGACCTCTCCTACAAAGGCCTGTGAAACTCAGTTTCGTTGCAGGCCTGATCTGGCTGAAGTAGAACTTCTGCTCTGGGTGTGCTACATTGCCCTAGAGATGCAAGGCACAAAGTGCTGTCTTCTTTCCAAAGGGCGAGTTGCCCCAAAAACATCTTGCTTCCAGCTCTTAGGGAAGCTAAGAAACAACCCGCTCTGCAGACCTCTCATACAGCCAACCGGGAACATCTCTTAGAAAGGCCACAGAAACGCAGTTTCTTTCCAGGCCTGATCTGGCTGAAGCAGAACTTCTGCTCTGGGTGTGCTACATTGCCCTACAGCTGAAACGCACAATGTGCTTTCTTTCCGAAGGGCGAGTTGGGCCCCAAAGCATCTTGCTTCCAGCTCTTTGGGAAGCTAAGAAACAACTCGCTCTGCACAGTGCTCTTACAGCCTACCGGGAACATCTCTTACAAAGGGCTGTGAAACGCAGTTTCTTTGCAGGCCTGATCTGGCTGAAGTAGAACATCTGCTCTGGGTGTGCTACATTGCCCTAGAGCTGAAAGGCACAACGTGCAGTCTTCTTTCCACAGGGCGAGTTGGGCCCCAAGGCGTCTTGCTTCCAGCTCTTTGGGAAGCTAAGAAACAACTCGCTCTGCACTGTGCTCTTACAGCCTACCGGGAACATCTCTTATAAATGCCTGTGAGACGCAGTTTCTTTGCAGGCCTGATCTTGCTGAAGTACAACTTCTGCTCTGGGTGTGCTACGTTGCTCTAGAGCTGCAAGGCAGAACGTGCAGTCTTCTTTCCAAAGGGCGAGTTGGGCCCCAAAGCATCTTGCTTCCAGCTCTTTGGGAAGCTAAGAAACAACTCGCTCTGCACTCCTCTCTTAAAGGCAACAGGGAACACCTGTTACAAATGCCTGTGAAACGCAGTTTCTTGGCAGGACTGATCTAGCTGAAGTAGAACTTCTGCTCTGGGTGTGCTAGATTGCCCTACAGCTGAAAGGCGCAACGTGCAGTCTTCTTTCCAAAGGGCGAGTTGGGCCCCAAATCGTCTTGCTTCCAGCTCTTTGGGAATCTAAGAAACAACTCGCTCTGCACTGTGCTCTTACAGCCTACCGGGAACATCTCTTAGAAAGGCCTGTGAGACGCAGTTTCTTGGCAGGCCTGCTGTTGCTGAAGTAGAACTTCTGCTCTGGGTGTGCTACATTGCCCTAGAGCTGCAAGGCACAAAGTGCTGACTTCTTTCCAAAGGCCGATTTGGGCCCCAAGGCATCTTGCTTCCAGATCTTTTGGAAGCATAATAACAACTCTCCCTGCACAGTGCTCTGGCAGCCTCCCGGGACATCTCTTACAAAGGCCTGTGAAATGCAGTTTCTTTGCAGGCCTGATCTGGCAGAAGTAGAACTTGTGCTCTGGGTGTGCTACCTTGCCCTAGAGCTGAAAGGCACAAAGTGATGTCTTCTTTCCAAAGGGCGAGTTGCCCCCAAAGCATCTTGATTCCAGCTCTTTGGGAAGCTAAGAAACAACACGCTCTGCAGACCTGTCTTACAGCGAACAGGGAACATCTCTTACAAAGGCCTGTGAAACGGAGTTTGTTTGCAGGCCTGATCTGGCTGAAGCAGAACTTCTGCTCTGGGTGTGCTACATTGACCTACAGCTGAAACGCACAACATGCATTCTTTCCGAAGGGCGAGTTGGGCCTCAAAGCATCTTGCTTCCAGGTCTTTGGGAAGCTAAGAAACAACTCGCTGTGCACAGTGCTCTTACAGCCTACCGGGAACATCTCTTACAAAGGCCTGTGAGACGCAGTTTCTTTGCAGGCCTGATCTGGCTGAAGTAGAACTTCTGCTCTGGGTGTGCTACATTGCCCTAGAGCTGAAAGGCACAACGTTCTGTCTTCTTTCCTAATGGCGACTTGGGCCTCAAAGCATCTTGCTTCCAGCTCTTTGGGAAACTAAGAAACCACTCGCTCTGCAGACCTCTCTTACATCCAACGGGGAACATCTCTTACAAAGGGCTGAGAAATGCAGTTTCTTTGCAGGCCTGATCTGGCTGAAGTAGAACTTCTGCTCTGGGTGTGCTACATTGCCCGAGAGCTGCAAGGCACAACATGCAGTCTTCTTTCCAAAGGGCGAGTTGAGCCTCAAAGCATCGTGCTTGATGCTCTTTGGGAAACTAAGAAACAACTCGCTCTGCAGACCTCTCTTACAGCCTCCTGGGAACATCTCTTACAAAGGCCTGAGAAATGCAGGTTCTTTGTAGGCCTGATCTGGCTGAAGTAGAACTTCTGCTCTGGGTGTGCTACATTGCCCTAGAGCTGCAAGGCACAAAGTGCTGTCTTCTTTCCAAAGGCCGAGTTGGGCCCCAAGGCATCTTGCTTCCAGCTCTTTTGGAAGCTTAATAACAACTCGGCCTGCACTGTGCTCTTACAGCCTCCTGGGACATCTCTTACAAACGCCTGTGAAGTGCAGTTTCTTTGCATGCCTGATCTGGCGGAAGTAGAACTTCTGCTCTGGGTGTGCTATATTGCCCTAGAGCTGCAAGGCACAAAGTGCTGTCTTCTTTCCAAAGGGCGAGTTGCCCCCAAAGCATCTTGCTTCCAGCTCTTTGGGAAGATAAGAAACAACTCGCTCTGCAGACCTCTCTTACATCCAACGGGGAACATCTCTTATAAAGGCCTGTGAGAAGCAGTTTGTTTGCAGGCCTGATCTGGCTGAAGTAGAGCTTCTGCTCTGGGTGTGCTACATTGCCCTAGAGCTGAAAGGCACAACGTGCAGTCTTCTTTCCAAGGGCGAGTTGGGCCCAAAGGCATCTTGCTTCCAGCTCTTTTGGAAGCTTATTAACACCTCACACTACACAGTGCTCTTACAGCCTACCGGGACATATCTTACAAAGGCCTGTGAAACGCAGTTTCTTTCCAGGCCTGATCTGGCTGAAGTAGAACTTCTGCCTTGGGTGTGCTACATTGACCTAGAGCTGAAAGGCACAAAGTGCTGTCTTCTTTCCAAAGGGCGAGGTGCCCCAAAAGCTTCTTGCTTCCAGCTCTTTGGGAAGCTAAGAAACAACTCGCTCTGCACAGCGCTCTTACAGCCTACCGGGAACATCTCTTACAAAGGCCTGTGAGACGCAGATTCTTTTCAGTCCTGATCTGGCTGAAGTAGAACTTCTGCTCTGGGTGTGCCACATTGCCCTAGAGCTGAAAGGCACAACGTGCAGTCTTCTTTCCAAAGGGCGAGTTGGTCCATAAAGCATCTTGCTTCCAGCTCTTTTGGAAGCTTAATAACAACTCGCTCTGCACAGTGCTCTTACAGCCTACCGGGACATCTCCTACAAAGGCCTGTGAAACGCAGTTTCTTTGCAGGCCTGATCTGACAGAAGTAGAACTTCTGCTCTGAGTGTGCTACATTGCCCTAGAGCTGCAAGGTACAAAGTGCTGTCTTATTTCCAAAGGGCGAGTTGGGCCCCAAAGCATCTTGCTTCCAGCTCTTTGGGAAGCTAAGAAACAAGTCGCTCTGCAAACCTCTCTTACAGCCAACCGGGAACATCTCTTACAAAGGCCTGAGAAATTCAGTTTCTTTGCAGGCCTGATCTAGCTGAAGCAGAACTTCAGCTCTGGGTGTGCTACCTTGCCCTACAGCTGAAAGGCACAACGTGCATTCTATCCGAATGGCGAGTTGGGCCCCAGAGCATCTTGCTTCCAGCTCTTTGGGAAGCTAAGAAACAGCTCGCTCTGCACAGTGCTCTTACAGCCTACCGGGAACATCTCTTACAAAGGCCTGTGAAACGCAGTTTCTTTGCAGGCCTGATCTGGCTGAAGTAGAACTTCTGCCCTGGGTGTGCTATATTGCCCTAGAGCTGAAAGGCACAACGTGCAGGCTTCTTTCCAAAGGGCGAGTTGGGCCCCACAGCATCTTGCTTCCAGATCTTTGGGAAGCTAAGAAACAACTCGCTCTGCAGACCTCTCTTACAGCCAACCGGGAACATCTCTTTCAAAGGCCTGAGAAATGCAGTTTCTTTGCACTCCTGATCTGGCTGATGTAGAACTTCTGCTCTGGGTGTGATACATTGCCCCAGAGCTGCAAGGCTCAAAGTGCTGTCTTCTTTCAAAAGGGCTAGTTGGGCCCCAAAGCATCTTGCTTCCAGCTCTTTGGAAGCTAAGAAACAACTCGCTCTGCACTCCTCTCTTACAGCCATCCGGGACCATCTCTAACAAAGGCCTGTGTAACGCAGTTTCTTTGCAGGCAAGATCTGGCTGAAGTAGAACTTCTGCCCTGGGTGTGCCACATTGCCCTAGAGGTGAAAGGCACAACGTGCAGGCCTCTTAACAAAGGGCGAGTTGGGCCCCAGAGCATCTTGCTTCCAGCTCTTTTGTTAGCTAAGAAACAACTCGCTCTGCACAGTGCTCTTACAGCCTACCGGGAACATCTCTTACAAAGGCCTGTGAGACCCAGTTTCTTTGCAGGCCTGATCTGGCTGAAGTAGAACTTCTGCTCTGGGTGTGCCACATTGCCCTAGATCTGAAAGGCACAACGTGCAGGCTTCTTAACAAATGGCGAGTTGGGCCCCAGAGCATCTTGCTTCCAGCTCTTTGGGAAGCTAAGAAACAACTCGCTCTGCAGACCTCTCTTACAGCAAACCGGGAACATCTCTTTCAAAGGCCTGAGAAATGCAGTTTCTTTGCAGGCCTGATCTGGCTGAAGTAGAACTTCTGCTCTGGGTGTGCTACATTGCCCCAGAGCTGCAAGGCTCAAAGTGCTGTCTGCTTTCAAAAGGGCTAGTTCGGCCCCAAAGCATCTTGCTTCCCGCTCTTTGGAAGCTAAGAAACAACTCGCTCTGCACTCCTCTCTTACAGCCATCCGGACCATCTCTTACAAAGGCCAGTGAAACGCAGTTTCTTTGCAGGCCTGACCTGGCTGAAGTAGAACTTCTGCCCTGGGTGTGCCACACTGCCCTAGAGCTGAAAGGCACAACGTGCTGGCTTCTTAACAAACGGTGAGGTGGGCCCCAGAGCATCTTGCTTCCAGCTCTTTGGGAAGCTAAGAAACAACTCGCTCTGCACAGTGTTCTTACAGCCTACCGGGAACATCTCTTACAAAGGCCTGTGAAACGCAGTTTCTTTGCAGGCCTGATCTGGCTGAAGTAGGACTTCTGCCCTGGGTGTGCCACATTGCCCTAGAGCTGAAAGGTACAACGTGCAGGCTTCTTAACAAAGGGCGAGTTGAGCCCCAGAGCATCTTGCTTCCAGCTCTTTGGGAAGCTAAGAAACAACTCGCTCTGCACAGTGCTCTTACAGCCTACCGGGAACATCTCTTACAAAGGCCTGTGAAACGCAGTTTCTCTGCAGGCCTGATCTGGCTGAAGTAGAACTTCTGCCCTGGGTGTGCCACATTGCCCTAGAGCTGAAAGGCACAACGTGCAGGCTTCTTAACAAAGGGTGAGTTGGGCCCCAGAGCATCTTGCTTCCAGCTCTTTTGGAAGCTTAATTACAACTCGCTCTGCACAGTGCTCTTACAGCCTACCGGGACATCTCCTACAAAGGCCTCTGAAACGCAGTTTCTTTGCAGGCCTGATCTGGCTGAAGTAGAACTTCTGCTCTGGGTGTGCTATATTGCCCTAGAGCTGCAAGGTACAAATTGCTGTCTTCTTTCCAAAGGGCGAGTTGCCCCAAAAGCATCTTGCTTCCAATCCTTAGGGAAGGTAAGAAACAACTCGCTCTGGAGACCTCTCTTACAGCCAACCGGGAACATTTCTTACAAATGCCTGAGAAATGCAGTTTCTTTGCAGGCCTGATCTGGCTGAAGCAGAACTTCTACTGTGGGTGTGCTACATTGCCTTACAGCTGCAAGGCACAACGTGCATTCTTTCCGGAGGGCGAGTTGGGCCCCAAATCATCTTGCTTCCAGCTCTTTGGGAAGCTAGGAAACAACACACTCTGCGCTGTGCTCTTACAGCCTACCGGGAACATCTCTTACAAAGGCCTGTGAAACGCAGTTTCTTTGCAGCCCTGATCTGGCTGAAGTAGAACTTCTGCTCTGAGTGTCCTACATTGCCCTAGAGCTGCAAGGCACAAAGTGCTGTCTTATTTCCAAAGGGCGAGTTGGGCCCCAAAGCATCTTGCTTCCAGCTCTTTGGGAAGCAAAGAAACAACTTGCTCTGCACTCCTCTCTTACAGCCAACCGGGAACATCTCTTACAAATGCCTGTGAAACGCAGTTTCTTGGCAGGCCTGAGCTAGCTGAAGTAGAACTTCTGCTCTGGGTGTGCTAGATTGCCCTACATCTGAAAGGCACAACGTGCAGTCTTCTTTCCAAAGGGCGAGTTGGGCCCCAAAGCATCTTGCTTCCAGCTCTTTGGGAAGCTAAGAAACAACTCGCTCTGCACAGTGCTCTTACAGCCTACCGGGAACATCTCTTAAAAAGCCCTGTGAGACGCAGTGTCTTTGCATGCCTGATCTGGCTGAAGTAGAACTTCTGCCCTGGGTGTGCTACATTGCCCTAGAGCTGAAAGGCACAACGTGCAGTCTTCTTTCCACAGGGAGAGTTGGGACCCAAAGCATCTAGCTTCCAGGTCTTTGGGAAGCTAAGAGACATCTCGCTCTGCACACTGCTCTTACAGCCTACCGGGAACATCTCTTACAAAGGCCTGTGAGACGTAGTTTCTTTGAAGGACTGATCTGGCTGAAGTAGAACTTCTGCTATGGATGTGCTATATTGCCCTAGAGCTGAAAGGCAGAACGTGCAGTCTTCTTTCCACAGGGCGTGTTGGGCCACAAGGCATCTTGCTTCCAGCTCTTTTGGAAGCTTAATAACAACTCGCTCTGCACAGAGCTCTTACAGCCTCCCCGGACATCTCTTACAAAGGCCTGTAAAATGCACTTTCTTTGCATACCTGATCTGGCGGAAGTAGAACTTCTGCTCTGGTTGTGCCACATTGCCCTAGAGCTGAAAGGCACAACGTGCAGGCTTCTTAACAAAGGGTGAGTTGGGAGCCAGAGCATCTTTCTTCCAGCTCTTTGGGAAGCTAGGAAACAAATCGCTCTGCACAGTGCTCTTACAGCCTACCGGGACCATCTCTTACAAAGCCCTGTGAAACGCACTTTCTTTGCAGGCCTGATCTGGCTGAAGTAGAACTTCTGCCCAGGGTGTGCCACATTGCCCTAGAGCTGAAAGGCACAACGTGCAGTCTTCTTTCCACAGGGCGAGTTGGGCCCCAAGGCATCTTGCTTCCAGCTCTTTGGGAAGCTTAATAAGATTTCTCCCTGCACAGTGCTCTTACAGCCTCCCGGGACATCTCTTACAAAGGCCTGTGAAACGCAGTTTCTTTGCAGGCCTGATCTGGCGGAAGTAGAAATTCTGCTCTGGGTGTGCTATAGTGCCCTAGAGCTGCAAGGCACAAAGTGCTGTCTTCTTTCCAAAGGGCGAGTTGCCCCCAAAGCATCTTGCTTCCAGCTCTTTGGGAAGCTAAGAAACAACTCGCTCTGCAGACCTCTCTTACAGCCACCCGGGAACATCTCTTACAAAGGCCTGTGAAACGCAGCTTGTTTGCAGGCCTGATCTGGCTGAAGTAGAACTTCTGCTCTGGGTCTGCTACATTGCCCTAGAGCTGCAAGGCACAAACTGCTGTCTTCTTTCCAAAGGGCGAGTTGGGCCCCAAAGCATCTTGCTTCCAGCTCTTTGGGAAGCTAGGAAACAAATCGCTCTGCAGACCTCTCTTACAGCCAACCGGGAACATCTCTTACAAAGGCCTGAGAAATGCAGTTTCTTTGCAGGCCTGATCTAGCTGAAGCAGAACTTGTGCTCTGGGTGTGCTACATTGCCCTACAGCTGAAAGGCACAACGTGCATTCTATCCGAATGGCGAGTTGGGCCCCAGAGCATCTTGCTTCCAGCTCTTTGGGAAGCTAAGAAACAACTCGCTCTGCACAGTGCTCTTACAGCCTACCGGGAACATCTCTTACAAAGGCCTGTGAGACGCAGTTTCTTCGCAGGCCTGATCTGGCTGAAGTAGAACTTCTGCTCTGGGTGTGCTACATTGCCCTAGAGCTAAAAGGCACAACGTGCTGTCTTCTTTCCAAGGGCGAGTTGGGCCTGAAAGCATCTTGCTTCTAGCTCTTTGGGAAGCTAAGAAACAACTCGATCTGCACAGTGCTCTTACAGCCTACCGGGAACATCCCTTGGAAAGGCTTGTGACACGCAGTTTCTTGGCAGGCCTGATCTTGCTGAAGTAGAACTTCTGCCCTGGCTGTGCTACTTTTCCCTTGAGCTGGAAGGCACAAAGTGCTGTCTTCTTTCCAAAGGGCGAGTTGGGTCCCAAAGCATCTTGCCTACAGCTCTTTGGGAAGCTAAGAAACAACTCGCTCTGCACAGTGCTCTTACAGCCTAACGGGAACATCTCTTACAAAGGCCTGAGAAATGCAGTTTCTTTGCAGGCTGAACTGGCTGAAGTAGAAGTTCTGCTCTGGGTGTGCTACATTGCCCTACAGCTGAAAGGCACAACGTGCAGTCTTCTTTCCACAGGGCGAGTTGGGCCACAAGGCATCTTGCTTCCAGCTCTTTTGGAAGCTTAATAACAACTCGCTCTGCACAGAGCTTTTACAGCCTCCCCGGACATCTCTTACAAAGGCCTGTGAAATGCAGTTTCTTTGCAGGCCTGATCTGGCGGAAGTAGAACTTCTGCTCTGGGTGTGCTATATTGCCCTAGAGCTGAAAGGCACAAAGTGCTGTCTTCTTTCCAAATGGGCGAGTTGCCCCCAAAGCATCTTGCTTCCAGCTCTTTGGGAAGCTAAGAAACAACTCGCTCTGCACAGTACTCTTACAGCCTACCGGGAACATATCTAACAAAGGCCTGTGAAACGCAGTTTCTTTGCAGGCCTGATCTGGCTGAAGTAGAACTTCTGCCCTGGGTGTGCCACATTGCCCTGGAGCTGAAAGGCACAACGTGCAGGCTTATTAACAAAGGGCGAGTTGGGCCCCAGAGCATCTTGCTTCCAGCTCTTTTGGAAGCTTAATTGCAACTCGCTCTGCACAGTGCTCTTACAGCCTACCGGGACATCTCCTACAAAGGCCTCTGAAACGCAGTTTCTTTGCAGGCCTGATCTGGCTGAAGTAGAACTTCTGCTCTGGGTGTGCTATATTGCCCTAGAGCTGCAAGGCACAAATTGCTGTCTTCTTTCCAAAGGGCGAGTTGCCCCAAAAGCATCTTGCTTCCAACCCTTAGGGAAGGTAAGAAAAAACTCACTCTGCAGACCTCTCTTACAGCCAACCGGGAACATCTCTTACAAATGCCTGAGAAATGCAATTTCTTTTCAGGCCTGATCTGGCTGAAGCAGAACTTCTACTGTGGGTGTGCTACATTGCCTTACAGCTGCAAGGCACAACGTGCATTCTTTCCGGAGGGCGAGTTGGGCCCCAAATCATCTTGCTTCCAGCTCTTTGGGAAGCTAGGAAACAACTCACTCTGCGCTGTGCTCTTACAGCCTACCGGGAACATCTCTTACAAAGGCCTGTGAAACGCAGTTTCTTTGCAGCCCTGATCTGGCTGAAGTAGAACTTCTGCTCTGAGTGTGCTACATTGCCCTAGAGCTGCAAGGCACAAAGTGCTGTCTTATTTCCAAAGGGCGAGTTGGGCCCCAAAGCATCTTGCTTCCAGCTCTTTGGGAAGCAAAGAAACAACTTGCTCTGCACTCCTCTCTTACAGCCAACCGGGAACATCTCTTACAAACGCCTGTGAAACGCAGTTTGTTGGCAGGCCTGAGCTAGCTGAAGTAGAACTTCTGCTCTGGGTGTGCTAGATTGCCCTACATCTGAAAGGCACAACGTGCAGTCTTCTTTCCACAGGGCGAGTTGGGACCCAAAGCATCTAGCTTCCAGCTCTTTGGGAAGCTAAGAAACAACTCGCTCTGCACACTGCTCTTACAGCCTACCGGGAACATCTCTTACAAAGGCCTGTGAGACGTAGTTTCTTTGAAGGACTGATCTGGCTGAAGTAGAACTTCTGCTCTGGGTGTGCTACATTGCCCTAGAGCTGCAAGGCACAAAGTGCTGTCTTCTTTCCAAAGGCCGAGTTGGGCCCCAAGGCATCTTGCTTCCAGCTCTTTTGGAAGCTTAATAACAACTCGCCCTGCACAGTGCTCTTACAGCCTCCTGGGTCATCTCTTACAAACGCCTGTGAAATGCAGTTTCTTTGCATGCCTGATCTGGCGGATGTAGAACTTCTGCTCTGGGTGTCCTATATTGCCCTAGAGCTGCAAGGCACAAAGTGCTGTCTTCTTTCCAATGGGCGAGTTGCCCCCAAAGAATCTTGCTTCCAGATCTTTGGGAATCTAAGAAACAACTCGCTCTGCAGACCTCTATTATATCCAACTGGGAACATCTCTTACAAAGGCCTGTGAGACGCAGTTCGCTTGCAGGCCTGATCTGGCTGAAGTAGAAGTTCTGCTCTGGGTGTGCTATATTGCCCTACAGCTGAAAGGCACAACGTGCATTCTATCCGAAGGGCGAGTTGGGCCCTAGAGCATCTTGCTTCCAGCTCTTTGGGAAGCTAAGAAACAACTCGCTCTGCACAGTGCTCTTACAGTCTACCGGGAACATCTCTTACAAAGGCCTGTGAAACGCAGTTTCTTTGCAGGCCTGATCTGGTGAAGTAGAACTTCTACTCTGGGTGTGCTACGTTGCCCTAGAGCTGAAAGGCAAAACGTGCAGGCTTCTTAACAAAGGGTGAGTTGGGCCCCAAAGCATCTTGCTTCCAGCTCTTTGGGAAGCTAAGAAAAAACTCTCTCTGCACTGTGCTCTTACAGCCTACCGTGAACATCTCTTACAAAGGCCTGTGAGACGCAGTTTCTTTGCAGGCCTGATCTGGCTGAAGTAGAACTTCTGCTCTGGGTGGGCTACATTGCCCTACAGCTGAAAGGCTCAACGTGCAGTCTTCTTTCCGAAGGGCGAGTTCCGCCCCAAATCATCTTGCTTCCAGCTCTTTGGGAAGGTAAGAAACAATCGAATCTGCAATTTGCTCTTACAGCCTACCGGGAACAGCTCTTACAAAGTCCTGTGAGACGCAGTTTCTTTGCAGGCGTGATCTGGCTGAAGTAGAAGTTCTGCTCTGGGTGTGCTACATTGCCCTAGAGCTGAAAGGCACAAAGAGCTGTCTTCTTTCCAAAGGGCGAGGTGCCCCAAAAGCATCTTGCTTCCAGATCTTTGTGAAGCTACGAAACAACTCGCTCTGCACAGTGCTCTTACAGCCTACCGGGAACATCTCTTACAAAGGCCTGTGAGACGCAGTTTGTTTGCAGGCCTGATCTGGCAGAAGTAGAACTTCTGCTCTGGGTGTGCTACATTGCCCTGGAGCTGCAAGGCACAACGTGCTGTCTTCTTTCCAAAGGGCGAGTTGGGCCTCAAAGCATCTTGCTTCCAGGTCTTTGGAAGCTAAGAAACAACTCGCTCTGCAGACCTTTCTTACAGCCAACCGGGAACATCTCTTACAAAGGCCTGAGAAATGCAGGTTCTTTGCAGTCCTGATCTGGCTGAAGTAGAACTTCTGCTATGGGTGTGCTAGATTGCCCTACAACTGAAAGGCACAACGTGCAATCTTCTTTCCAAAGGGCGAGTTGGGCCCCAAAGCATCTTGCTTCCAGCTCTTTTGGAAGCTTAATAACAACTCGCTCTGCACAGTGCTCTTACAGCCTACCGGGACCTCTCCTACAAAGGCCTGTGAAACTCAGTTTCGTTGCAGGCCTGATCTGGCTGAAGTAGAACTTCTGCTCTGGGTGTGCTACATTGCCCTAGAGATGCAAGGCACAAAGTGCTGTCTTCTTTCCAAAGGGCGAGTTGCCCCAAAAACATCTTGCTTCCAGCTCTTAGGGAAGCTAAGAAACAACCCGCTCTGCAGACCTCTCATACAGCCAACCGGGAACATCTCTTAGAAAGGCCACAGAAACGCAGTTTCTTTCCAGGCCTGATCTGGCTGAAGCAGAACTTCTGCTCTGGGTGTGCTACATTGCCCTACAGCTGAAACGCACAATGTGCTTTCTTTCCGAAGGGCGAGTTGGGCCCCAAAGCATCTTGCTTCCAGCTCTTTGGGAAGCTAAGAAACAACTCGCTCTGCACAGTGCTCTTACAGCCTACCGGGAACATCTCTTACAAAGGGCTGTGAAACGCAGTTTCTTTGCAGGCCTGATCTGGCTGAAGTAGAACATCTGCTCTGGGTGTGCTACATTGCCCTAGAGCTGAAAGGCACAACGTGCAGTCTTCTTTCCACAGGGCGAGTTGGGCCCCAAGGCGTCTTGCTTCCAGCTCTTTGGGAAGCTAAGAAACAACTCGCTCTGCACTGTGCTCTTACAGCCTACCGGGAACATCTCTTATAAATGCCTGTGAGACGCAGTTTCTTTGCAGGCCTGATCTTGCTGAAGTACAACTTCTGCTCTGGGTGTGCTACGTTGCTCTAGAGCTGCAAGGCAGAACGTGCAGTCTTCTTTCCAAAGGGCGAGTTGGGCCCCAAAGCATCTTGCTTCCAGCTCTTTGGGAAGCTAAGAAACAACTCGCTCTGCACTCCTCTCTTAAAGGCAACAGGGAACACCTGTTACAAATGCCTGTGAAACGCAGTTTCTTGGCAGGACTGATCTAGCTGAAGTAGAACTTCTGCTCTGGGTGTGCTAGATTGCCCTACAGCTGAAAGGCGCAACGTGCAGTCTTCTTTCCAAAGGGCGAGTTGGGCCCCAAATCGTCTTGCTTCCAGCTCTTTGGGAATCTAAGAAACAACTCGCTCTGCACTGTGCTCTTACAGCCTACCGGGAACATCTCTTAGAAAGGCCTGTGAGACGCAGTTTCTTGGCAGGCCTGCTGTTGCTGAAGTAGAACTTCTGCTCTGGGTGTGCTACATTGCCCTAGAGCTGCAAGGCACAAAGTGCTGACTTCTTTCCAAAGGCCGATTTGGGCCCCAAGGCATCTTGCTTCCAGATCTTTTGGAAGCATAATAACAACTCTCCCTGCACAGTGCTCTGGCAGCCTCCCGGGACATCTCTTACAAAGGCCTGTGAAATGCAGTTTCTTTGCAGGCCTGATCTGGCAGAAGTAGAACTTGTGCTCTGGGTGTGCTACCTTGCCCTAGAGCTGAAAGGCACAAAGTGATGTCTTCTTTCCAAAGGGCGAGTTGCCCCCAAAGCATCTTGATTCCAGCTCTTTGGGAAGCTAAGAAACAACACGCTCTGCAGACCTGTCTTACAGCGAACCGGGAACATCTCTTACAAAGGCCTGTGAAACGGAGTTTGTTTGCAGGCCTGATCTGGCTGAAGCAGAACTTCTGCTCTGGGTGTGCTACATTGACCTACAGCTGAAACGCACAACATGCATTCTTTCCGAAGGGCGAGTTGGGCCTCAAAGCATCTTGCTTCCAGGTCTTTGGGAAGCTAAGAAACAACTCGCTGTGCACAGTGCTCTTACAGCCTACCGGGAACATCTCTTACAAAGGCCTGTGAGACGCAGTTTCTTTGCAGGCCTGATCTGGCTGAAGTAGAACTTCTGCTCTGGGTGTGCTACATTGCCCTAGAGCTGAAAGGCACAACGTTCTGTCTTCTTTCCTAATGGCGACTTGGGCCTCAAAGCATCTTGCTTCCAGCTCTTTGGGAAACTAAGAAACCACTCGCTCTGCAGACCTCTCTTACATCCAACGGGGAACATCTCTTACAAAGGGCTGAGAAATGCAGTTTCTTTGCAGGCCTGATCTGGCTGAAGTAGAACTTCTGCTCTGGGTGTGCTACATTGCCCGAGAGCTGCAAGGCACAACATGCAGTCTTCTTTCCAAAGGGCGAGTTGAGCCTCAAAGCATCGTGCTTGATGCTCTTTGGGAAACTAAGAAACAACTCGCTCTGCAGACCTCTCTTACAGCCTCCTGGGAACATCTCTTACAAAGGCCTGAGAAATGCAGGTTCTTTGTAGGCCTGATCTGGCTGAAGTAGAACTTCTGCTCTGGGTGTGCTACATTGCCCTAGAGCTGCAAGGCACAAAGTGCTGTCTTCTTTCCAAAGGCCGAGTTGGGCCCCAAGGCATCTTGCTTCCAGCTCTTTTGGAAGCTTAATAACAACTCGGCCTGCACTGTGCTCTTACAGCCTCCTGGGACATCTCTTACAAACGCCTGTGAAGTGCAGTTTCTTTGCATGCCTGATCTGGCGGAAGTAGAACTTCTGCTCTGGGTGTGCTATATTGCCCTAGAGCTGCAAGGCACAAAGTGCTGTCTTCTTTCCAAAGGGCGAGTTGCCCCCAAAGCATCTTCCTTCCAGCTCTTTGGGAAGATAAGAAACAACTCGCTCTGCAGACCTCTCTTACATCCAACGGGGAACATCTCTTATAAAGGCCTGTGAGAAGCAGTTTGTTTGCAGGCCTGATCTGGCTGAAGTAGAGCTTCTGCTCTGGGTGTGCTACATTGCCCTAGAGCTGAAAGGCACAACGTGCAGTCTTCTTTCCAAGGGCGAGTTGGGCCCAAAGGCATCTTGCTTCCAGCTCTTTTGGAAGCTTATTAACACCTCACACTACACAGTGCTCTTACAGCCTACCGGGACATATCTTACAAAGGCCTGTGAAACGCAGTTTCTTTCCAGGCCTGATCTGGCTGAAGTAGAACTTCTGCCTTGGGTGTGCTACATTGACCTAGAGCTGAAAGGCACAAAGTGCTGTCTTCTTTCCAAAGGGCGAGGTGCCCCAAAAGCTTCTTGCTTCCAGCTCTTTGGGAAGCTAAGAAACAACTCGCTCTGCACAGCGCTCTTACAGCCTACCGGGAACATCTCTTACAAAGGCCTGTGAGACGCAGATTCTTTTCAGTCCTGATCTGGCTGAAGTAGAACTTCTGCTCTGGGTGTGCCACATTGCCCTAGAGCTGAAAGGCACAACGTGCAGTCTTCTTTCCAAAGGGCGAGTTGGTCCATAAAGCATCTTGCTTCCAGCTCTTTTGGAAGCTTAATAACAACTCGCTCTGCACAGTGCTCTTACAGCCTACCGGGACATCTCCTACAAAGGCCTGTGAAACGCAGTTTCTTTGCAGGCCTGATCTGACAGAAGTAGAACTTCTGCTCTGAGTGTGCTACATTGCCCTAGAGCTGCAAGGTACAAAGTGCTGTCTTATTTCCAAAGGGGGAGTTGGGCCCCAAAGCATCTTGCTTCCAGCTCTTTGGGAAGCTAAGAAACAAGTCGCTCTGCAAACCTCTCTTACAGCCAACCGGGAACATCTCTTACAAAGGCCTGAGAAATTCAGTTTCTTTGCAGGCCTGATCTAGCTGAAGCAGAACTTCAGCTCTGGGTGTGCTACCTTGCCCTACAGCTGAAAGGCACAACGTGCATTCTATCCGAATGGCGAGTTGGGCCCCAGAGCATCTTGCTTCCAGCTCTTTGGGAAGCTAAGAAACAGCTCGCTCTGCACAGTGCTCTTACAGCCTACCGGGAACATCTCTTACAAAGGCCTGTGAAACGCAGTTTCTTTGCAGGCCTGATCTGGCGGAAGTAGAACTTCTGCTCTGGGTGTGCTACATTGCCCTAGAGCTGAAAGGCACAACGTGCAGTCTTCTTTCCAAAGGGCGAGTTGGGGCCCAATGCATCTTGCTTCCAGCTCTTTGGGAAGCTAAGAAAAAACTCGCTCTGCATAGAGCTCTTACAGCCTACCGGGAACATCTCTTACAAAGGCCTGTGAGACGCAGTTTCTTCGCAGGCCTGATCTGGCTGAAGTACAACTTCTGCTCTGGGTGTGCTATATTGCCCTAGAGCTGCAAGGCACAAACTGCTGTCTTCTTTCCAAAGGGCGAGTTGCCCCAAAAGCTTCTTGCTTCCAACCCTTAGGGAAGGTAAGAAACAACTCGCTCTGCAGACCTCTCTTACAGCCAACCGGGAACATCTCTTACAAATGCCTGAGAAATGCAGTTTCTTTGCAGGCCTGATCTGGCTGAAGCAGAACTTCTGCTGTGGGTGTGCTACATTGCCCTAGAACTGAAAGGCACAACGTGCATTCTTTCCGAAGGGCGAGTTGGGCCCCAAATCATCTTGCTTCCATCTCTTTGGGAAGCTAGGAAACAACTCACTCTGCGCTGTGCTCTTACAGCCTACCGGGAACATCTCTTACAAAGGCCTGTGAAACGCAGTTTCTTTGCAGCCCTGATCTGGCTGAAGTAGAACTTCTGCTCTGAGTGTGCTACATTGCCCTAGAGCTGCAAGGCACAAAGTGCTGTCTTATTTCCAAAGGGCGAGTTGGGCCCCAAAGCATCTTGCTTCCAGCTCTTTGGGAAGCTAAGAAACAACTTGCTCTGCACTCCTCTCTTACAGCCAACCGGGAACATCTCATACAAATGCCTGTGAAACGCAGTTTCTTGGCAGGCCTGAGCTAGCTGAAGTAGAACTTCTGCTCTGGGTGTGCTACATTGCCCTACATCTGAAAGGCACAACGTGCAGTCTTCTTTCCAAAGGGCGAGTTGGGCCCCAAAGCATCTTGCTTCCAGCTCTTTGGGAAGCTAAGAAACAACTCGCTCTGCACAGTGCTCTTACAGCCTACCGGGAACATCTCTGAAAAAGCCCTGTGAGACGCAGTGTCTTTGCATGCCTCATCTGGCTGAAGTAGAACTTCTGCCCTGGGTGTGCTACATTGCCCTAGAGCTGAAAGGCACAACGTGCAGTCTTCTTTCCACAGGGCGAGTTGGGACCCAAAGCATCTAGCTTCCAGCTCTGTGGGAAGCTAAGAAACAACTCGCTCTGCACACTGCTCTTACTGCCTACCGGGAACATCTCTTACAAAGGCCTGTGAGACGTAGTTTCTTTGCAGGACTGATCTGGCTGAAGTAGAACTTCTGCTATGGGTGTGCTATATTGCCCCAGAGCTGAAAGGCAGAATGTGCAGTCTTCTTTCCACAGGGCGTGTTGAGCCACAAGGCATCTTGCTTCCAGCTCTTTTGGAAGTTTAATAACAACTCGCTCTGCACAGAGCTCTTACAGCCTCCCCGGACATCTCTTACAAAGGCCTGTGAAATGCACTTTCTTTGCATACCTGATCTGGCAGAAGTAGAACTTCTGCTCTGGGTGTGCTATGTTGCCCTAGAGCTGCAAGGCACAAACTGCTGTCTTCTTTCCAAAGGGCAAGTTGCCCCAAAAGCATCTTGCTTCCAGCTCTTATGGAAGGTAAGAAACAACTCGCTCTGCAGACCTCTCTTACAGCCAACCGGGAACATCTCATACAACTGCCTGAGAAATGCAATTTCTTTGCAGGCCTGATCTGGCTGAAGCAGAACTTCTGCTGTGGGTGTGCTACATTGCCTTACAGCTGCAAGGCACAACGTGCATTCTTTCCGAAGGGCGAGTTGGGCCCAAAATCATCTTGCTTCCAGCTCTTTGAGAAGCTAAGAAACAACTGGCTCTGCACTGTGCTCTTTCAGCCTACCGGGAACATCTCTTACAAAGGCCTGTGAAACGCAGTTTCTTTGCAGGCCTGATCTTGCTGAAGTAGAACTTCTGCTCTGGGTGTGCTACATTGCCCTAGAGCTGAAAGGCACAACGTGCAGTCTTCTTTACAAAGGGCGAGTTGGGCCCCAAATCATCTTGCTTCCAGCTCTTTGGGAAGCTAGGAAACAACTCACTCTGCGCTGTGCTCTTACAGCCTACCGGGAACATCTCTTACAAAGGCCTGTGAAACGCAGTTTCTTTGCAGCCCTGATCTGGCTGAAGTAGAACTTCTGCTCTGAGTGTGCTACATTGCCCTAGAGCTGCAAGGCACAAAGTGCTGTCTTATTTCCAAAGGGCGAGTTGGGCCCCAAAGCATCTTGCTTCCAGCTCTTTGGGAAGCTAAGAAACAACATGCTCTGCACTCCTCTCTTACAGCCAACCGGGAACATCTCTTACAAATGCCTGTGACACGCAGTTTCTTGGCAGGCCTGAGCTAGCTGAAGTAGAACTTCTGCCCTGGGTGTGCTAGACTGCCCTACATCTGAAAGGCACAACGTGCAGTCTTCTTTCCAAAGGGCGAGTTGGGCCCCAAAGCATCTTGCTTCCAGCTCTTTGGGAAGCTAAGAAACAACTCGCTCTGCACAGTGCTCTTACAGCCTACCGGGAACATCTCTTAAAAAGCCCTGTGAGACGCAGTGTCTTTGCATGCCTGATCTGGCTGAAGTAGAACTTCTGCCCTGGGTGTGCTACATTGCCCTAGAGCTGAAAGGCACAACGTGCAGTCTTCTTTCCACCCGGCGAGTTGGGACCCAAAGCATCTAGCTTCCAGCTCTGTGGGAAGCTAAGAAACAACTCGCTCTGCACACTGCTCTTACTGCCTACCGGGAACATCTCTTACAAAGGCCTGTGAGACGTAGTTTCTTTGCAGGACTGATCTGGCTGAAGTAGAACTTCTGCTATGGGTGTGCTATATTGCCCTAGAGCTGAAAGGCAGAACGTGCAGTCTTCTTTCCACAGGGCGTGTTGAGCCACAAGGCATCTTGCTTCCAGCTCTTTTGGAAGTTTAATAACAACTCGCTCTGCACAGAGCTCTTACAGCCTCCCCGGACATCTCTTACAAAGGCCTGTAAAATGCACTTTCTTTGCATACCTGATCTGGCAGAAGTAGAACTTCTGCTCTGGGTGTGCTATGTTGCCCTAGAGCTGCAAGGCACAAACTGCTGTCTTCTTTCCAAAGGGCGAGTTGCCCCAAAAGCATCTTGCTTCCAGCTCTTATGGAAGGTAAGAAACAACTCGCTCTGCAGACCTCTCTTACAGCCAACCGGGAACATCTCTTACAAATGCCTGAGAAATGCAATTTCTTTGCAGGCCTGATCTGGCTGAAGCAGAACTTCTGCTGTGGGTGTGCTACATTGCCTTACAGCTGCAAGGCACAACGTGCATTCTTTCCGAAGGGCGAGTTGGGCCCAAAATCATCTTGCTTCCAGCTCTTTGAGAAGCCAAGAAACAACTGGCTCTGCACTGTGCTCTTACAGCCTACCGGGAACATCTCTTACAAAGGCCTGTGAAACGCAGTTTCTTTGCAGGCCTGATCTTGCTGAAGTAGAACTTCTTCTCTGGGTGTGCTACATTGCCCTAGAGCTGAAAGGCACAACGTTCAGACTTCTTTACAAAGGGCGAGTTGGGCCCCAAAGCATCTTGCTTCCAGCTCTTTTGGAAGCTTAATAACAACTCGCTCTGCACAGTGCTCTTACAGCCTACCGGGACATCTCCTACAAAGGCCTCTGAAACGCAGTTTCTTTGCAGGCCTGATCTGGCTGAAGTAGAACTTCTGCTCTGGGTGTGCTATATTGCCCTAGAGCTGCAAGGCAAAAACTGCTGTCTTCTTTCCAAAGGGCGAGTTGCCCCAAAAGCATCTTGCTTCCAACCCTTAGGGAAGGTAAGAAACAACTCGCTCTGCAGACCTCTCTTACAGCCAACCGGGAACATCTCTTACAAATGCCTGAGAAATGCAGTTTCTTTGCAGGCCTGATCTGGCTGAAGCAGAACTTCTGCTGTGGGTGTGCTACATTGCCTTACAGCTGCAAGGCACAACGTGCATTCTTTCCGAAGGGCGAGTTGGGCCCCAAATCATCTTGCTTCCAGCACTTTGGGAAGCTAAGAAACAACTCACTCTGCACTGTGCTCTTACAGCCTACCGGGAACATCTCTTACAAAGGCCTGTGAAACGCAGTTTCTTTGCAGCCCTGATCTGGCTGAAGTAGAACTTCTGCTCTGAGTGTGCTACATTGCCCTAGAGCTGCAAGGCACAAAGTGCTGTCTTATTTCCAAAGGGCGAGTTGGGCCCCAAAGCATCTTGCTTCCAGCTCTTTGGGAAGCTAAGAAACAACTCGCTCTGCACTCCTCTCTTACAGCCAACCGGGAACATCTCTTACAAAGGCCTGTGAAACGCAGTTTCTTGGCAGGCCTGAGCTAGCTGAAGTAGAACTTCTGCCCTGGGTGTGCTAGATTGCCCTACATCTGAAAGGCACAACGTGCAGTCTTCTTTCCAAAGGGCGAGTTGGGCCCCAAAGCATCTTGCTTCCAGCTCTTTGGGAAGCTAAGAAACAACTCGCTCTGCACAGTGCTCTTACAGCCTACCGGGAACATCTCTGAAAAAGCCCTGTGAGACGCAGTGTCTTTGCAGGCCTGATCTGGCTGAAGTAGAACTTCTGCCCTGGGTGTGCTACATTGCCCTAGAGCTGAAAGGCACAACGTGCAGTCTTCTTTCCACAGGGCGAGTTGGGACCCAAAGCATCTTGGTTCCAGCTCTTTGGGTAGCTAAGGAACAACTCGCTCTGCACTGTGCTCTTACAGCCTACCGGGAACATCTCTTACAAAGGCCTGTGAGACGCAGTTTCTTTGCAGGACTGATCTGGCTGAAGTAGAACTTCTGCTATGGGTGTGCTATATTGCCCTAGAGCTGAAAGGCAGAACGTGCAGTCTTCTTTCCACAGGGCGAGTTGGGCCACAAGGCATCTTGCTTCCAGATCGTTTGGAAGCTTACTAACAACTCGCTCTTCACAGAGCTCTTACAGCCTCCCCGGACAACTCTTACAAAGGCCTGTGAAACGCAGTTTCTTTGCAGGCCTGATCTGGCTGAAGTAGAACTTCTACTCTGGGTGTGCTACCTTGCCCTAGAGCTGCAAGGCACAACGTGCAGTCTTCTTTCAAAAGGGCGAGTTTGGCCAAAAAGCATCTTGCTTCCAGCTCTTTGGGAAGCTAAGAAACAACTCGCTCTGCAGACCTCTCTTACAGCCAACCGGGAACATCTCTTACAAATGCCTGAGAAATGCAATTTCTTTGCAGGCCTGATCTGGCTGAAGCAGAACTTCTGCTGTGGGTGTGCTACATTGCCTTACAGCTGCAAGGCACAACGTGCATTCTTTCCGAAGGGCGAGTTGGGCCCAAAATCATCTTGCTTCCAGCTCTTTGAGAAGCCAAGAAACAACTGGCTCTGCACTGTGCTCTTACAGCCTACCGGGAACATCTCTTACAAAGGCCTGTGAAACGCAGTTTCTTTGCAGGCCTGATCTTGCTGAAGTAGAACTTCTTCTCTGGGTGTGCTACATTGCCCTAGAGCTGAAAGGCACAACGTTCAGACTTCTTTACAAAGGGCGAGTTGGGCCCCAAAGCATCTTGCTTCCAGCTCTTTTGGAAGCTTAATAACAACTCGCTCTGCACAGTGCTCTTACAGCCTACCGGGACATCTCCTACAAAGGCCTCTGAAACGCAGTTTCTTTGCAGGCCTGATCTGGCTGAAGTAGAACTTCTGCTCTGGGTGTGCTATATTGCCCTAGAGCTGCAAGGCAAAAACTGCTGTCTTCTTTCCAAAGGGCGAGTTGCCCCAAAAGCATCTTGCTTCCAACCCTTAGGGAAGGTAAGAAACAACTCGCTCTGCAGACCTCTCTTACAGCCAACCGGGAACATCTCTTACAAATGCCTGAGAAATGCAGTTTCTTTGCAGGCCTGATCTGGCTGAAGCAGAACTTCTGCTGTGGGTGTGCTACATTGCCTTACAGCTGCAAGGCACAACGTGCATTCTTTCCGAAGGGCGAGTTGGGCCCCAAATCATCTTGCTTCCAGCACTTTGGGAAGCTAAGAAACAACTCACTCTGCACTGTGCTCTTACAGCCTACCGGGAACATCTCTTACAAAGGCCTGTGAAACGCAGTTTCTTTGCAGCCCTGATCTGGCTGAAGTAGAACTTCTGCTCTGAGTGTGCTACATTGCCCTAGAGCTGCAAGGCACAAAGTGCTGTCTTATTTCCAAAGGGCGAGTTGGGCCCCAAAGCATCTTGCTTCCAGCTCTTTGGGAAGCTAAGAAACAACTCGCTCTGCACTCCTCTCTTACAGCCAACCGGGAACATCTCTTACAAAGGCCTGTGAAACGCAGTTTCTTGGCAGGCCTGAGCTAGCTGAAGTAGAACTTCTGCCCTGGGTGTGCTAGATTGCCCTACATCTGAAAGGCACAACGTGCAGTCTTCTTTCCAAAGGGCGAGTTGGGCCCCAAAGCATCTTGCTTCCAGCTCTTTGGGAAGCTAAGAAACAACTCGCTCTGCACAGTGCTCTTACAGCCTACCGGGAACATCTCTGAAAAAGCCCTGTGAGACGCAGTGTCTTTGCAGGCCTGATCTGGCTGAAGTAGAACTTCTGCCCTGGGTGTGCTACATTGCCCTAGAGCTGAAAGGCACAACGTGCAGTCTTCTTTCCACAGGGCGAGTTGGGACCCAAAGCATCTTGGTTCCAGCTCTTTGGGTAGCTAAGGAACAACTCGCTCTGCACTGTGCTCTTACAGCCTACCGGGAACATCTCTTACAAAGGCCTGTGAGACGCAGTTTCTTTGCAGGACTGATCTGGCTGAAGTAGAACTTCTGCTATGGGTGTGCTATATTGCCCTAGAGCTGAAAGGCAGAACGTGCAGTCTTCTTTCCACAGGGCGAGTTGGGCCACAAGGCATCTTGCTTCCAGATCGTTTGGAAGCTTAATAACAACTCGCTCTTCACAGAGCTCTTACAGCCTCCCCGGACAACTCTTACAAAGGCCTGTGAAACGCAGTTTCTTTGCAGGCCTGATCTGGCTGAAGTAGAACTTCTACTCTGGGTGTGCTACCTTGCCCTAGAGCTGCAAGGCACAACGTGCAGTCTTCTTTCAAAAGGGCGAGTTTGGCCAAAAAGCATCTTGCTTCCAGCTCTTTGGGAAGCTAAGAAACAACTCGCTCTGCAGACCTCTCTTACAGCCTATTGGGAACATCTCTTACAAAGGCCTGAGAAATGCAGGTTCTTTGCAGGCCTGATCTCGCTGAAATAGAACTTCTGCTCTGGGTGTGCTACATTGCCCTAGAGCTGCAAGGCACAAAGTGCTGTCTTCTTTCCAAAGGCCGGGTTGGGCCCCAAGGCATCTTGCTTCCAGCTCTTTGGGAAGCTTAATAAGATTTCTCCCTGCACAGTGCTCTTACAGCCTCCCGGGACATCTCTTACAAAGGCCTGTGAAACGCAGTTTCTTTAAAGGCCTGATCTGGCGGAAGTAGAAATTCTGCTCTGGGTGTGCTATAGTGCCCTAGAGCTGCAAGGCACAAAGTGCTGTCTTCTTTCCAAAGGGCGAGTTGCCCCCAAAGCATCTTCCTTCCAGCTCTTTGGGAAGCTAAGAAACAACTCGCTCTGCAGACCTCTCTTACAGCCGCCCGGGAACATCTCTTAAAAAGCCCTGTGAGACGCAGCTTGTTTGCAGGCCTGATCTGGCTGAAGTAGAACTTCTGCTCTGGGTCTGCTACATTGCCCTAGAGCTGCAAGGCACAAAGTGCTGTCTTCTTTCCAAAGGGCGAGTTGGGCCCCAAAGCATCTTGCTTCCAGCTCTTTGGGAAGCTAAGAAACAAATCGCTCTGCAGACCTCTCTTACAGCCAACCGGGAACATCTCTTACAAAGGCCTGAGAAATGCAGTTTCTTTGTAGGCCTGATCTAGCTGAAGCAGAACTTCTGCTCTGGGTGTGCTACCTTGCCCTACAGCTGAAAGGCACAACGTGCATTCTATCCGAATGGCGAGTTGGGCCCCAGAGCATCTTGCTTCCAGCTCTTTGGGAAGCTAAGAAACAACTCGCTCTGCACAGTGCTCTTACAGCCTACCGGGAACATCTCTTACAAAGGCCTGTGAAACGCAGTTTCTTTGCAGGCCTGATCTGGCTGAAGTAGAACTTCTGCTCTGGGTGTGCTACATTGCCCTAGAGCTGAAAGGCACAACGTGCAGTCTTCTTTCCAAAGGGCGAGTTGGGGACCAATGCATCTTGCTTCCAGCTCTTTGGGAAGCTAAGAAAAAACTCGCTCTGCATAGTGCTCTTACAGCCTACCGGGAACATCTCTTACAAAGGCCTGTGAGACGCAGTTTCTTCGCAGGCCTGATCTGGCTGAAGTAGAACTTCTGCTCTGGGTGTGCTACATTGCCCTAGAGCTAAAAGGCACAACGTGCTGTCTTCTTTCCAAGGGCGAGTTGGGCCCGAAAGCATCTTGCTTCTAGCTCTTTGGGAAGCTAAGAAACAACTCGATCTGCACAGTGCTCTTACAGCCTACCGGGAACATCCCTTGGAAAGGCTTGTGACACGCAGTTTCTTGGCAGGCCTGATCTTGCTGAAGTAGAACTTCTGCCCTGGCTGTGCTACTTTTCCCTTGAGCTGGAAGGCACAAAGTGCTGTCTTCTTTCCAAAGGGCGAGTTGGGTCCCAAAGCATCTTGCCTACAGCTCTTTGGGAAGCTAAGAAACAACTCGCTCTGCACAGTGCTCTTACAGCCTAACGGGAACATCTCTTACAAAGGCCTGAGAAATGCAGTTTCTTTGCAGGCTGACCTGGCTGAAGTAGAAGTTCTGCTCTGGGTGTGCTACATTGCCCTACAGCTGAAAGGCACAACGTGCAGTCTTCTTTCCACAGGGCGAGTTGGGCCACAAGGCATCTTGCTTCCAGCTCTTTTGGAAGCTTAATAACAACTCGCTCTGCACAGAGCTTTTACAGCCTCCCCGGACATCTCTTACAAAGGCCTGTGAAATGCACTTTCTTTGCAGGCCTGATCTGGCGGAAGTAGAACTTCTGCTCTGGGTGTGCTATATTGCCCTAGAGCTGCAAGGCACAAAGTGCTGTCTTCTTTCCAGATGGGCGAGTTACCCCCAAAGCATCTTGCTTCCAGCTCTTTGGGAAGCTAAGAAACAACTCGCTCTGCACAGTACTCTTACAGCCTACCGGGAACATCTCTAACAAAGGCCTGTGAAACGCAGTTTCTTTGCAGGCAAGATCTGGCTGAAGTAGAACTTCTGCCCTGGGTGTGCCACATTGCCCAAGAGGTGAAAGGCACAACGTGCAGGCCTCTGAACAAAGGGCGAGTTGGGCCCCAGAGCATCTTGCTTCCAGCTCTTTGGGAAGCTAAGAAACAACTCGCTCTGCACAGTGCTCTTACAGAATACCGGGAACATCTCTTACAAAGGCCTGTGAAACGCAGTTTCTTTGCACGCCAGAACTGGCTGAAGTAGAACTTCTGCCCTGGGTGTGCCACATTGCCCTAGAGCTGAAAGGCACAACATGCAGGCTTCTTAACAAAGGGCGAGTTGGGCCCCAGAGCATCTTGCTTCCAGCTCTTTGGGAAGCTAAGAAACAACTCGCTCTGCACAGTGCTCTTACAGCTTACCGGGAACATCTCTTACAAAGGCCTGTGAAACGCAGTTTCTTTGCAGGAATGATCTGGCTGAAGTAGAACTTCTGCCCTGGGTGTGCCACATTGCCCTAGAGCTGAAAGGCACAACGTGCACGCTTCTTAACAAAGGGTGAGTTGGGCGCCAGATCATCTTCCTTCGAGATCTTTGGGAAGCTAAGAAACAACTCGCTGTGCACAGTGCTCTTACAGCCTACGGGAACATCTCTTACAAAGGCCTGTGAAACGCAGTTTCTTTGCAGGCCTGATCTGGCTGAAATAGAACTTCTGCTCTGGGTGTGCCACATTTCAGTAGAGCTGAAAGCTACAACGTGCAGTCTGCTTTCCAAAGGGCGAGTTGGACCCTAGAGCATCTTGCTTCCAGCTCTTTGGGAAGCTAAGAAACAACTCGCTCTGCACAGTGCTCTTACAGCCTACGGGAACATCTCTTACAAAGGCCTGTGAAACGCAGTTTCTTTGCAGGCCTGATCTGGCTGAAGTAGAACTTCTGGCCTGGGTGTGCCACATTGCCCTAGAGTTGAAAGGCACAACGTGCAGGATTCTTAACAAAGAGCGAGTTGGGCCCCAGAGCATCTTGCTTCCAGCTCTTTGGGAAACTAAGAAACAGCTCGCTCTGCACTGTGCTCTTACAGCCTACCGTGAACATCTCTTACAAAGGCCTGTGAAATGCAGTTTCTTTGCAGGCCTGATCTGGCTGAAGTAGAACTTCTGCCCCGGGTGTGCCACATTGCCCTAGAGCTGAAAGGCACAACGTGCAGTCTTCTTTACAAAGGGCGAGTTGGGCCCCAAAGCATCTTGCTTCCAGCTCTTTTGGAAGCTTAATAACAAGTCGCTCTGCAGGGCTCTTACAGCCTACCGGGACATCTCCTACAAAGGCCTCTGAAACGCAGTTTCTTTGCAGGCCTGATCTGGCTGAAGTAGAACTTCTGCTCTGGGTGTGCTATATTGCCCTAGAGCTGCAAGGCACAAACTGCTGTCTTCTTTCCAAAGGGCGAGTTGCCCCAAAAGCTTCTTGCTTCCAACCCTTAGGGAAGGTAAGAAACGACTCGCTCTGCAGACCTCTCTTACAGCCATCCGGGAACATCTCTTACAAATGCCTGAGAAATGCAGTTTCTTTGCAGGCCTGATCTGGCTGAAGCAGAACTTCTGCTGTGGGTGTGCTACATTGCCCTAGAGCTGAAAGGCACAACGTGCATTCTTTCCGAAGGGCGAGTTGGGCCCCAAATCATCTTGCTTCCAGCTCTTGGGAAGCTAGGAAACAACTCACTCTGCGCTGTGCTCTTACAGCCTACCGGGAACATCTCTTACAAAGGCCTGTGAAACGCAGTTTCTTTGCAGCCCTGATCTGGCTGAAGTAGAACTTCTGCTCTGAGTGTGCTACATTGCCCTAGAGCTGCAAGGCACAAAGTGCTGTCTTATTTCCAAAGGACGAGTTGGGCCCCAAAGCATCTTGCTTCCAGCTCTTTGGGAAGCTAAGAAACACCTTGCTCTGCACTCCTCTCTTACAGCCAACCGGGAACATCTCATACAAATGCCTGTGAAACGCAGTTTCTTGGCAGGCCTGAGCTAGCTGAAGTAGAACTTCTGCTCTGGGTGTGCTACATTGACCTACATCTGAAAGGCACCACGTGCAGTCTTCTTTCCAAAGGGCGAGTTGGGCCCCAAAGCATCTTGCTTCCAGCTCTTTGGGAAGCTAAGAAACAACTCGCTCTGCACAGTGCTCTTACAGCCTACCGGGAACATCTCTTAAAAGGCCCTGTGAGACGCAGTGTCTTTGCATGCCTGATCTGGCTGAAGTAGAACTTCTGCCCTGGGTGTGCTACATTGCCCTAGAGCTGAAAGGCACAACGTGCAGTCTTCTTTCCACAGGGCGAGTTGGGACCCAAAGCATCTAGCTTCCAGCTCTGTGGGAAGCTAAGAAACAACTCGCTCTGCACACTGCTCTTACTGCCTACCGGGAACATCTCTTACAAAGGCCTGTGAGACGTAGTTTCTTTGCAGGACTGATCTGGCTGAAGTAGAACTTCTGCTATGGGTGTGCTATATTGCCCTAGAGCTGAAAGGCAGAACGTGCAGTCTTCTTTCCACAGGGCGTGTTGAGCCACAAGGCATCTTGCTTCCAGCTCTTTTGGAAGTTTAATAACAACTCGCTCTGCACAGAGGTCTTACAGCCTCCCCGGACATCTCTTACAAAGGCCTGTGAAATGCACTTTCTTTGCATACCTGATCTGGCAGAAGTAGAACTTCTGCTCTGGGTGTGCTATGTTGCCCTAGAGCTGCAAGGCACAAACTGCTGTCTTCTTTCCAAAGGGCGAGTTGCCCCAAAAGCATCTTGCTTCCAGCTCTTATGGAAGGTAAGAAACAACTCGCTCTGCAGACCTCTCTTACAGCCAACCGGGAACATCTCTTACAAATGCCTGAGAAATGCAATTTCTTTGCAGGCCTGATCTGGCTGAAGCAGAACTTCTGCTGTGGGTGTGCTACATTGCCTTACAGCTGCAAGGCACAACGTGCATTCTTTCCGAAGGGCGAGTTGGGCCCAAAATCATCTTGCTTCCAGCTCTTTGAGAAGCTAAGAAACAACTGGCTCTGCACTGTGCTCTTACAGCCTACCGGGAACATCTCTTACAAAGGCCTGTGAAATGCAGTTTCTTTGCAGGCCTGATCTTGCTGAAGTAGAACTTCTGCTCTGGGTGTGCTACATTGCCCTAGAGCTGAAAGGCACAACGTTCAGTCTTCTTTACAAAGGGCGAGTTGGGCCCCAAAGCATCTTGCTTCCAGCTCTTTTGGAAGCTTAATAACAACTCGCTCTGCACAGTGCTCTTACAGCCTACCGGGACATCTCCTACAAAGGCCTCTGAAACGCAGTTTCTTTGCAGGCCTGATCTGGCTGAAGTAGAACTTCTGCTCTGGGTGTGCTATATTGCCCTAGAGCTGCAAGGCAAAAACTGCTGTCTTCTTTCCAAAGGGCGAGTTGCCCCAAAAGCATCTTGCTTCCAACCCTTAGGGAAGGTAAGAAACAACTCGCTCTGCAGACCTCTCTTACAGCCAACCGGGAACATCTCTTACAAATGCCTGAGAAATGCAGTTTCTTTGCAGGCCTGATCTGGCTGAAGCAGAACTTCTGCTGTGGGTGTGCTACATTGCCTTACAGCTGCAAGGCACAACGTGCATTCTTTCCGAAGGGCGAGTTGGGCCCCAAATCATCTTGCTTCCAGCACTTTGGGAAGCTAAGAAACAACTCACTCTGCACTGTGCTCTTACAGCCTACCGGGAACATCTCTTACAAAGGCCTGTGAAACGCAGCTTGTTTGCAGGCCTGATCTGGCTGAAGTAGAACTTCTGCTCTGGGTCTGCTACATTGCCCTAGAGCTGCAAGGCACAAAGTGCTGTCTTCTTTCCAAAGGGCGAGTTGGGCCCCAAAGCATCTTGCTTCCAGCTCTTTGGGAAGCTAAGAAACAAATCGCTCTGCAGACCTCTCTTACAGCCAACCGGGAACATCTCTTACAAAGGCCTGAGAAATGCAGTTTCTTTGTAGGCCTGATCTAGCTGAAGCAGAACTTCTGCTCTGGGTGTGCTACCTTGCCCTACAGCTGAAAGGCACAACGTGCATTCTATCCGAATGGCGAGTTGGGCCCCAGAGCATCTTGCTTCCAGCTCTTTGGGAAGCTAAGAAACAACTCGCTCTGCACAGTGCTCTTACAGCCTACCGGGAACATCTCTTACAAAGGCCTGTGAAACGCAGTTTCTTTGCAGGCCTGATCTGGCTGAAGTAGAACTTCTGCTCTGGGTGTGCTACATTGCCCTAGAGCTGAAAGGCACAACGTGCAGTCTTCTTTCCAAAGGGCGAGTTCTGGACCAATGCATCTTGCTTCCAGCTCTTTGGGAAGCTAAGAAAAAACTCGCTCTGCATAGTGCTCTTACAGCCTACCGGGAACATCTCTTACAAAGGCCTGTGAGACGCAGTTTCTTCGCAGGCCTGATCTGGCTGAAGTAGAACTTCTGCTCTGGGTGTGCTACATTGCCCTAGAGCTAAAAGGCACAACGTGCTGTCTTCTTTCCAAGGGCGAGTTGGGCCCGAAAGCATCTTGCTTCTAGCTCTTTGGGAAGCTAAGAAACAACTCGATCTGCACAGTGCTCTTACAGCCTACCGGGAACATCCCTTGGAAAGGCTTGTGACACGCAGTTTCTTGGCAGGCCTGATCTTGCTGAAGTAGAACTTCTGCCCTGGCTGTGCTACTTTTCCCTTGAGCTGGAAGGCACAAAGTGCTGTCTTCTTTCCAAAGGGCGAGTTGGGTCCCAAAGCATCTTGCCTACAGCTCTTTGGGAAGCTAAGAAACAACTCGCTCTGCACAGTGCTCTTACAGCCTAACGGGAACATCTCTTACAAAGGCCTGAGAAATGCAGTTTCTTTGCAGGCTGACCTGGCTGAAGTAGAAGTTCTGCTCTGGGTGTGCTACATTGCCCTACAGCTGAAAGGCACAACGTGCAGTCTTCTTTCCACAGGGCGAGTTGGGCCACAAGGCATCTTGCTTCCAGCTCTTTTGGAAGCTTAATAACAACTCGCTCTGCACAGAGCTTTTACAGCCTCCCCGGACATCTCTTACAAAGGCCTGTGAAATGAACTTTCTTTGCAGGCCTGATCTGGCGGAAGTAGAACTTCTGCTCTGGGTGTGCTATATTGCCCTAGAGCTGCAAGGCACAAAGTGCTGTCTTCTTTCCAGATGGGCGAGTTGCCCCCAAAGCATCTTGCTTCCAGCTCTTTGGGAAGCTAAGAAACAACTCGCTCTGCACAGTGCTCTTACAGCCTACCGGGAACATCTCTTACAAAGGCCTGTGAAACGCAGTTTCTTTGCAGGCCTGATCTGGCTGAAGTAGAACTTCTGCCATGGGTGTGCCACATTGCCCTAGAGCTGAAAGGCACAACGTGCAGGCTTCTTAACAAAGGGCGAGTTGGGCCCCAGAGCATCTTGCTTCCAGCTCTTTGGAAAGCTAAGAAACAACTCGCTCTGCACAGTGCTCTTACAGAATACCGGGAACATCTCTTACAAAGGCCTGTGAAACGCAGTTTCTTTGCACGCCAGAACTGGCTGAAGTAGAACTTCTGCCCTGGGTGTGCCACATTGCCCTAGACCTGAAAGGCACAACATGCAGGCTTCTTAACAAAGGGCGAGTTGGGCCCCAGAGCATCTTGCTTCCAGCTCTTTGGGAAGCTAAGAAACAACTCGCTCTGCACAGTGCTCTTACAGCCTACCGGGAACATCTCTTACAAAGGCCTGTGAAACGCAGTTTCTTTGCAGGAATGATCTGGCTGAAGTAGAATTTCTGCCCTGGGTGTGCCACATTGCCCTAGAGCTGAAAGGCACAACGTGCACGCTTCTTAACAAAGGGTGAGTTGGGCGCCAGATCATCTTCCTTCGAGATCTTTGGGAAGCTAAGAAACAACTCGCTGTGCACAGTGCTCTTACAGCCTACGGGAACATCTCTTACAAAGGCCTGTGAAACGCAGTTTCTTTGCAGGCCTGATCTGGCTGAAGTAGAACTTCTGCTCTGGGTGTGCCACATTTCAGTAGAGCTGAAAGCTACAACGTGCAGTCTGCTTTCCAAAGGGCGAGTTGGACCCTAGAGCATCTTGCTTCCAGCTCTTTGGGAAGCTAAGAAACATCTCGCTCTGCACAGTGCTCTTACAGCCTACCGGGAACATCTCTTACAAAGGCCTGTGAAACGCAGTTTCTTTGCAGGCCTGATCTGGCTGAAGTAGAACTTCTGGCCTGGGTGTGCCACATTGCCCTAGAGCTGAAAGGCACAACGTGCAGGATTCTTAACAAAGAGCGAGTTGGGCCCCAGAGCATCTTGCTTCCAGCTCTTTGGGAAACTAAGAAACAGCTCCCTCTGCACTGTGCTCTTACAGCCTACCGTGAACATCTCTTACAAAGGCCTGTGAAACGCAGTTTCTTTGCAGGCCTGATCTGGCTGAAGTAGAACTTCTGCCCCGGGTGTGCCACATTGCCCTAGAGCTGAAAGGCACAACGTGCAGTCTTCTTTACAAAGGGCGAGTTGGGCCCCAAAGCATCTTGCTTCCAGCTCTTTTGGAAGCTTAATAACAAGTCGCTCTGCAGGGCTCTTACAGCCTACCGGGACATCTCCTACAAAGGCCTCTGAAACGCAGTTTCTTTGCAGGCCTGATCTGGCTGAAGTAGAACTTCTGCTCTGGGTGTGCTATATTGCCCTAGAGCTGCAAGGCACAAACTGCTGTCTTCTTTCCAAAGGGCGAGTTGCCCCAAAAGCTTCTTGCTTCCAACCCTTAGGGAAGGTAAGAAACAACTCGCTCTGCAGACCTCTCTTACAGCCATCCGGGAACATCTCTTACAAATGCCTGAGAAATGCAGTTTCTTTGCAGGCCTGATCTGGCTGAAGCAGAACTTCTGCTGTGGGTGTGCTACATTGCCCTAGAGCTGAAAGGCACAACGTGCATTCTTTCCGAAGGGCGAGTTGAGCCCCAAATCATCTTGCTTCCAGCTCTTTGGGAAGCTAGGAAACAACTCACTCTGCACTGTGCTCTTACAGCCTACCGGGAACATCTCTTACAAAGGCCTGTGAAACGCAGTTTCTTTGCAGCCCTGATCTGGCTGAAGTAGAACTTCTGCTCTGAGTGTGCTACATTGCCCTAGAGCTGCAAGGCACAAAGTGCTGTCTTCTTTCCAAAGGGCGAGTTGGGCCCCAAAGCATCTTGCTTCCAGCTCTTTGGGAAGCTAAGAAACAACTCGCTCTGCACAGTGCTCTTACAGCCTACCGGGAACATCTCTGAAAAAGCCCTGTGAGACGCAGTGTCTTTGCATGCCTGATCTGGCTGAAGTAGAACTTCTGCCCTGGGTGTGCTACATTGCCCTAGAGCTGAAAGGCACAACGTGCAGTCTTCTTTCCACCCGGCGAGTTGGGACCCAAAGCATCTAGCTTCCAGCTCTGTGGGAAGCTAAGAAACAACTCGCTCTGCACACTGCTCTTACTGCCTACCGGGAACATCTCTTACAAAGGCCTGTGAGACGTAGTTTCTTTGCAGGACTGATCTGGCTGAAGTAGAACTTCTGCTATGGGTGTGCTATATTGCCCTAGAGCTGAAAGGCAGAACGTGCAGTCTTCTTTCCACGGGGCATGTTGAGCCACAAGGCATCTTGCTTCCAGCTCTTTTGGAAGTTTAATAACAACTCGCTCTGCACAGAGCTCTTACAGCCTCCCCGGACATCTCTTACAAAGGCCTGTGAAATGCACTTTCTTTGCATACCTGATCTGGCAGAAGTAGAACTTCTGCTCTGGGTGTGCTATGTTGCCCTAGAGCTGCAAGGCACAAACTGCTGTCTTCTTTCCAAAGGGCGAGTTGCCCCAAAAGCATCTTGCTTCCAGCTCTTAGGGAAGGTAAGAAACAACTCGCTCTGCAGACCTCTCTTACAGCCAACCGGGAACATCTCTTACAAATGCCTGAGAAATGCAATTTCTTTGCAGGCCTGATCTGGCTGAAGCAGAACTTCTGCTGTGGGTGTGCTACATTGCCTTACAGCTGCAAGGCACAACGTGCATTCTTTCCGAAGGGCGAGTTGCGCCCAAAATCATCTTGCTTCCAGCTCCTTGAGAAGCTAAGAAACAACTGGCTCTGCACTGTGCTCTTACAGCCTACCGGGAACATCTCTAACAAAGGCCTGTGAAACGCAGTTTCTTTGCAGGCCTGATGTTGCTGAAGTGGAACTTCTGCTCTGGGTGTGCTACATTGCCCTAGAGCTGAAAGGCACAACGTGCAGTCTTCTTTACAAAGGGCGAATTGGGCCCCAAAGCATCTTGCTTCCAGCTCTTTTGGAAGCTTAATAACAACTCGCTCTGCACAGTGCTCTTACAGCCTACCGGGACATCTCCTACAAAGGCCTCTGAAACGCAGTTTCTTTGCAGGCCTGATCTGGCTGAAGTAGAACTTCTGCTCTGGGTGTGCTATATTGCCCTAGAGCTGCAAGGCAAAAACTGCTGTCTTCTTTCCAAAGGGCGAGTTGCCCCAAAAGCATCTTGCTTCCAACCCTTAGGGAAGGTAAGAAACAACTCGCTCTGCAGACCTCTCTTACAGCCAACCGGGAACATCTCTTACAAATGCCTGAGAAATGCAGTTTCTTTGCAGGCCTGATCTGGCTGAAGCAGAACTTCTGCTGTGGGTGTGCTACATTGCCTTACAGCTGCAAGGCACAACGTGCATTCTTTCCGAAGGGCGAGTTGGGCCCCACAGCATCTTGCTTCCAGCTCTTTGGGAAGCTAAGAAACAACTCACTCTGCACTGTGCTCTTACAGCCTACCGGGAACATCTCTGAAAAAGCCCTGTGAGACGCAGTGTCTTTGCAGGCCTGATCTGGCTGAAGTAGAACTTCTGCCCTGGGTGTGCTACATTGCCCTAGAGCTGAAAGGCACAACGTGCAGTCTTCTTTCCACAGGGCGAGTTGGGACCCAAAGCATCTTGGTTCCAGCTCTTTGGGTAGCTAAGGAACAACTCGCTCTGCACTGTGCTCTTACAGCCTACCGGGAACATCTCTTACAAAGGCCTGTGAGACGCAGTTTCTTTGCAGGACTGATCTGGCTGAAGTAGAACTTCTGCTATGGGTGTGCTATATTGCCCTAGAGCTGAAAGGCAGAACGTGCAGTCTTCTTTCCACAGGGCGAGTTGGGCCACAAGGCATCTTGCTTCCAGATCGTTTGGAAGCTTAATAACAACTCGCTCTTCACAGAGCTCTTACAGCCTCCCCGGACAACTCTTACAAAGGCCTGTGAAACGCAGTTTCTTTGCAGGCCTGATCTGGCTGAAGTAGAACTTCTACTCTGGGTGTGCTACCTTGCCCTAGAGCTGCAAGGCACAACGTGCAGTCTTCTTTCCAAAGGGCGAGTTTGGCCAAAAAGCATCTTGCTTCCAGCTCTTTGGGAAGCTAAGAAACAACTCGCTCTGCAGACCTCTCTTACAGCCTATTGGGAACATCTCTTACAAAGGCCTGAGAAATGCAGGTTCTTTGCAGGCCTGATCTCGCTGAAATAGAACTTCTGCTCTGGGTGTGCTACATTGCCCTAGAGCTGCAAGGCACAAAGTGCTGTCTTCTTTCCAAAGGCCGGGTTGGGCCCCAAGGCATCTTGCTTCCAGCTCTTTGGGAAGCTTAATAAGATTTCTCCCTGCACAGTGCTCTTACAGCCTCCCGGGACATCTCTTACAAAGGCCTGTGAAACGCAGTTTCTTTAAAGGCCTGATCTGGCGGAAGTAGAAATTCTGCTCTGGGTGTGCTATAGTGCCCTAGAGCTGCAAGGCACAAAGTGCTGTCTTCTTTCCAAAGGGCGAGTTGCCCCCAAAGCATCTTCCTTCCAGCTCTTTGGGAAGCTAAGAAACAACTCGCTCTGCAGACCTCTCTTACAGCCGCCCGGGAACATCTCTTACAAAGGCCTGTGAAACGCAGCTTGTTTGCAGGCCTGATCTGGCTGAAGTAGAACTTCTGCTCTGGGTCTGCTACATTGCCCTAGAGCTGCAAGGCACAAAGTGCTGTGTCCTTCCAAAGGGCGAGTTGGGCCCCAAAGCATCTTGCTTCCAGCTCTTTTGGAAGCTAAGAAACAAATCGCTCTGCAGACCTCTCTTACAGCCAACCGGGAACATCTCTTACAAAGGCCTGGGAAATGCAGTTTCTTTGTAGGCCTGATCTAGCTGAAGCAGAACTTCTGCTCTGGGTGTGCTACCTTGCCCTACAGCTGAAAGGCACAACGTGCATTCTATCCGAATGGCGAGTTGGGCCCCAGAGCATCTTGCTTCCAGCTCTTTGGGAAGCTAAGAAACAACTCGCTCTGCACAGTGCTCTTACAGCCTACCGGGAACATCTCTTACAAAGGCCTGTGAAACGCAGTTTCTTTGCAGGCCTGATCTGGCTGAAGTAGAACTTCTGCTCTGGGTGTGCTACATTGCCCTAGAGCTGAAAGGCACAACGTGCAGTCTTCTTTCCAAAGGGCGAGTTGGGGACCAATGCATCTTGCTTCCAGCTCTTTGGGAAGCTAAGAAAAAACTCGCTCTGCATAGTGCTCTTACAGCCTACCGGGAACATCTCTTACAAAGGCCTGTGAGACGCAGTTTCTTCGCAGGCCTGATCTGGCTGAAGTAGAACTTCTGCTCTGGGTGTGCTACATTGCCCTAGAGCTAAAAGGCACAACGTGCTGTCTTCTTTCCAAGGGCGAGGTGGGCCCGAAAGCATCTTGCTTCTAGCTCTTTGGGAAGCTAAGAAACAACTCGATCTGCACAGTGCTCTTACAGCCTACCGGGAACATCCCTTGGAAAGGCTTGTGACACGCAGTTTCTTGGCAGGCCTGATCTTGCTGAAGTAGAACTTCTGCCCTGGCTGTGCTACTTTTCCCTTGAGCTGGAAGGCACAAAGTGCTGTCTTCTTTCCAAAGGGCGAGTTGGGTCCCAAAGCATCTTGCCTACAGCTCTTTGGGAAGCTAAGAAACAACTCGCTCTGCACAGTGCTCTTACAGCCTAACGGGAACATCTCTTACAAAGGCCTGAGAAATGCAGTTTCTTTGCAGGCTGACCTGGCTGAAGTAGAAGTTCTGCTCTGGGTGTGCTACATTGCCCTACAGCTGAAAGGCACAACGTGCAGTCTTCTTTCCACAGGGCGAGTTGGGCCACAAGGCATCTTGCTTCCAGCTCTTTTGGAAGCTTATTAACAACTCGCTCTGCACAGAGCTTTTACAGCCTCCCCGGACATCTCTTACAAAGGCCTGTGAAATGCACTTTCTTTGCAGGCCTGATCTGGCGGAAGTAGAACTTCTGCTCTGGGTGTGCTATATTGCCCTAGAGCTGCAAGGCACAAAGTGCTGTCTTCTTTCCAGATGGGCGAGTTGCCCCCAAAGCATCTTGCTTCCAGCTCTTTGGGAAGCTAAGAAACAACTCGCTCTGCACAGTACTCTTACAGCCTACCGGGAACATCTCTAACAAAGGCCTGTGAAACGCAGTTTCTTTGCAGGCAAGATCTGGCTGAAGTAGAACTTCTGCCCTGGGTGTGCCACATTGCCCTAGAGGTGAAAGGCACAACGTGCAGGCCTCTGAACAAAGGGCGAGTTGGGCCCCAGAGCATCTTGCTTCCAGCTCTTTGGGAAGCTAAGAAACAACTCGCTCTGCACAGTGCTCTTACAGCCTACCGGGAACATCTCTTACAAAGGCCTGTGAAACGCAGTTTCTTTGCAGGCCTGATCTGGCTGAAGTAGAACTTCTGCCATGGGTGTGCCACATTGCCCTAGAGCTGAAAGGCACAACGTGCAGGCTTCTTAACAAAGGGCGAGTTGGGCCCCAGAGCATCTTGCTTCCAGCTCTTTGGGAAGCTAAGAAACAACTCGCTCTGCACAGTGCTCTTACAGAATACCGGGAACATCTCTTACAAAGGCCTGTGAAACGCAGTTTCTTTGCACGCCAGAACTGGCTGAAGTAGAACTTCTGCCCTGGGTGTGCCACATTGCCCTAGAGCTGAAAGGCACAACATGCAGGCTTCTTAACAAAGGGCGAGTTGGGCCCCAGAGCATCTTGCTTCCAGCTCTTTGGGAAGCTAAGAAACAACTCGCTCTGCACAGTGCTCTTACAGCCTACCGGGAACATCTCTTACAAAGGCCTGTGAAACGCAGTTTCTTTGCAGGAATGATCTGGCTGAAGTAGAACTTCTGCCCTGGGTGTGCCACATTGCCCTAGAGCTGAAAGGCACAACGTGCACGCTTCTTAACAAAGGGTGAGTTGGGCGCCAGATCATCTTCCTTCGAGATCTTTGGGAAGCTAAGAAACAACTCGCTGTGCACAGTGCTCTTACAGCCTACGGGAACATCTCTTACAAAGGCCTGTGAAACGCAGTTTCTTTGCAGGCCTGATCTGGCTGAAATAGAACTTCTGCTCTGGGTGTGCCACATTTCAGTAGAGCTGAAAGCTACAACGTGCAGTCTGCTTTCCAAAGGGCGAGTTGGACCCTAGAGCATCTTGCTTCCAGCTCTTTGGGAAGCTAAGAAACAACTCGCTCTGCACAGTGCTCTTACAGCCTACGGGAACATCTCTTACAAAGGCCTGTGAAACGCAGTTTCTTTGCAGGCCTGATCTGGCTGAAGTAGAACTTCTGGCCTGGGTGTGCCACATTGCCCTAGAGTTGAAAGGCACAACGTGCAGGATTCTTAACAAAGAGCGAGTTGGGCCCCAGAGCATCTTGCTTCCAGCTCTTTGGGAAACTAAGAAACAGCTCGCTCTGCACTGTGCTCTTACAGCCTACCGTGAACATCTCTTACAAAGGCCTGTGAAACGCAGTTTCTTTGCAGGCCTGATCTGGCTGAAGTAGAACTTCTGCCCCGGGTGTGCCACATTGCCCTAGAGCTGAAAGGCACAACGTGCAGTCTTCTTTACAAAGGGCGAGTTGGGCCCCAAAGCATCTTGCTTCCAGCTCTTTTGGAAGCTTAATAACAAGTCGCTCTGCAGGGCTCTTACAGCCTACCGGGACATCTCCTACAAAGGCCTCTGAAACGCAGTTTCTTTGCAGGCCTGATCTGGCTGAAGTAGAACTTCTGCTCTGGGTGTGCTATATTGCCCTAGAGCTGCAAGGCACAAACTGCTGTCTTCTTTCCAAAGGGCGAGTTGCCCCAAAAGCTTCTTGCTTCCAACCCTTAGGGAAGGTAAGAAACAACTCGCTCTGCAGACCTCTCTTACAGCCATCCGGGAACATCTCTTACAAATGCCTGAGAAATGCAGTTTCTTTGCAGGCCTGATCTGGCTGAAGCAGAACTTCTGCTGTGGGTGTGCTACATTGCCCTAGAGCTGAAAGGCACAACGTGCATTCTTTCCGAAGGGCGAGTTGGGCCCCAAATCATCTTGCTTCCAGCTCTTGGGAAGCTAGGAAACAACTCACTCTGCGCTGTGCTCTTACAGCCTACCGGGAACATCTCTTACAAAGGCCTGTGAAACGCAGTTTCTTTGCAGCCCTGATCTGGCTGAAGTAGAACTTCTGCTCTGAGTGTGCTACATTGCCCTAGAGCTGCAAGGCACAAAGTGCTGTCTTATTTCCAAAGGACGAGTTGGGCCCCAAAGCATCTTGCTTCCAGCTCTTTGGGAAGCTAAGAAACACCTTGCTCTGCACTCCTCTCTTACAGCCAACCGGGAACATCTCATACAAATGCCTGTGAAACGCAGTTTCTTGGCAGGCCTGAGCTAGCTGAAGTAGAACTTCTGCTCTGGGTGTGCTACATTGACCTACATCTGAAAGGCACAACGTGCAGTCTTCTTTCCAAAGGGCGAGTTGGGCCCCAAAGCATCTTGCTTCCAGCTCTTTGGGAAGCTAAGAAAAAACTCGCTCTGCATAGTGCTCTTACAGCCTACCGGGAACATCTCTTACAAAGGCCTGTGAGACGCAGTTTCTTCGCAGGCCTGATCTGGCTGAAGTAGAACTTCTGCTCTGGGTGTGCTACATTGCCCTAGAGCTAAAAGGCACAACGTGCTGTCTTCTTTCCAAGGGCGAGGTGGGCCCGAAAGCATCTTGCTTCTAGCTCTTTGGGAAGCTAAGAAACAACTCGATCTGCACAGTGCTCTTACAGCCTACCGGGAACATCCCTTGGAAAGGCTTGTGACACGCAGTTTCTTGGCAGGCCTGATCTTGCTGAAGTAGAACTTCTGCCCTGGCTGTGCTACTTTTCCCTTGAGCTGGAAGGCACAAAGTGCTGTCTTCTTTCCAAAGGGCGAGTTGGGTCCCAAAGCATCTTGCCTACAGCTCTTTGGGAAGCTAAGAAACAACTCGCTCTGCACAGTGCTCTTACAGCCTAACGGGAACATCTCTTACAAAGGCCTGTGAAACGCAGTTTCTTTGCAGGCTGACCTGGCTGAAGTAGAAGTTCTGCTCTGGGTGTGCTACATTGCCCTACAGCTGAAAGGCACAACGTGCAGTCTTCTTTCCACAGGGCGAGTTGGGCCACAAGGCATCTTGCTTCCAGCTCTTTTGGAAGCTTAATAACAACTCGCTCTGCACAGAGCTTTTACAGCCTCCCCGGACATCTCTTACAAAGGCCTGTGAAATGCAGTTTCTTTGCAGGCCTGATCTGGCGGAAGTAGAACTTCTGCTCTGGGTGTGCTATATTGCCCTAGAGCTGCAAGGCACAAAGTGCTGTCTTCTTTCCAGATGGGCGAGTTGCCCCCAAAGCATCTTGCTTCCAGCTCTTTGGGAAGCTAAGAAACAACTCGCTCTGCACAGTACTCTTACAGCCTACCGGGAACATCTCTAACAAAGGCCTGTGAAACGCAGTTTCATGCAGGCAAGATCTGGCTGAAGTAGAACTTCTGCCCTGGGTGTGCCACATTGCCCTAGAGCTGAAAGGCACAACGTGCAGGCCGCTGAACAAAGGGCGAGTTGGGCCCCAGAGCATCTTGCTTCCAGCTCTTTGGGAAGCTAAGAAACAACTCGCTCTGCACAGTGCTCTTACAGAATACCGGGAACATCTCTTACAAAGGCCTGTGAAACGCAGTTTCTTTGCACGCCAGAACTGGCTGAAGTAGAACTTCTGCCCTGGGTGTGCCACATTGCCCTAGAGCTGAAAGGCACAACATGCAGGCTTCTTAACAAAGGGCGAGTTGGGCCCCAGAGCATCTTGCTTCCAGCTCTTTGGGAAGCTAAGAAACAACTCGCTCTGCACAGTGCTCTTACAGCCTACCGGGAACATCTCTTACAAAGGCCTGTGAAACGCAGTTTCTTTGCAGGAATGATCTGGCTGAAGTAGAACTTCTGCCCTGGGTGTGCCACATTGCCCTAGAGCTGAAAGGCACAACGTGCACGCTTCTTAACAAAGGGTGAGTTGGGCGCCAGATCATCTTCCTTCGAGATCTTTGGGAAGCTAAGAAACAACTCGCTGTGCACAGTGCTCTTACAGCCTACGGGAACATCTCTTACAAAGGCCTGTGAAACGCAGTTTCTTTGCAGGCCTGATCTGGCTGAAGTAGAACTTCTGCTCTGGGTGTGCCACATTTCAGTAGAGCTGAAAGCTACAACGTGCAGTCTGCTTTCCAAAGGGCGAGTTGGACCCTAGAGCATCTTGCTTCCAGCTCTTTGGGAAGCTAAGAAACAACTCGCTCTGCACAGTGCTCTTACAGCCTACGGGAACATCTCTTACAAAGGCCTGTGAAACGCAGTTTCTTTGCAGGCCTGATCTTGCTGAAGTAGAACTTCTGCTCTGGGTGTGCCACATTTCAGTAGAGCTGAAAGCTACAACGTGCAGACTGCTTTCCAAAGGGCGAGTTGGACCCTAGAGCATCTTGCTTCCAGCTCTTTGGGAAGCTAAGAAACAACTCGCTCTGCACAGTGCTCTTACAGCCTACCGGGAACATCTCTTACAAAGGCCTGTGAAACGCAGTTTCTTTGCAGGCCTGATCTGGCTGAAGTAGAACTTCTGGCCTGGGTGTGCCACATTGCCCTAGAGCTGAAAGGCACAACGTGCAGGATTCTTAACAAAGAGCGAGTTGGGCCCCAGAGCATCTTGCTTCCAGCTCTTTGGGAAACTAAGAAACAGCTCCCTCTGCACTGTGCTCTTACAGCCTACCGTGAACATCTCTTACAAAGGCCTGTGAAACGCAGTTTCTTTGCAGGCCTGATCTGGCTGAAGTAGAACTTCTGCCCCGGGTGTGCCACATTGCCCTAGAGCTGAAAGGCACAACGTGCAGTCTTCTTTACAAAGGGCGAGTTGGGCCCCAAAGCATTTTGCTTCCAGCTCTTTTGGAAGCTTAATAACAAGTCGCTCTGCAGGGCTCTTACAGCCTACCGGGACATCTCCTACAAAGGCCTCTGAAACGCAGTTTCTTTGCAGGCCTGATCTGGCTGAAGTAGAACTTCTGCTCTGGGTGTGCTATATTGCCCTAGAGCTGCAAGGCACAAACTGCTGTCTTCTTTCCAAAGGGCGAGTTGCCCCAAAAGCTTCTTCCTTCCAACCCTTAGGGAAGGTAAGAAACAACTCGCTCTGCAGACCTCTCTTACAGCCATCCGGGAACATCTCTTACAAATGCCTGAGAAATGCAGTTTCTTTGCAGGCCTGATCTGGCTGAAGCAGAACTTCTGCTGTGGGTGTGCTACATTGCCCTAGAGCTGAAAGGCACAACGTGCATTCTTTCCGAAGGGCGAGTTGAGCCCCAAATCATCTTGCTTCCAGCTCTTTGGGAAGCTAGGAAACAACTCACTCTGCACTGTGCTCTTACAGCCTACCGGGAACATCTCTTACAAAGGCCTGTGAAACGCAGTTTCTTTGCAGCCCTGATCTGGCTGAAGTAGAACTTCTGCTCTGAGTGTGCTACATTGCCCTAGAGCTGCAAGGCACAAAGTGCTGTCTTATTTCCAAAGGGCGAGTTGGGCCCCAAAGCATCTTGCTTCCAGCTCTTTGGGAAGCTAAGAAACAACTTGCTCTGCACTCCTCTCTTACAGCCAACCGGGAACATCTCTTACAAATGCCTGTGAAACGCAGTTTCTTGGCAGGCCTGAGCTAGCTGAAGTAGAACTTCTGCTCTGGGTGTGCTAGATTGCCCTACATCTGAAAGGCACAACGTGCAGTCTTCTTTCCAAAGGGCGAGTTGGGCCCCAAAGCATCTTGCTTCCAGCTCTTTGGGAAGCTAAGAAACAACTCGCTCTGCACAGTGCTCTTACAGCCTACCGGGAACATCTCTTAAAAAGCCCTGTGAGACGCAGTGTCTTTGCATGCCTGATCTGGCTGAAGTAGAACTTCTGCCCTGGGTGTGCTACATTGCCCTAGAGCTGAAAGGCACAACGTGCAGTCTTCTTTCCACCCGGCGAGTTGGGACCCAAAGCATCTAGCTTCCAGCTCTGTGGGAAGCTAAGAAACAACTCGCTCTGCACACTGCTCTTACTGCCTACCGGGAACATCTCTTACAAAGGCCTGTGAGACGTAGTTTCTTTGCAGGACTGATCTGGCTGAAGTAGAACTTCTGCTATGGGTGTGCTATATTGCCCTAGAGCTGAAAGGCAGAACGTGCAGTCTTCTTTCCACGGGGCATGTTGAGCCACAAGGCATCTTGCTTCCAGCTCTTTTGGAAGTTTAATAACAACTCGCTCTGCACAGAGCTCTTACAGCCTCCCCGGACATCTCTTACAAAGGCCTGTGAAATGCACTTTCTTTGCATACCTGATCTGGCAGAAGTAGAACTTCTGCTCTGGGTGTGCTATGTTGCCCTAGAGCTGCAAGGCACAAACTGCTGTCTTCTTTCCAAAGGGCGAGTTGCCCCAAAAGCATCTTGCTTCCAGCTCTTAGGGAAGGTAAGAAACAACTCGCTCTGCAGACCTCTCTTACAGCCAACTGGGAACATCTCTTACAGATGCCTGAGAAATGCAATTTCTTTGCAGGCCTGATCTGGCTGAAGCAGAACTTCTGCTGTGGGTGTGCTACATTGCCTTACAGCTGCAAGGCACAACGTGCATTCTTTCCGAAGGGCGAGTTGCGCCCAAAATCATCTTGCTTCCAGCTCCTTGAGAAGCTAAGAAACAACTGGCTCTGCACTGTGCTCTTACAGCCTACCGGGAACATCTCTAACAAAGGCCTGTGAAACGCAGTTTCTTTGCAGGCCTGATGTTGCTGAAGTGGAACTTCTGCTCTGGGTGTGCTACATTGCCCTAGAGCTGAAAGGCACAACGTGCAGTCTTCTTTACAAAGGGCGAGTTGGGCCCCAAAGCATCTTGCTTCCAGCTCTTTTGGAAGCTTAATAACAACTCGCTCTGCACAGTGCTCTTACAGCCTACCGGGACATCTCCTACAAAGGCCTCTGAAACGCAGTTTCTTTGCAGGCCTGATCTGGCTGCAGTAGAACTTCTGCTCTGGGTGTGCTATATTGCCCTAGAGCTGCAAGGCAAAAACTGCTGTCTTCTTTCCAAAGGGCGAGTTGCCCCAAAAGCTTCTTGCTTCCAACCCTTAGGGAAGGTAAGAAACAACTCGCTCTGCAGACCTCTCTTACAGCCAACCGGGAACATCTCTTACAAATGCCTGAGAAATGCAGTTTCTTTGCAGGCCTGATCTGGCTGAAGCAGAACTTCTGCTGTGGGTGTGCTACATTGCCTTACAGCTGCAAGGCACAACGTGCATTCTTTCCGAAGGGCGAGTTGGGCCCCACAGCATCTTGCTTCCAGCTCTTTGAGAAGCTAAGAAACAACTCACTCTGCACTGTGCTCTTACAGCCTACCGGGAACATCTCTTACAAAGGCCTGTGAAACGCAGTTTCTTTGCAGCCCTGATCTGGCTGAAGTAGAACTTCTGCTCTGAGTGTGCTACATTGCCCTAGAGCTGCAAGGCACAAAGTGCTGTCTTATTTCCAAAGGGCGAGTTGGGCCCCAAAGCATCTTGCTTCCAGCTCTTTGGGAAGCTAAGAAACAACTCGCTCTGCACTCCTCTCTTACAGCCAACCGGGAACATCTCTTACAAAGGCCTGTGAAACGCAGTTTCTTGGCAGGCCTGAGCTAGCTGAAGTAGAACTTCTGCCCTGGGTGTGCTAGATTGCCCTACATCTGAAAGGCACAACGTGCAGTCTTCTTTCCAAAGGGCGAGTTGGGCCCCAAAGCATCTTGCTTCCAGCTCTTTGGGAAGCTAAGAAACAACTCGCTCTGCACAGTGCTCTTACAGCCTACCGGGAACATCTCTGAAAAAGCCCTGTGAGACGCAGTGTCTTTGCAGGCCTGATCTGGCTGAAGTAGAACTTCTGCCCTGGGTGTGCTACATTGCCCTAGAGCTGAAAGGCACAACGTGCAGTCTTCTTTCCACAGGGCGAGTTGGGACCCAAAGCATCTTGGTTCCAGCTCTTTGGGTAGCTAAGGAACAACTCGCTCTGCACTGTGCTCTTACAGCCTACCGGGAACATCTCTTACAAAGGCCTGTGAGACGCAGTTTCTTTGCAGGACTGATCTGGCTGAAGTAGAACTTCTGCTATGGGTGTGCTATATTGCCCTAGAGCTGAAAGGCAGAACGTGCAGTCTTCTTTCCACAGGGCGAGTTGGGCCACAAGGCATCTTGCTTCCAGATCGTTTGGAAGCTTAATAACAACTCGCTCTTCACAGAGCTCTTACAGCCTCCCCGGACAACTCTTACAAAGGCCTGTGAAACGCAGTTTCTTTGCAGGCCTGATCTGGCTGAAGTAGAACTTCTACTCTGGGTGTGCTACCTTGCCCTAGAGCTGCAAGGCACAACGTGCAGTCTTCTTTCCAAAGGGCGAGTTTGGCCAAAAAGCATCTTGCTTCCAGCTCTTTGGGAAGCTAAGAAACAACTCGCTCTGCAGACCTCTCTTACAGCCTATTGGGAACATCTCTTACAAAGGCCTGAGAAATGCAGGTTCTTTGCAGGCCTGATCTCGCTGAAATAGAACTTCTGCTCTGGGTGTGCTACATTGCCCTAGAGCTGCAAGGCACAAAGTGCTGTCTTCTTTCCAAAGGCCGGGTTGGGCCCCAAGGCATCTTGCTTCCAGCTCTTTGGGAAGCTTAATAAGATTTCTCCCTGCACAGTGCTCTTACAGCCTCCCGGGACATCTCTTACAAAGGCCTGTGAAACGCAGTTTCTTTAAAGGCCTGATCTGGCGGAAGTAGAAATTCTGCTCTGGGTGTGCTATAGTGCCCTAGAGCTGCAAGGCACAAAGTGCTGTCTTCTTTCCAAAGGGCGAGTTGCCCCCAAAGCATCTTCCTTCCAGCTCTTTGGGAAGCTAAGAAACAACTCGCTCTGCAGACCTCTCTTACAGCCGCCCGGGAACATCTCTTACAAAGGCCTGTGAAACGTAGCTTGTTTGCAGGCCTGATCTGGCTGAAGTAGAACTTCTGCTCTGGGTCTGCTACATTGCCCTAGAGCTGCAAGGCACAAAGTGCTGTCTTCTTTCCAAAGGGCGAGTTGGGCCCCAAAGCTTCTTGCTTCCAGCTCTTTTGGAAGCTAAGAAACAAATCGCTCTGCAGACCTCTCTTACAGCCAACCGGGAACATCTCTTACAAAGGCCTGAGAAATGCAGTTTCTTTGTAGGCCTGATCTAGCTGAAGCAGAACTTCTGCTCTGGGTGTGCTACCTTGCCCTACAGCTGAAAGGCACAACGTGCATTCTATCCGAATGGCGAGTTGGGCCCCAGAGCATCTTGCTTCCAGCTCTTTGGGAAGCTAAGAAACAACTCGCTCTGCACAGTGCTCTTACAGCCTACCGGGAACATCTCTTACAAAGGCCTGTGAAACGCAGTTTCTTTGCAGGCCTGATCTGGCTGAAGTAGAACTTCTGCTCTGGGTGTGCTACATTGCCCTAGAGCTGAAAGGCACAACGTGCAGTCTTCTTTCCAAAGGGCGAGTTGGGGACCAATGCATCTTGCTTCCAGCTCTTTGGGAAGCTAAGAAAAAACTCGCTCTGCATAGTGCTCTTACAGCCTACCGGGAACATCTCTTACAAAGGCCTGTGAGACGCAGTTTCTTCGCAGGCCTGATCTGGCTGAAGTAGAACTTCTGCTCTGGGTGTGCTACATTGCCCTAGAGCTAAAAGGCACAACGTGCTGTCTTCTTTCCAAGGGCGAGTTGGGCCCGAAAGCATCTTGCTTCTAGCTCTTTGGGAAGCTAAGAAACAACTCGATCTGCACAGTGCTCTTACAGCCTACCGGGAACATCCCTTGGAAAGGCTTGTGACACGCAGTTTCTTGGCAGGCCTGATCTTGCTGAAGTAGAACTTCTGCCCTGGCTGTGCTACTTTTCCCTTGAGCTGGAAGGCACAAAGTGCTGTCTTCTTTCCAAAGGGCGAGTTGGGTCCCAAAGCATCTTGCCTACAGCTCTTTGGGAAGCTAAGAAACAACTCGCTCTGCACAGTGCTCTTACAGCCTAATGGGAACATCTCTTACAAAGGCCTGAGAAATGCAGTTTCTTTGCAGGCTGACCTGGCTGAAGTAGAAGTTCTGCTCTGGGTGTGCTACATTGCCCTACAGCTGAAAGGCACAACGTGCAGTCTTCTTTCCACAGGGCGAGTTGGGCCACAAGGCATCTTGCTTCCAGCTCTTTTGGAAGCTTAATAACAACTCGCTCTGCACAGAGCTTTTACAGCCTCCCCGAACATCTCTTACAAAGGCCTGTGAAATGCACTTTTTTGCAGGCCTGATCTGGCGGAAGTAGAACTTCTGCTCTGGGTGTGCTATATTGCCCTAGAGCTGCAAGGCACAAAGTGCTGTCTTCTTTCCAGATGGGCGAGTTGCCCCCAAAGCATCTTGCTTCCAGCTCTTTGGGAAGCTAAGAAACAACTCGCTCTGCACAGTACTCTTACAGCCTACCGGGAACATCTCTAACAAAGGCCTGTGAAACGCAGTTTCTTTGCAGGCAAGATCTGGCTGAAGTAGAACTTCTACCCTGGGTGTGCCACATTGCCCTAGAGGTGAAAGGCACAACGTGCAGGCCTCTGAACAAAGGGCGAGTTGGGCCCCAGAGCATCTTGCTTCCAGCTCTTTGGGAAGCTAAGAAACAACTCGCTCTGCACAGTGCTCTTACAGCCTACCGGGAACATCTCTTACAAAGGCCTGTGAAACGCAGTTTCTTTGCAGGCCTGATCTGGCTGAAGTAGAACTGCCATGGGTGTGCCACATTGCCCTAGAGCTGAAAGGCACAACGTGCAGGCTTCTTAACAAAGGGCGAGTTGGGCCCCAGAGCATCTTGCTTCCAGCTCTTTGGGAAGCTAAGAAACAACTCGCTCTGCACAGTGCTCTTACAGCCTACCGGGAACATCTCTTACAAAGGCCTGTGAAACGCAGTTTCTTTGCACGCCAGAACTGGCTGAAGTAGAACTTCTGCCCTGGGTGTGCCACATTGCCCTAGAGCTGAAAGGCACAACATGCAGGCTTCTTAACAAAGGGCGAGTTGGGCCCCAGAGCATCTTGCTTCCAGCTCTTTGGGAAGCTAAGAAACAACTCGCTCTGCACAGTGCTCTTACAGCCTACCGGGAACATCTCTTACAAAGGCCTGTGAAAGGCAGTTTCTTTGCAGGAATGATCTGGCTGAAGTAGAACTTCTGCCCTGGGTGTGCCACATTGCCCTAGAGCTGAAAGGCACAACGTGCACGCTTCTTAACAAAGGGTGAGTTGGGCGCCAGATCATCTTCCTTCGAGATCTCTGGGAAGCTAAGAAACAACTCGCTGTGCACAGTGCTCTTACAGCCTACGGGAACATCTCTTACAAAGGCCTGTGAAACGCAGTTTCTTTGCAGGCCTGATCTGGCTGAAATAGAACTTCTGCTCTGGGTGTGCCACATTTCAGTAGAGCTGAAAGCTACAACGTGCAGTCTGCTTTCCAAAGGGCGAGTTGGACCCTAGAGCATCTTGCTTCCAGCTCTTTGGGAAGCTAAGAAACAACTCGCTCTGCACAGTGCTCTTACAGCCTACGGGAACATCTCTTACAAAGGCCTGTGAAACGCAGTTTCTTTGCAGGCCTGATCTGGCTGAAGTAGAACTTCTGGCCTGGGTGTGCCACATTGCCCTAGAGTTGAAAGGCACAACGTGCAGGATTCTTAACAAAGAGCGTGTTGGGCCCCAGAGCATCTTGCTTCCAGCTCTTTGGGAAACTAAGAAACAGCTCGCTCTGCACAGTGCTCTTACAGCCTACCGTGAACATCTCTTACAAAGGCCTGTGAAACGCAGTTTCTTTGCAGGCCTGATCTGGCTGAAGTAGAACTTCTGCCCCGGGTGTGCCACATTGCCCTAGAGCTGAAAGGCACAACGTGCAGTCTTCTTTACAAAGGGCGAGTTGGGCCCCAAAGCATCTTGCTTCCAGCTCTTTTGGAAGCTTAATAACAAGTCGCTCTGCAGGGCTCTTACAGCCTACTGGGACATCTCCTACAAAGGCCTCTGAAACGCAGTTTCTTTGCAGGCCTGATCTGGCTGAAGTAGAACTTCTGCTCTGGGTGTGCTATATTGCCCTAGAGCTGCAAGGCACAAACTGCTGTCTTCTTTCCAAAGGGCGAGTTGCCCCAAAAGCTTCTTGCTTCCAACCCTTAGGGAAGGTAAGAAACAACTCGCTCTGCAGACCTCTATTACAGCCATCCGGGAACATCTCTTACAAATGCCTGAGAAATGCAGTTTCTTTGCAGGCCTGATCTGGCTGAAGCAGAACTTCTGCTGTGGGTGTGCTACATTGCCCTAGAGCTGCAAGGCACAACGTGCATTCTTTCCGAAGGGCGAGTTGGGCCCCAAATCATCTTGCTTCCAGCTCTTGGGAAGCTAGGAAACAACTCACTCTGCGCTGTGCTCTTACAGCCTACCGGGAACATCTCTTACAAAGGCCTGTGAAACGCAGTTTCTTTGCAGCCCTGATCTGGCTGAAGTAGAACTTCTGCTCTGAGTGTGCTACATTGCCCTAGAGCTGCAAGGCACAAAGTGCTGTCTTATTTCCAAAGGGCGAGTTGGGCCCCAAAGCATCTTGCTTCCAGCTCTTTGGGAAGCTAAGAAACACCTTGCTCTGCACTCCTCTCTTACAGCCAACCGGGAACATCTCATACAAATGCCTGTGAAACGCAGTTTCTTGGCAGGCCTGAGCTAGCTGAAGTAGAACTTCTGCTCTGGGTGTGCTACATTGACCTACATCTGAAAGGCACAACGTGCAGTCTTCTTTCCAAAGGGCGAGTTGGGCCCCAAAGCATCTTGCTTCCAGCTCTTTGGGAAGCTAAGAAAAAACTCGCTCTGCATAGTGCTCTTACAGCCTACCGGGAACATCTCTTACAAAGGCCTGTGAGACGCAGTTTCTTCGCAGGCCTGATCTGGCTGAAGTAGAACTTCTGCTCTGGGTGTGCTACATTGCCCTAGAGCTAAAAGGCACAACGTGCAGTCTTCTTTCCACAGGGCGAGTTGGGACCCAAAGCATCTAGCTTCCAGCTCTGTGGGAAGCTAAGAAACAACTCGCTCTGCACACTGCTCTTACTGCCTACCGGGAACATCTCTTACAAAGGCCTGTGAGACGTAGTTTCTTTGCAGGACTGATCTGGCTGAAGTAGAACTTCTGCTATGGGTGTGCTATATTGCCCCAGAGCTGAAAGGCAGAATGTGCAGTCTTCTTTCCACAGGGCGTGTTGAGCCACAAGGCATCTTGCTTCCAGCTCTTTTGGAAGTTTAATAACAACTCGCTCTGCACAGAGCTCTTACAGCCTCCCCGGACATCTCTTACAAAGGCCTGTGAAATGCACTTTCTTTGCATACCTGATCTGGCAGAAGTAGAACTTCTGCTCTGGGTGTGCTATGTTGCCCTAGAGCTGCAAGGCACAAACTGCTGTCTTCTTTCCAAAGGGCAAGTTTCCCCAAAAGCATCTTGCTTCCAGCTCTTATGGAAGGTAAGAAACAACTCGCTCTGCAGACCTCTCTTACAGCCAACCGGGAACATCTCGTACAACTGCCTGAGAAATGCAATTTCTTTGCAGGCCTGATCTGGCTGAAGCAGAACTTCTGCTGTGGGTGTGCTACATTGCCTTACAGCTGCAAGGCACAACGTGCATTCTTTCCGAAGGGCGAGTTGGGCCCAAAATCATCTTGCTTCCAGCTCTTTGAGAAGCTAAGAAACAACTGGCTCTGCACTGTGCTCTTTCAGCCTACCGGGAACATCTCTTACAAAGGCCTGTGAAACGCAGTTTGTTTGCAGGCCTGATCTTGCTGAAGTAGAACTTCTGCTCTGGGTGTGCTACATTGCCCTAGAGCTGAAAGGCACAACGTGCAGTCTTCTTTACAAAGGGCGAGTTGGGCCCCAAAGCATCTTGCTTCCAGCTCTTTGGGAAGCTAGGAAACAACTCACTCTGCACTGTGCTCTTACAGCCTACCGGGAACATCTCTTACAAAGGCCTGTGAAACGCAGTTTCTTTGCAGCCCTGATCTGGCTGAAGTAGAACTTCTGCTCTGAGTGTGCTACATTGCCCTAGAGCTGCAAGGCACAAAGTGCTGTCTTATTTCCAAAGGGCGAGTTGGGCCCCAAAGCATCTTGCTTCCAGCTCTTTGGGAAGCTAAGAAACAACATGCTCTGCACTCCTCTCTTACAGCCAACCGGGAACATCTCTTACAAATGCCTGTGACACGCAGTTTCTTTTCAGGCCTGAGCTAGCTGAAGTAGAACTTCTGCTCTGGGTGTGCTACATTGCCCTACATCTGAAAGGCACCACGTGCAGTCTTCTTTCCAAAGGGCGAGTTGGGCCCCAAAGCATCTTGCTTCCAGCTCTTTGGGAAGCTAAGAAACAACTCGCTCTGCACAGTGCTCTTACAGCCTACCGGGAACATCTCTTAAAAGGCCCTGTGAGACGCAGTGTCTTTGCATGCCTGATCTGGCTGAAGTAGAACTTCTGCCCTGGGTGTGCTACATTGCCCTAGAGCTGAAAGGCACAACGTGCAGTCTTCTTTCCACAGGGCGAGTTGGGACCCAAAGCATCTAGCTTCCAGCTCTGTGGGAAGCTAAGAAACAACTCGCTCTGCACACTGCTCTTACTGCCTACCGGGAACATCTCTTACAAAGGCCTGTGAGACGTAGTTTCTTTGCAGGACTGATCTGGCTGAAGTAGAACTTCTGCTATGGGTGTGCTATATTGCCCTAGAGCTGAAAGGCAGAATGTGCAGTCTTCTTTCCACAGGGCGTGTTGAGCCACAAGGCATCTTGCTTCCAGCTCTTTTGGAAGTTTAATAACAACTCGCTCTGCACAGAGCTCTTACAGCCTCCCCGGACATCTCTTACAAAGGCCTGTGAAATGCACTTTCTTTGCATACCTGATCTGGCAGAAGTAGAACTTCTGCTCTGGGTGTGCTATATTGCCCTAGAGCTGCAAGGCACAAACTGCTGTCTTCTTTCCAAAGGGCGAGTTGCCCCAAAAGCATCTTGCTTCCAGCTCTTATGGAAGGTAAGAAACAACTCGCTCTGCAGACCTCTCTTACAGCCAACCGGGAACATCTCTTACAAATGCCTGAGAAATGCAATTTCTTTGCAGGCCTGATCTGGCTGAAGCAGAACTTCTGCTGTGGGTGTGCTACATTGCCTTACAGCTGCAAGGCACAACGTGCATTCTTTCCGAAGGGCGAGTTGGGCCCAAAATCATCTTGCTTCCAGCTCTTTGAGAAGCTAAGAAACAACTGGCTCTGCACTGTGCTCTTACAGCCTACCGGGAACATCTCTTACAAAGGCCTGTGAAACGCAGTTTCTTTGCAGGCCTGATCTTGCTGAAGTAGAACTTCTGCTCTGGGTGTGCTACATTGCCCTAGAGCTGAAAGGCACAACGTTCAGTCTTCTTTACAAAGGGCGAGTTGGGCCCCAAAGCATCTTGCTTCCAGCTCTTTTGGAAGCTTAATAACAACTCGCTCTGCACAGTGCTCTTACAGCCTACCGGGACATCTCCTACAAAGGCCTCTGAAACGCAGTTTCTTTGCAGGCCTGATCTGGCTGAAGCAGAACTTCTGCTCTGGGTGTGCTACCTTGCCCTACAGCTGAAAGGCACAACGTGCATTCTATCCGAATGGCGAGTTGGGCCCCAGAGCATCTTGCTTCCAGCTCTTTGGGAAGCTAAGAAACAACTCGCTCTGCACAGTGCTCTTACAGCCTACCGGGAACATCTCTTACAAAGGCCTGTGAAACGCAGCTTGTTGGCAGGCCTGATCTGGCTGAAGTAGAACTTCTGCTCTGGGTCTGCTACATTGCCCTAGAGCTGCAAGGCACAAAGTGCTGTCTTCTTTCCAAAGGGCGAGTTGGGCCCCAAAGCATCTTGCTTCCAGCTCTTTGGGAAGCTAAGAAACAAATCGCTCTGCAGACCTCTCTTACAGCCAACCGGGAACATCTCTTACAAAGGCCTGAGAAATGCAGTTTCTTTGTAGGCCTGATCTAGCTGAAGCAGTACTTCTGCTCTGGGTGTGCTACCTTGCCCTACAGCTGAAAGGCACAACGTGCATTCTATCCGAATGGCGAGTTGGGCCCCAGAGCATCTTGCTTCCAGCTCTTTGGGAAGCTAAGAAACAACTCGCTCTGCACAGTGCTCTTACAGCCTACCGGGAACATCTCTTACAAAGGCCTGTGAAACGCAGTTTCTTTGCAGGCCTGATCTGGCTGAAGTAGAACTTCTGCTCTGGGTGTGCTACATTGCCCTAGAGCTGAAAGGCACAACGTGCAGTCTTCTTTCCAAAGGGCGAGTTGGGGACCAATGCATCTTGCTTCCAGCTCTTTGGGAAGCTAAGAAAAAACTCGCTCTGCATAGTGCTCTTACAGCCTACCGGGAACATCTCTTACAAAGGCCTGTGAGACGCAGTTTCTTCGCAGGCCTGATCTGGCTGAAGTAGAACTTCTGCTCTGGGTGTGCTACATTGCCCTAGAGCTAAAAGGCACAACGTGCTGTCTTCTTTCCAAGGGCGAGTTGGGCCCGAAAGCATCTTGCTTCTAGCTCTTTGGGAAGCTAAGAAACAACTCGATCTGCACAGTGCTCTTACAGCCTACCGGGAACATCCCTTGGAAAGGCTTGTGACACGCAGTTTCTTGGCAGGCCTGATCTTGCTGAAGTAGAACTTCTGCCCTGGCTGTGCTACTTTTCCCTTGAGCTGGAAGGCACAAAGTGCTGTCTTCTTTCCAAAGGGCGAGTTGGGTCCCAAAGCATCTTGCCTACAGCTCTTTGGGAAGCTAAGAAACAACTCGCTCTGCACAGTGCTCTTACAGCCTAACGGGAACATCTCTTACAAAGGCCTGTGAAACGCAGTTTCTTTACAGGCCTGATCTGGCTGAAGTAGAACTTCTGCCCTGGTTGTGCCACATTGCCCTAGAGCTGAAAGGCACAACGTTCAGTCTTCTTTACAAAGGGCGAGTTGGGCCCCAAAGCATCTTGCTTCCAGCTCTTTTGGAAGCTTAATAACAACTCGCTCTGCACAGTGCTCTTACAGCCTACCGGGACATCTCCTACAAAGGCCTCTGAAACGCAGTTTCTTTGCAGGCCTGATCTGGCTGAAGTAGAACTTCTGCTCTGGGTGTGCTATATTGCCCTAGAGCTGCAAGGCAAAAACTGCTGTCTTCTTTCCAAAGGGCGAGTTGCCCCAAAAGCATCTTGCTTCCAACCCTTAGGGAAGGTAAGAAACAACTCGCTCTGCAGACCTCTCTTACAGCCAACCGGGAACATCTCTTACAAATGCCTGAGAAATGCAGTTTCTTTGCAGGCCTGATCTGGCTGAAGCAGAACTTCTGCTGTGGGTGTGCTACATTGCCTTACAGCTGCAAGGCACAACGTGCATTCTTTCCGAAGGGCGAGTTGGGCCCCAAATCATCTTGCTTCCAGCACTTTGGGAAGCTAAGAAACAACTCACTCTGCACTGTGCTCTTACAGCCTACCGGGAACATCTCTTACAAAGGCCTGTGAAACGCAGTTTCTTTGCAGCCCTGATCTGGCTGAAGTAGAACTTCTGCTCTGAGTGTGCTACATTGCCCTAGAGCTGCAAGGCACAAAGTGCTGTCTTATTTCCAAAGGGCGAGTTGGGCCCCAAAGCATCTTGCTTCCAGCTCTTTGGGAAGCTAAGAAACAACTCGCTCTGCACTCCTCTCTTACAGCCAACCGGGAACATCTCTTACAAAGGCCTGTGAAACGCAGTTTCTTGGCAGGCCTGAGCTAGCTGAAGTAGAACTTCTGCCCTGGGTGTGCTAGACTGCCCTACATCTGAAAGGCACAACGTGCAGTCTTCTTTCCAAAGGGCGAGTTGGGCCCCAAAGCATCTTGCTTCCAGCTCTTTGGGAAGCTAAGAAACAACTCGCTCTGCACAGTGCTCTTACAGCCTACCGGGAACATCTCTGAAAAAGCCCTGTGAGACGCAGTGTCTTTGCAGGCCTGATCTGGCTGAAGTAGAACTTCTGCCCTGGGTGTGCTACATTGCCCTAGAGCTGAAAGGCACAACGTGCAGTCTTCTTTCCACAGGGCGAGTTGGGACCCAAAGCATCTTGGTTCCAGCTCTTTGGGTAGCTAAGGAACAACTCGCTCTGCACTGTGCTCTTACAGCCTACCGGGAACATCTCTTACAAAGGCCTGTGAGACGCAGTTTCTTTGCAGGACTGATCTGGCTGAAGTAGAACTTCTGCTATGGGTGTGCTATATTGCCCTAGAGCTGAAAGGCAGAACGTGCAGTCTTCTTTCCACAGGGCGAGTTGGGCCACAAGGCATCTTGCTTCCAGATCTTTTGGAAGCTTAATAACAACTCGCTCTTCACAGAGCTCTTACAGCCTCCCCGGACAACTCTTACAAAGGCCTGTGAAACGCAGTTTCTTTGCAGGCCTGATCTGGCTGAAGTAGAACTTCTACTCTGGGTGTGCTACATTGCCCTAGAGCTGCAAGGCACAACGTGCAGTCTTCTTTCCAAAGGGCGAGTTTGGCCAAAAAGCATCTTGCTTCCAGCTCTTTGGGAAGCTAAGAAACAACTCGCTCTGCAGACCTCTCTTACAGCCTATTGGGAACATCTCTTACAAAGGCCTGAGAAATGCAGGTTCTTTGCAGGCCTGATCTCGCTGAAATAGAACTTCTGCTCTGGGTGTGCTACATTGCCCTAGAGCTGCAAGGCACAAAGTGCTGTCTTCTTTCCAAAGGCCGGGTTGGGCCCCAAGGCATCTTGCTTCCAGCTCTTTGGGAAGCTTAATAAGATTTCTCCCTGCACAGTGCTCTTACAGCCTCCCGGGACATCTCTTACAAAGGCCTGTGAAACGCAGTTTCTTTAAAGGCCTGATCTGGCGGAAGTAGAAATTCTGCTCTGGGTGTGCTATAGTGCCCTAGAGCTGCAAGGCACAAAGTGCTGTCTTCTTTCCAAAGGGCGAGTTGCCCCCAAAGCATCTTGCTTCCAGCTCTTTGGGAAGCTAAGAAACAACTCGCTCTGCAGACCTCTCTTACAGCCGCCCGGGAACATCTCTTACAAAGGCCTGTGAAACGCAGCTTGTTTGCAGGCCTGATCTGGCTGAAGTAGAACTTCTGCTCTGGGTCTGCTACATTGCCCTAGAGCTGCAAGGCACAAAGTGCTGTCTTCTTTCCAAAGGGCGAGTTGGGCCCCAAAGCATCTTGCTTCCATCTCTTTTGGAAGCTAAGAAACAAATCGCTCTGCAGACCTCTCTTACAGCCAACCGGGAACATCTCTTACAAAGGCCTGAGAAATGCAGTTTCTTTGTAGGCCTGATCTAGCTGAAGCAGAACTTCTGCTCTGGGTGTGCTACCTTGCCCTACAGCTGAAAGGCACAACGTGCATTCTATCCGAATGGCGAGTTGGGCCCCAGAGCATCTTGCTTCCAGCTCTTTGGGAAGCTAAGAAACAACTCGCTCTGCACAGTGCTCTTACAGCCTACCGGGAACATCTCTTACAAAGGCCTGTGAAACGCAGTTTCTTTGCAGGCCTGATCTGGCTGAAGTAGAACTTCTGCTCTGGGTGTGCTACATTGCCCTAGAGCTGAAAGGCACAACGTGCAGTCTTCTTTCCATGGGGCGAGTTGGGGACCAATGCATCTTGCTTCCAGCTCTTTGGGAAGCTAAGAAAAAACTCGCTCTGCATAGTGCTCTTACAGCCTACCGGGAACATCTCTTACAAAGGCCTGTGAGACGCAGTTTCTTCGCAGGCCTGATCTGGCTGAAGTAGAACTTCTGCTCTGGGTGTGCTACATTGCCCTAGAGCTAAAAGGCACAACGTGCTGTCTTCTTTCCAAGGGCGAGGTGGGCCCGAAAGCATCTTGCTTCTAGCTCTTTGGGAAGCTAAGAAACAACTCGATCTGCACAGTGCTCTTACAGCCTACCGGGAACATCCCTTGGAAAGGCTTGTGACACGCAGTTTCTTGGCAGGCCTGATCTTGCTGAAGTAGAACTTCTGCCCTGGCTGTGCTACTTTTCCCTTGAGCTGGAAGGCACAAAGTGCTGTCTTCTTTCCAAAGGGCGAGTTGGGTCCCAAAGCATCTTGCCTACAGCTCTTTGGGAAGCTAAGAAACAACTCGCTCTGCACAGTGCTCTTACAGCCTAACGGGAACATCTCTTACAAAGGCCTGTGAAACGCAGTTTCTTTGCAGGCCTGATCTGGCTGAAGTAGAACTTCTGCTCTGGGTGTGCTACATTGCCCTACAGCTGAAAGGCACAACGTGCAGTCTTCTTTCCACAGGGCGAGTTGGGCCACAAGGCATCTTGCTTCCAGCTCTTTTGGAAGCTTAATAACAACTCGCTCTGCACAGAGCTATTACAGCCTCCCCGGACATCTCTTACAAAGGCCTGTGAAATGCACTTTCTTTGCAGGCCTGATCTGGCGGAAGTAGAACTTCTGCTCTGGGTGTGCTATATTGCCCTAGAGCTGCAAGGCACAAAGTGCTGTCTTCTTTCCAGATGGGCGAGTTGCCCCCAAAGCATCTTGCTTCCAGCTCTTTGGGAAGCTAAGAAACAACTCGCTCTGCACAGTACTCTTACAGCCTACTGGGAACATCTCTAACAAAGGCCTGTGAAACGCAGTTTCTTTGCAGGCAAGATCTGGCTGAAGTAGAACTTCTGCCCTGGGTGTGCCACATTGCCCTAGAGGTGAAAGGCACAACGTGCAGGCCTCTGAACAAAGGGCGAGTTGGGCCCCAGAGCATCTTGCTTCCAGCTCTTTGGGAAGCTAAGAAACAACTCGCTCTGCACAGTGCTCTTACAGCCTACCGGGAACATCTCTTACAAAGGCCTGTGAAACGCAGTTTCTTTGCAGGCCTGATCTGGCTGAAGTAGAACTTCTGCCATGGGTGTGCCACATTGCCCTAGAGCTGAAAGGCACAACGTGCAGGCTTCTTAACAAAGGGCGAGTTGGGCCCCAGAGCATCTTGCTTCTAGCTCTTTGGGAAGCTAAGAAACAACTCGCTCTGCACAGTGCTCTTACAGAATACCGGGAACATCTCTTACAAAGGCCTGTGAAACGCAGTTTCTTTGCACGCCAGAACTGGCTGAAGTAGAACTTCTGCCCTGGGTGTGCCACATTGCCCTAGAGCTGAAAGGCACAACATGCAGGCTTCTTAACAAAGGGCGAGTTGGGCCCCAGAGCATCTTGCTTCCAGCTCTTTGGGAAGCTAAGAAACAACTCGCTCTGCACAGTGCTCTTACAGCCTACCGGGAACATCTCTTACAAAGGCCTGTGAAACGCAGTTTCTTTGCAGGAATGATCTGGCTGAAGTAGAACTTCTGCCCTGGGTGTGCCACATTGCCCTAGAGCTGAAAGGCACAACGTGCACGCTTCTTAACAAAGGGTGAGTTGGGCGCCAGATCATCTTCCTTCGAGATCTTTGGGAAGCTAAGAAACAACTCGCTGTGCACAGTGCTCTTACAGCCTACGGGAACATCTCTTACAAAGGCCTGTGAAACGCAGTTTCTTTGCAGGCCTGATCTGGCTGAAGTAGAACTTCTGCTCTGGGTGTGCCACATTTCAGTAGAGCTGAAAGCTACAACGTGCAGTCTGCTTTCCAAAGGGCGAGTTGGACCCTAGAGCATCTTGCTTCCAGCTCTTTGGGAAGCTAAGAAACAACTCGCTCTGCACAGTGCTCTTACAGCCTACGGGAACATCTCTTACAAAGGCCTGTGAAACGCAGTTTCTTTGCAGGCCAGATCTGGCTGAAGTAGAACTTCTGACCTGGGTGTGCCACATTGCCCTAGAGCTGAAAGGCACAACGTGCAGGATTCTTAACAAAGAGCGAGTTGGGCCCCAGAGCATCTTGCTTCCAGCTCTTTGGGAAACTAAGAAACAGCTCCCTCTGCACTGTGCTCTTACAGCCTACCGTGAACATCTCTTACAAAGGCCTGTGAAACGCAGTTTCTTTGCAGGCCTGATCTGGCTGAAGAAGAACTTCTGCCCCGGGTGTGCCACATTGCCCTAGAGCTGAAAGGCACAACGTGCAGTCTTCTTTACAAAGGGCGAGTTGGGCCCCAAAGCATCTTGCTTCCAGCTTTTGGAAGCTTAATAACAAGTCGCTCTGCAGGGCTCTTACAGCCTACCGGGAACATCTCTTACAAAGGCCTGAGAAATGCAGTTTCTTTGCAGGCCTGATCTGACTGAAGTAGAACTTCTGCCCTGGGTGTGCCACATTGCCCAAGAGCTGAAAGGCACAAGGTGCAGGCTTCTTAAAAAAGGTCGAGTTGGGCGCCAGAGCATCTTGCTTCCAGCTCTTTGGGAAGCTAAGAAACAACTCGCTCTGCACAGTGCTCTTACAGCCTACCGGGAACATCTCTTACAAAGGCCTGTGAAACGCAGTTTCTTTGCAGGCCTGATCTGGCTGAAGTAGAACTTCTGCCCTGGTTGTGCCACATTGCCCTAGAGCTGAAAGGCACAACGTGCAGGCTTCTTAACAAAGGGCGTGTTGGGCCCCAGAGCATCTAGCTTCCAGCTCTTTGGGAAGCTAAGAAACAACTCGCTCTGCACTGTGCTCTTACATCCTACTGGGAACATCTCTTACAAAGGCCTGTGAAACGCAGTTTCTTTGCAGGCCTGATATCGCTGAAGTAGAACTTCTGCTCTGGGTGTGCCACATTGCCCTAGAACTGAAAGCTACAACGTGCAGTCTGCTTTCCAAAGGGCGAGTTGGGCCCCAGGGGATCTTGCTTCCAGCTCTTTGGGAAGCTAAGAAACAACTCGCTCTGCACAGTGCTCGTAAAGCCTACGGGAACATCTCTTACAAAGGCCTGTGAAACGCAGTTTCTTTGCAGGCCTGATCTGGCTGAAGTAGAACTTCTGCCCTGGGTGTGCCACATTGCCCTAGAGCTGAAAGGCACAACGTGCACGCTTCTTAACCAATGGCGAGTTGGGCCCCAGAGCATCTTGCTTCCAGCTCTGTGGGAAGCTAAGAAATAACACGCTCTGCACAGTGCTCTTACAGCCTATCGGGAACATCTCTTACAAAGGCCTGTGAAACGCAGTTTCTAGGCAGGCCTGATCTCGCTGAAGTAGAACTTCTGCCCTGGGTGTGCCACATTGCCCTAGAGCTGAAAGGCACAACGTGCAGGCTTCTTAACAATGGGCGAGTTGGGCCCCAGAGCATCTTGCTTCCCGCTCTTTGGGAAGCTAAGAAACAACTCGCTCTGCACTCCTCTCTTACAGCCATCCGGGACCATCTCTTACAAAGGACAGTGAAACGCAGTTTCTTTGCAGGCCTGACCTGGCTGAAGTAGAACTTCTGTCCTGGGTGTGCCACACTGCCCTAGAGCTGAAAGCACAACGTGCTGGCCTCTTAACAATCGGAGAGGTGTGCCCCAGAGCATCTTGCTTCCAGCTCTTTGGGAAGCTAAGAAACAACTCGCTCTGCACAGTGCTCTTACAGCCTACGGGAACATCTCTTACAAAGGCCTGTGAAATGCAGTTTCTTTGCAGGCCTGATCTGGCTGAAGTAGAACTACTGCCCTGGGTGTGCCACATTGCCATAGAGCTGAAGGGCACAACGTGCACGCTTCTTAACAAAGGGCGAGTTGGGCGCCAGAGCATCTTGCTTCCAGCTCTTTGGGAAGCTAAGAAACAACTCGCTCTGCAGACCTCTCTTACAGCCAACCGGGAACATCTCTTACAAAGGCCTGAGAAATTCAGTTTCCTTGCAGGCCTGATCTGGCTGAACTAGAACTTCTGCTCTGGGTGTGCTACATTGCCCCAGAGCTGCAAGGCTCAAAGTGCTGTCTTCTTTAAAAGGGCGAGTTGGGCCCCAAAGCATCTTGCTTCCAGCTCTTTTGGAAGCTTAATAACAACTCCCTCTGCACAGTGCTCTTACAGCCTACCGGGAACATCTCTTACAAAGGCCTGTGAAACGCAGTTTCTTTGCAGGCCTGATCTGGCTGAAGTAGAACTTCTGCCCTGGGTGTGCCACATTGCCCTAGAGCTGAAAGGCACAACGTGCAGGCTTCTTAACAAAGGGCGAGTTGGGCGCCAGAGCATCTTGCTTCCAGCTCTTTGGGAAGCTAAGAAACAGCTCGCTCTGCACAGTGCTCTTACAGCGTACCAGGAACATCTCTTACAAAGGACTGTGGAACGCAGTTTCTTTGCAGGCCAGATCTGGCTGAAGTAGAACTTCTGCCCTGGGTGTGCCACATTGCCCTAGAGCTGAAAGGCACAACGTGCAGGCTTCTTAACAAAGGGCGAGTTGGGCCATAGAGCAGCTTGCTTCCAGCTCTTTGGGAATCTAAGAAACAACTCGCTCTGCACAGTGCTCTTACAGCCTACCGGGAACATCTCTTACAAAGGCCTGTGAAACGCAGTTTCTTTGCAGGCCTGATCTCGCTGAAGTAGAACATCTGCTCTGGCTGTGCCACATTGCCCTAGAACTGAAAGCTACAACGTGCAGACTGCTTTCCAAAGGGCGAGTTGGGCCCCAGAGCACCTTGCTTCCAGCTCTTTGGGAAGCTAAGAAACAACTCGCTCTGCACAGTGCTCTTACAGCCTACCGGGAACATCTCTTACAAAGGCCTGTGAAACGCAGTTTCTTTGCAGGCCTGATCTGGCTGAAGTAGAACTTCTGCCCTGGGTGTGCCACATTGCCCTAGAGCTGAAAGGCACAACGTGCAGGCTTCTTAACAATGGGCGAGTTGGGCCCCAGAGCATCTTGCTTCCCGCTCTTTGGGAAGCTAAGAAACAACTCGCTCTGCAGACCTCTCTTACAGCCAACCGGGAACATCTCTTACAAAGGCTTGAGAAATGCAGTTTCTTTGCAGGCCTGATCTGACTGAAGTAGAACTTCTGCCCTGGGTGTGCTACATTGCCCAAGAGCTGAAAGGCACAAGGTGCAGGCTTCTTAAAGAAGCGCGAGTTGGGCGCCAGAGCATCTTGCTTCCAACTCTTTGGGAAGCTAAGAAACAACTCGCTCTGCACAGTGCTCTTACAGCCTACCGGGAACATCTCTTACAAAGGCCTGTGAAACGCAGTTTCTTTGCAGGCCTGATATCGCTGAAGTAGAACTTCTGCTCTGGGTGTGCCACATTGCCCTAGAACTGAAAGCTACAACGTGCACTCTGCTTTCCAAAGGGCGAGTTGGGCCCCCAGAGCATCTTGCTTCCAGCTCTTTGGGAAGCTAAGAAACAACTCGCTCTGCACAGTGCTCTTACAGCCTACCAGGAACATCTCTTACAAAGGCCTGTGAAACGCAGTTTCTTTGCAGGCCTGATCTGGCTGAAGTAGAACTTCTGACCTGGGTGTGCCACATTGCCCTAGAGCTGAAAGGCACAACGTGCAGGCTTCTTAACAAAGGGCGAGTTGGGCCCCACATCATCTTGCTTCCAGCTCTTTGGGAAGCTAAGAAACAACTCGCTCTGCAGACCTCTCTTACAGCCAACCGGGAACATCTCTTTCAAAGGCCTGAGAAATGCAGTTTCTTTGCACTCCTGATCTGGCTGAAGTAGAACTTCTGCTCTGGGTGTGCTACATTGCCCCAGAGCTGCAAGGCTCAAAGTGCTGTCTGCTTTCAAAAGGGCTAGTTGGGCCTCAAAGCATCTTGCTTCCAGCTCTTTGGAAGCTAAGAAACAACTCGCTCTGCACTCCTCTCTTACAGCCATGCGGGACCATCTCTTACAAAGGCCAGTGAAACGCAGTTTCTTTGCAGGCCTGACCTGGCTGAAGTAGAACTTCTGCCCTGGGTGTGCCACACTGCCCTAGAGCTGAAAGGCACAACGTGCTGGCTTCTTAACAAATGGTGAGGTGGGCCCCAGAGCATCTTGCTTCCAGCTCTTTGGGAAGCTAAGAAACAACTCGCTCTGCACAGTGTAGTTACAGCCTACCGGGAACATCTCTTACAAAGGCCTGTGAAACGCAGTTTCTTTGCAGGCCTGATCTGGCTGAAGTAGAACTTCTGCCCTGGGTGTGCCACATTGCCCTAGAGCTGAAAGGTACAACGTGCAGGCTTCTTAACAAAGCGCGAGTTGAGCCCCAGAGCATCTTGCTTCCAGCTCTTTGGGAAGCTAAGAAACAACTCGCTCTGCACAGTGCTCTTACAGCCTACCGGGACATCTCCTACAAAGGCCTCTGAAACGCAGTTTCTTTGCAGGCCTGATCTGGCTGAAGTAGAACTTCTGCTCTGGGTGTGCTATATTGCCCTAGAGCTGCAAGGCACAAATTGCTGTCTTCTATCCAAAGGGCGAGTTGCCCCAAAAGCATCTTGCTTCCAACCCTTAGGGAAGGTAAGAAACAACTCGCTCTGGAGACCTCTCTTACAGCCAACCGGGAACATCTCTTACAAATGCCTGAGAAATGCAGTTTCTTTGCAGGCCTGATCTGGCTGAAGCAGAACTTCTGCTGTGGGTGTGCTACATTGCCTTACAGCTGCAAGGCACAACGTGCATTCTTTCCGGAGGGCGAGTTGGGCCCCAAATCATCTTGCTTCCAGCTCTTTGGGAAGCTAGGAAACAACACACTCTGCGCTGTGCTCTTACAGCCTACCGGGAACATCTCTTACAAAGGCCTGTGAAACGCAGTTTCTTTGCAGCCCTGATCTGGCTGAAGTAGAACTTCTGCTCTGAGTGTGCTACATTGCCCTAGAGCTGCAAGGCACAAAGTGCTGTCTTATTTCCAAAGGGCGAGTTGGGCCCCAAAGCATCTTGCTTCCAGCTCTTTGGGAAGCAAAGAAACAACTTGCTCTGCACTCCTCTCTTACAGCCAACCGGGAACATCTCTTACAAATGCCTGTGAAACGCAGTTTCTTGGCAGGCCTGAGCTAGCTAAAGTAGAACTTCTGCTATGCTTGTGCTATATTGCCCTAGAGCTGAAAGGCAGAACGTGCAGTCTTCTTTCCACAGGGCGAGTTGGGACCCAAAGCATCTAGCTTCCAGCTCTTTGGGAAGCTAAGAAACAACTCGCTCTGCACACTGCTCTTACAGCCTACCGGGAACATCTCTTACAAAGGCCTGTGAGACGTAGTTTCTTTGAAGGACTGATCTGGCTGAAGTAGAACTTCTGCTATGGGTGTGCTATATTGCCCTAGAGCTGAAAGGCAGAACGTGCAGTCTTCTTTCCACAGGGAGTGTTGGGCCACAAGGCATCTTGCTTCCAGCTCTTTTGGAAGCTTAATAACAACTCGCTCTGCACAGAGCTCTTACAGCCTCCCCGGACATCTCTTACAAGGGCCTGTGAAATGCACTTTCTTTGCAGGCCTGATCTGGCGGAAGTAGAACTTCTGCTCTGGGTGTGCCACATTGCCCTAGAGCTGAAAGGCACAACGTGCAGGCTTCTTAACAAAGGGTGAGTTGGGCGCCAGAGCATCTTTCTTCCAGCTCTTTGGGAAGCTAGGAAACAAATCGCTCTGCACAGTGCTCTTACAGCCTACGGGAACATCTCTTACAAAGGCCTGAGAAATTCAGTTTCTTTGCAGGCCTGATCTGGCTGAACTAGAACTTCTGCTCTGGGTGTGCTACATTGCCCCAGAGCTGCAAGGCTCAAAGTGCTGTCTTCTTTAAAAGGGCGAGTTGGGCCCCAAAGCATCTTGCTTCCAGCTCTTTCGGAAGCTTAATAACAACTCCCTCTGCACAGTGCTCTTACAGCCTACCGGGAACATCTCTTACAAAGGCCTGTGAAACGCAGTTTCTTTGCAGGCCTGATCTGGCTGAAGTAGAACTTCTGCCCTGGGTGTGCCACATTGCCCTAGAGCTGAAAGGCACAACGTGCAGGCTTCTTAACAAAGGGCGAGTTGGGCGCCAGAGCATCTTGCTTCCAGCTCTTTGGGAAGATAAGAAACAACTCGCTCTGCACAGTGCTCTTACAGCGTACCAGGAACATCTCTTACAAAGGACTGTGGAACACAGTTTCTTTGCAGGCCTGATCTGGCTGAAGTAGAACTTCTGCCCTGGGTGTGCCACATTGCCCTAGAGCTGAAAGGCACAACGTGCAGGCTTCTTAACAAAGGGCGAGTTGGGCCCCAGAGCAGCTTGCTTCCAGCTCTTTTGGAAGGTAAGAAACAACTCGCTCTGCACTGTGCTCTTACAGCCTACTGGGAACATCTCTTACAAAGGCCCGTGAAACGCAGTTTTTTTGCAGGCCTGATCTGACTGAAGTAGAACTTCTGCCCTGGGTGTGCCACATTGCCCAAGAGCTGAAAGGCACAACGTGCAGGCTTCTTAACAAAGGGCGAGTTGGGCCCCAGAGCATCTTGCTTCCAGCTCTTAGGGAAGCTAAGAAACAACTCGCTCTGCACAGTGCTCTTACAGCCTATGGGAACATCTCTTACAAAGGCATGTGAAACGCTGTTTCTTTGCAGGCCTGATCTGGCTGAAGTAGAACTTCTGCTCTGGGTGTGCCACATTGCCCTAGAGCTGAAAGCTACAACGTGCAGTCTGCTTTCCAAAGGGCGAGTTTTGCCCCAGAGCATCTTGCTTCCAGCTCTTTGGGAAGCTAAGAAACAAGTCGCTCTGCATAGTGCTCTTACAGCCTACCGGGAACATCTCTTACAAAGGCCTGTGAAACGCAGTTTCTTTGCAGGCCTGATCTGACTGAAGTAGAACTTCTGCCCTGGGTGTGCCACATTGCCCTAGGGCTGAAAGACACAACGCGCAGTCTTCTTAACAAAGGGCGAGTTGGGCCCCACAGCATCATGCTTCCAGCTCTTTGGAAAGCTAAGAAACAACTCGCTCTGCACAGAGCACTTACAGCCTACCGGGAACATCTCTTACAAAGGCCTGTGAAACGCAGTTTCTTTGCAGGCCTGATCTGGCTGAAGTAGAACTTCTGCCCTGGGTGTGCCACATTGCCCTAGAGCTGAAAGGCACAACGTGCAGGCTTCTTACTAAAGGGCGAGTTGGGCTCGAGAGCATCATGCTTCCAGCTCTTTGGGAAGCTTAGAAACAGCTCGCTCTGCACAGTGCTCTTACAGCCTACTGGGAACATCTCTTACAAAGGCCTGTGAAACGCAGTGTCTTTGCAGGCCTGATCTGACTGAAGTAGAACTTCTGCCCTGGGTGTGCCACATTGCCCAAGAGCTGAAAGGCACAACGTGCAGGCTTCTTAACAAAGGGCAATTTGGGCGCCAGAGCATCTTGCTTCCAGCTCTTTGGGAAGCTAAGAAACAACTCGCTCTGCACAGTGCTCTTACAGCCTACCGGGAACATCTCTAACAAAGGCCTGTGAAACGCAGTTTTTTGCAAGCAACATCTGGCTGAAGTAGAACTTCTGCCCTGGGTGTGCCACATTGCCCTAGAGCTGAAAGGCACAACGTGCAGTCTTCTTTCCACAGGGCGAGTTGGGCCACAAGGCATCTTGCTTCCAGATCTTTTGGAAGCTTAATAACAACTCGCTCTTCACAGAGCTCTTACAGCTTCCCCGGACATCTCTTACAAAGGCCTGTGAAACGCAGTTTCTTTGCAGGCCTGATCTGGCTGAAGTAGAACTTCTACTCTGGGTGTGCTACCTTGCCCTAGAGCTGCAAGGCACAACGTGCAGTCTTCTTTCCAAAAGGCGAGTTTGGCCCCAAAGCATCTTGCTTACAGCTCTTTGGGAAGCTAAGAAACAACTCGCTCTGCAGACCTCTCTTACAGCCAATTGTTAACATCTCTTACAAAGGCCTGAGAAATGCAGGTTCTTTGCAGGCCTGATCTCGCTGAAGTAGAACTTCTGCTCTGGGTGTGCTACATTGCCCTAGAGCTGCAAGGCACAAAGTGCTGTCTTCTTTCCAAAGGCCGGGATGGGCCCCAAGGTATCTTGCTTCCAGCTCTTTGGGAAGCTTAATAAGATTTCGCCCTGCACAGTGCTCTTACAGCCTCCCGGGACATCTCTTACAAAGGCCTGTGAAACGCAGTTTCTTTGCAGGCCTGATCTGGCGGAAGTAGAAATTCTGCTCTGGGTGTGCTATAGTGCCCTAGAGCTGCAAGGCACAAAGTGCTGTCTTCTTTCCAAAGGGCGAGTTGCCCACAAAGCATCTTGCTTCCAGCTCTTTGGGAAGCTAAGAAACAACTCGCTCTGCAGACCTCTCTTACAGCCACCCGGGAACATCTCTTACAAAGGCCTGTGAAACGCAGTTTGTTTGCAGGCCTGATCTGGCTGAAGTAGAACTTCTGCTCTAGGTCTGCTACATTGCCCTAGAGCTGCAAGGCACAAAGTGCTGTCTTCTTTCCAAAGGGCGAGTTGGGCCCCAAAGCATCTTGCTTCCAGCTCTTTGGGAAGCTAAGAAACAACTCGCTCTGCACTCCTCTCTTACAGCCATCCGGGACCATCTCTTACAAAGGCCAGTGAAATGCAGTTTCTTTGCAGGCCTGACTTGGCTGAAGTAGAACTTCTGCCCTGGGTGTGCCACAATGCCCTAGAGCTGAAAGGCACAACGTGCAGTCTTCTTTCCACAGGGCGAGTTGGGACCCAAAGCATCTAGCTTCCAGCTCTGTGGGAAGCTAAGAAAGAACTCGCTCTGCACACTGCTCTTACTGCCTACCGGGAACATCTCTTACAAAGGCCTGTGAGACGTAGTTTCTTTGCAGGACTGATCTGGCTGAAGTAGAACTTCTGCTATGGGTGTGCTATATTGCCCTAGAGCTGAAAGGCAGAACGTGCAGTCTTCTTTCCACAGGGCGTGTTGAGCCACAAGGCATCTTGCTTCCAGCTCTTTTGGAAGTTTAATAACAACTCGCTCTGCACAGAGCTCTTACAGCCTCCCCGGACATCTCTTACAAAGGCCTGTGAAATGCACTTTCTTTGCATACCTGATCTGGCACAAGTAGAACTTCTGCTCTGGGTGTGCTATGTTGCCCTAGAGCTGCAAGGCAAAAACTGCTGTCTTCTTTCCAAAGGGCGAGTTGCCCCAAAAGCATCTTGCTTCCAGCTCTTATGGAAGGTAAGAAACAACTCGCTCTGCAGACCTCTCTTACAGCCAACCGGGAACATCTCTTACAAATGCCTGAGAAATGCAATTTCTTTGCAGGCCTGATCTGGCTGAAGCAGAACTTCTGCTGTGGGTGTGCTACATTGCCTTACAGCTGCAAGGCACAACGTGCATTCTTTCCGAAGGGCGAGTTGCGCCCAAAATCATCTTGCTTCCAGCTCCTTGAGAAGCTAAGAAACAACTGGCTCTGCACTGTGCTCTTACAGCCTACCGGGAACATCTCTAACAAAGGCCTGTGAAACGCAGTTTCTTTGCAGGCCTGATGTTGCTGAAGTGGAACTTCTGCTCTGGGTGTGCTACATTGCCCTAGAGCTGAAAGGCACAACGTGCAGTCTTCTTTACAAAGGGCGAGTTGGGCCCCAAAGCATCTTGCTTCCAGCTCTTTTGGAAGCTTAATAACAACTCGCTCTGCACAGTGCTCTTACAGCCTACCGGGACATCTCCTACAAAGGCCTCTGAAACGCAGTTTCTTTGCAGGCCTGATCTGGCTGCAGTAGAACTTCTGCTCTGGGTGTGCTATATTGCCCTAGAGCTGCAAGGCAAAAACTGCTGTCTTCTTTCCAAAGGGCGAGTTGCCCCAAAAGCTTCTTGCTTCCAACCCTTAGGGAAGGTAAGAAACAACTCGCTCTGCAGACCTCTCTTACAGCCAACCGGGAACATCTCTTACAAATGCCTGAGAAATGCAGTTTCTTTGCAGGCCTGATCTGGCTGAAGCAGAACTTCTGCTGTGGGTGTGCTACATTGCCTTACAGCTGCAAGGCACAACGTGCATTCTTTCCGAAGGGCGAGTTGGGCCCCACAGCATCTTGCTTCCAGCTCTTTGAGAAGCTAAGAAACAACTCACTCTGCACTGTGCTCTTACAGCCTACCGGGAACATCTCTTACAAAGGCCTGTGAAACGCAGTTTCTTTGCAGCCCTGATCTGGCTGAAGTAGAACTTCTGCTCTGAGTGTGCTACATTGCCCTAGAGCTGCAAGGCACAAAGTGCTGTCTTATTTCCAAAGGGCGAGTTGGGCCCCAAAGCATCTTGCTTCCAGCTCTTTGGGAAGCTAAGAAACAACTCGCTCTGCACTCCTCTCTTACAGCCAACCGGGAACATCTCTTACAAAGGCCTGTGAAACGCAGTTTCTTGGCAGGCCTGAGCTAGCTGAAGTAGAACTTCTGCCCTGGGTGTGCTAGATTGCCCTACATCTGAAAGGCACAACGTGCAGTCTTCTTTCCAAAGGGCGAGTTGGGCCCCAAAGCATCTTGCTTCCAGCTCTTTGGGAAGCTAAGAAACAACTCGCTCTGCACAGTGCTCTTACAGCCTACCGGGAACATCTCTGAAAAAGCCCTGTGAGACGCAGTGTCTTTGCAGGCCTGATCTGGCTGAAGTAGAACTTCTGCCCTGGGTGTGCTACATTGCCCTAGAGCTGAAAGGCACAACGTGCAGTCTTCTTTCCACAGGGCGAGTTGGGACCCAAAGCATCTTGGTTCCAGCTCTTTGGGTAGCTAAGGAACAACTCGCTCTGCACTGTGCTCTTACAGCCTACCGGGAACATCTCTTACAAAGGCCTGTGAGACGCAGTTTCTTTGCAGGACTGATCTGGCTGAAGTAGAACTTCTGCTATGGGTGTGCTATATTGCCCTAGAGCTGAAAGGCAGAACGTGCAGTCTTCTTTCCACAGGGCGAGTTGGGCCACAAGGCATCTTGCTTCCAGATCGTTTGGAAGCTTAATAACAACTCGCTCTTCACAGAGCTCTTACAGCCTCCCCGGACAACTCTTACAAAGGCCTGTGAAACGCAGTTTCTTTGCAGGCCTGATCTGGCTGAAGTAGAACTTCTACTCTGGGTGTGCTACCTTGCCCTAGAGCTGCAAGGCACAACGTGCAGTCTTCTTTCCAAAGGGCGAGTTTGGCCAAAAAGCATCTTGCTTCCAGCTCTTTGGGAAGCTAAGAAACAACTCGCTCTGCAGACCTCTCTTACAGCCTATTGGGAACATCTCTTACAAAGGCCTGAGAAATGCAGGTTCTTTGCAGGCCTGATCTCGCTGAAATAGAACTTCTGCTCTGGGTGTGCTACATTGCCCTAGAGCTGCAAGGCACAAAGTGCTGTCTTCTTTCCAAAGGCCGGGTTGGGCCCCAAGGCATCTTGCTTCCAGCTCTTTGGGAAGCTTAATAAGATTTCTCCCTGCACAGTGCTCTTACAGCCTCCCGGGACATCTCTTACAAAGGCCTGTGAAACGCAGTTTCTTTAAAGGCCTGATCTGGCGGAAGTAGAAATTCTGCTCTGGGTGTGCTATAGTGCCCTAGAGCTGCAAGGCACAAAGTGCTGTCTTCTTTCCAAAGGGCGAGTTGCCCCCAAAGCATCTTCCTTCCAGCTCTTTGGGAAGCTAAGAAACAACTCGCTCTGCAGACCTCTCTTACAGCCGCCCGGGAACATCTCTTACAAAGGCCTGTGAAACGTAGCTTGTTTGCAGGCCTGATCTGGCTGAAGTAGAACTTCTGCTCTGGGTCTGCTACATTGCCCTAGAGCTGCAAGGCACAAAGTGCTGTCTTCTTTCCAAAGGGCGAGTTGGGCCCCAAAGCTTCTTGCTTCCAGCTCTTTTGGAAGCTAAGAAACAAATCGCTCTGCAGACCTCTCTTACAGCCAACCGGGAACATCTCTTACAAAGGCCTGAGAAATGCAGTTTCTTTGTAGGCCTGATCTAGCTGAAGCAGAACTTCTGCTCTGGGTGTGCTACCTTGCCCTACAGCTGAAAGGCACAACGTGCATTCTATCCGAATGGCGAGTTGGGCCCCAGAGCATCTTGCTTCCAGCTCTTTGGGAAGCTAAGAAACAACTCGCTCTGCACAGTGCTCTTACAGCCTACCGGGAACATCTCTTACAAAGGCCTGTGAAACGCAGTTTCTTTGCAGGCCTGATCTGGCTGAAGTAGAACTTCTGCTCTGGGTGTGCTACATTGCCCTAGAGCTGAAAGGCACAACGTGCAGTCTTCTTTCCAAAGGGCGAGTTGGGGACCAATGCATCTTGCTTCCAGCTCTTTGGGAAGCTAAGAAAAAACTCGCTCTGCATAGTGCTCTTACAGCCTACCGGGAACATCTCTTACAAAGGCCTGTGAGACGCAGTTTCTTCGCAGGCCTGATCTGGCTGAAGTAGAACTTCTGCTCTGGGTGTGCTACATTGCCCTAGAGCTAAAAGGCACAACGTGCTGTCTTCTTTCCAAGGGCGAGTTGGGCCCGAAAGCATCTTGCTTCTAGCTCTTTGGGAAGCTAAGAAACAACTCGATCTGCACAGTGCTCTTACAGCCTACCGGGAACATCCCTTGGAAAGGCTTGTGACACGCAGTTTCTTGGCAGGCCTGATCTTGCTGAAGTAGAACTTCTGCCCTGGCTGTGCTACTTTTCCCTTGAGCTGGAAGGCACAAAGTGCTGTCTTCTTTCCAAAGGGCGAGTTGGGTCCCAAAGCATCTTGCCTACAGCTCTTTGGGAAGCTAAGAAACAACTCGCTCTGCACAGTGCTCTTACAGCCTAATGGGAACATCTCTTACAAAGGCCTGAGAAATGCAGTTTCTTTGCAGGCTGACCTGGCTGAAGTAGAAGTTCTGCTCTGGGTGTGCTACATTGCCCTACAGCTGAAAGGCACAACGTGCAGTCTTCTTTCCACAGGGCGAGTTGGGCCACAAGGCATCTTGCTTCCAGCTCTTTTGGAAGCTTAATAACAACTCGCTCTGCACAGAGCTTTTACAGCCTCCCCGAACATCTCTTACAAAGGCCTGTGAAATGCACTTTTTTGCAGGCCTGATCTGGCGGAAGTAGAACTTCTGCTCTGGGTGTGCTATATTGCCCTAGAGCTGCAAGGCACAAAGTGCTGTCTTCTTTCCAGATGGGCGAGTTGCCCCCAAAGTATCTTGCTTCCAGCTCTTTGGGAAGCTAAGAAACAACTCGCTCTGCACAGTACTCTTACAGCCTACCGGGAACATCTCTAACAAAGGCCTGTGAAACGCAGTTTCTTTGCAGGCAAGATCTGGCTGAAGTAGAACTTCTACCCTGGGTGTGCCACATTGCCCTAGAGGTGAAAGGCACAACGTGCAGGCCTCTGAACAAAGGGCGAGTTGGGCCCCAGAGCATCTTGCTTCCAGCTCTTTGGGAAGCTAAGAAACAACTCGCTCTGCACAGTGCTCTTACAGCCTACCGGGAACATCTCTTACAAAGGCCTGTGAAACGCAGTTTCTTTGCAGGCCTGATCTGGCTGAAGTAGAACTGCCATGGGTGTGCCACATTGCCCTAGAGCTGAAAGGCACAACGTGCAGGCTTCTTAACAAAGGGCGAGTTGGGCCCCAGAGCATCTTGCTTCCAGCTCTTTGGGAAGCTAAGAAACAACTCGCTCTGCACAGTGCTCTTACAGCCTACCGGGAACATCTCTTACAAAGGCCTGTGAAACGCAGTTTCTTTGCACGCCAGAACTGGCTGAAGTAGAACTTCTGCCCTGGGTGTGCCACATTGCCCTAGAGCTGAAAGGCACAACATGCAGGCTTCTTAACAAAGGGCGAGTTGGGCCCCAGAGCATCTTGCTTCCAGCTCTTTGGGAAGCTAAGAAACAACTCGCTCTGCACAGTGCTCTTACAGCCTACCGGGAACATCTCTTACAAAGGCCTGTGAAAGGCAGTTTCTTTGCAGGAATGATCTGGCTGAAGTAGAACTTCTGCCCTGGGTGTGCCACATTGCCCTAGAGCTGAAAGGCACAACGTGCACGCTTCTTAACAAAGGGTGAGTTGGGCGCCAGATCATCTTCCTTCGAGATCTCTGGGAAGCTAAGAAACAACTCGCTGTGCACAGTGCTCTTACAGCCTACGGGAACATCTCTTACAAAGGCCTGTGAAACGCAGTTTCTTTGCAGGCCTGATCTGGCTGAAATAGAACTTCTGCTCTGGGTGTGCCACATTTCAGTAGAGCTGAAAGCTACAACGTGCAGTCTGCTTTCCAAAGGGCGAGTTGGACCCTAGAGCATCTTGCTTCCAGCTCTTTGGGAAGCTAAGAAACAACTCGCTCTGCACAGTGCTCTTACAGCCTACGGGAACATCTCTTACAAAGGCCTGTGAAACGCAGTTTCTTTGCAGGCCTGATCTGGCTGAAGTAGAACTTCTGGCCTGGGTGTGCCACATTGCCCTAGAGTTGAAAGGCACAACGTGCAGGATTCTTAACAAAGAGCGTGTTGGGCCCCAGAGCATCTTGCTTCCAGCTCTTTGGGAAACTAAGAAACAGCTCGCTCTGCACTGTGCTCTTACAGCCTACCGTGAACATCTCTTACAAAGGCCTGTGAAACGCAGTTTCTTTGCAGGCCTGATCTGGCTGAAGTAGAACTTCTGCCCCGGGTGTGCCACATTGCCCTAGAGCTGAAAGGCACAACGTGCAGTCTTCTTTACAAAGGGCGAGTTGGGCCCCAAAGCATCTTGCTTCCAGCTCTTTTGGAAGCTTAATAACAAGTCGCTCTGCAGGGCTCTTACAGCCTACTGGGACATCTCCTACAAAGGCCTCTGAAACGCAGTTTCTTTGCAGGCCTGATCTGGCTGAAGTAGAACTTCTGCTCTGGGTGTGCTATATTGCCCTAGAGCTGCAAGGCACAAACTGCTGTCTTCTTTCCAAAGGGCGAGTTGCCCCAAAAGCTTCTTGCTTCCAACCCTTAGGGAAGGTAAGAAACAACTCGCTCTGCAGACCTCTATTACAGCCATCCGGGAACATCTCTTACAAATGCCTGAGAAATGCAGTTTCTTTGCAGGCCTGATCTGGCTGAAGCAGAACTTCTGCTGTGGGTGTGCTACATTGCCCTAGAGCTGCAAGGCACAACGTGCATTCTTTCCGAAGGGCGAGTTGGGCCCCAAATCATCTTGCTTCCAGCTCTTGGGAAGCTAGGAAACAACTCACTCTGCGCTGTGCTCTTACAGCCTACCGGGAACATCTCTTACAAAGGCCTGTGAAACGCAGTTTCTTTGCAGCCCTGATCTGGCTGAAGTAGAACTTCTGCTCTGAGTGTGCTACATTGCCCTAGAGCTGCAAGGCACAAAGTGCTGTCTTATTTCCAAAGGGCGAGTTGGGCCCCAAAGCATCTTGCTTCCAGCTCTTTGGGAAGCTAAGAAACACCTTGCTCTGCACTCCTCTCTTACAGCCAACCGGGAACATCTCATACAAATGCCTGTGAAACGCAGTTTCTTGGCAGGCCTGAGCTAGCTGAAGTAGAACTTCTGCTCTGGGTGTGCTACATTGACCTACATCTGAAAGGCACAACGTGCAGTCTTCTTTCCAAAGGGCGAGTTGGGCCCCAAAGCATCTTGCTTCCAGCTCTTTGGGAAGCTAAGAAAAAACTCGCTCTGCATAGTGCTCTTACAGCCTACCGGGAACATCTCTTACAAAGGCCTGTGAGACGCAGTTTCTTCGCAGGCCTGATCTGGCTGAAGTAGAACTTCTGCTCTGGGTGTGCTACATTGCCCTAGAGCTAAAAGGCACAACGTGCAGTCTTCTTTCCACAGGGCGAGTTGGGACCCAAAGCATCTAGCTTCCAGCTCTGTGGGAAGCTAAGAAACAACTCGCTCTGCACACTGCTCTTACTGCCTACCGGGAACATCTCTTACAAAGGCCTGTGAGACGTAGTTTCTTTGCAGGACTGATCTGGCTGAAGTAGAACTTCTGCTATGGGTGTGCTATATTGCCCCAGAGCTGAAAGGCAGAATGTGCAGTCTTCTTTCCACAGGGCGTGTTGAGCCACAAGGCATCTTGCTTCCAGCTCTTTTGGAAGTTTAATAACAACTCGCTCTGCACAGAGCTCTTACAGCCTCCCCGGACATCTCTTACAAAGGCCTGTGAAATGCACTTTCTTTGCATACCTGATCTGGCAGAAGTAGAACTTCTGCTCTGGGTGTGCTATGTTGCCCTAGAGCTGCAAGGCACAAACTGCTGTCTTCTTTCCAAAGGGCAAGTTGCCCCAAAAGCATCTTGCTTCCAGCTCTTATGGAAGGTAAGAAACAACTCGCTCTGCAGACCTCTCTTACAGCCAACCGGGAACATCTCGTACAACTGCCTGAGAAATGCAATTTCTTTGCAGGCCTGATCTGGCTGAAGCAGAACTTCTGCTGTGGGTGTGCTACATTGCCTTACAGCTGCAAGGCACAACGTGCATTCTTTCCGAAGGGCGAGTTGGGCCCAAAATCATCTTGCTTCCAGCTCTTTGAGAAGCTAAGAAACAACTGGCTCTGCACTGTGCTCTTTCAGCCTACCGGGAACATCTCTTACAAAGGCCTGTGAAACGCAGTTTGTTTGCAGGCCTGATCTTGCTGAAGTAGAACTTCTGCTCTGGGTGTGCTACATTGCCCTAGAGCTGAAAGGCACAACGTGCAGTCTTCTTTACAAAGGGCGAGTTGGGCCCCAAAGCATCTTGCTTCCAGCTCTTTGGGAAGCTAGGAAACAACTCACTCTGCACTGTGCTCTTACAGCCTACCGGGAACATCTCTTACAAAGGCCTGTGAAACGCAGTTTCTTTGCAGCCCTGATCTGGCTGAAGTAGAACTTCTGCTCTGAGTGTGCTACATTGCCCTAGAGCTGCAAGGCACAAAGTGCTGTCTTATTTCCAAAGGGCGAGTTGGGCCCCAAAGCATCTTGCTTCCAGCTCTTTGGGAAGCTAAGAAACAACATGCTCTGCACTCCTCTCTTACAGCCAACCGGGAACATCTCTTACAAATGCCTGTGACACGCAGTTTCTTTTCAGGCCTGAGCTAGCTGAAGTAGAACTTCTGCTCTGGGTGTGCTACATTGCCCTACATCTGAAAGGCACCACGTGCAGTCTTCTTTCCAAAGGGCGAGTTGGGCCCCAAAGCATCTTGCTTCCAGCTCTTTGGGAAGCTAAGAAACAACTCGCTCTGCACAGTGCTCTTACAGCCTACCGGGAACATCTCTTAAAAGGCCCTGTGAGACGCAGTGTCTTTGCATGCCTGATCTGGCTGAAGTAGAACTTCTGCCCTGGGTGTGCTACATTGCCCTAGAGCTGAAAGGCACAACGTGCAGTCTTCTTTCCACAGGGCGAGTTGGGACCCAAAGCATCTAGCTTCCAGCTCTGTGGGAAGCTAAGAAACAACTCGCTCTGCACACTGCTCTTACTGCCTACCGGGAACATCTCTTACAAAGGCCTGTGAGACGTAGTTTCTTTGCAGGACTGATCTGGCTGAAGTAGAACTTCTGCTATGGGTGTGCTATATTGCCCTAGAGCTGAAAGGCAGAATGTGCAGTCTTCTTTCCACAGGGCGTGTTGAGCCACAAGGCATCTTGCTTCCAGCTCTTTTGGAAGTTTAATAACAACTCGCTCTGCACAGAGCTCTTACAGCCTCCCCGGACATCTCTTACAAAGGCCTGTGAAATGCACTTTCTTTGCATACCTGATCTGGCAGAAGTAGAACTTCTGCTCTGGGTGTGCTATATTGCCCTAGAGCTGCAAGGCACAAACTGCTGTCTTCTTTCCAAAGGGCGAGTTGCCCCAAAAGCATCTTGCTTCCAGCTCTTATGGAAGGTAAGAAACAACTCGCTCTGCAGACCTCTCTTACAGCCAACCGGGAACATCTCTTACAAATGCCTGAGAAATGCAATTTCTTTGCAGGGCTGATCTGGCTGAAGCAGAACTTCTGCTGTGGGTGTGCTACATTGCCTTACAGCTGCAAGGCACAACGTGCATTCTTTCCGAAGGGCGAGTTGGGCCCAAAATCATCTTGCTTCCAGCTCTTTGAGAAGCTAAGAAACAACTGGCTCTGCACTGTGCTCTTACAGCCTACCGGGAACATCTCTTACAAAGGCCTGTGAAACGCAGTTTCTTTGCAGGCCTGATCTTGCTGAAGTAGAACTTCTGCTCTGGGTGTGCTACATTGCCCTAGAGCTGAAAGGCACAACGTTCAGTCTTCTTTACAAAGGGCGAGTTGGGCCCCAAAGCATCTTGCTTCCAGCTCTTTTGGAAGCTTAATAACAACTCGCTCTGCACAGTGCTCTTACAGCCTACCGGGACATCTCCTACAAAGGCCTCTGAAACGCAGTTTCTTTGCAGGCCTGATCTGGCTGAAGCAGAACTTCTGCTCTGGGTGTGCTACCTTGCCCTACAGCTGAAAGGCACAACGTGCATTCTATCCGAATGGCGAGTTGGGCCCCAGAGCATCTTGCTTCCAGCTCTTTGGGAAGCTAAGAAACAACTCGCTCTGCACAGTGCTCTTACAGCCTACCGGGAACATCTCTTACAAAGGCCTGTGAAACGCAGCTTGTTGGCAGGCCTGATCTGGCTGAAGTAGAACTTCTGCTCTGGGTCTGCTACATTGCCCTAGAGCTGCAAGGCACAAAGTGCTGTCTTCTTTCCAAAGGGCGAGTTGGGCCCCAAAGCATCTTGCTTCCAGCTCTTTGGGAAGCTAAGAAACAAATCGCTCTGCAGACCTCTCTTACAGCCAACCGGGAACATCTCTTACAAAGGCCTGAGAAATGCAGTTTCTTTGTAGGCCTGATCTAGCTGAAGCAGTACTTCTGCTCTGGGTGTGCTACCTTGCCCTACAGCTGAAAGGCACAACGTGCATTCTATCCGAATGGCGAGTTGGGCCCCAGAGCATCTTGCTTCCAGCTCTTTGGGAAGCTAAGAAACAACTCGCTCTGCACAGTGCTCTTACAGCCTACCGGGAACATCTCTTACAAAGGCCTGTGAAACGCAGTTTCTTTGCAGGCCTGATCTGGCTGAAGTAGAACTTCTGCTCTGGGTGTGCTACATTGCCCTAGAGCTAAAAGGCACAACGTGCTGTCTTCTTTCCAAGGGCGAGTTGGGCCCGAAAGCATCTTGCTTCTAGCTCTTTGGGAAGCTAAGAAACAACTCGATCTGCACAGTGCTCTTACAGCCTACCGGGAACATCCCTTGGAAAGGCTTGTGACACGCAGTTTCTTGGCAGGCCTGATCTTGCTGAAGTAGAACTTCTGCCCTGGCTGTGCTACTTTTCCCTTGAGCTGGAAGGCACAAAGTGCTGTCTTCTTTCCAAAGGGCGAGTTGGGTCCCAAAGCATCTTGCCTACAGCTCTTTGGGAAGCTAAGAAACAACTCGCTCTGCACAGTGCTCTTACAGCCTAACGGGAACATCTCTTACAAAGGCCTGTGAAACGCAGTTTCTTTACAGGCCTGATCTGGCTGAAGTAGAACTTCTGCCCTGGTTGTGCCACATTGCCCTAGAGCTGAAAGGCACAACGTTCAGTCTTCTTTACAAAGGGCGAGTTGGGCCCCAAAGCATCTTGCTTCCAGCTCTTTTGGAAGCTTAATAACAACTCGCTCTGCACAGTGCTCTTACAGCCTACCGGGACATCTCCTACAAAGGCCTCTGAAACGCAGTTTCTTTGCAGGCCTGATCTGGCTGAAGTAGAACTTCTGCTCTGGGTGTGCTATATTGCCCTAGAGCTGCAAGGCAAAAACTGCTGTCTTCTTTCCAAAGGGCGAGTTGCCCCAAAAGCATCTTGCTTCCAACCCTTAGGGAAGGTAAGAAACAACTCGCTCTGCAGACCTCTCTTACAGCCAACCGGGAACATCTCTTACAAATGCCTGAGAAATGCAGTTTCTTTGCAGGCCTGATCTGGCTGAAGCAGAACTTCTGCTGTGGGTGTGCTACATTGCCTTACAGCTGCAAGGCACAACGTGCATTCTTTCCGAAGGGCGAGTTGGGCCCCAAATCATCTTGCTTCCAGCACTTTGGGAAGCTAAGAAACAACTCACTCTGCACTGTGCTCTTACAGCCTACCGGGAACATCTCTTACAAAGGCCTGTGAAACGCAGTTTCTTTGCAGCCCTGATCTGGCTGAAGTAGAACTTCTGCTCTGAGTGTGCTACATTGCCCTAGAGCTGCAAGGCACAAAGTGCTGTCTTATTTCCAAAGGGCGAGTTGGGCCCCAAAGCATCTTGCTTCCAGCTCTTTGGGAAGCTAAGAAACAACTCGCTCTGCACTCCTCTCTTACAGCCAACCGGGAACATCTCTTACAAAGGCCTGTGAAACGCAGTTTCTTGGCAGGCCTGAGCTAGCTGAAGTAGAACTTCTGCCCTGGGTGTGCTAGACTGCCCTACATCTGAAAGGCACAACGTGCAGTCTTCTTTCCAAAGGGCGAGTTGGGCCCCAAAGCATCTTGCTTCCAGCTCTTTGGGAAGCTAAGAAACAACTCGCTCTGCACAGTGCTCTTACAGCCTACCGGGAACATCTCTGAAAAAGCCCTGTGAGACGCAGTGTCTTTGCAGGCCTGATCTGGCTGAAGTAGAACTTCTGCCCTGGGTGTGCTACATTGCCCTAGAGCTGAAAGGCACAACGTGCAGTCTTCTTTCCACAGGGCGAGTTGGGACCCAAAGCATCTTGGTTCCAGCTCTTTGGGTAGCTAAGGAACAACTCGCTCTGCACTGTGCTCTTACAGCCTACCGGGAACATCTCTTACAAAGGCCTGTGAGACGCAGTTTCTTTGCAGGACTGATCTGGCTGAAGTAGAACTTCTGCTATGGGTGTGCTATATTGCCCTAGAGCTGAAAGGCAGAACGTGCAGTCTTCTTTCCACAGGGCGAGTTGGGCCACAAGGCATCTTGCTTCCAGATCGTTTGGAAGCTTAATAACAACTCGCTCTTCACAGAGCTCTTACAGCCTCCCCGGACAACTCTTACAAAGGCCTGTGAAACGCAGTTTCTTTGCAGGCCTGATCTGGCTGAAGTAGAACTTCTACTCTGGGTGTGCTACATTGCCCTAGAGCTGCAAGGCACAACGTGCAGTCTTCTTTCCAAAGGGCGAGTTTGGCCAAAAAGCATCTTGCTTCCAGCTCTTTGGGAAGCTAAGAAACAACTCGCTCTGCAGACCTCTCTTACAGCCTATTGGGAACATCTCTTACAAAGGCCTGAGAAATGCAGGTTCTTTGCAGGCCTGATCTCGCTGAAATAGAACTTCTGCTCTGGGTGTGCTACATTGCCCTAGAGCTGCAAGGCACAAAGTGCTGTCTTCTTTCCAAAGGCCGGGTTGGGCCCCAAGGCATCTTGCTTCCAGCTCTTTGGGAAGCTTAATAAGATTTCTCCCTGCACAGTGCTCTTACAGCCTCCCGGGACATCTCTTACAAAGGCCTGTGAAACGCAGTTTCTTTAAAGGCCTGATCTGGCGGAAGTAGAAATTCTGCTCTGGGTGTGCTATAGTGCCCTAGAGCTGCAAGGCACAAAGTGCTGTCTTCTTTCCAAAGGGCGAGTTGCCCCCAAAGCATCTTGCTTCCAGCTCTTTGGGAAGCTAAGAAACAACTCGCTCTGCAGACCTCTCTTACAGCCGCCCGGGAACATCTCTTACAAAGGCCTGTGAAACGCAGCTTGTTTGCAGGCCTGATCTGGCTGAAGTAGAACTTCTGCTCTGGGTCTGCTACATTGCCCTAGAGTTGCAAGGCACAAAGTGCTGTCTTCTTTCCAAAGGGCGAGTTGGGCCCCAAAGCATCTTGCTTCCATCTCTTTTGGAAGCTAAGAAACAAATCGCTCTGCAGACCTCTCTTACAGCCAACCGGGAACATCTCTTACAAAGGCCTGAGAAATGCAGTTTCTTTGTAGGCCTGATCTAGCTGAAGCAGAACTTCTGCTCTGGGTGTGCTACCTTGCCCTACAGCTGAAAGGCACAACGTGCATTCTATCCGAATGGCGAGTTGGGCCCCAGAGCATCTTGCTTCCAGCTCTTTGGGAAGCTAAGAAACAACTCGCTCTGCACAGTGCTCTTACAGCCTACCGGGAACATCTCTTACAAAGGCCTGTGAAACGCAGTTTCTTTGCAGGCCTGATCTGGCTGAAGTAGAACTTCTGCTCTGGGTGTGCTACATTGCCCTAGAGCTGAAAGGCACAACGTGCAGTCTTCTTTCCATGGGGCGAGTTGGGGACCAATGCATCTTGCTTCCAGCTCTTTGGGAAGCTAAGAAAAAACTCGCTCTGCATAGTGCTCTTACAGCCTACCGGGAACATCTCTTACAAAGGCCTGTGAGACGCAGTTTCTTCGCAGGCCTGATCTGGCTGAAGTAGAACTTCTGCTCTGGGTGTGCTACATTGCCCTAGAGCTAAAAGGCACAACGTGCTGTCTTCTTTCCAAGGGCGAGGTGGGCCCGAAAGCATCTTGCTTCTAGCTCTTTGGGAAGCTAAGAAACAACTCGATCTGCACAGTGCTCTTACAGCCTACCGGGAACATCCCTTGGAAAGGCTTGTGACACGCAGTTTCTTGGCAGGCCTGATCTTGCTGAAGTAGAACTTCTGCCCTGGCTGTGCTACTTTTCCCTTGAGCTGGAAGGCACAAAGTGCTGTCTTCTTTCCAAAGGGCGAGTTGGGTCCCAAAGCATCTTGCCTACAGCTCTTTGGGAAGCTAAGAAACAACTCGCTCTGCACAGTGCTCTTACAGCCTAACGGGAACATCTCTTACAAAGGCCTGTGAAACGCAGTTTCTTTGCAGGCCTGATCTGGCTGAAGTAGAACTTCTGCTCTGGGTGTGCTACATTGCCCTACAGCTGAAAGGCACAACGTGCAGTCTTCTTTCCACAGGGCGAGTTGGGCCACAAGGCATCTTGCTTCCAGCTCTTTTGGAAGCTTAATAACAACTCGCTCTGCACAGAGCTATTACAGCCTCCCCGGACATCTCTTACAAAGGCCTGTGAAATGCACTTTCTTTGCAGGCCTGATCTGGCGGAAGTAGAACTTCTGCTCTGGGTGTGCTATATTGCCCTAGAGCTGCAAGGCACAAAGTGCTGTCTTCTTTCCAGATGGGCGAGTTGCCCCCAAAGCATCTTGCTTCCAGCTCTTTGGGAAGCTAAGAAACAACTCGCTCTGCACAGTACTCTTACAGCCTACTGGGAACATCTCTAACAAAGGCCTGTGAAACGCAGTTTCTTTGCAGGCAAGATCTGGCTGAAGTAGAACTTCTGCCCTGGGTGTGCCACATTGCCCTAGAGGTGAAAGGCACAACGTGCAGGCCTCTGAACAAAGGGCGAGTTGGGCCCCAGAGCATCTTGCTTCCAGCTCTTTGGGAAGCTAAGAAACAACTCGCTCTGCACAGTGCTCTTACAGCCTACCGGGAACATCTCTTACAAAGGCCTGTGAAACGCAGTTTCTTTGCAGGCCTGATCTGGCTGAAGTAGAACTTCTGCCATGGGTGTGCCACATTGCCCTAGAGCTGAAAGGCACAACGTGCAGGCTTCTTAACAAAGGGCGAGTTGGGCCCCAGAGCATCTTGCTTCCAGCTCTTTGGGAAGCTAAGAAACAACTCGCTCTGCACAGTGCTCTTACAGAATACCGGGAACATCTCTTACAAAGGCCTGTGAAACGCAGTTTCTTTGCACGCCAGAACTGGCTGAAGTAGAACTTCTGCCCTGGGTGTGCCACATTGCCCTAGAGCTGAAAGGCACAACATGCAGGCTTCTTAACAAAGGGCGAGTTGGGCCCCAGAGCATCTTGCTTCCAGCTCTTTGGGAAGCTAAGAAACAACTCGCTCTGCACAGTGCTCTTACAGCCTACCGGGAACATCTCTTACAAAGGCCTGTGAAACGCAGTTTCTTTGCAGGAATGATCTGGCTGAAGTAGAACTTCTGCCCTGGGTGTGCCACATTGCCCTAGAGCTGAAAGGCACAACGTGCACGCTTCTTAACAAAGGGTGAGTTGGGCGCCAGATCATCTTCCTTCGAGATCTTTGGGAAGCTAAGAAACAACTCGCTGTGCACAGTGCTCTTACAGCCTACGGGAACATCTCTTACAAAGGCCTGTGAAACGCAGTTTCTTTGCAGGCCTGATCTGGCTGAAGTAGAACTTCTGCTCTGGGTGTGCCACATTTCAGTAGAGCTGAAAGCTACAACGTGCAGTCTGCTTTCCAAAGGGCGAGTTGGACCCTAGAGCATCTTGCTTCCAGCTCTTTGGGAAGCTAAGAAACAACTCGCTCTGCACAGTGCTCTTACAGCCTACGGGAACATCTCTTACAAAGGCCTGTGAAACGCAGTTTCTTTGCAGGCCAGATCTGGCTGAAGTAGAACTTCTGGCCTGGGTGTGCCACATTGCCCTAGAGCTGAAAGGCACAACGTGCAGGATTCTTAACAAAGAGCGAGTTGGGCCCCAGAGCATCTTGCTTCCAGCTCTTTGGGAAACTAAGAAACAGCTCCCTCTGCACTGTGCTCTTACAGCCTACCGTGAACATCTCTTACAAAGGCCTGTGAAACGCAGTTTCTTTGCAGGCCTGATCTGGCTGAAGAAGAACTTCTGCCCCGGGTGTGCCACATTGCCCTAGAGCTGAAAGGCACAACGTGCAGTCTTCTTTACAAAGGGCGAGTTGGGCCCCAAAGCATCTTGCTTCCAGCTTTTGGAAGCTTAATAACAAGTCGCTCTGCAGGGCTCTTACAGCCTACCGGGAACATCTCTTACAAAGGCCTGAGAAATGCAGTTTCTTTGCAGGCCTGATCTGACTGAAGTAGAACTTCTGCCCTGGGTGTGCCACATTGCCCAAGAGCTGAAAGGCACAAGGTGCAGGCTTCTTAAAAAAGGTCGAGTTGGGCGCCAGAGCATCTTGCTTCCAGCTCTTTGGGAAGCTAAGAAACAACTCGCTCTGCACAGTGCTCTTACAGCCTACCGGGAACATCTCTTACAAAGGCCTGTGAAACGCAGTTTCTTTGCAGGCCTGATCTGGCTGAAGTAGAACTTCTGCCCTGGTTGTGCCACATTGCCCTAGAGCTGAAAGGCACAACGTGCAGGCTTCTTAACAAAGGGAGTGTTGGGCCCCAGAGCATCTAGCTTCCAGCTCTTTGGGAAGCTAAGAAACAACTCGCTCTGCACTGTGCTCTTACAGCCTACTGGGAACATCTCTTACAAAGGCCTGTGAAACGCAGTTTCTTTGCAGGCCTGATATCGCTGAAGTAGAACTTCTGCTCTGGGTGTGCCACATTGCCCTAGAACTGAAAGCTACAACGTGCAGTCTGCTTTCCAAAGGGCGAGTTGGGCCCCAGGGGATCTTGCTTCCAGCTCTTTGGGAAGCTAAGAAACAACTCGCTCTGCACAGTGCTCGTAAAGCCTACGGGAACATCTCTTACAAAGGCCTGTGAAACGCAGTTTCTTTGCAGGCCTGATCTGGCTGAAGTAGAACTTCTGCCCTGGGTGTGCCACATTGCCCTAGAGCTGAAAGGCACAACGTGCACGCTTCTTAACCAATGGCGAGTTGGGCCCCAGAGCATCTTGCTTCCAGCTCTGTGGGAAGCTAAGAAATAACACGCTCTGCACAGTGCTCTTACAGCCTATCGGGAACATCTCTTACAAAGGCCTGTGAAACGCAGTTTCTAGGCAGGCCTGATCTCGCTGAAGTAGAACTTCTGCCCTGGGTGTGCCACATTGCCCTAGAGCTGAAAGGCACAACGTGCAGGCTTCTTAACAATGGGCGAGTTGGGCCCCAGAGCATCTTGCTTCCCGCTCTTTGGGAAGCTAAGAAACAACTCGCTCTGCACTCCTCTCTTACAGCCATCCGGGACCATCTCTTACAAAGGACAGTGAAACGCAGTTTCTTTGCAGGCCTGACCTGGCTGAAGTAGAACTTCTGTCCTGGGTGTGCCACACTGCCCTAGAGCTGAAAGCACAACGTGCTGGCCTCTTAACAATCGGAGAGGTGTGCCCCAGAGCATCTTGCTTCCAGCTCTTTGGGAAGCTAAGAAACAACTCGCTCTGCACAGTGCTCTTACAGCCTACGGGAACATCTCTTACAAAGGCCTGTGAAATGCAGTTTCTTTGCAGGCCTGATCTGGCTGAAGTAGAACTACTGCCCTGGGTGTGCCACATTGCCATAGAGCTGAAGGGCACAACGTGCACGCTTCTTAAAAAAGGGCGAGTTGGGCGCCAGAGCATCTTGCTTCCAGCTCTTTGGGAAGCTAAGAAACAACTCGCTCTGCAGACCTCTCTTACAGCCAACCGGGAACATCTCTTACAAAGGCCTGAGAAATTCAGTTTCCTTGCAGGCCTGATCTGGCTGAACTAGAACTTCTGCTCTGGGTGTGCTACATTGCCCCAGAGCTGCAAGGCTCAAAGTGCTGTCTTCTTTAAAAGGGCGAGTTGGGCCCCAAAGCATCTTGCTTCCAGCTCTTTTGGAAGCTTAATAACAACTCCCTCTGCACAGTGCTCTTACAGCCTACCGGGAACATCTCTTACAAAGGCCTGTGAAACGCAGTTTCTTTGCAGGCCTGATCTGGCTGAAGTAGAACTTCTGCCCTGGGTGTGCCACATTGCCCTAGAGCTGAAAGGCACAACGTGCAGGCTTCTTAACAAAGGGCGAGTTGGGCGCCAGAGCATCTTGCTTCCAGCTCTTTGGGAAGCTAAGAAACAGCTCGCTCTGCACAGTGCTCTTACAGCGTACCAGGAACATCTCTTACAAAGGACTGTGGAACGCAGTTTCTTTGCAGGCCAGATCTGGCTGAAGTAGAACTTCTGCCCTGGGTGTGCCACATTGCCCTAGAGCTGAAAGGCACAACGTGCAGGCTTCTTAACAAAGGGCGAGTTGGGCCATAGAGCAGCTTGCTTCCAGCTCTTTGGGAATCTAAGAAACAACTCGCTCTGCACAGTGCTCTTACAGCCTACCGGGAACATCTCTTACAAAGGCCTGTGAAACGCAGTTTCTTTGCAGGCCTGATCTCGCTGAAGTAGAACATCTGCTCTGGCTGTGCCACATTGCCCTAGAACTGAAAGCTACAACGTGCAGACTGCTTTCCAAAGGGCGAGTTGGGCCCCAGAGCACCTTGCTTCCAGCTCTTTGGGAAGCTAAGAAACAACTCGCTCTGCACAGTGCTCTTACAGCCTACCGGGAACATCTCTTACAAAGGCCTGTGAAACGCAGTTTCTTTGCAGGCCTGATCTGGCTGAAGTAGAACTTCTGCCCTGGGTGTGCCACATTGCCCTAGAGCTGAAAGGCACAACGTGCAGGCTTCTTAACAATGGGCGAGTTGGGCCCCAGAGCATCTTGCTTCCCGCTCTTTGGGAAGCTAAGAAACAACTCGCTCTGCAGACCTCTCTTACAGCCAACCGGGAACATCTCTTACAAAGGCTTGAGAAATGCAGTTTCTTTGCAGGCCTGATCTGACTGAAGTAGAACTTCTGCCCTGGGTGTGCTACATTGCCCAAGAGCTGAAAGGCACAAGGTGCAGGCTTCTTAAAGAAGCGCGAGTTGGGCGCCAGAGCATCTTGCTTCCAGCTCTTTGGGAAGCTAAGAAACAACTCGCTCTGCACAGTGCTCTTACAGCCTACCGGGAACATCTCTTACAAAGGCCTGTGAAACGCACTTTCTTTGCAGGCCTGATCTGGCTGAAGTAGAACTTCTGCCCTGGTTGTGCCACATTGCCCTAGAGCTGAAAGGCACAACGTGCAGGCTTCTTAACAAAGGGCGAGTTGGGCCCCAGAGCATCTAGCTTCCAGCTCTTTGGGAAGCTAAGAAACAACTCGCTCTGCACTGTGCTCTTACAGCCTACCGGAAACATCTCTTACAAAGGCCTGTGAAACGCAGTTTCTTTGCAGGCCTGATATCGCTGAAGTAGAACTTCTGCTCTGGGTGTGCCACATTGCCCTAGAACTGAAAGCTACAACGTGCAGTCTGCTTTCCAAAGGGCGAGTTGGGCCCCCAGAGCATCTTGCTTCCAGCTCTTTGGGAAGCTAAGAAACAACTCGCTCTGCACAGTGCTCTTACAGCCTACCAGGAACATCTCTTACAAAGGCCTGTGAAACGCAGTTTCTTTGCAGGCCTGATCTGGCTGAAGTAGAACTTCTGACCTGGGTGTGCCACATTGCCCTAGAGCTGAAAGGCACAACGTGCAGGCTTCTTAACAAAGGGCGAGTTGGGCCCCACATCATCTTGCTTCCAGCTCTTTGGGAAGCTAAGAAACAACTCGCTCTGCAGACCTCTCTTACAGCCAACCGGGAACATCTCTTTCAAAGGCCTGAGAAATGCAGTTTCTTTGCACTCCTGATCTGGCTGAAGTAGAACTTCTGCTCTGGGTGTGCTACATTGCCCCAGAGCTGCAAGGCTCAAAGTGCTGTCTGCTTTCAAAAGGGCTAGTTGGGCCTCAAAGCATCTTGCTTCCAGCTCTTTGGAAGCTAAGAAACAACTCGCTCTGCACTCCTCTCTTACAGCCATGCGGGACCATCTCTTACAAAGGCCAGTGAAACGCAGTTTCTTTGCAGGCCTGACCTGGCTGAAGTAGAACTTCTGCCCTGGGTGTGCCACACTGCCCTAGAGCTGAAAGGCACAACGTGCTGGCTTCTTAACAAATGGTGAGGTGGGCCCCAGAGCATCTTGCTTCCAGCTCTTTGGGAAGCTAAGAAACAACTCGCTCTGCACAGTGTAGTTACAGCCTACCGGGAACATCTCTTACAAAGGCCTGTGAAACGCAGTTTCTTTGCAGGCCTGATCTGGCTGAAGTAGAACTTCTGCCCTGGGTGTGCCACATTGCCCTAGAGCTGAAAGGTACAACGTGCAGGCTTCTTAACAAAGCGCGAGTTGAGCCCCAGAGCATCTTGCTTCCAGCTCTTTGGGAAGCTAAGAAACAACTCGCTCTGCACAGTGCTCTTACAGCCTACCGGGACATCTCCTACAAAGGCCTCTGAAACGCAGTTTCTTTGCAGGCCTGATCTGGCTGAAGTAGAACTTCTGCTCTGGGTGTGCTATATTGCCCTAGAGCTGCAAGGCACAAATTGCTGTCTTCTATCCAAAGGGCGAGTTGCCCCAAAAGCATCTTGCTTCCAACCCTTAGGGAAGGTAAGAAACAACTCGCTCTGGAGACCTCTCTTACAGCCAACCGGGAACATCTCTTACAAATGCCTGAGAAATGCAGTTTCTTTGCAGGCCTGATCTGGCTGAAGCAGAACTTCTGCTGTGGGTGTGCTACATTGCCTTACAGCTGCAAGGCACAACGTGCATTCTTTCCGGAGGGCGAGTTGGGCCCCAAATCATCTTGCTTCCAGCTCTTTGGGAAGCTAGGAAACAACTCACTCTGCGCTGTGCTCTTACAGCCTACCGGGAACATCTCTTACAAAGGCCTGTGAAACGCAGTTTCTTTGCAGCCCTGATCTGGCTGAAGTAGAACTTCTGCTCTGAGTGTGCTACATTGCCCTAGAGCTGCAAGGCACAAAGTGCTGTCTTATTTCCAAAGGGCGAGTTGGGCCCCAAAGCATCTTGCTTCCAGCTCTTTGGGAAGCAAAGAAACAACTTGCTCTGCACTCCTCTCTTACAGCCAACCGGGAACATCTCTTACAAATGCCTGTGAAACGCAGTTTCTTGGCAGGCCTGAGCTAGCTAAAGTAGAACTTCTGCTATGCTTGTGCTATATTGCCCTAGAGCTGAAAGGCAGAACGTGCAGTCTTCTTTCCACAGGGCGAGTTGGGACCCAAAGCATCTAGCTTCCAGCTCTTTGGGAAGCTAAGAAACAACTCGCTCTGCACACTGCTCTTACAGCCTACCGGGAACATCTCTTACAAAGGCCTGTGAGACGTAGTTTCTTTGAAGGACTGATCTGGCTGAAGTAGAACTTCTGCTATGGGTGTGCTATATTGCCCTAGAGCTGAAAGGCAGAACGTGCAGTCTTCTTTCCACAGGGAGTGTTGGGCCACAAGGCATCTTGCTTCCAGCTCTTTTGGAAGCTTAATAACAACTCGCTCTGCACAGAGCTCTTACAGCCTCCCCGGACATCTCTTACAAGGGCCTGTGAAATGCACTTTCTTTGCAGGCCTGATCTGGCGGAAGTAGAACTTCTGCTCTGGGTGTGCCACATTGCCCTAGAGCTGAAAGGCACAACGTGCAGGCTTCTTAACAAAGGGTGAGTTGGGCGCCAGAGCATCTTTCTTCCAGCTCTTTGGGAAGCTAGGAAACAAATCGCTCTGCACAGTGCTCTTACAGCCTACGGGAACATCTCTTACAAAGGCCTGAGAAATTCAGTTTCTTTGCAGGCCTGATCTGGCTGAACTAGAACTTCTGCTCTGGGTGTGCTACATTGCCCCAGAGCTGCAAGGCTCAAAGTGCTGTCTTCTTAAAAAGGGCGAGTTGGGCCCCAAAGCATCTTGCTTCCAGCTCTTTCGGAAGCTTAATAACAACTCCCTCTGCACAGTGCTCTTACAGCCTACCGGGAACATCTCTTACAAAGGCCTGTGAAACGCAGTTTCTTTGCAGGCCTGATCTGGCTGAAGTAGAACTTCTGCCCTGGGTGTGCCACATTGCCCTAGAGCTGAAAGGCACAACGTGCAGGCTTCTTAACAAAGGGCGAGTTGGGCGCCAGAGCATCTTGCTTCCAGCTCTTTGGGAAGATAAGAAACAACTCGCTCTGCACAGTGCTCTTACAGCGTACCAGGAACATCTCTTACAAAGGACTGTGGAACACAGTTTCTTTGCAGGCCTGATCTGGCTGAAGTAGAACTTCTGCCCTGGGTGTGCCACATTGCCCTAGAGCTGAAAGGCACAACGTGCAGGCTTCTTAACAAAGGGCGAGTTGGGCCCCAGAGCAGCTTGCTTCCAGCTCTTTTGGAAGGTAAGAAACAACTCGCTCTGCACTGTGCTCTTACAGCCTACTGGGAACATCTCTTACAAAGGCCCGTGAAACGCAGTTTTTTTGCAGGCCTGATCTGACTGAAGTAGAACTTCTGCCCTGGGTGTGCCACATTGCCCAAGAGCTGAAAGGCACAACGTGCAGGCTTCTTAACAAAGGGCGAGTTGGGCCCCAGAGCATCTTGCTTCCAGCTCTTAGGGAAGCTAAGAAACAACTCGCTCTGCACAGTGCTCTTACAGCCTATGGGAACATCTCTTACAAAGGCATGTGAAACGCTGTTTCTTTGCAGGCCTGATCTGGCTGAAGTAGAACTTCTGCTCTGGGTGTGCCACATTGCCCTAGAGCTGAAAGCTACAACGTGCAGTCTGCTTTCCAAAGGGCGAGTTTTGCCCCAGAGCATCTTGCTTCCAGCTCTTTGGGAAGCTAAGAAACAAGTCGCTCTGCATAGTGCTCTTACAGCCTACCGGGAACATCTCTTACAAAGGCCTGTGAAACGCAGTTTCTTTGCAGGCCTGATCTGACTGAAGTAGAACTTCTGCCCTGGGTGTGCCACATTGCCCTAGGGCTGAAAGACACAACGCGCAGTCTTCTTAACAAAGGGCGAGTTGGGCCCCACAGCATCATGCTTCCAGCTCTTTGGAAAGCTAAGAAACAACTCGCTCTGCACAGAGCACTTACAGCCTACCGGGAACATCTCTTACAAAGGCCTGTGAAACGCAGTTTCTTTGCAGGCCTGATCTGGCTGAAGTAGAACTTCTGCCCTGGGTGTGCCACATTGCCCTAGAGCTGAAAGGCACAACGTGCAGGCTTCTTACTAAAGGGCGAGTTGGGCTCGAGAGCATCATGCTTCCAGCTCTTTGGGAAGCTTAGAAACAGCTCGCTCTGCACAGTGCTCTTACAGCCTACTGGGAACATCTCTTACAAAGGCCTGTGAAACGCAGTGTCTTTGCAGGCCTGATCTGACTGAAGTAGAACTTCTGCCCTGGGTGTGCCACATTGCCCAAGAGCTGAAAGGCACAACGTGCAGGCTTCTTAACAAAGGGCAATTTGGGCGCCAGAGCATCTTGCTTCCAGCTCTTTGGGAAGCTAAGAAACAACTCGCTCTGCACAGTGCTCTTACAGCCTACCGGGAACATCTCTAACAAAGGCCTGTGAAACGCAGTTTTTTGCAAGCAACATCTGGCTGAAGTAGAACTTCTGCCCTGGGTGTGCCACATTGCCCTAGAGCTGAAAGGCACAACGTGCAGTCTTCTTTCCACAGGGCGAGTTGGGCCACAAGGCATCTTGCTTCCAGATCTTTTGGAAGCTTAATAACAACTCGCTCTTCACAGAGCTCTTACAGCTTCCCCGGACATCTCTTACAAAGGCCTGTGAAACGCAGTTTCTTTGCAGGCCTGATCTGGCTGAAGTAGAACTTCTACTCTGGGTGTGCTACCTTGCCCTAGAGCTGCAAGGCACAACGTGCAGTCTTCTTTCCAAAAGGCGAGTTTGGCCCCAAAGCATCTTGCTTACAGCTCTTTGGGAAGCTAAGAAACAACTCGCTCTGCAGACCTCTCTTACAGCCAATTGTTAACATCTCTTACAAAGGCCTGAGAAATGCAGGTTCTTTGCAGGCCTGATCTCGCTGAAGTAGAACTTCTGCTCTGGGTGTGCTACATTGCCCTAGAGCTGCAAGGCACAAAGTGCTGTCTTCTTTCCAAAGGCCGGGATGGGCCCCAAGGTATCTTGCTTCCAGCTCTTTGGGAAGCTTAATAAGATTTCGCCCTGCACAGTGCTCTTACAGCCTCCCGGGACATCTCTTACAAAGGCCTGTGAAACGCAGTTTCTTTGCAGGCCTGATCTGGCGGAAGTAGAAATTCTGCTCTGGGTGTGCTATAGTGCCCTAGAGCTGCAAGGCACAAAGTGCTGTCTTCTTTCCAAAGGGCGAGTTGCCCACAAAGCATCTTGCTTCCAGCTCTTTGGGAAGCTAAGAAACAACTCGCTCTGCAGACCTCTCTTACAGCCACCCGGGAACATCTCTTACAAAGGCCTGTGAAACGCAGTTTCTTTGCAGGCCTGATCTGGCTGAAGTAGAACTTCTGCTCTAGGTCTGCTACATTGCCCTAGAGCTGCAAGGCACAAAGTGCTGTCTTCTTTCCAAAGGGCGAGTTGGGCCCCAAAGCATCTTGCTTCCAGCTCTTTGGGAAGCTAAGAAACAACTCGCTCTGCACTCCTCTCTTACAGCCATCCGGGACCATCTCTTACAAAGGCCAGTGAAATGCAGTTTCTTTGCAGGCCTGACTTGGCTGAAGTAGAACTTCTGCCCTGGGTGTGCCACAATGCCCTAGAGCTGAAAGGCACAACGTGCAGTCTTCTTTCCACAGGGCGAGTTGGGACCCAAAGCATCTAGCTTCCAGCTCTGTGGGAAGCTAAGAAAGAACTCGCTCTGCACACTGCTCTTACTGCCTACCGGGAACATCTCTTACAAAGGCCTGTGAGACGTAGTTTCTTTGCAGGACTGATCTGGCTGAAGTAGAACTTCTGCTATGGGTGTGCTATATTGCCCTAGAGCTGAAAGGCAGAACGTGCAGTCTTCTTTCCACAGGGCGTGTTGAGCCACAAGGCATCTTGCTTCCAGCTCTTTTGGAAGTTTAATAACAACTCGCTCTGCACAGAGCTCTTACAGCCTCCCCGGACATCTCTTACAAAGGCCTGTGAAATGCACTTTCTTTGCATACCTGATCTGGCACAAGTAGAACTTCTGCTCTGGGTGTGCTATGTTGCCCTAGAGCTGCAAGGCAAAAACTGCTGTCTTCTTTCCAAAGGGCGAGTTGCCCCAAAAGCATCTTGCTTCCAGCTCTTATGGAAGGTAAGAAACAACTCGCTCTGCAGACCTCTCTTACAGCCAACCGGGAACATCTCTTACAAATGCCTGAGAAATGCAATTTCTTTGCAGGCCTGATCTGGCTGAAGCAGAACTTCTGCTGTGGGTGTGCTACATTGCCTTACAGCTGCAAGGCAAAACGTGCATTCTTTCCGAAGGGCGAGTTGGGCCCAAAATCATCTTGCTTCCAGCTCTTTGAGAAGCTAAGAAACAACTGGCTCTGCACTGTGCTCTTACAGCCTACCGGGAACATCTCTTACAAAGGCCTGTGAAACGCAGTTTCTTTGCAGGCCTGATATTGCTGAAGTAGAACTTCTGCTCTGGGTGTGCTACATTGCCCTAGAGCTGAAAGGCACAACGTGCAGTCTTCTGTACAAAGGGCGAGTTGGGCCCCAAAGCATCTTGCTTCCAGCTCTTTTGGAAGCTTAATAACAACTCGCTCTGCACAGTGCTCTAACAGCCTACCGGGACATCTCCTACAAAGGCCTCTGAAACGCAGTTTCTTTGCAGGCCTGATCTGGCTGAAGTAGAACTTCTGCTCTGGGTGTGCTATATTGCCCTAGAGCTGCAAGGCAAAAACTGCTGTCTTCTTTCCAAAGGGCGAGTTGCCCCAAAAGCATCTTGCTTCCAACCCTTAGGGAAGGTAAGAAACAACTCGCTCTGCAGACCTCTCTTACAGCCAACCGGGAACATCTCTTACAAATGCCTGAGAAATGCAGTTTCTTTGCAGGCCTGATCTGGCTGAAGCAGAACTTCTGCTGTGGGTGTGCTACATTGCCTTACAGCTTCAAGGCACAACGTGCATTCTTTCCGAAGGGCGAGTTGGGCCCCAAATCATCTTGCTTCCAGCTCTTTGGGAAGCTAAGAAACAACTCACTCTGCACTGTGCTCTTACAGCCTACCGGGAACATCTCTTACAAAGGCCTGTGAAACGCAGTTTCTTTGCAGCCCTGATCTGGCTGAAGTAGAACTTCTGCTCTGAGTGTGCTACATTGCCCTAGAGCTGCAAGGCACAAAGTGCTGTCTTATTTCCAAAGGGTGAGTTGGGCCCCAAAGCATCTTGCTTCCAGCTCTTTGGGAAGCTAAGAAACAACTCGCTCTGCACTCCTCTCTTACAGCCAACCTGGAACATCTCTTACAAAGGCCTGTGAAACGCAGTTTCTTGGCAGGCCTGAGCTAGCTGAAGTAGAACTTCTGCTCTGGGTGTGCTAGATTGCCCTACATCTGAAAGGCACAACGTGCAGTCTTCTTTCCAAAGGGCGAGTTGGGCCCCAAAGCATCTTGCTTCCAGCTCTTTGGGAAGCTAAGAAACAACTCGCTCTGCACAGTGCTCTTACAGCCTACCGGGAACATCTCTGAAAAAGCCCTGTGAGACGCAGGGTCTTTGCAGGCCTGATCTGGCTGAAGTAGAACTTCTGCCCTGGGTGTGCTACATTGCCCTAGAGCTGAAAGGCACAACGTGCAGTCTTCTTTCCACAGGGCGAGTTGGGCCCCAAAGCATCTTGGTTCCAGCTCTTTGGGAAGCTAAGAAACAACTCGCTCTGCACTGTGCTCTTACAGCCTACCGGGAACATCTCTTACAAAGGCCTGTGAGACGCAGTTTCTTTGCAGGACTGATCTGGCTGAAGTAGAACTTCTGCTATGGGTGTGCTATATTGCCCTAGAGCTGAAATGCAGAACGTGCAGTCTTCTTTCCACAGGGCGAGTTGGGCCACAAGGCATCTTGCTTCCAGATCGTTTGGAAGCTTAATAACAACTCGCTCTTCACAGAGCTCTTACAGCCTCCCCGGACAACTCTTACAAAGGCCTGTGAAACGCAGTTTCTTTGCAGGCCTGATCTGGCTGAAGTAGAACTTCTACTCTGGGTGTGCTACCTTGCCCTAGAGCTGCAAGGCACAACGTGCAGTCTTCTTTCCAAAGGGCGAGTTTGGCCAAAAAACATCTTGCTTCCAGCTCTTTGGGAAGCTAAGAAACAACTCGCTCTGCAGACCTCTCTTACAGCCTAATGGGAACATCTCTTACAAAGGCCTGAGAAATGCAGGTTCTTTGCAGGCCTGATCTCGCTGAAGTAGAACTTCTGCTCTGGGTGTGCTACATTGCCCTAGAGCTGCAAGGCACAAAGTGCTGTCTTCTTTCCAAAGGCCGGGTTGGGCCCCAAGGCATCTTGCTTCCAGCTCTTTGGGAAGCTTAATAAGATTTCTCCCTGCACAGTGCTCTTACAGCCTCCCGGGACATCTCTTACAAAGGCCTGTGAAACGCAGTTTCTTTCCAGGCCTGATCTGGCGGAAGTAGAAATTCTGCTCTGGGTGTGCTATAGTGCCCTAGAGCTGCAAGGCACAAAGTGCTGTCTTCTTTCCAAAGGGCGAGTTGCCCCCAAAGCATCTTGCTTCCAGCTCTTTGGGAAGCTAAGAAACAACTCGCTCTGCAGACCTCTCTTACAGCCACCCGGGAACATCTCTTACAAAGGCCTGTGAAACGCAGCTTGTTTGCAGGCCTGATCTGGCTGAAGTAGAACTTCTGCTCTGGGTGTGCTATATTGCCCTAGAGCTGCAAGGCAAAAACTGCTGTCTTCTTTCCAAAGGGCGAGTTGCCCCAAAAGCTTCTTGCTTCCAACCCTTAGGGAAGGTAAGAAACAACTCGCTCTGCAGACCTCTCTTACAGACAACCGGGAACATCTCTTACAAATGCCTGAGAAATGCAGTTTCTTTGCAGGCCTGATCTGGCTGAAGCAGAACTTCCGCTGTGGGTGTGCTACATTGCCCTAGAGCTGAAAGGCACAACGTGCATTCTTTCTGAAGGGCGAGTTGGGCCCCAAATCATCTTGCTTCCAGCTCTTTGGGAAGCTAGGAAACAACTCACTCTGCGCTGTGCTCTTACAGCCTACCGGGAACATCTCTTACAAAGGCCTGTGAAACGCAGTTTCTTTGCAGCCCTGATCTGGCTGAAGTAGAACTTCTGCTCTGAGTGTGCTACATTGCCCTAGAGCTGGAAGGCACAAAGTGCTGTCTTATTTCCAAAGGGCTAGTTGGGCCCCAAAGCATCTTGCTTCCAACTCTTTGGGAAGCCAGGAAACAACTTGCTCTGCACTCCTCTCTTACAGCCAACCTGGAACATCTCTTACAAAGGCCTGTGAAACGCAGTTTCTTGGCAGGCCTGAGCTAGCTGAAGTAGAACTTCTGCTCTGGGTGTGCTAGATTGCCCTACATCTGAAAGGCACAACGTGCAGTCTTCTTTCCAAAGGGCGAGTTGGGCCCCAAAGCATCTTGCTTCCAGGTCTTTGGGAAGCTAAGAAACAACTCGCTCTGCACAGTGCTCTTACAGCCTACCGGGAACATCTCTTAAAAAGCCCTGTGAGACGCAGTGTCTTTGCATGCCTGATCTGGCTGAAGTAGAACTTCTGCCCTGGGTGTGCTACATTGCCCTAGAGCTGAAAGGCACAACGTGCAGTCTTCTTTACAAAGGGCGAGTTGGGCCCCAAAGCATCTTGCTTCCAGCTCTTTTGGAAGCTTAATAACAACTCGCTCTGCACAGTGCTCTTACAGCCTACCGGGACATCTCCTACAAAGGCCTCTGAAACGCAGTTTCTTTGCAGGCCTGATCTGGCTGAAGTAGAACTTCTGCTCTGGGTGTGCTATATTGCCCTAGAGCTGCAAGGCAAAAACTGCTGTCTTCTTTCCAAAGGGCGAGTTGCCCCAAAAGCATCTTGCTTCCAACCCTTAGGGAAGGTAAGAAACAACTCGCACTGCAGACCTCTCTTACAGCCAACCGGGAACATCTCTTACAAATGCCTGAGAAATGCAGTTTCTTTGCAGGACTGATCTGGCTGAAGCAGAACTTCTGCTGTGGGTGTGCTACATTGCCTTACAGCTGCAACTCACAACGTGCATTCTTTCCGAAGGGCGAGTTGGGCCCCAAATCATCTTGCTTCCAGCTCTTTGGGAAGCTAAGAAACAACTCACTCTGCACTGTGCTCTTACAGCCTACCGGGAACATCTCTTACAAAGGCCTGTGAAACGCAGTTTCTTTGCAGCCCTGATCTGGCTGAAGTAGAACTTCTGCTCTGAGTGTGCTACATTGCCCTAGAGCTGCAAGGCACAAAGTGCTGTCTTATTTCCAAAGGGCGAGTTGGGCCCCAAAGCATCTTGCTTCCAGCTCTTTGGGAAGCTAAGAAACAACTCGCTCTGCACTCCTCTCTTACAGCCAACCTGGAACATCTCTTACAAAGGCCTGTGAAACGCAGTTTCTTGGCAGGCCTGAGCTAGCTGAAGTAGAACTTCTGCTCTGGGTGTGCTAGATTGCCCTACATCTGAAAGGCACAACGTGCAGTCTTCTTTCCAAAGGGCGAGTTGGGCCCCAAAGCATCTTGCTTCCAGCTCTTTGGGAAGCTAAGAAACAACTCGCTCTGCACAGTGCTCTTACAGCCTACCGGGAACATCTCTGAAAAAGCCCTGTGAGACGCAGGGTCTTTGCAGGCCTGATCTGGCTGAAGTAGAACTTCTGCCCTGGGTGTGCTACATTGCCCTAGAGCTGAAAGGCACAACGTGCAGTCTTCTTTCCACAGGGCGAGTTGGGCCCCAAAGCATCTTGCTTCCAGCTCTTTGGGAAGCTAAGAAACAACTCGCTCTGCACTGTGCTCTTACAGCCTACCGGGAACATCTCTTACAAAGGCCTGTGAGATGCAGTTTCTTTGCAGGACTGATCTGGCTGAAGTAGAACTTCTGCTATGGGTGTGCTATATTGCCCTAGAGCTGAAAGGCAGAACGTGCAGTCTTCTTTCCACAGGGCGAGTTGGGCCACAAGGCATCTTGCTTCCAGATCGTTTGGAAGCTTAATAACAACTCGCTCTTCACAGAGCTCTTACAGCCTCCCCGGACAACTCTTACAAAGGCCTGTGAAACGCAGTTTCTTTGCAGGCCTGATCTGGCTGAAGTAGAACTTCTACTCTGGGTGTGCTACCTTGCCCTAGAGCTGCAAGGCACAACGTGCAGTCTTCTTTCCAAAGGGCGAGTTTGGCCAAAAAGCATCTTGCTTCCAGCTCTTTGGGAAGCTAAGAAACAACTCGCTCTGCAGACCTCTCTTACAGCCTATTGGGAACATCTCTTACAAAGGCCTGAGAAATGCAGGTTCTTTGCAGGCCTGATCTCGCTGAAGTAGAACTTCTGCTCTGGGTGTGCTACATTGCCCTAGAGCTGCAAGGCACAAAGTGCTGTCTTCTTTCCAAAGGCCGGGTTGGGCCCCAAGGCATCTTGCTTCCAGCTCTTTGGGAAGCTTAATAAGATTTCTCCCTGCACAGTGCTCTTACAGCCTCCCGGGACATCTCTTACAAAGGCCTGTGAAACGCAGTTTCTTTGCAGGCCTGATCTGGCGGAAGTAGAAATTCTGCTCTGGGTGTGCTATAGTGCCCTAGAGCTGCAAGGCACAAAGTGCAGTCTTCTTTCCAAAGGGCGAGTTGCCCCCAAAGCATCTTGCTTCCAGCTCTTTGGGAAGCTAAGAAACAACTCGCTCTGCAGACCTCTCTTACAGCCACCCGGGAACATCTCTTACAAAGGCCTGTGAAACGCAGCTTGTTTGCAGGCCTGATCTGGCTGAAGTAGAACTTCTGCTCTGGGTGTGCTATATTGCCCTAGAGCTGCAAGGCAAAAACTGCTGTCTTCTTTCCAAAGGGCGAGTTGCCCCAAAAGCTTCTTGCTTCCAACCCTTAGGGAAGGTAAGAAACAACTCGCTCTGCAGACCTCTCTTACAGACAACCGGGAACATCTCTTACAAATGCCTGAGAAATGCAGTTTCTTTGCAGGCCTGATCTGGCTGAAGCAGAACTTCCGCTGTGGGTGTGCTACATTGCCCTAGAGCTGAAAGGCACAACGTGCATTCTTTCTGAAGGGCGAGTTGGGCCCCAAATCATCTTGCTTCCAGCTCTTTGGGAAGCTAGGAAACAACTCACTCTGCGCTGTGCTCTTACAGCCTACCGGGAACATCTCTTACAAAGGCCTGTGAAACGCAGTTTCTTTGCAGCCCTGATCTGGCTGAAGTAGAACTTCTGCTCTGAGTGTGCTACATTGCCCTAGAGCTGGAAGGCACAAAGTGCTGTCTTATTTCCAAAGGGCTAGTTGGGCCCCAAAGCATCTTGCTTCCAACTCTTTGGGAAGCCAGGAAACAACTTGCTCTGCCCTCCTCTCTTACAGCCAACCTGGAACATCTCTTACAAAGGCCTGTGAAACGCAGTTTCTTGGCAGGCCTGAGCTAGCTGAAGTAGAACTTCTGCTCTGGGTGTGCTAGATTGCCCTACATCTGAAAGGCACAACGTGCAGTCTTCTTTCCAAAGGGCGAGTTGGGCCCCAAAGCATCTTGCTTCCAGGTCTTTGGGAAGCTAAGAAACAACTCGCTCTGCACAGTGCTCTTACAGCCTACCGGGAACATCTCTTAAAAAGCCCTGTGAGACGCAGTGTCTTTGCATGCCTGATCTGGCTGAAGTAGAACTTCTGCCCTGGGTGTGCTACATTGCCCTAGAGCTGAAAGGCACAACGTGCAGTCTTCTTTACAAAGGGCGAGTTGGGCCCCAAAGCATCTTGCTTCCAGCTCTTTTGGAAGCTTAATAACAACTCGCTCTGCACAGTGCTCTTACAGCCTACCGGGACATCTCCTACAAAGGCCTCTGAAACGCAGTTTCTTTGCAGGCCTGATCTGGCTGAAGTAGAACTTCTGCTCTGGGTGTGCTATATTGCCCTAGAGCTGCAAGGCAAAAACTGCTGTCTTCTTTCCAAAGGGCGAGTTGCCCCAAAAGCATCTTGCTTCCAACCCTTAGGGAAGGTAAGAAACAACTCGCACTGCAGACCTCTCTTACAGCCAACCGGGAACATCTCTTACAAATGCCTGAGAAATGCAGTTTCTTTGCAGGACTGATCTGGCTGAAGCAGAACTTCTGCTGTGGGTGTGCTACATTGCCTTACAGCTGCAACTCACAACGTGCATTCTTTCCGAAGGGCGAGTTGGGCCCCAAATCATCTTGCTTCCAGCTCTTTGGGAAGCTAAGAAACAACTCACTCTGCACTGTGCTCTTACAGCCTACCGGGAACATCTCTTACAAAGGCCTGTGAAACGCAGTTTCTTTGCAGCCCTGATCTGGCTGAAGTAGAACTTCTGCTCTGAGTGTGCTACATTGCCCTAGAGCTGCAAGGCACAAAGTGCTGTCTTATTTCCAAAGGGCTAGTTGGGCCCCAAAGCATCTTGCTTCCAGCTCTTTGGGAAGCCAGGAAACAACTTGCTCTGCACTCCTCTCTTACAGCCAACCGGGAAAATCTCTTACAAATGCCTGTGAAACGCAGTTTCTTGGCAGGCCTGAGCTAGCTGAAGTAGAACTTCTGCTCTGGGTGTGCTAGATTGCCCTACATCTGAAAGGCACAACGTGCAGTCTTCTTTCCAAAGGGCGAGTTGGGCCCCAAAGCATCTTGCTTCCAGCTCTTTGGGAAGCTAAGAAACAACTCGCTCTGCACAGTGCTCTTACAGCCTACCGGGAACATCTCTGAAAAAGCCCTGTGAGACGCAGTGTCTTTGCAGGCCTGATCTGGCTGAAGTAGAACTTCTGCCCTGGGTGTGCTACATTGCCCTAGAGCTGAAAGGCACAACGTGCAGTCTTCTTTCCACAGGGCGAGTTGGGACCCAAAGCATCTAGCTTCCAGCTCTGTGGGAAGCTAAGAAACAACTCGCTCTGCACACTGCTCTTACTGCCTACCGGGAACATCTCTTACAAAGGCCTGTGAGACGTAGTTTCTTTGCAGGACTGATCTGGCTGAAGTAGAACTTCTGCTATGGGTGTGCTATATTGCCCTAGAGCTGAAAGGCAGAACGTGCAGTCTTCTTTCCACAGGGCATGTTGAGCCACAAGGCATCTTGCTTCCAGCTCTTTTGGAAGTTTAATAACAACTCGCTCTGCACAGAGCTCTTACAGCCTCCCCGGACATCTCTTACAAAGGCCTGTGAAATGCACTTTCTTTGCATACCTGATCTGGCAGAAGTAGAACTTCTGCTCTGTGTGTGCTATGTTGCCCTAGTGCTGCAAGGCACAAACTGCTGTCTTCTTTCCAAAGGGCGAGTTGCCCCAAAAGCATCTTGCTTCCAGCTCTTATGGAAGGTAAGAAACAACTCGCTCTGCAGACCTCTCTTACAGCCAACCGGGAACATCTCTTACAAATGCCTGAGAAATGCAATTTCTTTGCAGGCCTGATCTGGCTGAAGCAGAACTTCTGCTGTGGGTGTGCTACATTGCCTTACAGCTGCAAGGCACAACGTGCATTCTTTCCGAAGGGCGAGTTGGGCCCAAAATCATCTTGCTTCCAGCTCTTTGAGAAGCTAAGAAACAACTGGCTCTGCACTGTGCTCTTACAGCCTACCGGGAACATCTCTTACAAAGGCCTGTGAAACGCAGTTTCTTTGCAGGCCTGATCTTGCTGAAGTAGAACTTCTGCTCTGGGTGTGCTACATTGCCCTAGAGCTGAAAGGCACAACGTGCAGTCTTCTTTACAAAGGGCGAGTTGGGCCCCAAAGCATCTTGCTTCCAGCTCTTTTGGAAGCTTAATAACAACTCGCTCTGCACAGTGCTCTTACAGCCTACCGGGACATCTCCTACAAAGGCCTCTGAAACGCAGTTTTTCTGCAGGCCTGATCTGGCTGAAGTAGAACTTCTGCTCTGGGTGTGCTATATTGCCCTAGAGCTGCAAGGCAAAAACTGCTGTCTTCTTTCCAAAGGGCGAGTTGCCCCAAAAGCATCTTGCTTCCAACCCTTAGGGAATGTAAGAAACAACTCGCTCTGCAGACCTCTCTTACAGCCAACCGGGAACATCTCTTACAAATGCCTGAGAAATGCAGTTTCTTTGCAGGCCTGATCTGGCTGAAGCAGAACTTCCGCTGTGGGTGTGCTACATTGCCTTACAGCTGCAAGGCACAATGTGCATTCTTTCCGAAGGGCGAGTTGGGCCCCAAATCATCTTGCTTCCAGCTCTTTGGGAAGCTAAGAAACAACTCACTCTGCACTGTGCTCTTACAGCCTACCGGGAACATCTCTTACAAAGGCCTGTGAAATGCAGTTTCTTTGCAGCCCTGATCTGGCTGAAGTAGAACTTCTGCTCTGAGTGTGCTACATTGCCCTAGAGCTGCAAGGCACAAAGTGCTGTCTTATTTCCAAAGGGCGAGTTGGGCCCCAAAGCATCTTGCTTCCAGCTCTTTGGGAAGCTAAGAAACACCTTGCTCTGCACTCCTCTCTTACAGCCAACCGGGAACATCTCTTACAAAGGCCTGTGAAACGCAGTTTCTTGGCAGGCCTGAGCTAGCTGAAGTAGAACTTCTGCTCTGGGTGTGCTAGATTGCCCTACATCTGAAAGGCACAACGTGCAGTCTTCTTTCCAAAGGGCGAGTTGGGCCCCAAAGCATCTTGCTTCCAGCTCTTTGGGAAGCTAAGAAACAACTCGCTCTGCACAGTGCTCTTACAGCCTACCGGGAACATCTCTGAAAAAGCCCTGTGAGACGCAGTGTCTTTGCAGGCCTGATCTGGCTGAAGTAGAACTTCTGCCCTGGGTGTGCTACATTGCCCTAGAGCTGAAAGGCACAACGTGCAGTCTTCTTTCCACAGGGCGAGTTGGGCCCCAAAGCATCTTGCTTCCAGCTCTTTGGGAAGCTAAGAAACAACTCGCTCTGCACTGTGCTCTTACAGCCTACCGGGAACATCTCTTACAAAGGCCTGTGAGACGCAGTTTCTTTGCAGGACTGATCTGGCTGAAGTAGAACTTCTGCTATGGGTGTGCTATATTGCCCTAGAGCTGAAAGGCAGAACGTGCAGTCTTCTTTCCACAGGGCGAGTTGGGCCACAAGGCATCTTGCTTCCAGATCGTTTGGAAGCTTAATAACAACTTGCTCTTCACAGAGCTCTTACAGCCTCCCCGGACAACTCTTACAAAGGCCTGTGAAACGCAGTTTCTTTGCAGGCCTGATCTGGCTGAAGTAGAACTTCTACTCTGGGTGTGCTACCTTGCCCTAGAGCTGCAAGGCACAACGTGCAGTCTTCTTTCCAAAGGGCGAGTTTGGCCAAAAAGCATCTTGCTTCCAGCTCTTTGGGAAGCTAAGAAACAACTCGCTCTGCAGACCTCTCTTACAGCCTATTGGGAACATCTCTTACAAAGGCCTGAGAAATGCAGGTTCTTTGCAGGTCTGATCTCGCTGAAGTAGAACTTCTGCTCTGGGTGTGCTACATTGCCCTACAGCTGAAAGGCACAACGTGCATTCTATCCGAATGGCGAGTTGGGCCCCAGAGCATCTTGCTTCCAGCTCTTTGGGAAGCTAAGAAACAACTCGCTCTGCACAGTGCTCTTACAGCCTACCGGGAACATCTCTTACAAAGGCCTGTGAAACGCAGTTTCTTTGCAGGCCTGATCTGGCTGAAGTAGAACTTCTGCTCTGGGTGTGCTACATTGCCCTAGAGCTGAAAGGCACAACGTGCAGTCTTCTTTCCAAAGGGCGAGTTGGGGCCCAATGCATCTTGCTTCCAGCTCTTTGGGAAGCTAAGAAAAAACTCGCTCTGCATAGTGCTCTTACAGCCTACCGGAAACATCTCTTACAAAGGCCTGTGAGACGCAGTTTCTTCGCAGGCCTGATCTGGCTGAAGTAGAACTTCTGCTCTGGGTGTGCTACATTGCCCTAGAGCTAAAAGGCACAACGTGCTGTCTTCTTTCCAAGGGCGAGTTGGGCCCGAAAGCATCTTGCTTCTAGCTCCTTGGGAAGCTAAGAAACAACTCGATCTGCACAGTGCTCTTACAGCCTACCGGGAACATCCCTTGGAACGGCTTGTGACACGCAGTTTCTTTGCAGGCCTGATCTTGCTGAAGTAGAACTTCTGCCCTTGCTGTGCTACTTTTCCCTTGAGCTGGAAGGCACAAAGTGCTGTCTTCTTTCCAAAGGGTGAGTTGGGTCCCAAAGCATCTTGCCTACAGCTCTTTGGGAAGCTAAGAAACAACTCGCTCTGCACAGTGCTCTTACAGCCTAACGGGAACATCTCTTACAAAGGCCCTATAAATGCAGTTTCTTTGCAGGCTGACCTGGCTGAAGTAGAAGTTCTGCTCTGGGTGTGCTACATTGCCCTACAGCTGAAAGGCACAACGTGCAGTCTTCTTTCCACAGGGCGAGTTGGGCCACAAGGCATCTTGCTTCCAGCTCTTTTGGAAGCTTAATAACAACTCGCCGTGCACAGAGCTTTTACAGCCTCCCCGGACATCTCTTACAAAGGCCTGTGAAATGCACTTTCTTTGCAGGCCTGATCTGGCGGAAGTAGAACTTCTGCTCTGGGTGTGCTATATTGCCCTAGAGCTGCAGGGCACAAAGTGCTGTCTTCTTTCCAAATGGGCGAGTTGCCCCCAAAGCATCTTGCTTCCAGCTCTTTGGGAAGCTAAGAAACAACTCGCTCTGCACAGTACTCTTACAGCCTACCGGGAACATCTCTAACAAAGGCCTGTGAAACGCAGTTTCTTTGCAGGCAAGATCTGGCTGAAGTACAACTTCTGCCCTGGGTGTGCCACATTGCCCAAGAGGTGAAAGGCACAACGTGCAGGCCTCTGAACAAAGGGCGAGTTGAGCCCCAGAGCATCTTGCTTCCAGTTCTTTGGGAAGCTAAGAAACAACTCGCTCTGCACAGTGCTCTTACAGCCTACCGGGAACATCTCTTACAAAGGCCTGTGAGACCCAGTTTCTTTGCAGGCCTGATCTGGCTGAAGTAGAACTTCTGCTCTGGGTGTGCCACATTGCCCTAGAGCTGAAAGGCACAACGTGCAGGCTTCTTAACAAAGGGCGAGTTGGGCCCCAGAGCATCTTGCTTCCAGCTCTTTGGAAAGCTAAGAAACAACTCGCTCTGCTGACCTCTCCTGCAGCAAACCGGGAACATCTCTTTCAAAGGCCTGAGAAATGCAGTTTCTTTGCAGGCCTGATCTGGCTGAAGTAGAACTTCTGCTCTGGGTGTGCTACATTGCCCCAGAGCTGCAAGGCTCAAAGTGCTGTCTGCTTTCAAAAGGGCTAGTTGGGCCCCAAAGCATCTTGCTTCCAGCTCTTTGGGAAGCTAAGAAACAACTCGCTCTGCACTCCTCTCTTACAGCCATCCGGGACCATCTCTTACAAAGGCCAGTGAAACGCAGTTTCTTTGCAGGCCTGACCTGGCTGAAGTAGAACTTCTGCCCTGGGTGTGCCACACTGCCCTAGAGCTGAAAGGCACAACGTGCTGGCTTCTTAACAAACGGTGAGGTGGGCCCCAGAGCATCTTGCTTCAAGCTCTTTGGGAAGCTAAGAAACAACTCGCTCTGCACAGTGTTCTTACAGCCTACCGGGAACATCTCTTACAAAGGCCTGTGAAACGCAGTTTCTTTGCAGGCCTGATCTGGCTGAAGTAGAACTTCTGCCCTGGGTGTGCCACATTGCCCTAGAGCTGAAAGGTACAACGTGCAGGCTTCTTAACAAAGCGCGAGTTGAGCCCCAGAGCATCTTGCTTCCAGCTCTTTGGGAAGCTAAGAAACAACTCGCTCTGCACAGTGCTCTTACAGCCTACCGGGAACATCTCTTACAAAGGCCTGTGAAACGCAGTTTCTCTGCAGGCCTGATCTGGCTGAAGTAGAACTTCTGCCCTGGGTGTGCCACATCGCCCTAGAGCTGAAAGGCACAACATGCAGGCTTCTTAACAAAGGGCGAGTTGGGCCCCAGAGCATCTTGCTTCCAGCTCTTTTGGAAGCTTAATTACAACTCGCTCTGCACAGTGCTCTTACAGCCTACCGGGACATCTCCTACAAAGGCCTCTGAAACGCAGTTTCTTTGCAGGCCTGATCTGGCTGAAGTAGAACTTCTGCTCTGGGTGTGCTATATTGCCCTAGAGCTGCAAGGCACAAATTTCTGTCTTCTTTCCAAAGGGCGAGTTGCCCCAAAAGCATCTTGCTTCCAACCCTTAGGGAAGGTAAGAAAAAACTCGCTCTGGAGACCTCTCTTACAGCCAACCGGGAACATCTCTTACAAATGCCTGAGAAATGCAGTTTCTTTGCAGGCCTGATCTGGCTGAAGCAGAACTTCTGCTGTGGGTGTGCTACATTGCCTTACAGCTGCAAGGCACAATGTGCATTCTTTCCGGAGGGCGAGTTGGGCCCCAAATCATCTTGCTTCCAGCTCTTTGGGAAGCTAGGAAACAACTCACTCTGCGCTGTGCTCTTACAGCCTACCGGGAACATCTCTTACAAAGGCCTGTGAAACGCAGTTTCTTTGCAGCCCTGATCTGGCTGAAGTAGAACTTCTTCTCTGAGTGTGCTACATTGCCCTAGAGCTGCAAGGCGCAAAGTGCTGTCTTATTTCCAAAGGGCGAGTTGGGCCCCAAAGCATCTTGCTTCCAGCTCTTTGGGAAGCAAAGAAACAACTTGCTCTGCACTCCTCTCTTACAGCCAACCGGGAACATCTCTTACAAATGCCTGTGAAACGCAGTTTCTTGGCAGGCCTGAGCTAGCTGAAGGAGAACTTCTGCTATGGGTGTGCTATATTGCCCTAGAGCTGAAAGGCAGAACGTGCAGTCTTCTTTCCACAGGGCGAGTTGGGACCCAAAGCATCTAGCTTCCAGCTCTTTGGGAAGCTAAGAAACAACTCGCTCTGCACACTGCTCTTACAGCCTACCGGGAACATCTCTTACAAAGGCCTGTGAGACGTAGTTTCTTTGAAGGACTGATCTGGCTGAAGTAGAACTTCTGCTATGGGTGTGCTATATTGCCCTAGAGCTGAAAGGCAGAACGTGCAGTCTTCTTTCCACAAGGAGTGTTGGGCCACAAGGCATCTTGCTTCCAGCTCTTTTGGAAGCTTAATAACAACTCGCTCTGCACAGAGCTCTTACAGCCTCCCCGGACATCTCTTACAAGGGCCTGTGAAATGCACTTTCTTTGCATACCTGATCTGGCGGAAGTAGAACTTCTGCTCTGGGTGTGACACATTGCCCTAGAGCTGAAGGGCACAACGTGCACGCTTCTTAACAAAGGGCGAGTTGGGCCCCAGAGCATCTTGCTTCCAGCTCTTTGGGAAGCTAAGAAACAACTCGCTCTGCACAGTGCTCTTACAGCCTACCGGGAACATGTCTTACAAAGGCCTGTGAAACGCAGTTTCTTTGCAGGCCTGATCTGGCTGAAGTAGAACTTCTGCCCTGGGTGTGCCACATTGCCCTAGAGCTGAAAGGCACAACGTGCAGGCTTCTTATAAAGGGCGAGTTGGCGCCCAGAGCATCTTGCTTCCAGCTCTTTGGGAAGCTAAGAAACAACTTGCTCTGCACAGTCCTCTTACAGCCTACCGGGAACATCTCTTACAAAGGCCTGTGAGACGCAGTTTCTTTGCAGGCCTGATCTGGCTGAAGTAGAACTTCTGCTCTGGTTGCGCCACATTGCCCTAGAGCTGAAAGCTACAACGTGCAGTCTGCTTTCCAAAGGGCGAGTTGGGCCCCAGAGCATCTTGCTTCCAGCTCTTTGGGAAGCTAAGAAACAACTCGCTCTGCACAGTGCTCTTACAGCCTACCGGGAACATCTCTTACAAAGGCCTGTGAAACGCAGTTTCTTTGCAGGCCTGATCTGGCTGAAGTAGAACTTCTGCCCTGGGTGTGCCACATTGCCCTAGTGCAGAAAGGCACAACGTGCAGGCTTCTTGACAAAGGGCGAGTTGGGCCCCAGAGCATCTTGCTTCCAGCTCTTTGGGAAGCTAAGAAACAACTCGCTCTGCACAGTGCTCTTACAGCCTACCGGGAACATCTCTTACAAAGGCCTGTGAAACGCAGTTTCTTTGCAGGCCTGATCTGGTTGAAGTAGAACTTCTGCCCTTGGTGTGCCACATTGCCCTAGAGCTGAAAGGCACAACGTGCAGGCTTCTTGACAAAGGGCGAGTTGGGCCCCAGAGCATCTTGCTTCCAGCTCTTTGGGAAGCTAAGAAACAACTCGCTCTGCACAGTGCTCTTACAGCCTACCGGGAACATCTCTTACAAAGGCCTGTGAAACGCAGTTTCTTTGCAGGCCTGATCAGGCTGAAGTAGAACTTCTGCCCTGGGTGTGCCACATTGCCCTAGAGCTGAAAGACACAACGTGCAGGCTTCTTAACAAAGGGCGAGTTGGGCCCCAGAGCATCTTGCTTCCAGCTGTTTGGGAAGCTAAGAAACAACTCGCTCTACACAGTGCTCCTACAGCCTACCGGGAACATGTCTTACAAAGGCCTGTGAAACGCAGTTTCTTTGCAGGCCTGATCTGGCTGAAGTAGGACTTCTGCCCTGGGTGTGCCACATTGCCCTAGAGCTGAAAGGCACAACGTGCAGGCTTCTTATAAAGGGCGAGTTGGGGCCCAGAGCATCTTGCTACCAGCTCTTTGGGAAGCTAAGAAACAACTCGCTCTGCACAGTGCTCTTACAGCCTACCGGGAACATCTCTTACAAAGGCCTGTGAGACGCAGTTTCTTTGCAGGCCTGATCTGGCTGAAGTAGAACTTCTGCTCTGGTTGCGCCACATTGCCCTAGAGCTGAAAGCTACAACGTGCAGTCTGCTTTCCAAAGGGCGAGTTGGGCCCCAGAGCATCTTGCTTCCAGCTCTTTGGGAAGCTAAGAAACAACTCGCTCTGCACAGTGCTCTTACAGCCTACCGGGAAGATCTCTTACAAAGGCCTGTGAAACGCAGTTTCTTTGCAGGCCTGATCTGGCTGAAGTAGAACTTCTGCCCTGGGTGTGCCACATTGCCCTAGAGCTGAAAGGCACAACGTGCAGGCTTCTTGACAAAAGGCGAGTTGGGCCCCAGAGCATCTTGCTTCCAGCTCTTTGGGAAGCTAAGAAACAACTCGCTCTGCACAGTGCTGTTACAGCCTACCGGGAACATCACTTACAAACTCCCGTGAAACGCAGTTTCTTTGCAGGCCAGATCTGGCTGAAGTAGAACTTCTGCCCTGGGTGTGCCACATTGCCCTAGAGCTGTACGGCACAACGTGCAGGCTTCTTAAAGAAAGGGCAAGTTGGGCCCCAGAGCATAGTGCTTCCAGCTCTTTGGGAAGCTAAGAAACAACTCGCTCTGCACAGTGCTCTTACAGCCTACCGGGAACATCTCTTACAAAGGCCTGTGAAACGCAGTTTCTTTGCAGGCCTGATCTGGCTGAAGTAGAACTTCTGCCCTTGGTGTGCCACATTGCCCTAGAGCTGAAAGGCACAACGTGCAGGCTTCTTAACTAAGGGCGAGTTGGGCCCCCGAGCATCTTGCTTCCAGCTCTTTGGGAAGCTAAGAAACAACTCGCTCTGCACAGTGCTGTTACAGCCTACCGGGAACATCACTTACAAACTCCCGTGAAACGCAGTTTCTTTGCAGGCCAGATCTGGCTGAAGTAGAACTTCTGCCCTGGGTGTGCCACATTGCCCTAGAGCTGTACGGCACAACGTGCAGGCTTCTTAAAGAAAGGGCGAGTTGGGCCCCAGAGCATCTTGCTTCCAGCTCTTTGGGAAGCTAAGAAACAACTCGCTCTGCACAGTGCTCTTACAGCCTACCGGGAACATCTCTTACAAAGGCCTGTGAAACGCAGTTTCTTTGCAGGCCTGATCTGGCTGAAGTAGAACTTCTGCCCTTGGTGTGCCACATTGGCCTAGAGCTGAAAGGCACAACGTGCAGGCTTCTTATAAAGGGCGAGTTGGGCCCCAGAGCATCTTGCTTCCAGCTCTTTGGGAAGCTAAGAAACAACTCGCTCTGCACAGTGCTCTTACAGCCTACCGGGAACATCTCTTACAAAGGCCTGTGAAACGCAGTTTCTTTGCAGGCCTGATATGGCTGAAGTAGAACTTCTGCCCTGGGTGTGCCACAAGCCCTAGAGCTGAAAGCTACAACGTGCAGTCTGCTTTCCAAAGGGCGAGTTGGGCCCCAGAGCATCTTGCTTCCAGCTCCTTGGGAAGCTAAGAAACAACTCGCTCTGCACAGTGCTCTTACAGCCTACCGGGAACATCTCTTACAAAGGCCTGTGAAACGCAGTTTCTTTGCAGGCCTGATCTGGCTGAAGTAGAACTTCTGCCCTGGGTGTGCCACATTGCCCTAGAGCTGAAAGCTACAACGTGCCGTCTGCTTTCCAAAGGGCGAGTTGGGCCCCAGAGCATCTTGCTTCCAGCTCTTTGGGAAGCTAAGAAACAACTCGCTCTGCACAGTGCTCTTACAGCCTACCGGGAACATCTCTTACAAAGGCCTGTGAAACGCAGTTTCTTTGCAGGCCTGATCTGGCTGAAGTAGAACTTCTGCCCTTGGTGTGCCACATTGCCCTAGAGCTGAAAGGCACAACGTGCAGGCTTCTTATAAAGGGCGAGTTGGGGCCCAGAGCATCTTGCTACCAGCTCTTTGGGAAGCTAAGAAACAACTCGCTCTGCACAGTGCTCTTACAGCCTACCGGGAACATCTCTTACAAAGGCCTGTGAAACGCAGTTTCTTTGCAGGCCTGATCTGGCTGAAGTAGAACTTCTGCCCTGGGTGTGCCACATTGCCCTAGAGCTGAAAGGCACAACGTGCCAGCTTCTTGACAAAAGGCGAGTTGGGCCCCAGAGCATCTTGCTTCTAGCTCTTTGGGAAGCTAAGAAACAACTCGCGCTGCACAGTGCTCTTATAGCCTACCGGGAACATCTCTTACAAAGGCCTGTGAAACGCAGTTTCTTTGCAGGCCTGATCTGGCTGAAGTAGAACTTCTGCCCTGGGTGTGCCACATTGCCCTAGAGCTGAAAGGCACAACGTGCAGGCTTCTTAACAAAGGGCGAGTTGGGCCCCAGAGCATCTTGCTTCCAGCTCTTTGGGAAGCTAAGAAACAACTCGCTCTGCACAGTGCTCTTACAGCCTACGGGAACATCTCTTACAAAGGCCTGTGAAATGCAGTTTCTTTGCAGGCCTGATCTGGCTGAAGTAGAACTACTGCCCTGGGTGTGCCACATTGCCCTAGAGCTGAAGGGCACAACGTGCACGCTTCTTAACAAAGGGCGAGTTGGGCCCGAGAGCATCTTGCTTCCAGCTCTTTGGGAAGCTAAGAAACAACTCGCTCTGCAGACCTCTCTTACAGCCAACCGGGAACATCTCTTACAAAGGCCTGTGAGACGTAGTTTCTTTTCAGCCTGATCTGGCTGAACTAGAACTTCTGCTCTGGGTGTGCTACATTGCCCCAGAGCTGCAAGGCTCAAAGTGCTGTCTTCTTTAAAAGGGCGAGTTGGGCCCCAAAGCATCTTGCTTCCAGCTCTTTGGGAAGCTAAGAAACAACTCGCTCTGCACTCCTCTCTTACAGCCATCCGGGACCATCTCTTACAAAGGCCAGTGAAATGCAGTTTCTTTGCAGGCCTGACCTGGCTGAAGTAGAACTTCTGCCCTGGGTGTGCCACAATGCCCTAGAGCTGAAAGGCACAAAGTGCAGTCTTCTTAACAAACGGTGAGGTGGGCCCCAGAGCATCTTGCTTCCAGCTCTTTGGTAAGCTAAGAAACAACTCGCTCTGCACAGTGCTCTTACAGCCTCCCGGGAACATCTCTTACAAAGGCCTTTGAAACGCTGTTTCTTTGCAGGCCTGATCTGGCTGAAGTAGAACTTCTGCCCTTGGTGTGCCACATTGCCCTAGAGCTGAAAGGCACAACGTGCAGGCTTCTTAACAAAGGGCGAGTTGGGCCCCAGAGCATCTTGCTTCCAGCTCTTTGGGAAGCTAAGAAACAACTCGCTCTGCAGACCTCTCTTACAGCCAACCGGGAACATCTCTTACAAAGGCCTGTGAGACGTGGTTTCTTTTCAGCCTGATCTGGCTGAACTAGAACTTCTGCCCTGGGTGTGCCACATTGCCCTAGAGCTGAAAGCTACAACGTGCCGTCTGCTTTCCAAAGGGCGAGTTGGGCCCCAGAGCATCTTGCTTCCAGCTCTTTGGGAAGCTAAGAAACAACTCGCTCTGCACAGTGCTCTTACAGCCTACCGGGAACATCTCTTACAAAGGCCTGTGAAACGCAGTTTCTTTGCAGGCCTGATCTGGCTGAAGCAGAACTTCTGCCCTGGGTGTGCCACATTGCCCTAGAGCTGAAAGGCACAACGTGCAGGCTTCTTGACAAAGGGCGAGTTGGGCCCCAGAGCATCTTGCTTCCAGCTCTTTGGGAAGCTAAGAAACAACTCGCTCTGCACAGTGCTCTTACAGCCTACCGGGAACATGTCTTACAAAGGCCTGTGAAACGCAGTTTCTTTGCAGGCCTGATCAGGCTGAAGTAGAAGTTCTGCCCTGGGTGTGCCACATTGCCCTAGAGCTGAAAGGCACAACGTGCAGGCTTCTTAACAAAGGGCGAGTTGGGCCCCAGAGCATCTTGCTTCCAGCTCTTTGGGAAGCTAAGAAACAACTCGCTCTACACAGTGCTCTTACAGCCTACCGGGAACATGTCTTACAAAGGCCTGTGAAACGCAGTTTCTTTGCAGGCCTGATCTGGCTGAAGTAGAACTTCTGCCCTGGGTGTGCCACATTGCCCTAGAGCTGAAAGGCACAACGTGCAGGCTTCTTATAAAGGGCGAGTTGGGGCCCAGAGCATCTTGCTTCCAGCTCTTTGGGAAGCTAAGAAACAACTTGCTCTGCACTCCTCTCTTACAGCCAACTGGGAACATCTCTTACAAATGCCTGTGAAATGCAGTTTCTTGGCAGGCCTGAGCTAGCTGAAGTAGAACTTCTGCTCTGGGTGTGCTAGATTGCCCTACATCTGAAAGGCACAACGTGCAGTCTTCTTTCCAAAGGGCGAGTTGGGCCCCAAAGCATCTTGCTTCCAGCTCTTTGGGAAGCTAAGAAACAACTCGCTCTGCACAGTGCTCTTACAGCCTACCGGGAACATCTCTTAAAAAGCCCTGTGAGACGCAGTGTCATTGCATGCCTGATCTGCCTGAAGTAGAACTTCTGCCCTGGGTGTGCTACATTGCCCTAGAGCTGAAAGGCACAACGTGCAGTCTTCTTTCCACAGGGCGAGTTGGGACCCAAAGCATCTAGCTTCCAGCTCTGAGGGAAGCTAAGAAAGAACTCGCTCTGCACACTGCTCTTACGGCCTACCGGGAACATCTCTTACAAAGGCCTGTGAGACGTAGTTTCTTTGCAGGACTGATCTGGCTGAAGTAGAACTTCTGCTATGGGTGTGCTATATTGCCCTAGAGCTGAAAGGCAGAACGTGCAGTCTTCTTTCCACAGGGCGTGTTGAGCCACAAGGCATCTTGCTTCCAGCTCTTTTGGAAGTTTAATAACAACTCGCTCTGCACAGAGCTCTTACAGCCTCCCCGGACATCTCTTACAAAGGCCTGTGAAATGCACTTTCTTTGCATACCTGATCTGGCAGAAGTAGAATTTCTGCTCTGGGTGTGCTATGTTGCCCTAGAGCTGCAAGGCACAAACTGCTGTCTTTTTCCAAAGGGCGAGTTGCCCCAAAAGCATCTTGCTTCCAGCTCTTATGGAAGGTAAGAAACAACTCGCTCTGCAGACCTCTCTTACAGCCAACCGGGAACATCTCTTACAAATGCCTGAGAAATGCAATTTCTTTGCAGGCCTGATCTGGCTGAAGCAGAACTTCTGCTGTGGGTGTGCTACATTGCCTTACAGCTGCAAGGCACAACGTGCATTCTTTCGGAAGGGCGAGTTGGGCCCAAAATCATCTTGCTTCCAGCTCTTTGAGAAGCTAAGAAACAACTGGCTCTGCACTGTGCTCTTACAGCCTACCGGGAACATCTCTTACAAAGGCCTGTGAAACGCAGTTTCTTTGCAGCCCTGATCTGGCTGAAGTAGAACTTCTGCTCTGAGTGTGCTACATTGCCCTAGAGCTGCAAGGCACAAAGTGCTGTCTTATTTCCAAAGGGCGAGTTGGGCCCCAAAGCATCTTGCTTCCAGCTCTTTGGGAAGCTAAGAAACAACTCGCTCTGCACTCCTCTCTTACAGCCAACCGGGAACATCTCTTACAAAGGCCTGTGAAACGCAGTTTCTTGGCAGGCCTGAGCTAGCTGAAGTAGAACTTCTGCTCTGGGTGTGCTAGATTGCCCTACATCTGAAAGGCACAACGTGCAGTCTTCTTTCCAAAGGGCGAGTTGGGCCCCAAAGCATCTTGCTTCCAGCTCTTTGGGAAGCTAAGAAACAACTCGCTCTGCACAGTGCTCTTACAGCCTACCGGGAACATCTCTGAAAAAGCCCTGTGAGACGCAGTGTCTTTGCAGGCCTGATCTGGCTGAAGTAGAACTTCTGCCCTGGGTGTGCTACATTGCCCTAGAGCTGAAAGGCACAACGTGCAGTCTTCTTTCCACAGGGCGAGTTGGGCCCCAAAGCATCTTGGTTCCAGCTCTTTGGGAAGCTAAGTAACAACTTGCTCTGCACTGTGCTCTTACAGCCTACCGGGAACATCTCTTACAAAGGCCTGTGAGACGCAGTTTCTTTGCAGGACTGATCTGGCTGAAGTAGAACTTCTGCTATGGGTGTGCTATATTGCCCTAGAGCTGAAAGCCAGAACGTGCAGTCTTCTTTCCACAGGGCGAGTTGGGCCACAAGGCATCTTGCTTCCAGATCGTTTGGAAGCTTAATAACAACTCGCTCTTCACAGAGCTCTTACAGCCTCCCCGGACAACTCTTACAAAGGCCTGTGAAACGCAGTTTCTTTGCAGGCCTGATCTGGCTGAAGTAGAACTTCTACTCTGGGTGTGCTACCTTGCCCTAGAGCTGCAAGGCACAACGTGCAGTCTTCTTTCCAAAGGGCGAGTTTGGCCAAAAAGCATCTTGGTTCCAGCTCTTTGGGAAGCTAAGAAACAACTCGCTCTGCAGACCTCTCTTACAGCCTATTGGGAACATCTCTTACAAAGGCCTGAGAAATGCAGGTTCTTTGCAGGCCTGATCTCGCTGAAGTAGAACTTCTGCTCTGGGTGTGCTACATTGCCCTACAGCTGAAAGGCACAACGTGCATTCTATCCGAATGGCGAGTTGGGCCCCAGAGCATCTTGCTTCCAGCTCTTTGGGAAGCTAAGAAACAACTCGCTCTGCACAGTGCTCTTACAGCCTACCGGGAACATCTCTTACAAAGGCCTGTGAAACGCAGTTTCTTTGCAGGCCTGATCTGGCTGAAGTAGAACTTCTGCTCTGGGTGTGCTACATTGCCCTAGAGCTGAAAGGCACAACGTGCAGTCTTCTTTCCAAAGGGCGAGTTGGGGCCCAATGCATCTTGCTTCAAGCTCTTTGGGAAGCTAAGAAAAAACTCGCTCTGCATAGTGCTCTTACAGCCTACCGGAAACATCTCTTACAAAGGCCTGTGAGACGCAGTTTCTTCGCAGGCCTGATCTGCCTGAAGTAGAACTTCTGCTCTGGGTGTGCTACATTGCCCTAGAGCTAAAAGGCACAACGTGCTGTCTTCTTTCCAAGGGCGAGTTGGGCCCGAAAGCATCTTGCTTCCAGCTCTTTGGGAAGCTAAGAAACAACTCGCTCTGCACAGTGCTCTTACAGCCTACCGGGAACATCTCTTACAAAGGCCTGTGAAACGCAGTTTCTTTGCAGGCCTGATATGGCTGAAGTAGAACTTCTGCCCTTGCTGTGCTACTTTTCCCTTGAGCTGCAAGGCACAAATTTCTGTCTTCTTTCCAAAGGGCGAGTTGCCCCAAAAGCATCTTGCTTCCAACCCTTAGGGAAGGTAAGAAACAACTCGCTCTGGAGACCTCTCTTACAGCCAACCGGGAACATCTCTTACAAATGCCTGAGAAATGCAGTTTCTTTGCAGCCCTGATCTGGCTGAAGTAGAACTTCTGCTCTGAGTGTGCTACATTGCCCTAGAGCTGCAAGGCACAAAGTGCTGTCTTATTTCCAAAGGGCGAGTTGGGCCCCAAAGCATCTTGCTTCCAGCTCTTTGGGAAGCAAAGAAACAACTTGCTCTGCACTCCTCTCTTACAGCCAACCGGGAACATCTCTTACAAATGCCTGTGAAACGCAGTTTCATGGCAGGCCTGAGCTAGCTGAAGTAGAACTTCTGCTATGGGTGTGCTATATTGCCCTAGAGCTGAAAGGCAGAACGTGCAGTCTTCTTTCCACAGGGCGAGTTGGGACCCAAAGCATCTAGCTTCCAGCTCTTTGGGAAGCTAAGAAACAACTCGCTCTGCACACTGCTCTTACAGCCTACCGGGAACATCTCTTACAAAGGCCTGTGAGACGTAGTTTCTTTGAAGGACTGATCTGGCTGAAGTAGAACTTCTGCTATGGGTGTGCTATATTGCCCTAGAGCTGAAAGGCAGAACGTGCAGTCTTCTTTCCACAGGGAGTGTTGGGCCACAAGGCATCTTGCTTCCAGCTCTTTTGGAAGCTTAATAACAACTCGCTCTGCACAGAGCTCTTACAGCCTCCCAGGACATCTCTTACAAGGGCCTGTGAAATGCACTTTCTTTGCATACCTGATCTGGTGGAAGTAGAACTTCTGCTCTGGGTGTGCCACATTGCCCTAGAGCTGAAAGGCACAACGTGCAGGCTTCTTAAAAAAGGGTGAGTTGGGCGCCAGAGCATCTTTCTTCCAGCTCTTTGGGAAGCTAGGAAACAAATCGCTCTGCACAGTGCTCTTACAGCCTACCGGGAACATCTCTTACAAAGGCCGGTGAAACGCAGTTTCTTTGCAGGCCTGATCTGGCTGAAGTAGAACTTCTGCCCTTGGTGTGCCACATTGCCCTAGAGCTGAAAGGCACAACGTGCAGGCTTCTTAACAAAGGGCGAGTTGGGCCCCAGAGCATCTTGCTTCCAGCTCTTTGGGAAGCTAAGAAACAACTCGCTCTGCACAGTGCTCTTACAGCCTACCGGGAACATCTCTTACAAAGGCCTGTGAAACGCAGTTTCTTTGCAGGCCTGATATGGCTGAAGTAGAACTTCTGCCCTGGGTGTGCCACATTGCCCTAGAGCTGAAAGCTACAACGTGCAGTCTGCTTTCCAAAGGGCGAGTTGGGCCCCAGAGCATCTTGCTTCCAGCTCTTTGGGAAGCTAAGAAACAACTCGCTCTGCACAGTGCTCTTACAGCCTACCGGGAACATCTCTTACAAAGGCCTGTGAAACGCAGTTTCTTTGCAGGCCTGATCTGGCTGAAGTAGAACTTCTGCCCTGGGTGTGCCACATTGCCCTAGAGCTGAAAGCTACAACGTGCCGTCTGCTTTCCAAAGGGCGAGTTGGGCCCCAGAGCATCTTGCTTCCAGCTCTTTGGGAAGCTAAGAAACAACTCGCTCTGCACAGTGCTCTTACAGCCTACCGGGAACATCTCTTACAAAGGCCTGTGAAACGCAGTTTCTTTGCAGGCCTGATCTGGCTGAAGTAGAAGTTCTGCCCTGGCTGTGCCACATTGCCCTAGAGCTGAAAGGCACAACGTGCAGGCTTCTTAACAAAAGGCGAGTTGCGCCCCAGAGCATCTTGCTTCTAGCTCTTTGGGAAGCTAAGAAACAACTCGCTCTGCACAGTGCTCTTATAGCCTACCGGGAACATCTCTTACAAAGGCCTGTGAAACGCAGTTTCTTTGCAGGCCTGATCTGGCTGAAGTAGAACTTCTGCCCTGGGTGTGCCACATTGCCCTAGAGCTGAAAGGCACAACGTGCAGGCTTCTTATAAAGGGCGAGTTGGGCCCCAGAGCATCTTGCTTCCAGCTCTTTGGGAAGCTGAGAAACAACTCGCTCTGCACAGTCCTCTTACAGCCCACCGGGAACATCTCTTACAAAGGCCTGTGAGATGCAGTTTCTTTGCAGGCCTGATCTGGCTGAAGTAGAACTTCTGCTCTGGTTGCGCCACATTGCCCTAGAGCTGAAAGCTACAACGTGCAGTCTGCTTTCCAAAGGGCGAGTTGGGCCCCAGAGCATCTTGCTTCCAGCTCTTTGGGAAGCTAAGAAACAACTCGCTCTGCACAGTGCTGTTACAGCCTACCGGGAACATCACTTACAAACTCCCGTGAAACGCAGTTTCTTTGCAGGCCAGATCTGGCTGAAGTAGAAGTTCTGCCCTGGGTGTGCCACATTGCCCTAGAGCTGTACGGCACAACGTGCAGGCTTCTTAAAGAAAGGCGAGTTGGGCCCCAGAGCATCTTGCTTCTAGCTCTTTGGGAAGCTAAGAAACAACTCGCTCTGCACAGTGCTCTTATAGCCTACCGGGAACATCTCTTACAAAGGCCTGTGAAACGCAGTTTCTTTGCAGGCCTGATCTGGCTGAAGTAGAACTTCTGCCCTGGATGTGCCACATTGCCCTAGAGCTGAAAGGCACAAGGTGCAGTCTTCTTGACAAAGGGCGAGTTGGGCCCCAGAGCATCTTGCTTCCAGCTCTTTGGGAAGCTAGGAAACAACTCGCTCTGCACAGTGCTCTTACAGCCTACCGGGAACATGTCTTATAAAGGCCTGTGAAACGCAGTTTCTTTGCAGGCCTGATCAGGCTGAAGTAGAACTTCTGCCCTGGGTGTGCCACATTGCCCTAGAGCTGAAAGGCACAACGTGCAGGCTTCTTAACAAAGGGCGAGTTGGGCCTCAGAGCATCTTGCTTCCAGCTCTTTGGGAAGCTAAGAAACAACTCGCTCTACACAGTGCTCTTACAGCCTACCGGGAACATGTCTTACAAAGGCCTGTGAAACGCAGTTTCTTTGCAGGCCTGATCTGGCTGAAGTAGAACTTCTGCCCTGGGTGTGCCACATTGCCCTAGAGGTGAAAGGCACAACGTGCAGGCTTCTTATAAAGGGCGAGTTGGGCCCCAGAGCATCTTGCTTCCAGCTCTTTGGGAAGCTGAGAAACAACTCGCTCTGCACAGTCCTCTTACAGCCTACCGGGAACATCTCTTACAAAGGCCTGTGAGATGCAGTTTCTTTGCAGGCCTGATCTGGCTGAAGTAGAACTTCTGCTCTGGTTGCGCCACATTGCCCTAGAGCTGAAAGCTACAACGTGCAGTCTGCTTTCCAAAGGGCGAGTTGGGCCCCAGAGCATCTTGCTTCCAGCTCTTTGGGAAGCTAAGAAACAACTCGCTCTGCACAGTGCTGTTACAGCCTACCGGGAACATCACTTACAAACTCCCGTGAAACGCAGTTTCTTTGCAGGCCAGATCTGGCTGAAGTAGAACTTCTGCCCTGGGTGTGCCACATTGCCCTAGAGCTGTACGGCACAACGTGCAGGCTTCTTAAAGAAAGGGCGAGTTGGGCCCCAGAGCATCTTGCTTCCAGCTCTTTGGGAAGCTAAGAAACAACTCGCTCTGCACAGTGCTCTTACAGCCTACCGGGAACATCTCTTACAAAGGCCTGTGAAACGCAGTTTCTTTGCAGGCCTGATCTGGCTGAAGTAGAACTTCTGCCCTTGGTGTGCCACATTGCCCTAGAGCTGAAAGGCACAACGTGCAGGCTTCTTAACAAAGGGCGAGTTGGGCCCCAGAGCATCTTGCTTCCAGCTCTTTGGGAAGCTAAGAAACAACTCGCTCTGCACAGTGCTCTTACAGCCTACCGGGAACATGTCTTACAAAGGCCTGTGAAACGCAGTTTCTTTGCAGGCCTGATCAGGCTGAAGTAGAACTTCTGCCCTGGGTGTGCCACATTGCCCTAGAGCTGAAAGGCACAACGTGCAGGCTTCTTAACAAAGGGCGAGTTGGGCCCCCGAGCATCTTGCTTCCAGCTCTTTGGGATGCTAAGAAACAACTCGCTCTGCACAGTGCTGTTACAGCCTACCGGGAACATCACTTACAAACTCCCGTGAAACGCAGTTTCTTTGCAGGCCAGATCTGGCTGAAGTAGAACTTCTGCCCTGGGTGTGCCACATTGCCCTAGAGCTGTACGGCACAACGTGCAGGCTTCTTAAAGAAAGGGCGAGTTGGGCCCCAGAGCATCTTGCTTCCAGCTCTTTGGGAAGCTAAGAAACAACTCGCTCTGCACAGTGCTCTTACAGCCTACCGGGAACATCTCTTACAAAGGCCTGTGAAACGCAGTTTCTTTGCAGGCCTGATCTGGCTGAAGTAGAACTTCTGCCCTGGGTGTGCCACATTGCCCTACAGCTGAAAGCTACAACGTGCAGTCTGCTTTCCATAGGGCGAGTTGGGCCCCAGAGCATCTTGCTTCCAGCTCTTTGGGAAGCTAAGAAACAACTCGCTCTGCACAGTGCTCTTACAGCCTACCGGGAACATCTCTTACAAAGGCCTGTGAAACGCAGTTTCTTTGCAGGCCTGATCTGGCTGAAGTAGAACTTCTGCCCTGGGTGTGCCACATTGCCCTAGAGCTGAAAGCTACAACGTGCCGTCTGCTTTCCAAAGGGCGAGTTGGGCCCCAGAGCATCTTGCTTCCAGCTCTTTGGGAAGCTAAGAAACAACTCGCTCTGCACAGTGCTCTTACAGCCTACCGGGAACATCTCTTACAAAGGCCTGTGAAACGCAGTTTCTTTGCAGGCCTGATCTGGCTGAAGTAGAACTTCTGCCCTGGGTGTGCCACATTGCCCTAGAGCTGAAAGGCACAACGTGCAGGCTTCTTGACAAAGGGCGAGTTGGGCCCCAGAGCATCTTGCTTCCAGCTCTTTGGGAAGCTAAGAAACAACTCGCTCTGCACAGTGCTCTTACAGCCTACCGGGAACATGTCTTACAAAGGCCTGTGAAACGCAGTTTCTTTGCAGGCCTGATCAGGCTGAAGTAGAACTTCTGCCCTGGGTGTGCCACATTGCCCTAGAGCTGAAAGGCACAACGTGCAGGCTTCTTAACAAAGGGCGAGTTGGGCCCCCGAGCATCTTGCTTCCAGCTCTTTGGGAAGCTAAGAAACAACTCGCTCTACACAGTGCTCTTACAGCCTACCGGGAACATGTCTTACAAAGGCCTGTGAAACGCAGTTTCTTTGCAGGCCTGATCTGGCTGAAGTAGAACTTCTGCCCTGGGTGTGCCACATTGCCCTAGAGGTGAAAGGCACAACGTGCAGGCTTCTTAAAAAAGGGAGAGTTGGGCCCCAGAGCATCTTGCTTCCAGCTCTTTGGGAAGCTGAGAAACAACTCGCTCTGCACAGTCCTCTTACAGCCCACCGGGAACATCTCTTACAAAGGCCTGTGAGATGCAGTTTCTTTGCAGGCCTGATCTGGCTGAAGTAGAACTTCTGCTCTGGTTGCGCCACATTGCCCTAGAGCTGAAAGCTACAACGTGCAGTCTGCTTTCCAAAGGGCGAGTTGGGCCCCAGAGCATCTTGCTTCCAGCTCTTTGGGAAGCTAAGAAACAACTCGCTCTGCACAGTGCTGTTACAGCCTACCGGGAACATCACTTACAAACTCCCGTGAAACGCAGTTTCTTTGCAGGCCAGATCTGGCTGAAGTAGAACTTCTGCCCTGGGTGTGCCACATTGCCCTAGAGCTGTACGGCACAACGTGCAGGCTTCTTAAAGAAAGGGCGAGTTGGGCCCCAGAGCATCTTGCTTCCAGCTCTTTGGGAAGCTAAGAAACAACTCGCTCTGCACAGTGCTCTTACAGCCTACCGGGAACATCTCTTACAAAGGCCTGTGAAACGCAGTTTCTTTGCAGGCCTGATCTGGCTGAAGTAGAACTTCTGCCCTTGGTGTGCCACATTGCCCTAGAGCTGAAAGGCACAACGTGCAGGCTTCTTAACAAAGGGCGAGTTGGGCCCCAGAGCATCTTGCTTCCAGCTCTTTGGGAAGCTAAGAAACAACTCGCTCTGCACAGTGCTCTTACAGCCTACCGGGAACATGTCTTACAAAGGCCTGTGAAACGCAGTTTCTTTGCAGGCCTGATCAGGCTGAAGTAGAACTTCTGCCCTGGGTGTGCCACATTGCCCTAGAGCTGAAAGGCACAACGTGCAGGCTTCTTAACAAAGGGCGAGTTGGGCCCCCGAGCATCTTGCTTCCAGCTCTTTGGGAAGCTAAGAAACAACTCGCTCTGCACAGTGCTGTTACAGCCTACCGGGAACATCACTTACAAACTCCCGTGAAACGCAGTTTCTTTGCAGGCCAGATCTGGCTGAAGTAGAACTTCTGCCCTGGGTGTGCCACATTGCCCTAGAGCTGTACGGCACAACGTGCAGGCTTCTTAAAGAAAGGGCGAGTTGGGCCCCAGAGCATCTTGCTTCCAGCTCTTTGGGAAGCTAAGAAACAACTCGCTCTGCACAGTGCTCTTACAGCCTACCGGGAACATCTCTTACAAAGGCCTGTGAAACGCAGTTTCTTTGCAGGCCTGATCTGGCTGAAGTAGAACTTCTGCCCTGGGTGTGCCACATTGCCCTACAGCTGAAAGCTACAACGTGCAGTCTGCTTTCCATAGGGCGAGTTGGGCCCCAGAGCATCTTGCTTCCAGCTCTTTGGGAAGCTAAGAAACAACTCGCTCTGCACAGTGCTCTTACAGCCTACCGGGAACATCTCTTACAAAGGCCTGTGAAACGCAGTTTCTTTGCAGGCCTGATCTGGCTGAAGTAGAACTTCTGCCCTGGGTGTGCCACATTGCCCTAGAGCTGAAAGCTACAACGTGCCGTCTGCTTTCCAAAGGGCGAGTTGGGCCCCAGAGCATCTTGCTTCCAGCTCTTTGGGAAGCTAAGAAACAACTCGCTCTGCACAGTGCTCTTACAGCCTACCGGGAACATCTCTTACAAAGGCCTGTGAAACGCAGTTTCTTTGCAGGCCTGATCTGGCTGAAGTAGAACTTGTGCCCTGAGTGGGCCACATTGCCCTAGAGCTGAAAGGCACAACGTGCAGGCTTCTTAACTAAGGGCGAGTTGGGCCCCCGAGCATCTTGCTTCCAGCTCTTTGGGAAGCTAAGAAACAACTCGCTCTGCACAGTGCTCTTACAGCCTACCGGGAACATCAGTTACAAACTCCCGTGAAACGCAGTTTCTTTGCAGGCCAGATCTGGCTGAAGTAGAACTTCTGCCCTGGGTGTGCCACATTGCCCTAGAGCTGAAAGCTACAACGTGCCGTCTGCTTTCCAAAGGGCGAGTTGGGCCCCAGAGCATCTTGCTTCCAGCTCTTTGGGAAGCTAAGAAACAACTCGCTCTGCACAGTGCTCTTACAGCCTACCGGGAACATCTCTTACAAAGGCCTGTGAAACGCAGTTTCTTTGCATGCCTGATCTGGCTGAAGTAGAACTTCTGCCCTGGGTGTGCCACATTGCCCTAGAGCTGAAAGGCACAACGTGCAGGCTTCTTGACAAAGGGCGAGTTGGGCCCCAGAGCATCTTGCTTCCAGCTCTTTGGGAAGCTAAGAAACAACTCGCTCTGCACAGTGCTCTTACAGCCTACCGGGAACATGTCTTACAAAGGCCTGTGAAACGCAGTTTCTTTGCAGGCCTGATCAGGCTGAAGTAGAACTTCTGCCCTGGGTGTGCCACATTGCCCTAGAGCTGAAAGGCACAACGTGCAGGCTTCTTGACAAAGGGCGAGTTGGGCCCCAGAGCATCTTGCTTCCAGCTCTTTGGGAAGCTAAGAAACAACTCGCTCTGCACAGTGCTCTTACAGCCTACCGGGAACATGTCTTACCAAGGCCTGTGAAACGCCGTTTCTTTGCAGGCCTGATCTGGCTGAAGTAGAAGTTCTGCCCTGGGTGTGCCACATTGCCCTAGAGCTGAAAGGCACAACGTGCAGGCTTCTTAACAAAGGGCGAGTTGGGCCCCAGAGCATCTTGCTTCCAGCTCTTTGGGAAGCTAAGAAACAACTCGCTCTGCACAGTGCTCTTACAGCCTACCGGGAACATCTCTTACAAAGGCCTGTGAAACGCAGTTTCTTTGTAAGCCTGATGTGGCTAAAGTAGAAGTTCTGCCCTGGGTGTGCCACATTGCCCTAGAGCTGAAAGGCACAACGTGCAGGCTTCTTGACAAAGGGCGAGTTGGGCCCCAGAGCATCTTGCTTCCAGCTCTTTGGGAAGCTAAGAAACAACTCGCTCTGCACAGTGCTCTTACAGCCTACCAGGAACATCACTTACAGACTCACGTGAAACGCAGTTTCTTTGCAGGCCAGATCTGGCTGAAGTAGAACTTCTGCCCTGGGTGTGCCACATTGCCCTAGAGCTGTACGGCACAACGTGCAGGCTTCTTAAAGAAAGGGCGAGTTGGGCCCCAGAGCATCTTACTTCCAGCTCTTTGGGAAGCTAAGAAACAACTCGCTCTGCACAGTGCTCTTACAGCCTACCGGGAACATCTCTTACAAAGGCCTGTGAAACGCAGTTTCTTTGCAGGCCTGATCTGGCTGAAGTAGAACTTCTGCCCTTGGTGTGCCACATTGCCCTAGAGCTGAAAGGCACAACGTGCAGGCTTCTTAACAAAGGGCGAGTTGGGCCCCAGAGCATCTTGCTTCCAGCTCTTTGGGAAGCTAAGAAACAACTCGCTCTGCACAGTGCTCTTACAGCCTACCGGGAACATCTCTTACAAAGGCCTGTGAAACGCAGTTTCTTTGCAGGCCTGATATGGCTGAAGTAGAACTTCTGCCCTGGGTGTGCCACATTGCCCTAGAGCTGAAAGCTACAACGTGCAGTCTGCTTTCCAAAGGGCGAGTTGGTATCCCAGAGCATCTTGCTTCCAGCTCTTTGGGAAGCTAAGAAACAACTCGCTCTGCACAGTGCTCTTACAGCCTACCGGGAACATCTCATACAAAGGCCTGTGAAACGCAGTTTCTTTGCAGGCCTGATCTGGCTGAAGTAGAAGGTCTGCTGTGGTTGCGCCACATTGCCCTAGAGCTGAAAGCTACAACGTGCAGTCTGCTTTCCAAAGGGCGAGTTGGGCCCCAGAGCATCTTGCTTCCAGCTCTTTGGGAAGCTAAGAAACAACTCGCTCTGCACAGTGCTCTTACAGCCTACCGGGAACATGTATTACCAAGGCCTGTGAAACGCAGTTTCTTTGCAGGCCTGATCTGGCTGAAGTAGAAGTTCTGCCCTGGGTGTGCCACATTGCCCTAGAGCTGAAGGGCACAACGTGCAGGCTTCTTAACAAAGGGCGAGTTGGGCCCCAGAGCATCTTTCTTCCAGCTCTTTGGGAAGCTAAGAAACAACTCGCTCTGCACAGTGCTCTTACAGCCTACCGGGAACATCTCTTACAAAGGCCTGTGAAACGCAGTTTCTTTGCAAGCCTGATGTGGCTGAAGTAGAAGTTTTGCCCTGGGTGTGCCACATTGCCCTAGAGCTGAAAGGCACAACGTGCAGGCTTCTTAACAAAGGGCGAGTTGGGCCCCAGAGCATCTTGCTTCCAGCTCTTTGGGAAGCTAAGAAACAACTCGCTCTGCACAGTGCTCTTACAGCCTACCGGGAACATCTCTTACAAAGGCCTGTGAAACGAAGTTTCTTTGCAGGCCTGATCTGGCTGAAGTAGAACTTCTGCCCTGGGTGTGCCACATTGCCCTAGAGCTGAAAGCTACAACGTGCAGTCTGCTTTCCAAAGGGCGAGTTGGGCCCCAGAGCATCTTGCTTCCAGCTCTTTGGGAAGCTAAGAAACAACTCGCTCTGCACAGTGCTCTTACAGCCTACCGGGAACATCTCTTACAAAGGCCTGTGAAACGCAGTTTCTTTGCAGGCCTGATCTGGCTGAAGTAGAACTTCTGCCCTGGGTGTGCCACATTGCCCTAGAGCTGAAAGGCACAACGTGCAGGCTTCTTGACAAAGGGCGAGTTGGGCCCCAGAGCATCTTGCTTCCAGCTCTTTGGGAAGCTAAGAAACAACTCGCTCTGCACAGTGCTCTTACAGCCTACCGGGAACATCTCTTACAAAGGCCTGTGAAACGCAGTTTCTTTGCAGGCCTGATCTGGCTGAAGTAGAACTTCTGCCCTGGGTGTGCCACATTGCCCTAGAGCTGAAAGGCACAACGTGCAGGCTTCTTGACAAAAGGCGAGTTGGGCCCCAGAGCATCTTGCTTCTAGCTCTTTGGGAAGCTAAGAAACAACTCGCTCTGCACAGTGCTCTTATAGCCTACCGGGAACATCTCTTACAAAGGCCTGTGAAACGCAGTTTCTTTGCAGGCCTGATCTGGCTGAAGTAGAACTTCTGCCCTGGGTGTGCCACATTGCCCTAGAGCTGAAAGGCACAACGTGCAGTCTTCTTCACAAAGGGCGAGTTCGGCCCCAGAGCATCTTGCTTCCAGCTCTTTGGGAAGCTAAGAAACAACTCGCTCTGCACAGTGCTCTTACAGCCTACCGGGAACATGTCTTACAAAGGCCTGTGAAACGCAGTTTCTTTGCAGGCCTGATCAGGCTGAAGTAGAACTTCTGCCCTGGGTGTGCCACATTGCCCTAGAGCTGAAAGGCACAACGTGCAGGCTTCTTAACAAAGGGCGAGTTGGGCCCCAGAGCATCTTGCTTCCAGCTCTTTGGGAATCTAAGAAACAACTCGCTCTACACAGTGCTCTTACAGCCTACCGGGAACATGTCTTACAAAGGCCTGTGAAAGGCAGTTTCTTTGCAGGCCTGATCTGGCTGAAGTAGAACTTCTGCCCTGGGTGTGCCACATTGCCCTAGAGCTGAAAGGTACAACGTGCAGGCTTCTTGACAAAGGGCGAGTTGGGCCCCAGAGCATCTTGCTTCCAGCTCTTTGGGAAGCTAAGAAACAACTCGCTCTGCACAGTGCTCTTACAGCCTACCGGGAACATCTCTTACAAAGGCCTGTGAAACGCAGTTTCTTTGCAGGCCTGATCTGGCTGAAGTAGAACTTCTGCCCTGGGTGTGCCACATTGCCCTAGAGCTGAAAGGCACAACGTGCAGGCTTCTTAAAAATGGGCAAGTTGGGCGCCAGAGCATCTTGCTTCCAGCTCTTTGGGAAGCTAAGAAACAACTCGCTCTGCACAGTGCTCTTACAGCCTACCGGGAACATGTCTTACAAAGGCCTGTGAAACGCAGTTTCTTTTCAGGCCTAATCTGGCTGAAGTAGAAGGTCTGCTCTGGTTGCGCCACATTGCCCTAGAGCTGAAAGCTACAACGTGCAGTCTGCTTTCCAAAGGGCGAGTTGGGCCCCAGAGCATCTTGCTTCCAGCTCTTTGGGAAGCTAAGAAACAACTCGCTCTGCACAGTGCTCTTACAGCCTACCGGGAACATGTCTTACCAAGGCCTGTGAAACGCAGTTTCTTTGGAGGCCTGATGTGGCTGAAGTAGAAGTTCTGCCCTGGGTGTGCCACATTGCCCTAGAGCTGAAAGGCACAACGTGCAGGCTTCTTAAAAAAGGGCGAGTTGGGCCCCAGAGCATCTTGCTTCCAGCTCTTTGGGAAGCTAAGAAACAACTCGCTCTGCACAGTCCTCTTACAGCCTACCGGGAACATCACTTACAAAGGCCTGTGAGACGCAGTTTCTTTGCAGGCCTGATCTGGCTGAAGTAGAACTTCTGCCCTGGGTGTGCCACATTGCCCTAGAGCTGTACGGCACAACGTGCAGTCTTCTTGACAAAGGGCGAGTTGGGCCCCAGAGCATCTTGCTTCCAGCTCTTTGGGAAGCTAGGAAACAACTCGCTCTGCACAGTGCTCTTACAGCCTACCGGGAACATGTCTTACAAAGGCCTGTGAAACGCAGTTTCTTTGCAGGCCTGATCTGGCTGAAGTAGAAGGTCTGCTCTGGTTGCGCCACATTGCCCTAGAGCTGAAAGCTACAACGTGCAGTCTGCTTTCCAAAGGGCGAGTTGGGCCCCAGAGCATCTTGCTTCCAGCTCTTTGGGAAGCTAAGAAACAACTCGCTCTGCACAGTGCTCTTACAGCCTACCGGGAACATCTCTTACAAAGGCCTGTGAAACGCAGTTTCTTTGCAGGCCTGATCTGGCTGAAGTAGAACTTCTGCCCTGGGTGTGCCACATTGCCCTAGAGCTGAAAGGCACAACGTGCAGGCTTCTTAACAAAGGGCGAGTTGGGCCCCAGAGCATCTTGCTTCCAGCTCTTTGGGAAGCTAAGAAACAACTCGCTCTACACAGTGCTCTTACAGCCTACCGGGAACATGTCTTACAAAGGCCTGTGAAACGCAGTTTCTTTGCAGGCCTGATCTGGCTGAAGTAGAACTTCTGCCCTGGGTGTGCCACATTGCCGTAGAGCTGAAAGGCACAACGTGCAGGCTTCTTATAAAGGGCGAGTTGGGGCCCAGAGCATCTTGCTTCCAGCTCTTTGGGAAGCTAAGAAACAACTCGCTCTGCACAGTGCTCTTACAGCCTACCGGGAACATCTCTTACAAAGGCCTGTTAGACGCAGTTTCTTTGCAGGCCTGATCTGGCTGTAGTAGAACTTCTGCTCTGGTTGCGCCACATTGCCCTAGAGCTGAAAGCTACAACGTGCCGTCTGCTTTCAAAAGGGCGAGTTGGGCCCCAGAGCATCTTGCTTCCAGCTCTTTGGGAAGCTAAGAAACAACTCGCTCTGCACAGTGCTCTTACAGCCTACCGGGAACATCTCTTACAAAGGCCTGTGAAACGCAGTTTCTTTGCAGGCCTGATCTGGCTGAAGTAGAACTTCTGCCCTGGGTGTGCCACATTGCCCTAGAGCTGAAAGGAACAACGTGCAGGCTTCTTGACAAAAGGCGAGTTGGGCCCCAGAGCATCTTGCTTCTAGCTCTTTGGGAAGCTAAGAAACAACTCGCTCTGCACAGTGCTCTTATAGCCTACCGGGAACATCTCTTACAAAGGCCTGTGAAACGCAGTTTCTTTGCAGGCCTGATCTGGCTGAAGTAGAACTTCTGCCCTGGGTGTGCCACATTGCCCTAGAGCTGAAAGGCACAACGTGCAGTCTTCTTGACTAAGGGCGAGTTGGGCCCCAGAGCATCTTGCTTCCAGCTCTTTGGGAAGCTAGGAAACAACTCGCTCTGCACAGTGCTCTTACAGCCTACCGGGAACATGTCTTACAAAGGCCTGTGAAATGCAGTTTCTATGCAGGCCTGATCAGACTGAAGTAGAACTTCTGCCCTGGGAGTGCCACATTGGCCTAGAGCTGAAAGGCACAACGTGCAGGCTTCTTAAAAAAGGGCGAGTTGGGCCCCAGAGCATCTTGCTTCCAGCTCTTTGGGAAGGTAAGAAACAACTCGCTCTGCACAGTGCTCTTACAGCCTACCGGGAACATCTCTTACAAAGGCCTGTGAAACGCAGTTTCTTTGCAGGCCTGATCTGGCTGAAGTAGAACTTCTGCCCTGGGTGTGCCACATTGCCCTAGAGCTGAAAGGCACAACGTGCAGGCTTCTTAAAAATGGGCAAGTTGGGCGCCAGAGCATCTTGCTTCCAGCTCTTTGGGAAGCTAAGAAACAACTCGCTCTGCACAGTGCTCTTACAGCCTACCGGGAACATGTCTTACAAAGGCCTGTGAAACGCAGTTTCTTTGCAGGCCTGATCTGGCTGAAGTAGAAGGTCTGCTGTGGTTGCGCCACATTGCCCTAGAGCTGAAAGCTACAACGTGCAGTCTGCTTTCCAAAGGGCGAGTTGGGCCCCAGAGCATCTTGCTTCCAGCTCTTTGGGAAGCTAAGAAACAACTCGCTCTGCACAGTGCTCTTACAGCCTACCGGGAACATGTATTACCAAGGCCTGTGAAACGCAGTTTCTTTGCAGGCCTGATCTGGCTGAAGTAGAAGTTCTGCCCTGGGTGTGCCACATTGCCCTAGAGCTGAAGGGCACAACGTGCAGGCTTCTTAACAAAGGGCGAGTTGGGCCCCAGAGCATCTTTCTTCCAGCTCTTTGGGAAGCTAAGAAACAACTCGCTCTGCACAGTGCTCTTACAGCCTACCGGGAACATCTCTTACAAAGGCCTGTGAAACGCAGTTTCTTTGCAAGCCTGATGTGGCTGAAGTAGAAGTTTTGCCCTGGGTGTGCCACATTGCCCTAGAGCTGAAAGGCACAACGTGCAGGCTTCTTAACAAAGGGCGAGTTGGGCCCCAGAGCATCTTGCTTCCAGCTCTTTGGGAAGCTAAGAAACAACTCGCTCTGCACAGTGCTCTTACAGCCTACCGGGAACATCTCTTACAAAGGCCTGTGAAACGAAGTTTCTTTGCAGGCCTGATCTGGCTGAAGTAGAACTTCTGCCCTGGGTGTGCCACATTGCCCTAGAGCTGAAAGGCACAACGTGCCGGCTTCTTAAAAAAGGGCGAGTTGGGCCCCACAGCATCTTGCTTCCAGCTCTTTGGGAAGCTAAGAAACAACTCGCTCTGCACAGTGCTCTTACAGCCTACCGGGAACATGTCTTACCAAGGCCTGTGAAACGCAGTTTCTTTGCAGTCCTGATCTGGCTGAAGTAGAAGTTCTGCCCTGGGTGTGCCACATTGCCCTAGAGCTGAAAGGCACAACGTGCAGGCTTCTTATAAAGGGCGAGTTGGGCCCCAGAGCATCTTGCTTCCAGCTCTTTGGGAAGCTAAGAAACAACTCGCTCTGCACAGTCCTCTTACAGCCTACCGGGAACATCTCTTACAAAGGCCTGTGAGATGCAGTTTCTTTGCAGACCTGATCTGGCTGAAGTAGAACTTCTGCTCTGGTTGCGCCACATTGCCCTAGAGCTGAAAGCTACAACGTGCAGTCTGCTTTCCAAAGGGCGAGTTGGGCCCCAGAGCATCTTGCTTCCAGCTCTTTGGGAAGCTAAGAAACAACTCGCTCTGCACAGTGCTGTTACAGCCTACCGGGAACATCACTTACAAACTCCCGTGAAACGCAGTTTCTTTGCAGGCCAGATCTGGCTGAAGTAGAACTTCTGCCCTGGGTGTGCCACATTGCCCTAGAGCTGTACGGCACAACGTGCAGGCTTCTTAAAGAAAGGGCGAGTTGGGCCCCAGAGCATCTTGCTTCCAGCCCTTTGGGAATCTAAGAAACAACTCGCTCTGCACAGTGCTCTTACAGCCTACCGGGAACATCTCTTACAAAGGCCTGTGAAACGCAGTTTCTTTGCAGGCCTGATCTGGCTGAAGTAGAACTTCTGCCCATGGTGTGCCACATTGCCCTAGAGCTGAAAGGCACAACGTGCAGGCTTCTTAACAAAGGGCGAGTTGGGCCCCAGAGCATCTTGCTTCCAGCTCTTTGGGAAGCTAAGAAACAACTCGCTCTGCACAGTGCTCTTACAGCCTACCGGGAACATCTCTTACAAAGGCCTGTGAAACGCAGTTTCTTTGCAGGCCTGATATGGCTGAAGTAGAACTTCTGCCCTGGGTGTGCCACATTGCCCTAGAGCTGAAAGCTACAACGTGCAGTCTGCTTTCCAAAGGGCGAGTTGGGCCCCAGAGCATCTTGCTTCCAGCTCTTTGGGAAGCTAAGAAACAACTCGCTCTGCACAGTGCTCTTACAGCCTACCGGGAACATCTCTTACAAAGGCCTGTGAAACGCAGTTTCTTTGCAGGCCTGATCTGGCTGAAGTAGAACTTCTGCCCTGGGTGTGCCACATTGCCCTAGAGCTGAAAGGCACAACGTGCAGGCTTCTTGACAAAGGGCGAGTTGGGCCCCAGAGCATCTTGCTTCCAGCTCTTTGGGAAGCTAAGAAACAACTCGCTCTGCACAGTGCTCTTACAGCCTACCGGGAACATCTCTTACAAAGGCCTGTGAAACGCAGTTTCTTTGCAGGCCTGATCTGGCTGAAGTAGAACTTCTGCCCTGGGTGTGCCACATTGCCCTAGAGCTGAAAGGCACAACGTGCAGGCTTCTTGACAAAAGGCGAGTTGGGCCCCAGAGCATCTTGCTTCTAGCTCTTTGGGAAGCTAAGAAACAACTCGCTCTGCACAGTGCTCTTATAGCCTACCGGGAACATCTCTTACAAAGGCCTGTGAAACGCAGTTTCTTTGCAGGCCTGATCTGGCTGAAGTAGAACTTCTGCCCTGGGTGTGCCACATTGCCCTAGAGCTGAAAGGCACAACGTGCAGTCTTCTTGACAAAGGGCGAGTTCGGCCCCAGAGCATCTTGCTTCCAGCTCTTTGGGAAGCTAAGAAACAACTCGCTCTGCACAGTGCTCTTACAGCCTACCGGGAACATGTCTTACAAAGGCCTGTGAAACGCAGTTTCTTTGCAGGCCTGATCAGGCTGAAGTAGAACTTCTGCCCTGGGTGTGCCACATTGCCCTAGAGCTGAAAGGCACAACGTGCAGGCTTCTTAACAAAGGGCGAGTTGGGCCCCAGAGCATCTTGCTTCCAGCTCTTTGGGAATCTAAGAAACAACTCGCTCTACACAGTGCTCTTACAGCCTACCGGGAACATGTCTTACAAAGGCCTGTGAAAGGCAGTTTCTTTGCAGGCCTGATCTGGCTGAAGTAGAACTTCTGCCCTGGGTGTGCCACATTGCCCTAGAGCTGAAAGGTACAACGTGAAGGCTTCTTGACAAAGGGCGAGTTGGGCCCCAGAGCATCTTGCTTCCAGCTCTTTGGGAAGCTAAGAAACAACTCGCTCTGCACAGTGCTCTTACAGCCTACCGGGAACATCTCTTACAAAGGCCTGTGAAACGCAGTTTCTTTGCAGGCCTGATCTGGCTGAAGTAGAACTTCTGCCCTGGGTGTGCCACATTGCCCTAGAGCTGAAAGGCACAACGTGCAGGCTTCTTAAAAATGGGCAAGTTGGGCGCCAGAGCATCTTGCTTCCAGCTCTTTGGGAAGCTAAGAAACAACTCGCTCTGCACAGTGCTCTTACAGCCTACCGGGAACATGTCTTACAAAGGCCTGTGAAACGCAGTTTCTTTTCAGGCCTAATCTGGCTGAAGTAGAAGGTCTGCTCTGGTTGCGCCACATTGCCCTAGAGCTGAAAGCTACAACGTGCAGTCTGCTTTCCAAAGGGCGAGTTGGGCCCCAGAGCATCTTGCTTCCAGCTCTTTGGGAAGCTAAGAAACAACTCGCTCTGCACAGTGCTCTTACAGCCTACCGGGAACATGTCTTACCAAGGCCTGTGAAACGCAGTTTCTTTGCAGGCCTGATGTGGCTGAAGTAGAAGTTCTGCCCTGGGTGTGCCACATTGCCCTAGAGCTGAAAGGCACAACGTGCAGGCTTCTTAAAAAAGGGCGCGTTGGGCCCCAGAGCATCTTGCTTCCAGCTCTTTGGGAAGCTAAGAAACAACTCGCTCTGCACAGTCCTCTTACAGCCTACCGGGAACATCACTTACAAAGGCCTGTGAGACGCAGTTTCTTTGCAGGCCTGATCTGGCTGAAGTAGAACTTCTGCCCTGGGTGTGCCACATTGCCCTAGAGCTGAAAGGCACAACGTGCAGTCTTCTTGACAAAGGGCGAGTTGGGCCCCAGAGCATCTTGCTTCCAGCTCTTTGGGAAGCTAGGAAACAACTCGCTCTGCACAGTGCTCTTACAGCCTACCGGGAACATGTCTTACAAAGGCCTGTGAAACGCAGTTTCTTTGCAGGCCTGATCTGGCTGAAGTAGAAAGTCTGCTCTGGTTGCGCCACATTGCCCTAGAGCTGAAAGCTACAACGTGCAGTCTGCTTTCCAAAGGGCGAGTTGGGCCCCAGAGCATCTTGCTTCCAGCTCTTTGGGAAGCTAAGAAACAACTCGCTCTGCACAGTGCTCTTACAGCCTACCGGGAACATCTCTTACAAAGGCCTGTGAAACGCAGTTTCTTTGCAGGCCTGATCTGGCTGAAGTAGAACTTCTGCCCTGGGTGTGCCACATTGCCCTAGAGCTGAAAGGCACAACGTGCCGGCTTCTTAAAAAAGGGCGAGTTGGGCCCCACAGCATCTTGCTTCCAGCTCTTTGGGAAGCTAAGAAACAACTCGCTCTGCACAGTGCTCTTACAGCCTACCGGGAACATGTCTTACCAAGGCCTGTGAAACGCAGTTTCTTTGCAGTCCTGATCTGGCTGAAGTAGAACTTCTGCCCTGGGTGTGCCACATTGCCCTAGAGCTGAAAGGCACAACGTGCAGGCTTCTTATAAAGGGCGAGTTGGGCCCCAGAGCATCTTGCTTCCAGCTCTTTGGGAAGCTAAGAAACAACTCGCTCTGCACAGTCCTCTTACAGCCTACCGGGAACATCTCTTACAAAGGCCTGTGAGATGCAGTTTCTTTGCACGCCTGATCTGGCTGAAGTAGAACTTCTGCTCTGGTTGCGCCACATTGCCCTAGAGCTGAAAGCTACAACGTGCAGTCTGCTTTCCAAAGGGCGAGTTGGGCCCCAGAGCATCTTGCTTCCAGCTCTTTGGGAAGCTAAGAAACAACTCGCTCTGCACAGTGCTGTTACAGCCTACCGGGAACATCACTTACAAACTCCCGTGAAACGCAGTTTCTTTGCAGGCCAGATCTGGCTGAAGTAGAACTTCTGCCCTGGGTGTGCCACATTGCCCTAGAGCTGTACGGCACAACGTGCAGGCTTCTTAAAGAAAGGGCGAGTTGGGCCCCAGAGCATCTTGCTTCCAGCTCTTTGGGAAGCTAAGAAACAACTCGCTCTGCATAGTGCTCTTACAGCCTACCGGGAACATCTCTTACAAAGGCCTGTGAAACGCAGTTTCTTTGCAGGCCTGATCTGGCTGAAGTAGAACTTCTGCCCTTGGTGTGCCACATTGCCCTAGAGCTGAAAGGCACAACGTGCAGGCTTCTTAACAAAGGGCGAGTTGGGCCCCAGAGCATCTTGCTTCCAGCTCTTTGGGAAGCTAAGAAACAACTCGCTCTGCACAGTGCTCTTACAGCCTACCGGGAACATGTCTTACAAAGGCCTGTGAAACGCAGTTTCTTTGCAGGCCTGATCAGGCTGAAGTAGAACTTCTGCCCTGGGTGTGCCACATTGCCCTAGAGCTGAAAGGCACAACGTGCAGGCTTCTTAACAAAGGGCGAGTTGGGCCCCAGAGCATCTTGCTTCCAGCTCTATGGGAAGCTAAGAAACAACTCGCTCTACACAGTGCTCTTACAGCCTACCGGGAACATGTCTTACAAAGGCCTGTGAAACGCAGGTTCTTTGCAGGCCTGATCTGGCTGAAGTAGAACTTCTGCCCTGGGTGTGCCACATTGCCCTAGAGCTGAAAGGCACAACGTGCAGGCTTCTTATAAAGGGCGAGTTGGGCCCCAGAGCATCTTGCTTCCAGCTCTTTGGGAAGCTAAGAAACAACTCGCTCTGCACAGTGCTCTTACAGCCTACCGGGAACATGTCTTACAAAGGCCTGTGAAACGCAGTTTCTTTGCAGGCCTGATCTGGCTGAAGTAGAACTTCTGCCCTGGGTGTGCCACATTGCCCTAGAGCTGAAAGGCACAACGTGCAGGCTTCTTAAAAATGGGCAAGTTGGGCGCCAGATCATCTTGCTTCCAGCTCTTTGGGAAGCTAAGAAACAACTCGCTCTGCACAGTGCTCTTACAGCCTACCGGGAACATGTCTTACAAAGGCCTGTGAAACGCAGTTTCTTTGCAGGCCTGATCTGGCTGAAGTAGAAGGTCTGCTCTGGTTGCGCCACATTGCCCTAGAGCTGAAAGCTACAACGTGCAGTCTGCTTTCCAAAGGGCGAGTTGGGCCCCAGAGCATCTTGCTTCCAGCTCTTTGGGAAGCTAAGAAACAACTCGCTCTGCACAGTGCTCTTACAGCCTACCGGGAACATGTCTTACCAAGGCCTGTGAAACGCAGTTTCTTTGCAGGCCTGATCTGGCTGAAGTAGAAGTTCTGCCCTGGCTGTGCCACATTGCCCTAGAGCTGAAAGGCACAACGTGCAGGCTTCTTAACAAAGGGCGAGTTGGGCCCCAGAGCATCTTGCTTCCAGCTCTTTGGGAAGCTAAGAAACAACTCGCTCTGCACAGTGCTCTTACAGCCTACCGGGAACATCTCTTACAAAGGCCTGTGAAACGCAGTTTCTTTGCAGGCCTGATCTGGCTGAAGTAGAACTTCTGCCCTTTGTGTGCCACATTGCCCTAGAGCTGAAAGGCACAACGTGCAGGCTTCTTAACAAAGGGCGAGTTGGGCCCCAGAGCATCTTGCTTCCAGCTCTTTGGGAAGCTAAGAAACAACTCGCTCTGCACAGTGCTCTTACAGCCTACCGTGAACATCTCTTACAAAGGCCTGTGTAGCGCAGTTTCTTTGCAGGCCTGATCTGGCTGAAGTAGAACTTCTGCCCTGGGTGTGCCACATTGCCCTAGAGCTGAAAGCTACAACGTGCAGTCTGCTTTCCAAAGGGCGAGTTGGGCCCCAGAGCATCTTGCTTCCAGCTCTTTGGGAAGCTAAGAAACAACTCGCTCTGCACAGTGCTCTTACAGCCTACCGGGAACATCTCTTACAAAGGCCTGTGAAACGCAGTTTCTTTGCAGGCCTGATCTGGCTGAAGTAGAACTTCTGCCCTGGGTGTGCCACATTGCCCTAGAGCTGAAAGCTACAACGTGCCGTCTGCTTTCCAAAGGGCGAGTTGGGCCCCAGAGCATCTTGCTTCCAGCTCTTTGGGAAGCTAAGAAACAACTCGCTCTGCACAGTGCTCTTACAGCCTACCGGGAACATCACTTACAAACTCCCGTGAAACGCAGTTTCTTTGCAGGCCAGATCTGGCTGAAGTAGAACTTCTGCCCTGGGTGTGCCACATTGCCCTAGAGCTGTACGGCACAACGTGCAGGCTTCTTAAAGAAAGGGCGAGTTGGGCCCCAGAGCATCTTGCTTCCAGCTCTTTGGGAAGCTAAGAAACAACTCGCTCTGCACAGTGCTCTTACAGCCTACCGGGAACATCTCTTACAAAGGCCTGTGTAGCGCAGTTTCTTTGCAGGCCTGATCTGGCTGAAGTAGAACTTCTGCCCTGGGTGTGCCACATTGCCCTAGAGCTGAAAGCTACAACGTGCAGTCTGCTTTCCAAAGGTCGAGTTGGGCCCCAGAACATCTTGCTTACAGCTCTTTGGGAAGCTAAGAAACAACTCGCTCTGCACAGTGCTCTTACAGCCTACCGGGAACATCTCTTACAAAGGCCTGTGAAACGCAGTTTCTTTGCAGGCCTGATCTGGCTGAAGTAGAACTTCTGCCCTGGGTGTGCCACATTGCCCTAGAGCTGAAAGGTACAACGTGCAGGCTTCTTGACAAAGGGCGAGTTGGGCCCCAGAGCATCTTGCTTCCAGCTCTTTGGGAAGCTAAGAAACAACTCGCTCTGCACAGTGCTCTTACAGCCTACCGGGAACATCTCTTACAAAGGCCTGTGAAACGCAGTTTCTTTGCAGGCCTGATCTGGCTGAAGTAGAACTTCTGCCCTGGGTGTGCCACATTGCCCTAGAGCTGAAAGGCACAACGTGCAGGCTTCTTAAAAATGGGCAAGTTGGGCGCCAGAGCATCTTGCTTCCAGCTCTTTGGGAAGCTAAGAAACAACTCGCTCTGCACAGTGCTCTTACAGCCTACCGGGAACATGTCTTACAAAGGCCTGTGAAACGCAGTTTCTTTTCAGGCCTAATCTGGCTGAAGTAGAAGGTCTGCTCTGGTTGCGCCACATTGCCCTAGAGCTGAAAGCTACAACGTGCAGTCTGCTTTCCAAAGGGCGAGTTGGGCCCCAGAGCATCTTGCTTCCAGCTCTTTGGGAAGCTAAGAAACAACTCGCTCTGCACAGTGCTCTTACAGCCTACCGGGAACATGTCTTACCAAGGCCTGTGAAACGCAGTTTCTTTGCAGGCCTGATGTGGCTGAAGTAGAAGTTCTGCCCTGGGTGTGCCACATTGCCCTAGAGCTGAAAGGCACAACGTGCAGGCTTCTTAAAAAAGGGCGAGTTGGGCCCCAGAGCATCTTGCTTCCAGCTCTTTGGGAAGCTAAGAAACAACTCGCTCTGCACAGTCCTCTTACAGCCTACCGGGAACATCTCTTACAAAGGCCTGTGAGATGCAGTTTCTTTGCACGCCTGATCTGGCTGAAGTAGAACTTCTGCTCTGGTTGCGCCACATTGCCCTAGAGCTGAAAGCTACAACGTGCAGTCTGCTTTCCAAAGGGCGAGTTGGGCCCCAGAGCATCTTGCTTCCAGCTCTTTGGGAAGCTAAGAAACAACTCGCTCTGCACAGTGCTGTTACAGCCTACCGGGAACATCACTTACAAACTCCCGTGAAACGCAGTTTCTTTGCAGGCCAGATCTGGCTGAAGTAGAACTTCTGCCCTGGGTGTGCCACATTGCCCTAGAGCTGTACGGCACAACGTGCAGGCTTCTTAAAGAAAGGGCGAGTTGGGCCCCAGAGCATCTTGCTTCCAGCTCTTTGGGAAGCTAAGAAACAACTCGCTCTGCATAGTGCTCTTACAGCCTACCGGGAACATCTCTTACAAAGGCCTGTGAAACGCAGTTTCTTTGCAGGCCTGATCTGGCTGAAGTAGAACTTCTGCCCTTGGTGTGCCACATTGCCCTAGAGCTGAAAGGCACAACGTGCAGGCTTCTTAACAAAGGGCGAGTTGGGCCCCAGAGCATCTTGCTTCCAGCTCTTTGGGAAGCTAAGAAACAACTCGCTCTGCACAGTGCTCTTACAGCCTACCGGGAACATGTCTTACAAAGGCCTGTGAAACGCAGTTTCTTTGCAGGCCTGATCAGGCTGAAGTAGAACTTCTGCCCTGGGTGTGCCACATTGCCCTAGAGCTGAAAGGCACAACGTGCAGGCTTCTTAACAAAGGGCGAGTTGGGCCCCAGAGCATCTTGCTTCCAGCTCTATGGGAAGCTAAGAAACAACTCGCTCTACACAGTGCTCTTACAGCCTACCGGGAACATGTCTTACAAAGGCCTGTGAAACGCAGGTTCTTTGCAGGCCTGATCTGGCTGAAGTAGAACTTCTGCCCTGGGTGTGCCACATTGCCCTAGAGCTGAAAGGCACAACGTGCAGGCTTCTTATAAAGGGCGAGTTGGGCCCCAGAGCATCTTGCTTCCAGCTCTTTGGGAAGCTAAGAAACAACTCGCTCTGCACAGTGCTCTTACAGCCTACCGGGAACATGTCTTACAAAGGCCTGTGAAACGCAGTTTCTTTGCAGGCCTGATCTGGCTGAAGTAGAACTTCTGCCCTGGGTGTGCCACATTGCCCTAGAGCTGAAAGGCACAACGTGCAGGCTTCTTAAAAATGGGCAAGTTGGGCGCCAGATCATCTTGCTTCCAGCTCTTTGGGAAGCTAAGAAACAACTCGCTCTGCACAGTGCTCTTACAGCCTACCGGGAACATGTCTTACAAAGGCCTGTGAAACGCAGTTTCTTTGCAGGCCTGATCTGGCTGAAGTAGAAGGTCTGCTCTGGTTGCGCCACATTGCCCTAGAGCTGAAAGCTACAACGTGCAGTCTGCTTTCCAAAGGGCGAGTTGGGCCCCAGAGCATCTTGCTTCCAGCTCTTTGGGAAGCTAAGAAACAACTCGCTCTGCACAGTGCTCTTACAGCCTACCGGGAACATGTCTTACCAAGGCCTGTGAAACGCAGTTTCTTTGCAGGCCTGATCTGGCTGAAGTAGAAGTTCTGCCCTGGCTGTGCCACATTGCCCTAGAGCTGAAAGGCACAACGTGCAGGCTTCTTAACAAAGGGCGAGTTGGGCCCCAGAGCATCTTGCTTCCAGCTCTTTGGGAAGCTAAGAAACAACTCGCTCTGCACAGTGCTCTTACAGCCTACCGGGAACATCTCTTACAAAGGCCTGTGAAACGCAGTTTCTTTGCAGGCCTGATCTGGCTGAAGTAGAACTTCTGCCCTTTGTGTGCCACATTGCCCTAGAGCTGAAAGGCACAACGTGCAGGCTTCTTAACAAAGGGCGAGTTGGGCCCCAGAGCATCTTGCTTCCAGCTCTTTGGGAAGCTAAGAAACAACTCGCTCTGCACAGTGCTCTTACAGCCTACCGTGAACATCTCTTACAAAGGCCTGTGTAGCGCAGTTTCTTTGCAGGCCTGATCTGGCTGAAGTAGAACTTCTGCCCTGGGTGTGCCACATTGCCCTAGAGCTGAAAGCTACAACGTGCAGTCTGCTTTCCAAAGGGCGAGTTGGGCCCCAGAGCATCTTGCTTCCAGCTCTTTGGGAAGCTAAGAAACAACTCGCTCTGCACAGTGCTCTTACAGCCTACCGGGAACATCTCTTACAAAGGCCTGTGAAACGCAGTTTCTTTGCAGGCCTGATCTGGCTGAAGTAGAACTTCTGCCCTGGGTGTGCCACATTGCCCTAGAGCTGAAAGCTACAACGTGCCGTCTGCTTTCCAAAGGGCGAGTTGGGCCCCAGAGCATCTTGCTTCCAGCTCTTTGGGAAGCTAAGAAACAACTCGCTCTGCACAGTGCTCTTACAGCCTACCGGGAACATCACTTACAAACTCCCGTGAAACGCAGTTTCTTTGCAGGCCAGATCTGGCTGAAGTAGAACTTCTGCCCTGGGTGTGCCACATTGCCCTAGAGCTGTACGGCACAACGTGCAGGCTTCTTAAAGAAAGGGCGAGTTGGGCCCCAGAGCATCTTGCTTCCAGCTCTTTGGGAAGCTAAGAAACAACTCGCTCTGCACAGTGCTCTTACAGCCTACCGGGAACATCTCTTACAAAGGCCTGTGTAGCGCAGTTTCTTTGCAGGCCTGATCTGGCTGAAGTAGAACTTCTGCCCTGGGTGTGCCACATTGCCCTAGAGCTGAAAGCTACAACGTGCAGTCTGCTTTCCAAAGGTCGAGTTGGGCCCCAGAACATCTTGCTTACAGCTCTTTGGGAAGCTAAGAAACAACTCGCTCTGCACAGTGCTCTTACAGCCTACCGGGAACATCTCTTACAAAGGCCTGTGAAACGCAGTTTCTTTGCAGGCCTGATCTGGCTGAAGTAGAACTTCTGCCCTGGGTGTGCCACATTGCCCTAGAGCTGAAAGGTACAACGTGAAGGCTTCTTGACAAAGGGCGAGTTGGGCCCCAGAGCATCTTGCTTCCAGCTCTTTGGGAAGCTAAGAAACAACTCGCTCTGCACAGTGCTCTTACAGCCTACCGGGAACATCTCTTACAAAGGCCTGTGAAACGCAGTTTCTTTGCAGGCCTGATCTGGCTGAAGTAGAACTTCTGCCCTGGGTGTGCCACATTGCCCTAGAGCTGAAAGGCACAACGTGCAGGCTTCTTAAAAATGGGCAAGTTGGGCGCCAGAGCATCTTGCTTCCAGCTCTTTGGGAAGCTAAGAAACAACTCGCTCTGCACAGTGCTCTTACAGCCTACCGGGAACATGTCTTACAAAGGCCTGTGAAACGCAGTTTCTTTTCAGGCCTAATCTGGCTGAAGTAGAAGGTCTGCTCTGGTTGCGCCACATTGCCCTAGAGCTGAAAGCTACAACGTGCAGTCTGCTTTCCAAAGGGCGAGTTGGGCCCCAGAGCATCTTGCTTCCAGCTCTTTGGGAAGCTAAGAAACAACTCGCTCTGCACAGTGCTCTTACAGCCTACCGGGAACATGTCTTACCAAGGCCTGTGAAACGCAGTTTCTTTGCAGGCCTGATGTGGCTGAAGTAGAAGTTCTGCCCTGGGTGTGCCACATTGCCCTAGAGCTGAAAGGCACAACGTGCAGGCTTCTTAAAAAAGGGCGAGTTGGGCCCCAGAGCATCTTGCTTCCAGCTCTTTGGGAAGCTAAGAAACAACTCGCTCTGCACAGTCCTCTTACAGCCTACCGGGAACATCACTTACAAAGGCCTGTGAGACGCAGTTTCTTTGCAGGCCTGATCTGGCTGAAGTAGAACTTCTGCCCTGGGTGTGCCACATTGCCCTAGAGCTGTACGGCACAACGTGCAGTCTTCTTGACAAAGGGCGAGTTGGGCCCCAGAGCATCTTGCTTCCAGCTCTTTGGGAAGCTAGGAAACAACTCGCTCTGCACAGTGCTCTTACAGCCTACCGGGAACATGTCTTACAAAGGCCTGTGAAACGCAGTTTCTTTGCAGGCCTGATCTGGGTGAAGTAGAAGGTCTGCTCTGGTTGCGCCACATTGCCCTAGAGCTGAAAGCTACAACGTGCAGTCTGCTTTCCAAAGGGCGAGTTGGGCCCCAGAGCATCTTGCTTCCAGCTCTTTGGGAAGCTAAGAAACAACTCGCTCTGCACAGTGCTCTTACAGCCTACCGGGAACATCTCTTACAAAGGCCTGTGAAACGCAGTTTCTTTGCAGGCCTGATCTGGCTGAAGTAGAACTTCTGCCCTGGGTGTGCCACATTGCCCTAGAGCTGAAAGGCACAACGTGCAGGCTTCTTAACAAAGGGCGAGTTGGGCCCCAGAGCATCTTGCTTCCAGCTCTTTGGGAAGCTAAGAAACAACTCGCTCTACACAGTGCTCTTACAGCCTACCGGGAACATGTCTTACAAAGGCCTGTGAAACGCAGTTTCTTTGCAGGCCTGATCTGGCTGAAGTAGAACTTCTGCCCTGGGTGTGCCACATTGCCGTAGAGCTGAAAGGCACAACGTGCAGGCTTCTTATAAAGGGCGAGTTGGGGCCCAGAGCATCTTGCTTCCAGCTCTTTGGGAAGCTAAGAAACAACTCGCTCTGCACAGTGCTCTTACAGCCTACCGGGAACATCTCTTACAAAGGCCTGTTAGACGCAGTTTCTTTGCAGGCCTGATCTGGCTGTAGTAGAACTTCTGCTCTGGTTGCGCCACATTGCCCTAGAGCTGAAAGCTACAACGTGCCGTCTGCTTTCAAAAGGGCGAGTTGGGCCCCAGAGCATCTTGCTTCCAGCTCTTTGGGAAGCTAAGAAACAACTCGCTCTGCACAGTGCTCTTACAGCCTACCGGGAACATCTCTTACAAAGGCCTGTGAAACGCAGTTTCTTTGCAGGCCTGATCTGGCTGAAGTAGAACTTCTGCCCTGGGTGTGCCACATTGCCCTAGAGCTGAAAGGAACAACGTGCAGGCTTCTTGACAAAAGGCGAGTTGGGCCCCAGAGCATCTTGCTTCTAGCTCTTTGGGAAGCTAAGAAACAACTCGCTCTGCACAGTGCTCTTATAGCCTACCGGGAACATCTCTTACAAAGGCCTGTGAAACGCAGTTTCTTTGCAGGCCTGATATGGCTGAAGTAGAACTTCTGCCCTGGGTGTGCCACATTGCCCTAGAGCTGAAAGGCACAACGTGCAGTCTTCTTGACTAAGGGCGAGTTGGGCCCCAGAGCATCTTGCTTCCAGCTCTTTGGGAAGCTAGGAAACAACTCGCTCTGCACAGTGCTCTTACAGCCTACCGGGAACATGTTTTACAAAGGCCTGTGAAATGCAGTTTCTATGCAGGCCTGATCAGGCTGAAGTAGAACTTCTGCCCTGGGAGTGCCACATTGGCCTAGAGCTGAAAGGCACAACGTGCAGGTTTCTTAAAAAAGGGCGAGTTGGGCCCCAGAGCATCTTGCTTCCAGCTCTTTGGGAAGGTAAGAAACAACTCGCTCTGCACAGTGCTCTTACAGCCTACCGGGAACATCTCTTACAAAGGCCTGTGAAACGCAGTTTCTTTGCAGGCCTGATCTGGCTGAAGTAGAACTTCTGCCCTGGGTGTGCCACATTGCCCTAGAGCTGAAAGGCACAACGTGCAGGCTTCTTAAAAATGGGCAAGTTGGGCGCCAGAGCATCTTGCTTCCAGCTCTTTGGGAAGCTAAGAAACAACTCGCTCTGCACAGTGCTCTTACAGCCTACCGGGAACATGTCTTACAAAGGCCTGTGAAACGCAGTTTCTTTGCAGGCCTGATCTGGCTGAAGTAGAAGGTCTGCTGTGGTTGCGCCACATTGCCCTAGAGCTGAAAGCTACAACGTGCAGTCTGCTTTCCAAAGGGCGAGTTGGGCCCCAGAGCATCTTGCTTCCAGCTCTTTGGGAAGCTAAGAAACAACTCGCTCTGCACAGTGCTCTTACAGCCTACCGGGAACATGTATTACCAAGGCCTGTGAAACGCAGTTTCTTTGCAGGCCTGATCTGGCTGAAGTAGAAGTTCTGCCCTGGGTGTGCCACATTGCCCTAGAGCTGAAGGGCACAACGTGCAGGCTTCTTAACAAAGGGCGAGTTGGGCCCCAGAGCATCTTGCTTCCAGCTCTTTGGGAAGCTAAGAAACAACTCGCTCTGCACAGTGCTGTTACAGCCTACCGGGAACATCACTTAGAAACTCCCGTGAAACGCAGTTTCTTTGCAGGCCAGATCTGGCTGAAGTAGAACTTCTGCCCTGGGTGTGCCACATTGCCCTAGAGCTGTACGGCACAACGTGCAGGCTTCTTAAAGAAAGGGCGAGTTGGGCCCCAGAGCATCTTGCTTCCAGCCCTTTGGGAATCTAAGAAACAACTCGCTCTGCACAGTGCTCTTACAGCCTACCGGGAACATCTCTTACAAAGGCCTGTGAAACGCAGTTTCTTTGCAGGCCTGATCTGGCTGAAGTAGAACTTCTGCCCTTGGTGTGCCACATTGCCCTAGAGCTGAAAGGCACAACGTGCAGGCTTCTTAACAAAGGGCGAGTTGGGCCCCAGAGCATCTTGCTTCCAGCTCTTTGGGAAGCTAAGAAACAACTCGCTCTGCACAGTGCTCTTACAGCCTACCGGGAACATCTCTTACAAAGGCCTGTGAAACGCAGTTTCTTTGCAGGCCTGATATGGCTGAAGTAGAACTTCTGCCCTGGGTGTGCCACATTGCCCTAGAGCTGAAAGCTACAACGTGCAGTCTGCTTTCCAAAGGGCGAGTTGGGCCCCAGAGCATCTTGCTTCCAGCTCTTTGGGAAGCTAAGAAACAACTCGCTCTGCACAGTGCTCTTACAGCCTACCGGGAACATCTCTTACAAAGGCCTGTGAAACGCAGTTTCTTTGCAGGCCTGATCTGGCTGAAGTAGAACTTCTGCCCTGGGTGTGCCACATTGCCCTAGAGCTGAAAGGCACAACGTGCAGGCTTCTTGACAAAGGGCGAGTTGGGCCCCAGAGCATCTTGCTTCCAGCTCTTTGGGAAGCTAAGAAACAACTCGCTCTGCACAGTGCTCTTACAGCCTACCGGGAACATCTCTTACAAAGGCCTGTGAAACGCAGTTTCTTTGCAGGCCTGATCTGGCTGAAGTAGAACTTCTGCCCTGGGTGTGCCACATTGCCCTAGAGCTGAAAGGCACAACGTGCAGGCTTCTTGACAAAAGGCGAGTTGGGCCCCAGAGCATCTTGCTTCTAGCTCTTTGGGAAGCTAAGAAACAACTCGCTCTGCACAGTGCTCTTATAGCCTACCGGGAACATCTCTTACAAAGGCCTGTGAAACGCAGTTTCTTTGCAGGCCTGATCTGGCTGAAGTAGAACTTCTGCCCTGGGTGTGCCACATTGCCCTAGAGCTGAAAGGCACAACGTGCAGTCTTCTTGACAAAGGGCGAGTTCGGCCCCAGAGCATCTTGCTTCCAGCTCTTTGGGAAGCTAAGAAACAACTCGCTCTGCACAGTGCTCTTACAGCCTACCGGGAACATGTCTTACAAAGGCCTGTGAAACGCAGTTTCTTTGCAGGCCTGATCAGGCTGAAGTAGAACTTCTGCCCTGGGTGTGCCACATTGCCCTAGAGCTGAAAGGCACAACGTGCAGGCTTCTTAACAAAGGGCGAGTTGGGCCCCAGAGCATCTTGCTTCCAGCTCTTTGGGAATCTAAGAAACAACTCGCTCTACACAGTGCTCTTACAGCCTACCGGGAACATGTCTTACAAAGGCCTGTGAAAGGCAGTTTCTTTGCAGGCCTGATCTGGCTGAAGTAGAACTTCTGCCCTGGGTGTGCCACATTGCCCTAGAGCTGAAAGGTACAACGTGAAGGCTTCTTGACAAAGGGCGAGTTGGGCCCCAGAGCATCTTGCTTCCAGCTCTTTGGGAAGCTAAGAAACAACTCGCTCTGCACAGTGCTCTTACAGCCTACCGGGAACATCTCTTACAAAGGCCTGTGAAACGCAGTTTCTTTGCAGGCCTGATCTGGCTGAAGTAGAACTTCTGCCCTGGGTGTGCCACATTGCCCTAGAGCTGAAAGGCACAACGTGCAGGCTTCTTAAAAATGGGCAAGTTGGGCGCCAGAGCATCTTGCTTCCAGCTCTTTGGGAAGCTAAGAAACAACTCGCTCTGCACAGTGCTCTTACAGCCTACCGGGAACATGTCTTACAAAGGCCTGTGAAACGCAGTTTCTTTTCAGGCCTAATCTGGCTGAAGTAGAAGGTCTGCTCTGGTTGCGCCACATTGCCCTAGAGCTGAAAGCTACAACGTGCAGTCTGCTTTCCAAAGGGCGAGTTGGGCCCCAGAGCATCTTGCTTCCAGCTCTTTGGGAAGCTAAGAAACAACTCGCTCTGCACAGTGCTCTTACAGCCTACCGGGAACATGTCTTACCAAGGCCTGTGAAACGCAGTTTCTTTGCAGGCCTGATGTGGCTGAAGTAGAAGTTCTGCCCTGGGTGTGCCACATTGCCCTAGAGCTGAAAGGCACAACGTGCAGGCTTCTTAAAAAAGGGCGCGTTGGGCCCCAGAGCATCTTGCTTCCAGCTCTTTGGGAAGCTAAGAAACAACTCGCTCTGCACAGTCCTCTTACAGCCTACCGGGAACATCACTTACAAAGGCCTGTGAGACGCAGTTTCTTTGCAGGCCTGATCTGGCTGAAGTAGAACTTCTGCCCTGGGTGTGCCACATTGCCCTAGAGCTGAAAGGCACAACGTGCAGTCTTCTTGACAAAGGGCGAGTTGGGCCCCAGAGCATCTTGCTTCCAGCTCTTTGGGAAGCTAGGAAACAACTCGCTCTGCACAGTGCTCTTACAGCCTACCGGGAACATGTCTTACAAAGGCCTGTGAAACGCAGTTTCTTTGCAGGCCTGATCTGGCTGAAGTAGAAGGTCTGCTCTGGTTGCGCCACATTGCCCTAGAGCTGAAAGCTACAACGTGCAGTCTGCTTTCCAAAGGGCGAGTTGGGCCCCAGAGCATCTTGCTTCCAGCTCTTTGGGAAGCTAAGAAACAACTCGCTCTGCACAGTGCTCTTACAGCCTACCGGGAACATCTCTTACAAAGGCCTGTGAAACGCAGTTTCTTTGCAGGCCTGATCTGGCTGAAGTAGAACTTCTGCCCTGGGTGTGCCACATTGCCCTAGAGCTGAAAGGCACAACGTGCCGGCTTCTTAAAAAAGGGCGAGTTGGGCCCCACAGCATCTTGCTTCCAGCTCTTTGGGAAGCTAAGAAACAACTCGCTCTGCACAGTGCTCTTACAGCCTACCGGGAACATGTCTTACCAAGGCCTGTGAAACGCAGTTTCTTTGCAGTCCTGATCTGGCTGAAGTAGAACTTCTGCCCTGGGTGTGCCACATTGCCCTAGAGCTGAAAGGCACAACGTGCAGGCTTCTTATAAAGGGCGAGTTGGGCCCCAGAGCATCTTGCTTCCAGCTCTTTGGGAAGCTAAGAAACAACTCGCTCTGCACAGTCCTCTTACAGCCTACCGGGAACATCTCTTACAAAGGCCTGTGAGATGCAGTTTCTTTGCAGGCCTGATCTGGCTGAAGTAGAACTTCTGCTCTGGTTGCGCCACATTGCCCTAGAGCTGAAAGCTACAACGTGCAGTCTGCTTTCCAAAGGGCGAGTTGGGCCCCAGAGCATCTTGCTTCCAGCTCTTTGGGAAGCTAAGAAACAACTCGCTCTGCACAGTGCTGTTACAGCCTACCGGGAACATCACTTACAAACTCCCGTGAAACGCAGTTTCTTTGCAGGCCAGATCTGGCTGAAGTAGAACTTCTGCCCTGGGTGTGCCACATTGCCCTAGAGCTGTACGGCACAACGTGCAGGCTTCTTAAAGAAAGGGCGAGTTGGGCCCCAGAGCATCTTGCTTCCAGCTCTTTGGGAAGCTAAGAAACAACTCGCTCTGCATAGTGCTCTTACAGCCTACCGGGAACATCTCTTACAAAGGCCTGTGAAACGCAGTTTCTTTGCAGGCCTGATCTGGCTGAAGTAGAACTTCTGCCCTTGGTGTGCCACATTGCCCTAGAGCTGAAAGGCACAACGTGCAGGCTTCTTAACAAAGGGCGAGTTGGGCCCCAGAGCATCTTGCTTCCAGCTCTTTGGGAAGCTAAGAAACAACTCGCTCTGCACAGTGCTCTTACAGCCTACCGGGAACATGTCTTACAAAGGCCTGTGAAACGCAGTTTCTTTGCAGGCCTGATCAGGCTGAAGTAGAACTTCTGCCCTGGGTGTGCCACATTGCCCTAGAGCTGAAAGGCACAACGTGCAGGCTTCTTAACAAAGGGCGAGTTGGGCCCCAGAGCATCTTGCTTCCAGCTCTATGGGAAGCTAAGAAACAACTCGCTCTACACAGTGCTCTTACAGCCTACCGGGAACATGTCTTACAAAGGCCTGTGAAACGCAGGTTCTTTGCAGGCCTGATCTGGCTGAAGTAGAACTTCTGCCCTGGGTGTGCCACATTGCCCTAGAGCTGAAAGGCACAACGTGCAGGCTTCTTATAAAGGGCGAGTTGGGCCCCAGAGCATCTTGCTTCCAGCTCTTTGGGAAGCTAAGAAACAACTCGCTCTGCACAGTGCTCTTACAGCCTACCGGGAACATGTCTTACAAAGGCCTGTGAAACGCAGTTTCTTTGCAGGCCTGATCTGGCTGAAGTAGAACTTCTGCCCTGGGTGTGCCACATTGCCCTAGAGCTGAAAGGCACAACGTGCAGGCTTCTTAAAAATGGGCAAGTTGGGCGCCAGATCATCTTGCTTCCAGCTCTTTGGGAAGCTAAGAAACAACTCGCTCTGCACAGTGCTCTTACAGCCTACCGGGAACATGTCTTACAAAGGCCTGTGAAACGCAGTTTCTTTGCAGGCCTGATCTGGCTGAAGTAGAAGGTCTGCTCTGGTTGCGCCACATTGCCCTAGAGCTGAAAGCTACAACGTGCAGTCTGCTTTCCAAAGGGCGAGTTGGGCCCCAGAGCATCTTGCTTCCAGCTCTTTGGGAAGCTAAGAAACAACTCGCTCTGCACAGTGCTCTTACAGCCTACCGGGAACATGTCTTACCAAGGCCTGTGAAACGCAGTTTCTTTGCAGGCCTGATCTGGCTGAAGTAGAACTTCTGCCCTGGCTGTGCCACATTGCCCTAGAGCTGAAAGGCACAACGTGCAGGCTTCTTAACAAAGGGCGAGTTGGGCCCCAGAGCATCTTGCTTCCAGCTCTTTGGGAAGCTAAGAAACAACTCGCTCTGCACAGTGCTCTTACAGCCTACCGGGAACATCTCTTACAAAGGCCTGTGAAACGCAGTTTCTTTGCAGGCCTGATCTGGCTGAAGTAGAACTTCTGCCCTTTGTGTGCCACATTGCCCTAGAGCTGAAAGGCACAACGTGCAGGCTTCTTAACAAAGGGCGAGTTGGGCCCCAGAGCATCTTGCTTCCAGCTCTTTGGGAAGCTAAGAAACAACTCGCTCTGCACAGTGCTCTTACAGCCTACCGTGAACATCTCTTACAAAGGCCTGTGTAGCGCAGTTTCTTTGCAGGCCTGATCTGGCTGAAGTAGAACTTCTGCCCTGGGTGTGCCACATTGCCCTAGAGCTGAAAGCTACAACGTGCAGTCTGCTTTCCAAAGGGCGAGTTGGGCCCCAGAGCATCTTGCTTCCAGCTCTTTGGGAAGCTAAGAAACAACTCGCTCTGCACAGTGCTCTTACAGCCTACCGGGAACATCTCTTACAAAGGCCTGTGAAACGCAGTTTCTTTGCAGGCCTGATCTGGCTGAAGTAGAACTTCTGCCCTGGGTGTGCCACATTGCCCTAGAGCTGAAAGCTACAACGTGCCGTCTGCTTTCCAAAGGGCGAGTTGGGCCCCAGAGCATCTTGCTTCCAGCTCTTTGGGAAGCTAAGAAACAACTCGCTCTGCACAGTGCTCTTACAGCCTACCGGGAACATCACTTACAAACTCCCGTGAAACGCAGTTTCTTTGCAGGCCAGATCTGGCTGAAGTAGAACTTCTGCCCTGGGTGTGCCACATTGCCCTAGAGCTGTACGGCACAACGTGCAGGCTTCTTAAAGAAAGGGCGAGTTGGGCCCCAGAGCATCTTGCTTCCAGCTCTTTGGGAAGCTAAGAAACAACTCGCTCTGCACAGTGCTCTTACAGCCTACCGGGAACATCTCTTACAAAGGCCTGTGTAGCGCAGTTTCTTTGCAGGCCTGATCTGGCTGAAGTAGAACTTCTGCCCTGGGTGTGCCACATTGCCCTAGAGCTGAAAGCTACAACGTGCAGTCTGCTTTCCAAAGGTCGAGTTGGGCCCCAGAACATCTTGCTTACAGCTCTTTGGGAAGCTAAGAAACAACTCGCTCTGCACAGTGCTCTTACAGCCTACCGGGAACATCTCTTACAAAGGCCTGTGAAACGCAGTTTCTTTGCAGGCCTGATCTGGCTGAAGTAGAACTTCTGCCCTGGGTGTGCCACATTGCCCTAGAGCTGAAAGCTACAACGTGCCGTCTGCTTTCCAAAGGGCGAGTTGGGCCCCAGAGCATCTTGCTTCCAGCTCTTTGGGAAGCTAAGAAACAACTCGCTCTGCACAGTGCTCTTACAGCCTACCGGGAACATCTCTTACAAAGGCCTGTGAAACGCAGTTTCTTTGCAGGCCTGATCTGGCTGAAGTAGAACTTCTGCCCTGGGTGTGCCACATTGCCCTAGAGCTGAAAGGCACAACGTGCAGGCTTCTTGACAAAGGGCGAGTTGGGCCCCAGAGCATCTTGCTTCCAGCTCTTTGGGAAGCTAAGAAACAACTCGCTCTGCACAGTGCTCTTACAGCCTACCGGGAACATCTCTTACAAAGGCCTGTGAAACGCAGTTTCTTTGCAGGCCTGATCAGGCTGATGTAGAACTTCTGCCCTGGGTGTGCCACATTGCCCTAGAGCTGAAAGGCACAACGTGCAGGCTTCTTATAAAGGGCGAGTTGGGGCCCAGAGCATCTTGCTTCCAGCTCTTTGGGAATCTAAGAAACAACTCGCTCTGCACAGTCCTCTTACAGCCTACCGTGAACATCTCTTACAAAGGCCTGTGAGACGAAGTTTCTTTGCAGGCCTTATCTGGCTGAAGTAGAACTTCTGCTCTGGTTGCGCCACATTGCCCTAGAGCTGAAAGCTACAACGTGAAGTCTGCTTTCAAAAGGGCGTGTTGGGCCCCAGAGCATCTTGCTTCCAGCTCTTTGGGAAGCTGACAAAAAACTCGCTCTGCACAGTGCTCTTACAGCCTACCGGGAACATCTCTTACAAAGGCCTGTGAAACGCAGTTTCTTTGCAGGCCTGATCTGGCTGAAGTAGAACTTCTGCCCTGGGTGTGCCACATTGCCCTAGAGCTGAAAGGCACAACGTGCAGGCTTCTTAACAAAAGGCGAGTTGGGCCCCAGAGCATCTTGCTTCTAGCTTTTTGGGAAGCTAAGAAACAACTCGCTCTGCACAGTGCTCTTATAGCCTACCGGGAACATCTCTTACAAAGGCCTGTGAAACGCAGTTTCTTTGCAGGCCTGATCTGGCTGAAGTAGAACTTCTGCCCTGGGTGTGCCACATTGCCCTAGAGCTGAAAGGCACAACGTGCAGTCTTCTTGACAAATGGCGAGTTGGGCCCCAGAGCATCTTGCTTCCAGCTCTTTGGGAAGCTAGGAAACAACTCGCTCTGCACAGTGCTCTTACAGCCTACCGGGAACATGTCTTACAAAGGCCTGTGAAACGCAGTTTCTTTGCAGGCCTGATCAGGCTGAAGTAGAACTTCTGCCCTGGGTGTGCCACATTGCCCTAGAGCTGAAAGGGACAACGTGCAGGCTTCTTAACAAAGGGCGAGTTGGGCCCCAGAGCATCTTGCTTCCAGCTCTTTGGGAAGCTAAGAAACAACTCGCTCTGCACAGTGCTCTTACAGCCTACCGGGAACATCTCTTACAAAGGCCTGTGAAACGCAGTTTCTTTGCAGGCCTGATCTGGCTGAAGTAGAACTTCTGCCCTGGGTGTGCCACATTGCCCTAGAGCTGAAAGGCACAACGTGCAGGCTTCTTAAAAATGGGCAAGTTGGGCGCCAGAGCATCTTGCTTCCAGCTCTTTGGGAAGCTAAGAAACAACTCGCTCTGCACAGTGCTCTTACAGCCTACCGGGAACATCTCTTACAAAGGCCTGTGAAACGCAGTTTCTTTGCAGGCCTGTTCTGGCTGAAGTAGAAGGTCTGCTCTGGTTGCGCCACATTGCCCTAGAGCTGAAAGCTACAACGTGCAGTCTGCTTTCCAAAGGGCGAGTTGGGCCCCAGAGCATCTTGCTTCCAGCTCTTTGGGAAGCTAAGAAACAACTCGCTCTGCACAGCGCTCTTACAGCCTACCGGGAACATGTATTACCAAGGCCTGTGAAACGCAGTTTCTTTGCAGGCATGATCTGGCTGAAGTAGAACTTCTGCCCTGGGTGTGCCACATTGCCCTAGAGCTGAAGGGCGCAACGTGCAGGCTTCTTAACAAAGGGCGAGTTGGGCCCCAGAGCATCTTGCTTCCAGCTCTTTGGGAAGCTAAGAAACAACTCGCTCTGCACAGTGCTCTTACAGCCTACCGGGAACATCTCTTTCAAAGGCCTGTGAAACGCAGTTTCTTTGCAAGCCTGATGTGGCTGAAGTAGAACTTCTGCCCTGGGTGTGCCACATTGCCCTAGAGCTGAAAGGCACAACGTGCAGGCTTCTTAACAAAGGGCGAGTTGGGCCCCAGAGCATCTTGCTTCCAGCTCTTTGGGAAGCTAAGAAACAACTCGCTCTGCACAGTGCTCTTACAGCCTACCGGGAACATCTCTTACAAACGCCTGTGAAACGCAGTTTCTTGCAGGCCTGATCTGGCTGAAGTAGAACTTCTGCCCTGGGTGTGCCACATTGCCCTAGAGCTGAAAGGCACAACGTGCAGGCTTCTTAAAAAAGGGCAAGTTGGGCCCCACAGCATCTTGCTTCCAGCTCTTTGGGAAGCTAAGAAACAACTCGCTCTGCACAGTGCTCTTACAGCCTACCGGGAACATGTCTTACCAAGGCCTGTGAAACGCAGTTTCTTTGCAGGCCTGATCTGGCTGAAGTAGAACTTCTGCCCTGGGTGTGCCACATTGCCCTAGAGCTGAAAGGCACAACGTGCAGGCTTCTTAACAAAGGGCGAGTTGGGCCCCAGAGCATCTTGCTTCCAGCTCTTTGGGAAGCTAAGAAACAACTCGCTCTGCACAGTGCTCTTAGAGCCTACCGGGAACATCTCTTACAAAGGCCTGTGAAACGCAGTTTCTTTTCAGGCCTGATCTGGCTGAAGTAGAACTTCTGCCCTGGGTGTGCCACATTGCCCTAGAGCTGAAAGGCACAACGTGCAGGCTAATTAACAAAGGGCGAGTTGGGCCCCAGAGCATCTTGATTCCAGCTCTTTGGGAAGCCAAGAAACAACTCGCTCTGCACAGTGCTCTTGCAGCCTACGGGGAACATCTCTTACAAAGGCCTGTGAAACGCAGTTTCTTTGCAGGCCTGATGTGGCTGAAGTAGAACTTCTGCCCTGGGTGTGCCACATTGCCCTAGAGCTGAAAGCTACAACGTGCCGTCTGCTTTCCAAAGGGCGAGTTGGGCCCCAGAGCATCTTGCTTCCAGCTCTTTGGGAAGCTAAGAAACAACTCGCTCTGCACAGTGCTCTTACAGCCTACCGGGAACATCTCTTACAAAGGCCTGTGAAACGCAGTTTCTTTGCAGGCCTGATCTGGCTGAAGTAGAACTTCTGCCCTGGGTGTGCCACATTGCCCTAGAGCTGAAAGGCACAACGTGCAGGCTTCTTAACAAAGGGCGAGTTGGGCCCCAGAGCATCTTGCTTCCAGCTCTTTGGGAAGCTAAGAAACAACTCGCTCTGCACAGTGCTCTTACAGCCTACCGGGAACATGTCTTACAAAGGCCTGTGAAACGCAGTTTCTTTGCAGGCCTGATCAGGCTGAAGTAGAACTTCTGCCCTGGGTGTGCCACATTGCCCTAGAGCTGAAAGGCACAACGTGCAGGCTTCTTAACAAAGGGCGATTTGGGCCCCAGAGCATCTTGCTTCCAGCTCTTTGGGAAGCTAAGAAACAACTCGCTCTGCACAGTGCTCTTACAGCCTACCGGGAACATGTCTTACAAAGGCCTGTGAAACGCAGTTTCTTTGCAGGCCTGATATGGCTGAAGTAGAACTTCTGCCCTGGGTGTGCCACATTGCCCTAGAGCTGAAAGCTACAACGTGCAGTCTGCTTTCCAAAGGGCGAGTTGGGCCCCAGAGCATCTTGCTTCCAGCTCTTTGGGAAGCTAAGAAACAACTCGCTCTGCACAGTGCTCTTACAGCCTACCGGGAACATCTCTTACAAAGGCCTGTGAAACGCAGTTTCTTTGCAGGCCTGATCTGGCTGAAGTAGAACTTCTGCCCTGGGTGTGCCACATTGCCCTAGAGCTGAAAGCTACAACGTGCCGTCTGCTTTCCAAAGGGCGAGTTGGGCCCCAGAGCATCTTGCTTCCAGCTCTTTGGGAAGCTAAGAAACAACTCGCTCTGCACAGTGCTCTTACAGCCTACCGGGAACATGTCTTACAAAGGCCTGTGAAACGCAGTTTCTTTGCAGGCCTGATCAGGCTGAAGTAGAACTTCTGCCCTGGGTGTGCCACATTGCCCTAGAGCTGAAAGGCACAACGTGCAGGCTTCTTAACAAAGGGCGATTTGGGCCCCAGAGCATCTTGCTTCCAGCTCTTTGGGAAGCTAAGAAACAACTCGCTCTGCACAGTGCTCTTACAGCCTACCGGGAACATGTCTTACAAAGGCCTGTGAAACGCAGTTTCTTTGCAGGCCTGATCTGGCTGAAGTAGAACTTCTGCCCTGGGTGTGCCACATTGCCCTAGAGCTGAAAGGCACAACGTGCAGGCTTCTTATAAAGGGCGAGTTAGGGCCCAGAGCATCTTGCTTCCAGCTCTTTGGGAAGCTAAGAAACAACTCGCTCTGCACAGTGCTCTTACAGCCTACCGGGAACATCTCTTACAAAGGCCTGTGAGACGCAGTTTCTTTGCAGGCCTGATCTGGCTGAAGTAGAACTTCTGCTCTGGTTGCGCCACATTGCCCTAGAGCTGAAAGCTGCAACGTGCAGTCTGCTTTCCAAAGGGCGAGTTGGGCCCCAGAGCATCTTGCTTCCAGCTCTTTGGGAAGCTAAGAAACAACTCGCTCTGCACAGTGCTCTTACAGCCTACCGGGAACATCTCTTACAAAGGCCTGTGAAATGCAGTTTCTTTGCAGGCCTGATCTGGCTGAAGTAGAACTTCTGCCCTGGGTGTGCCACATTGCCCTAGAGCTGAAAGGCACAACGTGCAGGCTTCTTGACAAAAGGCGAGTTGGGCCCCAGAGCATCTTGCTTCTAGCTCTTTGGGAATCTAAGAAACAACTCGCTCTGCACAGTGCTCTTATAGCCTACCGGGAACATCTCTTACAAAGGCCTGTGAAACGCAGTTTCTTTGCAGGCCTGATCTGGCTGAAGTAGAACTTCTGCCCTGGGTGTGCCACATTGCCCTAGAGCTGAAAGGCACAACGTGCAGTCTTCTTGACAAAGGGCGAGTTGGGCCCCAGAGCATCTTGCTTCCAGCTCTTTGGGAAGCTAGGAAACAACTCGCTCTGCACAGTGCTCTTACAGCCTACCGGGAACATGTCTTACAAAGGCCTGTGAAACGCAGTTTCTTTGCAGGTTTGATCAGGCTGAAGTAGAACTTCTGCCCTGGGTGTGCCTCATTGCCCTAGAGCTGAAAGGCACAACGTGCAGGCTTCTTAACAAAGGGCGAGTTGGGCCCCAGAGCATCTTGCTTCCAGCTCTTTGGGAAGCTAAGAATCAACTCGCTCTGCACAGTGCTCTTACAGCCTACCGGGAACATCTCTTACAAAGGCCTGTGAAACGCAGTTTCATTGCAGGCCTGATCTGGCTGAAGTAGAACTTCTGCCCTGGGTGTGCCACATTGCCCTAGAGCTGAAAGGCACAACGTGCAGGCTTCTTAAAAATGGGCAAGTTGGGCGCCAGAGCATCTTGCTTCCAGCTCTTTGGGAAGCTAAGAAACAACTCGCTCTGCACAGTGCTCTTACAGCCTACCGGGAACATGTCTTACAAAGGCCTGTGAAACGCAGTTTCTTTGCAGGCCTGATCTGGCTGAAGTAGAAGGTCTGCTCTGGTTGCGCCACATTGCCCTAGAGCTGAAAGCTACAACGTGCAGTCTGCTTTCCAAAGGGCGAGTTGGGCCCCAGAGCATCTTGCTTCCAGCTCTTTGGGAAGCTAAGAAACAACTCGCTCTGCACAGTGCTCTTACAGCCTACCGGGAACATGTATTACCAAGGCCTGTGAAACGCAGTTTCTTTGCAGGCCTGATCTGGCTGAAGTAGAACTTCTGCCCTGGGTGTGCCACATTGCCCTAGAGCTGAAAGGCACAACGTGCAGGCTTCTTAACAAAGGGCGAGTTGGGCCCGAGAGCATCTTGCTTCCAGCTCTTTGGGAAGCTAAGAAACAACTCGCTCTGCACAGTGCTCTTACAGCCTACCGGGAACATCTCTTACAAAGGCCTGTGAAACGCAGTTTCTTTGCAGGCCTGATGTGGCTGAATTAGAAGTTCTGCCCTGGGTGTGCCACATTGCCCTAGAGCTGAAAGGCACAACGTGCAGGCTTCTTAACAAAGGGCGAGTTGGGCCCCAGAGCATCTTGCTTCCAGCTCTTTGGGAAACTAAGAAACAACTCGCTCTGCACAGTGCTCTTACAGCCTACGGGGAACATCTCTTACAAAGGCCTGTGAAACGCAGTTTCTTGCAGGCCTGATCTGGCTGAAGTAGAACTTCTGCCCTGGGTGTGCCACATTGCCCTAGAGCTGAAAGGCACAACGTGCCGGCTTCTTAAAAAAGGGCGAGTTGGGCCCCACAGCATCTTGCTTCCAGCTCTTTGGGAAGCTAAGAAACAACTCGCTCTGCACAGGGCTCTGACAGCCTACCGGGAACATCACTTACAAAGGCCTGTGAAACGCAGTTTCTTTGCAGGCCTGATCTGGCTGAAGTAGAACTTCTGCCCTGGGTGTGCCACATTGCCCTAGAGCTGAAAGGCACAACGTGCGGGCTTCTTGACAAAGGGCGAGTTGGGCCCCAGAGCATCTTGCTTCCAGCTCTTTGGGAAGCTAAGAAACAACTCGCTCTGCACAGTGCTCTTACGGCCTACCTGGAACATCTCTTACAAAGGCCTGTGAAACGCAGTTTCTTTGCAGGCCTGATCTGGCTGAAGTAGAACTTCTGCCCTGGGTGTGCCACATTGCCCTAGAGCTGAAAGGCACAACGTGCAGTCTTCTTGACAAAGGGCGAGTTGGACCCAAGAGGATCTTGCTTCCAGCTCTTTGGGAAGCTAAGAAACAACTCGCTCTGCACAGTGCTCTTACAGCCTACCGGGAACATCTCTTACAAAGGCCTGTGAAACGCAGTTTCTTTGCAGGCCTGATCAGGCTGAAGTAGAACCTCTGCACTGGGTGTGCCACATTGCCCTAGAGCTGAAAGGCACAACGTGCAGGCTTCTTAACAAAGGGCGAGTTGGGCCCCAGAGCATCTTGCTTCCAGCTCTTTGGGAAGCTAAGAAACAACTCGCTCTACACAGGGCTCTTACAGCCTACCGGTAACATGTCTTACAAAGGCCTGTGAAACGCAGTCTCTTGGCAGGCCTGATCTGGCTGAAGTAGAACTTCTGCCCTGGGTGTGGCACATTGCCCTAGAGCTGAAAGGCACAACGTGCAGGCTTCTTATAAAGGGCGAGTTGGGCCCCAGAGAATCTTGCTTCCAGCTCTTTGGGAAGCTAAGAAACAACTCGCTCTGCACAGTGCTCTTACAGCCTACCGGGAACATCTCTTACAAAGGCCTGTGAGATGCAGTTTCTTTGCAGGCCTGATCTGGCTGAAGTAGAACTTCTGCTCTGGTTGCGCCACAGTGCCCTAGAGCTGAAAGCTACAACGTGCAGTCTGCTTTCCAAAGGGCGAGTTGGGCCCCAGAGCATCTTGCTTCCAGCTCTTTGGGAAGCTAAGAAACAACTCGCTCTGCACAGTGCTCTTACAGCCTACCGGGAACATCTCTTACAAAGGCCTGTGAAACGCAGTTTCTTTGCAGGCCTGATCTGGCTGAAGTAGAACTTCTGCCCTGGGTGTGCCACATTGCCCTAGAGCTGAAAGGCACAACGTGCAGGCTTCTTGACAAAGGGCGAGTTGGGCCCCAGAGCATCTTGCTTCCAGCTCTTTGGGAAGCTACGAAACAACTCGCTCTGCACAGTGCTCTTACAGCCTACCGGGAACATCTCTTACAAAGGCCTGTGAAACGCAGTTTCTTTGCAGGCCTGATCTGGCTGAAGTAGAACTTCTGCCCTGGGTGTGCCACATTGCCCTAGAGCTGAAAGGCACAACGTGCAGGCTTCTTAAAAATGGGCAAGTTGGGCCCCAGAGCATATTGCTTCCAGCTCTTTGGGAAGCTAAGAAACAACTCGCTCTGCACAGTGCTCTTACAGCCTACCGGGAACATGTCTTACAAAGGCCTGTGAAACGCAGTTTCTTTGCAGGCCTGATCTGGCTGAAGTAGAAGGTCTGCTCTGGTTGCACCACATTGCCCTAGAGCTGAAAGCTACAACGTGCAGTCTGCTTTCCAAAGGGCGAGTTGGGCCCCAGAGCATCTTCCTTCCAGCTCTTTGGGAAGCTAAGAAACAACTCGCTCTGCACAGTGCTCTTACAGCCTACCGGGAACATGTCTTACCAAGGCCTCTGAAACGCAGTTTCTTTGCAGGCCTGATCTGGCTGAAGTAGAACTTCTGCCCTGGGTGTGCCACATTGCCCTAGAGCTGAAAGGCACAACGTGCAGGCTTCTTTCCAAAGGGCGAGTTGGGCCCCAGAGCATCTTGCTTCCAGCTCTTTGGGAAGCTAAGAAACAACTCGCTCTGCACAGTGCTCTTACAGCCTACAGGGAACATCTCTTACAAAGGCCTGTGAAACGCAGTTTCTTTGCAAGCCTGATGTGGCTGAAGTAGAAGTTCTGCCCTGGGTGTGCCACATTGCCCTAGAGCTGAAAGGCACAACGTGCAGGCTTCTTATAAAGGGCGAGTTGGGCCCCAGAGAATCTTGCTTCCAGCTCTTTGGGAAGCTAAGAAACAACTCGCTCTGCACAGTGCTCTTACAGCCTACCGGGAACATCTCTTACAAAGGCCTGTGAAACGCAGTTTCTTGCAGGCGTGATCTGGCTGAAGTAGAACTTCAGCCCTGGGTGTGCCACATTGACCTAGAGCTGAAAGGCACAACGTGCCGGCTTCTTAAAAAAGAGCGAGTTGGGCCCCACAGCATCTTGCTTACAGCTCTTTGGGAAGCTAAGAAACAACTCGCTCTGCACAGTGCTCTTACAGCCTACCGGGAACATGTCTTACCAAGGCCTGTGAAACGCAGTTTCTTTGCAGGCCTGATCTGGCTGAAGTAGAACTTCTGCCCTGGCTGTGCCACATTGCCCTAGAGCTGAAAGGCACAACGTGCAGGCTTCTTAACAAAGGGCGAGTTGGGCCCCAGAGCATCTTGCTTCCAGCTCTTTGGGAAGCTAAGAAACAACTCGCTCTGCACAGTGCTCTTACAGCCTACCGGGAACATCTCTTACAAAGGCCTGTGAAACGCAGTTTCTTTGCAGGCCTGATCTGGCTGAAGTAGAACTTCTGCCCTGGGTGTGCCACATTGCCCTAGAGCTGAAAGGCACAACGTGCAGGCTTCTTATAAAGGGCGAGTTGGGCCCCAGAGCATCTTGCTTCCAGCTCTTTGGGAAGCTAAGAAACAACTCGCTCTGCACAGCCCTCTTACAGCCTACCGGGAACATCTCTTACAAAGGCCTGTGAGACGCAGTTTCTTTGCAGGCCTGATCTGGCTGAAGTAGAACTTGTGCTCTGGTTGCGCCACATTGCCCTAGAGCTGAAAGCTACAACGTGCATGCTGCTTTCCAAAGGGCGAGTTGGGCCCCAGAGCATCTTGCTTCCAGCTCTTTGGGAAGCTCAGAAACAACTCGCTCTGCACAGTGCTCTTACAGCCTACCGGGAACATCTCTTACAAAGGCCTGTGAAACGCAGTTTCTTTGCAGGCCTGATCAGGCTGAAGTAGAACTTCTGCACTTGGTGTGCCACATTGCCGTAGAGCTGAAAGGCACAACGTGCAGGCTTCTTAACAAAGGGCGAGTTGGGCCCCAGAGCATCTTGCTTCCAGCTCTTTGGGAAGCTAAGAAACAACTCGCTCTACACAGTGCTATTACAGCCTACCGGTAACATGTCTTACAAAGGCCTGTGAAACGCAGTTTCTTTGCAGGCCTGATCTGGCTGAAGTAGAACTTCTGCCCTGGGTCTGGCACATTGCCCTAGAGCTGAAAGGCACAACGTGCAGGCTTCTTATAAAGGGCGAGTTGGGCCCCAGAGCATCTTGCTTCCAGCTCTTTGGGAAGCTAAGAAACAACTCGCTCTGCACAGTCCTCTTACAGCCTACCGGGAACATCTCTTACAAAGGCCTGTGAGATGCAGTTTCTTTGCAGGCCTGATCTGGCTGAAGTAGAACTTCTGCTCTGGTTGCGCCACAGTGCCCTAGAGCTGAAAGCTACAACGTGCAGTCTGCTTTCCTAAGGGCGAGTTGGGCCCCAGAGCATCTTGCTTCCAGCTCTTTGGGAAGCTAAGAAACAACTCGCTCTGCACAGTGCTCTTACAGCCTACCGGGAACATCTCTTACAAAGGCCTGTGAAACGCAGTTTCTTTGCAGGCCTGATCTGGCTGAAGTAGAACTTCTGCCCTGGGTGTGCCACATTGCCCTAGAGCTGAAAGGCACAACGTGCAGGCTTCTTGACAAAGGGCGAGTTGGGCCCCAGAGCATCTTGCTTCCAGCTCTTTGGGAAGCTACGAAACAACTCGCTCTGCACAGTGCTCTTACAGCCTACTGGGAACATCTCTTACAAAGGCCTGTGAAACGCAGTTTCTTTGCAGGCCTGATCTGGCTGAAGTAGAACTTCTGCCCTGGGTGTGCCACATTGCCCTAGAGCTGAAAGGCACAACGTGCAGGCTTCTTAAAAATGGGCAAGTTGGGCCCCAGAGCATCTTGCTTCCAGCTCTTTGGGAAGCTAAGAAACAACTCGCTCTGCACAGTGCTCTTACAGCCTACCGGGAACATGTCTTACAAAGGCCTGTGAAACGCAGTTTCTTTGCAGGCCTGATCTGGCTGAAGTAGAAGGTCTGCTCTGGTTGCATCACATTGCCCTAGAGCTTAAAGCTACAACGTGCAGTCTGCTTTCCAAAGGGCGAGTTGGGCCCCAGAGCATCTTGCTTCCAGCTCTTTGGGAAGCTAAGAAACAACTCGCTCTGCACAGTGCTCTTACAGCCTACCGGGAACATGTCTTACCAAGGCCTGTGAAACGCAGTTTCTTTGCAGGCCTGATCTGGCTGAAGTAGAAGTTCTGCCCTGGGTGTGCCACATTGCCCTAGAGCTGAAAGGCACAACGTGCAGGCTTCTTAACAAAGGGCGAGTTGGGCCCCAGAGCATCTTGCTTCCAGCTCTTTGGGAAGCTAAGAAACAACTCGCTCTGCACAGTGCTCTTACAGCCTACCGGGAACATCTCTTACAAAGGCCTGTGAAACGCAGTTTGTTTGCAAGCCTGATGTGGCTGAATAGAAGTTCTGCCCTGGGTGTGCCACACTGCCCTAGAGCTGAAAGGCACAACGTGCAGGCTTCTTAACAAAGGGCGAGTTGGGCCCCAGAGCATCTTGCTTCCAGCTCTTTGGGAAGCTAAGAAACAACTCGCTCTGCACAGTGCTCTTACAGCCTACCGGGAACATCTCTTACAAAGGCCTGTGATACGCAGTTTCTTGCAGGCCTGATCTGGCTGAAGTAGAACTTCTGCCCTGGGTGTGCCACATTGCCCTAGAGCTGAAAGGCACAACGTGCTGGCTTCTTAAAAAAGGGCGAGTTGGGTCCCACAGCATCTTGCTTCCAGCTCTTTGGGAAGCTAAGAAACAACTCGCTCTGCACAGTGCTCTTACAGCCTACCGGGAACATGTCTTACCAAGGCCTGCGAAACGCAGTTTCTTTGCAGGCCTGATCTGGCTGAAGTAGAACTTCTGCCCTGGGTGTGCCACATTGCCCTAGAGCTGAAAGGCACAACGTGCAGGCTTCTTAACAAAGGGCGAGTTGGGCCCCAGAGCATCTTGCTTCCAGCTCTTTGGGAAGCTAAGAAACAACTCGCTCTGCACAGTGCTCTTACAGCCTACCGGGAACATCTCTTACAAAGGCCTGTGAGACGCAGTTCCTTTGCAGGCCTGATCTGGCTGAAGTAGAACTTCTGCTCTGGTTGCGCCACACTGCCCTAGAGCTGAAAGCTACAACGTGCAGTCTGCTTTCCAAAGGGCGAGTTGGGCCCCAGAGCATCTTGCTTCCAGCTCTTTGGGAAGCTCAGAAACAACTCGCTCTGCACAGTGCTCTTACAGCCTACCGGGAACATCTCTTACAAAGGCCTGTGAAACGCAGCTTCTTTTCAGGCCTGATCTGGCTGAAGTAGAACTTCTGCCCTGGGTGTGCCACATTGCCCTAGAGCTGAAAGGCACAACGTGCAGGCTTCTTGACAAAGGGCGAGTTGGGCCCCAGAGCATCTTGCTTCCAGCTCTTTGGGAAGCTAAGAAACAACTCGCTCTGCACAGTGCTCTTACTGCCTACCGGGAACATCTCTTACAAAGGCCTGTGAAACGCAGTTTCTTTGCAAGCCTGATCTGGCTGAAGTAGAACTTCTGCCCTGGTGTGCCACATTGCCCTAGAGCTGAAAGGCACAACGTGCAGGCTTCTTAAAAATGGGCAAGTTGGGCGCCAGAGCATCTTGCTTCCAGCTCTTTGGGAAGGTAAGAAACAACTCGCTCTGCACTGTGCTCTTACAGCCTACCGGGAACATCTCTTACAAAGGTCTGTGAAACGCAGTTTCTTTTCAGGCCTGATCTGGCTGAAGTAGAACTTCTGCCCTGGGTGTGCCACATTGCCCTAGAGCTGAAAGGCACAACGTGCAGGCTTCTTAACAAAGGGCGAGTTGGGCGCCAGAGCATCTTGCTTCAACCTTTTTGGGAAGCTAAGAAACAACTCGCTCTACACAGTGCTCTTACAGCCTACCGGGAACATCTCTTACAAAGGCCTGTGAAACGCAGTTTCTTTGCAGGCCTGATCTGGCTGAAGTGGAACTTCTGCCCAGGGTGTGCCACATTGCCCTAGAGTTGAAAGCTACAACGTGCCGTCTGCTTTCCAAAGGGCGAGTTCGGCCCCAGAGCATCTTGCTTCCAGCTCTTTGGGAAACTAAGAAACAACTCGCTTTGCACAGTGCTCTTACAGCCTACAGGGAACATCTCTTACAAAGGCCTGTGAAACGCACTTTGTTTGCAGGCCTGATCAGGCTGAAGTATAACTTCTGCCCTGGGTGTGGCACCTAGCCCTAGAGCTGAAAGGCACAACGTGCAGGCTTCTTAACAAAGGGCGAGTTGGGCTCCACAGCATCTTGCTTCCAGCTCTTTGGGAAGCTAAGAAACAACTCGCTCTGCACAGGGCTCTTACAGCCTACCGGGAACATGTCTTACAAAGGCCTGTGAAACGCAGTTTCTTTGCAGGCCTGATCTGGCTGAAGTAGAAGTTCTGCTCTGGTTGCGCCACATTGCCCTAGAGTTGAAAGCTACAACGTGCAGTCTGCTGTCCAAAGGGCGAGTTGGGCCACAGAGCATCTTGCTTCCAGCTCTTTGGGAAGCTAAGAAACAACTCGCTCTGCACAGTGCTCTTACAGCCTACCGGGAACATGTCTTACCAGGGCCTGTGAAACGCAGTTTCTTTGCAGGCCTGATCTGGCTGAAGTAGAACTTCTGCCCTGGGTGTGCCACATTGCCCTAGAGCTGAAAGGCACAACGTGCAGGCTTCTTAACAAAGGGCGAGTTGGGCCCCAGAGCATCTTGCTTCCAGCTCTTTGTGAAGATAAGAAACAACTCGCTCTGCACAGTGCTCTTACAGCCTACGGGGAACATCTCTTACAAAGGCCTGTGAAACGCAGTTTATTTGCAGGCCTGATCTGGCTGAAGTAGAACTTCTGCCCTGGGTGTGCCACATTGCACTAGAGCTGAAAGGCACAACGTGCAGACTAATTAACAAAGGGCGAGTTGGGCCCCAGAGCATCTTGATTCCAGCTCTTTGGGAAGCTAAGAAACAACTCGCTCTGCACAGTGCTCTTGCAGCCTACGGGGAACATCTCTTACAAAGGCCTGTGAAACGCAGTTTCTTTGCAGGCCTGATCTGGCTGAAGTAGAACTTCTGCCCTGGGTGTGCCACATTGCCCTAGAGCTGAAAGGCACAACGTGCAGGCTAATTAACAAAGGGCGAGTTGGGCGCCAGAGCATCATGCTTCCAGCTCTTTGGGAAGCTAAGAAACAACTCGCTCTGCACAGTGCTCTTACAGCCTACCGGGAACATCTCTTACAAAGGCCTGTGAAACGCAGTTTCTTTGCAGGCCTGATCTGGCTGAAGTAGAACTTCTGCCCTGGGTGTGGCACATTGCCCTAGAGCTGAAAGGCAAAACGTGCAGGCTTGTTAACAAAGGGCGAGTTGGGCCCCAGAGCATCTTGCTTCCAGCTCTTTGGGAAGCTAAGAAACAACTCGCTCTGCACAGTGCTCTTACAGCCTAAGGGGAACATCTCTTACAAATGCCTGTGAAATGCAGTTTCTTTGCAGGCCTGATCTGGCTGAAGTAGAACTTCTGCCCTGGGTGGGCCACATTGCCCTAGAGCTGAAAGGCACAACGTGCAGGCTTCTTAACTAAGGGCGAGTTGGGCCCCCGAGCATCTTGCTTCCAGCTCTTTGGGAAGCTAAGAAACAACTCGCTCTGCACAGTGCTCTTACAGCCTACCGGGAGCATCTCTTACAAAGGCCTGTGAAACGCAGTTTCTTTGCAGGCCTGATCTGGCTGAAGTACAACTTCTTCCCTGGGTGTGCCACATTTCCCTAGAGCTGAAAGGCACAACGTTCAGGCTTCTTAAAAAAGGGCGAGTTGGGCCCCACAGCATCTTGCTTCCAGCTCTTTGGGAAGCTAAGAAACAACTCGCTCTGCACAGTGCTCTTACAGCCTACCGGGAACATGTCTTACGAAGGCCTGTGAAATGCAGTTTCTTTGCAGGCCTGATCTGGCTGAAGTAGAAGTTCTGCCCTGGGTGTGCCACATTGCCCTAGAGCTGAAAGGCACAACGTGCAGGCTTCTTAACAAAGGGCGATTTGGGCGCCAGAGCATCTTGCTTCCAGCTCTTTGATAAGCTAAGAAACAACTCGCTCTGCACATTGCTCTTACAGCCTACCGGGAACATCTCTTACAAAGGCCTGTGAGACGCAGTTTCTTTGCAGGCCTGTTCTGGCTGAAGTAGAACTTCTGCCCTGGGTGTGCCACATTGCCCTAGAGCTGAAAGGCACAACGTGCAGGCTTCTTAACAAAGGGCGAGTTGGGCCCCACAGCATCTTGCTTCCAGCTCTTTGGGAAGCTAAGAAACAACTCGCTCTGCACAGTGCTCTTACAGCCTACCGGGAACATCTCTTACAAAGGCCTGTGAGACGCAGTTTCTTTGCAGGCCTGATCAGCCAGAAGTAGAACTTCTGCTCTGGGTGTGCCACATTGCCCTAGAGCTGAAAGGCACAACGTGCAGGCTTCTTAACAAAGGGCAAGTTGGGCCCCAGAGCATCTTGCTTCCAGGTCTTGGGAAGCTAAGAAACAACTCGCTCTGCACAGTGCTCTTACACCCTATCGGGAACATCTGTTACAAAGGCCTGTGAAACGCAGTTTCTTTGCATGCCTGATCTGCCTCAAGTAGATCTTCTGCCCTCGGTGTGCCACATTGCCCTAGAGCTGAAAGGCACAACGTGCAGGCTTCTTAACAAAGGGTGAGTGTGGCGCCAGAGCATCTTGCTTCCAGCTCTTTGGGAAGCCAGGAAACAACTCGCTCTGCACAGTGCTCTTACAGCCTACGGGGTACATCTCTTACAAAGGCCTGTGAAACGCAGTTTCTTTGCAGGCCTGATCTGGGTGAAGTAGAACTTCTGCTCTGGGTGTTCCACATTGTCCTAGAGCTGAAAGGCACAACGTGCAGGCTTATTAACAAAGGGCGAGTTGGGCCCCACAGCATCTTGCTTCCAGCTCTTTGGGAAGCTAAGAAACAACTCGCTCTGCACAGTGCTCTTACAGCCTACCGGGAACATCACTTACAAACTCCCGTGAAACGCAGTTTCTTTGCAGGCCAGATCTGGCTGAAGTAGAACTTCTGCCCTGGTTGTGCCACATTGCCCTAGAGCTGTACGGCACAACGTGCAGGCTTCTTAAAGAAAGGGCGAGTTGGGCCCCAGAGCATCTTGCTTCCAGCTCTTTGGGAAGCTAAGAAACAACTCGCTCTGCACAGTGCTCTTACAGCCTACCGGGAACATCTCTTACAAAGGCCTGTGTAGCGCAGTTTCTTTGCAGGCCTGATCTGGCTGAAGTAGAACTTCTGCCCTGGGTGTGCCACATTGCCCTAGAGCTGAAAGCTACAACGTGCAGTCTGCTTTCCAAAGGGCGAGTTGGGCCCCAGAGCATCTTGCTTCCAGCTCTTTGGGAAGCTAAGAAACAACTCGCTCTGCACAGTGCTCTTACAGCCTACCGGGAACATCTCTTACAAAGGCCTGTGAAACGCAGTTTCTTTGCAGGCCTGATCTGGCTGAAGTAGAACTTCTGCCCTGGGTGTGCCACATTGCCCTAGAGCTGAAAGCTACAACGTGCCGTCTGCTTTCCAAAGGGCGAGTTGGGCCCCAGAGCATCTTGCTTCCAGCTCTTTGGGAAGCTAAGAAACAACTCGCTCTGCACAGTGCTCTTACAGCCTACCGGGAACATCTCTTACAAAGGCCTGTGAAACGCAGTTTCTTTGCAGGCCTGATCTGGCTGAAGTAGAACTTCTGCCCTGGGTGTGCCACATTGCCCTAGAGCTGAAAGGCACAACGTGCAGGCTTCTTAAAAATGGGCAAGTTGGGCCCCAGAGCATCTTGCTTCCAGCTCTTTGGGAAGCTAAGAAACAACTCGCTCTGCACAGTGCTCTTACAGCCTACCGGGAACATGTCTTACAAAGGCCTGTGAAACGCAGTTTCTTTGCAGGCCTGATCTGGCTGAAGTAGAAGGTCTGCTCTGGTTGCATCACATGGCCCTAGAGCTTAAAGCTACAACGTGCAGTCTGCTTTCCAAAGGGCGAGTTGGGCCCCAGAGCATCTTGCTTCCAGCTCTTTGGGAAGCTAAGAAACAACTCGCTCTGCACAGTGCTCTTACAGCCTACCGGGAACATGTCTTACCAAGGCCTGTGAAACGCAGTTTCTTTGCAGGCCTGATCTGGCTGAAGTAGAAGTTCTGCCCTGGGTGTGCCACATTGCCCTAGAGCTGAAAGGCACAACGTGCAGGCTTCTTAACAAAGGGCGAGTTGGGCCCCAGAGCATCTTGCTTCCAGCTCTTTGGGAAGCTAAGAAACAACTCGCTCTGCACAGTGCTCTTACAGCCTACCGGGAACATCTCTTACAAAGGCCTGTGAAACGCAGTTTGTTTGCAAGCCTGATGTGGCTGAATAGAAGTTCTGCCCTGGGTGTGCCACACTGCCCTAGAGCTGAAAGGCACAACGTGCAGGCTTCTTAACAAAGGGCGAGTTGGGCCCCAGAGCATCTTGCTTCCAGCTCTCTGGGAAGCTAAGAAACAACTCGCTCTGCACAGTGCTCTTACAGCCTACCGGGAACATCTCTTACAAAGGCCTGTGATACGCAGTTTCTTGCAGGCCTGATCTGGCTGAAGTAGAACTTCTGCCCTGGGTGTGCCACATTGCCCTAGAGCTGAAAGGCACAACGTGCTGGCTTCTTAAAAAAGGGCGAGTTGGGTCCCACAGCATCTTGCTTCCAGCCCTTTGGGAAGCTAAGAAACAACTCGCTCTGCACAGTGCTCTTACAGCCTACCGGGAACATGTCTTACAAAGGCCTGTGAAACGCAGTTTCTTTGCAGGCCTGATCTGGCTGAAGTAGAACTTCTGCCCTGGGTGTGCCACATTGCCCTAGAGCTGAAAGGCACAACGTGCAGGCTTCTTAACAAAGGGCGAGTTGGGCCCCAGAGCATCTTGCTTCCAGCTCTTTGGGAAGCTAAGAAACAACTCGCTCTGCACAGTGCTCTTACAGCCTACCGGGAACATCTCTTACAAAGGCCTGTGAGACGCAGTTTCTTTGCAGGCCTGATCTGGCTGAAGTAGAACTTCTGCTCTGGTTGCGCCACATTGCCCTAGAGCTGAAAGCTACAACGTGCAGTCTGCTTTCCAAAGGGCGAGTTGGGCCCCAGAGCATCTTGCTTCCAGCTCTTTGGGAAGCTCAGAAACAACTCGCTCTGCACAGTGCTCTTACAGCCTACCGGGAACATCTCTTACAAAGGCCTGTGAAACGCAGCTTCTTTTCAGGCCTGATCTGGCTGAAGTAGAACTTCTGCCCTGGGTGTGCCACATTGCCCTAGAGCTGAAAGGCACAACGTGCAGGCTTCTTGACAAAGGGCGAGTTGGGCCCCAGAGCATCTTGCTTCCAGCTCTTTGGGAAGCTAAGAAACAACTCGCTCTGCACAGTGCTCTTACTGCCTACGGGGAACATCTCTTACAAAGGCCTGTGAAACGCAGTTTCTTTGCAGGCCTGATCTGGCTGAAGTAGAACTTCTGCCCTGGTGTGCCACATTGCCCTAGAGCTGAAAGGCACAACGTGCAGGCTTCTTAAAAATGGGCAAGTTGGGCGCCAGAGCATCTTGCTTCCAGCTCTTTGGGAAGGTAAGAAACAACTCGCTCTGCACTGTGCTCTTACAGCCTACCGGGAACATCTCTTACAAAGGTCTGTGAAACGCAGTTTCTTTTCAGGCCTGATCTGGCTGAAGTAGAACTTCTGCCCTGGGTGTGCCACATTGCCCTAGAGCTGAAAGGCACAACGTGCAGGCTTCTTAACAAAGGGCGAGTTGGGCGCCAGAGCATCTTGCTTCAACCTTTTTGGGAAGCTAAGAAACATCTCGCTCTACACAGTGCTCTTACAGCCTACCGGGAACATCTCTTACAAAGGCCTGTGAAACGCAGTTTCTTTGCAGGCCTGATCTGGCTGAAGTAGAACTTCTGCCCAGGGTGTGCCACATTGCCCTAGAGTTGAAAGCTACAACGTGCCGTCTGCTTTCCAAAGGGCGAGTTCGGCCCCAGAGCATCTTGCTTCCAGCTCTTTGGGAAACTAAGAAACAACTCGCTTTGCACAGTGCTCTTACAGCCTACAGGGAACATCTCTTACAAAGGCCTGTGAAACGCACTTTCTTTGCAGGCCTGATCATGCTGAAGTATAACTTCTGCCCTGGGTGTGGCACCTAGCCCTAGAGCTGAAAGGCACAACGTGCAGGCTTCTTAACAAAGGGCGAGTTGGGCTCCACAGCATCTTGCTTCCAGCTCTTTGGGAAGCTAAGAAACAACTCGCTCTGCACAGGGCTCTTACAGCCTACCGGGAACATGTCTTACAAAGGCCTGTGAAACGCAGTTTCTTTGCAGGCCTGATCTGGCTGAAGTAGAAGTTCTGCTCTGGTTGCGCCACATTGCCCTAGAGTTGAAAGCTACAACGTGCAGTCTGCTGTCCAAAGGGCGAGTTGGGCCACAGAGCATCTTGCTTCCAGCTCTTTGTGAAGATAAGAAACAACTCGCTCTGCACAGTGCTCTTACAGCCTACGGGGAACATCTCTTACAAAGGCCTGTGAAACGCAGTTTATTTGCAGGCCTGATCTGGCTGAAGTAGAACTTCTGCCCTGGGTGTGCCACATTGCACTAGAGCTGAAAGGCACAACGTGCAGACTAATTAACAAAGGGCGAGTTGGGCCCCAGAGCATCTTGATTCCAGCTCTTTGGGAAGCTAAGAAACAACTCGCTCTGCACAGTGCTCTTGCAGCCTACGGGGAACATCTCTTACAAAGGCCTGTGAAACGCAGTTTCTTTGCAGGCCTGATCTGGCTGAAGTAGAACTTCTGCCCTGGGTGTGCCACATTGCCCTAGAGCTGAAAGGCACAACGTGCAGGCTTGTTAACAAAGGGCGAGTTGGGCCCCAGAGCATCTTGCTTCCAGCTCTTTGGGAAGCTAAGAAACAACTCGCTCTGCACAGTGCTCTTACAGCCTAAGGGGAACATCTCTTACAAATGCCTGTGAAATGCAGTTTCTTTGCAGGCCTGATCTGGCTGAAGTAGAACTTCTGCCCTGTGTGGGCCACATTGCCCTATAGCTGAAAGGCACAACGTGCAGGCTTCTTAACTAAGGGCGAGTTGGGCCCCCGAGCATCTTGCTTCCAGCTCTTTGGGAAGCTAAGAAACAACTCGCTCTGCACAGTGCTCTTACAGCCTACCGGGAGCATCTCTTACAAAGGCCTGTGAAACGCAGTTTCTTTGCAGGCCTGATCTGGCTGAAGTACAACTTCTTCCCTGGGTGTGCCACATTTCCCTAGAGCTGAAAGGCACAACGTTCAGGCTTCTTAAAAAAGGGCGAGTTGGGCCCCACAGCATCTTGCTTCCAGCTCTTTGGGAAGCTAAGAAACAACTCGCTCTGCACAGTGCTCTTACAGCCTACCGGGAACATGTCTTACGAAGGCCTGTGAAACGCAGTTTCTTTGCAGGCCTGATCTGGCTGAAGTAGAAGTTCTGCTCTGGTTGCGCCACATTGCCCTAGAGCTGAAAGCTACAACGTGCAGTCTGCTTTCCAAAGGGCGAGTTGGGCCCCAGAGCATCTTGCTTCCAGCTCTTTGGGAAGCTAAGAAACAACTCGCTCTGCACAGTGCTCTTACAGCCTACCGGGAATATGTCTTACCAAGGCCTGTGAAACGCAGTTTCTTTGCAGGCCTGATCTGGCTTAAGTAGAAGTTCTGCCCTGGGTGTGCCACATTGCCCTAGAGCTGAAAGGCACAACGTGCAGGCTTCTTAACAAAGGGCGATTTGGGCGCCAGAGCATCTTGCTTCCAGCTCTTTGATAAGCTAAGAAACAACTCGCTCTGCACATTGCTCTTACAGCCTACCGGGAACATCTCTTACAAAGGCCTGTGAGACGCAGTTTCTTTGCAGGCCTGTTCTGGCTGAAGTAGAACTTCTGCCCTGGGTGTGCCACATTGCCCTAGAGCTGAAAGGCACAACGTGCAGGCTTCTTAACAAAGGGCGAGTTGGGCCCCACAGCATCTTGCTTCCAGCTCTTTGGGAAGCTAAGAAACAACTCGCTCTGCACAGTGCTCTTACAGCCTACCGGGAACATCTCTTACAAAGGCCTGTGAGACGCAGTTTCTTTGCAGGCCTGATCAGCCAGAAGTAGAACTTCTGCTCTGGGTGTGCCACATTGCCCTAGAGCTGAAAGGCACAACGTGCAGGCTTCTTAACAAAGGGCAAGTTGGGCCCCAGAGCATCTTGCTTCCAGGTCTTGGGAAGCTAAGAAACAACTCGCTCTGCACAGTGCTCTTACACCCTATCGGGAACATCTGTTACAAAGGCCTGTGAAACGCAGTTTCTTTGCATGCCTGATCTGCCTCAAGTAGATCTTCTGCCCTCGGTGTGCCACATTGCCCTAGAGCTGAAAGGCACAACGTGCAGGCTTCTTAACAAAGGGTGAGTGTGGCGCCAGAGCATCTTGCTTCCAGCTCTTTGGGAAGCCAGGAAACAACTCGCTCTGCACAGTGCTCTTACAGCCTACGGGGTACATCTCTTACAAAGGCCTGTGAAACGCAGTTTCTTTGCAGGCCTGATCTGGGTGAAGTAGAACTTCTGCTCTGGGTGTTCCACATTGTCCTAGAGCTGAAAGGCACAACGTGCAGGCTTATTAACAAAGGGCGAGTTGGGCCCCACAGCATCTTGCTTCCAGCTCTTTGGGAAGCTAAGAAACAACTCGCTCTGCACAGTGCTCTTACAGCCTACCAGGAACATCACTTACAAACTCCCGTGAAACGCAGTTTCTTTGGAGGCCAGATCTGGCTGAAGTAGAACTTCTGCCCTGGTTGTGCCACATTGCCCTAGAGCTGTACGGCACAACGTGCAGGCTTCTTAAAGAAAGGGCGAGTTGGGCCCCAGAGCATCTTGCTTCCAGCTCTTTGGGAAGCTAAGAAACAACTCGCTCTGCACAGTGCTCTTACAGCCTACCGGGAACATCTCTTACAAAGGCCTGTGTAGCGCAGTTTCTTTGCAGGCCTGATCTGGCTGAAGTAGAACTTCTGCCCTGGGTGTGCCACATTGCCCTAGAGCTGAAAGCTACAACGTGCAGTCTGCTTTCCAAAGGGCGAGTTGGGCCCCAGAGCATCTTGCTTCCAGCTCTTTGGGAAGCTAAGAAACAACTCGCTCTGCACAGTGCTCTTACAGCCTACCGGGAACATCTCTTACAAAGGCCTGTGAAACGCAGTTTCTTTGCAGGCCTGATCTGGCTGAAGTAGAACTTCTGCCCTGGGTGTGCCACATTGCCCTAGAGCTGAAAGCTACAACGTGCCGTCTGCTTTCCAAAGGGCGAGTTGGGCCCCAGAGCATCTTGCTTCCAGCTCTTTGGGAAGCTAAGAAACAACTCGCTCTGCACAGTGCTCTTACAGCCTACCGGGAACATCTCTTACAAAGGCCTGTGAAACGTAGTTTCTTTGCAGGCCTGATCTGGCTGAAGTAGAACTTCTGCCCTGGGTGTGCCACATTGCCCTAGAGCTGAAAGGCACAACGTGCAGGCTTCTTGACAAAGGGCGAGTTGGGCCCCAGAGCATCTTGCTTCCAGCTCTTTGGGAAGCTAAGAAACAACTCGCTCTGCACAGTGCTCTTACAGCCTACCGGGAACATCTCTTACAAAGGCCTGTGAAACGCAGGTTCTTTGCAGGCCTGATCAGGCTGATGTAGAACTTCTGCCCTGGGTGTGCCACATTGCCCTAGAGCTGAAAGGCACAACGTGCAGGCTTCTTAACAAAGGGCGAGTTGGGCCCCAGAGCATCTTGCTTCCAGCTCTTTGGGAAGCTAAGAAACAACTCGCTCTACACAGTGCTCTTACAGCCTACCGGGAACATGTCTTACAAAGGCCTGTGAAACGCAGTTTCTTTGCAGGCCTGATCTGGCTGAAGTAGGACTTCTGCCCTGGGTGTGCCACATTGCCCTAGAGCTGAAAGGCACAACGTGCAGGCTTCTTATAAAGGGCGAGTTGGGGCCCAGAGCATCTTGCTTCCAGCTCTTTGGGAATCTAAGAAACAACTCGCTCTGCACAGTCCTCTTACAGCCTACCGGGAACATCTCTTACAAAGGCCTGTGAGACGCAGTTTCTTTGCAGGCCTGATCTGGCTGAAGTAGAACTTCTGCTCTGGTTGCGCCACATTGCCCTAGAGCTGAAAGCTACAACGTGCAGTCTGCTGTCAAAAGGGCGTGTTGGGCCCCAGAGCATCTTGCTTCCAGATCTTTGGGAAGCTAACAAAAAACTCGCTCTGCACACTGCTCTTACAGCCTACCGGGAACATCTCTTACAAAGGCCTGTGAAACGCAGTTTCTTTGCAGGCCTGATCTGGCTGAAGTAGAACTTCTGCCCTGGGTGTGCCACATTGCCCTAGAGCTGAAAGGCACAACGTGCAGGCTTCTTAACAAAAGGCGAGTTGGGCCCCAGAGCATCTTGCTTCTAGCTCTTTGGGAAGCTAAGAAACAACTCGCTCTGCACAGTGCTCTTATAGCCTACCGGGAACATCTCTTACAAAGGCCTGTGAAACGCAGTTTCTTTGCAGGCCTGATCTGGCTGAAGTAGAACTTCTGCCCTGGGTGTGCCACATTGCCCTAGAGCTGAAAGGCACAACGTGCAGTCTTCTTGACAAAGGGCGAGTTGGGCCCCAGAGCATCTTGCTTCCAGCTCTTTGGGAAGCTAGGAAACAACTCGCTCTGCACAGTGCTCTTACAGCCTACCGGGAACATGTCTTACAAAGGCCTGTGAAACGCAGTTTCTTTGCAGGCCTGATCAGGCTGAAGTAGAACTTCTGCCCTGGGTGTGCCACATTGCCCTAGAGCTGAAAGGGACAACGTGCAGGCTTCTTAACAAAGGGCGAGTTGGGCCCCAGAGCATCTTGCTTCCAGCTCTTTGGGAAGCTAAGAAACAACTCGCTCTGCACAGTGCTCTTACAGCCTACCGGGAACATGTCTTACAAAGGCCTGTGAAACGCAGTTTCTTTGCAGGCCTGATCTGGCTGAAGTAGAAGGTCTGCTCTGGTTGCGCCACATTGCCCTAGAGCTGAAAGCTACAACGTGCAGTCTGCTTTCCAAAGGGCGAGTTGGGCCCCAGAGCATCTTGCTTCCAGCTCTTTGGGAAGCTAAGAAACAACTCGCTCTGCACAGCGCTCTTACAGCCTACCGGGAACATGTATTACCAAGGCCTGTGAAACGCAGTTTCTTTGCAGGCATGATCTGGCTGAAGTAGAACTTCTGCCCAGGGTGTGCCACATTGCCCTAGAGCTGAAGGGCGCAACGTGCAGGCTTCTTAACAAAGGGCGAGTTGGGCCCCAGAGCATCTTGCTTCCAGCTCTTTGGGAAGCTAAGAAACAACTCGCTCTGCACAGTGCTCTTACAGCCTACCGGGAACATCTCTTTCCAAGGCCTGTGAAACGCAGTTTCTTTGCAAGCCTGATGTGGCTGAAGTAGAACTTCTGCCCTGGGTGTGCCACATTGCCCTAGAGCTGAAAGGCACAACGTGCAGGCTTCTTAACAAAGGGCGAGTTGGGCCCCAGAGCATCTTGCTTCCAGCTCTTTGGGAAGCTAAGAAACAACTCGCTCTGCACAGTGCTCTTACAGCCTACCGGGAACATCTCTTACAAACGCCTGTGAAACGCAGTTTCTTGCAGGCCTGATCTGGCTGAAGTAGAACTTCTGCCCTGGGTGTGCCACATTGCCCTAGAGCTGAAAGGCACAACGTGCAGGCTTCTTAAAAAAGGGCAAGTTGGGCCCCACAGCATCTTGCTTCCAGCTCTTTGGGAAGCTAAGAAACAACTCGCTCTGCACAGTGCTCTTACAGCCTACCGGGAACATGTCTTACCAAGGCCTGTGAAACGCAGTTTCTTTTCAGGCCTGATCTGGCTGAAGTAGAACTTCTGCCCTGGGTGTGCCACATTGCCCTAGAGCTGAAAGGCACAACGTGCAGGCTAATTAACAAAGGGCGAGTTGGGCCCCAGAGCATCTTGATTCCAGCTCTTTGGGAAGCCAAGAAACAACTCGCTCTGCACAGTGCTCTTCCAGCCTACGGGGAACATCTCTTACAAAGGCCTGTGAAACGCAGTTTCTTTGCAGGCCTGATGTGGCTGAAGTAGAACTTCTGCCCTGGGTGTGCCACATTGCCCTAGAGCTGAAAGGCACAACGTGCAGGCTAATTAACAAAGGGCGTGTTGGGCGCCAGAGCATCTTGCTTCCAGCTCTTTGGGAAGCTAAGAAACTACTCGCTCTGCACAGTGCTCTTACAGCCTACCGGGAACATCTCTTACAAAGGCCTGTGAAACGCAGTTTCTTTGCAGGCCTGATCTGGCTGAAGTAGAACTTCTGCCCTGGGTGTGCCACATTGCCCTAGAGCTGAAAGGCACAACGTGCAGGCTTCTTGACAAAGGGCGAGTTGGGCCCCAGAGCATCTTGCTTCCAGCTCTTTGGGAAGCTAAGAATCAACTCGCTCTGCACAGTGCTCTTACAGCCTACCGGGAACATCTCTTACAAAGGCCTGTGAAACGCAGTTTTTTTGCAGGCCTGATCAGGCTGAAGTACAACTTCTGCCCTGGGTGTGCCACATTGCCCTAGAGCTGAAAGGCACAACGTGCAGGCTTCTTAACAAAGGGCGAGTTGGGCCCTAGAGCATCTTGCTTCCAGCTCTTTGGGAAGCTAAGAAACAACTCGCTCTACACAGTGCTCTTACAGCCTACCGGGAACATGTCTTACAAAGGCCTGTGAAACGCAGTTTATTTGCAGTCCTGATCTGGCTAAAGTAGAACTTCTGCCCTTGGTGTGGCACATTGCCCTAGAGCTGAAAGGCACAACGTGCAGGCTTCTTATAAAGGGCGAGTTGGGCCCCAGAGCATCTTGCTTCCAGCTCTTTGGGAAGCTAAGAAACAACTCGCTCTGCACAGTCCTCTTACAGCCTACCGGGAACATCTCTTACAAAGGCCTGTGAGACGCAGTTTCTTTGCAGGCCTGATCTGGCTGAAGTAGAACTGCTGCTCTGGTTGTGCCACATTGCCCTAGAGCTGAAAGCTACAACGTGCAGTCTGCTTTCCAAAGGGCGAGTTGGGCCACAGAGCATCTTGCTTCCAGCTCTTTGGGAAGCTCAGAAACAACTCGCTCTGCACAGTGCTCTTACAGCCTACCGGGAACATCTCTTACAAAGGCCTGTGAAACGCAGCTTCTTTTCAGGCCTGATCTGGCTGAAGTAGAACTTCTGCCCTGGGTGTGCCACATTGCCCTAGAGCTGAAAGGCACAACGTGCAGGCTTCTTGACAAAGGGCGAGTTGGGCCCCAGAGCATCTTGCTTCCAGCTCTTTGGGAAGCTAAGAAACAACTCGCTCTGCACAGTGCTCTTACTGCCTACCGGGAACATCTCTTACCAAGGCCTGTGAAACGCAGTTTCTTTGCAGGCCTGATCTGGCTGAAGTAGAACTTCTGCCCTGGGTGTGCCACATTGCCCTAGAGCTGAAAGGCACAACGTGCAGGCTTCTTAAAAATGGGCAAGTTGGGCGCCAGAGCATCTTGCTTCCAGCTCTTTGGGAAGCTAAGAAACAACTCGCTCTGCACAGTGCTCTTACAGCCTACCGGGAACATCTCTTACAAAGGCCTGTGAAACGCAGTTTCTTTGCAGGCCTGATCTGGCTGAAGTAGAACTTCTGCCCTGGGTGTGCCACATTGCCCTAGAGCTGAAAGGCACAACGTGCAGGCTTCTTAACAAAGGGCGAGTTGGGCCTCAGAGCATCTTGCTTCAACATTTTTGGGAAGCTAAGAAACAACTCCCTCTGCACAGGGCTCTGACAGCCTACCGGGAACATCTGTTACAAAGGCCTGTGAAACGCAGTTTCTTTGCAGGCCTGATCTGGCTGAAGTAGAACTTCTGCCCTGGGTGTGCCGCATTGCCCTAGAGCTGAAAGGCACAACGTGCAGGCTTCTTAACAAAGGGCGAGTTGGGCCCCAGAGCATCTTGCTTCAACCTTTTTGGGAAGCTAAGAAACAACTCGCTCTACACAGTGCTCTTACAGCCTACCGGGAACATCTCTTACAAAGGCCTGTGAAACGCAGTTTCTTTGCAGGCCTGATCTGGCTGAAGTAGAACTTCTGCCCAGGGTGTGCCACATTGCCCTAGAGCTGAAAGCTACAACGTGCTGTCTGCTTTCCAAAGGGCGAGTTCGGCCCCAGAGCATCTTGCTTCCAGCTCTTTGGGAAACTAAGAAACAACTCGCTCTGCACAGTGCTCTTACAGCCTACAGGGAACATCTCTTACAAAGGCCTGTGAAACGCACTTTCTTTGCAGGCCTGATCAGGCTGAAGTAGAACTTCTGCGCTGGGTGTGGCACCTAGCCCTAGAGCTGAAAGGCACAACGTGCAGGCTTCTTAACAAAGGGCGAGTTGGGCCCCAGAGCATCTTGCTTCCAGCTCTTTGGGAAGCTAAGAAACAACTCGCTCTGCACAGTGCTCTTACAGCCTACCGGGAACATGTCTTACAAATGCCTGTGAAACGCAGTTTCTTTGCAAGCCTGATGTGGCTGAAGTAGAAGTTCTGCCCTGGGTGTGCCACATTGCCCTAGAGCTGAAAGGCACAACGTGCAGGCTTCTTAACAAAGGGCGACTTGGGCCCCAGAGCATCTTGCTTCCAGCTCTTTGGGAAGCTAAGAAACAACTCGCTCTGCACAGTGCTCTTACTGCCTACCGGGAACATCTCTTACAAAGGCCTGTGAAACGCAGTTTCTTGCAGGCCTGATCTGGCTGAAGTAGAACTTCTGCCCTGGGTGTGCCACATTGCCCTAGAGCTGAAAGGCACAACGTGCAGGCTTCTTAACAAAAGGCGAGTTGGGCCCCAGAGCATCTTGCTTCTAGCTCTTTGGGAAGCTAAGAAACAACTCGCTCTGCACAGTGCTCTTATAGCCTACCGGGAACATCTCTTACAAAGGCCTGTGAAACGCAGTTTCTTTGCAGGCCTGATCTGGCTGAAGTAGAACTTCTGCCCTGGGTGTGCCACATTGCCCTAGAGCTGAAAGGCACAACGTGCAGTCTTCTTGACAAAGGGCGAGTTGGGCCCCAGAGCATCTTGCTTCCAGCTCTTTGGGAAGCTAGGAAACAACTCGCTCTGCACAGTGCTCTTACAGCCTACCGGGAACATGTCTTACAAAGGCCTGTGAAACGCAGTTTCTTTGCAGGCCTGATCAGGCTGAAGTAGAAATTCTGCCCTGGGTGTGCCACATTGCCCTAGAGCTGAAAGGGACAACGTGCAGGCTTCTTAACAAAGGGCGAGTTGGGCCCCAGAGCATCTTGCTTCCAGCTCTTTGGGAAGCTAAGAAACAACTCGCTCTGCACAGTGCTCTTACAGCCTACCGGGAACATGTCTTACAAAGGCCTGTGAAACGCAGTTTCTTTGCAGGCCTGATCTGGCTGAAGTAGAAGGTCTGCTCTGGTTGCGCCACATTGCCCTAGAGCTGAAAGCTACAACGTGCAGTCTGCTTTCCAAAGGGCGAGTTGGGCCCCAGAGCATCTTGCTTCCAGCTCTTTGGGAAGCTAAGAAACAACTCGCTCTGCACAGCGCTCTTACAGCCTACCGGGAACATGTATTACCAAGGCCTGTGAAACGCAGTTTCTTTGCAGGCATGATCTGGCTGAAGTAGAACTTCTGCCCAGGGTGTGCCACATTGCCCTAGAACTGAAAGCTACAACGTGCCGTCTCCTTTCCAATGTGCGAGTTGGGCCCCAGAGCATCTTGCTTCCAGCTCTTTGGGAAGCTAAGAAACAACTCGCTCTGCACAGTGCTCTTACAGCCTACCGGGAACATCTCTTTCCAAGGCCTGTGAAACGCAGTTTCTTTGCAAGCCTGATGTGGCTGAAGTAGAACTTCTGCCCTGGGTGTGCCACATTGCCCTAGAGCTGAAAGGCACAACGTGCAGGCTTCTTAACAAAGGGCGAGTTGGGCCCCAGAGCATCTTGCTTCCAGCTCTTTGGGAAGCTAAGAAACAACTCGCTCTGCACAGTGCTCTTACAGCCTACCGGGAACATCTCTTACAAACGCCTGTGAAACGCAGTTTCTTGCAGGCCTGATCTGGCTGAAGTAGAACTTCTGCCCAGGGTGTGCCACATTGCCCTAGAGCTGAAAGGCACAACGTGCAGGCTTCTTAAAAAAGGGCAAGTTGGGCCCCACAGCATCTTGCTTCCAGCTCTTTGGGAAGCTAAGAAACAACTCGCTCTGCACAGTGCTCTTACAGCCTACCGGGAACATGTCTTACCAAGGCCTGTGAAACGCAGTTTCTTTTCAGGCCTGATCTGGCTGAAGTAGAACTTCTGCCCTGGGTGTGCCACATTGCCCTAGAGCTGAAAGGCACAACGTGCAGGCTAATTAACAAAGGGCGAGTTGGGCCCCAGAGCATCTTGATTCCAGCTCTTTGGGAAGCCAAGAGACAACTCGCTCTGCACAGTGCTCTTCCAGCCTACGGGGAACATCTCTTACAAAGGCCTGTGAAACGCAGTTTCTTTGCAGGCCTGATGTGGCTGAAGTAGAACTTCTGCCCTGGGTGTGCCACATTGCCCTAGAGCTGAAAGGCACAACGTGCAGGCTAATTAACAAAGGGCGTGTTGGGCGCCAGAGCATCTTGCTTCCAGCTCTTTGGGAAGCTAAGAAACTACTCGCTCTGCACAGTGCTCTTACAGCCTACCGGGAACATCTCTTACAAAGGCCTGTGAAACGCAGTTTCTTTGCAGGCCTGATCTGGCTGAAGTAGAACTTCTGCCCTGGGTGTGCCACATTGCCCTAGAGCTGAAAGGCACAACGTGCAGGCTTCTTGACAAAGGGCGAGTTGGGCCCCAGAGCATCTTGCTTCCAGCTCTTTGGGAAGCTAAGAATCAACTCGCTCTGCACAGTGCTCTTACAGCCTACCGGGAACATCTCTTACAAAGGCCTGTGAAACGCAGTTTTTTTGCAGGCCTGATCAGGCTGAAGTACAACTTCTGCCCTGGGTGTGCCACATTGCCCTAGAGCTGAAAGGCACAACGTGCAGGCTTCTTAACAAAGGGCGAGTTGGGCCCTAGAGCATCTTGCTTCCAGCTCTTTGGGAAGCTAAGAAACAACTCGCTCTACACAGTGCTCTTACAGCCTACCGGGAACATGTCTTACAAAGGCCTGTGAAACGCAGTTTATTTGCAGTCCTGATCTGGCTAAAGTAGAACTTCTGCCCTTGGTGTGGCACATTGCCCTAGAGCTGAAAGGCACAACGTGCAGGCTTCTTATAAAGGGCGAGTTGGGCCCCAGAGCATCTTGCTTCCAGCTCTTTGGGAAGCTAAGAAACAACTCGCTCTGCACAGTGCTCTTACTGCCTACCGGGAACATCTCTTACAAAGGCCTGTGAAACGCAGTTTCTTGCAGGCCTGATCTGGCTGAAGTAGAACTTCTGCCCTGGGTGTGCCACATTGCCCTAGAGCTGAAAGGCACAACGTGCAGGCTTCTTAACAAAAGGCGAGTTGGGCCCCAGAGCATCTTGCTTCTAGCTCTTTGGGAAGCTAAGAAACAACTCGCTCTGCACAGTGCTCTTATAGCCTACCGGGAACATCTCTTACAAAGGCCTGTGAAACGCAGTTTCTTTGCAGGCCTGATCTGGCTGAAGTAGAACTTCTGCCCTGGGTGTGCCACATTGCCCTAGAGCTGAAAGGCACAACGTGCAGTCTTCTTGACAAAGGGCGAGTTGGGCCCCAGAGCATCTTGCTTCCAGCTCTTTGGGAAGCTAGGAAACAACTCGCTCTGCACAGTGCTCTTACAGCCTACCGGGAACATGTCTTACAAAGGCCTGTGAAACGCAGTTTCTTTGCAGGCCTGATCAGGCTGAAGTAGAAATTCTGCCCTGGGTGTGCCACATTGCCCTAGAGCTGAAAGGGACAACGTGCAGGCTTCTTAACAAAGGGCGAGTTGGGCCCCAGAGCATCTTGCTTCCAGCTCTTTGGGAAGCTAAGAAACAACTCGCTCTGCACAGTGCTCTTACAGCCTACCGGGAACATGTCTTACAAAGGCCTGTGAAACGCAGTTTCTTTGCAGGCCTGATCTGGCTGAAGTAGAAGGTCTGCTCTGGTTGCGCCACATTGCCCTAGAGCTGAAAGCTACAACGTGCAGTCTGCTTTCCAAAGGGCGAGTTGGGCCCCAGAGCATCTTGCTTCCAGCTCTTTGGGAAGCTAAGAAACAACTCGCTCTGCACAGCGCTCTTACAGCCTACCGGGAACATGTATTACCAAGGCCTGTGAAACGCAGTTTCTTTGCAGGCATGATCTGGCTGAAGTAGAACTTCTGCCCAGGGTGTGCCACATTGCCCTAGAACTGAAAGCTACAACGTGCCGTCTCCTTTCCAATGTGCGAGTTGGGCCCCAGAGCATCTTGCTTCCAGCTCTTTGGGAAGCTAAGAAACAACTCGCTCTGCACAGGGCTCTTACAGCCTACCGGGAACATCTCTTTCCAAGGCCTGTGAAACGCAGTTTCTTTGCAAGCCTGATGTGGCTGAAGTAGAACTTCTGCCCTGGGTGTGCCACATTGCCCTAGAGCTGAAAGGCACAACGTGCAGGCTTCTTAACAAAGGGCGAGTTGGGCCCCAGAGCATCTTGCTTCCAGCTCTTTGGGAAGCTAAGAAACAACTCGCTCTGCACAGTGCTCTTACAGCCTACCGGGAACATCTCTTACAAACGCCTGTGAAACGCAGTTTCTTGCAGGCCTGATCTGGCTGAAGTAGAACTTCTGCCCAGGGTGTGCCACATTGCCCTAGAGCTGAAAGGCACAACGTGCAGGCTTCTTAAAAAAGGGCAAGTTGGGCCCCACAGCATCTTGCTTCCAGCTCTTTGGGAAGCTAAGAAACAACTCGCTCTGCACAGTGCTCTTACAGCCTACCGGGAACATGTCTTACCAAGGCCTGTGAAACGCAGTTTCTTTTCAGGCCTGATCTGGCTGAAGTAGAACTTCTGCCCTGGGTGTGCCACATTGCCCTAGAGCTGAAAGGCACAACGTGCAGGCTAATTAACAAAGGGCGAGTTGGGCCCCAGAGCATCTTGATTCCAGCTCTTTGGGAAGCCAAGAGACAACTCGCTCTGCACAGTGCTCTTCCAGCCTACGGGGAACATCTCTTACAAAGGCCTGTGAAACGCAGTTTCTTTGCAGGCCTGATGTGGCTGAAGTAGAACTTCTGCCCTGGGTGTGCCACATTGCCCTAGAGCTGAAAGGCACAACGTGCAGGCTAATTAACAAAGGGCGTGTTGGGCGCCAGAGCATCTTGCTTCCAGCTCTTTGGGAAGCTAAGAAACTACTCGCTCTGCACAGTGCTCTTACAGCCTACCGGGAACATCTCTTACAAAGGCCTGTGAAACGCAGTTTCTTTGCAGGCCTGATCTGGCTGAAGTAGAACTTCTGCCCTGGGTGTGCCACATTGCCCTAGAGCTGAAAGGCACAACGTGCAGGCTTCTTGACAAAGGGCGAGTTGGGCCCCAGAGCATCTTGCTTCCAGCTCTTTGGGAAGCTAAGAATCAACTCGCTCTGCACAGTGCTCTTACAGCCTACCGGGAACATCTCTTACAAAGGCCTGTGAAACGCAGTTTTTTTGCAGGCCTGATCAGGCTGAAGTACAACTTCTGCCCTGGGTGTGCCACATTGCCCTAGAGCTGAAAGGCACAACGTGCAGGCTTCTTAACAAAGGGCGAGTTGGGCCCTAGAGCATCTTGCTTCCAGCTCTTTGGGAAGCTAAGAAACAACTCGCTCTACACAGTGCTCTTACAGCCTACCGGGAACATGTCTTACAAAGGCCTGTGAAACGCAGTTTATTTGCAGTCCTGATCTGGCTAAAGTAGAACTTCTGCCCTTGGTGTGGCACATTGCCCTAGAGCTGAAAGGCACAACGTGCAGGCTTCTTATAAAGGGCGAGTTGGGCCCCAGAGCATCTTGCTTCCAGCTCTTTGGGAAGCTAAGAAACAACTCGCTCTGCACAGTCCTCTTACAGCCTACCGGGAACATCTCTTACAAAGGCCTGTGAGACGCAGTTTCTTTGCAGGCCTGATCTGGCTGAAGTAGAACTGCTGCTCTGGTTGTGCCACATTGCCCTAGAGCTGAAAGCTACAACGTGCAGTCTGCTTTCCAAAGGGCGAGTTGGGCCACAGAGCATCTTGCTTCCAGCTCTTTGGGAAGCTCAGAAACAACTCGCTCTGCACAGTGCTCTTACAGCCTACCGGGAACATCTCTTACAAAGGCCTGTGAAACGCAGCTTCTTTTCAGGCCTGATCTGGCTGAAGTAGAACTTCTGCCCTGGGTGTGCCACATTGCCCTAGAGCTGAAAGGCACAACGTGCAGGCTTCTTGACAAAGGGCGAGTTGGGCCCCAGAGCATCTTGCTTCCAGCTCTTTGGGAAGCTAAGAAACAACTCGCTCTGCACAGTGCTCTTACTGCCTACCGGGAACATCTCTTACCAAGGCCTGTGAAACGCAGTTTCTTTGCAGGCCTGATCTGGCTGAAGTAGAACTTCTGCCCTGGGTGTGCCACATTGCCCTAGAGCTGAAAGGCACAACGTGCAGGCTTCTTAAAAATGGGCAAGTTGGGCGCCAGAGCATCTTGCTTCCAGCTCTTTGGGAAGCTAAGAAACAACTCGCTCTGCACAGTGCTCTTACAGCCTACCGGGAACATCTCTTACAAAGGCCTGTGAAACGCAGTTTCTTTGCAGGCCTGATCTGGCTGAAGTAGAACTTCTGCCCTGGGTGTGCCACATTGCCCTAGAGCTGAAAGGCACAACGTGCAGGCTTCTTAACAAAGGGCGAGTTGGGCCCCAGAGCATCTTGCTTCAACATTTTTGGGAAGCTAAGAAACAACTCCCTCTGCACAGGGCTCTGACAGCCTACCGGGAACATCTGTTACAAAGGCCTGTGAAACGCAGTTTCTTTGCAGGCCTGATCTGGCTGAAGTAGAACTTCTGCCCTGGGTGTGCCGCATTGCCCTAGAGCTGAAAGGCACAACGTGCAGGCTTCTTAACAAAGGGCGAGTTGGGCCCCAGAGCATCTTGCTTCAACCTTTTTGGGAAGCTAAGAAACAACTCGCTCTACACAGTGCTCTTACAGCCTACCGGGAACATCTCTTACAAAGGCCTGTGAAACGCAGTTTCTTTGCAGGCCTGATCTGGCTGAAGTAGAACTTCTGCCCAGGGTGTGCCACATTGCCCTAGAGCTGAAAGCTACAACGTGCTGTCTGCTTTCCAAAGGGCGAGTTCGGCCCCAGAGCATCTTGCTTCCAGCTCTTTGGGAAACTAAGAAACAACTCGCTCTGCACAGTGCTCTTACAGCCTACAGGGAACATCTCTTACAAAGGCCTGTGAAACGCACTTTCTTTGCAGGCCTGATCAGGCTGAAGTAGAACTTCTGCGCTGGGTGTGGCACCTAGCCCTAGAGCTGAAAGGCACAACGTGCAGGCTTCTTAACAAAGGGCGAGTTGGGCCCCAGAGCATCTTGCTTCCAGCTCTTTGGGAAGCTAAGAAACAACTCGCTCTGCACAGTGCTCTTACAGCCTACCGGGAACATGTCTTACAAATGCCTGTGAAACGCAGTTTCTTTGCAAGCCTGATGTGGCTGAAGTAGAAGTTCTGCCCTGGGTGTGCCACATTGCCCTAGAGCTGAAAGGCACAACGTGCAGGCTTCTTAACAAAGGGCGACTTGGGCCCCAGAGCATCTTGCTTCCAGCTCTTTGGGAAGCTAAGAAACAACTCGCTCTGCACAGTGCTCTTACTGCCTACCGGGAACATCTCTTACAAAGGCCTGTGAAACGCAGTTTCTTGCAGGCCTGATCTGGCTGAAGTAGAACTTCTGCCCTGGGTGTGCCACATTGCCCTAGAGCTGAAAGGCACAACGTGCAGGCTTCTTAAAAAAGGGCGAGTTGGGCCCCACAGCATCTTGCTTCCAGCTCTTTGGGAAGCTAAGAAACAACTCGCTCTGCACAGTGCTGTTACAGCCTACCGGGAACATCACTTACAAACTCCCGTGAAACGCAGTTTCTTTGCAGGCCAGATCTGGCTGAAGTAGATCTTCTGCCCTGGTGTGCCACATTGCCCTAGAGCTGTGAGGCACAACGTGCAGGCTTCTTAAAGAAAGGGCGAGTTGGGCCCCAGAGCATCTTGCTTCCAGCTCTTTGGGAAGCTAAGAAACAACTCGCTCTGCACAGTGCTCTTACAGCCTACCGGGAACATCTCTTACAAAGGCCTGTGAAACGCAGTTAATTTGCAGGCCTGATCTGGCTGAAGTAGAACTTCTGCCCTGGGTGTGCCACATTGCCCTAGAGCTGAAAGGCACAACGTGCAGGCTTCTTAACAAAGGGCGAGTTGGGCCCCAGAGCATCTTGCTTCCAGCTCTTTGGGAAGCTAAGAAACAACTCGCTCTGCACAGTGCTCTTACAGCCTACCGGGAACATCTCTTACAAAGGCCTGTGAAACGCAGTTTCTTTGCAGGCCTGATATGGCTGAAGTAGAACTTCTGCCCTGGGTGTGCCACATTGCCCTAGAGCTGAAAGCTACAACGTGCAGTCTGCTTTCCAAAGGGCGAGTTGGGCCCCAGAGCATCTTGCTTCCAGCTATTTGGGAAGCTAAGAAACAACTCGCTCTGCACAGTGCTCTTACAGCCTACCGGGAACATCTCTTACAAAGGCCTGTGAAACGCAGTTTCTTTGCAGGCCTGATCTGGCTGAAGTAGAACTTCTGCCCTGGGTGTGCCACATTGCCCTAGAGCTGAAAGCTACAACGTGCAGTCTGCTTTCCAAAGGGCGAGTTGGGCCCCAGAGCATCTTGCTTCCAGCTCTTTGGGAAGCTAAGAAACAACTCGCTCTGCACAGTGCTCTTACAGCCTACCGGGAACATCTCTTACAAAGGCCTGTGAAACGCAGTTTCTTTGCAGGCCTGATCTGGCTGAAGTAGAACTTCTGCTCTGGGTGTGCCACATTGCCCTAGAGCTGAAAGCTACAACGTGCCGTCTGCTTTCCAAAGGGCGAGTTGGGCCCCAGAGCATCTTGCTTCCAGCTCTTTGGGAAGCTAAGAAACAACTCGCTCTGCACAGTGCTCTTACAGCCTACCGGGAACATCTCTTACAAAGGCCTGTGAAACGCAGTTTCTTTGCAGGCCTGATCTGGCTGAAGTAGAACTTCTGCCCTGGGTGTGCCACATTGCCCTAGAGCTGAAAGGCACAACGTGCAGGCTTCTTAACAAAGGGCGAGTTGGGCCCCAGAGCATCTTGCTTCCAGCTCTTTGGGAAGCTAAGAAACAACTCGCTCTGCACAGTGCTCTTACAGCCTACCGGGAACATGTCTTACAAAGGCCTGTGAAACGCAGTTTCTTTGCAGGCCTGATCAGGCTGAAGTAGAACTTCTGCCCTGGGTGTGCCACATTGCCCTAGAGCTGAAAGGCACAACGTGCAGGCTTCTTAACAAAGGGCGATTTGGGCCCCAGAGCATCTTGCTTCCAGCTCTTTGGGAAGCTAAGAAACAACTCGCTCTGCACAGTGCTCTTACAGCCTACCGGGAACATGTCTTACAAAGGCCTGTGAAACGCAGTTTCTTTGCAGGCCTGATCTGGCTGAAGTAGAACTTCTGCCCTGGGTGTGCCACATTGCCCTAGAGCTGAAAGGCACAACGTGCAGGCTTCTTATAAAGGGCGAGTTAGGGCCCAGAGCATCTTGCTTCCAGCTCTTTGGGAAGCTAAGAAACAACTCGCTCTGCACAGTGCTCTTACAGCCTACCGGGAACATCTCTTACAAAGGCCTGTGAGACGCAATTTCTTTGCAGGCCTGATCTGGCTGAAGTAGAACTTCTGCTCTGGTTGCGCCACATTGCCCTAGAGCTGAAAGCTGCAACGTGCAGTCTGCTTTCCAAAGGGCGAGTTGGGCCCCAGAGCATCTTGCTTCCAGCTCTTTGGGAAGCTAAGAAACAACTCGCTCTGCACAGTGCTCTTACAGCCTACCGGGAACATCTCTTACAAAGGCCTGTGAAATGCAGTTTCTTTGCAGGCCTGATCTGGCTGAAGTAGAACTTCTGCCCTGGGTGTGCCACATTGCCCTAGAGCTGAAAGGCACAACGTGCAGGCTTCTTGACAAAAGGCGAGTTGGGCCCCAGAGCATCTTGCTTCTAGCTCTTTGGGAATCTAAGAAACAACTCGCTCTGCACAGTGCTCTTATAGCCTACCGGGAACATCTCTTACAAAGGCCTGTGAAACGCAGTTTCTTTGCAGGCCTGATCTGGCTGAAGTAGAACTTCTGCCCTGGGTGTGCCACATTGCCCTAGAGCTGAAAGGCACAACGTGCAGTCTTCTTGACAAAGGGCGAGTTGGGCCCCAGAGCATCTTGCTTCCAGCTCTTTGGGAAGCTAGGAAACAACTCGCTCTGCACAGTGCTCTTACAGCCTACCGGGAACATGTCTTACAAAGGCCTGTGAAACGCAGTTTCTTTGCAGGTTTGATCAGGCTGAAGTAGAACTTCTGCCCTGGGTGTGCCTCATTGCCCTAGAGCTGAAAGGCACAACGTGCAGGCTTCTTAACAAAGGGCGAGTTGGGCCCCAGAGCATCTTGCTTCCAGCTCTTTGGGAAGCTAAGAATCAAATCGCTCTGCACAGTGCTCTTACAGCCTACCGGGAACATCTCTTACAAAGGCCTGTGAAACGCAGTTTCTTTGCAGGCCTGATCTGGCTGAAGTAGAACTTCTGCCCTGGGTGTGCCACATTGCCCTAGAGCTGAAAGGCACAACGTGCAGGCTTCTTAAAAATGGGCAAGTTGGGCGCCAGAGCATCTTGCTTCCAGCTCTTTGGGAAGCTAAGAAACAACTCGCTCTGCACAGTGCTCTTACAGCCTACCGGGAACATGTCTTACAAAGGCCTGTGAAACGCAGTTTCTTGGCAGGCCTGATCTGGCTGAAGTAGAAGGTCTGCTCTGGTTGCGCCACATTGCCCTAGAGCTGAAAGCTACAACGTGCAGTCTGCTTTCCAAAGGGCGAGTTGGGCCCCAGAGCATCTTGCTTCCAGCTCTTTGGGAAGCTAAGAAACAACTCGCTCTGCACAGTGCTCTTACAGCCTACCGGGAACATGTATTACCAAGGCCTGTGAAACGCAGTTTCTTTGCAGGCCTGATCTGGCTGAAGTAGAACTTCTGCCCTGGGTGTGCCACATTGCCCTAGAGCTGAAAGGCACAACGTGCAGGCTTCTTAACAAAGGGCGAGTTGGGCCCCAGAGCATCTTGCTTCCAGCTCTTTGGGAAGCTAAGAAACAACTCGCTCTGCACAGTGCTCTTACAGCCTACCGGGAACATCTCTTACAAAGGCCTGTGAAACGCAGTTTCTTTGCAGGCCTGATGTGGCTGAATTAGAAGTTCTGCCCTGGGTGTGCCACATTGCCCTAGAGCTGAAAGGCACAACGTGCAGGCTTCTTAACAAAGGGCGAGTTGGGCCCCAGAGCATCTTTCTTCCAGCTCTTTGGGAAACTAAGAAACAACTCGCTCTGCACAGTGCTCTTACAGCCTACCGGGAACATCTCTTACAAAGGCCTGTGAAACGCAGTTTCTTGCAGGCCTGATCTGGCTGAAGTAGAACTTCTGCCCTGGGTGTGCCACATTGCCCTAGAGCTGAAAGGCACAACGTGCCGGCTTCTTAAAAAAGGGCGAGTTGGGCCCCACAGCATCTTGCTTCCAGCTCTTTGGGAAGCTAAGAAACAACTCGCTCTGCACAGTGCTCTTACAGCCTACCGGGAACATGTCTTACCAAGGCCTGTGAAACGCAGTTTCTTTGCAGGCCTGATCTGGCTGAAGTAGAACTTCTGCCCTGGGTGTGCCACATTGCCCTAGAGCTGAAAGGCACAACGTGCAGGCTAATTAACAAAGGGCGAGTTGGGCCCCAGAGCATCTTGCATCCAGCTCTTTGGGAAGCTAAGAAACAACTCGCTCTGCACAGTGCTCTTGCAGCCTACGGGGAACATCTCTTACAAAGACCTGTGAAACGCAGTTTCTTTGCAGGCCTGATCTGGCTGAAGTAGAACTTCTGCCCTGGGTGTGCCACATTGCCCTAGAGCTGAAAGGCACAACGTGCAGGCTAATTAACAAAGGGCGAGTTGGGCGCCAGAGCATCTTGCTTCCAGCTCTTTGGGAAGATAAGAAACAACTCGCTCTGCACAGTGCTCTTACAGCCTACCGGGAACATCTCTTACAAAGGCCTGTGAAACGCAGTTTCTTTGCAGGCCTGATCTGGCTGAAGTAGAACTTCTGCCCTGGGAGTGCCACATTGCCCTAGAGCTGAAAGGCACAACGTGCAGGCTTCTTGACAAAGGGCGAGTTGGGCCCCAGAGCATCTTGCTTCCAGCTCTTTGGGAAGCTGGGAAACATCTCGCTCTGCACAGTGCTCTTACAGCCTACCGGGAACATCTCTTACAAAGGCCTGTGAGACGCAGTTTCTTTGCAGGCCTGATCTGGCTGAAGTAGAACTTCTGCTCTGGTTGCGCCACATTGCCCTAGAGCTGAAAGCTGCAACGTGCAGTCTGCTTTCCAAAGGGCGAGTTGGGCCCCAGACCATCTTGCTTCCAACTCTTAGGGAAGCTCAGAAACAACTCGCTCTGCACAGTGCTCTTACTGCCTACCGGGAACATCTCTTACAAAGGCCTGTGAAACGCAGTTTCTTTGCAGGCCTGATCTGGCTGAAGTAGAACTTCTGCCCTGGGTGTGCCACATTGCCCTAGAGCTGAAAGGCACAACGTGCAGGCTTCTTAAAAATGGGCAAGTTGGGCGCCAGAGCATCTTGCTTCCAGCTCTTTGGGAAGCTAAGAAACAACTCGCTCTGCACTGTGCTCTTACAGCCTACCGGCAACATCTCTTACAAAGGCCTGTGAAACGCAGTTTCTTTGCAGGCCTGATCTGGCTGAAGTAGAACTTCTGCCCTGGGTGTGCCACATTGCCCTAGAGCTGAAAGGCACAACGTGCAGGCTTCTTAACAAAGGGCGAGTTGGGCCCCACAGCATCTTGCTTCAACCTTTTTGGGAAGCTAAGAAACAACTCGCTCTGCACAGGGCTCTGACAGCCTACCGGGAACATCTCTTACAAAGGCCTGTGAAACGCAGTTTCTTTGCAGGCCTGATCTGGCTGAAGTAGAACTTCTGCCCTGGGTGTGCCGCATTGCCCTAGAGCTGAAAGGCACAACGTGCAGGCTTCTTAACAAAGGGCGAGTTGGGCCCCAGAGCATCTTGCTTCAACCTTTTTGGGAAGCTAAGAAACAACTCGCTCTACACAGTGCTCTTACAGCACACCGGGAACATCTCTTACAAAGGCCTGTGAAACGCAGTTTCTTTGCAGGCCTGATCTGGCTGAAGTAGAACTTCTGCCCAGGGTGTGCCACATTGCCCTACAGTTGAAAGCTACAACGTGCCGTCTGCTTTCCAAAGGGCGAGTTCGGCCCCAGAGCATCTTGCTTCCAGCTCTTTGGGAAACTAAGAAACAACTCGCTCTGCACAGTGCTCTTACAGCCTACAGGGAACATCTCTTACAAAGGCCTGTGAAACGCACTTTCTTTGCAGGCCTGATCAGGCTGAAGTAGAACTTCTGCCCTGGGTGTGGCACCTAGCCCTAGAGCTGAAAGGCACAACGTGCAGGCTTCTTAACAAAGGGCGAGTTGGGCCCCACAGCATCTTGCTTCCAGCTCTTTGGGAAGCTAAGAAACAACTCGCTCTGCACAGGGCTCTTACAGCCTACCGGGAACATGTCTTACAAAGGCCTGTGAAACGAAGTTTCTTTGCAGGCCTGATCTGGCTGAAGTAGAAGTTCTGCTCTGGTCGCGCCACATTGCCCTAGAGCTGAAAGCTACAACGTGAAGTCTGCTTTCCAAAGGGCGAGTTGGGCCCCAGAGCATCTTGCCTCCAGCTCTTTGGGAAGCTAAGAAACAACTCGCTCTGCACAGTGCTCTTACAGCCTACCGGGAACATGTCTTACCAGGGCCTGTGAAACGCAGTTTATTTGCAGGCCTGATCTGGCTGAAGTAGAAGTTCTGCCCTGGGTGTGCCACATTGCCCTAGAGCTGAAAGGCACAACGTGCAGGCTTCTTAACAAAGGGCGAGTTGGGCCCCAGAGCATCTTGCTTCCAGCTCTTTGGGAAGCTAAGAAACAACTCGCTCTGCACAGTGCTCTTACAGCCTACCGGGAACATCTCTTACAAAGGCCTGTGAAACGCAGATTATTTGCAGGCCTGATCTGGCTGAAGTAGAACTTCTGCCCTGGGTGTGCCACATTGCCCTAGAGCTGAAAGGCACAACGTGCAGACTAATTAACAAAGGGCGAGTTGGGCCCCAGAGCATCTTGATTCCAGCTCTTTGGGAAGCTAAGAAACAACTCGCTCTGCACAGTGCTCTTGCAGCCTATGGGGAACATCTCTTACAAAGGCCTGTGAAACGCAGTTTCTTTGCAGGCCTGATCTGGCTGAAGTAGAACTTCTGCCCTGGGTGTGCCACATTGCCCTAGAGCTGAAAGGCACAACGTGCAGGCTAATTAACAAAGGGCGAGTTGGGCGCCAGAGCATCTTGCTTCCAGCTCTTTGGGAAGCTAAGAAACAACTCGCTCTGCACAGTGCTCTTACAGCCTACCGGGAACATCTCTTACAAAGGCCTGTGAAACGCAGTTTCTTTGCAGGCCTTATCTGGCTGAAGTAGAACTTCTGCCCTGGGTGTGCCACATTGCCCTAGAGCTGAAAGGCACAACGTGCAGGCTTGTTAACAAAGGGCGAGTTGGGCCCCAGAGCATCTTGCTTCCAGCTCTTTGGTAAGCTAAGAAACAACTCGCTCTGCAAAGTGCTCTTACAGCCTAAGGGGAACATCTCTTACAAATGCCTGTGAAATGCAGTTTCTTTTCAGGCCTGATCTGGCTGAAGTAGAACTTCTGCCCTGGGTGGGCCACATTGCCCTAGAGCTGAAAGGCGCAACGTGCAGGCTTCTTAACTAAGGGCGAGTTGGGCCCCCGAGCATCTTGCTTCCAGCTCTTTGGGAAGCTAAGAAACAACTCGCCCTGCACAGTGCTGTTACAGCCTACTGGGAACATCACTTACAAACTCCAGTGAAACGCAGTTTCTTTGCAGGCCAGATCTGGCTGAAGTAGAACTTCTGCCCTCGGTGTGCCACATTGCCCTAGAGGTGTACGGCACAACGTGCAGGCTTCTGAAAGAAAGGGCGAGTTGGGCCCCAGAGCATCTTGGTTCCAGCTCTTTGGAAAGCTAAAAAAGCAACTCGCTCTGCACAGTGCTCTTACAGCCTACCGGGAACATCTCTTACAAAGGCCTGTGAAACGCAGTTTCTTTGCAGGCCTGATCTGGCTGAAGTAGAACTTCTGCCCTGGGTGTGGCACATTGCCCTAGAGCTGAAAGGCACAACGTGCAGGCTTCTTAACAAAGGGCGAGTTGGGCCCCAGAGCATCTTGCTTCCAGCTCTTTGGGAAGCTAAGAAACAACTCGCTCTGCACAGTGCTCTTACAGCCTACCGGGAACATCTCTGACAAAGGCCTGTGAAACGCAGTTTCTTTGCAGGCCTGATCTGGCTGAAGTAGAACTTCTGCCCTGGGTGTGCCACATTGCCCTAGAGCTGAAAGGCACAACGTGCAGGCTTCTTAACAAAGGGCCAGTTGGGCGCCAGAGCATCTTGCTTCCAGCTCTTTGGGAAGCTAAGAAACAACTCGCTCTGCGCAGTGCTCTTACAGCCTACCGGGAAAATCTCTTACAAAGGCTTGTGAAACGCAGTTTCTTTGCAGGCCTGATCTGGCTGAAGTAGAACTTCTGCCCTGGGTGTGCCACATTGCCCTAGAGCTGAAAGGCGCAACGTGCAGGCTTCTTAACAAAGGGCGAGTTGGGTCCCAGAGCATCTTGCTTCCAGCTCTTTGGGAAGCTAAGAAACAACTCGCTCTGCACAGTGCTCTTACAGACTACCGGGAACATGTCTTACGAAGGCCTGTGAAATGCAGTTTCTTTGTTGGCCTGATCTGGCTGAAGTAGAAGTTCTGCTCTGGTTGCGCCACATTGCCCTAGAGCTGAAAGCTACAACGTGCAGTCTGCTTTCCAAAGGGCGAGTTGGGCCCCAGAGCATCTTGCTTCCAGCTCTTTGGGAAGCTAAGAAACAACTCGCTCTGCACAGGGCTCTGACAGCCTACCGGGAACATCTCTTACAAAGGCCTGTGAAACGCAGTTTCTTTGCAGGCCTGATCTGGCTGAAGTAGAACTTCTGCCCTGGGTGTGCCACATTGCCCTAGAGCTGAAAGGCACAACGTGCGGGCTTCTTGACAAAGGGCGAGTTGGGCCCCAGAGCATCTTGCTTCCAGCTCTTTGGGAAGCTAAGAAACAACTCGCTCTGCACAGTGCTCTTACGGCCTACCTGGAACATCTCTTACAAAGGCCTGTGAAACGCAGTTTCTTTGCAGGCCTGATCTGGCTGAAGTAGAACTTCTGCCCTGGGTGTGCCACATTGCCCTAGAGCTGAAAGGCACAACGTGCAGTCTTCTTGACAAAGGGCGAGTTGGACCCAAGAGGATCTTGCTTCCAGCTCTTTGGGAAGCTAAGAAACAACTCGCTCTGGACAGTGCTCTTACAGCCTACCGGGAACATCTCTTACAAAGGCCTGTGAAACGCAGTTTCTTTGCAGGCCTGATCAGGCTGAAGTAGAACTTCTGCACTGGGTGTGCCACATTGCCCTAGAGCTGAAAGGCACAACGTGCAGGCTTCTTAACAAAGGGCGAGTTGGGCCCCAGAGCATCTTGCTTCCAGCTCTTTGGGAAGCTAAGAAACAACTCGCTCTACACAGTGCTATTACAGCCTACCGGTAACATGTCTTACAAAGGCCTGTGAAACGCTGTCTCTTGGCAGGCCTGATCTGGCTGAAGTAGAACTTCTGCCCTGGGTGTGGCACATTGCCCTAGAGCTGAAAGGCACAACGTGCAGGCTTCTTATAAAGGGCGAGTTGGGCCCCAGAGAATCTTGCTTCCAGCTCTTTGGGAAGCTAAGAAACAACTCGCTCTGCACAGTGCTCTTACAGCCTACCGGGAACATCTCTTACAAAGGCCTGTGAGATGCAGTTTCTTTGCAGGCCTGATCTGGCTGAAGTAGAACTTCTGCTCTGGTTGCGCCACAGTGCCCTAGAGCTGAAAGCTACAACGTGCAGTCTGCTTTCCTAAGGGCGAGTTGGGCCCCAGAGCATCTTGCTTCCAGCTCTTTGGGAAGCTAAGAAACAACTCGCTCTGCACAGTGCTCTTACAGCCTACCGGGAACATCTCTTACAAAGGCCTGTGAAACGCAGTTTCTTTGCAGGCCTGATCTGGCTGAAGTAGAACTTCTGCCCTGGGTGTGCCACATTGCCCTAGAGCTGAAAGGCACAACGTGCAGGCTTCTTGACAAAGGGCGAGTTGGGCCCCAGAGCATCTTGCTTCCAGCTCTTTGGGAAGCTACGAAACAACTCGCTCTGCACAGTGCTCTTACAGCCTACCGGGAACATCTCTTACAAAGGCCTGTGAAACGCAGTTTCTTTGCAGGCCTGATCTGGCTGAAGTAGAACTTCTGCCCTGGGTGTGCCACATTGCCCTAGAGCTGAAAGGCACAACGTGCAGGCTTCTTAAAAATGGGCAAGTTGGGCCCCAGAGCATCTTGCTTCCAGCTCTTTGGGAAGCTAAGAAACAACTCGCTCTGCACAGTGCTCTTACAGCCTACCGGGAACATGTCTTACAAAGGCCTGTGAAACGCAGTTTCTTTGCAGGCCTGATCTGGCTGAAGTAGAAGGTCTGCTCTGGTTGCACCACATTGCCCTAGAGCTGAAAGCTACAACGTGCAGTCTGCTTTCCAAAGGGCGAGTTGGGCCCCAGAGCATCTTCCTTCCAGCTCTTTGGGAAGCTAAGAAACAACTCGCTCTGCACAGTGCTCTTACAGCCTACCGGGAACATGTCTTACCAAGGCCTCTGAAACGCAGTTTCTTTGCAGGCCTGATCTGGCTGAAGTAGAAGCTCTGCCCTGGGTGTGCCACATTGCCCTAGAGCTGAAAGGCACAACGTGCAGGCTTCTTTCCAAAGGGCGAGTTGGGCCCCGGAGCATCTTGCTTCCAGCTCTTTGGGAAGCTAAGAAACAACTCGCTCTGCACAGTGCTCTTACAGCCTACCGGGAACATCTCTTACAAAGGCCTGTGAAACGCAGTTTCTTTGCAAGCCTGATGTGGCTGAAGTAGAAGTTCTGCCCTGGGTGTGCCACATTGCCCTAGAGCTGAAAGGCACAACGTGCAGGCTTCTTAACAAAGGGCGAGTTGGGCCCCAGAGCATCGTGCTTCCAGCTCTTTGGGAAGCTAAGAAACAACTCGCTCTGCACAGTGCTCTTACAGCCTACCGGGAACATCTCTTACAAAGGCCTGTGAAACGCAGTTTCTTGCAGGCGTGATCTGGCTGAAGTAGAACTTCAGCCCTGGGTGTGCCACATTGACCTAGAGCTGAAAGGCACAACGTGCCGGCTTCTTAAAAAAGAGCGAGTTGGGCCCCACAGCATCTTGCTTCCAGCTCTTTGGGAAGCTAAGAAACAACTCGCTCTGCACAGTGCTCTTACAGCCTACCGGGAACATGTCTTACCAAGGCCTGTGAAACGCAGTTTCTTTGCAGGCCTGATCTGGCTGAAGTAGAACTTGTGCTCTGGTTGCGCCACATTGCCCTAGAGCTGAAAGCTACAACGTGCATGCTGCCTTCCAAAGGGCGAGTTGGGCCCCAGATCATCTTGCTTCCAGCTCTTTGGGAAGCTCAGAAACAACTCGCTCTGCACAGTGCTCTTACAGCCTACCGGGAACATCTCTTACAAAGGCCTGTGAAACGCAGCTTCTTTTCAGGCCTGATCTGGCTGAAGTAGAACTTCTGCCCTGGGTGTGCCACATTGCCCTAGAGCTGAAAGGCACAACGTGCAGGCTTCTTGACAAAGTGCGAGTTGGGCCCCAGAGCATCTTGCTTCCAGCACTTTGGGAAGCTAAGAAACAACTCGCTCTGCACAGTGCTCTTACTGCCTACCGGGAACATCTCTTACAAAGGCCTGTGAAACACAGTTTCTTTGCAGGCCTGATCTGGCTGAAGTAGAACTTCTGCCCTGGTGTGCCACATTGCCCTAGAGCTGAAAGGCACAACGTGCAGGCTTCTTAAAAATGGGCAAGTTGGGCGCCAGAGCATCTTGCTTCCAGCTCTTTGGGAAGCTAAGAAACAACTCGCTCTGCACTGTGCTCTTACAGCCTACCGGGAACATCTCTTACAAAGGCCTGTGAAACGCAGTTTCTTTTCAGGCCTGATCTGGCTGAAGTAGAACTTCTGCCCTGGGTGTGCCACATTGCCCTAGAGCTGAAAGGCACAACGTGCAGGCTTCTTAAAAATGGGCAAGTTGGGCGTCAGAGCATCTTGCTTCCAGCTCTTTGGGAAGCTAAGAAACAACTCGCTCTGCACAGTGCTCTTACAGCCTACCGGGAACATCTCTTACAAAGGCCTGTGAAACGCAGTTTCTTTGCAGGCCTGATCAGGCTGAAGTAGAACTTCTGCACTTGGTGTGCCACATTGCCCTAGAGCTGAAAGGCACAACGTGCAGGCTTCTTAACAAAGGACGAGTTGGGCCCCAGAGCATCTTGCTTCCAGCTCTTTGGGAAGCTAAGAAACAACTCGCTCTACACAGTGCTATTACAGCCTACCGGTAACATGTCTTACAAAGGCCTGTGAAACGCAGTTTCTTTGCAGGCCTGATCTGGCTGAAGTAGAACTTCTGCCCTGGGTCTGGCACATTGCCCTAGAGCTGAAAGGCACAACGTGCAGGCTTCTTATAAAGGGCGAGTTGGGCCCCAGAGCATCTTGCTTCCAGCTCTTTGGGAAGCTAAGAAACAACTCGCTCTGCACAGTCCTCTTACAGCCTACCGGGAACATCTCTTACAAAGGCCTGTGAGATGCAGTTTCTTTGCAGGCCTGATCTGGCTGAAGTAGAACTTCTGCTCTGGTTGCGCCACAGTGCCCTAGAGCTGAAAGCTACAACGTGCAGTCTGCTTTCCTAAGGGCGAGTTGGGCCCCAGAGCATCTTGCTTCCAGCTCTTTGGGAAGCTAAGAAACAACTCGCTCTGCACAGTGCTCTTACAGCCTACCGGGAACATCTCTTACAAAGGCCTGTGAAACGCAGTTTATTTGCAGGCCTGATCTGGCTGAAGTAGAACTTCTGCCCTGGGTGTGCCACATTGCCCTAGAGCTGAAAGGCACAACGTGCAGGCTTCTTGACAAAGGGCGAGTTGGGCCCCAGAGCATCTTGCTTCCAGCTCTTTGGGAAGCTACGAAACAACTCGCTCTGCACAGTGCTCTTACAGCCTACCGGGAACATCTCTTACAAAGGCCTGTGAAACGCAGTTTCTTTGCAGGCCTGATCTGGCTGAAGTAGAACTTCTGCCCTGGGTGTGCCACATTGCCCTAGAGCTGAAAGGCACAACGTGCAGGCTTCTTAAAAATGGGCAAGTTGGGCCCCAGAGCATCTTGCTTCCAGCTCTTTGGGAAGCTAAGAAACAACTCGCTCTGCACAGTGCTCTTACAGCCTACCGGGAACATGTCTTACAAAGGCCTGTGAAACGCAGTTTCTTTGCAGGCCTGATCTGGCTGAAGTAGAAGGTCTGCTCTGGTTGCACCACATTGCCCTAGAGCTTAAAGCTACAACGTGCAGTCTGCTTTCCAAAGGGCGAGTTGGGCCCCAGAGCATCTTGCTTCCAGCTCTTTGGGAAGCTAAGAAACAACTCGCTCTGCACAGTGCTCTTACAGCCTACCGGGAATATGTCTTACCAAGGCCTGTGAAACGGAGTTTCTTTGCAGGCCTGATCTGGCTGAAGTAGATGTTCTGCCCTGGGTGTGCCACATTGCCCTAGAGCTGAAAGGCACAACGTGCAGGCTTCTTAACAAAGGGCGAGTTGGGCCCCAGAGCATCTTGCTTCCAGCTCTTTGGGAAGCTAAGAAACAACTCGCTCTGCACAGTGCTCTTACAGCCTACCGGGAACATCTCTTACAAAGGCCTGTGAAACGCAGTTTCTTTGCAAGCCTGATGTGGCTGAATAGAAGTTCTGCCCTGGGTGTGCCACACTGCCCTAGAGCTGAAAGGCACAACGTGCAGGCTTCTTAACAAAGGGCGAGTTGGGCCCCAGAGCATCTTGCTTCCAGCTCTTTGGGAAGCTAAGAAACAACTCGCTCTGCACAGTGCTCTTACAGCCTACCGGGAACATCTCTTACAAAGGCCTGTGATACGCAGTTTCTTGCAGGCCTGATCTGGCTGAAGTAGAACTTCTGCCCTGGGTGTGCCACATTGCCCTAGAGCTGAAAGCTACAACGTGCAGTCTGCTTTCCAAAGGGCGAGTTGGGCCCCAGAGCATCTTGCTTCCAGCTCTTTGGGAAGCTCAGAAACAACTCGCTCTGCACAGTGCTCTTACAGCCTACCGGGAACATCTCTTACAAAGGCCTGTGAAACGCAGCTTCTTTTCAGGCCTGATCTGGCTGAAGTAGAACTTCTGCCCTGGGTGTGCCACATTGCCCTAGAGCTGAAAGGCACAACGTGCAGGCTTCTTGACAAAGGGCGAGTTGGGCCCCAGAGCATCTTGCTTCCAGCTCTTTGGGAAGCTAAGAAACAACTCGCTCTGCACAGTGCTCTTACTGCCTACGGGGAACATCTCTTACAAAGGCCTGTGAAACGCAGTTTCTTTGCAGGCCTGATCTGGCTGAAGTAGAACTTCTGCCCTGGTGTGCCACATTGCCCTAGAGCTGAAAGGCACAACGTGCAGGCTTCTTAAAAATGGGCAAGTTGGGCGCCAGAGCATCTTGCTTCCAGCTCTTTGGGAAGCTAAGAAACAACTCGCTCTGCACTGTGCTCTTACAGCCTACCGGGAACATCTCTTACAAAGGTCTGTGAAACGCAGTTTCTTTTCAGGCCTGATCTGGCTGAAGTAGAACTTCTGCCCTGGGTGTGCCACATTGCCCTAGAGCTGAAAGGCACAACGTGCAGGCTTCTTAACAAAGGGCGAGTTGGGCGCCAGAGCATTTGCTTCAACCTTTTTGGGAAGCTAAGAAACAACTCGCTCTACACAGTGCTCTTACAGCCTACCGGGAACATCTCTTACAAAGGCCTGTGAAACGCAGTTTCTTTGCAGGCCTGATCTGGCTGAAGTAGAACTTCTGCCCAGGGTGTGCCACATTGCCCTAGAGTTGAAAGCTACAACGTGCCGTCTGCTTTCCAAAGGGCGAGTTCGGCCCCAGAGCATCTTGCTTCCAGCTCTTTGGGAAACTAAGAAACAACTCGCTTTGCACAGTGCTCTTACAGCCTACAGGGAACATCTCTTACAAAGGCCTGTGAAACGCACTTTCTTTGCAGGCCTGATCAGGCTGAAGTATAACTTCTGCCCTGGGTGTGGCACCTAGCCCTAGAGCTGAAAGGCACAACGTGCAGGCTTCTTAACAAAGGGCGAGTTGGGCTCCACAGCATCTTGCTTCCAGCTCTTTGGGAAGCTAAGAAACAACTCGCTCTGCACAGGGCTCTTACAGCCTACCGGGAACATGTCTTACAAAGGCCTGTGAAATGCAGTTTCTTTGCAGGCCTGATCTGGCTGAAGTAGAAGTTCTGCTCTGGTTGCGCCACATTGCCCTAGAGCTGAAAGCTACAACGTGCAGTCTGCTGTCCAAAGGGCGAGTTGGGCCACAGAGCATCTTGCTTCCAGCTCTTTGGGAAGCTAAGAAACAACTCGCTCTGCACAGTGCTCTTACAGCCTACCGGGAACATGTCTTACCAGGGCCTGTGAAACGCAGTTTCTTTGCAGGCCTGATCTGGCTGAAGTAGAACTTCTGCCCTGGGTGTGCCACATTGCCCTAGAGCTGAAAGGCACAACGTGCAGGCTTCTTAACAAAGGGCGAGTTGGGCCCCAGAGCATCTTGCTTCCAGCTCTTTGTGAAGATAAGAAACAACTCGCTCTGCACAGTGCTCTTACAGCCTACCGGGAACATCTCTTACAAAGGCCTGTGAAACGCAGTTTATTTGCAGGCCTGATCTGGCTGAAGTAGAACTTCTGCCCTGGGTGTGCCACATTGCACTAGAGCTGAAAGGCACAACGTGCAGACTAATTAACAAAGGGCGAGTTGGGCCCCAGAGCATCTTGATTCCAGCTCTTTGGGAAGCTAAGAAACAACTCGCTCTGCACAGTGCTCTTGCAGCCTACGGGGAACATCTCTTACAAAGGCCTGTGAAACGCAGTTTCTTTGCAGGCCTGATCTGGCTGAAGTAGAACTTCTGCCCTGGGTGTGCCACATTGCCCTAGAGCTGAAAGGCACAACGTGCAGGCTTCTTATAAAGGGCGAGTTGGGCCCCAGAGCATCTTGCTTCCAGCTCTTTTGGAAGCTAAGAAACAACTCGCTCTGCACAGCCCTCTTACAGCCTACCGGGAACATCTCTTACAAAGGCCTGTGAGACGCAGTTTCTTTGCAGGCCTGATCTGGCTGAAGTAGAACTTGTGCTCTGGTTGCGCCACATTGCCCTAGAGCTGAAAGCTACAACGTGCATGCTGCCTTCCAAAGGGCGAGTTGGGCCCCAGAGCATCTTGCTTCCAGCTCTTTGGGAAGCTAAGAAACAACTCGCTCTGCACAGTGCTCTTACAGCCTACCGGGAACATCTCTTACAAAGGCCTGTGAAACGCAGTTTCTTTGCAGGCCTGATCTGGCTGAAGTAGAACTTCTGCCCTGGGTGTGCCACATTGCCCTAGAGCTGAAAGGCACAACGTGCAGGCTTCTTGACAAAGGGCGAGTTGGGCCCCAGAGCATCTTGCTTCCAGCTCTTTGGGAAGCTACGAAACAACTCGCTCTGCACAGTGCTCTTACAGCCTACCGGGAACATCTCTTACAAAGGCCTGTGAAACGCAGTTTCTTTGCAGGCCTGATCTGGCTGAAGTAGAAGTTCTGCCCTGGGTGTGCCACATTGCCCTAGAGCTGAAAGGCACAACGTGCAGGCTTCTTTCCAAAGGGCGAGTTGGGCCCCGGAGCATCTTGCTTCCAGCTCTTTGGGAAGCTAAGAAACAACTCGCTCTGCACAGTGCTCTTACAGCCTACCGGGAACATCTCTTACAAAGGCCTGTGAAACGCAGTTTCTTTGCAAGCCTGATGTGGCTGAAGTAGAAGTTCTGCCCTGGGTGTGCCACATTGCCCTAGAGCTGAAAGGCACAACGTGCAGGCTTCTTAACAAAGGGCGAGTTGGGCCCCAGAGCATCGTGCTTCCAGCTCTTTGGGAAGCTAAGAAACAACTCGCTCTGCACAGTGCTCTTACAGCCTACCGGGAACATGTCTTACAAAGGCCTGTGAAACGCAGTTTCTTTGCAGGCCTGATCTGGCTGAAGTAGAAGGTCTGCTCTGGTTGCGCCACATTGCCCTAGAGCTGAAAGCTACAACGTGCAGTCTGCTTTCCAAAGGGCGAGTTGGGCCCCAGAGCATCTTGCTTCCAGCTCTTTGGGAAGCTAAGAAACAACTCGCTCTGCACAGTGCTCTTACAGCCTACCGGGAACATCTCTTACAAAGGCCTGTGAAACGCAGTTTCTTTGCAGGCCTGATGTGGCTGAATTAGAAGTTCTGCCCTGGGTGTGCCACATTGCCCTAGAGCTGAAAGGCACAACGTGCAGGCTTCTTAACAAAGGGCGAGTTGGGCCCCAGAGCATCTTTCTTCCAGCTCTTTGGGAAACTAAGAAACAACTCGCTCTGCACAGTGCTCTTACAGCCTACCGGGAACATCTCTTACAAAGGCCTGTGAAACGCAGTTTCTTGCAGGCCTGATGTGGCTGAAGTAGAAGTTCTGCCCTGGGTGTGCCACATTGCCCTAGAGCTGAAAGGCACAACGTGCCGGCTTCTTAAAAAAGGGCGAGTTGGGCCCCACAGCATCTTGCTTCCAGCTCTTTGGGAAGCTAAGAAACAACTCGCTCTGCACAGTGCTCTTACAGCCTACCGGGAACATGTCTTACCAAGGCCTGTGAAACGCAGTTTCTTTGCAGGCCTGATCTGGCTGAAGTAGAACTTCTGCCCTGGGTGTGCCACATTGCCCTAGAGCTGAAAGGCACAACGTGCAGGCTAATTAACAAAGGGCGAGTTGGGCCCCAGAGCATCTTGCTTCCAGCTCTTTGGGAAGCTAAGAAACAACTCGCTCTGCACAGTGCTCTTGCAGCCTACGGGGAACATCTCTTACAAAGACCTGTGAAACGCAGTTTCTTTGCAGGCCTGATCTGGCTGAAGTAGAACTTCTGCCCTGGGTGTGCCACATTGCCCTAGAGCTGAAAGGCACAACGTGCAGGCTAATTAACAAAGGGCGAGTTGGGCGCCAGAGCATCTTGCTTCCAGCTCTTTGGGAAGCTAAGAAACAACTCGCTCTGCACAGTGCTCTTACAGCCTACCGGGAACATCTCTTACAAAGGCCTGTGAAACGCAGTTTCTTTGCAGGCCTGATCAGGCTGAAGTAGAACTTCTGCCCTGGGAGTGCCACATTGCCCTAGAGCTGAAAGGCACAACGTGCAGGCTTCTTGACAAAGGGCGAGTTGGGCCCCAGAGCATCTTGCTTCCAGCTCTTTGGGAAGCTGGGAAACATCTCGCTCTGCACAGTGCTCTTACAGCCTACCGGGAACATCTCTTACAAAGGCCTGTGAGACGCAGTTTCTTTGCAGGCCTGATCTGGCTGAAGTAGAACTTCTGCTCTGGTTGCGCCACATTGCCCTAGAGCTGAAAGCTGCAACGTGCAGTCTGCTTTCCAAAGGGCGAGTTGGGCCCCAGAGCATCTTGCTTCCAACTCTTAGGGAAGCTCAGAAACAACTCGCTCTGCACAGTGCTCTTACAGCCTACCGGGAACATCTCTTACAAAGGCCTGTGAAGCGCAGCTTCTTTTCAGGCCTGATCTGGCTGAAGTAGAACTTCTGCCCTGGGTGTGCCACATTGCCCTAGAGCTGAAAGCACAACGTGCAGGCTTCTTGACAAAGGGCGAGTTGGGCCCCAGAGCATCTTGCTTCCAGCTCTTTGGGAAGCTAAGAAACAACTCGCTCTGCACAGTGCTCTTACTGCCTACCGGGAACATCTCTTACAAAGGCCTGTGAAACGCAGTTTCTTTGCAGGCCTGATCTGGCTGAAGTAGAACTTCTGCCCTGGGTGTGCCACATTGCCCTAGAGCTGAAAGGCACAACGTGCAGCCTTCTTAAAAATGGGCAAGTTGGGCGCCAGAGCATCTTGCTTCCAGCTCTTTGGGAAGCTAAGAAACAACTCGCTCTGCACTGTGCTCTTACAGCCTACCGGCAACATCTCTTACAAAGGCCTGTGAAACGCAGTTTCTTTGCAGGCCTGATCTGGCTGAAGTAGAACTTCTGCCCTGGGTGTGCCACATTGCCCTAGAGCTGAAAGGCACAACGTGCAGGCTTCTTAACAAAGGGCGAGTTGGGCCCCACAGCATCTTGCTTCCAGCTCTTTGGGAAGCTAAGAAACAACTCGCTCTGCACAGGGCTCTTACAGCCTACCGGGAACATGTCTTACAAAGGCCTGTGAAACGAAGTTTCTTTGCAGGCCTGATCTGGCTGAAGTAGAAGTTCTGCTCTGGTCGCGCCACATTGCCCTAGAGCTGAAAGCTACAACGTGAAGTCTGCTTTCCAAAGGGCGAGTTGGGCCCCAGAGCATCTTGCCTCCAGCTCTTTGGGAAGCTAAGAAACAACTCGCTCTGCACAGTGCTCTTACAGCCTACCGGGAACATGTCTTACCAGGGCCTGTGAAACGCAGTTTCTTTGCAGGCCTGATCTGGCTGAAGTAGAAGTTCTGCCCTGGGTGTGCCACATTGCCCTAGAGCTGAAAGGCACAACGTGCAGGCTTCTTAACAAAGGGCGAGTTGGGCCCCAGAGCATCTTGCTTCCAGCTCTTTGGGAAGCTAAGAAACAACTCGCTCTGCACAGTGCTCTTACAGCCTACCGGGAACATCTCTTACAAAGGCCTGTGAAACGCAGATTATTTGCAGGCCTGATCTGGCTGAAGTAGAACTTCTGCCCTGGGTGTGCCACATTGCCCTAGAGCTGAAAGGCACAACGTGCAGACTAATTAACAAAGGGCGAGTTGGGCCCCAGAGCATCTTGATTCCAGCTCTTTGGGAAGCTAAGAAACAACTCGCTCTGCAAAGTGCTCTTACAGCCTAAGGGGAACATCTCTTACAAATGCCTGTGAAATGCAGTTTCTTTTCAGGCCTGATCTGGCTGAAGTAGAACTTCTGCCCTGGGTGGGCCACATTGCCCTAGAGCTGAAAGGAGCAACGTGCAGGCTTCTTAACTAAGGGCGAGTTGGGCCCCCGAGCATCTTGCTTCCAGCTCTTTGGGAAGCTAAGAAACAACTCGCTCTGCACAGTGCTGTTACAGCCTACTGGGAACATCACTTACAAACTCCAGTGAAACGCAGTTTCTTTGCAGGCCAGATCTGGCTGAAGTAGAACTTCTGCCCTCGGTGTGCCACATTGCCCTAGAGGTGTACGGCACAACGTGCAGGCTTCTGAAAGAAAGGGCGAGTTGGGCCCCAGAGCATCTTGGTTCCAGCTCTTTGGAAAGATAAAAAAGCAACTCGCTCTGCACAGTGCTCTTACAGCCTACCGGGAACATCTCTTACAAAGGCCTGTGAAACGCAGTTTCTTTGCAGGCCTGATCTGGCTGAAGTAGAACTTCTGCCCTGGGTGTGGCACATTGCCCTAGAGCTGAAAGGCACAACGTGCAGGCTTCTTAACAAAGGGCGAGTTGGGCCCCAGAGCATCTTGCTTCCAGCTCTTTGGGAAGCTAAGAAACAACTCGCTCTGCACAGTGCTCTTACAGCCTACCGGGAACATCTCTGACAAAGGCCTGTGAAACGCAGTTTCTTTGCAGGCCTGATCTGGCTGAAGTAGAACTTCTGCCCTGGGTGTGCCACATTGCCCTAGAGCTGAAAGGCACAACGTGCAGGCTTCTTAACAAAGGGCGAGTTGGGCGCCAGAGCATCTTGCTTCCAGCTCTTTGGGAAGCTAAGAAACAACTCGCTCTGCGCAGTGCTCTTACAGCCTACCGGGAAAATCTCTTACAAAGGCTTGTGAAACGCAGTTTCTTTGCAGGCCTGATCTGGCTGAAGTAGAACTTCTGCCCTGGGTGTGCCACATTGCCCTAGAGCTGAAAGGCGCAACGTGCAGGCTTCTTAACAAAGGGCGAGTTGGGCCCCAGAGCATCTTGCTTCCAGCTCTTTGGGAAGCTAAGAAACAACTCGCTCTGCACAGTGCTCTTACAGACTACCGGGAACATGTCTTACGAAGGCCTGTGAAACGCAGTTTCTTTGTTGGCCTGATCTGGCTGAAGTAGAAGTTCTGCTCTGGTTGCGCCACATTGCCCTAGAGCTGAAAGCTACAACGTGCAGTCTGCTTTCCAAAGGGCGAGTTGGGCCCCAGAGCATCTTGCTTCCAGCTCTTTGGGAAGCTAAGAAACAACTCGCTCTGCACAGGGCTCTGACAGCCTACCGGGAACATCTCTTACAAAGGCCTGTGAAACGCAGTTTCTTTGCAGGCCTGATCTGGCTGAAGTAGAACTTCTGCCCTGGGTGTGCCACATTGCCCTAGAGCTGAAAGGCACAACGTGCGGGCTTCTTGACAAAGGGCGAGTTGGGCCCCAGAGCATCTTGCTTCCAGCTCTTTGGGAAGCTAAGAAACAACTCGCTCTGCACAGTGCTCTTACGGCCTACCTGGAACATCTCTTACAAAGGCCTGTGAAACGCAGTTTCTTTGCAGGCCTGATCTGGCTGAAGTAGAACTTCTGCCCTGGGTGTGCCACATTGCCCTAGAGCTGAAAGGCACAACGTGCAGTCTTCTTGACAAAGGGCGAGTTGGACCCAAGAGGATCTTGCTTCCAGCTCTTTGGGAAGCTAAGAAACAACTCGCTCTGCACAGTGCTCTTACAGCCTACCGGGAACATCTCTTACAAAGGCCTGTGAAACGCAGTTTCTTTGCAGGCCTGATCAGGCTGAAGTAGAACTTCTGCACTGGGTGTGCCACATTGCCCTAGAGCTGAAAGGCACAACGTGCAGGCTTCTTAACAAAGGGCGAGTTGGGCCCCAGAGCATCTTGCTTCCAGCTCTTTGGGAAGCTAAGAAACAACTCGCTCTACACAGTGCTATTACAGCCTACCGGTAACATGTCTTACAAAGGCCTGTGAAACGCTGTCTCTTGGCAGGCCTGATCTGGCTGAAGTAGAACTTCTGCCCTGGGTGTGGCACATTGCCCTAGAGCTGAAAGGCACAACGTGCAGGCTTCTTATAAAGGGCGAGTTGGGCCCCAGAGAATCTTGCTTCCAGCTCTTTGGGAAGCTAAGAAACAACTCGCTCTGCACAGTGCTCTTACAGCCTACCGGGAACTCTCTTACAAAGGCCTGTGAGATGCAGTTTCTTTGCAGGCCTGATCTGGCTGAAGTAGAACTTCTGCTCTGGTTGCGCCACAGTGCCCTAGAGCTGAAAGCTACAACGTGCAGTCTGCTTTCCAAAGGGCGAGTTGGGCCCCAGAGCATCTTGCTTCCAGCTCTTTGGGAAGCTAAGAAACAACTCGCTCTGCACAGTGCTCTTACAGCCTACCGGGAACATCTCTTACAAAGGCCTGTGAAACGCAGTTTCTTTGCAGGCCTGATCTGGCTGAAGTAGAACTTCTGCCCTGGGTGTGCCACATTGCCCTAGAGCTGAAAGGCACAACGTGCAGGCTTCTTGACAAAGGGCGAGTTGGGCCCCAGAGCATCTTGCTTCCAGCTCTTTGGGAAGCTACGAAACAACTCGCTCTGCACAGTGCTCTTACAGCCTACCGGGAACATCTCTTACAAAGGCCTGTGAAACGCAGTTTCTTTGCAGGCCTGATCTGGCTGAAGTAGAACTTCTGCCCTGGGTGTGCCACATTGCCCTAGAGCTGAAAGGCACAACGTGCAGGCTTCTTAAAAATGGGCAAGTTGGGCCCCAGAGCATCTTGCTTCCAGCTCTTTGGGAAGCTAAGAAACAACTCGCTCTGCACAGTGCTCTTACAGCCTACCGGGAACATGTCTTACAAAGGCCTGTGAAACGCAGTTTCTTTGCAGGCCTGATCTGGCTGAAGTAGAAGGTCTGCTCTGGTTGCACCACATTGCCCTAGAGCTGAAAGCTACAACGTGCAGTCTGCTTTCCAAAGGGCGAGTTGGGCCCCAGAGCATCTTCCTTCCAGCTCTTTGGGAAGCTAAGAAACAACTCGCTCTGCACAGTGCTCTTACAGCCTACCGGGAACATGTCTTACCAAGGCCTCTGAAACGCAGTTTCTTTGCAGGCCTGATCTGGCTGAAGTAGAAGTTCTGCCCTGGGTGTGCCACATTGCCCTAGAGCTGAAAGGCACAACGTGCAGGCTTCTTTCCAAAGGGCGAGTTGGGCCCCGGAGCATCTTGCTTCCAGCTCTTTGGGAAGCTAAGAAACAACTCGCTCTGCACAGTGCTCTTACAGCCTACCGGGAACATGTCTTACAAAGGCCTGTGAAACGCAGTTTCTTTGCAAGCCTGATGTGGCTGAAGTAGAAGTTCTGCCCTGGGTGTGCCACATTGCCCTAGAGCTGAAAGGCACAACGTGCAGGCTTCTTAACAAAGGGCGAGTTGGGCCCCAGAGCATCGTGCTTCCAGCTCTTTGGGAAGCTAAGAAACAACTCGCTCTGCACAGTGCTCTTACAGCCTACCGGGAACATCTCTTACAAAGGCCTGTGAAACGCAGTTTCTTGCAGGCGTGATCTGGCTGAAGTAGAACTTCAGCCCTGGGTGTGCCACATTGACCTAGAGCTGAAAGGCACAACGTGCCGGCTTCTTAAAAAAGAGCGAGTTGGGCCCCACAGCATCTTGCTTCCAGCTCTTTGGGAAGCTAAGAAACAACTCGCTCTGCACAGTGCTCTTACAGCCTACCGGGAACATGTCTTACCAAGGCCTGTGAAACGCAGTTTCTTTGCAGGCCTGATCTGGCTGAAGTAGAACTTCTGCCCTGGCTGTGCCACATTGCCCTAGAGCTGAAAGGCACAACGTGCAGGCTTCTTAACAAAGGGCGAGTTGGGCCCCAGAGCATCTTGCTTCCAGCTCTTTGGGAAGCTAAGAAACAACTCGCTCTGCACAGTGCTCTTACAGCCTACCGGGAACATCTCTTACAAAGGCCTGTGAAACGCAGTTTCTTTGCAGGCCTGATCTGGCTGAAGTAGAACTTCTGCCCTGGGTGTGCCACATTGCCCTAGAGCTGAAAGGCACAACGTGCAGGCTTCTTATAAAGGGCGAGTTGGGCCCCAGAGCATCTTGCTTCCAGCTCTTTGGGAAGCTAAGAAACAACTCGCTCTGCACAGCCCTCTTACAGCCTACCGGGAACATCTCTTACAAAGGCCTGTGAGACGCAGTTTCTTTGCAGGCCTGATCTGGCTGAAGTAGAACTTGTGCTCTGGTTGCGCCACATTGCCCTAGAGCTGAAAGCTACAACGTGCATGCTGCCTTCCAAAGGGCGAGTTGGGCCCCAGAGCATCTTGCTTCCAGCTCTTTGGGAAGCTCAGAAACAACTCGCTCTGCACAGTGCTCTTACAGCCTACCGGGAACATCTCTTACAAAGGCCTGTGAAACGCAGCTTCTTTTCAGGCCTGATCTGGCTGAAGTAGAACTTCTGCCCTGGGTGTGCCACATTGCCCTAGAGCTGAAAGGCACAACGTGCAGGCTTCTTGACAAAGTGCGAGTTGGGCCCCAGAGCATCTTGCTTCCAGCACTTTGGGAAGCTAAGAAACAACTCGCTCTGCACAGTGCTCTTACTGCCTACCGGGAACATCTCTTACAAAGGCCTGTGAAACACAGTTTCTTTGCAGGCCTGATCTGGCTGAAGTAGAACTTCTGCCCTGGTGTGCCACATTGCCCTAGAGCTGAAAGGCACAACGTGCAGGCTTCTTAAAAATGGGCAAGTTGGGCGCCAGAGCATCTTGCTTCCAGCTCTTTGGGAAGCTAAGAAACAACTCGCTCTGCACTGTGCTCTTACAGCCTACCGGGAACATCTCTTACAAAGGCCTGTGAAACGCAGTTTCTTTTCAGGCCTGATCTGGCTGAAGTAGAACTTCTGCCCTGGGTGTGCCACATTGCCCTAGAGCTGAAAGGCACAACGTGCAGGCTTCTTAAAAATGGGCAAGTTGGGCGCCAGAGCATCTTGCTTCCAGCTCTTTGGGAAGCTAAGAAACAACTCGCTCTGCACAGTGCTCTTACAGCCTACCGGGAACATCTCTTACAAAGGCCTGTGAAACGCAGTTTCTTTGCAGGCCTGATCAGGCTGAAGTAGAACTTCTGCACTTGGTGTGCCACATTGCCCTAGAGCTGAAAGGCACAACGTGCAGGCTTCTTAACAAAGGGCGAGTTGGGCCCCAGAGCATCTTGCTTCCAGCTCTTTGGGAAGCTAAGAAACAACTCGCTCTACACAGTGCTATTACAGCCTACCGGTAACATGTCTTACAAAGGCCTGTGAAACGCAGTTTCTTTGCAGGCCTGATCTGGCTGAAGTAGAACTTCTGCCCTGGGTCTGGCACATTGCCCTAGAGCTGAAAGGCACAACGTGCAGGCTTCTTATAAAGGGCGAGTTGGGCCCCAGAGCATCTTGCTTCCAGCTCTTTGGGAAGCTAAGAAACAACTCGCTCTGCACAGTCCTCTTACAGCCTACCGGGAACATCTCTTACAAAGGCCTGTGAGATGCAGTTTCTTTGCAGGCCTGATCTGGCTGAAGTAGAACTTCTGCTCTGGTTGCGCCACAGTGCCCTAGAGCTGAAAGCTACAACGTGCAGTCTGCTTTCCTAAGGGCGAGTTGGGCCCCAGAGCATCTTGCTTCCAGCTCTTTGGGAAGCTAAGAAACAACTCGCTCTGCACAGTGCTCTTACAGCCTACCGGGAACATCTCTTACAAAGGCCTGTGAATCGCAGTTTCTTTGCAGGCCTGATCTGGCTGAAGTAGAACTTCTGCCCTGGGTGTGCCACATTGCCCTAGAGCTGAAAGGCACAACGTGCAGGCTTCTTATAAAGGGCGAGTTGGGCCCCAGAGCATCTTGCTTCCAGCTCTTTTGGAAGCTAAGAAACAACTCGCTCTGCACAGCCCTCTTACAGCCTACCGGGAACATCTCTTACAAAGGCCTGTGAGACGCAGTTTCTTTGCAGGCCTGATCTGGCTGAAGTAGAACTTGTGCTCTGGTTGCGCCACATTGCCCTAGAGCTGAAAGCTACAACGTGCATGCTGCCTTCAAAAGGGCGAGTTGGGCCCCAGAGCATCTTGCTTCCAGCTCTTTGGGAAGCTAAGAAACAACTCGCTCTGCACAGTGCTCTTACAGCCTACCGGGAACATCTCTTACAAAGGCCTGTGAAACGCAGTTTCTTTGCAGGCCTGATCTGGCTGAAGTAGAACTTCTGCCCTGGGTGTGCCACATTGCCCTAGAGCTGAAAGGCACAACGTGCAGGCTTCTTGACAAAGGGCGAGTTGGGCCCCAGAGCATCTTGCTTCCAGCTCTTTGGGAAGCTACGAAACAACTCGCTCTGCACAGTGCTCTTACAGCCTACCGGGAACATCTCTTACAAAGGCCTGTGAAACGCAGTTTCTTTGCAGGCCTGATCTGGCTGAAGTAGAAGTTCTGCCCTGGGTGTGCCACATTGCCCTAGAGCTGAAAGGCACAACGTGCAGGCTTCTTTCCAAAGGGCGAGTTGGGCCCCGGAGCATCTTGCTTCCAGCTCTTTGGGAAGCTAAGAAACAACTCGCTCTGCACAGTGCTCTTACAGCCTACCGGGAACATCTCTTACAAAGGCCTGTGAAACGCAGTTTCTTTGCAAGCCTGATGTGGCTGAAGTAGAAGTTCTGCCCTGGGTGTGCCACATTGCCCTAGAGCTGAAAGGCACAACGTGCAGGCTTCTTAACAAAGGGCGAGTTGGGCCCCAGAGCATCGTGCTTCCAGCTCTTTGGGAAGCTAAGAAACAACTCGCTCTGCACAGTGCTCTTACAGCCTACCGGGAACATGTCTTACAAAGGACTGTGAAACGCAGTTTCTTTGCAGGCCTGATCTGGCTGAAGTAGAAGGTCTGCTCTGGTTGCGCCACATTGCCCTAGAGCTGAAAGCTACAACGTGCAGTCTGCTTTCCAAAGGGCGAGTTGGGCCCCAGAGCATCTTGCTTCCAGCTCTTTGGGAAGCTAAGAAACAACTCGCTCTGCACAGTGCTCTTACAGCCTACCGGGAACATGTATTACCAAGGCCTGTGAAACGCAGTTTCTTTGCAGGCCTGATCTGGCTGAAGTAGAACTTCTGCCCTGGGTGTGCCACATTGCCCTAGAGCTGAAAGGCACAACGTGCAGGCTTCTTAACAAAGGGCGAGTTGGGCCCCAGAGCATCTTGCTTCCAGCTCTTTGGGAAGCTAAGAAACAACTCGCTCTGCACAGTGCTCTTACAGCCTACCGGGAACATCTCTTACAAAGGCCTGTGAAACGCAGTTTCTTTGCAGGCCTGATGTGGCTGAATTAGAAGTTCTGCCCTGGGTGTGCCACATTGCCCTAGAGCTGAAAGGCACAACGTGCAGGCTTCTTAACAAAGGGCGAGTTGGGCCCCAGAGCATCTTTCTTCCAGCTCTTTGGGAAACTAAGAAACAACTCGCTCTGCACAGTGCTCTTACAGCCTACCGGGAACATCTCTTACAAAGGCCTGTGAAACGCAGTTTCTTGCAGGCCTGATCTGGCTGAAGTAGAACTTCTGCCCTGGGTGTGCCACATTGCCCTAGAGCTGAAAGGCACAACGTGCCGGCTTCTTAAAAAAGGGCGAGTTGGGCCCCACAGCATCTTGCTTCCAGCTCTTTGGGAAGCTAAGAAACAACTCGCTCTGCACAGTGCTCTTACAGCCTACCGGGAACATGTCTTACCAAGGCCTGTGAAACGCAGTTTCTTTGCAGGCCTGATCTGGCTGAAGTAGAACTTCTGCCCTGGGTGTGCCACATTGCCCTAGAGCTGAAAGGCACAACGTGCAGGCTAATTAACAAAGGGCGAGTTGGGCCCCAGAGCATCTTGCTTCCAGCTCTTTGGGAAGCTAAGAAACAACTCGCTCTGCACAGTGATCTTGCAGCCTACGGGGAACATCTCTTACAAAGACCTGTGAAACGCAGTTTCTTTGCAGGCCTGATCTGGCTGAAGTAGAACTTCTGCCCTGGGTGTGCCACATTGCCCTAGAGCTGAAAGGCACAACGTGCAGGCTAATTAACAAAGGGCGAGTTGGGCGCCAGAGCATCTTGCTTCCAGCTCTTTGGGAAGCTAAGAAACAACTCGCTCTGCACAGTGCTCTTACAGCCTACCGGGAACATCTCTTACAAAGGCCTGTGAAACGCAGTTTCTTTGCAGGCCTGATCAGGCTGAAGTAGAACTTCTGCCCTGGGAGTGCCACATTGCCCTAGAGCTGAAAGGCACAACGTGCAGGCTTCTTGACAAAGGGCGAGTTGGGCCCCAGAGCATCTTGCTTCCAGCTCTTTGGGAAGCTGGGAAACATCTCGCTCTGCACAGTGCTCTAACAGCCTACCGGGAACATCTCTTACAAAGGCCTGTGAGACGCAGTTTCTTTGCAGGCCTGATCTGGCTGAAGTAGAACTTCTCCTCTGGTTGCGCCACATTGCCCTAGAGCTGAAAGCTGCAACGTGCAGTCTGCTTTCCAAAGGGCGAGTTGGGCCCCAGAGCATCTTGCTTCCAACTCTTAGGGAAGCTCAGAAACAACTCGCTCTGCACAGTGCTCTTACAGCCTACCGGGAACATCTCTTACAAAGGCCTGTGAAACGCAGCTTCTTTTCAGGCCTGATCTGGCTGAAGTAGAACTTCTGCCCTGGGTGTGCCACATTGCCCTAGAGCTGAAAGCACAACGTGCAGGCTTCTTGACAAAGGGCGAGTTGGGCCCCAGAGCATCTTGCTTCCAGCTCTTTGGGAAGCTAAGAAACAACTCGCTCTGCACAGTGCTCTTACTGCCTACCGGGAACATCTCTTACAAAGGCCTGTGAAACGCAGTTTCTTTGCAGGCCTGATCTGGCTGAAGTAGAACTTCTGCCCTGGGTGTGCCACATTGCCCTAGAGCTGAAAGGCACAACGTGCAGGCTTCTTAAAAATGGGCAAGTTGGGCGCCAGAGCATCTTGCTTCCAGCTCTTTGGGAAGCTAAGAAACAACTCGCTCTGCACTGTGCTCTTACAGCCTACCGGCAACATCTCTTACAAAGGCCTGTGAAACGCAGTTTCTTTGCAGGCCTGATCTGGCTGAAGTAGAACTTCTGCCCTGGGTGTGCCACATTGCCCTAGAGCTGAAAGGCACAACGTGCAGGCTTCTTAACAAAGGGCGAGTTGGGCCCCACAGCATCTTGCTTCAACCTTTTTGGGAAGCTAAGAAACAACTCGCTCTGCACAGGGCTCTGACAGCCTACCGGGAACATCTCTTACAAAGGCCTGTGAAACGCAGTTTCTTTGCAGGCCTGATCTGGCTTAAGTAGAACTTCTGCCCTGGGTGTGCCGCATTGCCCTAGAGCTGAAAGGCACAACGTGCAGGCTTCTTAACAAAGGGCGAGTTGGGCCCCAGAGCATCTTGCTTCAACCTTTTTGGGAAGCTAAGAAACAACTCGCTCTACACAGTGCTCTTACAGCACACCGGGAACATCTCTTACAAAGGCCTGTGAAACGCAGTTTCTTTGCAGGCCTGATCTGGCTGAAGTAGAACTTCTGCCCAGGGTGTGCCACATTGCCCTACAGTTGAAAGCTACAACGTGCCGTCTGCTTTCCAAAGGGCGAGTTCGGCCCCAGAGCATCTTGCTTCCAGCTCTTTGGGAAACTAAGAAACAACTCGCTCTGCACAGTGCTCTTACAGCCTACAGGGAACATCTCTTACAAAGGCCTGTGAAACGCACTTTCTTTGCAGGCCTGATCAGGCTGAAGTAGAACTTCTGCCCTGGGTGTGGCACCTAGCCCTTGAGCTGAAAGGCACAACGTGCAGGCTTCTTAACAAAGGGCGAGTTGGGCCCCACAGCATCTTGCTTCCAGCTCTTTGGGAAGCTAAGAAACAACTCGCTCTGCACAGGGCTCTTACAGCCTACCGGGAACATGTCTTACAAAGGCCTGTGAAACGAAGTTTCTTTGCAGGCCTGATCTGGCTGAAGTAGAAGTTCTGCTCTGGTCGCGCCACATTGCCCTAGAGCTGAAAGCTACAACGTGAAGTCTGCTTTCCAAAGGGCGAGTTGGGCCCCAGAGCATCTTGCCTCCAGCTCTTTGGGAAGCTAAGAAACAACTCGCTCTGCACAGTGCTCTTACAGCCTACCGGGAACATGTCTTACCAGGGCCTGTGAAACGCAGTTTCTTTGCAGGCCTGATCTGGCTGAAGTAGAAGTTCTGCCCTGGGTGTGCCACATTGCCCTAGAGCTGAAAGGCACAACGTGCAGGCTTCTTAACAAAGGGCGAGTTGGGCCCCAGAGCATCTTGCTTCCAGCTCTTTGGGAAGCTAAGAAACAACTCGCTCTGCACAGTGCTCTTACAGCCTACCGGGAACATCTCTTACAAAGGCCTGTGAAACGCAGATTATTTGCAGGCCTGATCTGGCTGAAGTAGAACTTCTGCCCTGGGTGTGCCACATTGCCCTAGAGCTGAAAGGCACAACGTGCAGACTAATTAACAAAGGGCGAGTTGGGCCCCAGAGCATCTTGATTCCAGCTCTTTGGGAAGCTAAGAAACAACTCGCTCTGCACAGTGCTCTTGCAGCCTATGGGGAACATCTCTTACAAAGGCCTGTGAAACGCAGTTTCTTTGCAGGCCTGATCTGGCTGAAGTAGAACTTCTGCCCTGGGTGTGCCACATTGCCCTAGAGCTGAAAGGCACAACGTGCAGGCTAATTAACAAAGGGCGAGTTGGGCGCCAGAGCATCTTGCTTCCAGCTCTTTGGGAAGCTAAGAAACAACTCGCTCTGCACAGTGCTCTTACAGCCTACCGGGAACATCTCTTACAAAGGCCTGTGAAACGCAGTTTCTTTGCAGGCCTTATCTGGCTGAAGTAGAACTTCTGCCCTGGGTGTGCCACATTGCCCTAGAGCTGAAAGGCACAACGTGCAGGCTTGTTAACAAAGGGCGAGTTGGGCCCCAGAGCATCTTGCTTCCAGCTCTTTGGTAAGCTAAGAAACAACTCGCTCTGCAAAGTGCTCTTACAGCCTAAGGGGAACATCTCTTACAAATGCCTGTGAAATGCAGTTTCTTTTCAGGCCTGATCTGGCTGAAGTAGAACTTCTGCCCTGGGTGGGCCACATTGACCTAGAGCTGAAAGGCGCAACGTGCAGGCTTCTTAACTAAGGGCGAGTTGGGCCCCCGAGCATCTTGCTTCCAGCTCTTTGGGAAGCTAAGAAACAACTCGCTCTGCACAGTGCTGTTACAGCCTACTGGGAACATCACTTACAAACTCCAGTGAAACGCAGTTTCTTTGCAGGCCAGATCTGGCTGAAGTAGAACTTCTGCCCTCGGTGTGCCACATTGCCCTAGAGGTGTACGGCACAACGTGCAGGCTTCTGAAAGAAAGGGCGAGTTGGGCCCCAGAGCATCTTGGTTCCAGCTCTTTGGAAAGATAAAAAAGCAACTCGCTCTGCACAGTGCTCTTACAGCCTACCGGGAACATCTCTTACAAAGGCCTGTGAAACGCAGTTTCTTTGCAGGCCTGATCTGGCTGAAGTAGAACTTCTGCCCTGGGTGTGGCACATTGCCCTAGAGCTGAAAGGCACAACGTGCAGGCTTCTTAACAAAGGGCGAGTTGGGCCCCAGAGCATCTTGCTTCCAGCTCTTTGGGAAGCTAAGAAACAACTCGCTCTGCACAGTGCTCTTACAGCCTACCGGGAACATCTCTGACAAAGGCCTGTGAAACGCAGTTTCTTTGCAGGCCTGATCTGGCTGAAGTAGAACTTCTGCCCTGGGTGTGCCACATTGCCCTAGAGCTGAAAGGCACAACGTGCAGGCTTCTTAACAAAGGGCGAGTTGGGCGCCAGAGCATCTTGCTTCCAGCTCTTTGGGAAGCTAAGAAACAACTCGCTCTGCGCAGTGCTCTTACAGCCTACCGGGAAAATCTCTTACAAAGGCTTGTGAAACGCAGTTTCTTTGCAGGCCTGATCTGGCTGAAGTAGAACTTCTGCCCTGGGTGTGCCACATTGCCCTAGAGCTGAAAGGCGCAACGTGCAGGCTTCTTAACAAAGGGCGAGTTGGGCCCCAGAGCATCTTGCTTCCAGCTCTTTGGGAAGCTAAGAAACAACTCGCTCTGCACAGTGCTCTTACAGACTACCGGGAACATGTCTTACGAAGGCCTGTGAAACGCAGTTTCTTTGTTGGCCTGATCTGGCTGAAGTAGAAGTTCTGCTCTGGTTGCGCCACATTGCCCTAGAGCTGAAAGCTACAACGTGCAGTCTGCTTTCCAAAGGGCGAGTTGGGCCCCAGAGCATCTTGCTTCCAGCTCTTTGGGAAGCTAAGAAACAACTCGCTCTGCACAGGGCTCTGACAGCCTACCGGGAACATCTCTTACAAAGGCCTGTGAAACGCAGTTTCTTTGCAGGCCTGATCTGGCTGAAGTAGAACTTCTGCCCTGGGTGTGCCACATTGCCCTAGAGCTGAAAGGCACAACGTGCGGGCTTCTTGACAAAGGGCGAGTTGGGCCCCAGAGCATCTTGCTTCCAGCTCTTTGGGAAGCTAAGAAACAACTCGCTCTGCACAGTGCTCTTACGGCCTACCTGGAACATCTCTTACAAAGGCCTGTGAAACGCAGTTTCTTTGCAGGCCTGATCTGGCTGAAGTAGAACTTCTGCCCTGGGTGTGCCACATTGCCCTAGAGCTGAAAGGCACAACGTGCAGTCTTCTTGACAAAGGGCGAGTTGGACCCAAGAGGATCTTGCTTCCAGCTCTTTGGGAAGCTAAGAAACAACTCGCTCTGCACAGTGCTCTTACAGCCTACCGGGAACATCTCTTACAAAGGCCTGTGAAACGCAGTTTCTTTGCAGGCCTGATCAGGCTGAAGTAGAACTTCTGCACTGGGTGTGCCACATTGCCCTAGAGCTGAAAGGCACAACGTGCAGGCTTCTTAACAAAGGGCGAGTTGGGCCCCAGAGCATCTTGCTTCCAGCTCTTTGGGAAGCTAAGAAACAACTCGCTCTACACAGTGCTATTACAGCCTACCGGTAACATGTCTTACAAAGGCCTGTGAAACGCTGTCTCTTGGCAGGCCTGATCTGGCTGAAGTAGAACTTCTGCCCTGGGTGTGGCACATTGCCCTAGAGCTGAAAGGCACAACGTGCAGGCTTCTTATAAAGGGCGAGTTGGGCCCCAGAGAATCTTGCTTCCAGCTCTTTGGGAAGCTAAGAAACAACTCGCTCTGCACAGTGCTCTTACAGCCTACCGGGAACATCTCTTACAAAGGCCTGTGAGATGCACTTTCTTTGCAGGCCTGATCTGGCTGAAGTAGAACTTCTGCTCTGGTTGCGCCACAGTGCCCTAGAGCTGAAAGCTACAACGTGCAGTCTGCTTTCCAAAGGGCGAGTTGGGCCCCAGAGCATCTTGCTTCCAGCTCTTTGGGAAGCTAAGAAACAACTCGCTCTGCACAGTGCTCTTACAGCCTACCGGGAACATCTCTTACAAAGGCCTGTGAAACGCAGTTTCTTTGCAGGCCTGATCTGGCTGAAGTAGAACTTCTGCCCTGGGTGTGCCACATTGCCCTAGAGCTGAAAGGCACAACGTGCAGGCTTCTTGACAAAGGGCGAGTTGGGCCCCAGAGCATCTTGCTTCCAGCTCTTTGGGAAGCTACGAAACAACTCGCTCTGCACAGTGCTCTTACAGCCTACCGGGAACATCTCTTACAAAGGCCTGTGAAACGCAGTTTCTTTGCAGGCCTGATCTGGCTGAAGTAGAACTTCTGCCCTGGGTGTGCCACATTGCCCTAGAGCTGAAAGGCACAACGTGCAGGCTTCTTAAAAATGGGCAAGTTGGGCCCCAGAGCATCTTGCTTCCAGCTCTTTGGGAAGCTAAGAAACAACTCGCTCTGCACAGTGCTCTTACAGCCTACCGGGAACATCTCTTACAAAGGCCTGTGAAACGCAGTTTCTTTGCAGGCCTGATCTGGCTGAAGTAGAAGGTCTGCTCTGGTTGCACCACATTGCCCTAGAGCTGAAAGCTACAACGTGCAGTCTGCTTTCCAAAGGGCGAGTTGGGCCCCAGAGCATCTTCCTTCCAGCTCTTTGGGAAGCTAAGAAACAACTCGCTCTGCACAGTGCTCTTACAGTCTACCGGGAACATGTCTTACCAAGGCCTCTGAAACGCAGTTTCTTTGCAGGCCTGATCTGGCTGAAGTAGAAGTTCTGCCCTGGGTGTGCCACATTGCCCTAGAGCTGAAAGGCACAACGTGCAGGCTTCTTAACAAAGGGCGAGTTGGGCCCCAGAGCATCGTGCTTCCAGCTCTTTGGGAAGCTAAGAAACAACTCGCTCTGCACAGTGCTCTTACAGCCTACCGGGAACATCTCTTACAAAGGCCTGTGAAACGCAGTTTCTTGCAGGCGTGATCTGGCTGAAGTAGAACTTCAGCCCTGGGTGTGCCACATTGACCTAGAGCTGAAAGGCACAACGTGCCGGCTTCTTAAAAAAGAGCGAGTTGGGCCCCACAGCATCTTGCTTCCAGCTCTTTGGGAAGCTAAGAAACAACTCGCTCTGCACAGTGCTCTTACAGCCTACCGGGAACATGTCTTACCAAGGCCTGTGAAACGCAGTTTCTTTGCAGGCCTGATCTGGCTGAAGTAGAACTTCTGCCCTGGCTGTGCCACATTGCCCTAGAGCTGAAAGGCACAACGTGCAGGCTTCTTAACAAAGGGCGAGTTGGGCCCCAGAGCATCTTGCTTCCAGCTCTTTGGGAAGCTAAGAAACAACTCGCTCTGCACAGTGCTCTTACAGCCTACCGGGAACATCTCTTACAAAGGCCTGTGAAACGCAGTTTCTTTGCAGGCCTGATCTGGCTGAAGTAGAACTTCTGCCCTGGGTGTGCCACATTGCCCTAGAGCTGAAAGGCACAACGTGCAGGCTTCTTATAAAGGGCGAGTTGGGCCCCAGAGCATCTTGCTTCCAGCTCTTTGGGAAGCTAAGAAACAACTCGCTCTGCACAGCCCTCTTACAGCCTACCGGGAACATCTCTTACAAAGGCCTGTGAGACGCAGTTTCTTTGCAGGCCTGATCTGGCTGAAGTAGAACTTGTGCTCTGGTTGCGCCACATTGCCCTAGAGCTGAAAGCTACAACGTGCATGCTGCCTTCCAAAGGGCGAGTTGGGCCCCAGAGCATCTTGCTTCCAGCTCTTTGGGAAGCTCAGAAACAACTCGCTCTGCACAGTGCTCTTACAGCCTACCGGGAACATCTCTTACAAAGGCCTGTGAAACGCAGCTTCTTTTCAGGCCTGATCTGGCTGAAGTAGAACTTCTGCCCTGGGTGTGCCACATTGCCCTAGAGCTGAAAGGCACAACGTGCAGGCTTCTTGACAAAGTGCGAGTTGGGCCCCAGAGCATCTTGCTTCCAGCACTTTGGGAAGCTAAGAAACAACTCGCTCTGCACAGTGCTCTTACTGCCTACCGGGAACATCTCTTACAAAGGCCTGTGAAACACAGTTTCTTTGCAGGCCTGATCTGGCTGAAGTAGAACTTCTGCCCTGGTGTGCCACATTGCCCTAGAGCTGAAAGGCACAACGTGCAGGCTTCTTAAAAATGGGCAAGTTGGGCGCCAGAGCATCTTGCTTCCAGCTCTTTGGGAAGCTAAGAAACAACTCGCTCTGCACTGTGCTCTTACAGCCTACCGGGAACATCTCTTACAAAGGCCTGTGAAACGCAGTTTCTTTTCAGGCCTGATCTGGCTGAAGTAGAACTTCTGCCCTGGGTGTGCCACATTGCCCTAGAGCTGAAAGGCACAACGTGCAGGCTTCTTAAAAATGGGCAAGTTGGGCGCCAGAGCATCTTGCTTCCAGCTCTTTGGGAAGCTAAGAAACAACTCGCTCTGCACAGTGCTCTTACAGCCTACCGGGAACATCTCTTACAAAGGCCTGTGAAACGCAGTTTCTTTGCAGGCCTGATCAGGCTGAAGTAGAACTTCTGCACTTGGTGTGCCACATTGCCCTAGAGCTGAAAGGCACAACGTGCAGGCTTCTTAACAAAGGGCGAGTTGGGCCCCAGAGCATCTTGCTTCCAGCTCTTTGGGAAGCTAAGAAACAACTCGCTCTACACAGTGCTATTACAGCCTACCGGTAACATGTCTTACAAAGGCCTGTGAAACGCAGTTTCTTTGCAGGCCTGATCTGGCTGAAGTAGAACTTCTGCCCTGGGTCTGGCACATTGCCCTAGAGCTGAAAGGCACAACGTGCAGGCTTCTTATAAAGGGCGAGTTGGGCCCCAGAGCATCTTGCTTCCAGCTCTTTGGGAAGCTAAGAAACAACTCGCTCTGCACAGTCCACTTACAGCCTACCGGGAACATCTCTTACAAAGGCCTGTGAGATGCAGTTTCTTTGCAGGCCTGATCTGGCTGAAGTAGAACTTCTGCTCTGGTTGCGCCACAGTGCCCTAGAGCTGAAAGCTACAACGTGCAGTCTGCTTTCCTAAGGGCGAGTTGGGCCCCAGAGCATCTTGCTTCCAGCTCTTTGGGAAGCTAAGAAACAACTCGCTCTGCACAGTGCTCTTACAGCCTACCGGGAACATCTCTTACAAAGGCCTGTGAAACGCAGTTTCTTTGCAGGCCTGATCTGGCTGAAGTAGAACTTCTGCCCTGGGTGTGCCACATTGCCCTAGAGCTGAAAGGCACAACGTGCAGGCTTCTTGACAAAGGGCGAGTTGGGCCCCAGAGCATCTTGCTTCCAGCTCTTTGGGAAGCTACGAAACAACTCGCTCTGCACAGTGCTCTTACAGCCTACCGGGAACATCTCTTACAAAGGCCTGTGAAACGCAGTTTCTTTGCAGGCCTGATCTGGCTGAAGTAGAACTTCTGCCCTGGGTGTGCCACATTGCCCTAGAGCTGAAAGGCACAACGTGCAGGCTTCTTAAAAATGGGCAAGTTGGGCCCCAGAGCATCTTGCTTCCAGCTCTTTGGGAAGCTAAGAAACAACTCGCTCTGCACAGTGCTCTTACAGCCTACCGGGAACATGTCTTACAAAGGCCTGTGAAACGCAGTTTCTTTGCAGGCCTGATCTGGCTGAAGTAGAAGGTCTGCTCTGGTTGCACCACATTGCCCTAGAGCTTAAAGCTACAACGTGCAGTCTGCTTTCCAAAGGGCGAGTTGGGCCCCAGAGCATCTTGCTTCCAGCTCTTTGGGAAGCTAAGAAACAACTCGCTCTGCACAGTGCTCTTACAGCCTACCGGGAACATCTCTTACAAAGGCCTGTGAAACGCAGTTTCTTTGCAAGCCTGATGTGGCTGAATAGAAGTTCTGCCCTGGGTGTGCCACACTGCCCTAGAGCTGAAAGGCACAACGTGCAGGCTTCTTAACAAAGGGCGAGTTGGGCCCCAGAGCATCTTGCTTCCAGCTCTTTGGGAAGCTAAGAAACAACTCGCTCTGCACAGTGCTCTTACAGCCTACCGGGAACATCTCTTACAAAGGCCTGTGATACGCAGTTTCTTGCAGGCCTGATCTGGCTGAAGTAGAACTTCTGCCCTGGGTGTGCCACATTGCCCTAGAGCTGAAAGCTACAACGTGCAGTCTGCTTTCCAAAGGGCGAGTTGGGCCCCAGAGCATCTTGCTTCCAGCTCTTTGGGAAGCTCAGAAACAACTCGCTCTGCACAGTGCTCTTACAGCCTACCGGGAACATCTCTTACAAAGGCCTGTGAAACGCAGCTTCTTTTCAGGCCTGATCTGGCTGAAGTAGAACTTCTGCCCTGGGTGTGCCACATTGCCCTAGAGCTGAAAGGCACAACGTGCAGGCTTCTTGACAAAGGGCGAGTTGGGCCCCAGAGCATCTTGCTTCCAGCTCTTTGGGAAGCTAAGAAACAACTCGCTCTGCACAGTGCTCTTACTGCCTACGGGGAACATCTCTTACAAAGGCCTGTGAAACGCAGTTTCTTTGCAGGCCTGATCTGGCTGAAGTAGAACTTCTGCCCTGGTGTGCCACATTGCCCTAGAGCTGAAAGGCACAACGTGCAGGCTTCTTAAAAATGGGCAAGTTGGGCGCCAGAGCATCTTGCTTCCAGCTCTTTGGGAAGCTAAGAAACAACTCGCTCTGCACTGTGCTCTTACAGCCTACCGGGAACATCTCTTACAAAGGTCTGTGAAACGCAGTTTCTTTTCAGGCCTGATCTGGCTGAAGTAGAACTTCTGCCCTGGGTGTGCCACATTGCCCTAGAGCTGAAAGGCACAACGTGCAGGCTTCTTAACAAAGGGCGAGTTGGGCGCCAGAGCATCTTGCTTCAACCTTTTTGGGAAGCTAAGAAACAACTCGCTCTACACAGTGCTCTTACAGCCTACCGGGAACATCTCTTACAAAGGCCTGTGAAACGCAGTTTCTTTGCAGGCCTGATCTGGCTGAAGTAGAACTTCTGCCCAGGGTGTGCCACATTGCCCTAGAGTTGAAAGCTACAACGTGCCGTCTGCTTTCCAAAGGGCGAGTTCGGCCCCAGAGCATCTTGCTTCCAGCTCTTTGGGAAACTAAGAAACAACTCGCTTTGCACAGTGCTCTTACAGCCTACAGGGAACATCTCTTACAAAGGCCTGTGAAACGCACTTTCTTTGCAGGCCTGATCAGGCTGAAGTATAACTTCTGCCCTGGGTGTGGCACCTAGCCCTAGAGCTGAAAGGCACAACGTGCAGGCTTCTTAACAAAGGGCGAGTTGGGCTCCACAGCATCTTGCTTCCAGCTCTTTGGGAAGCTAAGAAACAACTCGCTCTGCACAGGGCTCTTACAGCCTACCGGGAACATGTCTTACAAAGGCCTGTGAAACGCAGTTTCTTTGCAGGCCTGATCTGGCTGAAGTAGAAGTTCTGCTCTGGTTGCGCCACATTGCCCTAGAGCTGAAAGCTACAACGTGCAGTCTGCTGTCCAAAGGGCGAGTTGGGCCACAGAGCATCTTGCTTCCAGCTCTTTGGGAAGCTAAGAAACAACTCGCTCTGCACAGTGCTCTTACAGCCTACCGGGAACATGTCTTACCAGGGCCTGTGAAACGCAGTTTCTTTGCAGGCCTGATCTGGCTGAAGTAGAACTTCTGCCCTGGGTGTGCCACATTGCCCTAGAGCTGAAAGGCACAACGTGCAGGCTTCTTAACAAAGGGCGAGTTGGGCCCCAGAGCATCTTGCTTCCAGCTCTTTGTGAAGATAAGAAACAACTCGCTCTGCACAGTGCTCTTACAGCCTACCGGGAACATCTCTTACAAAGGCCTGTGAAACGCAGTTTATTTGCAGGCCTGATCTGGCTGAAGTAGAACTTCTGCCCTGGGTGTGCCACATTGCACTAGAGCTGAAAGGCACAACGTGCAGACTAATTAACAAAGGGCGAGTTGGGCCCCAGAGCATCTTGATTCCAGCTCTTTGGGAAGCTAAGAAACAACTCGCTCTGCACAGTGCTCTTGCAGCCTACGGGGAACATCTCTTACAAAGGCCTGTGAAACGCAGTTTCTTTGCAGGCCTGATCTGGCTGAAGTAGAACTTCTGCCCTGGGTGTGCCACATTGCCCTAGAGCTGAAAGGCACAACGTGCAGGCTTCTTATAAAGGGCGAGTTGGGCCCCAGAGCATCTTGCTTCCAGCTCTTTTGGAAGCTAAGAAACAACTCGCTCTGCACAGCCCTCTTACAGCCTACCGGGAACATCTCTTACAAAGGCCTGTGAGACGCAGTTTCTTTGCAGGCCTGATCTGGCTGAAGTAGAACTTGTGCTCTGGTTGCGCCACATTGCCCTAGAGCTGAAAGCTACAACGTGCATGCTGCCTTCCAAAGGGCGAGTTGGGCCCCAGAGCATCTTGCTTCCAGCTCTTTGGGAAGCTAAGAAACAACTCGCTCTGCACAGTGCTCTTACAGCCTACCGGGAACATCTCTTACAAAGGCCTGTGAAACGCAGTTTCTTTGCAGGCCTGATCTGGCTGAAGTAGAACTTCTGCCCTGGGTGTGCCACATTGCCCTAGAGCTGAAAGGCACAACGTGCAGGCTTCTTGACAAAGGGCGAGTTGGGCCCCAGAGCATCTTGCTTCCAGCTCTTTGGGAAGCTACGAAACAACTCGCTCTGCACAGTGCTCTTACAGCCTACCGGGAACATCTCTTACAAAGGCCTGTGAAACGCAGTTTCTTTGCAGGCCTGATCTGGCTGAAGTAGAACTTCTGCCCTGGGTGTGCCACATTGCCCTAGAGCTGAAAGGCACAACGTGCAGGCTTCTTAAAAATGGGCAAGTTGGGCCCCAGAGCATCTTGCTTCCAGCTCTTTGGGAAGCTAAGAAACAACTCGCTCTGCACAGTGCTCTTACAGCCTACCGGGAACATGTCTTACAAAGGCCTGTGAAACGCAGTTTCTTTGCAGGCCTGATCTGGCTGAAGTAGAAGGTCTGCTCTGGTTGCACCACATTGCCCTAGAGCTTAAAGCTACAACGTGCAGTCTGCTTTCCAAAGGGCGAGTTGGGCCCCAGAGCATCTTGCTTCCAGCTCTTTGGGAAGCTAAGAAACAACTCGCTCTGCACAGTGCTCTTACAGCCTACCGGGAATATGTCTTACCAAGGCCTGTGAAACGCAGTTTCTTTGCAGGCCTGATCTGGCTGAAGTAGAAGTTCTGCCCTGGGTGTGCCACATTGCCCTAGAGCTGAAAGGCACAACGTGCAGGCTTCTTAAGAAAGGGCGAGTTGGGCCCCAGAGCATCTTGCTTCCAGCTCTTTGGGAAGCTAAGAAACAACTCGCTCTGCACAGTGCTCTTACAGCCTACCGGGAACATCTCTTACAAACCCCTGTGAAACGCAGTTTCTTTGCAAGCCTGATGTGGCTGAATAGAAGTTCTGCCCTGGGTGTGCCACACAGCCCTAGAGCTGAAAGGCACAACGTGCAGTCTTCTTAACAAAGGGCGAGTTGGGCCCCAGAGCATCCTGCTTCCAGCTCTTTGGGAAGCTAAGAAACAACTCGCTCTGCACAGTGCTCTTACAGCCTACCGGGAACATCTCTTACAAAGGCCTGTGATACGCAGTTTCTTGCAGGCCTGATCTGGCTGAAGTAGAACTTCTGCCCTGGGTGTGCCACATTGCCCTAGAGCTGAAAGGCACAACGTGCTGGCTTCTTAAAAAAGGGCGAGTTGGGTCCCACAGCATCTTGCTTCCAGCTCTATGGGAAGCTAAGAAACAACTCGCTCTGCACAGTGCTCTTACAGCCTACCGGGAACATGTCTTACCAAGGCCTGTGAAACGCAGTTTCTTTGCAGGCCTGATCTGGCTGAAGTAGAACTTCTGCCCTGGGTGTGCCACATTGCCCTAGAGCTGAAAGGCACAACGTGCAGGCTTCTTAACAAAGGGCGAGTTGGGCCCCAGAGCATCTTGCTTCCAGCTCTTTGGGAAGCTAAGAAACAACTCGCTCTGCACAGTGCTCTTACAGCCTACCGGGAACATCTCTTACAAAGGCCTGTGAGACGCAGTTTCTTTGCAGGCCTGATCTGGCTGAAGTAGAACTTCTGCTCTGGTTGCGCCACATTGCCCTAGAGCTGAAAGCTACAACGTGCAGTCTGCTTTCCAAAGGGCGAGTTGGGCCCCAGAGCATCTTGCTTCCAGCTCTTTGGGAAGCTCAGAAACAACTCGCTCTGCACAGTGCTCTTACAGCCTACCGGGAACATCTCTTACAAAGGCCTGTGAAACGCAGCTTCTTTTCAGGCCTGATCTGGCTGAAGTAGAACTTCTGCCCTGGGTGTGCCACATTGCCCTAGAGCTGAAAGGCACAACGTGCAGGCTTCTTGACAAAGGGCGAGTTGGGCCCCAGAGCATCTTGCTTCCAGCTCTTTGGGAAGCTAAGAAACAACTCGCTCTGCACAGTGCTCTTACTGCCTACCGGGAACATCTCTTACAAAGGCCTGTGAAACGCAGTTTCTTTGCAGGCCTGATCTGGCTTCAAGTAGAACTTCTGCCCTGGTGTGCCACATTGCCCTAGAGCTGAAAGGCACAACGTGCAGGCTTCTTAAAAATGGGCAAGTTGGGCGCCAGAGCATCTTGCTTCCAGCTCTTTGGGAAGCTAAGAAACAACTCGCTCTGCACTGTGCTCTTACAGCCTACCGGGAACATCTCTTACAAAGGTCTGTGAAACGCAGTTTCTTTTCAGGCCTGATCTGGCTGAAGTAGAACTTCTGCCCTGGGTGTGCCACATTGCCCTAGAGCTGAAAGGCACAACGTGCAGGCTTCTTAACAAAGGGCGAGTTGGGCGCCAGAGCATCTTGCTTCAACCTTTTTGGGAAGCTAAGAAACAACTCGCTCTACACAGTGCTCTTACAGCCTACCGGGAACATCTCTTACAAAGGCCTGTGAAACGCAGTTTCTTTGCAGGCCTGATCTGGCTGAAGTAGAACTTCTGCCCAGGGTGTGCCACATTGCCCTAGAGTTGAAAGCTACAACGTGCCGTCTGCTTTCCAAAGGGCGAGTTCGGCCCCAGAGCATCTTGCTTCCAGCTCTTTGGGAAACTAAGAAACAACTCGCTTTGCACAGTGCTCTTACAGCCTACAGGGAACATCTCTTACAAAGGCCTGTGAAACGCACTTTCTTTGCAGGCCTGATCAGGCTGAAGTATAACTTCTGCCCTGGGTGTGGCACCTAGCCCTAGAGCTGAAAGGCACAACGTGCAGGCTTCTTAACAAAGGGCGAGTTGGGCTCCACAGCATCTTGCTTCCAGCTCTTTGGGAAGCTAAGAAACAACTCGCTCTGCACAGGGCTCTTACAGCCTACCGGGAACATGTCTTACAAAGGCCTGTGAAACGCAGTTTCTTTGCAGGCCTGATCTGGCTGAAGTAGAAGTTCTGCTCTGGTTGCGCCACATTGCCCTAGAGCTGAAAGCTACAACGTGCAGTCTGCTGTCCAAAGGGCGAGTTGGGCCCCAGAGCATCTTGCTTCCAGCTCTTTGGGAAGCTAAGAAACAACTCGCTCTGCACAGTGCTCTTACAGCCTACCGGGAACACCTCTTACAAAGGCCTGTGAAACGCAGTTTCTTGGCAGGCCTGATCTGGCTGAAGTAGAACTTCTGCCCTGGGTGTGCCGCATTGCCCTAGAGCTGAAAGGCACAACGTGCAGGCTTCTTAACAAGGGCGAGTTGGGCCCCAGAGCATCTTGCTTCCAGCTCTTTGGGAAGCTAAGAAACAACTCGCTCTGCACAGTGCTCTTACAGCCTACCGGGAACATCTGTTACAAAGGCCTGTGAAACGCAGTTTCTTTGCAGGCCTGATCTGCCTGAAGTAGAACTTCTGCCCTCGGTGTGCCACATTGCCCTAGAGCTGAAAGCTACAAGGTGCAGGCTTCTTAACACAGGGCGAGTTGGGCGCCAGAGCATCTTGCTTCCAGCTCTTTGGGAAGCTAAGAAACAACTCGCTCTGCACAGTGCTCTTACAGCCTACCGGGAACATCTCTTACAAAGGCCTGTGAAACGCTGTTTCTTTGCAAGCCTGATCTGGCTGAAGTAGAACTTCTGCCCTGGGTGTGCCACATTGCCCTAGAGCTGAAAGGCACAACGTGCATGCTTCTTAACAAAGGGCGAGTTGGGCCCCAGAGCATCTTGCTTCCATCTCTTTGGGAAGCTAATAAACAACTCGCTCTGCGCAGTGCTCTTACAGCCTACAGGGAACATCTCTTACAAAGGCCTGTGAAACGCAGTTTCTTTGCAGGACTGATCTGGCTGAAGTAGAACTTCTGCCCTGGGTGTGCCACATTGCCCTAGAGCTGAAAGGCACAACGTGCAGGCTTCTTAACAAAGGGCGAGTTGGGCCCCAGAGCATCTTGCTTCCAGCTCTTGGGAAGCTAAGAAACAACTCGCTCTGCACACTGCTCTTACAGCCTACCGGGAACATCTCTTACAAAGGCCTGTGAAACGCAGTTTCTTTGCATGCCTGATCTGCCTGAAGTAGGACTTCTGCCCTCGGTGTGACACATTGCCCTAGAGCTGAAAGGCACAACGTGGAGGCTTCTTAACAAAGGGCGAGTTGGGCGCCAGAGCATCTTGCTTCCAGCTCTTTGGGAAGCTAAGAAACAACTCGCTCTGCACAGTGCTGTTACAGCCTATGGGGTACATCTCTTACAAAGGCTTGTGAAACGCAGTTTCTTTGCAGGCCTGATCTGGCTGAAGTAGAACTTCTGCCCTGGGTGTGCCACATTGCCCTAGAGCTGAAAGGCGCAACGTGCAGGCTTCTTAACAAAGGGCGAGTTGGGCCCCAGAGCATCTTGCTTCCAGCTCTTTGGGAAGCTAAGAAACAACTCGCTCTGCACAGTGCTCTTACAGCCTACCGGGAGCATCTCTTACAAAGGCCTGTGAAACGCAGTTTCTTTGCAGGCCTGATCTGGCTGAAGTACAACTTCTTCCCTGGGTGTGCCACATTTCCCTAGAGCTGAAAGGCACAACGTTCAGGCTTCTTAAAAAAGGGCGAGTTGGGCCCCACAGCATCTTGCTTCCAGCTCTTTGGGAAGCTAAGAAACAACTCGCTCTGCACAGTGCTCTTACAGCCTACCGGGAACATGTCTTACGAAGGCCTGTGAAACGCAGTTTCTTTGCAGGCCTGATCTGGCTGAAGTAGAAGTTCTGCTCTGGTTGCGCCACATTGCCCTAGAGCTGAAAGCTACAACGTGCAGTCTGCTGTCCAAAGGGTGAGTTGGGCCACAGAGCATCTTGCTTCCAGCTCTTTGGGAAGCTAAGAAACAACTCGCTCTGCACAGTGCTCTTACAGCCTACCGGGAACATGTCTTACCAGGGCCTGTGAAACGCAGTTTCTTTGCAGGCCTGATCTGGCTGAAGTAGAACTTCTGCCCTGGGTGTGCCACATTGCCCTAGAGCTGAAAGGCACAACGTGCAGGCTTCTTAACAAAGGGCGAGTTGGGCCCCAGAGCATCTTGCTTCCAGCTCTTTGGGAAGCTAAGAAACAACTCGCTCTGCACAGTGCTCTTACAGCCTACCGGGAAGATCTCTTACAAAGGCCTGTGAAACGCAGTTTCTTTTCAGGCCTGATCTGGGTGAAGTAGAACTTCTGCCCTGGGTGTGCCACATTGCCCTAGAGCTGAAAGGCACAACGTGCAGGCTAATTAACAAAGGGCGAGTTGGGCCCCAGAGCATCTTGATTCCAGCTCTTTGGGAAGCTAAGAAACAACTCGCTCTGCACAGTGCTCTTGCAGCCTACGGGGAACATCTCTTACAAAGGCCTGTGAAACGCAGTTTCTTTGCAGGCCTGATCTGGCTGAAGTAGAACTTCTGCCCTGGGTGTGCCACATTGCCCTAGAGCTGAAAGGCACAACGTGCAGGCTTCTGAAAGAAAGGGCGAGTTGGGCCCCAAAGCATCTTGCTTCCAGCTCTTTGGGAAGCTAAGAAACAACTCGCTCTGCACAGTCCTCTTACAGCCTACCGGGAACATCTCTTACAAAGGCCTGTGAGACGCAGTTTCTTTGCAGGCCTGATCTGGCTGAAGTAGAACTTCTGCTCTGGTTGCGCCACATTGCCCTAGAGCTGAAAGCTACAACGTGCAGTCTGCTTTCCAAAGGGCGAGTTGGGCCCCAGAGCATCTTGCTTCCAGCTCTTTGGGAAGCTCAGAAACAACTCGCTCTGCACAGTGCTCTTACAGCCTACCGGGAACATCTCTTACAAAGGCCTGTGAAACGCAGTTTCTTTGCAGGCCTGATCTGGCTGAAGTAGAACTTCTGCCCTGGGTGTGCCACATTGCCCTAGAGCTGAAAGGCACAACGTGCAGGCTTCTTAACAAAGGGCGAGTTGGGCCCCAGAGCATCTTGCTTCCAGCTCTTTGGGAAGATAAGAAACAACTCGCTCTGCACAGTGCTCTTACAGCCTACCGGGAACATCTCTTACAAAGGCCTGTGAAACGCAGTTTCTTTGCAGGCCTGATCTGCCTGAAGTAGAACTTCTGCCCTCGGTGTGCCACATTGCCCTAGAGCTGAAAGCTACAAGGTGCAGGCTTCTTAACACAGGGCGAGTTGGGCGCCAGAGCATCTTGCTTCCAGCTCTTTGGGAAGCTAAGAAACAACTCGCTCTGCACAGTGCTCTTACAGCCTACCGGGAACATCTCTTACAAAGGCCTGTGAAACGCTGTTTCTTTGCAAGCCTGATCTGGCTGAAGTAGAACTTCTGCCCTGGGTGTGCCACATTGCCCTAGAGCTGAAAGGCACAACGTGCATGCTTCTTAACAAAGGGCGAGTTGGGCCCCAGAGCATCTTGCTTCCATCTCTTTGGGAAGCTAATAAACAACTCGCTCTGCGCAGTGCTCTTACAGCCTACAGGGAACATCTCTTACAAAGGCCTGTGAAACGCAGTTTCTTTGCAGGACTGATCTGGCTGAAGTAGAACTTCTGCCCTGGGTGTGCCACATTGCCCTAGAGCTGAAAGGCACAACGTGCAGGCTTCTTAACAAAGGGCGAGTTGGGCCCCAGAGCATCTTGCTTCCAGCTCTTGGGAAGCTAAGAAACAACTCGCTCTGCACACTGCTCTTACAGCCTACCGGGAACATCTCTTACAAAGGCCTGTGAAACGCAGTTTCTTTGCATGCCTGATCTGCCTGAAGTAGAACTTCTGCCCTCGGTGTGACACATTGCCCTAGAGCTGAAAGGCACAACGTGGAGGCTTCTTAACAAAGGGCGAGTTGGGCGCCAGAGCATCTTGCTTCCAGCTCTTTGGGAAGCTAAGAAACAACTCGCTCTGCACAGTGCTGTTACAGCCTATGGGGTACATCTCTTACAAAGGCTTGTGAAACGCAGTTTCTTTGCAGGCCTGATCTGGCTGAAGTAGAACTTCTGCCCTGGGTGTGCCACATTGCCCTAGAGCTGAAAGGCGCAACGTGCAGGCTTCTTAACAAAGGGCGAGTTGGGCCCCAGAGCATCTTGCTTCCAGCTCTTTGGGAAGCTAAGAAACAACTCGCTCTGCACAGTGCTCTTACAGCCTACCGGGAGCATCTCTTACAAAGGCCTGTGAAACGCAGTTTCTTTGCAGGCCTGATCTGGCTGAAGTACAACTTCTTCCCTGGGTGTGCCACATTTCCCTAGAGCTGAAAGGCACAACGTTCAGGCTTCTTAAAAAAGGGCGAGTTGGGCCCCACAGCATCTTGCTTCCAGCTCTTTGGGAAGCTAAGAAACAACTCGCTCTGCACAGTGCTCTTACAGCCTACCGGGAACATGTCTTACGAAGGCCTGTGAAACGCAGTTTCTTTGCAGGCCTGATCTGGCTGAAGTAGAAGTTCTGCTCTGGTTGCGCCACATTGCCCTAGAGCTGAAAGCTACAACGTGCAGTCTGCTGTCCAAAGGGTGAGTTGGGCCACAGAGCATCTTGCTTCCAGCTCTTTGGGAAGCTAAGAAACAACTCGCTCTGCACAGTGCTCTTACAGCCTACCGGGAACATGTCTTACCAGGGCCTGTGAAACGCAGTTTCTTTGCAGGCCTGATCTGGCTGAAGTAGAACTTCTGCCCTGGGTGTGCCACATTGCCCTAGAGCTGAAAGGCACAACGTGCAGGCTTCTTAACAAAGGGCGAGTTGGGCCCCAGAGCATCTTGCTTCCAGCTCTTTGGGAAGCTAAGAAACAACTCGCTCTGCACAGTGCTCTTACAGCCTACCGGGAACATCTCTGACAAAGGCCTGTGAAACGCAGTTTCTTTGCAGGCCTGATCTGGCTGAAGTAGAACTTCTGCCCTGGGTGTGGCACATTGCCCTAGAGCTGAAAGGCACAACGTGCAGGCTTCTTAACAAAGGACGAGTTGGGCGCCAGAGCATCTTGCTTCCAGCTCTTTGGGAAGCTAAGAAACAACTCGCTCTGCACAGTGCTCTTACAGCCTACCGGGAAGATCTCTTACAAAGGCCTGTGAAACGCAGTTTCTTTTCAGGCCTGATCTGGGTGAAGTAGAACTTCTGCCCTGGGTGTGCCACATTGCCCTAGAGCTGAAAGGCACAACGTGCAGGCTAATTAACAAAGGGCGAGTTGGGCCCCAGAGCATCTTGATTCCAGCTCTTTGGGAAGCTAAGAAACAACTCGCTCTGCACAGTGCTCTTGCAGCCTACGGGGAACATCTCTTACAAAGGCCTGTGAAACGCAGTTTCTTTGCAGGCCTGATCTGGCTGAAGTAGAACTTCTGCCCTGGGTGTGCCACATTGCCCTAGAGCTGAAAGGCACAACGTGCAGGCTTCTGAAAGAAAGGGCGAGTTGGGCCCCAAAGCATCTTGCTTCCAGCTCTTTGGGAAGCTAAGAAACAACTCGCTCTGCACAGTCCTCTTACAGCCTACCGGGAACATCTCTTACAAAGGCCTGTGAGACGCAGTTTCTTTGCAGGCCTGATCTGGCTGAAGTAGAACTTCTGCTCTGGTTGCGCCACATTGCCCTAGAGCTGAAAGCTACAACGTGCAGTCTGCTTACCAAAGGGCGAGTTGGGCCCCAGAGCATCTTGCTTCCAGCTCTTTGGGAAGCTCAGAAACAACTCGCTCTGCACAGTGCTCTTACAGCCTACCGGGAACATCTCTTACAAAGGCCTGTGAAACGCAGTTTCTTTGCAGGCCTGATCTGGCTGAAGTAGAAGTTCTGCTCTGGTTGCGCCACATTGCCCTAGAGCTGAAAGCTACAACGTGCAGTCTGCTTTCCAAAGGGCGAGTTGGGCGCCAGAGCATCTTGCTTCCAGCTCTTTGGGAAGCTAAGAAACAACTCGCTCTGCACAGTGCTCTTACAGCCTACCGGGAACATGTCTTACCAGGGCCTGTGAAACGCAGTTTCTTTGCATGCCTGATCTGCCTGAAGTAGGACTTCTGCCCTCGGTGTGACACATTGCCCTAGAGCTGAAAGGCACAACGTGGAGGCTTCTTAACAAAGGGCGAGTTGGGCGCCAGAGCATCTTGCTTCCAGCTCTTTGGGAAGCTAAGAAACAACTCGCTCTGCACAGTGCTGTTACAGCCTATGGGGTACATCTCTTACAAAGGCTTGTGAAACGCAGTTTCTTTGCAGGCCTGATCTGGCTGAAGTAGAACTTCTGCCCTGGGTGTGCCACATTGCCCTAGAGCTGAAAGGCGCAACGTGCAGGCTTCTTAACAAAGGGCGAGTTGGGCCCCAGAGCATCTTGCTTCCAGCTCTTTGGGAAGCTAAGAAACAACTCGCTCTGCACAGTGCTCTTACAGCCTACCGGGAGCATCTCTTACAAAGGCCTGTGAAACGCAGTTTCTTTGCAGGCCTGATCTGGCTGAAGTACAACTTCTTCCCTGGGTGTGCCACATTTCCCTAGAGCTGAAAGGCACAACGTTCAGGCTTCTTAAAAAAGGGCGAGTTGGGCCCCACAGCATCTTGCTTCCAGCTCTTTGGGAAGCTAAGAAACAACTCGCTCTGCACAGTGCTCTTACAGCCTACCGGGAACATGTCTTACGAAGGCCTGTGAAACGCAGTTTCTTTGCAGGCCTGATCTGGCTGAAGTAGAAGTTCTGCTCTGGTTGCGCCACATTGCCCTAGAGCTGAAAGCTACAACGTGCAGTCTGCTGTCCAAAGGGTGAGTTGGGCCACAGAGCATCTTGCTTCCAGCTCTTTGGGAAGCTAAGAAACAACTCGCTCTGCACAGTGCTCTTACAGCCTACCGGGAACATGTCTTACCAGGGCCTGTGAAACGCAGTTTCTTTGCAGGCCTGATCTGGCTGAAGTAGAACTTCTGCCCTGGGTGTGCCACATTGCCCTAGAGCTGAAAGGCACAACGTGCAGGCTTCTTAACAAAGGGCGAGTTGGGCCCCAGAGCATCTTGCTTCCAGCTCTTTGGGAAGCTAAGAAACAACTCGCTCTGCACAGTGCTCTTACAGCCTACCGGGAACATCTCTGACAAAGGCCTGTGAAACGCAGTTTCTTTGCAGGCCTGATCTGGCTGAAGTAGAACTTCTGCCCTGGGTGTGGCACATTGCCCTAGAGCTGAAAGGCACAACGTGCAGGCTTCTTAACAAAGGACGAGTTGGGCGCCAGAGCATCTTGCTTCCAGCTCTTTGGGAAGCTAAGAAACAACTCGCTCTGCACAGTGCTCTTACAGCCTACCGGGAAGATCTCTTACAAAGGCCTGTGAAACGCAGTTTCTTTTCAGGCCTGATCTGGGTGAAGTAGAACTTCTGCCCTGGGTGTGCCACATTGCCCTAGAGCTGAAAGGCACAACGTGCAGGCTAATTAACAAAGGGCGAGTTGGGCCCCAGAGCATCTTGATTCCAGCTCTTTGGGAAGCTAAGAAACAACTCGCTCTGCACAGTGCTCTTGCAGCCTACGGGGAACATCTCTTACAAAGGCCTGTGAAACGCAGTTTCTTTGCAGGCCTGATCTGGCTGAAGTAGAACTTCTGCCCTGGGTGTGCCACATTGCCCTAGAGCTGAAAGGCACAACGTGCAGGCTTCTGAAAGAAAGGGCGAGTTGGGCCCCAAAGCATCTTGCTTCCAGCTCTTTGGGAAGCTAAGAAACAACTCGCTCTGCACAGTCCTCTTACAGCCTACTGGGAACATCTCTTACAAAGGCCTGTGAGACGCAGTTTCTTTGCAGGCCTGATCTGGCTGAAGTAGAACTTCTGCTCTGGTTGCGCCACATTGCCCTAGAGCTGAAAGCTACAACGTGCAGTCTGCTTTCCAAAGGGCGAGTTGGGCCCCAGAGCATCTTGCTTCCAGCTCTTTGGGAAGCTCAGAAACAACTCGCTCTGCACAGTGCTCTTACAGCCTACCGGGAACATCTCTTACAAAGGCCTGTGAAACGCAGTTTCTTTGCAGGCCTGATCTGGCTGAAGTAGAAGTTCTGCTCTGGTTGCGCCACATTGCCCTAGAGCTGAAAGCTACAACGTGCAGTCTGCTTTCCAAAGGGCGAGTTGGGCGCCAGAGCATCTTGCTTCCAGCTCTTTGGGAAGCTAAGAAACAACTCGCTCTGCACAGTGCTCTTACAGCCTACCGGGAACATGTCTTACCAGGGCCTGTGAAACGCAGTTTCTTTGCAGGCCTGATCTGGCTGAAGTAGAACTTCTGCCCTGGGTGTGCCACATTGCCCTAGAGCTGAAAGGCACAACGTGCAGGCTTCTTAACAAAGGGCGAGTTGGGCCCCAGAGCATCTTGCTTCCAGCTCTTTGGGAAGATAAGAAACAACTCGCTCTGCACAGTGCTCTTACAGCCTACCGGGAACATCTCTTACAAAGGCCTGTGAAACGCAGTTTATTTGCAGGCCTGATCTGGCTGAAGTAGAACTTCTGCCCTGGGTGTGCCACATTGCCCTAGAGCTGAAAGGCACAACGTGCAGACTAATTAACAAAGGGCGAGTTGGGCCCCAGAGCATCTTTCTTCCAGCTCTTTGGGAAGCTAAGAAACAACTCGCTCTGCACAGTGCTCTTGCAGCCTACGGGGAACATCTCTTACAAAGGCCTGTGAAACACAGTTTCTTTGCAGGCCTGATCTGGTTGAAGTAGAACTTCTGCCCTGGGTGTGCCACATTGCCCTAGAGCTGAAAGGCACAACGTGCAGGCTAATTAACAAAGGGCGAGTTGGGCGCCAGAGCATCATGCTTCCAGCTCTTTGGGAAGCTAAGAAACAACTCGCTCTGCACAGTGCTCTTACAGCCTACCGGGAACATCTCTTACAAAGGCCTGTGAAACGCAGTTTCTTTGCAGGCCTGATCTGGCTGAAGTAGAACTTCTGCCCTGGGTGTGCCACATTGCCCTAGAGCTGAAAGGCACAACGTGCAGGCTTGTTAACAAAGGGCGAGTTGGGCGCCAGAGCATCTTGCTTCCAGCTCTTTGGGAAGCTAAGAAACAACTCGCTCTGCACAGTGCTCTTACAGCCTACCGGGAACATGTCTTACCAGGACCTGTGAAACGCAGTTTCTTTGCAGGCCTGATCTGGCTGAAGTAGAACTTCTGCCCTGGGTGTGCCACATTGCCCTAGAGCTGAAAGGCACAACGTGCAGGCTTCTTAACAAAGGGCGAGTTGGGCCCCAGAGCATCTTGCTTCCAGCTCTTTGGGAAGATAAGAAACAACTCGCTCTGCACAGTGCTCTTACAGCCTACCGGGAACATCTCTTACAAAGGCCTGTGAAACGCAGTTTATTTGCAGGCCTGATCTGGCTGAAGTAGAACTTCTGCCCTGGGTGTGCCACATTGCCCTAGAGCTGAAAGGCACAACGTGCAGACTAATTAACAAAGGGCGAGTTGGGCCCCAGAGCATCTTGCTTCCAGCTCTTTGGGAAGCTAAGAAACAACTCGCTCTGCACAGTGCTCTTGCAGCCTACGGGGAACATCTCTTACAAAGGCCTGTGAAACACAGTTTCTTTGCAGGCCTGATCTGGCTGAAGTAGAAATTCTGCCCTGGGTGTGCCACATTGCCCTAGAGCTGAAAGGCACAACGTGCAGGCTAATTAACAAAGGGCGAGTTGGGCGCCAGAGCATCATGCTTCCAGCTCTTTGGGAAGCTAAGAAACAACTCGCTCTGCACAGTGCTCTTACAGCCTACCGGGAACATCTCTTACAAAGGCCTGTGAAACGCAGTTTCTTTGCAGGCCTGATCTGGCTGAAGTAGAACTTCTGCCCTGGGTGTGCCACATTGCCCTAGAGCTGAAAGGCACAACGTGCAGGCTTGTTAACAAAGGGCGAGTTGGGCCCCAGAGCATCTTGCTTCCAGCTCTTTGGGAAGCTAAGAAACAACTCGCTCTGCACAGTGCTCTTACAGCCTAAGGGGAACATCTCTTACAAATGCCTGTGAAATGCAGTTTCTTTGCAGGCCTGATCTGGCTGAAGTAGAACTTCTGCCCTGGGTGTGCCACATTGCCCTAGAGCTGAAAGGCACAACGTGCAGGCTTCTTAACAAAGGGCGAGTTGGGCCCCAGAGCATTTGGCTTCCAGCTCTTTGGGAAGCTAAGAAACAACTCGCTCTGCACAGTGCTCTTACAGCCTACCGGGAGCATCTCTTACAAAGGCCTGTGAAACGCAGTTTCTTTGCAGGCCTGATCTGGCTGAAGTACAACTTCTTCCCTGGGTGTGCCACATTTCCCTAGAGCTGAAAGGCACAACGTTCAGGCTTCTTAAAAAAGGGCGAGTTGGGCCCCACAGCATCTTGCTTCCAGCTCTTTGGGAAGCTAAGAAACAACTCGCTCTGCACAGTGCTCTTACAGCCTACCGGGAACATGTCTTACGAAGGCCTGTGAAACGCAGTTTCTTTGCAGGCCTGATCTGGCTGAAGTAGAAGTTCTGCTCTGGTTGCGCCACATTGCCCTAGAGCTGAAAGCTACAACGTGCAGTCTGCTTTCCAAAGGGCGAGTTGGGCCCCAGAGCATCTTGCTTCCAGCTCTTTTGGAAGCTAAGAAACAACTCGCTCTGCACAGTGGTCTTACAGCCTACCGGGAATATGTCTTACCAAGGCCTGTGAAACGCAGTTTCTTTGCAGGCCTGATCTGGCTGAAGTAGAAGTTCTGCCCTGGGTGTGCCACATTGCCCTAGAGCTGAAAGGCACAACGTGCAGGCTTCTTAACAAAGGGCGATTTGGGCGCCAGAGCATCGTGCTTCCAGCTCTATGGGAAGCTAAGAAACAACTCGCTCTGCACAGTGCTCTTACAGCCTACCGGGAACATCTCTTACAAAGGCCTGTGAAACGCAGTTTATTTGCAGGCCTGATCTGGCTGAAGTAGAACTTCTGCCCTGGGTGTGCCACATTGCCCTAGAGCTGAAAGGCACAACGTGCAGGCTAATTAACAAAGGGCGAGTTGGGCCCCAGAGCATCTTGATTCCAGCTCTTTGGGAAGCTAAGAAACAACTCGCTCTGCACAGTGCTCTTGCAGCCTACGGGGAACATCTCTTACAAAGGCCTGTGAAACGCAGTTTCTTTGCAGGCCTGATCTGGCTGAAGTAGAACTTCTGCCCTGGGTGTGCCACATTGCCCTAGAGCTGAAAGGCACAACGTGCAGGCTTCTTAACAAGGGCGAGTTGGGCCCCAGAGCATCTTGCTTCCAGCTCTTTGGGAAGCTAAGAAACAACTCGCTCTGCACAGTGCTCTTACAGCCTACCGGGAACCTCTGTTGCAAAGGCCTGTGAAACGCAGTTTCTTTGCAGGCCTGATCTGCCTGAAGTAGAACTTCTGCCCTGGGTGTGCCACATTGCCCTAGAGCTGAAAGCTACAAGGTGCAGGCTTCTTAACACAGGGCGAGTTGGGCGCCAGAGCATCTTGCTTCCAGCTCTTTGGGAAGCTAAGAAACAACTCGCTCTGCACAGTGCTCTTACAGCCTACCGGGAACATCTCTTACAAAGGCCTGTGAAACGCTGTTTCTTTGCAGGCCTGATCTGGCTGAAGTAGAACTTCTGCCCTGGGTGTGCCTCATTGCCCTAGAGCTGAAAGGCACAACGTGCATGCTTCTTAACAAAGGGCGAGTTGGGCCCCAGAGCATCTTGCTTCCATCTCTTTGGGAAGCTAATAAACAACTCGCTCTGCGCAGTGCTCTTACAGCCTACCGGGAACATCTCTTACAAAGGCCTGTGAAACGCAGTTTCTTTGCAGGCCTGATCTGGCTGAAGTAGAACTTCTGCCCTGGGTGTGCCACATTGCCCTAGAGCTGAAAGGCATAACGTGCAGGCTTCTTAACAAAGGGCGAGTTGGGCCCCAGAGCATCTTGCTTCCAGCTCTTGGGAAGCTAAGAAACAACTCGCTCTGCACACTGCTCTTACAGCCTACCGGGAACATCTCTTACAAAGGCCTGTGAAACGCAGTTTCTTTGCATGCCTGATCTGCCTGAAGTAGGACTTCTGCCCTCGGTGTGACACATTGCCCTAGAGCTGAGAGGCACAACGTGGAGGCTTCTCAACAAAGGGCGAGTTGGGCGCCAGAGCATCTTGATTCCAGCTCTTTGGGAAGCTAAGAAACAACTCGCTCTGCACAGTGCTGTTACAGCCTATGGGGTACATCTCTTACAAAGGCCTGTGAAACGCAGTTTCTTTGCAGGCCTGATCTGGCTGAAGTAGAAGTTCTGCTCTGGGTGTTCCACATTGCCCTAGAGCTGAAAGGCACAACGTGCAGGCTTCTTAACAAAGGGCGAGTTTGCCGCCAGAGCATCTTTATTCCGGCTCTTTAGGAAGCTAAGAAACAACTCGCTCTGCACAGTGCTGTTAAAGCCTACGGGGTACATCTCTTACAAAGGCCTGTGAAACGCAGTTTCTTTGCAGGCCTGATCTGGCTGAAGTAGAACTTCTGCTCTGGGTGTTCCACATTGCCCTAGAGCTGAAAGGCACAACGTGCATGCTTCTTAACAAAGGGCGAGTTGGGCCCCAGAGCATCTTGCTTCCAGCTCTTTGGGAAGCTAAGAAACAACTCGCTCTGCACAGTGCTCTTACAGCCTACCGGGAACATGTCTTACCAGGGCCTGTGAAACGCAGTTTCTTTGCATGCCTGATCTGCCTGAAGTAGGACTTCTGCCCTCGGTGTGACACATTGCCCTAGAGCTGAAAGGCACAACGTGGAGGCTTCTTAACAAAGGGCGAGTTGGGCGCCAGAGCATCTTGCTTCCAGCTCTTTGGGAAGCTAAGAAACAACTCGCTCTGCACAGTGCTGTTACAGCCTATGGGGTACATCTCTTACAAAGGCTTGTGAAACGCAGTTTCTTTGCAGGCCTGATCTGGCTGAAGTAGAACTTCTGCCCTGGGTGTGCCACATTGCCCTAGAGCTGAAAGGCGCAACGTGCAGGCTTCTTAACAAAGGGCGAGTTGGGCCCCAGAGCATCTTGCTTCCAGCTCTTTGGGAAGCTAAGAAACAACTCGCTCTGCACAGTGCTCTTACAGCCTACCGGGAGCATCTCTTACAAAGGCCTGTGAAACGCAGTTTCTTTGCAGGCCTGATCTGGCTGAAGTACAACTTCTTCCCTGGGTGTGCCACATTTCCCTAGAGCTGAAAGGCACAACGTTCAGGCTTCTTAAAAAAGGGCGAGTTGGGCCCCACAGCATCTTGCTTCCAGCTCTTTGGGAAGCTAAGAAACAACTCGCTCTGCACAGTGCTCTTACAGCCTACCGGGAACATGTCTTACGAAGGCCTGTGAAACGCAGTTTCTTTGCAGGCCTGATCTGGCTGAAGTAGAAGTTCTGCTCTGGTTGCGCCACATTGCCCTAGAGCTGAAAGCTACAACGTGCAGTCTGCTGTCCAAAGGGTGAGTTGGGCCACAGAGCATCTTGCTTCCAGCTCTTTGGGAAGCTAAGAAACAACTCGCTCTGCACAGTGCTCTTACAGCCTACCGGGAACATGTCTTACCAGGGCCTGTGAAACGCAGTTTCTTTGCAGGCCTGATCTGGCTGAAGTAGAACTTCTGCCCTGGGTGTGCCACATTGCCCTAGAGCTGAAAGGCACAACGTGCAGGCTTCTTAACAAAGGGCGAGTTGGGCCCCAGAGCATCTTGCTTCCAGCTCTTTGGGAAGCTAAGAAACAACTCGCTCTGCACAGTGCTCTTACAGCCTACCGGGAACATCTCTGACAAAGGCCTGTGAAACGCAGTTTCTTTGCAGGCCTGATCTGGCTGAAGTAGAACTTCTGCCCTGGGTGTGGCACATTGCCCTAGAGCTGAAAGGCACAACGTGCAGGCTTCTTAACAAAGGACGAGTTGGGCGCCAGAGCATCTTGCTTCCAGCTCTTTGGGAAGCTAAGAAACAACTCGCTCTGCACAGTGCTCTTACAGCCTACCGGGAAGATCTCTTACAAAGGCCTGTGAAACGCAGTTTCTTTTCAGGCCTGATCTGGGTGAAGTAGAACTTCTGCCCTGGGTGTGCCACATTGCCCTAGAGCTGAAAGGCACAACGTGCAGGCTAATTAACAAAGGGCGAGTTGGGCCCCAGAGCATCTTGATTCCAGCTCTTTGGGAAGCTAAGAAACAACTCGCTCTGCACAGTGCTCTTGCAGCCTACGGGGAACATCTCTTACAAAGGCCTGTGAAACGCAGTTTCTTTGCAGGCCTGATCTGGCTGAAGTAGAACTTCTGCCCTGGGTGTGCCACATTGCCCTAGAGCTGAAAGGCACAACGTGCAGGCTTCTGAAAGAAAGGGCGAGTTGGGCCCCAAAGCATCTTGCTTCCAGCTCTTTGGGAAGCTAAGAAACAACTCGCTCTGCACAGTCCTCTTACAGCCTACTGGGAACATCTCTTACAAAGGCCTGTGAGACGCAGTTTCTTTGCAGGCCTGATCTGGCTGAAGTAGAACTTCTGCTCTGGTTGCGCCACATTGCCCTAGAGCTGAAAGCTACAACGTGCAGTCTGCTTTCCAAAGGGCGAGTTGGGCCCCAGAGCATCTTGCTTCCAGCTCTTTGGGAAGCTCAGAAACAACTCGCTCTGCACAGTGCTCTTACAGCCTACCGGGAACATCTCTTACAAAGGCCTGTGAAACGCAGTTTCTTTGCAGGCCTGATCTGGCTGAAGTAGAAGTTCTGCTCTGGTTGCGCCACATTGCCCTAGAGCTGAAAGCTACAACGTGCAGTCTGCTTTCCAAAGGGCGAGTTGGGCGCCAGAGCATCTTGCTTCCAGCTCTTTGGGAAGCTAAGAAACAACTCGCTCTGCACAGTGCTCTTACAGCCTACCGGGAACATGTCTTACCAGGGCCTGTGAAACGCAGTTTCTTTGCAGGCCTGATCTGGCTGAAGTAGAACTTCTGCCCTGGGTGTGCCACATTGCCCTAGAGCTGAAAGGCACAACGTGCAGGCTTCTTAACAAAGGGCGAGTTGGGCCCCAGAGCATCTTGCTTCCAGCTCTTTGGGAAGATAAGAAACAACTCGCTCTGCACAGTGCTCTTACAGCCTACCGGGAACATCTCTTACAAAGGCCTGTGAAACGCAGTTTATTTGCAGGCCTGATCTGGCTGAAGTAGAACTTCTGCCCTGGGTGTGCCACATTGCCCTAGAGCTGAAAGGCACAACGTGCAGACTAATTAACAAAGGGCGAGTTGGGCCCCAGAGCATCTTGCTTCCAGCTCTTTGGGAAGCTAAGAAACAACTCGCTCTGCACAGTGCTCTTGCAGCCTACGGGGAACATCTCTTACAAAGGCCTGTGAAACACAGTTTCTTTGCAGGCCTGATCTGGTTGAAGTAGAACTTCTGCCCTGGGTGTGCCACATTGCCCTAGAGCTGAAAGGCACAACGTGCAGGCTAATTAACAAAGGGCGAGTTGGGCGCCAGAGCATCATGCTTCCAGCTCTTTGGGAAGCTAAGAAACAACTCGCTCTGCACAGTGCTCTTACAGCCTACCGGGAACATCTCTTACAAAGGCCTGTGAAACGCAGTTTCTTTGCAGGCCTGATCTGGCTGAAGTAGAACTTCTGCCCTGGGTGTGCCACATTGCCCTAGAGCTGAAAGGCACAACGTGCAGGCTTGTTAACAAAGGGCGAGTTGGGCGCCAGAGCATCTTGCTTCCAGCTCTTTGGGAAGCTAAGAAACAACTCGCTCTGCACAGTGCTCTTACAGCCTACCGGGAACATGTCTTACCAGGGCCTGTGAAACGCAGTTTCTTTGCAGGCCTGATCTGGCTGAAGTAGAACTTCTGCCCTGGGTGTGCCACATTGCCCTAGAGCTGAAAGGCACAACGTGCAGGCTTCTTAACAAAGGGCGAGTTGGGCCCCAGAGCATCTTGCTTCCAGCTCTTTGGGAAGATAAGAAACAACTCGCTCTGCACAGTGCTCTTACAGCCTACCGGGAACATCTCTTACAAAGGCCTGTGAAACGCAGTTTATTTGCAGGCCTGATCTGGCTGAAGTAGAACTTCTGCCCTGGGTGTGCCACATTGCCCTAGAGCTGAAAGGCACAACGTGCAGACTAATTAACAAAGGGCGAGTTGGGCCCCAGAGCATCTTGCTTCCAGCTCTTTGGGAAGCTAAGAAACAACTCGCTCTGCACAGTGCTCTTGCAGCCTACGGGGAACATCTCTTACAAAGGCCTGTGAAACACAGTTTCTTTGCAGGCCTGATCTGGCTGAAGTAGAAATTCTGCCCTGGGTGTGCCACATTGCCCTAGAGCTGAAAGGCACAACGTGCAGGCTAATTAACAAAGGGCGAGTTGGGCGCCAGAGCATCATGCTTCCAGCTCTTTGGGAAGCTAAGAAACAACTCGCTCTGCACAGTGCTCTTACAGCCTACCGGGAACATCTCTTACAAAGGCCTGTGAAACGCAGTTTCTTTGCAGGCCTGATCTGGCTGAAGTAGAACTTCTGCCCTGGGTGTGCCACATTGCCCTAGAGCTGAAAGGCACAACGTGCAGGCTTGTTAACAAAGGGCGAGTTGGGCCCCAGAGCATCTTGCTTCCAGCTCTTTGGGAAGCTAAGAAACAACTCGCTCTGCACAGTGCTCTTACAGCCTAAGGGGAACATCTCTTACAAATGCCTGTGAAATGCAGTTTCTTTGCAGGCCTGATCTGGCTGAAGTAGAACTTCTGCCCTGGGTGTGCCACATTGCCCTAGAGCTGAAAGGCACAACGTGCAGGCTTCTTAACAAAGGGCGAGTTGGGCCCCAGAGCATTTGGCTTCCAGCTCTTTGGGAAGCTAAGAAACAACTCGCTCTGCACAGTGCTCTTACAGCCTACCGGGAGCATCTCTTACAAAGGCCTGTGAAACGCAGTTTCTTTGCAGGCCTGATCTGGCTGAAGTACAACTTCTTCCCTGGGTGTGCCACATTTCCCTAGAGCTGAAAGGCACAACGTTCAGGCTTCTTAAAAAAGGGCGAGTTGGGCCCCACAGCATCTTGCTTCCAGCTCTTTGGGAAGCTAAGAAACAACTCGCTCTGCACAGTGCTCTTACAGCCTACCGGGAACATGTCTTACGAAGGCCTGTGAAACGCAGTTTCTTTGCAGGCCTGATCTGGCTGAAGTAGAAGTTCTGCTCTGGTTGCGCCACATTGCCCTAGAGCTGAAAGCTACAACGTGCAGTCTGCTTTCCAAAGGGCGAGTTGGGCCCCAGAGCATCTTGCTTCCAGCTCTTTTGGAAGCTAAGAAACAACTCGCTCTGCACAGTGGTCTTACAGCCTACCGGGAATATGTCTTACCAAGGCCTGTGAAACGCAGTTTCTTTGCAGGCCTGATCTGGCTGAAGTAGAAGTTCTGCCCTGGGTGTGCCACATTGCCCTAGAGCTGAAAGGCACAACGTGCAGGCTTCTTAACAAAGGGCGATTTGGGCGCCAGAGCATCGTGCTTCCAGCTCTATGGGAAGCTAAGAAACAACTCGCTCTGCACAGTGCTCTTACAGCCTACCGGGAACATCTCTTACAAAGGCCTGTGAAACGCAGTTTATTTGCAGGCCTGATCTGGCTGAAGTAGAACTTCTGCCCTGGGTGTGCCACATTGCCCTAGAGCTGAAAGGCACAACGTGCAGGCTAATTAACAAAGGGCGAGTTGGGCCCCAGAGCATCTTGATTCCAGCTCTTTGGGAAGCTAAGAAACAACTCGCTCTGCACAGTGCTCTTGCAGCCTACGGGGAACATCTCTTACAAAGGCCTGTGAAACGCAGTTTCTTTGCAGGCCTGATCTGGCTGAAGTAGAACTTCTGCCCTGGGTGTGCCACATTGCCCTAGAGCTGAAAGGCACAACGTGCAGGCTTCTTAACAAGGGCGAGTTGGGCCCCAGAGCATCTTGCTTCCAGCTCTTTGGGAAGCTAAGAAACAACTCGCTCTGCACAGTGCTCTTACAGCCTACCGGGAACCTCTGTTGCAAAGGCCTGTGAAACGCAGTTTCTTTGCAGGCCTGATCTGCCTGAAGTAGAACTTCTGCCCTGGGTGTGCCACATTGCCCTAGAGCTGAAAGCTACAAGGTGCAGGCTTCTTAACACAGGGCGAGTTGGGCGCCAGAGCATCTTGCTTCCAGCTCTTTGGGAAGCTAAGAAACAACTCGCTCTGCACAGTGCTCTTACAGCCTACCGGGAACATCTCTTACAAAGGCCTGTGAAACGCTGTTTCTTTGCAGGCCTGATCTGGCTGAAGTAGAACTTCTGCCCTGGGTGTGCCTCATTGCCCTAGAGCTGAAAGGCACAACGTGCATGCTTCTTAACAAAGGGCGAGTTGGGCCCCAGAGCATCTTGCTTCCATCTCTTTGGGAAGCTAATAAACAACTCGCTCTGCGCAGTGCTCTTACAGCCTACCGGGAACATCTCTTACAAAGGCCTGTGAAACGCAGTTTCTTTGCAGGCCTGATCTGGCTGAAGTAGAACTTCTGCCCTGGGTGTGCCACATTGCCCTAGAGCTGAAAGGCATAACGTGCAGGCTTCTTAACAAAGGGCGAGTTGGGCCCCAGAGCATCTTGCTTCCAGCTCTTGGGAAGCTAAGAAACAACTCGCTCTGCACACTGCTCTTACAGCCTACCGGGAACATCTCTTACAAAGGCCTGTGAAACGCAGTTTCTTTGCATGCCTGATCTGCCTGAAGTAGGACTTCTGCCCTCGGTGTGACACATTGCCCTAGAGCTGAGAGGCACAACGTGGAGGCTTCTCAACAAAGGGCGAGTTGGGCGCCAGAGCATCTTGATTCCAGCTCTTTGGGAAGCTAAGAAACAACTCGCTCTGCACAGTGCTGTTACAGCCTATGGGGTACATCTCTTACAAAGGCCTGTGAAACGCAGTTTCTTTGCAGGCCTGATCTGGCTGAAGTAGAAGTTCTGCTCTGGGTGTTCCACATTGCCCTAGAGCTGAAAGGCACAACGTGCAGGCTTCTTAACAAAGGGCGAGTTTGGCGCCAGAGCATCTTTATTCCGGCTCTTTAGGAAGCTAAGAAACAACTCGCTCTGCACAGTGCTGTTAAAGCCTACGGGGTACATCTCTTACAAAGGCCTGTGAAACGCAGTTTCTTTGCAGGCCTGATCTGGCTGAAGTGGAACTTCTGCTCTGGGTGTTCCACATTGCCCTAGAGCTGAAAGGCACAACGTGCATGCTTCTTAACAAAGGGCGAGTTGGGCCCCAGAGCATCTTGCTTCCAGCTCTTTGGGAAGCTAAGAAACAACTCGCTCTGCATAGTGCTCTTACAGCCTACCGGGAACATCTCTTACAAAGGCCTGTGAAACGCAGTTTCTTGGCAGGCCTGATCTGGCTGAAGTAGAACTTCTGCCCTGGGTGTGCCGCATTGCCCTAGAGCTGAAAGGCACAACGTGCAGGCTTCTTAACAAAGGGCGAGTTGGGCCCCAGAGCATCTTGCTTCCAGCTCTTTGGCAAGCTAAGAAACAACTCGCTCTGCACAGTGCTCTTACAGCCTACCGGGAACATCTCTTACAAAGGCCTGTGAAACGCACTTTCTTTTCAGGCCTGATCTGGCTGAAGTAGAACTTCTGCCCTGGGTGTGCCACATTGCCCTAGAGCTGAAAGGCACAACGTGCAGGCTAATTAACAAAGGGCGAGTTGGGCCCCAGAGCATCTTGATTCCAGCTCTTTGGGAAGCTAAGAAACAACTCGCTCTGCACAGTGCTCTTGCAGCCTACGGAGAACATCTCTTACAAAGGCCTGTGAAACGCAGTTTCTTTGCAGGCCTGATCTGGCTGAAGTAGAACTTCTGCCCTGGGTGTGAAACATTGCCCTAGAGATGAAAGGCACAACGTGCAGGCTAATTAACAAAGGGCGAGTTGGGCGCCAGAGCATCTTGCTTCCAGCTCTTTGGGAAGCTAAGAAACAACTCGCTCTGCACAGTGCTCTTACAGCCTACCGGGAACATCTCTTACAAAGGCCTGTGAAACGCAGTTTCTTTGCAGGCCTGATCAGGCTGAAGTACAACTTCTGCCCTGGGTGTGCCACATTGCCCTAGAGCTGAAAGGCACAACGTGCAGGCTTCTTAACAAAGGGCGAGTTGGGCCCCAGATCATCTTGCTTCCAGCTCTTTGGGAAGCTAAGAAACAACTCGCTCTACACAGTGCTCTTACAGCCTACCGGGAACATGTCTTACAAAGGCCTGTGAAACGCAGTTTCTTTGCAGGCCTGATCTGGCTGAAGTAGAACTTCTGCCCTGGGTGTGCCACATTGCCCTAGAGCTGAAAGGCAGAACGTGCAGGCTAATTAACAAAGGGCGAGTTGGGCGCCAGAGCATCTTGCTTCCAGCTCTTTGGGAAGCTAAGAAACAACTCGCTCTGCACAGTGCTCTTACAGCCTACGGAGAACATCTCTTACAAAGGCCTGTGAAACGCAGTTTCTTTGCAGGCCTGATCTGGCTGAAGTAGAACTTCTGCCCTGGATGTGAAACATTGCCCTAGAGATGAAAGGCACAACGTGCAGGCTAATTAACAAAGGGCGAGTTGGGCGCCAGAGCATCTTGCTTCCAGCTCTTTGGGAAGCTAAGAAACAACTCGCTCTGCACAGTGCTCTTACAGCCTACCGGGAACATCTCTTACAAAGGCCTGTGAAACGCAGTTTCTTTGCAGGCCTGATCAGGCTGAAGTACAACTTCTGCCCTGGGTGTGCCACATTGCCCTAGAGCTGAAAGGCACAACGTGCAGGCTTCTTAACAAAGGGCGAGTTGGGCCCCAGATCATCTTGCTTCCAGCTCTTTGGGAAGCTAAGAAACAACTCGCTCTACACAGTGCTCTTACAGCCTACCGGGAACATGTCTTACAAAGGCCTGTGAAACGCAGTTTCTTTGCAGGCCTGATCTGGCTGAAGTAGAACTTCTGCCCTGGGTGTGCCACATTGCCCTAGAGCTGAAAGGCACAACGTGCAGGCTAATTAACAAAGGGCGAGTTGGGCGCCAGAGCATCTTGCTTCCAGCTCTTTGGGAAGCTAAGAAACAACTCGCTCTGCACAGTGCTCTTACAGCCTACCGGGAACATCTCTTACAAAGGCCTGTGAAACGCAGTTTCTTTGCAGGCCTGATCAGGCTGAAGTACAACTTCTGCCCTGGGTGTGCCACATTGCCCTAGAGCTGAAAGGCACAACGTGCAGGCTTCTTAACAAAGGGCGAGTTGGGCCCCAGAGCATCTTGCTTCCAGCTCTTTGGGAAGCTAAGAAACAACTCGCTCTGCACAGTGCTCTTACAGCCTACCGGGAACCTCTGTTGCAAAGGCCTGTGAAACGCAGTTTCTTTGCAGGCCTGATCTGCCTGAAGTAGAACTTCTGCCCTGGGTGTGCCACATTGCCCTAGAGCTGAAAGCTACAAGGTGCAGGCTTCTTAACACAGGGCGAGTTGGGCGCCAGAGCATCTTGCTTCCAGCTCTTTGGGAAGCTAAGAAACAACTCGCTCTGCACAGTGCTCTTACAGCCTACCGGGAACATCTCTTACAAAGGCCTGTGTAACGCTGTTTCTTTGCAGGCCTGATCTGGCTGAAGTAGAACTTCTGCCCTGGGTGTGCCTCATTGCCCTAGAGCTGAAAGGCACAACGTGCATGCTTCTTAACAAAGGGCGAGTTGGGCCCCAGAGCATCTTGCTTCCATCTCTTTGGGAAGCTAATAAACAACTCGCTCTGCGCAGTGCTCTTACAGCCTACCGGGAACATCTCTTACAAAGGCCTGTGAAACGCAGTTTCTTTGCAGGCCTGATCTGGCTGAAGTAGAACTTCTGCCCTGGGTGTGCCACATTGCCCTAGAGCTGAAAGGCACAACGTGCAGGCTTCTTAACAAAGGGCGAGTTGGGCCCCAGAGCATCTTGCTTCCAGCTCTTGGGAAGCTAAGAAACAACTCGCTCTGCACAGTGCTCTTACAGCCTACCGGGAACCTCTGTTGCAAAGGCCTGTGAAACGCAGTTTCTTTGCAGGCCTGATCTGCCTGAAGTAGAACTTCTGCCCTGGGTGTGCCACATTGCCCTAGAGCTGAAAGCTACAAGGTGCAGGCTTCTTAACACAGGGCGAGTTGGGCGCCAGAGCATCTTGCTTCCAGCTCTTTGGGAAGCTAAGAAACAACTCGCTCTGCACAGTGCTCTTACAGCCTACCGGGAACATCTCTTACAAAGGCCTGTGTAACGCTGTTTCTTTGCAGGCCTGATCTGGCTGAAGTAGAACTTCTGCCCTGGGTGTGCCTCATTGCCCTAGAGCTGAAAGGCACAACGTGCATGCTTCTTAACAAAGGGCGAGTTGGGCCCCAGAGAATCTTGCTTCCATCTCTTTGGGAAGCTAATAAACAACTCGCTCTGCGCAGTGCTCTTACAGCCTACCGGGAACATCTCTTACAAAGGCCTGTGAAACGCAGTTTCTTTGCAGGCCTGATCTGGCTGAAGTAGAACTTCTGCCCTGGGTGTGCCACATTGCCCTAGAGCTGAAAGGCACAACGTGCAGGCTTCTTAACAAAGGGCGAGTTGGGCCCCAGAGCATCTTGCTTCCAGCTCTTGGGAAGCTAAGAAACAACTCGCTCTGCACACTGCTCTTACAGCCTACCGGGAACATCTCTTACAAAGGCCTGTGAAACGCAGTTTCTTTGCATGCCTGATCTGCCTGAAGTAGGACTTCTGCCCTCGGTGTGACACATTGCCCTAGAGATGAAAGGCACAACGTGGAGGCTTCTGAACAAAGGGCGAGTTGGGCGCCAGAGCATCTTGATTCCAGCTCTTTGGGAAGCTAAGAAACAACTCGCTCTGCACAGTGCTGTTACAGCCTATGGGGTACATCTCTTACAAAGGCCTGTGAAACGCAGTTTCTTTGCAGGCCTGATCTGGCTGAAGTAGAAGTTCTGATCTGGGTGTTCCACATTGCCCTAGAGCTGAAAGGCACAACGTGCAGGCTTCTTAACAAAGGGCGAGTTTGGCGCCAGAGCATCTTTATTCCGGCTCTTTGGGAAGCTAAGAAACAACTCGCTCTGCACAGTGCTGTTAAAGCCTACGGGGTGCATCTCTTACAAAGGCCTGTGAAACGCAGTTTCTTTGCAGGCCTGATCTGGCTGAAGTAGAACTTCTGCTCTGGGTGTTCCACATTGCCCTAGAGCTGAAAGGCACAACGTGCAGGCTTCTTAACAAAGGGCGAGTTGGGCCCCAGAGCATCTTGCTTCCAGCTCTTTGGGAAGCTAAGAAACAACTCGCTCTGCATAGTGCTCTTACAGCCTACCGGGAACATCTCTTACAAAGGCCTGTGAAACGCAGTTTCTTGGCAGGCCTGATCTGGCTGAAGTAGAACTTCTGCCCTGGGTGTGCCGCATTGCCCTAGAGCTGAAAGGCACAACGTGCAGGCTTCTTAACAAAGGGCGAGTTGGGCCCCAGAGCATCTTGCTTCCAGCTCTTTGGCAAGCTAAGAAACAACTCGCTCTGCACAGTGCTCTTACAGCCTACCGGGAACATCTCTTACAAAGGCCTGTGAAACGCACTTTCTTTTCAGGCCTGATCTGGCTGAAGTAGAACTTCTGCCCTGGGTGTGACACATTGCCCTAGAGCTGAAAGGCACAACGTGCAGGCTAATTAACAAAGGGCGAGTTGGGCCCCAGAGCATCTTGCTTCCAGCTCTTTGGGAAGGTAAGAAACAACTCGCTCTGCACAGTGCTCTTGCAGCCTACGGGGAACATCTCTTACAAAGGCCTGTGAAACGCAGTTTCTTTGCAGGCCTGATCTGGCTGAAGTAGAACTTCTGCCCTGGGTGTGCCACATTGCCCTAGAGCTGAAAGGCACAACGTGCAGGCTAATTAACAAAGGGCGAGTTGGGCGCCAGAGCATCTTGCTTCCAGCTCTTTGGGAAGCTAAGAAACAACTCGCTCTGCACAGTGCTCTTACAGCCTACCGGGAACATCTCTTACAAAGGCCTGTGAAACGCAGTTACTTTGCAGGCCTGATCAGGCTGAAGTACAACTTCTGCCCTGGGTGTGCCACATTGCCCTAGAGCTGAAAGGCACAACGTGCAGGCTTCTTAACAAAGGGCGAGTTGGGCCCCAAATCATCTTGCTTCCAGATCTTTGGGAAGCTAAGAAACAACTCGCTCTACACAGTGCTCTTACAGCCTACCGGGAACATGTCTTAAAAAGGCCTGTGAAACGCAGTTTCTTTGCAGGCCTGATCTGGCTGAAGTAGAACTTCTGCCCTGGGTGTGCCACATTGCCCTAGAGCTGAAAGGCACAACGTGCAGGCTAATTAACAAAGGGCGAGTTGGGCGCCAGAGCATCTTGCTTCCAGCTCTTTGGGAAGCTAAGAAACAACTCGCTCTGCACAGTGCTCTTACAGCCTACCAGGAACATCTCTTACAAAGGCCTGTGAAACGCAGTTTCTTTGCAGGCCTGATCAGGCTGAAGTACAACTTCTGCCCTGGGTGTGCCACATTGCCCTAGAGCTGAAAGGCACAACGTGCAGGCTTCTTAACAAAGGGCGAGTTGGGCCCCAGATCATCTTGCTTCCAGCTCTTTGGGAAGCTAAGAAACAACTCGCTCTACACAGTGCTCTTACAGCCTACCGGGAACATGTCTTACAAAGGCCTGTGAAACGCAGTTTCTTTGCAGGCCTGATCTGGCTGAAGTAGAACTTCTGCCCTGGGTGTGCCACATTGCCCTAGAGCTGAAAGGCACAACGTGCAGGCTTCTTATAAAGGGCGAGTTGTGCCCCAGAGCATCTTGCTTCCAGCTCTTTGGGAAGCTAAGAAACAACTCGCTCTGCACAGTGCTCTTACAGCCTACCGGGAGCATCTCTTACAAAGGCCTGTGAAACGCAGTTTCTTTGCAGGCCTGATCTGGCTGAAGTACAACTTCTTCCCTGGGTGTGCCACATTTCCCTAGAGCTGAAAGGCACAACGTTCAGGCTTCTTAAAAAAGGGCGAGTTGGGCCCCACAGCATCTTGCTTCCAGCTCTTTGGGAAGCTAAGAAACAACTCGCTCTGCACAGTGCTCTTACAGCCTACCGGGAACATGTCTTACGAAGGCCTGTGAAACGCAGTTTCTTTGCAGGCCTGATCTGGCTGAAGTAGAAGTTCTGCTCTGGTTGCGCCACATTGCCCTAGAGCTGAAAGCTACAACGTGCAGTCTGCTTTCCAAAGGGCGAGTTGGGCCCCAGAGCATCTTGCTTCCAGCTCTTTTGGAAGCTAAGAAACAACTCGCTCTGCACAGTGGTCTTACAGCCTACCGGGAATATGTCTTACCAAGGCCTGTGAAACGCAGTTTCTTTGCAGGCCTGATCTGGCTGAAGTAGAAGTTCTGCCCTGGGTGTGCCACATTGCCCTAGAGCTGAAAGGCACAACGTGCAGGCTTCTTAACAAAGGGCGATTTGGGCGCCAGAGCATCGTGCTTCCAGCTCTATGGGAAGCTAAGAAACAACTCGCTCTGCACAGTGCTCTTACAGCCTACCGGGAACATCTCTTACAAAGGCCTGTGAAACGCAGTTTATTTGCAGGCCTGATCTGGCTGAAGTAGAACTTCTGCCCTGGGTGTGCCACATTGCCCTAGAGCTGAAAGGCACAACGTGCAGGCTAATTAACAAAGGGCGAGTTGGGCCCCAGAGCATCTTGATTCCAGCTCTTTGGGAAGCTAAGAAACAACTCGCTCTGCACAGTGCTCTTGCAGCCTACGGGGAACATCTCTTACAAAGGCCTGTGAAACGCAGTTTCTTTGCAGGCCTGATCTGGCTGAAGTAGAACTTCTGCCCTGGGTGTGCCACATTGCCCTAGAGCTGAAAGGCACAACGTGCAGGCTTCTTAACAAGGGCGAGTTGGGCCCCAGAGCATCTTGCTTCCAGCTCTTTGGGAAGCTAAGAAACAACTCGCTCTGCACAGTGCTCTTACAGCCTACCGGGAACCTCTGTTGCAAAGGCCTGTGAAACGCAGTTTCTTTGCAGGCCTGATCTGCCTGAAGTAGAACTTCTGCCCTGGGTGTGCCACATTGCCCTAGAGCTGAAAGCTACAAGGTGCAGGCTTCTTAACACAGGGCGAGTTGGGCGCCAGAGCATCTTGCTTCCAGCTCTTTGGGAAGCTAAGAAACAACTCGCTCTGCACAGTGCTCTTACAGCCTACCGGGAACATCTCTTACAAAGGCCTGTGAAACGCTGTTTCTTTGCAGGCCTGATCTGGCTGAAGTAGAACTTCTGCCCTGGGTGTGCCTCATTGCCCTAGAGCTGAAAGGCACAACGTGCATGCTTCTTAACAAAGGGCGAGTTGGGCCCCAGAGCATCTTGCTTCCATCTCTTTGGGAAGCTAATAAACAACTCGCTCTGCGCAGTGCTCTTACAGCCTACCGGGAACATCTCTTACAAAGGCCTGTGAAACGCAGTTTCTTTGCAGGCCTGATCTGGCTGAAGTAGAACTTCTGCCCTGGGTGTGCCACATTGCCCTAGAGCTGAAAGGCATAACGTGCAGGCTTCTTAACAAAGGGCGAGTTGGGCCCCAGAGCATCTTGCTTCCAGCTCTTGGGAAGCTAAGAAACAACTCGCTCTGCACACTGCTCTTACAGCCTACCGGGAACATCTCTTACAAAGGCCTTGAAACGCAGTTTCTTTGCATGCCTGATCTGCCTGAAGTAGGACTTCTGCCCTCGGTGTGACACATTGCCCTAGAGCTGAGAGGCACAACGTGGAGGCTTCTCAACAAAGGGCGAGTTGGGCGCCAGAGCATCTTGATTCCAGCTCTTTGGGAAGCTAAGAAACAACTCGCTCTGCACAGTGCTGTTACAGCCTATGGGGTACATCTCTTACAAAGGCCTGTGAAACGCAGTTTCTTTGCAGGCCTGATCTGGCTGAAGTAGAAGTTCTGCTCTGGGTGTTCCACATTGCCCTAGAGCTGAAAGGCACAACGTGCAGGCTTCTTAACAAAGGGCGAGTTTGGCGCCAGAGCATCTTTATTCCGGCTCTTTAGGAAGCTAAGAAACAACTCGCTCTGCACAGTGCTGTTAAAGCCTACGGGGTACATCTCTTACAAAGGCCTGTGAAACGCAGTTTCTTTGCAGGCCTGATCTGGCTGAAGTAGAACTTCTGCTCTGGGTGTTCCACATTGCCCTAGAGCTGAAAGGCACAACGTGCATGCTTCTTAACAAAGGGCGAGTTGGGCCCCAGAGCATCTTGCTTCCAGCTCTTTGGGAAGCTAAGAAACAACTCGCTCTGCATAGTGCTCTTACAGCCTACCGGGAACATCTCTTACAAAGGCCTGTGAAACGCAGTTTCTTGGCAGGCCTGATCTGGCTGAAGTAGAACTTCTGCCCTGGGTGTGCCGCATTGCCCTAGAGCTGAAAGGCACAACGTGCAGGCTTCTTAACAAAGGGCGAGTTGGGCCCCAGAGCATCTTGCTTCCAGCTCTTTGGCAAGCTAAGAAACAACTCGCTCTGCACAGTGCTCTTACAGCCTACCGGGAACATCTCTTACAAAGGCCTGTGAAACGCACTTTCTTTTCAGGCCTGATCTGGCTGAAGTAGAACTTCTGCCCTGGGTGTGCCACATTGCCCTAGAGCTGAAAGGCACAACGTGCAGGCTAATTAACAAAGGGCGAGTTGGGCCCCAGAGCATCTTGATTCCAGCTCTTTGGGAAGCTAAGAAACAACTCGCTCTGCACAGTGCTCTTGCAGCCTACGGAGAACATCTCTTACAAAGGCCTGTGAAACGCAGTTTCTTTGCAGGCCTGATCTGGCTGAAGTAGAACTTCTGCCCTGGGTGTGAAACATTGCCCTAGAGCTGAAAGGCACAACGTGCAGGCTAATTAACAAAGGGCGAGTTGGGCGCCAGAGCATCTTGCTTCCAGCTCTTTGGGAAGCTAAGAAACAACTCGCTCTGCACAGTGCTCTTACAGCCTACCGGGAACATCTCTTACAAAGGCCTGTGAAACGCAGTTTCTTTGCAGGCCTGATCAGGCTGAAGTACAACTTCTGCCCTGGGTGTGCCACATTGCCCTAGAGCTGAAAGGCACAACGTGCAGGCTTCTTAACAAAGGGCGAGTTGGGCCCCAGATCATCTTGCTTCCAGCTCTTTGGGAAGCTAAGAAACAACTCGCTCTACACAGTGCTCTTACAGCCTACCGGGAACATGTCTTACAAAGGCCTGTGAAACGCAGTTTCTTTGCAGGCCTGATCTGGCTGAAGTAGAACTTCTGCCCTGGGTGTGCCACATTGCCCTAGAGCTGAAAGGCACAACGTGCAGGCTAATTAACAAAGGGCGAGTTGGGCGCCAGAGCATCTTGCTTCCAGCTCTTTGGGAAGCTAAGAAACAACTCGCTCTGCACAGTGCTCTTACAGCCTACCGGGAACATCTCTTACAAAGGCCTGTGAAACGCAGTTTCTTTGCAGGCCTGATCAGGCTGAAGTACAACTTCTGCCCTGGGTGTGCCACATTGCCCTAGAGCTGAAAGGCACAACGTGCAGGCTTCTTAACAAAGGGCGAGTTGGGCCCCAGAGCATCTTGCTTCCAGCTCTTTGGGAAGCTAAGAAACAACTCGCTCTGCACAGTGCTCTTACAGCCTACCGGGAACCTCTGTTGCAAAGGCCTGTGAAACGCAGTTTCTTTGCAGGCCTGATCTGCCTGAAGTAGAACTTCTGCCCTGGGTGTGCCACATTGCCCTAGAGCTGAAAGCTACAAGGTGCAGGCTTCTTAACACAGGGCGAGTTGGGCGCCAGAGCATCTTGCTTCCAGCTCTTTGGGAAGCTAAGAAACAACTCGCTCTGCACAGTGCTCTTACAGCCTACCGGGAACATCTCTTACAAAGGCCTGTGTAACGCTGTTTCTTTGCAGGCCTGATCTGGCTGAAGTAGAACTTCTGCCCTGGGTGTGCCTCATTGCCCTAGAGCTGAAAGGCACAACGTGCATGCTTCTTAACAAAGGGCGAGTTGGGCCCCAGAGCATCTTGCTTCCATCTCTTTGGGAAGCTAATAAACAACTCGCTCTGCGCAGTGCTCTTACAGCCTACCGGGAACATCTCTTACAAAGGCCTGTGAAACGCAGTTTCTTTGCAGGCCTGATCTGGCTGAAGTAGAACTTCTGCCCTGGGTGTGCCACATTGCCCTAGAGCTGAAAGGCACAACGTGCAGGCTTCTTAACAAAGGGCGAGTTGGGCCCCAGAGCATCTTGCTTCCAGCTCTTGGGAAGCTAAGAAACAACTCGCTCTGCACAGTGCTCTTACAGCCTACCGGGAACCTCTGTTGCAAAGGCCTGTGAAACGCAGTTTCTTTGCAGGCCTGATCTGCCTGAAGTAGAACTTCTGCCCTGGGTGTGCCACATTGCCCTAGAGCTGAAAGCTACAAGGTGCAGGCTTCTTAACACAGGGCGAGTTGGGCGCCAGAGCATCTTGCTTCCAGCTCTTTGGGAAGCTAAGAAACAACTCGCTCTGCACAGTGCTCTTACAGCCTACCGGGAACATCTCTTACAAAGGCCTGTGTAACGCTGTTTCTTTGCAGGCCTGATCTGGCTGAAGTAGAACTTCTGCCCTGGGTGTGCCTCATTGCCCTAGAGCTGAAAGGCACAACGTGCATGCTTCTTAACAAAGGGCGAGTTGGGCCCCAGAGCATCTTGCTTCCATCTCTTTGGGAAGCTAATAAACAACTCGCTCTGCGCAGTGCTCTTACAGCCTACCGGGAACATCTCTTACAAAGGCCTGTGAAACGCAGTTTCTTTGCAGGCCTGATCTGGCTGAAGTAGAACTTCTGCCCTGGGTGTGCCACATTGCCCTAGAGCTGAAAGGCACAACGTGCAGGCTTCTTAACAAAGGGCGAGTTGGGCCCCAGAGCATCTTGCTTCCAGCTCTTGGGAAGCTAAGAAACAACTCGCTCTGCACACTGCTCTTACAGCCTACCGGGAACATCTCTTACAAAGGCCTGTGAAACGCAGTTTCTTTGCATGCCTGATCTGCCTGAAGTAGGACTTCTGCCCTCGGTGTGACACATTGCCCTAGAGATGAAAGGCACAACGTGGAGGCTTCTGAACAAAGGGCGAGTTGGGCGCCAGAGCATCTTGATTCCAGCTCTTTGGGAAGCTAAGAAACAACTCGCTCTGCACAGTGCTGTTACAGCCTATGGGGTACATCTCTTACAAAGGCCTGTGAAACGCAGTTTCTTTGCAGGCCTGATCTGGCTGAAGTAGAAGTTCTGATCTGGGTGTTCCACATTGCCCTAGAGCTGAAAGGCACAACGTGCAGGCTTCTTAACAAAGGGCGAGTTTGGCGCCAGAGCATCTTTATTCCGGCTCTTTGGGAAGCTAAGAAACAACTCGCTCTGCACAGTGCTGTTAAAGCCTACGGGGTGCATCTCTTACAAAGGCCTGTGAAACGCAGTTTCTTTGCAGGCCTGATCTGGCTGAAGTAGAACTTCTGCTCTGGGTGTTCCACATTGCCCTAGAGCTGAAAGGCACAACGTGCAGGCTTCTTAACAAAGGGCGAGTTGGGCCCCAGAGCATCTTGCTTCCAGCTCTTTGGGAAGCTAAGAAACAACTCGCTCTGCATAGTGCTCTTACAGCCTACCGGGAACATCTCTTACAAAGGCCTGTGAAACGCAGTTTCTTGGCAGGCCTGATCTGGCTGAAGTAGAACTTCTGCCCTGGGTGTGCCGCATTGCCCTAGAGCTGAAAGGCACAACGTGCAGGCTTCTTAACAAAGGGCGAGTTGGGCCCCAGAGCATCTTGCTTCCAGCTCTTTGGCAAGCTAAGAAACAACTCGCTCTGCACAGTGCTCTTACAGCCTACCGGGAACATCTCTTACAAAGGCCTGTGAAACGCACTTTCTTTTCAGGCCTGATCTGGCTGAAGTAGAACTTCTGCCCTGGGTGTGACACATTGCCCTAGAGCTGAAAGGCACAACGTGCAGGCTAATTAACAAAGGGCGAGTTGGGCCCCAGAGCATCTTGCTTCCAGCTCTTTGGGAAGGTAAGAAACAACTCGCTCTGCACAGTGCTCTTGCAGCCTACGGGGAACATCTCTTACAAAGGCCTGTGAAACGCAGTTTCTTTGCAGGCCTGATCTGGCTGAAGTAGAACTTCTGCCCTGGGTGTGCCACATTGCCCTAGAGCTGAAAGGCACAACGTGCAGGCTAATTAAAAAAGGGCGAGTTGGGCGCCAGAGCATCTTGCTTCCAGCTCTTTGGGAAGCTAAGAAACAACTCGCTCTGCACAGTGCTCTTACAGCCTACCGGGAACATCTCTTACAAAGGCCTGTGAAACGCAGTTACTTTGCAGGCCTGATCAGGCTGAAGTACAACTTCTGCCCTGGGTGTGCCACATTGCCCTAGAGCTGAAAGGCACAACGTGCAGGCTTCTTAACAAAGGGCGAGTTGGGCCCCAAATCATCTTGCTTCCAGATCTTTGGGAAGCTAAGAAACAACTCGCTCTACACAGTGCTCTTACAGCCTACCGGGAACATGTCTTACAAAGGCCTGTGAAACGCAGTTTCTTTGCAGGCCTGATCTGGCTGAAGTAGAACTTCTGCCCTGGGTGTGCCACATTGCCCTAGAGCTGAAAGGCACAACGTGCAGGCTAATTAACAAAGGGCGAGTTGGGCGCCAGAGCATCTTGCTTCCAGCTCTTTGGGAAGCTAAGAAACAACTCGCTCTGCACAGTGCTCTTACAGCCTACCAGGAACATCTCTTACAAAGGCCTGTGAAACGCAGTTTCTTTGCAGGCCTGATCAGGCTGAAGTACAACTTCTGCCCTGGGTGTGCCACATTGCCCTAGAGCTGAAAGGCACAACGTGCAGGCTTCTTAACAAAGGGCGAGTTGGGCCCCAGATCATCTTGCTTCCAGCTCTTTGGGAAGCTAAGAAACAACTCGCTCTACACAGTGCTCTTACAGCCTACCGGGAACATGTCTTACAAAGGCCTGTGAAACGCAGTTTCTTTGCAGGCCTGATCTGGCTGAAGTAGAACTTCTGCCCTGGGTGTGCCACATTGCCCTAGAGCTGAAAGGCACAACGTGCAGGCTTCTTATAAAGGGCGAGTTGTGCCCCAGAGCATCTTGCTTCCAGCTCTTTGGGAAGCTAAGAAACAACTCGCTCTGCACAGTGCTCTTACAGCCTACCGGGAGCATCTCTTACAAAGGCCTGTGAAACGCAGTTTCTTTGCAGGCCTGATCTGGCTGAAGTACAACTTCTTCCCTGGGTGTGCCACATTTCCCTAGAGCTGAAAGGCACAACGTTCAGGCTTCTTAAAAAAGGGCGAGTTGGGCCCCACAGCATCTTGCTTCCAGCTCTTTGGGAAGCTAAGAAACAACTCGCTCTGCACAGTGCTCTTACAGCCTACCGGGAACATGTCTTACGAAGGCCTGTGAAACGCAGTTTCTTTGCAGGCCTGATCTGGCTGAAGTAGAAGTTCTGCTCTGGTTGCGCCACATTGCCCTAGAGCTGAAAGCTACAACGTGCAGTCTGCTTTCCAAAGGGCGAGTTGGGCCCCAGAGCATCTTGCTTCCAGCTCTTTTGGAAGCTAAGAAACAACTCGCTCTGCACAGTGGTCTTACAGCCTACCGGGAATATGTCTTACCAAGGCCTGTGAAACGCAGTTTCTTTGCAGGCCTGATCTGGCTGAAGTAGAAGTTCTGCCCTGGGTGTGCCACATTGCCCTAGAGCTGAAAGGCACAACGTGCAGGCTTCTTAACAAAGGGCGATTTGGGCGCCAGAGCATCGTGCTTCCAGCTCTATGGGAAGCTAAGAAACAACTCGCTCTGCACAGTGCTCTTACAGCCTACCGGGAACATCTCTTACAAAGGCCTGTGAAACGCAGTTTATTTGCAGGCCTGATCTGGCTGAAGTAGAACTTCTGCCCTGGGTGTGCCACATTGCCCTAGAGCTGAAAGGCACAACGTGCAGGCTAATTAACAAAGGGCGAGTTGGGCCCCAGAGCATCTTGATTCCAGCTCTTTGGGAAGCTAAGAAACAACTCGCTCTGCACAGTGCTCTTGCAGCCTACGGGGAACATCTCTTACAAAGGCCTGTGAAACGCAGTTTCTTTGCAGGCCTGATCTGGCTGAAGTAGAACTTCTGCCCTGGGTGTGCCACATTGCCCTAGAGCTGAAAGGCACAACGTGCAGGCTTCTTAACAAGGGCGAGTTGGGCCCCAGAGCATCTTGCTTCCAGCTCTTTGGGAAGCTAAGAAACAACTCGCTCTGCACAGTGCTCTTACAGCCTACCGGGAACCTCTGTTGCAAAGGCCTGTGAAACGCAGTTTCTTTGCAGGCCTGATCTGCCTGAAGTAGAACTTCTGCCCTGGGTGTGCCACATTGCCCTAGAGCTGAAAGCTACAAGGTGCAGGCTTCTTAACACAGGGCGAGTTGGGCGCCAGAGCATCTTGCTTCCAGCTCTTTGGGAAGCTAAGAAACAACTCGCTCTGCACAGTGCTCTTACAGCCTACCGGGAACATCTCTTACAAAGGCCTGTGAAACGCTGTTTCTTTGCAGGCCTGATCTGGCTGAAGTAGAACTTCTGCCCTGGGTGTGCCTCATTGCCCTAGAGCTGAAAGGCACAACGTGCATGCTTCTTAACAAAGGGCGAGTTGGGCCCCAGAGCATCTTGCTTCCATCTCTTTGGGAAGCTAATAAACAACTCGCTCTGCGCAGTGCTCTTACAGCCTACCGGGAACATCTCTTACAAAGGCCTGTGAAACGCAGTTTCTTTGCAGGCCTGATCTGGCTGAAGTAGAACTTCTGCCCTGGGTGTGCCACATTGCCCTAGAGCTGAAAGGCATAACGTGCAGGCTTCTTAACAAAGGGCGAGTTGGGCCCCAGAGCATCTTGCTTCCAGCTCTTGGGAAGCTAAGAAACAACTCGCTCTGCACACTGCTCTTACAGCCTACCGGGAACATCTCTTACAAAGGCCTTGAAACGCAGTTTCTTTGCATGCCTGATCTGCCTGAAGTAGGACTTCTGCCCTCGGTGTGACACATTGCCCTAGAGCTGAGAGGCACAACGTGGAGGCTTCTCAACAAAGGGCGAGTTGGGCGCCAGAGCATCTTGATTCCAGCTCTTTGGGAAGCTAAGAAACAACTCGCTCTGCACAGTGCTGTTACAGCCTATGGGGTACATCTCTTACAAAGGCCTGTGAAACGCAGTTTCTTTGCAGGCCTGATCTGGCTGAAGTAGAAGTTCTGCTCTGGGTGTTCCACATTGCCCTAGAGCTGAAAGGCACAACGTGCAGGCTTCTTAACAAAGGGCGAGTTTGGCGCCAGAGCATCTTTATTCCGGCTCTTTAGGAAGCTAAGAAACAACTCGCTCTGCACAGTGCTGTTAAAGCCTACGGGGTACATCTCTTACAAAGGCCTGTGAAACGCAGTTTCTTTGCAGGCCTGATCTGGCTGAAGTAGAACTTCTGCTCTGGGTGTTCCACATTGCCCTAGAGCTGAAAGGCACAACGTGCATGCTTCTTAACAAAGGGCGAGTTGGGCCCCAGAGCATCTTGCTTCCAGCTCTTTGGGAAGCTAAGAAACAACTCGCTCTGCATAGTGCTCTTACAGCCTACCGGGAACATCTCTTACAAAGGCCTGTGAAACGCAGTTTCTTGGCAGGCCTGATCTGGCTGAAGTAGAACTTCTGCCCTGGGTGTGCCGCATTGCCCTAGAGCTGAAAGGCACAACGTGCAGGCTTCTTAACAAAGGGCGAGTTGGGCCCCAGAGCATCTTGCTTCCAGCTCTTTGGCAAGCTAAGAAACAACTCGCTCTGCACAGTGCTCTTACAGCCTACCGGGAACATCTCTTACAAAGGCCTGTGAAACGCACTTTCTTTTCAGGCCTGATCTGGCTGAAGTAGAACTTCTGCCCTGGGTGTGCCACATTGCCCTAGAGCTGAAAGGCACAACGTGCAGGCTAATTAACAAAGGGCGAGTTGGGCCCCAGAGCATCTTGATTCCAGCTCTTTGGGAAGCTAAGAAACAACTCGCTCTGCACAGTGCTCTTGCAGCCTACGGAGAACATCTCTTACAAAGGCCTGTGAAACGCAGTTTCTTTGCAGGCCTGATCTGGCTGAAGTAGAACTTCTGCCCTGGGTGTGAAACATTGCCCTAGAGCTGAAAGGCACAACGTGCAGGCTAATTAACAAAGGGCGAGTTGGGCGCCAGAGCATCTTGCTTCCAGCTCTTTGGGAAGCTAAGAAACAACTCGCTCTGCACAGTGCTCTTACAGCCTACCGGGAACATCTCTTACAAAGGCCTGTGAAACGCAGTTTCTTTGCAGGCCTGATCAGGCTGAAGTACAACTTCTGCCCTGGGTGTGCCACATTGCCCTAGAGCTGAAAGGCACAACGTGCAGGCTTCTTAACAAAGGGCGAGTTGGGCCCCAGATCATCTTGCTTCCAGCTCTTTGGGAAGCTAAGAAACAACTCGCTCTACACAGTGCTCTTACAGCCTACCGGGAACATGTCTTACAAAGGCCTGTGAAACGCAGTTTCTTTGCAGGCCTGATCTGGCTGAAGTAGAACTTCTGCCCTGGGTGTGCCACATTGCCCTAGAGCTGAAAGGCACAACGTGCAGGCTAATTAACAAAGGGCGAGTTGGGCGCCAGAGCATCTTGCTTCCAGCTCTTTGGGAAGCTAAGAAACAACTCGCTCTGCACAGTGCTCTTACAGCCTACCGGGAACATCTCTTACAAAGGCCTGTGAAACGCAGTTTCTTTGCAGGCCTGATCAGGCTGAAGTACAACTTCTGCCCTGGGTGTGCCACATTGCCCTAGAGCTGAAAGGCACAACGTGCAGGCTTCTTAACAAAGGGCGAGTTGGGCCCCAGAGCATCTTGCTTCCAGCTCTTTGGGAAGCTAAGAAACAACTCGCTCTGCACAGTGCTCTTACAGCCTACCGGGAACCTCTGTTGCAAAGGCCTGTGAAACGCAGTTTCTTTGCAGGCCTGATCTGCCTGAAGTAGAACTTCTGCCCTGGGTGTGCCACATTGCCCTAGAGCTGAAAGCTACAAGGTGCAGGCTTCTTAACACAGGGCGAGTTGGGCGCCAGAGCATCTTGCTTCCAGCTCTTTGGGAAGCTAAGAAACAACTCGCTCTGCACAGTGCTCTTACAGCCTACCGGGAACATCTCTTACAAAGGCCTGTGAAACGCTGTTTCTTTGCAGGCCTGATCTGGCTGAAGTAGAACTTCTGCCCTGGGTGTGCCTCATTGCCCTAGAGCTGAAAGGCACAACGTGCATGCTTCTTAACAAAGGGCGAGTTGGGCCCCAGAGCATCTTGCTTCCATCTCTTTGGGAAGCTAATAAACAACTCGCTCTGCGCAGTGCTCTTACAGCCTACCGGGAACATCTCTTACAAAGGCCTGTGAAACGCAGTTTCTTTGCAGGCCTGATCTGGCTGAAGTAGAACTTCTGCCCTGGGTGTGCCACATTGCCCTAGAGCTGAAAGGCACAACGTGCAGGCTTCTTAACAAAGGGCGAGTTGGGCCCCAGAGCATCTTGCTTCCAGCTCTTGGGAAGCTAAGAAACAACTCGCTCTGCACACTGCTCTTACAGCCTACCGGGAACATCTCTTACAAAGGCCTGTGAAACGCAGTTTCTTTGCATGCCTGATCTGCCTGAAGTAGGACTTCTGCCCTCGGTGTGACACATTGCCCTAGAGATGAAAGGCACAACGTGGAGGCTTCTGAACAAAGGGCGAGTTGGGCGCCAGAGCATCTTGATTCCAGCTCTTTGGGAAGCTAAGAAACAACTCGCTCTGCACAGTGCTGTTACAGCCTATGGGGTACATCTCTTACAAAGGCCTGTGAAACGCAGTTTCTTTGCAGGCCTGATCTGGCTGAAGTAGAAGTTCTGATCTGGGTGTTCCACATTGCCCTAGAGCTGAAAGGCACAACGTGCAGGCTTCTTAACAAAGGGCGAGTTTGGCGCCAGAGCATCTTTATTCCGGCTCTTTGGGAAGCTAAGAAACAACTCGCTCTGCACAGTGCTGTTAAAGCCTACGGGGTACATCTCTTACAAAGGCCTGTGAAACGCAGTTTCTTTGCAGGCCTGATCTGGCTGAAGTAGAACTTCTGCTCTGGGTGTTCCACATTGCCCTAGAGCTGAAAGGCACAACGTGCAGGCTTCTTAACAAAGGGCGAGTTGGGCCCCAGAGCATCTTGCTTCCAGCTCTTTGGGAAGCTAAGAAACAACTCGCTCTGCATAGTGCTCTTACAGCCTACCGGGAACATCTCTTACAAAGGCCTGTGAAACGCAGTTTCTTGGCAGGCCTGATCTGGCTGAAGTAGAACTTCTGCCCTGGGTGTGCCGCATTGCCCTAGAGCTGAAAGGCACAACGTGCAGGCTTCTTAACAAAGGGCGAGTTGGGCCCCAGAGCATCTTGCTTCCAGCTCTTTGGCAAGCTAAGAAACAACTCGCTCTGCACAGTGCTCTTACAGCCTACCGGGAACATCTCTTACAAAGGCCTGTGAAACGCACTTTCTTTTCAGGCCTGATCTGGCTGAAGTAGAACTTCTGCCCTGGGTGTGACACATTGCCCTAGAGCTGAAAGGCACAACGTGCAGGCTAATTAACAAAGGGCGAGTTGGGCCCCAGAGCATCTTGATTCCAGCTCTTTGGGAAGCTAAGAAACAACTCGCTCTGCACAGTGCTCTTGCAGCCTACGGGGAACATCTCTTACAAAGGCCTGTGAAACGCAGTTTCTTTGCAGGCCTGATCTGGCTGAAGTAGAACTTCTGCCCTGGGTGTGCCACATTGCCCTAGAGCTGAAAGGCACAACGTGCAGGCTAATTAACAAAGGGCGAGTTGGGCGCCAGAGCATCTTGCTTCCAGCTCTTTGGGAAGCTAAGAAACAACTCGCTCTGCACAGTGCTCTTACAGCCTACCGGGAACATCTCTTACAAAGGCCTGTGAAACGCAGTTTCTTTGCAGGCCTGATCAGGCTGAAGTACAACTTCTGCCCTGGGTGTGCCACATTGCCCTAGAGCTGAAAGGCACAACGTGCAGGCTTCTTAACAAAGGGCGAGTTGGGCCCCAGATCATCTTGCTTCCAGATCTTTGGGAAGCTAAGAAACAACTCGCTCTACACAGTGCTCTTACAGCCTACCGGGAACATGTCTTACAAAGGCCTGTGAAACGCAGTTTCTTTGCAGGCCTGATCTGGCTGAAGTAGAACTTCTGCCCTGGGTGTGCCACATTGCCCTAGAGCTGAAAGGCACAACGTGCAGGCTAATTAACAAAGGGCGAGTTGGGCGCCAGAGCATCTTGCTTCCAGCTCTTTGGGAAGCTAAGAAACAACTCGCTCTGCACAGTGCTCTTACAGCCTACCGGGAACATCTCTTACAAAGGCCTGTGAAACGCAGTTTCTTTGCAGGCCTGATCAGGCTGAAGTACAACTTCTGCCCTGGGTGTGCCACATTGCCCTAGAGCTGAAAGGCACAACGTGCAGGCTTCTTAACAAAGGGCGAGTTGGGCCCCAGATCATCTTGCTTCCAGCTCTTTGGGAAGCTAAGAAACAACTCGCTCTACACAGTGCTCTTACAGCCTACCGGGAACATGTCTTACAAAGGCCTGTGAAACGCAGTTTCTTTGCAGGCCTGATCTGGCTGAAGTAGAACTTCTGCCCTGGGTGTGCCACATTGCCCTAGAGCTGAAAGGCACAACGTGCAGGCTTCTTATAAAGGGCGAGTTGTGCCCCAGAGCATCTTGCTTCCAGCTCTTTGGGAAGCTAAGAAACAACTCGCTCTGCACAGTCCTCTTACAGCCTACCGGGAACATCTCTTACAAAGGCCTGTGAGACGCAGTTTCTTTGCAGGCCTGATCTGGCTGAAGTAGAACTTCTGCTCTGGTTGCGCCACATTGCCCTAGAGCTGAAAGGCACAACGTTCAGGCTTCTTAAAAAAGGGCGAGTTGGGCCCCACAGCATCTTGCTTCCAGCTCTTTGGGAAGCTAAGAAACAACTCGCTCTGCACAGTGCTCTTACAGCCTACCGGGAACATGTCTTACGAAGGCCTGTGAAACGCAGTTTCTTTGCAGGCCTGATCTGGCTGAAGTAGAAGTTCTGCTCTGGTTGCGCCACATTGCCCTAGAGCTGAAAGCTACAACGTGCAGTCTGCTTTCCAAAGGGCGAGTTGGGCCCCAGAGCATCTTGCTTCCAGCTCTTTGGGAAGCTAAGAAACAACTCGCTCTGCACAGTGGTCTTACAGCCTACCGGGAATATGTCTTACCAAGGCCTGTGAAACGCAGTTTCTTTGCAGGCCTGATCTGGCTGAAGTAGAAGTTCTGCCCTGGGTGTGCCACATTGCCCTAGAGCTGAAAGGCACAACGTGCAGGCTTCTTAACAAAGGGCGATTTGGGCGCCAGAGCATCGTGCTTCCAGCTCTTTGGGAAGCTAAGAAACAACTCGCTCTGCACAGTGCTCTTACAGCCTACCGGGAACATCTCTTACAAAGGCCTGTGAAACGCAGTTTATTTGCAGGCCTGATCTGGCTGAAGTAGAACTTCTGCCCTGGGTGTGCCACATTGCCCTAGAGCTGAAAGGCACAACGTGCAGGCTAATTAACAAAGGGCGAGTTGGGCCCCAGAGCATCTTGATTCCAGCTCTTTGGGAAGCTAAGAAACAACTCGCTCTGCACAGTGCTCTTGCAGCCTACGGAGAACATCTCTTACAAAGGCCTGTGAAACGCAGTTTCTTTGCAGGCCTGATCTGGCTGAAGTAGAACTTCTGCCCTGGGTGTGAAACATTGCCCTAGAGCTGAAAGGCACAACGTGCAGGCTAATTAACAAAGGGCGAGTTGGGCGCCAGAGCATCTTGCTTCCAGCTCTTTGGGAAGCTAAGAAACAACTCGCTCTGCACAGTGCTCTTACAGCCTACCGGGAACATCTCTTACAAAGGCCTGTGAAACGCAGTTTCTTTGCAGGCCTGATCAGGCTGAAGTACAACTTCTGCCCTGGGTGTGCCACATTGCCCTAGAGCTGAAAGGCACAACGTGCAGGCTTCTTAACAAAGGGCGAGTTGGGCCCCAGATCATCTTGCTTCCAGCTCTTTGGGAAGCTAAGAAACAACTCGCTCTACACAGTGCTCTTACAGCCTACCGGGAACATGTCTTACAAAGGCCTGTGAAACGCAGTTTCTTTGCAGGCCTGATCTGGCTGAAGTAGAACTTCTGCCCTGGGTGTGCCACATTGCCCTAGAGCTGAAAGGCACAACGTGCAGGCTAATTAACAAAGGGCGAGTTGGGCGCCAGAGCATCTTGCTTCCAGCTCTTTGGGAAGCTAAGAAACAACTCGCTCTGCACAGTGCTCTTACAGCCTACCGGGAACATCTCTTACAAAGGCCTGTGAAACGCAGTTTCTTTGCAGGCCTGATCAGGCTGAAGTACAACTTCTGCCCTGGGTGTGCCACATTGCCCTAGAGCTGAAAGGCACAACGTGCAGGCTTCTTAACAAAGGGCGAGTTGGGCCCCAGAGCATCTTGCTTCCAGCTCTTTGGGAAGCTAAGAAACAACTCGCTCTGCACAGTGCTCTTACAGCCTACCGGGAACCTCTGTTGCAAAGGCCTGTGAAACGCAGTTTCTTTGCAGGCCTGATCTGCCTGAAGTAGAACTTCTGCCCTGGGTGTGCCACATTGCCCTAGAGCTGAAAGCTACAAGGTGCAGGCTTCTTAACACAGGGCGAGTTGGGCGCCAGAGCATCTTGCTTCCAGCTCTTTGGGAAGCTAAGAAACAACTCGCTCTGCACAGTGCTCTTACAGCCTACCGGGAACATCTCTTACAAAGGCCTGTGAAACGCTGTTTCTTTGCAGGCCTGATCTGGCTGAAGTAGAACTTCTGCCCTGGGTGTGCCTCATTGCCCTAGAGCTGAAAGGCACAACGTGCATGCTTCTTAACAAAGGGCGAGTTGGGCCCCAGAGCATCTTGCTTCCATCTCTTTGGGAAGCTAATAAACAACTCGCTCTGCGCAGTGCTCTTACAGCCTACCGGGAACATCTCTTACAAAGGCCTGTGAAACGCAGTTTCTTTGCAGGCCTGATCTGGCTGAAGTAGAACTTCTGCCCTGGGTGTGCCACATTGCCCTAGAGCTGAAAGGCACAACGTGCAGGCTTCTTAACAAAGGGCGAGTTGGGCCCCAGAGCATCTTGCTTCCAGCTCTTGGGAAGCTAAGAAACAACTCGCTCTGCACACTGCTCTTACAGCCTACCGGGAACATCTCTTACAAAGGCCTGTGAAACGCAGTTTCTTTGCATGCCTGATCTGCCTGAAGTAGGACTTCTGCCCTCGGTGTGACACATTGCCCTAGAGATGAAAGGCACAACGTGGAGGCTTCTGAACAAAGGGCGAGTTGGGCGCCAGAGCATCTTGATTCCAGCTCTTTGGGAAGCTAAGAAACAACTCGCTCTGCACAGTGCTGTTACAGCCTATGGGGTACATCTCTTACAAAGGCCTGTGAAACGCAGTTTCTTTGCAGGCCTGATCTGGCTGAAGTAGAAGTTCTGATCTGGGTGTTCCACATTGCCCTAGAGCTGAAAGGCACAACGTGCAGGCTTCTTAACAAAGGGCGAGTTTGGCGCCAGAGCATCTTTATTCCGGCTCTTTGGGAAGCTAAGAAACAACTCGCTCTGCACAGTGCTGTTAAAGCCTACGGGGTACATCTCTTACAAAGGCCTGTGAAACGCAGTTTCTTTGCAGGCCTGATCTGGCTGAAGTAGAACTTCTGCTCTGGGTGTTCCACATTGCCCTAGAGCTGAAAGGCACAACGTGCAGGCTTCTTAACAAAGGGCGAGTTGGGCCCCAGAGCATCTTGCTTCCAGCTCTTTGGGAAGCTAAGAAACAACTCGCTCTGCATAGTGCTCTTACAGCCTACCGGGAACATCTCTTACAAAGGCCTGTGAAACGCAGTTTCTTGGCAGGCCTGATCTGGCTGAAGTAGAACTTCTGCCCTGGGTGTGCCGCATTGCCCTAGAGCTGAAAGGCACAACGTGCAGGCTTCTTAACAAAGGGCGAGTTGGGCCCCAGAGCATCTTGCTTCCAGCTCTTTGGCAAGCTAAGAAACAACTCGCTCTGCACAGTGCTCTTACAGCCTACCGGGAACATCTCTTACAAAGGCCTGTGAAACGCACTTTCTTTTCAGGCCTGATCTGGCTGAAGTAGAACTTCTGCCCTGGGTGTGACACATTGCCCTAGAGCTGAAAGGCACAACGTGCAGGCTAATTAACAAAGGGCGAGTTGGGCCCCAGAGCATCTTGATTCCAGCTCTTTGGGAAGCTAAGAAACAACTCGCTCTGCACAGTGCTCTTGCAGCCTACGGGGAACATCTCTTACAAAGGCCTGTGAAACGCAGTTTCTTTGCAGGCCTGATCTGGCTGAAGTAGAACTTCTGCCCTGGGTGTGCCACATTGCCCTAGAGCTGAAAGGCACAACGTGCAGGCTAATTAACAAAGGGCGAGTTGGGCGCCAGAGCATCTTGCTTCCAGCTCTTTGGGAAGCTAAGAAACAACTCGCTCTGCACAGTGCTCTTACAGCCTACCGGGAACATCTCTTACAAAGGCCTGTGAAACGCAGTTTCTTTGCAGGCCTGATCAGGCTGAAGTACAACTTCTGCCCTGGGTGTGCCACATTGCCCTAGAGCTGAAAGGCACAACGTGCAGGCTTCTTAACAAAGGGCGAGTTGGGCCCCAGATCATCTTGCTTCCAGATCTTTGGGAAGCTAAGAAACAACTCGCTCTACACAGTGCTCTTACAGCCTACCGGGAACATGTCTTACAAAGGCCTGTGAAACGCAGTTTCTTTGCAGGCCTGATCTGGCTGAAGTAGAACTTCTGCCCTGGGTGTGCCACATTGCCCTAGAGCTGAAAGGCACAACGTGCAGGCTAATTAACAAAGGGCGAGTTGGGCGCCAGAGCATCTTGCTTCCAGCTCTTTGGGAAGCTAAGAAACAACTCGCTCTGCACAGTGCTCTTACAGCCTACCGGGAACATCTCTTACAAAGGCCTGTGAAACGCAGTTTCTTTGCAGGCCTGATCAGGCTGAAGTACAACTTCTGCCCTGGGTGTGCCACATTGCCCTAGAGCTGAAAGGCACAACGTGCAGGCTTCTTAACAAAGGGCGAGTTGGGCCCCAGATCATCTTGCTTCCAGCTCTTTGGGAAGCTAAGAAACAACTCGCTCTACACAGTGCTCTTACAGCCTACCGGGAACATGTCTTACAAAGGCCTGTGAAACGCAGTTTCTTTGCAGGCCTGATCTGGCTGAAGTAGAACTTCTGCCCTGGGTGTGCCACATTGCCCTAGAGCTGAAAGGCACAACGTGCAGGCTTCTTATAAAGGGCGAGTTGTGCCCCAGAGCATCTTGCTTCCAGCTCTTTGGGAAGCTAAGAAACAACTCGCTCTGCACAGTCCTCTTACAGCCTACCGGGAACATCTCTTACAAAGGCCTGTGAGACGCAGTTTCTTTGCAGGCCTGATCTGGCTGAAGTAGAACTTCTGCTCTGGTTGCGCCACATTGCCCTAGAGCTGAAAGGCACAACGTTCAGGCTTCTTAAAAAAGGGCGAGTTGGGCCCCACAGCATCTTGCTTCCAGCTCTTTGGGAAGCTAAGAAACAACTCGCTCTGCACAGTGCTCTTACAGCCTACCGGGAACATGTCTTACGAAGGCCTGTGAAACGCAGTTTCTTTGCAGGCCTGATCTGGCTGAAGTAGAAGTTCTGCTCTGGTTGCGCCACATTGCCCTAGAGCTGAAAGCTACAACGTGCAGTCTGCTTTCCAAAGGGCGAGTTGGGCCCCAGAGCATCTTGCTTCCAGCTCTTTGGGAAGCTAAGAAACAACTCGCTCTGCACAGTGGTCTTACAGCCTACCGGGAATATGTCTTACCAAGGCCTGTGAAACGCAGTTTCTTTGCAGGCCTGATCTGGCTGAAGTAGAAGTTCTGCCCTGGGTGTGCCACATTGCCCTAGAGCTGAAAGGCACAACGTGCAGGCTTCTTAACAAAGGGCGATTTGGGCGCCAGAGCATCGTGCTTCCAGCTCTTTGGGAAGCTAAGAAACAACTCGCTCTGCACAGTGCTCTTACAGCCTACCGGGAACATCTCTTACAAAGGCCTGTGAAACGCAGTTTATTTGCAGGCCTGATCTGGCTGAAGTAGAACTTCTGCCCTGGGTGTGCCACATTGCCCTAGAGCTGAAAGGCACAACGTGCAGGCTAATTAACAAAGGGCGAGTTGGGCCCCAGAGCATCTTGATTCCAGCTCTTTGGGAAGCTAAGAAACAACTCGCTCTGCACAGTGCTCTTGCAGCCTACGGAGAACATCTCTTACAAAGGCCTGTGAAACGCAGTTTCTTTGCAGGCCTGATCTGGCTGAAGTAGAACTTCTGCCCTGGGTGTGAAACATTGCCCTAGAGCTGAAAGGCACAACGTGCAGGCTAATTAACAAAGGGCGAGTTGGGCGCCAGAGCATCTTGCTTCCAGCTCTTTGGGAAGCTAAGAAACAACTCGCTCTGCACAGTGCTCTTACAGCCTACCGGGAACATCTCTTACAAAGGCCTGTGAAACGCAGTTTCTTTGCAGGCCTGATCAGGCTGAAGTACAACTTCTGCCCTGGGTGTGCCACATTGCCCTAGAGCTGAAAGGCACAACGTGCAGGCTTCTTAACAAAGGGCGAGTTGGGCCCCAGAGCATCTTGCTTCCAGCTCTTTGGGAAGCTAAGAAACAACTCGCTCTACACAGTGCTCTTACAGCCTACCGGGAACATGTCTTACAAAGGCCTGTGAAACGCAGTTTCTTTGCAGGCCTGATCTGGCTGAAGTAGAACTTCTGCCCTGGGTGTGCCACATTGCCCTAGAGCTGAAAGGCACAACGTGCAGGCTAATTAACAAAGGGCGAGTTGGGCGCCAGAGCATCTTGCTTCCAGCTCTTTGGGAAGCTAAGAAACAACTCGCTCTGCACAGTGCTCTTACAGCCTACCGGGAACATCTCTTACAAAGGCCTGTGAAACGCAGTTTCTTTGCAGGCCTGATCAGGCTGAAGTACAACTTCTGCCCTGGGTGTGCCACATTGCCCTAGAGCTGAAAGGCACAACGTGCAGGCTTCTTAACAAAGGGCGAGTTGGGCCCCAGAGCATCTTGCTTCCAGCTCTTTGGGAAGCTAAGAAACAACTCGCTCTGCACAGTGCTCTTACAGCCTACCGGGAACCTCTGTTGCAAAGGCCTGTGAAACGCAGTTTCTTTGCAGGCCTGATCTGCCTGAAGTAGAACTTCTGCCCTGGGTGTGCCACATTGCCCTAGAGCTGAAAGCTACAAGGTGCAGGCTTCTTAACACAGGGCGAGTTGGGCGCCAGAGCATCTTGCTTCCAGCTCTTTGGGAAGCTAAGAAACAACTCGCTCTGCACAGTGCTCTTACAGCCTACCGGGAACATCTCTTACAAAGGCCTGTGAAACGCTGTTTCTTTGCAGGCCTGATCTGGCTGAAGTAGAACTTCTGCCCTGGGTGTGCCTCATTGCCCTAGAGCTGAAAGGCACAACGTGCATGCTTCTTAACAAAGGGCGAGTTGGGCCCCAGAGCATCTTGCTTCCATCTCTTTGGGAAGCTAATAAACAACTCGCTCTGCGCAGTGCTCTTACAGCCTACCGGGAACATCTCTTACAAAGGCCTGTGAAACGCAGTTTCTTTGCAGGCCTGATCTGGCTGAAGTAGAACTTCTGCCCTGGGTGTGCCACATTGCCCTAGAGCTGAAAGGCACAACGTGCAGGCTTCTTAACAAAGGGCGAGTTGGGCCCCAGAGCATCTTGCTTCCAGCTCTTGGGAAGCTAAGAAACAACTCGCTCTGCACACTGCTCTTACAGCCTACCGGGAACATCTCTTACAAAGGCCTGTGAAACGCAGTTTCTTTGCATGCCTGATCTGCCTGAAGTAGGACTTCTGCCCTCGGTGTGACACATTGCCCTAGAGATGAAAGGCACAACGTGGAGGCTTCTGAACAAAGGGCGAGTTGGGCGCCAGAGCATCTTGATTCCAGCTCTTTGGGAAGCTAAGAAACAACTCGCTCTGCACAGTGCTGTTACAGCCTATGGGGTACATCTCTTACAAAGGCCTGTGAAACGCAGTTTCTTTGCAGGCCTGATCTGGCTGAAGTAGAAGTTCTGATCTGGGTGTTCCACATTGCCCTAGAGCTGAAAGGCACAACGTGCAGGCTTCTTAACAAAGGGCGAGTTTGGCGCCAGAGCATCTTTATTCCGGCTCTTTGGGAAGCTAAGAAACAACTCGCTCTGCACAGTGCTGTTAAAGCCTACGGGGTACATCTCTTACAAAGGCCTGTGAAACGCAGTTTCTTTGCAGGCCTGATCTGGCTGAAGTAGAACTTCTGCTCTGGGTGTTCCACATTGCCCTAGAGCTGAAAGGCACAACGTGCAGGCTTCTTAACAAAGGGCGAGTTGGGCCCCAGAGCATCTTGCTTCCAGCTCTTTGGGAAGCTAAGAAACAACTCGCTCTGCATAGTGCTCTTACAGCCTACCGGGAACATCTCTTACAAAGGCCTGTGAAACGCAGTTTCTTGGCAGGCCTGATCTGGCTGAAGTAGAACTTCTGCCCTGGGTGTGCCGCATTGCCCTAGAGCTGAAAGGCACAACGTGCAGGCTTCTTAACAAAGGGCGAGTTGGGCCCCAGAGCATCTTGCTTCCAGCTCTTTGGCAAGCTAAGAAACAACTCGCTCTGCACAGTGCTCTTACAGCCTACCGGGAACATCTCTTACAAAGGCCTGTGAAACGCACTTTCTTTTCAGGCCTGATCTGGCTGAAGTAGAACTTCTGCCCTGGGTGTGACACATTGCCCTAGAGCTGAAAGGCACAACGTGCAGGCTAATTAACAAAGGGCGAGTTGGGCCCCAGAGCATCTTGATTCCAGCTCTTTGGGAAGCTAAGAAACAACTCGCTCTGCACAGTGCTCTTGCAGCCTACGGGGAACATCTCTTACAAAGGCCTGTGAAACGCAGTTTCTTTGCAGGCCTGATCTGGCTGAAGTAGAACTTCTGCCCTGGGTGTGCCACATTGCCCTAGAGCTGAAAGGCACAACGTGCAGGCTAATTAACAAAGGGCGAGTTGGGCGCCAGAGCATCTTGCTTCCAGCTCTTTGGGAAGCTAAGAAACAACTCGCTCTGCACAGTGCTCTTACAGCCTACCGGGAACATCTCTTACAAAGGCCTGTGAAACGCAGTTTCTTTGCAGGCCTGATCAGGCTGAAGTACAACTTCTGCCCTGGGTGTGCCACATTGCCCTAGAGCTGAAAGGCACAACGTGCAGGCTTCTTAACAAAGGGCGAGTTGGGCCCCAGATCATCTTGCTTCCAGATCTTTGGGAAGCTAAGAAACAACTCGCTCTACACAGTGCTCTTACAGCCTACCGGGAACATGTCTTACAAAGGCCTGTGAAACGCAGTTTCTTTGCAGGCCTGATCTGGCTGAAGTAGAACTTCTGCCCTGGGTGTGCCACATTGCCCTAGAGCTGAAAGGCACAACGTGCAGGCTAATTAACAAAGGGCGAGTTGGGCGCCAGAGCATCTTGCTTCCAGCTCTTTGGGAAGCTAAGAAACAACTCGCTCTGCACAGTGCTCTTACAGCCTACCGGGAACATCTCTTACAAAGGCCTGTGAAACGCAGTTTCTTTGCAGGCCTGATCAGGCTGAAGTACAACTTCTGCCCTGGGTGTGCCACATTGCCCTAGAGCTGAAAGGCACAACGTGCAGGCTTCTTAACAAAGGGCGAGTTGGGCCCCAGATCATCTTGCTTCCAGCTCTTTGGGAAGCTAAGAAACAACTCGCTCTACACAGTGCTCTTACAGCCTACCGGGAACATGTCTTACAAAGGCCTGTGAAACGCAGTTTCTTTGCAGGCCTGATCTGGCTGAAGTAGAACTTCTGCCCTGGGTGTGCCACATTGCCCTAGAGCTGAAAGGCACAACGTGCAGGCTTCTTATAAAGGGCGAGTTGTGCCCCAGAGCATCTTGCTTCCAGCTCTTTGGGAAGCTAAGAAACAACTCGCTCTGCACAGTCCTCTTACAGCCTACCGGGAACATCTCTTACAAAGGCCTGTGAGACGCAGTTTCTTTGCAGGCCTGATCTGGCTGAAGTAGAACTTCTGCTCTGGTTGCGCCACATTGCCCTAGAGCTGAAAGGCACAACGTTCAGGCTTCTTAAAAAAGGGCGAGTTGGGCCCCACAGCATCTTGCTTCCAGCTCTTTGGGAAGCTAAGAAACAACTCGCTCTGCACAGTGCTCTTACAGCCTACCGGGAACATGTCTTACGAAGGCCTGTGAAACGCAGTTTCTTTGCAGGCCTGATCTGGCTGAAGTAGAAGTTCTGCTCTGGTTGCGCCACATTGCCCTAGAGCTGAAAGCTACAACGTGCAGTCTGCTTTCCAAAGGGCGAGTTGGGCCCCAGAGCATCTTGCTTCCAGCTCTTTGGGAAGCTAAGAAACAACTCGCTCTGCACAGTGGTCTTACAGCCTACCGGGAATATGTCTTACCAAGGCCTGTGAAACGCAGTTTCTTTGCAGGCCTGATCTGGCTGAAGTAGAAGTTCTGCCCTGGGTGTGCCACATTGCCCTAGAGCTGAAAGGCACAACGTGCAGGCTTCTTAACAAAGGGCGATTTGGGCGCCAGAGCATCGTGCTTCCAGCTCTTTGGGAAGCTAAGAAACAACTCGCTCTGCACAGTGCTCTTACAGCCTACCGGGAACATCTCTTACAAAGGCCTGTGAAACGCAGTTTATTTGCAGGCCTGATCTGGCTGAAGTAGAACTTCTGCCCTGGGTGTGCCACATTGCCCTAGAGCTGAAAGGCACAACGTGCAGGCTAATTAACAAAGGGCGAGTTGGGCCCCAGAGCATCTTGATTCCAGCTCTTTGGGAAGCTAAGAAACAACTCGCTCTGCACAGTGCTCTTGCAGCCTAGGGAGAACATCTCTTACAAAGGCCTGTGAAACGCAGTTTCTTTGCAGGCCTGATCTGGCTGAAGTAGAACTTCTGCCCTGGGTGTGAAACATTGCCCTAGAGCTGAAAGGCACAACGTGCAGGCTAATTAACAAAGGGCGAGTTGGGCGCCAGAGCATCTTGCTTCCAGCTCTTTGGGAAGCTAAGAAACAACTCGCTCTGCACAGTGCTCTTACAGCCTACCGGGAACATCTCTTACAAAGGCCTGTGAAACGCAGTTTCTTTGCAGGCCTGATCAGGCTGAAGTACAACTTCTGCCCTGGGTGTGCCACATTGCCCTAGAGCTGAAAGGCACAACGTGCAGGCTTCTTAACAAAGGGCGAGTTGGGCCCCAGATCATCTTGCTTCCAGCTCTTTGGGAAGCTAAGAAACAACTCGCTCTACACAGTGCTCTTACAGCCTACCGGGAACATGTCTTACAAAGGCCTGTGAAACGCAGTTTCTTTGCAGGCCTGATCTGGCTGAAGTAGAACTTCTGCCCTGGGTGTGCCACATTGCCCTAGAGCTGAAAGGCACAACGTGCAGGCTAATTAACAAAGGGCGAGTTGGGCGCCAGAGCATCTTGCTTCCAGCTCTTTGGGAAGCTAAGAAACAACTCGCTCTGCACAGTGCTCTTACAGCCTACCGGGAACATCTCTTACAAAGGCCTGTGAAACGCAGTTTCTTTGCAGGCCTGATCAGGCTGAAGTACAACTTCTGCCCTGGGTGTGCCACATTGCCCTAGAGCTGAAAGGCACAACGTGCAGGCTTCTTAACAAAGGGCGAGTTGGGCCCCAGAGCATCTTGCTTCCAGCTCTTTGGGAAGCTAAGAAACAACTCGCTCTGCACAGTGCTCTTACAGCCTACCGGGAACCTCTGTTGCAAAGGCCTGTGAAACGCAGTTTCTTTGCAGGCCTGATCTGCCTGAAGTAGAACTTCTGCCCTGGGTGTGCCACATTGCCCTAGAGCTGAAAGCTACAAGGTGCAGGCTTCTTAACACAGGGCGAGTTGGGCGCCAGAGCATCTTGCTTCCAGCTCTTTGGGAAGCTAAGAAACAACTCGCTCTGCACAGTGCTCTTACAGCCTACCGGGAACATCTCTTACAAAGGCCTGTGAAACGCTGTTTCTTTGCAGGCCTGATCTGGCTGAAGTAGAACTTCTGCCCTGGGTGTGCCTCATTGCCCTAGAGCTGAAAGGCACAACGTGCATGCTTCTTAACAAAGGGCGAGTTGGGCCCCAGAGCATCTTGCTTCCATCTCTTTGGGAAGCTAATAAACAACTCGCTCTGCGCAGTGCTCTTACAGCCTACCGGGAACATCTCTTACAAAGGCCTGTGAAACGCAGTTTCTTTGCAGGCCTGATCTGGCTGAAGTAGAACTTCTGCCCTGGGTGTGCCACATTGCCCTAGAGCTGAAAGGCACAACGTGCAGGCTTCTTAACAAAGGGCGAGTTGGGCCCCAGAGCATCTTGCTTCCAGCTCTTGGGAAGCTAAGAAACAACTCGCTCTGCACACTGCTCTTACAGCCTACCGGGAACATCTCTTACAAAGGCCTGTGAAACGCAGTTTCTTTGCATGCCTGATCTGCCTGAAGTAGGACTTCTGCCCTCGGTGTGACACATTGCCCTAGAGATGAAAGGCACAACGTGGAGGCTTCTGAACAAAGGGCGAGTTGGGCGCCAGAGCATCTTGATTCCAGCTCTTTGGGAAGCTAAGAAACAACTCGCTCTGCACAGTGCTGTTACAGCCTATGGGGTACATCTCTTACAAAGGCCTGTGAAACGCAGTTTCTTTGCAGGCCTGATCTGGCTGAAGTAGAAGTTCTGATCTGGGTGTTCCACATTGCCCTAGAGCTGAAAGGCACAACGTGCAGGCTTCTTAACAAAGGGCGAGTTTGGCGCCAGAGCATCTTTATTCCGGCTCTTTGGGAAGCTAAGAAACAACTCGCTCTGCACAGTGCTGTTAAAGCCTACGGGGTACATCTCTTACAAAGGCCTGTGAAACGCAGTTTCTTTGCAGGCCTGATCTGGCTGAAGTAGAACTTCTGCTCTGGGTGTTCCACATTGCCCTAGAGCTGAAAGGCACAACGTGCAGGCTTCTTAACAAAGGGCGAGTTGGGCCCCAGAGCATCTTGCTTCCAGCTCTTTGGGAAGCTAAGAAACAACTCGCTCTGCATAGTGCTCTTACAGCCTACCGGGAACATCTCTTACAAAGGCCTGTGAAACGCAGTTTCTTGGCAGGCCTGATCTGGCTGAAGTAGAACTTCTGCCCTGGGTGTGCCGCATTGCCCTAGAGCTGAAAGGCACAACGTGCAGGCTTCTTAACAAAGGGCGAGTTGGGCCCCAGAGCATCTTGCTTCCAGCTCTTTGGCAAGCTAAGAAACAACTCGCTCTGCACAGTGCTCTTGCAGCCTACGGGGAACATCTCTTACAAAGGCCTGTGAAACGCAGTTTCTTTGCAGGCCTGATCTGGCTGAAGTAGAACTTCTGCCCTGGGTGTGCCACATTGCCCTAGAGCTGAAAGGCACAACGTGCAGGCTAATTAACAAAGGGCGAGTTGGGCGCCAGAGCATCTTGCTTCCAGCTCTTTGGGAAGCTAAGAAACAACTCGCTCTGCACAGTGCTCTTACAGCCTACCGGGAACATCTCTTACAAAGGCCTGTGAAACGCAGTTTCTTTGCAGGCCTGATCAGGCTGAAGTACAACTTCTGCCCTGGGTGTGCCACATTGCCCTAGAGCTGAAAGGCACAACGTGCAGGCTTCTTAACAAAGGGCGAGTTGGGCCCCAGATCATCTTGCTTCCAGATCTTTGGGAAGCTAAGAAACAACTCGCTCTACACAGTGCTCTTACAGCCTACCGGGAACATGTCTTACAAAGGCCTGTGAAACGCAGTTTCTTTGCAGGCCTGATCTGGCTGAAGTAGAACTTCTGCCCTGGGTGTGCCACATTGCCCTAGAGCTGAAAGGCACAACGTGCAGGCTAATTAACAAAGGGCGAGTTGGGCGCCAGAGCATCTTGCTTCCAGCTCTTTGGGAAGCTAAGAAACAACTCGCTCTGCACAGTGCTCTTACAGCCTACCGGGAACATCTCTTACAAAGGCCTGTGAAACGCAGTTTCTTTGCAGGCCTGATCAGGCTGAAGTACAACTTCTGCCCTGGGTGTGCCACATTGCCCTAGAGCTGAAAGGCACAACGTGCAGGCTTCTTAACAAAGGGCGAGTTGGGCCCCAGATCATCTTGCTTCCAGCTCTTTGGGAAGCTAAGAAACAACTCGCTCTACACAGTGCTCTTACAGCCTACCGGGAACATGTCTTACAAAGGCCTGTGAAACGCAGTTTCTTTGCAGGCCTGATCTGGCTGAAGTAGAACTTCTGCCCTGGGTGTGCCACATTGCCCTAGAGCTGAAAGGCACAACGTGCAGGCTTCTTATAAAGGGCGAGTTGTGCCCCAGAGCATCTTGCTTCCAGCTCTTTGGGAAGCTAAGAAACAACTCGCTCTGCACAGTCCTCTTACAGCCTACCGGGAACATCTCTTACAAAGGCCTGTGAGACGCAGTTTCTTTGCAGGCCTGATCTGGCTGAAGTAGAACTTCTGCTCTGGTTGCGCCACATTGACCTAGAGCTGAAAGGCACAACGTTCAGGCTTCTTAAAAAAGGGCGAGTTGGGCCCCACAGCATCTTGCTTCCAGCTCTTTGGGAAGCTAAGAAACAACTCGCTCTGCACAGTGCTCTTACAGCCTACCGGGAACATGTCTTACGAAGGCCTGTGAAACGCAGTTTCTTTGCAGGCCTGATCTGGCTGAAGTAGAAGTTCTGCTCTGGTTGCGCCACATTGCCCTAGAGCTGAAAGCTACAACGTGCAGTCTGCTTTCCAAAGGGCGAGTTGGGCCCCAGAGCATCTTGCTTCCAGCTCTTTGGGAAGCTAAGAAACAACTCGCTCTGCACAGTGGTCTTACAGCCTACCGGGAATATGTCTTACCAAGGCCTGTGAAACGCAGTTTCTTTGCAGGCCTGATCTGGCTGAAGTAGAAGTTCTGCCCTGGGTGTGCCACATTGCCCTAGAGCTGAAAGGCACAACGTGCAGGCTTCTTAACAAAGGGCGATTTGGGCGCCAGAGCATCGTGCTTCCAGCTCTTTGGGAAGCTAAGAAACAACTCGCTCTGCACAGTGCTCTTACAGCCTACCGGGAACATCTCTTACAAAGGCCTGTGAAACGCAGTTTATTTGCAGGCCTGATCTGGCTGAAGTAGAACTTCTGCCCTGGGTGTGCCACATTGCCCTAGAGCTGAAAGGCACAACGTGCAGGCTAATTAACAAAGGGCGAGTTGGGCCCCAGAGCATCTTGATTCCAGCTCTTTGGGAAGCTAAGAAACAACTCGCTCTGCACAGTGCTCTTGCAGCCTATGGGGAACATCTCTTACAAAGGCCTGTGAAACGCAGTTTCTTTGCAGGCCTGATCTGGCTGAAGTAGAACTTCTGCCCTGGGTGTGCCACATTGCCCTAGAGCTGAAAGGCACAACGTGCAGGCTTCTTAACAAGGGCGAGTTGGGCCCCAGAGCATCTTGCTTCCAGCTCTTTGGGAAGCTAAGAAACAACTCGCTCTGCACAGTGCTCTTACAGCCTACCGGGAACCTCTGTTACAAAGGCCTGTGAAACGCAGTTTCTTTGCAGGCCTGATCTGCCTGAAGTAGAACTTCTGCCCTCGGTGTGCCACATTGCCCTAGAGCTGAAAGCTACAAGGTGCAGGCTTCTTAACACAGGGCGAGTTGGGCGCCAGAGCATCTTGCTTCCAGCTCTTTGGGAAGCTAAGAAACAACTCGCTCTGCACAGTTCTCTTACAGCCTACTGGGAACATCTCTTACAAAGGCCTGTGAAACGCTGTTTCTTTGCAGGACTGATCTGGCTGAAGTAGAACTTCTGCCCTGGGTGTGCCTCATTGCCCTAGAGCTGAAAGGCACAACGTGCATGCTTCTTAACAAAGGGCGAGTTGGGCCCCAGAGCATCTTGCTTCCAGCTCTTGGGAAGCTAAGAAACAACTCGCTCTGCACACTGCTCTTACAGCCTACCGGGAACATCTCTTACAAAGGCCTGTGAAACGCAGTTTCTTTGCATGCCTCATCTGCCTGAAGTAGGACTTCTGCCCTCGGTGTGACACATTGCCCTAGAGCTGAAAGGCACAACGTGGAGGCTTCTTAACAAAGGGCGAGTTGGTCGCCAGAGCATCTTGATTCCAGCTCTTTGGGAAGCTAAGAAACAACTCGCTCTGCACAGTGCTGTTACAGCCTATGGGGTACATCTCTTACAAAGGCCTGTGAAACGCAGTTTCTTTGCAGGCCTGATCTGGCTGAAGTAGAAGTTCTGCTCTGGGTGTTCCACATTGCCCTAGAGCTGAAAGGCACAACGTGCAGGCTAATTAACAAAGGGCGAGTTTGGCGCCAGAGCATCTTTATTCCGGCTCTTTGGGAAGCTAAGAAACAACTCGCTCTGCACAGTGCTGTTAAAGCCTACGGGGTACATCTCTTACAAAGGCCTGTGAAACGCAGTTTCTTTGCAGGCCTGATCTGGCTGAAGTAGAACTTCTGCCCTGGGTGTGCCACATTGCCCTAGAGCTGAAAGGCACAACGTGCAGGCTAATTAACAAAGGGCGAGTTGGGCGCCAGAGCATCTTGCTTCCAGCTCTTTGGGAAGCTAAGAAACAACTCGCTCTGCACAGTGCTCTTACAGCCTACCGGGAACATCTCTTACAAAGGCCTGTGAAACGCAGTTTCTTTGCAGGCCTGATCAGGCTGAAGTACAACTTCTGCCCTGGGTGTGCCACATTGCCCTAGAGCTGAAAGGCACAACGTGCAGGCTTCTTAACAAAGGGCGAGTTGGGCCCCAGAGCATCTTGCTTCCAGCTCTTTGGGAAGCTAAGAAACAACTCGCTCTGCACAGTGCTCTTACAGCCTACCGGGAACCTCTGTTGCAAAGGCCTGTGAAACGCAGTTTCTTTGCAGGCCTGATCTGCCTGAAGTAGAACTTCTGCCCTGGGTGTGCCACATTGCCCTAGAGCTGAAAGGCACAACGTGCAGGCTAATTAACAAAGGGCGAGTTGGGCGCCAGAGCATCTTGCTTCCAGCTCTTTGGGAAGCTAAGAAACAACTCGCTCTGCACAGTGCTGTTACAGCCTACCGGGAACATCTCTTACAAAGGCCTGTGAAACGCAGTTTCTTTGCAGGCCTGATCAGGCTGAAGTACAACTTCTGCCCTGGGTGTGCCACATTGCCCTAGAGCTGAAAGGCACAACGTGCAGGCTTCTTAACAAAGGGCGAGTTGGGCCCCAGAGCATCTTGCTTCCAGCTCTTTGGGAAGCTAAGAAACAACTCGCTCTGCACAGTGCTCTTACAGCCTACCGGGAACCTCTGTTGCAAAGGCCTGTGAAACGCAGTTTCTTTGCAGGCCTGATCTGCCTGAAGTAGAACTTCTGCCCTGGGTGTGCCACATTGCCCTAGAGCTGAAAGCTACAAGGTGCAGGCTTCTTAACACAGGGCGAGTTGGGCGCCAGAGCATCTTGCTTCCAGCTCTTTGGGAAGCTAAGAAACAACTCGCTCTGCACAGTGCTCTTACAGCCTACCGGGAACATCTCTTACAAAGGCCTGTGAAACGCTGTTTCTTTGCAGGCCTGATCTGGCTGAAGTAGAACTTCTGCCCTGGGTGTGCCTCATTGCCCTAGAGCTGAAAGGCACAACGTGCATGCTTCTTAACAAAGGGCGAGTTGGGCCCCAGAGCATCTTGCTTCCATCTCTTTGGGAAGCTAATAAACAACTCGCTCTGCGCAGTGCTCTTACAGCCTACCGGGAACATCTCTTACAAAGGCCTGTGAAACGCAGTTTCTTTGCAGGCCTGATCTGGCTGAAGTAGAACTTCTGCCCTGGGTGTGCCACATTGCCCTAGAGCTGAAAGGCACAACGTGCAGGCTTCTTAACAAAGGGCGAGTTGGGCCCCAGAGCATCTTGCTTCCAGCTCTTGGGAAGCTAAGAAACAACTCGCTCTGCACACTGCTCTTACAGCCTACCGGGAACATCTCTTACAAAGGCCTGTGAAACGCAGTTTCTTTGCATGCCTGATCTGCCTGAAGTAGGACTTCTGCCCTCGGTGTGACACATTGCCCTAGAGATGAAAGGCACAACGTGGAGGCTTCTGAACAAAGGGCGAGTTGGGCGCCAGAGCATCTTGATTCCAGCTCTTTGGGAAGCTAAGAAACAACTCGCTCTGCACAGTGCTGTTACAGCCTATGGGGTACATCTCTTACAAAGGCCTGTGAAACGCAGTTTCTTTGCAGGCCTGATCTGGCTGAAGTAGAAGTTCTGATCTGGGTGTTCCACATTGCCCTAGAGCTGAAAGGCACAACGTGCAGGCTTCTTAACAAAGGGCGAGTTTGGCGCCAGAGCATCTTTATTCCGGCTCTTTGGGAAGCTAAGAAACAACTCGCTCTGCACAGTGCTGTTAAAGCCTACGGGGTACATCTCTTACAAAGGCCTGTGAAACGCAGTTTCTTTGCAGGCCTGATCTGGCTGAAGTAGAACTTCTGCTCTGGGTGTTCCACATTGCCCTAGAGCTGAAAGGCACAACGTGCAGGCTTCTTAACAAAGGGCGAGTTGGGCCCCAGAGCATCTTGCTTCCAGCTCTTTGGGAAGCTAAGAAACAACTCGCTCTGCATAGTGCTCTTACAGCCTACCGGGAACATCTCTTACAAAGGCCTGTGAAACGCAGTTTCTTGGCAGGCCTGATCTGGCTGAAGTAGAACTTCTGCCCTGGGTGTGCCGCATTGCCCTAGAGCTGAAAGGCACAACGTGCAGGCTTCTTAACAAAGGGCGAGTTGGGCCCCAGAGCATCTTGCTTCCAGCTCTTTGGCAAGCTAAGAAACAACTCGCTCTGCACAGTGCTCTTACAGCCTACCGGGAACATCTCTTACAAAGGCCTGTGAAACGCACTTTCTTTTCAGGCCTGATCTGGCTGAAGTAGAACTTCTGCCCTGGGTGTGACACATTGCCCTAGAGCTGAAAGGCACAACGTGCAGGCTAATTAACAAAGGGCGAGTTGGGCCCCAGAGCATCTTGATTCCAGCTCTTTGGGAAGCTAAGAAACAACTCGCTCTGCACAGTGCTCTTGCAGCCTACGGGGAACATCTCTTACAAAGGCCTGTGAAACGCAGTTTCTTTGCAGGCCTGATCTGGCTGAAGTAGAACTTCTGCCCTGGGTGTGCCACATTGCCCTAGAGCTGAAAGGCACAACGTGCAGGCTAATTAACAAAGGGCGAGTTGGGCGCCAGAGCATCTTGCTTCCAGCTCTTTGGGAAGCTAAGAAACAACTCGCTCTGCACAGTGCTCTTACAGCCTACCGGGAACATCTCTTACAAAGGCCTGTGAAACGCAGTTTCTTTGCAGGCCTGATCAGGCTGAAGTACAACTTCTGCCCTGGGTGTGCCACATTGCCCTAGAGCTGAAAGGCACAACGTGCAGGCTTCTTAACAAAGGGCGAGTTGGGCCCCAGATCATCTTGCTTCCAGATCTTTGGGAAGCTAAGAAACAACTCGCTCTACACAGTGCTCTTACAGCCTACCGGGAACATGTCTTACAAAGGCCTGTGAAACGCAGTTTCTTTGCAGGCCTGATCTGGCTGAAGTAGAACTTCTGCCCTGGGTGTGCCACATTGCCCTAGAGCTGAAAGGCACAACGTGCAGGCTAATTAACAAAGGGCGAGTTGGGCGCCAGAGCATCTTGCTTCCAGCTCTTTGGGAAGCTAAGAAACAACTCGCTCTGCACAGTGCTCTTACAGCCTACCGGGAACATCTCTTACAAAGGCCTGTGAAACGCAGTTTCTTTGCAGGCCTGATCAGGCTGAAGTACAACTTCTGCCCTGGGTGTGCCACATTGCCCTAGAGCTGAAAGGCACAACGTGCAGGCTTCTTAACAAAGGGCGAGTTGGGCCCCAGATCATCTTGCTTCCAGCTCTTTGGGAAGCTAAGAAACAACTCGCTCTACACAGTGCTCTTACAGCCTACCGGGAACATGTCTTACAAAGGCCTGTGAAACGCAGTTTCTTTGCAGGCCTGATCTGGCTGAAGTAGAACTTCTGCCCTGGGTGTGCCACATTGCCCTAGAGCTGAAAGGCACAACGTGCAGGCTTCTTATAAAGGGCGAGTTGTGCCCCAGAGCATCTTGCTTCCAGCTCTTTGGGAAGCTAAGAAACAACTCGCTCTGCACAGTCCTCTTACAGCCTACCGGGAACATCTCTTACAAAGGCCTGTGAGACGCAGTTTCTTTGCAGGCCTGATCTGGCTGAAGTAGAACTTCTGCTCTGGTTGCGCCACATTGCCCTAGAGCTGAAAGGCACAACGTTCAGGCTTCTTAAAAAAGGGCGAGTTGGGCCCCACAGCATCTTGCTTCCAGCTCTTTGGGAAGCTAAGAAACAACTCGCTCTGCACAGTGCTCTTACAGCCTACCGGGAACATGTCTTACGAAGGCCTGTGAAACGCAGTTTCTTTGCAGGCCTGATCTGGCTGAAGTAGAAGTTCTGCTCTGGTTGCGCCACATTGCCCTAGAGCTGAAAGCTACAACGTGCAGTCTGCTTTCCAAAGGGCGAGTTGGGCCCCAGAGCATCTTGCTTCCAGCTCTTTGGGAAGCTAAGAAACAACTCGCTCTGCACAGTGGTCTTACAGCCTACCGGGAATATGTCTTACCAAGGCCTGTGAAACGCAGTTTCTTTGCAGGCCTGATCTGGCTGAAGTAGAAGTTCTGCCCTGGGTGTGCCACATTGCCCTAGAGCTGAAAGGCACAACGTGCAGGCTTCTTAACAAAGGGCGATTTGGGCGCCAGAGCATCGTGCTTCCAGCTCTTTGGGAAGCTAAGAAACAACTCGCTCTGCACAGTGCTCTTACAGCCTACCGGGAACATCTCTTACAAAGGCCTGTGAAACGCAGTTTATTTGCAGGCCTGATCTGGCTGAAGTAGAACTTCTGCCCTGGGTGTGCCACATTGCCCTAGAGCTGAAAGGCACAACGTGCAGGCTAATTAACAAAGGGCGAGTTGGGCCCCAGAGCATCTTGATTCCAGCTCTTTGGGAAGCTAAGAAACAACTCGCTCTGCACAGTGCTCTTGCAGCCTATGGGGAACATCTCTTACAAAGGCCTGTGAAACGCAGTTTCTTTGCAGGCCTGATCTGGCTGAAGTAGAACTTCTGCCCTGGGTGTGCCACATTGCCCTAGAGCTGAAAGGCACAACGTGCAGGCTTCTTAACAAGGGCGAGTTGGGCCCCAGAGCATCTTGCTTCCAGCTCTTTGGGAAGCTAAGAAACAACTCGCTCTGCACAGTGCTCTTACAGCCTACCGGGAACCTCTGTTACAAAGGCCTGTGAAACGCAGTTTCTTTGCAGGCCTGATCTGCCTGAAGTAGAACTTCTGCCCTCGGTGTGCCACATTGCCCTAGAGCTGAAAGCTACAAGGTGCAGGCTTCTTAACACAGGGCGAGTTGGGCGCCAGAGCATCTTGCTTCCAGCTCTTTGGGAAGCTAAGAAACAACTCGCTCTGCACAGTGCTCTTACAGCCTACCGGGAACATCTCTTACAAAGGCCTGTGAAACGCTGTTTCTTTGCAGGACTGATCTGGCTGAAGTAGAACTTCTGCCCTGGGTGTGCCTCATTGCCCTAGAGCTGAAAGGCACAACGTGCATGCTTCTTAACAAAGGGCGAGTTGGGCCCCAGAGCATCTTGCTTCCAGCTCTTGGGAAGCTAAGAAACAACTCGCTCTGCACACTGCTCTTACAGCCTACCGGGAACATCTCTTACAAAGGCCTGTGAAACGCAGTTTCTTTGCATGCCTCATCTGCCTGAAGTAGGACTTCTGCCCTCGGTGTGACACATTGCCCTAGAGCTGAAAGGCACAACGTGGAGGCTTCTTAACAAAGGGCGAGTTGGTCGCCAGAGCATCTTGATTCCAGCTCTTTGGGAAGCTAAGAAACAACTCGCTCTGCACAGTGCTGTTACAGCCTATGGGGTACATCTCTTACAAAGGCCTGTGAAACGCAGTTTCTTTGCAGGCCTGATCTGGCTGAAGTAGAAGTTCTGCTCTGGGTGTTCCACATTGCCCTAGAGCTGTAAGGCACAACGTGCAGGCTAATTAACAAAGGGCGAGTTTGGCGCCAGAGCATCTTTATTCCGGCTCTTTGGGAAGCTAAGAAACAACTCGCTCTGCACAGTGCTGTTAAAGCCTACGGGGTACATCTCTTACAAAGGCCTGTGAAACGCAGTTTCTTTGCAGGCCTGATCTGGCTGAAGTAGAACTTCTGCTCTGGGTGTTCCACATTGCCCTAGAGCTGAAAGGCACAACGTGCAGGCTTCTTAACAAAGGGCGAGTTGGGCCCCAGAGCATCTTGCTTCCAGCTCTTTGGGAAGCTAAGAAACAACTCGCTCTGCATAGTGCTCTTACAGCCTACCGGGAACATCTCTTACAAAGGCCTGTGAAACGCAGTTTCTTTGCAGGCCTGATCTGGCTGAAGTAGAACTTCTGCACTGGGTGTGCCGCATTGCCCTAGAGCTGAAAGGCACAACGTGCAGGCTTCTTAACAAAGGGCGAGTTGGGCCCCAGAGCATCTTGCTTCCAGCTCTTTGGCAAGCTAAGAAACAACTCGCTCTGCACAGTGCTCTTACAGCCTACCGGGAACATCTCTTACAAAGGCCTGTGAAACGCACTTTCTTTTCAGGCCTGATCTGGCTGAAGTAGAACTTCTGCCCTGGGTGTGCCACATTGCCCTAGAGCTGAAAGGCACAACGTGCAGGCTAATTAACAAAGGGCGAGTTGGGCCCCAGAGCATCTTGATTCCAGCTCTTTGGGAAGCTAAGAAACAACTCGCTCTGCACAGTGCTCTTGCAGCCTACGGGGAACATCTCTTACAAAGGCCTGTGAAACGCAGTTTCTTTGCAGGCCTGATCTGGCTGAAGTAGAACTTCTGCCCTGGGTGTGCCACATTGCCCTAGAGCTGAAAGGCACAACGTGCAGGCTAATTAACAAAGGCCGAGTTGGGCGCCAGATCATCTTGCTTCCAGCTCTTTGGGAAGCTAAGAAACAACTCGCTCTGCACAGTGCTCTTACAGCCTACCGGGAACATCTCTTACAAAGGCCTGTGAAACGCAGTTTCTTTGCAGGCCTGATCTGGCTGAAGTAGAACTTCTGCCCTGGGTGTGCCACATTGCCCTAGAGCTGAAAGGCACAACGTGCAGACTAATTAACAAAGGGCGAGTTGGGCCCCAGAGCATCTTGCTTCCAGCTCTTTGGGAAGCTAAGAAACAACTCGCTCTGCACAGTGCTCTTACAGCCTACCGGGAACATCTCTTACAAAGGCCTGTGAAACGCAGTTTCTTTGCAGGCCTGATCAGGCTGAAGTAGAAGTTCTGCCCTGGGTGTGCCACATTGCCCTAGAGCTGAAAGGCACAACGTGCAGGCTTCTTAACAAAGGGCGAGTTGGGCCCCAGAGCATCTTGCTTCCAGCTCTTTGGGAAGCTAAGAAACAACTCGCTCTACACAGTGCTCTTACAGCCTACCGGGAACATGTCTTACAAAGGCCTGTGAAACGCAGTTTCTTTGCAGGCCTGATCTGGCTGAAGTAGAACTTCTGCCCTGGGTGTGCCACATTGCCCTAGTGCTGAAAGGCACAACGTGCAGGCTTCTTATAAAGGGCGAGTTGGGCCCCAGAGCATCTTGCTTCCAGCTCTTTGGGAAGCTAAGAAACAACTCGCTCTGCACAGTCCTCTTACAGCCTACCGGGAACATCTCTTACAAAGGCCTGTGAGACGCAGTTTCTTTGCAGGCCTGATCTGGCTGAAGTAGAACTTCTGCTCTGGTTGCGCCACATTGCCCTAGAGCTGAAAGCTACAACGTGCAGTCTGCTTTCCAAAGGGCGAGTTGGGCCCCAGAGCATCTTGCTTCCAGCTCTTTGGGAAGCTAAGAAACAACTCGCTCTGCACAGTGCTCTTACAGCCTACCGGGAACATCTCTTACAAAGGCCTGTGAAACGCAGCTTCTTTTCAGGCCTGATCTGGCTGAAGTAGAACTTCTGCCCTGGGTGTGCCACATTGCCCTAGAGCTGAAAGGCACAACGTGCAGGCTTCTTGACAAAGGGCGAGTTGGGCCCCAGAGCATCTTGCTTCCAGCTCTTTGGGAAGCTAAGAAACAACTCGCTCTGCACAGTGCTCTTACTGCCTACCGGGAACATCTCTTACAAAGGCCTGTGAAACGCAGTTTCTTTGCAGGCCTGATCTGGCTGAAGTAGAACTTCTGCCCTGGGTGTGCCACATTGCCCTAGAGCTGAAAGGCACAACGTGCTGGCTTCTTAAAAATGGGCAAGTTGGGCGCCAGAGCATCTTGCTTCCAGCTCTTTGGGAAGCTAAGAAACAACTCGCTCTGCACAGTGCTCTTACAGCCTACCGGGAACATCTCTTACAAAGGCCTGTGAAACGCAGTTTCTTTGCAGGCCTGATCTGGCTGAAGTAGAACTTCTGCCCTGGGTGTGCCACATTGCCCTAGAGCTGAAAGGCACAACGTGCAGGCTTCTTAACAAAGGGCGATTTGGGCCCCAGAGCATCTTGCTTCAACCTTTTTGGGAAGCTAAGAAACAACTCGCTCTGCACAGGGCTCTGACAGCCTACCGGGAACATCTCTTACAAAGGCCGGTTAAACGCAGTTTCTTTGCAGGCCTGATCTAGCTGAAGTAGAACTTCTGCCCTGGGTGTGCCGCATTGCCCTAGAGCTGAAAGGCACAACGTGCAGGCTTCTTAACAAATGGCGAGTTGGGCCCCAGAGCATCTTGCTTCAACCTTTTTGGGAAGCTGAGAAACAACTCGCTCTACACAGTGCTCTTACAGCCTACCGGGAACATCTCTTACAAAGGCCTGTGAAACGCAGTTTCTTTGCAGGCCTGATCTGGCTGAAGTAGAACTTCTGCCCAGGGTGTGCCACATTGCCCTAGAGTTGAAAGCTACAACGTGCCGTCTGCTTTCCAAAGGGTGAGTTCGGCCCCAGAGCATCTTGCTTCCAGCTCTTTGGGAAACTAAGAAACAACTCGCTCTGCACAGTGCTCTTACAGCCTACAGGGAACATCTCTTACAAAGGCCTGTGAAACGCACTTTCTTTGCAGGCCTGATCAGGCTGAAGTAGAACTTCTGCCCTGGCTGTGGCACCTAGCCCTAGAGCTGAAAGGCACAACGTGCAGGCTTCTTAACAAAGGGCGAGTTGGGCCCCACAGCATCTTGCTTCCAGCTCTTTGGGAAGCTAAGAAACAACTCGCTCTGCACAGGGCTCTTACAGCCTACCGGGAACATGTCTTACAAAGGCCTGTGAAACGCAGTTTCTTTGCAGGCCTGATCTGGCTGAAGTAGAAGTTCTGCTCTGGTTGCGCCACATTGCCCTAGAGCTGAATGCTACAACGTGCAGTCTGCTTTCCAAAGGGCGAGTTGGGCCCCAGAGAATCTTGCTTCCAGCTCTTTGGGAAGCTAAGAAACAACTCGCTCTGCACAGTGCTCTTGCAGCCTACGGGGAACATCTCTTACAAAGGCCTGTGAAACGCAGTTTCTTTGCAGGCCTGATCTGGCTGAAGTAGAACTTCTGCCCTGGGTGTGCCACATTGCCCTAGAGCTGAAAGGCACAACGTGCAGGCTAATTAACAAAGGGCGAGTTGGGCGCCAGATCATCTTGCTTCCAGCTCTTTGGGAAGCTAAGAAACAACTCGCTCTGCACAGTGCTCTTACAGCCTACGGGAACATCTCTTACAAACGCCTGTGAAACGCAGTTTCTTTGCAGGCCTAATCTGGCTGAAGTAGAACTTCTGCCCTGGGTGTGCCACATTGCCCTAGAGCTGAAAGGCACAACGTGCAGGCTTGTTAACAAAGGGCGAGTTGGGCCCCAGAGCATCTTGCTTCCAGCTCTTTGGTAAGCTAAGAAACAACTCGCTCTGCACAGTGCTCTTACAGCCTAAGGGGAACATCTCTTACAAATGCCTGTGAAATGCAGTTTCTTTGCAGGCCTGATCTGGCTGAAGTAGAACTTCTGCCCTGGGTGGGCCACATTGCCCTAGAGCTGAAAGGCGCAACGTGCAGGCTTCTTAACAAAGGGCGAGTTGGGCCCCAGAGCATCTTGCTTCCAGCTCTTTGGGAAGCTAAGAAACAACTCGCTCTGCACAGTGGTCTTACAGCCTACCGGGAATATGTCTTACCAAGGCCTGTGAAACGCAGTTTCTTTGCAGGCCTGATCTGGCTGAAGTAGAAGTTCTGCCCTGGGTGTGCCACATTGCCCTAGAGCTGAAAGGCACAACGTGCAGGCTTCTTAACAAAGGGCGAGTTGGGCGCCAGAGCATCGTGCTTCCAGCTCTTTGGGAAGCTAAGAAACAACTCGCTCTGCACAGTGCTCTTACAGCCTACCGGGAACATCTCTTACAAAGGCCTGTGAAACGCAGTTTATTTGCAGGCCTGATTTGGCTGAAGTAGAACTTCTGCCCTGGGTGTGCCACATTGCCCTAGAGCTGAAAGGCACAACGTGCAGGCTAATTGACAAAGGGCGAGTTGGGCCCCAGAGCATCTTGCTTCCAGCTCTTTGGGAAGCTAAGAAACAACTCGCTCTGCACAGTGCTATTGCAGCCTACGGGGAACATCTCTTACAAAGGCCTGTGAAACGCAGTTTCTTTGCAGGCCTGATCTGGCTGAAGTAGAACTTCTGCCCTGGGTGTGCCACATTGCCCTAGAGCTGAAAGGCACAACGTGCAGGCTTCTTAAAAATGGGCAAGTTGGGCGCCAGAGCATCTTGCTTCCAGCTCTTTGGGAAGCTAAGAAACAACTCGCTCTGCACAGGGCTCTTACAGCCTACCGGGAAGATCTCTTACAAAGGCCTGTGAAACGCAGTTTCTTTGCAGGCCTGATCTGGCTGAAGTAGAACTTCTGCCCTGGGTGTGCCACATTGCCCTAGAGCTGAAAGGCACAACGTGCAGGCTTCTTAACAAAGGGCGATTTGGGCCCCAGAGCATCTTGCTTCAACCTTTTTGGGAAGCTAAGAAACAACTCGCTCTGCACAGGGCTCTGACAGCCTACCGGGAACATCTCTTACAAAGGCCTGTGAAACGCAGTTTCTTTGCAGGCCTGATCTAGCTGAAGTAGAACTTCTGCCCTGGGTGTGCCGCATTGCCCTAGAGCTGAAAGGCACAACGTGCAGGCTTCTTAACAAAGGGCGAGTTGGGCCCCAGAGCATCTTGCTTCAACCTTTTTGGGAAGCTGAGAAACAACTCGCTCTACACAGTGCTCTTACAGCCTACCGGGAACATCTCTTACAAAGGCCTGTGAAACGCAGTTTCTTTGCAGGCCTGATCTGGCTGAAGTAGAACTTCTGCCCAGGGTGTGCCACATTGCCCTAGAGTTGAAAGCTACAACGTGCCGTCTGCTTTCCAAAGGGCGAGTTCGGCCCCAGAGCATCTTGCTTCCAGCTCTTTGGGAAACTAAGAAACAACTCGCTCTGCACAGTGCTCTTACAGCCTACAGGGAACATCTCTTACAAAGGCCTGTGAAACGCACTTTCTTTGCAGGCCTGATCAGGCTGAAGTAGAACTTCTGCCCTGGGTGTGGCACCTAGCCCTAGAGCTGAAAGGCACAACGTGCAGGCTTCTTAACAAAGGGCGAGTTGGGCCCCACAGCATCTTGCTTCCAGCTCTTTGGGAAGCTAAGAAACAACTCGCTCTGCACAGGGCTCTTACAGCCTACCGGGAACATGTCTTACAAAGGCCTGTGAAACGCAGTTTCTTTGCAGGCCTGATCTGGCTGAAGTAGAAGTTCTGCTCTGGTTGCGCCACATTGCCCTAGAGCTGAATGCTACAACGTGCAGTCTGCTTTCCAAAGGGCGAGTTGGGCCCCAGAGAATCTTGCTTCCAGCTCTTTGGGAAGCTAAGAAACAACTCGCTCTGCACAGTGCTCTTGCAGCCTACGGGGAACATCTCTTACAAAGGCCTGTGAAACGCAGTTTCTTTGCAGGCCTGATCTGGCTGAAGTAGAACTTCTGCCCTGGGTGTGCCACATTGCCCTAGAGCTGAAAGGCACAACGTTCAGGCTTCTTAACAAAGGGCGTGTTGGGCCCCAGAGCATCTTGCTTCCAGCTCTTTGGGAAGCTAAGAAACAACTCGCTCTGCACAGGGCTCTTACAGCCTACCGGGAACATCTCTTACAAAGGCCTGTGAAACGCAGTTTATTTGCAGGCCTGATCTGGCTGAAGTAGAACTTCTGCCCTGGGTGTGCCACATTGCCCTAGAGCTGAAAGGCACAACGTGCACACTAATTAACAAAGGGCGAGTTGGGCCCCAGAGCATCTTGCTTCCAGCTCTTTGGGAAGCTAAGAAACAACTCGCTCTGCACAGTGCTCTTGCAGCCTACGGGGAACATCTCTTACAAAGGCCTGTGAAACGCAGTTTCTTTGCAGGCCTGATCTGGCTGAAGTAGAACTTCTGCCCTGGGTGTGCCACATTGCCCTAGAGTTGAAAGGCACAGCGTGCAGGCTAATTAACAAAGGGCGAGTTGGGCGCCAGAGCATCTTGCTTCCAGCTCTTTGGGAAGCTAAGAAACAACTCGCTCTGCACAGTGCTCTTACAGCCTACCGGGAACATCTCTTACAAACGCCTGTGAAACGCAGTTTCTTTGCAGGCCTAATCTGGCTGAAGTAGAACTTCTGCCCTGGGTGTGCCACATTGCCCTAGAGCTGAAAGGCACAACGTGCAGGCTTGTTAACAAAGGGCGAGTTGGGCCCCAGAGCATCTTGCTTCCAGCTCTTTGGTAAGCTAAGAAACAACTCGCTCTGCACAGTGCTCTTACAGCCTAAGGGGAACATCTCTTACAAATGCCTGTGAAATGCAGTTTCTTTGCAGGCCTGATCTGGCTGAAGTAGAACTTCTGCCCTGGGTGGGCCACATTGCCCTAGAGCTGAAAGGCACAACGTGCAGGCTTCTTAACTAAGGGCGAGTTGGGTCCCCGAGCATCTTGCTTCCAGCTCTTTGGGAAGCTAAGAAACAACTCGCTCTGCACAGTGCTGTTACAGCCTACGGGGAACATCACTTACAAACTCCCGTGAAACGTAGTTTCTTTGCAGGCCAGATCTGGCTGAAGTAGAACTTCTGCCCTGGGTGTGCCACATTGCCCTAGAGGTGTACGGCACAACGTGCAGGCTTCTTAAAGAAAGGGCGAGTTGGGCCCCAGAGCATCTTGCTTCCAGCTCTTTGGGAAGCTAAGAAACAACTCGCTCTGCACAGTGCTCTTACAGCCTACCGGGAACATCTCTTACAAAGGCCTGTGAAACGCAGTTTCTTTGCAGGCCTGATCTGGCTGAAGTAGAACTTCTGCGCTGGGTGTGGCACATTGCCCTAGAGCTGAAAGGCACAACGTGCAGGCTTCTTAACAAAGGGCGAGTTGGGCCCCACAGCATCTTGCTTCCAGCTCTTTGGGAAGCTAAGAAACAACTCGCTCTGCACAGTGCTCTTACAGCCTACCGGGAACATCTCTGACAAAGGCCTGTGAAACGCAGTTTCTTTGCAGGCCTGATCTGGCTGAAGTAGAACTTCTGCCCTGGGTGTGCCACATTGCCCTAGAGCTGAAAGGCACAATGTGCAGGCTTCTTAACAAAGGGCGAGTTGGGCGCCAGAGCATCTTGCTTCCAGCTCTTTGGGAAGCTAAGAAACAACTCGCTCTGCGCAGTGCTCTTACTGCCTACCGGGAAAATCTCTTACAAAGGCTTGTGAAACGCAGTTTCTTTGCAGGCCTGATCTGGCTGAAGTAGAACTTCTGCCCTGGGTGTGCCACATTGCCCTAGAGCTGAAAGGCGCAACGTGCAGGCTTCTTAACAAAGGGCGAGTTGGGCCCCAGAGCATCTTGCTTCCAGCTCTTTGGGAAGCAAAGAAACAACTCGCTCTGCACAGTGCTCTTACAGCCTACCGGGAACATCTCTTACAAAGGCCTGTGAAACGCAGTTTCTTTGCAGGCCTGATCTGGCTGAAGTACAACTTCTTCCCTGGGTGTGCCACATTTCCCTAGAGCTGAAAGGCACAACGTGCAGGCTTCTTCAAAAAGGGCGATTTGGGCCCCACAGCATCTTGCTTCCAGCTCTTTGGGAAGCTAGGAAACAACTCGCTCTGCACAGTGCTCTTACAGCCTACCGGGAACATGTCTTACGAAGGCCTGTGAAACACAGTTTCTTTGCAGGCCTGATCTGGCTGAAGTAGAAGTTCTGCTCTGGTTGCGCCACATTGCCCTAGAGCTGAAAGCTACAACGTGCAGTCTGCTTTCCAAAGGGCGAGTTGGGCCCCAGAGCATCTTGCTTCCAGCTCTTTGGGAAGCTAAGAAACAACTCGCTCTGCACAGTGGTCTTACAGGCTACCGGGAATATGTCTTACCAAGGCCTGTGAAACGCAGTTTCTTTGCAGGCCTGATCTGGCTGAAGTAGAAGTTCTGCCCTGGGTGTGCCACATTGCCCTAGAGCTGAAAGGCACAACGTGCAGGCTTCTTAACAAAGGGCGAGTTGGGCCCCAGAGCATCGTGCTTCCAGCTCTTTGGGAAGCTAAGAAACAACTCGCTCTGCACAGTGCTCTTACAGCCTACCGGGAACATCTCTTACAAAGGCCTGTGAAACGCAGTTTATTTGCAGGCCTGATTTGGCTGAAGTAGAACTTCTGCCCTGGGTGTGCCACATTGCCCTAGAGCTGAAAGGCACAACGTGCAGGCTAATTAACAAAGGGCGAGTTGGGCCCCAGAGCATCTTGCTTCCAGCTCTTTGGGAAGCTAAGAAACAACTCGCTCTGCACAGTGCTATTGCAGCCTACGGGGAACATCTCTTACAAAGGCCTGTGAAACGCAGTTTCTTTGCAGGCCTGATCTGGCTGAAGTAGAACTTCTGCCCTGGGTGTGCCACATTGCCCTAGAGCTGAAAGGCACAACGTGCAGGCTTCTTAAAAATGGGCAAGTTGGGCGCCAGAGCATCTTGCTTCCAGCTCTTTGGGAAGCTAAGAAACAACTCGCTCTGCACAGGGCTCTTACAGCCTACCGGGAACATCTCTTACAAAGGCCTGTGAAACGCAGTTTCTTTGCAGGCCTGATCTGGCTGAAGTAGAACTTCTGCCCTGGGTGTGCCACATTGCCCTAGAGCTGAAAGGCACAACGTGCAGGCTTCTTAACAAAGGGCGAGTTGGGCCCCAGAGCATCTTGCTTCAACCTTTTTGTTAAGCTAAGAAACAACTCGCTCTGCACAGGGCTCTGACAGCCTATCGGGAACATCTCTTACAAAGGCCTGTGAAACGCACTTTCTTTGCAGGCCTGATCAGGCTGAAGTAGAACTTCTGCCCTGGGTGTGGCACCTAGCCCTAGAGCTGAAAGGCACAACGTGCAGGCTTCTTAACAAAGGGCGAGTTGGGCCCCTCAGCATCTTGCTTCCAGCTCTTTGGGAAGCTAAGAAACAACTCGCTCTGCACAGTGCTCTTACAGCCTACCGGGAACATCTCTTACAAAGGCCTGTGAAACGCAGTTTCTTGGCAGGCCTGATCTGGCTGAAGTAGAACTTCTGCGCTGGGTGTGGCACATTGCCCTAGAGCTGAAAGGCACAACGTGCAGGCTTCTTAACAAAGGGCGAGTTGGGCCCCAGAGCATCTTGCTTCCAGCTCTTTGGGAAGCTAAGAAACAACTCGCTCTGCACAGTGCTCTTACAGCCTACCGGGAACATCCATTACAAAGGCCTTTTAAACGCAGTTTCTTTGCAGGCCTGATGTGGCTGAAGTAGAACTTCTGCCCTGGGTGTGCCACATTGCCCTAGAGCTGAAAGGCACAACGTGCAGGCTTCTTGACAAAGGGCGAGTTGGGCCCCAGAGCATCTTGCTTCCAGCTCTTTGGGAAGCTAAGAAACAACTCGCTCTGCACAGTGCTCTTACAGCCTACCGGGAACATCTCTTACAAAGGCCTGTGAAACGCAGTTTCTTTGCATGCCCGATCTGCCTGAAGTAGGACTTCTGCCCTCGGTGTTACACATTGCCCTAGAGCTGAAAGGCACAACGTGCAGGCTTCTTAACAAAGGGCGAGTTGGGCCCCAGAGCATCTTGATTCCAGCTCTTTGGGAAGCTAAGAAACAACTCGCTCTGCACAGTGCTGTTACAGCCTATGGGGTACATCTCTTACAAAGGCCTGTGAAACGCAGTTTCTTTGCAGGCCTGATCTGGCTGAAGTAGAAGTTCTGCTCGCGGTGTTCCACATTGCCCTAGAGCTGAAAGGCACAAGGTGCAGGCTTCTTAACAAAGGGCGAGTTGGGCCCCAGAGCATCTTGCTTCCAGCTCTTTGATAAGCTAAGAAACAACTCACTCTGCACATTGCTCTTACAGCCTACCGGGAACATCTCTTACAAAGGCCTGTGAGACGCAGTTTCTTTGCAGGCCTGTTCTGGCTGAAGTAGAACTTCTGCTCTGGGTGTTCCACATTGCCCTAGAGCTGAAAGGCACAACGTGCAGGCTTCTTAACAAGGGCGAGTTGGGCCCCAGAGCATCTTGCTTCCAGCTCTTTGGGAAGCTAAGAAACAACTCGCTCTGCACAGTGCTCTTACAGCCTACCGGGAACATCTGTTACAAAGGCCTGTGAAACGCAGATTCTTTGCAGGCCTGATCTGCCTGAAGTAGAACTTCTGCCCTCGGTGTGCCACATTGCCCTAGAGCTGAAAGCTACAAGGTGCAGGCTTCTTAACACAGGGCGAGTTGGGCGCCAGAGCATCTTGCTTCCAGCTCTTTGGGAAGCTAAGAAACAACTCGCTCTGCAGAGTGCTCTTACAGCCTACCGGGAACATCTCTTACAAAGGCCTGTGAAACGCTGTTTCTTTGCAGGCCTGATCTGGCTGAAGTAGAACTTCTGCCCTGGGTGTGCCACATTGCCCTAGAGCTGAAAGGCACAACGTGCATGCTTCTTAACAAAGGGCGAGTTGGGCCCCAGAGCATCTTGCTTCCAGCTCTTTGGGAAGCTAATAAACAACTCGCTCTGCGCAGTGCTCTTACAGCCTACCGGGAACATCTCTTACAAAGGCCTGTGAAACGCAGTTTCTTTGCAGGCCTGATCTGGCTGAAGTAGAAGTTCTGCTCTGGGTATTCCACATTGCCCTAGAGCTGAAAGGCACAACGTGCAGGCTTCTTAACAAAGGGCGAGTTTGGCGCCACAGCATCTTTATTCCGGCTCTTTGGGAAGCTAAGAAACAACTCGCTCTGCACAGTGCTGTTAAAGCCTACGGGGTACATCTCTTACAAAGGCCTGTGAAACGCAGTTTCTTTGCAGGCCTGATCTGGCTGAAGTAGAACTTCTGCTCTGGGTGTTACACATTGCCCTAGAGCTGAAAGGCACAACGTGCAGTCTTCTTAACAAAGGGCGAGTTGGGCCCCAGAGCATCTTGCTTCCAGCTCTTTGGGAAGCTAAGAAACAACTCGCTCTGCATAGTGCTCTTACAGCCTACCGGGAACATCTCTTACAAAGGCCTGTGAAACGCAGTTTCTTGGCAGGCCTGATCTGGCTGAAGTAGAACTTCTGCCCTGGGTGTGCCGCATTGCCCTAGAGCTGAAAGGCACAACGTGCAGGCTTCTTAACAAAGGGCGAGTTGGGCCCCAGAGCATCTTGCTTCCAGCTCTTTGGGAAGCTAAGAAACAACTCGCTCTGCACAGTGCTCTTACAGCCTACCGGGAACATCTCTTACAAAGGCCTGTGAAACGCACTTTCTTTGCAGGCCTGATAAGGCTGAAGTAGAACTTCTGCCCTGGGTGTGCCACATTGCCCTAGAGCTGAAAGGCACAACGTACAAGTCTTCTTAACAAAGGGCGAGTTGGGCGCCAGAGCATCTTGCTTCCACCTCTTTGGGAAGCTAAGAAACAACTCGCTCTGCACAGTGCTCTTACAGCCTACCGGAACATCTCTTACAAAGGCCTGTGAAACGCACTTTCTTTACAGGCCTGATCTGGCTGAAGTAGAAGGTCTGCTCTGGTTGCGTCACATTGCCCTAGAGCTGAAAGCTACAACGTGCAGTCTGCTTTCCAAAGGGCGAGTTGGGCCCCAGAGCATCTTGCTTCCAGCTCTTTGGGAAGCTAAGAAACAACTCGCTCTGCACAGTGCTCTTACAGCCTACCGGGAACATGTCTTACCAAGGCCTGTGAAACGCAGTTTCTTTGCAGGCCTGATCTGGCTGAAGTAGAAGTTCTGCCCTGGGTGTGCCACATTGCCCTAGAGCTGAAAGGCACAACGTGCAGGCTTCTTAACAAAGGGCGAGTTGGGCCCCAGAGCATCTTGCTTCCAGCTCTTTGGGAAGCTAAGAAACAACTCGCTCTGCACAGTGCTCTTACAGCCTACCGGGAACATGTCTTACAAAGGCCTGTGAAACGCAGTTTCTTTGCAAGCCTGATGTGGCTGAAGTAGAAGTTTTGCCCTGGGTGTGCCACATTGCCCTAGAGCTGAAAGGCACAACGTGCCGGCTTCTTAACAAAGGGCGAGTTGGGCCCCAGAGCATCTTGCTTCCAGCTCTTTGGGAAGCTAAGAAACAACTCGCTCTGCACAGTGCTCTTACAGCCTACCGGGAACATCTCTTACAAAGGCCTGTGAAACGCAGTTTCTTGCAGGCCTGATCTGGCTGAAGTAGAACTTCTGCCCTGGGTGTGCCACATTGCCCTAGAGCTGAAAGGCACAACGTGCCGGCTTCTTAAAAAAGGGCGAGTTGGGCCCCACAGCATCTTGCTTCCAGCTCTTTGGGAAGCTAAGAAACAACTCGCTCTGCACAGTGCTCTTACAGCCTACCGGGAACATGTCTTACCAAGGCCTGTGAAACGCAGTTTCTTTGCAGGCCTGATCTGGCTGAAGTAGAACTTCTGCCCTGGGTGTGCCACATTGCCCTAGAGCTGAAAGGCACAACGTGCAGGCTTCTTAACAAAGGGCGAGTTGGGCCCCAGAGCATCTTGCTTCCAGCTCTTTGGGAAGCTAAGAAACAACTCGCTCTGCACAGTGCTCTTACAGCCTACCGGGAACATCTCTTACAAAGGCCTGTGAAACGCAGTTTCTTTTCAGGCCTGATCTGGCTGAAGTAGAATTCTGCCCTGGGTGTGCCACATTGCCCTAGAGCTGAAAGGCACAACGTGCAGGCTAATTAACGAAGGGCGAGTTATGACCCAGAGCATCTTGATTCCAGCTCTTTGGGAAGCTAAGAAACAACTCGCTCTGCACAGTGCTCTTGCAGCCTACGGGGAACATCTCTTACAAAGGCCTGTGAAATGCAGTTTCTTTGCAGGCCTGATCTGGCTAAAGTAGAACTTCTGCCCTGGGTGTGCCACATTGCCCTAGAGCTGAAAGGCACAACGTGCAGGCTAATTAACAAAGGGCGAGTTGGGCCCCAGAGCATCTTGCTTCCAGCTCTTTGGGAAGCTAAGAAACAACTCGCTCTGCACAGTGCTCTTACAGCCTACCGGGAACATCTCTTACAAAGGCCTGTGAAACGCAGTTTCTTTGCAGGCCTGATCTGGCTGAAGTAGAACTTCTGCCCTGGGTGTGCCACATTGCCCTAGAGCTGAAAGGCACAACGTGCAGGCTTCTTGACAAAGGGCGAGTTGGGCCCCAGAGCATCTTGCTTCCAGCTCTTTGGGAAGCTAAGAAACAACTCGCTCTGCACAGTGCTCTTACAGCCTACCGGGAACATCTCTTACAAAGGCCTGTGAAAGGCAGTTTCTTTGCAGGCCTGATCAGGCTGAAGTACAACTTCTGCCCTGGGTGTGCCACATTGCCCTAGAGCTGAAAGGCACAACGTGCAGGCTTCTTAACAAAGGGCGAGTTGGGCCCCAGAGCATCTTGCTTCCAGCTCTTTGGGAAGCTAAGAAACAACTCGCTCTGCACAGTCTTCTTACAGCCTACCGGGAACATCTCTTACAAAGGCCTGTGAGACGCAGTTTCTTTGCAGGCCTGATCTGGCTGAAGTAGAACTTCTGCTCTGGTTGCGCCACATTGCCCTAGAGCTGAAAGCTACAACGTGCAGTCTGCTTTCCAAAGGGCGAGTTGGGCCCCAGAGCATCTTGCTTCCAGCTCTTTGGGAAGCTCAGAAACAACTCGCTCTGCACAGTGCTCTTACAGCCTACCGGGAACATCTCTTACAAAGGCCTGTGAAACGCAGCTTCTTTACAGGCCTGATCTGGCTGAAGTATAACTTCTGCCCTGGGTGTGCCACATTGCCCTAGAGCTGAAAGGCACAACGTGCAGGCTTCTTGACAAAGGGCGAGTTGGGCCCCAGAGCATCTTGCTTCCAGCTCTTTGGGAAGCTAAGAAACAACTCGCTCTGCACAGTGCTCTTACTGCCTACCGGGAACATCTCTTACAAAGGCCTGTGAAACGCAGTTTCTTTGCAGGCCTGATCTGGCTGAAGTAGAACTTCTGCCCTGGGTGTGCCACATTGCCCTAGAGCTGAAAGGCACAACGTGCAGGCTTCTTAAAAATGGGCAAGTTGGGCGCCAGAGCATCTTGCTTCCAGCTCTTTGGGAAGCTAAGAAACAACTCGCTCTGCACAGTGCTCTTACAGCCTACCGGGAACATCTCTTACAAAGGCCTGTGAAACGCAGTTTCTTTGCAGGCCTGATCTGGCTGAAGTAGAACTTCTGCCCTGGGTGTGCCACATTGCCCTAGAGCTGAAAGGCACAACGTGCAGGCTTCTTAACAAAGGGCGATTTGGGCCCCAGAGCATCTTGCTTCAACCTTTTTGGGAAGCTAAGAAACAACTCGCTCTGCACAGGGCTCTGACAGCCTACCGGGAACATCTCTTACAAAGGCCTGTGAAACGCAGTTTCTTTGCAGGCCTGATCTGGCTGAAGTAGATCTTCTGCCCTGGGTGTGCCGCATTGCCCTAGAGCTGAAAGGCACAACGTGCAGGCTTCTTAACAAAGGGCGAGTTGGGCCCCAGAGCATCTTGCTTCAACCTTTTTGGGAAGCTGAGAAACAACTCGCTCTACACTGTGCTCTTACAGCCTACCGGGAACATCTCTTACAAAGGCCTGTGAAACGCAGTTTCTTTGCAGGCCTGATCTGGCTGAAGTAGAACTTCTGCCCAGGGTGTGCCACATTGCCCTAGAGTTGAAAGCTACAACGTGCCGTCTGCTTTCCAAAGGGCGAGTTCGGCCCCAGAGCATCTTGCTTCCAGCTCTTTGGGAAACTAAGAAACAACTCGCTCTGCACAGTGCTCTTACAGCCTACAGGGAACATCTCTTACAAAGGCCTGTGAAACGCACTTTCTTTGCAGGCCTGATCAGGCTGAAGTAGAACTTCTGCCCTGGGTGTGGCACCTAGCCCTAGAGCTGAAAGGCACAACGTGCAGGCTTCTTAACAAAGGGCGAGTTGGGCCCCACAGCATCTTGCTTCCAGCTCTTTGGGAAGCTAAGAAACAACTCGCTCTGCACAGGGCTCTTACAGCCTACCGGGAACATGTCTTACAAAGGCCTGTGAAACGCAGTTTCTTTGCAGGCCTGATCTGGCTGAAGTAGAAGTTCTGCTCTGGTTGCGCCACATTGCCCTAGAGCTGAATGCTACAACGTGCAGTCTGCTTTCCAAAGGGCGAGTTGTGCCCCAGAGAATCTTGCTTCCAGCTCTTTGGGAAGCTAAGAAACAACTCGCTCTGCACAGTGCTCTTGCAGCCTACGGGGAACATCTCTTACAAAGGCCTGTGAAACGCAGTTTCTTTGCAGGCCTGATCTGGCTGAAGTAGAACTTCTGCCCTGGGTGTGCCACATTGCCCTAGAGCTGAAAGGCACAAGGTGCAGGCTTCTTAACAAAGGGCGTGTTGGGCCCCAGAGCATCTTGCTTCCAGCTCTTTGGGAAGCTAAGAAACAACTCGCTCTGCACAGGGCTCTTACAGCCTACCGGGAACATCTCGTACAAAGGCCTGTGAAACGCAGTTTATTTGCAGGCCTGATCTGGCTGAAGTAGAACTTCTGCCCTGGGTGTGCCACATTGCCCTAGAGCTGAAAGGCACAACGTGCAGACTAATTAACAAAGGGCGAGTTGGGCCCCAGAGCATCTTGCTTCCAGCTCTTTGGGAAGCTAAGAAACAACTCGCTCTGCACAGTGCTCTTGCAGCCTACGGGGAACATCTCTTACAAAGGCCTGTGAAACGCAGTTTCTTTGCAGGCCTGATCTGGCTGAAGTAGAACTTCTGCCCTGGGTGTGCCACATTGCCCTAGAGCTGAAAGGCACAACGTGCAGGCTTCTTAACTAAGGGCGAGTTGGGCCCCCGAGCATCTTGCTTCCAGCTCTTTGGGAAGCTAAGAAACAACTCGCTCTGCACAGTGCTGTTACAGCCTACGGGGAACATCACTTACAAACTCCCGTGAAACGTAGTTTCTTTGCAGGCCAGATCTGGCTGAAGTAGAACTTCTGCCCTGGGTGTGCCACATTGCCCTAGAGGTGTACGGCACAACGTGCAGGCTTCTTAAAGAAAGGGCGAGTTGGGCCCCAGAGCATCTTGCTTCCAGCTCTTTGGGAAGCTAAGAAACAACTCGCTCTGCACAGTGGTCTTACAGCCTACCGGGAATATGTGTTACCAAGGCCTGTGAAACGCAGTTTCTTTGCAGGCCTGATCTGGCTGAAGTAGAACTTCTGCCCTGGGTGTGCCACATTGCCCTAGAGCTGAAAGGCACAACGTGCAGGCTTCTTAACAAAGGGCGAGTTGGGCGCCAGAGCATCGTGCTTCCAGCTCTTTGGGAAGCTAAGAAACAACTCGCTCTGCACAGTGCTCTTACAGCCTACCGGGAACATCTCTTACAAAGGCCTGTGAAACGCAGTTTATTTGCAGGCCTGATTTGGCTGAAGTAGAACTTCTGCCCTGGGTGTGCCACATTGCCCTAGAGCTGAAAGGCACAACGTGCAGGCTAATTAACAAAGGGCGAGTTGGGCCCCAGAGCATCTTGCTTCCAGCTCTTTGGGAAGCTAAGAAACAACTCGCTCTGCACAGTGCTATTGCAGCCTACGGGGAACATCTCTTACAAAGGCCTGTGAAACGCAGTTTCTTTGCAGGCCTGATCTGGCTGAAGTAGAACTTCTGCCCTGGGTGTGCCACATTGCCCTAGAGCTGAAAGGCACAACGTGCAGGCTTCTTAAAAATGGGCAAGTTGGGCGCCAGAGCATCTTGCTTCCAGCTCTTTGGGAAGCTAAGAAACAACTCGCTCTGCACAGGGCTCTTACAGCCTACCGGGAACATCTCTTACAAAGGCCTGTGAAACGCAGTTTCTTTGCAGGCCTGATCTGGCTGAAGTAGAACTTCTGCCCTGGGTGTGCCACATTGCCCTAGAGCTGAAAGGCACAACGTGCAGGCTTCTTAACAAAGGGCGAGTTGGGCCCCAGAGCATCTTGCTTCAACCTTTTTGTTAAGCTAAGAAACAACTCGCTCTGCACAGGGCTCTGACAGCCTATCGGGAACATCTCTTACAAAGGCCTGTGAAACGCACTTTCTTTGAAGGCCTGATCAGGCTGAAGTAGAACTTCTGCCCTGGGTGTGGCACCTAGCCCTAGAGCTGAAAGGCACAACGTGCAGGCTTCTTAACAAAGGGCGAGTTGGGCCCCTCAGCATCTTGCTTCCAGCTCTTTGGGAAGCTAAGAAACAACTCGCTCTGCACAGGGCTCTTACAGCCTACCGGGAACATGTCTTACAAAGGCCTGTGAAACGCAGTTTCTTTGCAGGCCTGATCTGGCTGAAGTAGAAGTTCTGCTCTGGTTGCGCCACATTGCCCTAGAGCTGAAAGCTACAACGTGCAGTCTGCTTTCCAAAGGGCGAGTTGGGCCCCAGAGCATCCTGCTTCCAGCTCTTTGGGAAGCTAAGAAACAACTCGCTCTGCACAGTGCAATTACAGCCTACCGGGAAGATGTCTTACCAGGGCCTGTGAAACGCAGTTTCTTTGCAGGCCTGATCTGGCTGAAGTAGAACTTCTGCCCTGGGAGTGCCACATTGCCCTAGAGCTGAAAGGCACAACGTGCAGGCTTCTTAACAAATGGCGAGTTGGGCCCCAGAGCATCTTGCTTCCAGCTCTTTGGGAAGCTAAGAAACAACTCGCTCTGCACAGTGCTCTTACAGCCTACCGGGAACATCTCTTACAAAGGCCTGTGAAACGCAGTTTATTTGCAGGCCTGATCTGGCTGAAGTAGAACTTCTGCCCTGGGTGTGCCACATTGCTCTAGAGCTGAAAGGCACAACGTGCAGACTAATTAACAAAGGGCGAGTTGGGCCCCAGAGCATCTTGATTCCAGCTCTTTGGGAAGCTAAGAAACAACTCGCTCTTCACAGTGCTCTTGCAGCCTACGGGGAACATCTCTTACAAAGGCCTGTGAAACGCAGTTTCTTTGCAGGCCTGATCTGGCTGAAGTAGAACTTCTGCCCTGGGTGTGCCACATTGCCCTAGAGCTGAAAGGCACAACGTGCAGGCTAATTAACAAAGGGCGAGTTGGGCGCCAGAGCATCTTGCTTCCAGCTCTTTGGGAAGCAAAGAAACAACTCGCTCTGCACAGTGCTCTTACAGCCTACCGGGAACATCTCTTACAAAGGCCTGTGAAACGCAGTTTCTTTGCAGGCCTTATCTGGCTGAAGTAGAACTTCTGCCCTGGGTGTGCCACATTGCCCTAGAGCTGAAAGGCACAACGTGCAGGCTTGTTAACAAAGGGCGAGTTGGGCCCCAGAGCATCTTGCTTCCAGCTCTTTGGTAAGCTAAGAAACAACTCGCTCTGCACAGTGCTCTTACAGCCTAAGGGGAACATCTCTTACAAATGCCTGTGAAATGCAGTTTCTTGCAGGCCTGATCTGGCTGAAGTAGAACTTCTGCCCTGGGTGGGCCACATTGCCCTAGAGCTGAGAGGCACAACGTGCAGGCTTCTTAACTAAGGGCGAGTTGGGCGCCAGAGCATCTTGCTTCCACCTCTTTGGGAAGCTAAGAAACAACTCGCTCTGCACAGTGCTCTTACAGCCTACCGGAACATCTCTTACAAAGGCCTGTGAAACGCACTTTCTTTACAGGCCTGATCTGGCTGAAGTAGAAGGTCTGCTCTGGTTGCGCCACATTGCCCTAGAGCTGAAAGCTACAACGTGCAGTCAGCTTTCCAAAGGGCGAGTTGGGCCCCAGTGCATCTTGCTTCCAGCTCTTTGGGAAGCTAAGAAACAACTCGCTCTGCACAGTGCTCTTACAGCCTACCGGGAACATCTCTTACAAAGGCCTGTGAAACGCAGTTTCTTTGCAGGCCTGATCTGGCTGAAGTAGAACTTCTGCGCTGGGTGTGGCACATTGCCCTAGAGCTGAAAGGCACAACGTGCAGGCTTCTTAACAAAGGGCGAAATGGGCCCCAGAGCATCTTGCTTCCAGCTCTTTGGGAAGCTAAGAAACAACTCGCTCTGCACAGTGCTCTTACAGCCTACCGGGAACATCTCTTACAAAGGCCTGTGAGACGCAGTTTCTTTGCAGGCCTGTTCTGGCTGAAGTAGAACTTCTGCTCTGGGTGTTCCACATTGCCCTAGAGCTGAAAGGCACAACGTGCAGGCTTCTTAACAAGGGCGAGTTGGGCCCCAGAGCATCTTGCTTCCAGCTCTTTGGGAAGCTAAGAAACAACTCGCTCTGCACAGTGCTCTTACAGCCTACCGGGAACATCTGTTACAAAGGCCTGTGAAACGCAGATTCTTTGCAGGCCTGATCTGCCTGAAGTAGAACTTCTGCCCTCGGTGTGCCACATTGCCCTAGAGCTGAAAGCTACAATGTGCAGGCTTCTTAACACAGGGCGAGTTGAGCGCCAGAGCATCTTGCTCCCAGCTCTTTGGGAAGCTAAGAAACAACTCGCTCTGCAGAGTGCTCTTACAGCCTACCGGGAACATCTCTTACAAAGGCCTGTGAAACGCTGTTTCTTTGCAGGCCTGATCTGGCTGAAGTAGAAGTTCTGCCCTGGGTAGGCCACATTGCCCTAGAGCTGAAAGGCACAACGTGCCGGCTTCTTAACAAAGGGCGAGTTGGGCCCCAGAGCATCTTGCTTCCAGCTCTTTGGGAAGCTAAGAAACAACTCGCTCTGCACAGTGCTCTTACAGCCTACTGGGAACATCTCTTACAAAGGCCTGTGAAACGCAGTTTCTTGCAGGCCTGATCTGGCTGAAGTAGAACTTCTGCCCTGGGTGTGCCACATTGCCCTAGAGCTGAAAGGCACAACGTGCCGGCTTCTTAAAAAAGGGCGAGTTGGGCCCCACAGCATCTTGCTTCCAGCTCTTTGGGAAGCTAAGAAACAACTCGCTCTGCACAGTGCTCTTACAGCCTACCGGGAACATGTCTTACCAAGGCCTGTGAAACGCAGTTTCTTTGCAGGCCTGATAAGGCTGAAGTAGAACTTCTGCCCTGGGTGTGCCACATTGCCCTAGAGCTGAAAGGCACAACGTGCAGGCTTCTTAACAAAGGGCGAGTTGGGCCCCAGAGCATCTTGCTTCCAGCTCTTTGGGAAGCTAAGAAACAACTCGCTCTGCACAGTGCTCTTACAGCCTACGGGGAACATCTCTTACAAAGGCCTGTGAAACGCAGTTTCTTTGCAGGCCTGATCTGGCTGAAGTAGAACTTCTGCCCTGGGTGTGCCACATTGCCCTAGAGCTGAAAGGCACAACGTGCAGGCTAATTAACAAAGGGCGAGTTATGTCCCAGAGCATCTTGATTCCAGCTCTTTGGGAAGCTAAGAAACAACTCGCTCTGCACAGTGCTCTTGCAGCCTACGGGGAACATCTCTTACAAAGGCCTGTGAAACGCAGTTTCTCTGCAGGCCTGATCTGGCTGAAGTAGAACTTCTGCCCTGGGTGTGCCACATTGCCCTAGAGCTGAAAGGCACAACGTGCAGGCTAATTAACAAAGGGCGAGTTGGGCGCCAGAGCATCTTGCTTCCAGCTCTTTGGGAAGCTAAGAAACAACTCGCTCTGCACAGTGCTCTTACAGCTTACCGGGAACATCTCTTACAAAGGCCTGTGAAACGCAGTTTCTTTGCAGGCCTGATCTGGCTGAAGTAGAACTTCTGCCCTGGGTGTGCCACATTGCCCTAGAGCTGAAAGGCACAACGTGCAGGCTTCTTGACAAAGGGCGAGTTGGACCCCAGAGCATCTTGCTTCCAGCTCTTTGGGAAGCTAAGAAACAACTCGCTCTGCACAGTGCTCTTACAGCCTACAGGGAACATCTCTTACAAAGGCCTGTGAAACGCACTTTCTTTGCAGGCCTGATCAGGCTGAAGTAGAACTTCTGCCCTGGGTGTGGCACCTAGCCCTAGAGCTGAAAGGCACAACGTGCAGGCTTCTTAACAAAGGGCGAGTTGGGCCCCACAGCATCTTGCTTCCAGCTCTTTGGGAAGCTAAGAAACAACTCGCTCTGCACAGGGCTCTTACAGCCTACCGGGAACATGTCTTACAAAGGCCTGTGAAACGCAGTTTCTTTGCAGGCCTGATCTGGCTGAAGTAGAAGTTCTGCTCTGGTTGCGCCACATTGCCCTAGAGCTGAAACCTACAACGTGCAGTCTGCTTTCCAAAGGGCGAGTTGGGCCCCAGAGCATCTTGCTTCCAGCTCTTTGGGAAGCTAAGAAACAACTCGCTCTGCACAGTGCTCTTACAGCCTACCGGGAACATGTCTTACCAGGGCCTGTGAAACGCAGTTTCTTTGCAGGCCTGATCTGGCTGAAGTAGAACTTCTGCGCTGGGTGTGGCACATTGCCCTAGAGCTGAAAGGCACAACGTGCAGGCTTCTTAACAAAGGGCGAGTTGGGCCCCACAGCATCTTGCTTCCAGCTCTTTGGGAAGCTAAGAAACAACTCGCTCTGCACAGTGCTCTTACAGCCTACCGGGAACATCTCTTACAAAGGCCTGTGAAACGCAGTTTATTTGCAGGCCTGATCTGGCTGAAGTAGAACTTCTGCCCTGGGTGTGCCACATTGCCCTAGAGCTGAAAGGCACAACGTGCAGACTAATTAACAAAGGGCGAGTTGGGCCCCAGAGCATCTTGATTCCAGCTCTTTGGGAAGCTAAGAAACAACTCGCTCTGCACAGTGCTCTTGCAGCCTACGGGGAACATCTCTTACAAAGGCCTGTGAAACGCAGTTTCTTTGCAGGCCTGATCTGGCTGAAGTAGAACTTCTGCCCTGGGTGTGCCACATTGCCCTAGAGCTGAAAGGCACAACGTGCAGGCTAATTAACAAAGGACGAGTTGGGCGCCAGAGCATCTTGCTTCCAGCTCTTTGGGAAGCTAAGAAACAACTCGCTCTGCACAGTGCTCTTACAGCCTACCGGGAACATCTCTTACAAAGGCCTGTGAAACGCAGTTTCTTTGCAGGCCTTATCTGGCTGAAGTAGAACTTCTGCCCTGGGTGTGCCACATTGCCCTAGAGCTGAAAGGCACAACGTGCAGGCTTGTTAACAAAGGGCGAGTTGGGCCCCAGAGCATCTTGCTTCCAGCTCTTTGGTAAGCTAAGAAACAACTCGCTCTGCACAGTGCTCTTACAGCCTAAGGGGAACATCTCTTACAAATGCCTGTGAAATGCAGTTTCTTTGCAGGCCTGATCTGGCTGAAGTAGAACTTCTGCCCTGGGTGGGCCACATTGCCCTAGAGCTGAGAGGCACAACGTGCAGGCTTCTTAACTAAGGGCGAGTTGGGCCCCCGAGCATCTTGCTTCCAGCTCTTTGGGAAGCTAAGAAACAACTCGCTCTGCACAGTGCTGTTACAGCCTACCGGGAACATCACTTACAAACTCCCGTGAAACGCAGTTTCTTTGCAGGCCAGATCTGGCTGAAGTAGAACTTCTGCCCTGGGTGTGCCACATTGCCCTAGAGGTGTACGGCACAACGTGCAGGCTTCTTAAAGAAAGGGCGAGTTGGGCCCCAGAGCATCTTGCTTCCAGCTCTTTGGGAAGCTAAGAAACAGCTCGCTCTGCACAGTGCTCTTACATCCTACCGGGAACATCTCTTACAAAGGCCTGTGAAACGCAGTTTCTTTGCAGGCCTGATCTGGCTGAAGTAGAACTTCTGCGCTGGGTGTGGCACATTGCCCTAGAGCTGAAAGGCACAACGTGCAGGCTTCTTAACAAAGGGCGAGTTGGGCGCCAGAGCATCTTGCTTCCAGCTCTTTGGGAAGCTAAGAAACAACTCGCTCTGCACAGGGCTCTTACAGCCTACCGGGAACATCTCTTACAAAGGCCTGTGAAACGCAGTTTCTTTGCAGGCCTGATCTGGCTGAAGTAGAACTTCTGCCCTGGGTGTGCCACATTGCCCTAGAGCTGAAAGGCACAACGTGCAGGCTTCTTAACAAAGGGCGAGTTGGGCCCCAGAGCATCTTGCTTCAACCTTTTTGTTAAGCTAAGAAACAACTCGCTCTGCACAGGGCTCTGACAGCCTATCGGGAACATCTCTTACAAAGGCCTGTGAAACGCACTTTCTTTGAAGGCCTGATCAGGCTGAAGTAGAACTTCTGCCCTGGGTGTGGCACCTAGCCCTAGAGCTGAAAGGCACAACGTGCAGGCTTCTTAACAAAGGGCGAGTTGGGCCCCTCAGCATCTTGCTTCCAGCTCTTTGGGAAGCTAAGAAACAACTCGCTCTGCACAGGGCTCTTACAGCCTACCGGGAACATGTCTTACAAAGGCCTGTGAAACGCAGTTTCTTTGCAGGCCTGATCTGGCTGAAGTAGAAGTTCTGCTCTGGTTGCGCCACATTGCCCTAGAGCTGAAAGCTACAACGTGCAGTCTGCTTTCCAAAGGGCGAGTTGGGCCCCAGAGCATCCTGCTTCCAGCTCTTTGGGAAGCTAAGAAACAACTCGCTCTGCACAGTGCAATTACAGCCTACCGGGAAGATGTCTTACCAGGGCCTGTGAAACGCAGTTTCTTTGCAGGCCTGATCTGGCTGAAGTAGAACTTCTGCCCTGGGAGTGCCACATTGCCCTAGAGCTGAAAGGCACAACGTGCAGGCTTCTTAACAAATGGCGAGTTGGGCCCCAGAGCATCTTGCTTCCAGCTCTTTGGGAAGCTAAGAAACAACTCGCTCTGCACAGTGCTCTTACAGCCTACCGGGAACATCTCTTACAAAGGCCTGTGAAACGCAGTTTATTTGCAGGCCTGATCTGGCTGAAGTAGAACTTCTGCCCTGGGTGTGCCACATTGCTCTAGAGCTGAAAGGCACAACGTGCAGACTAATTAACAAAGGGCGAGTTGGGCCCCAGAGCATCTTGATTCCAGCTCTTTGGGAAGCTAAGAAACAACTCGCTCTTCACAGTGCTCTTGCAGCCTACGGGGAACATCTCTTACAAAGGCCTGTGAAACGCAGTTTCTTTGCAGGCCTGATCTGGCTGAAGTAGAACTTCTGCCCTGGGTGTGCCACATTGCCCTAGAGCTGAAAGGCACAACGTGCAGGCTAATTAACAAAGGGCGAGTTGGGCGCCAGAGCATCTTGCTTCCAGCTCTTTGGGAAGCAAAGAAACAACTCGCTCTGCACAGTGCTCTTACAGCCTACCGGGAACATCTCTTACAAAGGCCTGTGAAACGCAGTTTCTTTGCAGGCCTTATCTGGCTGAAGTAGAACTTCTGCCCTGGGTGTGCCACATTGCCCTAGAGCTGAAAGGCACAACGTGCAGGCTTGTTAACAAAGGGCGAGTTGGGCCCCAGAGCATCTTGCTTCCAGCTCTTTGGTAAGCTAAGAAACAACTCGCTCTGCACAGTGCTCTTACAGCCTAAGGGGAACATCTCTTACAAATGCCTGTGAAATGCAGTTTCTTGCAGGCCTGATCTGGCTGAAGTAGAACTTCTGCCCTGGGTGGGCCACATTGCCCTAGAGCTGAGAGGCACAACGTGCAGGCTTCTTAACTAAGGGCGAGTTGGGCGCCAGAGCATCTTGCTTCCACCTCTTTGGGAAGCTAAGAAACAACTCGCTCTGCACAGTGCTCTTACAGCCTACCGGAACATCTCTTACAAAGGCCTGTGAAACGCACTTTCTTTACAGGCCTGATCTGGCTGAAGTAGAAGGTCTGCTCTGGTTGCGCCACATTGCCCTAGAGCTGAAAGCTACAACGTGCAGTCAGCTTTCCAAAGGGCGAGTTGGGCCCCAGTGCATCTTGCTTCCAGCTCTTTGGGAAGCTAAGAAACAACTCGCTCTGCACAGTGCTCTTACAGCCTACCGGGAACATCTCTTACAAAGGCCTGTGAAACGCAGTTTCTTTGCAGGCCTGATCTGGCTGAAGTAGAACTTCTGCGCTGGGTGTGGCACATTGCCCTAGAGCTGAAAGGCACAACGTGCAGGCTTCTTAACAAAGGGCGAAATGGGCCCCAGAGCATCTTGCTTCCAGCTCTTTGGGAAGCTAAGAAACAACTCGCTCTGCACAGTGCTCTTACAGCCTACCGGGAACATCTCTTACAAAGGCCTGTGAGACGCAGTTTCTTTGCAGGCCTGTTCTGGCTGAAGTAGAACTTCTGCTCTGGGTGTTCCACATTGCCCTAGAGCTGAAAGGCACAACGTGCAGGCTTCTTAACAAGGGCGAGTTGGGCCCCAGAGCATCTTGCTTCCAGCTCTTTGGGAAGCTAAGAAACAACTCGCTCTGCACAGTGCTCTTACAGCCTACCGGGAACATCTGTTACAAAGGACTGTGAAACGCAGATTCTTTGCAGGCCTGATCTGCCTGAAGTAGAACTTCTGCCCTCGGTGTGCCACATTGCCCTAGAGCTGAAAGCTACAATGTGCAGGCTTCTTAACACAGGGCGAGTTGGGCGCCAGAGCATCTTGCTCCCAGCTCTTTGGGAAGCTAAGAAACAACTCGCTCTGCAGAGTGCTCTTACAGCCTACCGGGAACATCTCTTACAAAGGCCTGTGAAACGCTGTTTCTTTGCAGGCCTGATCTGGCTGAAGTAGAAGTTCTGCCCTGGGTAGGCCACATTGCCCTAGAGCTGAAAGGCACAACGTGCCGGCTTCTTAACAAAGGGCGAGTTGGGCCCCAGAGCATCTTGCTTCCAGCTCTTTGGGAAGCTAAGAAACAACTCGCTCTGCACAGTGCTCTTACAGCCTACTGGGAACATCTCTTACAAAGGCCTGTGAAACGCAGTTTCTTGCAGGCCTGATCTGGCTGAAGTAGAACTTCTGCCCTGGGTGTGCCACATTGCCCTAGAGCTGAAAGGCACAACGTGCCGGCTTCTTAAAAAAGGGCGAGTTGGGCCCCACAGCATCTTGCTTCCAGCTCTTTGGGAAGCTAAGAAACAACTCGCTCTGCACAGTGCTCTTACAGCCTACCGGGAACATGTCTTACCAAGGCCTGTGAAACGCAGTTTCTTTGCAGGCCTGATAAGGCTGAAGTAGAACTTCTGCCCTGGGTGTGCCACATTGCCCTAGAGGTGAAAGCCACAACGTGCAGGCTTCTTAACAAAGGGCGAGTTGGGCCCCAGAGCATCTTGCTTCCAGCTCTTTGGGAAGCTAAGAAACAACTCGCTCTGCACAGTGCTCTTACAGCCTACGGGGAACATCTCTTACAAAGGCCTGTGAAACGCAGTTTCTTTGCAGGCCTGATCTGGCTGAAGTAGAACTTCTGCCCTGGGTGTGCCACATTGCCCTAGAGCTGAAAGGCACAACGTGCAGGCTAATTAACAAAGGGCGAGTTATGTCCCAGAGCATCTTGATTCCAGCTCTTTGGGAAGCTAAGAAACAACTCGCTCTGCACAGTGCTCTTGCAGCCTACGGGGAACATCTCTTACAAAGGCCTGTGAAACGCAGTTTCTCTGCAGGCCTGATCTGGCTGAAGTAGAACTTCTGCCCTGGGTGTGCCACATTGCCCTAGAGCTGAAAGGCACAACGTGCAGGCTAATTAACAAAGGGCGAGTTGGGCGCCAGAGCATCTTGCTTCCAGCTCTTTGGGAAGCTAAGAAACAACTCGCTCTGCACAGTGCTCTTACAGCTTACCGGGAACATCTCTTACAAAGGCCTGTGAAACGCAGTTTCTTTGCAGGCCTGATCTGGCTGAAGTAGAACTTCTGCCCTGGGTGTGCCACATTGCCCTAGAGCTGAAAGGCACAACGTGCAGGCTTCTTGACAAAGGGCGAGTTGGACCCCAGAGCATCTTGCTTCCAGCTCTTTGGGAAGCTAAGAAACAACTCGCTCTGCACAGTGCTCTTACAGCCTACCGGGAACATCTCTTACAAAGGCCTGTGAAACGCACTTTCTTTGCAGGCCTGATCAGGCTGAAGTAGAACTTCTGCCCTGGGTGTGGCACCTAGCCCTAGAGCTGAAAGGCACAACGTGCAGGCTTCTTAACAAAGGGCGAGTTGGGCCCCACAGCATCTTGCTTCCAGCTCTTTGGGAAGCTAAGAAACAACTCGCTCTGCACAGGGCTCTTACAGCCTACCGGGAACATGTCTTACAAAGGCCTGTGAAACGCAGTTTCTTTGCAGGCCTGATCTGGCTGAAGTAGAAGTTCTGCTCTGGTTGCGCCACATTGCCCTAGAGCTGAAACCTACAACGTGCAGTCTGCTTTCCAAAGGGCGAGTTGGGCCCCAGAGCATCTTGCTTCCAGCTCTTTGGGAAGCTAAGAAACAACTCGCTCTGCACAGTGCTCTTACAGCCTACCGGGAACATGTCTTACCAGGGCCTGTGAAACGCAGTTTCTTTGCAGGCCTGATCTGGCTGAAGTAGAACTTCTGCGCTGGGTGTGGCACATTGCCCTAGAGCTGAAAGGCACAACGTGCAGGCTTCTTAACAAAGGGCGAGTTGGGCCCCACAGCATCTTGCTTCCAGCTCTTTGGGAAGCTAAGAAACAACTCGCTCTGCACAGTGCTCTTACAGCCTACCGGGAACATCTCTTACAAAGGCCTGTGAAACGCAGTTTATTTGCAGGCCTGATCTGGCTGAAGTAGAACTTCTGCCCTGGGTGTGCCACATTGCCCTAGAGCTGAAAGGCACAACGTGCAGACTAATTAACAAAGGGCGAGTTGGGCCCCAGAGCATCTTGATTCCAGCTCTTTGGGAAGCTAAGAAACAACTCGCTCTGCACAGTGCTCTTGCAGCCTACGGGGAACATCTCTTACAAAGGCCTGTGAAACGCAGTTTCTTTGCAGGCCTGATCTGGCTGAAGTAGAACTTCTGCCCTGGGTGTGCCGCATTGCCCTAGAGCTGAAAGGCACAACGTGCAGGCTTCTTAACAAAGGGCGAGTTGGGCCCCAGAGCATCTTGCTTCCAGCTCTTTGGGAAGCTAAGAAACAACTCGCTCTGCACAGTGCTCTTACAGCCTACCGGGAACATCTCTTACAAAGGCCTGTGAAACGCACTTTCTTTGCAGGCCTGATAAGGCTGAAGTAGAACTTCTGCCCTGGGTGTGCCACATTGCCCTAGAGCTGAAAGGCACAACGTACAAGTCTTCTTAACAAAGGGCGAGTTGGGCGCCAGAGCATCTTGCTTCCACCTCTTTGGGAAGCTAAGAAACAACTCGCTCTGCACAGTGCTCTTACAGCCTACCGGAACATCTCTTACAAAGGCCTGTGAAACGCACTTTCTTTACAGGCCTGATCTGGCTGAAGTAGAAGGTCTGCTCTGGTTGCGCCACATTGCCCTAGAGCTGAAAGCTACAACGTGCAGTCAGCTTTCCAAAGGGCGAGTTGGGCCCCAGTGCATCTTGCTTCCAGCTCTTTGGGAAGCTAAGAAACAACTCGCTCTGCACAGTGCTCTTACAGCCTACCGGGAACATCCATTACAAAGGCCTTTTAAACGCAGTTTCTTTGCAGGCCTGATGTGGCTGAAGTAGAACTTCTGCCCTGGGTGTGCCACATTGCCCTAGAGCTGAAAGGCACAACGTGCAGGCTTCTTGACAAAGGGCGAGTTGGGCCCCAGAGCATCTTGCTTCCAGCTCTTTGGGAAGCTAAGAAACAACTCGCTCTGCACAGTGCTCTTACAGCCTACCGGGAACATCTCTTACAAAGGCCTGTGAAACGCAGTTTCTTTGCATGCCCGATCTGCCTGAAGTAGGACTTCTGCCCTCGGTGTTACACATTGCCCTAGAGCTGAAAGGCACAACGTGCAGGCTTCTTAACAAAGGGCGAGTTTGGCGCCAGAGCATCTTGATTCCAGCTCTTTGGGAAGCTAAGAAACAACTCGCTCTGCACAGTGCTGTTACAGCCTATGGGGTACATCTCTTACAAAGGCCTGTGAAACGCAGTTTCTTTGCAGGCCTGATCTGGCTGAAGTAGAAGTTCTGCTCGCGGTGTTCCACATTGCCCTAGAGCTGAAAGGCACAAGGTGCAGGCTTCTTAACAAAGGGCGAGTTGGGCCCCAGAGCATCTTGCTTCCAGCTCTTTGATAAGCTAAGAAACAACTCACTCTGCACATTGCTCTTACAGCCTACCGGGAACATCTCTTACAAAGGCCTGTGAGACGCAGTTTCTTTGCAGGCCTGTTCTGGCTGAAGTAGAACTTCTGCTCTGGGTGTTCCACATTGCCCTAGAGCTGAAAGGCACAACGTGCAGGCTTCTTAACAAGGGCGAGTTGGGCCCCAGAGCATCTTGCTTCCAGCTCTTTGGGAAGCTAAGAAACAACTCGCTCTGCACAGTGCTCTTACAGCCTAAGGGGAACATCTCTTACAAAGGCCTGTGAAACGCAGATTCTTTGCAGGCCTGATCTGCCTGAAGTAGAACTTCTGCCCTCGGTGTGCCACATTGCCCTAGAGCTGAAAGCTACAAGGTGCAGGCTTCTTAACACAGGGCGAGTTGGGCGCCAGAGCATCTTGCTCCCAGCTCTTTGGGAAGCTAAGAAACAACTCGCTCTGCAGAGTGCTCTTACAGCCTACCGGGAACATCTCTTACAAGGGCCTGTGAAACGCTGTTTCTTTGCAGGCCTGATCTGGCTGAAGTAGAAGTTCTGCCCTGGGTGTGCCACATTGCCCTAGAGCTGAAAGGCACAACGTGCCGGCTTCTTAACAAAGGGCGAGTTGGGCCCCAGAGCATCTTGCTTCCAGCTCTTTGGGAAGCTAAGAAACAACTCGCTCTGCACAGTGCTCTTACAGCCTACTGGGAACATCTCTTACAAAGGCCTGTGAAACGCAGTTTCTTGCAGGCCTGATCTGGCTGAAGTAGAACTTCTGCCCTGGGTGTGCCACATTGCCCTAGAGATGAAAGGCACAACGTGCCGGCTTCTTAAAAAAGGGCGAGTTGGGCCCCACAGCATCTTGCTTCCAGCTCTTTGGGAAGCTAAGAAACAACTCGCTCTGCACAGTGCTCTTACAGCCTACCGGGAACATGTCTTACCAAGGCCTGTGAAACGCAGTTTCTTTGCAGGCCTGATAAGGCTGAAGTAGAACTTCTGCCCTGGGTGTGCCACATTGCCCTAGAGCTGAAAGGCACAACGTGCAGTCTTCTTAACAAAGGGCGAGTTGGGCCCCAGAGCATCTTGCTTCCAGCTCTTTGGGAAGCTAAGAAACAACTCGCTCTGCACAGTGCTCTTACAGCCTACCGGGAACATCTCTTACAAAGGCCTGTGAAACGCAGTTTCTTTGCAGGCCTGATCTGGCTGAAGTAGAACTTCTGCCCTGGGTGTGCCACATTGCCCTAGAGCTGAAAGGCACAACGTGCAGGCTAATTAACAAAGGGCGAGTTATGTCCCAGAGCATCTTGATTCCAGCTCTTTGGGAAGCTAAGAAACAACTCGCTCTGCACAGTGCTCTTGCAGCCTACGGGGAACATCTCTTACAAAGGCCTGTGAAACGCAGTTTCTCTGCAGGCCTGATCTGGCTGAAGTAGAACTTCTGCCCTGGGTGTGCCACATTGCCCTAGAGCTGAAAGGCACAACGTGCAGGCTAATTAACAAAGGGCGAGTTGGGCGCCAGAGCATCTTGCTTCCAGCTCTTTGGGAAGCTAAGAAACAACTCGCTCTGCACAGTGCTCTTACAGCCTACCGGGAACATCTCTTACAAAGGCCTGTGAAACGCAGTTTCTTTGCAGGCCTGATCTGGCTGAAGTAGAACTTCTGCCCTGGGTGTGCCACATTGCCCTAGAGCTGAAAGGCACAACGTGCAGGCTTCTTGACAAAGGGCGAGTTGGACCCCAGAGCATCTTGCTTCCAGCTCTTTGGGAAGCTAAGAAACAACTCGCTCTGCACAGTGCTCTTACAGCCTACCGGGAACATGTCTTACCAGGGCCTGTGAAACGCAGTTTCTTTGCAGGCCTGATCTGGCTGAAGTAGAACTTCTGCCCTGGGTGTACCACATTGCCCTAGAGCTGAAAGGCACAACGTGCAGGCTTCTTAACAAAGGGCGAGTTGGGCCCCACAGCATCTTGCTTCCAGCTCTTTGGGAAGCTAAGAAACAACTCGCTCTGCACATTGCTCTTACAGCCTACTGGGAACATCTCTTACAAAGGCCTGTGAAACGCAGATTCTTTGCAGGCCTGATCTGGCTGAAGTAGAACTTCTGCCCTGGGTGTGCCACATTGCCCTAGAGCTGAAAGGCACAACGTGCAGACTAATTAACAAAGGGCGAGTTGGGCCCCAGAGCATCTTGATTCCAGCTCTTTGGGAAGCTAAGAAACAACTCGCTCTGCACAGTGCTCTTGCAGCCTACGGGGAACATCTCTTACAAAGGCCTGTGAAACGCAGTTTCTTTGCAGGCCTGATCTGGCTGAAGTAGAACTTCTGCCCTGGGTGTGCCACATTGCCCTAGAGCTGAAAGGCACAACGTGCAGGCTAATTAACAAAGGACGAGTTGGGCGCCAGAGCATCTTGCTTCCAGCTCTTTGGGAAGCTAAGAAACAACTCGCTCTGCACAGTGCTCTTACAGCCTACCGGGAACATCTCTTACAAAGGCCTGTGAAACGCAGTTTCTTTGCAGGCCTTATCTGGCTGAAGTAGAACTTCTGCCCTGGGTGTGCCACATTGCCCTAGAGCTGAAAGGCACAACGTGCAGGCTTGTTAACAAAGGGCGAGTTGGGCCCCAGAGCATCTTGCTTCCAGCTCTTTGGTAAGCTAAGAAACAACTCGCTCTGCACAGTGCTCTTACAGCCTAAGGGGAACATCTCTTACAAATGCCTGTGAAATGCAGTTTCTTTGCAGGCCTGATCTGGCTGAAGTAGAACTTCTGCCCTGGGTGGGCCACATTGCCCTAGAGCTGAGAGGCACAACGTGCAGGCTTCTTAACTAAGGGCGAGTTGGGCCCCCGAGCATCTTGCTTCCAGCTCTTTGGGAAGCTAAGAAACAACTCGCTCTGCACAGTGCTGTTACAGCCTACCGGGAACATCACTTACAAACTCCCGTGAAACGCAGTTTCTTTGCAGGCCAGATCTGGCTGAAGTAGAACTTCTGCCCTGGGTGTGCCACATTGCCCTAGAGGTGTACGGCACAACGTGCAGGCTTCTTAAAGAAAGGGCGAGTTGGGCCCCAGAGCATCTTGCTTCCAGCTCTTTGGGAAGCTAAGAAACAGCTCGCTCTGCACAGTGCTCTTACAGCCTACCGGGAACATCTCTTACAAAGGCCTGTGAAACGCAGTTTCTTTGCAGGCCTGATCTGGCTGAAGTAGAACTTCTGCGCTGGGTGTGGCACATTGCCCTAGAGCTGAAAGGCACAACGTGCAGGCTTCTTAACAAAGGGCGAGTTGGGCCCCAGAGCATCTTGCTTCCAGCTCTTTGGGAAGCTAAGAAACAACTCGCTCTGCACAGTGCTCTTACAGCCTACCGGGAACATCTGTTACAAAGGCCTGTGAAACGCAGATTCTTTGCAGGCCTGATCTGCCTGAAGTAGAACTTCTGCCCTCGGTGTGCCACATTGCCCTAGAGCTGAAAGCTACAAGGAGCAGGCTTCTTAACACAGGGCGAGTTGGGCGCCAGAGCATCTTGCTTCCAGCTCTTTGGGAAGCTAAGAAACAACTCGCTCTGCAGAGTGCTCTTACAGCCTACCGGGAACATCTCTTACAAAGGCCTGTGAAACGCTGTTTCTTTGCAGGCCTGATCTGGCTGAAGTAGAACTTCTGCCCTGGGTGTGCCACATTGCCCTAGAGCTGAAAGGCACAACGTGCATGCTTCTTAACAAAGGGCGAGTTGGGCCCCAGAGCATCTTGCTTCCATCTCTTTGGTAAGCTAATAAACAACTCGCTCTGCGCAGTGCTCTTACAGTCTACCGGGAACATCTCTTACAAAGGCCTGTGAAACGCAGTTTCTTTGCAGGCCTGATCAGGCTGAAGTAGAAGATCTGCTCTGGGTGTGCCACATTGCCCTAGAGCTGAAAGGCACAACGTGCAGGCTTCTTAACAAAGGGCGAGTTTGGCGCCACAGCATCTTTATTCCGGCTCTTTGGGAAGCTAAGAAACAACTCGCTCTGCACAGTGCTGTTAAAGCCTACGGGGTACATCTCTTACAAAGGCCTGTGAAACGCACTTTCTTTGCAGGCCTGATCAGGCTGAAGTAGAACTTCTGCTCTGGGTGTTCCACATTGCCCTAGAGCTGAAAGGCACAACGTGCAGTCTTCTTAACAAAGGGCGAGTTGGGCCCCAGAGCATCTTGCTTCCAGCTCTTTGGGAAGCTAAGAAACAACTCGCTCTGCATAGTGCTCTTACAGCCTACCGGGAACATCTCTTACAAAGGCCTGTGAAACGCAGTTTCTTGGCAGGCCTGATCTGGCTGAAGTAGAACTTCTGCCCTGGGTGTGCCACATTGCCCTAGAGCTGAAAGGCACAACGTGCATTCTTCTTAACAAAGGGCGAGTTGGGCCCCAGAGCATCTTGCTTCCAGCTCTTTGGGAAGCTAAGAAACAACTCGCTCTGCACAGTGCTCTTACAGCCTACCGGGAAAATCTCTTACAAAGGCCTGTGAAACGCACTTTCTTTGCAGGCCTGATAAGGCTGAAGTAGAACTTCTGCCCTGGGTGTGCCACATTGCCCTAGAGCTGAAAGGCACAACGTACAAGTCTTCTTAACAAAGGGCGAGTTGGGCGCCAGAGCATCTTGCTTCCACCTCTTTGGGAAGCTAAGAAACAACTCGCTCTGCACAGTGCTCTTACAGCCTACCGGAACATCTCTTACAAAGGCCTGTGAAACGCACTTTCTTTACAGGCCTGATCTGGCTGAAGTAGAAGGTCTGCTCTGGTTGCGCCACATTGCCCTAGAGCTGAAAGCTACAACGTGCAGTCAGCTTTCCAAAGGGCGAGTTGGGCCCCAGTGCATCTTGCTTCCAGCTCTTTGGGAAGCTAAGAAACAACTCCCTCTGCAGAGTGCTCTTACAGCCTACCGGGAACATCTCTTACAAAGGCCTGTGAAACGCAGTTTCTTTGCAGGCCTGATCTGGCTGAAGTAGAACTTCTGCGCTGGGTGTGGCACATTGCCCTAGAGCTTAAAGGCACAACGTGCAGGCTTCTTAACAAAGGGCGAGTTGGGCCCCAGAGCATCTTGCTTCCAGCTCTTTGGGAAGCTAAGAAACAACTCGCTCTGCACAGTGCTCTTACAGCCTACCGGGAACATCCATTACAAAGGCCTTTTAAACGCAGTTTCTTTGCAGGCCTGATGTGGCTGAAGTAGAACTTCTGCCCTGGCTGTGCCACATTGCCCTAGAGCTGAAAGGCACAACGTGCAGGCTTCTTGACAAAGGGCGAGTTGGGCCCCAGAGCATCTTGCTTCCAGCTCTTTGGGAAGCTAAGAAACAACTCGCTCTGCACAGTGCTCTTACAGCCTACCGGGAACATCTCTTACAAAGGCCTGTGAAACGCAGTTTCTTTGCATGCCCGATCTGCCTGAAGTAGGACTTCTGCCCTCGGTGTTACACATTGCCCTAGAGCTGAAAGGCACAACGTGCAGGCTTCTTAACAAAGGGCGAGTTTGGCGCCAGAGCATCTTGATTCCAGCTCTTTGGGAAGCTAAGAAACAACTCGCTCTGCACAGTGCTGTTACAGCCTATGGGGTACATCTCTTACAAAGGCCTGTGAAACGCAGTTTCTTTGCAGGCCTGATCTGGCTGAAGTAGAAGTTCTGCTCGCGGTGTTCCACATTGCCCTAGAGCTGAAAGGCACAAGGTGCAGGCTTCTTAACAAAGGGCGAGTTGGGCCCCAGAGCATCTTGCTTCCAGCTCTCTGATAAGCTAAGAAACAACTCACTCTGCACATTGCTCTTACAGCCTACCGGGAACATCTCTTACAAAGGCCTGTGAGACGCAGTTTCTTTGCAGGCCTGTTCTGGTTGAAGTAGAACTTCTGCTCTGGGTGTTCCACATTGCCCTAGAGCTGAAAGGCACAACGTGCAGGCTTCTTAACAAGGGCGAGTTGGGCCCCAGAGCATCTTGCTTCCAGCTCTTTGGGAAGCTAAGAAACAACTCGCTCTGCACAGTGCTCTTACAGCCTACCGGGAACATCTGTTACAAAGGCCTGTGAAACGCAGATTCTTTGCAGGCCTGATCTGCCTGAAGTAGAACTTCTGCCCTCGGTGTGCCACATTGCCCTAGAGCTGAAAGCTACAAGGTGCAGGCTTCTTAACACAGGGCGAGTTGGGCGCCAGAGCATCTTGCTCCCAGCTCTTTGGGAAGCTAAGAAACAACTCGCTCTGCAGAGTGCTCTTACAGCCTACCGGGAACATCTCTTACAAAGGCCTGTGAAACGCTGTTTCTTTGCAGGCCTGATCTGGCTGAAGTAGAAGTTCTGCCCTGGGTGTGCCACATTGCCCTAGAGCTGAAAGGCACAACGTGCCGGCTTCTTAACAAAGGGCGAGTTGGGCCCCAGAGCATCTTGCTCCCAGCTCTTTGGGAAGCTAAGAAACAACTCGCTCTGCAGACCTCTCTTACAGCCAACCGGGAACATCTCTTTCAAAGGCCTGTGAAACGCACTTTCTTTACAGGCCTGATCTGGCTGAAGTAGAACTTCTGCCCTGGGTGTGGCACATTGCCCTAGAGCTGAAAGGCACAACGTGCAGTCTGCATTCCAAAGGGCGAGTTGGACGCCAGAGCATCTTGCTTCCAGCTCTTTGGGAAGCTAAGAAACAACTCGCTCTGCACAGTGCTCTTACAGCCTACCGGGAACATCTCTTACAGAGGCCTGTGTGATGCAGTTTCTTTGCAGGCCTGATCTGGCTGCAGTAGAACTTCTGCTCTGGTTGCGCCACATTGCCTTAGAGCTGAAAGGCACAACGTGCAGGCTTCTTAACAAAGGGCGAGTTGGGCCCCAGAGCATCTTGCTTCCAGCTCATTGGGAAGCTAAGAAACAACTCGCTCTGCACAGTGCTCTTACAGCCTACCGGGAACATCTCTTACAAAGGCCTGTGAAACGCAGTTTCTTTGCAGGCCTGATCTGGCTGAAGTAGAACTTCTGCCCTGGGTGTGCCACATTGCCCTAGAGCTGAAAGGCACAACAGGCAGGCTTCTTAACAAAGGGCGAGTTGGGCCCCAGAGCATCTTGCTTCCAGCTCTTTGGGAAGCTAACAAACAACTCGCTCTGCACAGTGCTCTTACAGCCTACCGGGAACATCTCTTACAAAGGCCTGTGAAACGCAGTTTCTTTGCAGGCCTGATCTGGCTGAAGTAGAACTTCTGCCCTGGGTGTGCCACATTGCCCTAGAGCTGAAAGGCACAACCTGCAGGCTTCCTAACAAAGGGCGAGTTGGGCGCCAGAGCATCTGGCTTCCAGCTCTTGGGAAGCTAAGAAACAACTCGCTCTGCAAAGTGCTCTTACAGCCTACCGGGAACATCTCTTCCAAAGGCCTTTTAAACGCAGTTTCTTTGCAAGCCTGATGTGGCTGAAGTAGAACTTCTTCCCTGGGTGTGCCACATTGCCCTAGAGCTGAAAGGCACAACGTGCAGGCTTCTTAAAAAAGGGAGAGTTGGGCCCCAGAGCATCTTGCTTCCAGCTCTTTGGGAAGCTAAGAAACAACTCGCTCTGCACAGTGCTCTTACAGCCTACCGGGAACATCTGTTACAAAGGCCTTCTAAACGCAGTTTCTTTGAAAACCTGATGTGGCTGAAGTAGAACTTCTGCCCTGGGTGTGCAACATTGCGCTAGAGCTGAAAGCTACAACGTGCCGTCTGCTTTCCAAAGGCCGAGTTGTGCCCCAGAGCATCTTGGTTCCAGCTCTTTGGGAAGCTAAGAAACAACTCGCTCTGCACAGTGCTCTTACAGCCTACCGGGAACATCTCTTACAAAGGCTTGTGAAACGCAGTGTCTTTGCAGGCCTGATCTGGCTGAAGTAGAACTTCTGCCCTGGGTGTGCCACATTGCCCTAGAGCTGAAAGGCACAACGTGCAGGCTTCTTAGAAAAGGGCGAGTTGGGCCCCAGAGCATCTTGCTTCCAGCTCTTTGGGAAGCTAAGAAACAACTCGCTCTGCACAGTGCTCTTACAGCCTACCGGGAACATCTCTTACAGAGGCCTGTGTGATGCAGTTTCTTTGCAGGCCTGATCTGGCTGCAGTAGAACTTCTGCTCTGGTTGCGCCACATTGCCTTAGAGCTGAAAGGCACAACGTGCAGGCTTCTTATCAAAGGGCGAGTTGGGCCCCAGAGCATCTTGCTTCCAGCTCATTGGGAAGCTAAGAAACAACTCGCTCTGCACAGTGCTCTTACAGCCTACCGGGAACCTCTCTTACAAAGGCCTGCGAAACGCAGTTTCTTTGCAGGCCTGATCTGGCTGAAGTAGAACTTCTGACCTGGGTGTGCCACATTGCCCTAGAGCTGAAAGGCACAACGTGCAGGCTTCTTCACAAAGGGCGAGATGGGCCCCAGAGCAGCTTGCTTCCAGCTCTTTGGTAAGCTAAGAAACAACTCGCCCTGCACAGTGCTCTTGTAGCCTAAGGGGAACATCTCTTACAAATGACTGTGAAATGCAGTTTCTTTACAGGCCTGATCTGGCTGAAGTAGAACTTCTGCCCTGGGTGTGCCACATTGCGCTAGAGCTGAAAGCTACAACGTGCCGTCTGCTTTCAAAAGGCCGAGTTGGGCCCCAGAGCATCTTGCTTCCAGCTGTTTGGGAAGCTAAGAAACAACTCGCTCTGCACAGTGCTCTTACAGCCTACTGGGAACATCTCTTACAAAGGCCTGTGAAACGCACTTTCTTTACAGGCCTGATCTGGCTGAAGTAGAACTTCTGCCCTGGGTGTGCCACATTGCCCTAGAGCTGAAATGCACAACGTGCAGGCTTCTTAACAAAGGGCGAGTTTGGGCCCCAGAGCATCTTGATTCCAGCTCTTTGGGAAGCTAAGAAACAACTCGCTCTGCACAGTGCTCTTGCAGCCTACGGGGAACATCTCTTACAAAGGCCTGTGAAACGCAGTTTCTCTGCAGGCCTGATCTGGCTGAAGTAGAACTTCTGCCCTGGGTGTGCCACATTGCCCTAGAGCTGAAAGGCACAACGTGCAGGCTAATTAACAAAGGGCGAGTTGGGCGCCAGAGCATCTTGCTTCCAGCTCTTTGGGAAGCTAAGAAACAACTCGCTCTGCACAGTGCTCTTACAGCCTACCGGGAACATCTCTTACAAAGGCCTGTGAAACGCAGTTTCTTTGCAGGCCTGATCTGGCTGAAGTAGAACTTCTGCCCTGGGTGTGCCACATTGCCCTAGAGCTGAAAGGCACAACGTGCAGGCTTCTTGACAAAGGGCGAGTTGGACCCCAGAGCATCTTGCTTCCAGCTCTTTGGGAAGCTAAGAAACAACTCGCTCTGCACAGTGCTCTTACAGCCTACAGGGAACATCTCTTACAAAGGCCTGTGAAACGCACTTTCTTGGCTGGCCTGATCAGGCTGAAGTAGAACTTCTGCCCTGGGTGTGGCACCTAGCCCTAGAGCTGAAAGGCACAACGTGCAGGCTTCTTAACAAAGGGCGAGTTGGGCCCCACAGCATCTTGCTTCCAGCTCTTTGGGAAGCTAAGAAACAACTCGCTCTGCACAGGGCTCTTACAGCCTACCGGGAACATGTCTTACAAAGGCCTGTGAAACGCAGTTTCTTTGCAGGCCTGATCTGGCTGAAGTAGAAGTTCTGCTCTGGTTGCGCCACATTGCCCTAGAGCTGAAAGCTACAACGTGCAGTCTGCTTTCCAAAGGGCGAGTTGGGCCCCAGAGCATCTTGCTTCCAGCTCTTTGGGAAGCTAAGAAACAACTCGCTCTGCACAGTGCTCTTACAGCCTACCGGGAACATGTCTTACCAGGGCCTGTGAAACGCAGTTTCTTTGCAGGCCTGATCTGGCTGAAGTAGAACTTCTGCCCTGGGTGTACCACATTGCCCTAGAGCTGAAAGGCACAACGTGCAGGCTTCTTAACAAAGGGCGAGTTGGGCCCCACAGCATCTTGCTTCCAGCTCTTTGGGAAGCTAAGAAACAACTCGCTCTGCACAGTGCTCTTACAGCCTACTGGGAACATCTCTTACAAAGGCCTGTGAAACGCAGATTCTTTGCAGGCCTGATCTGGCTGAAGTAGAACTTCTGCCCTGGGTGTGCCACATTGCCCTAGAGCTGAAAGGCACAACGTGCAGACTAATTAACAAAGGGCGAGTTGGGCCCCAGAGCATCTTGATTCCAGCTCTTTGGGAAGCTAAGAAACAACTCGCTCTGCACAGTGCTCTTGCAGCCTACGGGGAACATCTCTTACAAAGGCCTGTGAAACGCAGTTTCTTTGCAGGCCTGATCTGGCTGAAGTAGAACTTCTGCCCTGGGTGTGCCACATTGCCCTAGAGCTGAAAGGCACAACGTGCAGGCTAATTAACAAAGGACGAGTTGGGCGCCAGAGCATCTTGCTTCCAGCTCTTTGGGAAGCTAAGAAACAACTCGCTCTGCACAGTGCTCTTACAGCCTACCGGGAACATCTCTTACAAAGGCCTGTGAAACGCAGTTTCTTTGCAGGCCTTATCTGGCTGAAGTAGAACTTCTGCCCTGGGTGTGCCACATTGCCCTAGAGCTGAAAGGCACAACGTGCAGGCTTGTTAACAAAGGGCGAGTTGGGCCCCAGAGCATCTTGCTTCCAGCTCTTTGGTAAGCTAAGAAACAACTCGCTCTGCACAGTGCTCTTACAGCCTAAGGGGAACATCTCTTACAAATGCCTGTGAAATGCAGTTTCTTTGCAGGCCTGATCTGGCTGAAGTAGAACTTCTGCCCTGGGTGGGCCACATTGCCCTAGAGCTGAGAGGCACAACGTGCAGGCTTCTTAACTAAGGGCGAGTTGGGCCCCCGAGCATCTTGCTTCCAGCTCTTTGGGAAGCTAAGAAACAACTCGCTCTGCACAGTGCTGTTACAGCCTACCGGGAACATCACTTACAAACTCCCGTGAAACGCAGTTTCTTTGCAGGCCAGATCTGGCTGAAGTAGAACTTCTGCCCTGGGTGTGCCACATTGCCCTAGAGGTGTACGGCACAACGTGCAGGCTTCTTAAAGAAAGGGCGAGTTGGGCCCCAGAGCATCTTGCTTCCAGCTCTTTGGGAAGCTAAGAAACAGCTCGCTCTGCACAGTGCTCTTACAGCCTACCGGGAACATCTCTTACAAAGGCCTGTGAAACGCAGTTTCTTTGCAGGCCTGATCTGGCTGAAGTAGAACTTCTGCGCTGGGTGTGGCACATTGCCCTAGAGCTGAAAGGCACAACGTGCAGGCTTCTTAACAAAGGGCGAGTTGGGCCCCAGAGCATCTTGCTTCCAGCTCTTTGGGAAGCTAAGAAACAACTCGCTCTGCACAGTGCTCTTACAGCCTACCGGGAACATCCATTACAAAGGCCTTTTAAACGCAGTTTCTTTGCAGGCCTGATGTGGCTGAAGTAGAACTTCTGCCCTGGGTGAGCCACATTGCCCTAGAGCTGAAAGGCACAACGTGCAGGCTTCTTGACAAAGGGCGAGTTGGGCCCCAGAGCATCTTGCTTCCAGCTCTTTGGGAAGCTAAGAAACAACTCGCTCTGCACAGTGCTCTTACAGCCTACAGGGAACATCTGTTACAAAGGCCTGTGAAACGCAGATTCTTTGCAGGCCTGATCTGCCTGAAGTAGAACTTCTGCCCTCGGTGTGCCACATTGCCCTAGAGCTGAAAGCTACAAGGAGCAGGCTTCTTAACACAGGGCGAGTTGGGCGCCAGAGCATCTTGCTTCCAGCTCTTTGGGAAGCTAAGAAACAACTCGCTCTGCAGAGTGCTCTTACAGCCTACCGGGAACATCTCTTACAAAGGCCTGTGAAACGCTGTTTCTTTGCAGGCCTGATCTGGCTGAAGTAGAACTTCTGCCCTGGGTGTGCCACATTGCCCTAGAGCTGAAAGGCACAACGTGCATGCTTCTTAACAAAGGGCGAGTTGGGCCCCAGAGCATCTTGCTTCCATCTCTTTGGTAAGCTAATAAACAACTCGCTCTGCGCAGTGCTCTTACAGTCTACCGGGAACATCTCTTACAAAGGCCTGTGAAACGCAGTTTCTTTGCAGGCCTGATCAGGCTGAAGTAGAAGATCTGCTCTGGGTGTGCCACATTGCCCTAGAGCTGAAAGGCACAACGTGCAGGCTTCTTAACAAAGGGCGAGTTTGGCGCCACAGCATCTTTATTCCGGCTCTTTGGGAAGCTAAGAAACAACTCGCTCTGCACAGTGCTGTTAAAGCCTACGGGGTACATCTCTTACAAAGGCCTGTGAAACGCACTTTCTTTGCAGGCCTGATCAGGCTGAAGTAGAACTTCTGCTCTGGGTGTTCCACATTGCCCTAGAGCTGAAAGGCACAACGTGCAGTCTTCTTAACAAAGGGCGAGTTGGGCCCCAGAGCATCTTGCTTCCAGCTCTTTGGGAAGCTAAGAAACAACTCGCTCTGCATAGTGCTCTTACAGCCTACCGGGAACATCTCTTACAAAGGCCTGTGAAACGCAGTTTCTTGGCAGGCCTGATCTGGCTGAAGTAGAACTTCTGCCCTGGGTGTGCCACATTGCCCTAGAGCTGAAAGGCACAACGTGCATTCTTCTTAACAAAGGGCGAGTTGGGCCCCAGAGCATCTTGCTTCCAGCTCTTTGGGAAGCTAAGAAACAACTCGCTCTGCACAGTGCTCTTACAGCCTACCGGGAAAATCTCTTACAAAGGCCTGTGAAACGCACTTTCTTTGCAGGCCTGATAAGGCTGAAGTAGAACTTCTGCCCTGGGTGTGCCACATTGCCCTAGAGCTGAAAGGCACAACGTACAAGTCTTCTTAACAAAGGGCGAGTTGGGCGCCAGAGCATCTTGCTTCCACCTCTTTGGGAAGCTAAGAAACAACTCGCTCTGCACAGTGCTCTTACAGCCTACCGGAACATCTCTTACAAAGGCCTGTGAAACGCACTTTCTTTACAGGCCTGATCTGGCTGAAGTAGAAGGTCTGCTCTGGTTGCGCCACATTGCCCTAGAGCTGAAAGCTACAACGTGCAGTCAGCTTTCCAAAGGGCGAGTTGGGCCCCAGTGCATCTTGCTTCCAGCTCTTTGGGAAGCTAAGAAACAACTCCCTCTGCAGAGTGCTCTTACAGCCTACCGGGAACATCTCTTACAAAGGCCTGTGAAACGCAGTTTCTTTGCAGGCCTGATCTGGCTGAAGTAGAACTTCTGCGCTGGGTGTGGCACATTGCCCTAGAGCTGAAAGGCACAACGTGCAGGCTTCTTAACAAAGGGCGAGTTGGGCCCCAGAGCATCTTGCTTCCAGCTCTTTGGGAAGCTAAGAAACAACTCGCTCTGCACAGTGCTCTTACAGCCTACCGGGAACATCCATTACAAAGGCCTTTTAAACGCAGTTTCTTTGCAGGCCTGATGTGGCTGAAGTAGAACTTCTGCCCTGGCTGTGCCACATTGCCCTAGAGCTGAAAGGCACAACGTGCAGGCTTCTTGACAAAGGGCGAGTTGGGCCCCAGAGCATCTTGCTTCCAGCTCTTTGGGAAGCTAAGAAACAACTCGCTCTGCACAGTGCTCTTACAGCCTACCGGGAACATCTCTTACAAAGGCCTGTGAAACGCAGTTTCTTTGCATGCCCGATCTGCCTGAAGTAGGACTTCTGCCCTCGGTGTTACACATTGCCCTAGAGCTGAAAGGCACAACGTGCAGGCTTCTTAACAAAGGGCGAGTTTGGCGCCAGAGCATCTTGATTCCAGCTCTTTGGGAAGCTAAGAAACAACTCGCTCTGCACAGTGCTGTTACAGCCTATGGGGTACATCTCTTACAAAGGCCTGTGAAACGCAGTTTCTTTGCAGGCCTGATCTGGCTGAAGTAGAAGTTCTGCTCGCGGTGTTCCACATTGCCCTAGAGCTGAAAGGCACAAGGTGCAGGCTTCTTAACAAAGGGCGAGTTGGGCCCCAGAGCATCTTGCTTCCAGCTCTCTGATAAGCTAAGAAACAACTCACTCTGCACATTGCTCTTACAGCCTACCGGGAACATCTCTTACAAAGGCCTGTGAGACGCAGTTTCTTTGCAGGCCTGTTCTGGTTGAAGTAGAACTTCTGCTCTGGGTGTTCCACATTGCCCTAGAGCTGAAAGGCACAACGTGCAGGCTTCTTAACAAGGGCGAGTTGGGCCCCAGAGCATCTTGCTTCCAGCTCTTTGGGAAGCTAAGAAACAACTCGCTCTGCACAGTGCTCTTACAGCCTACCGGGAACATCTGTTACAAAGGCCTGTGAAACGCAGATTCTTTGCAGGCCTGATCTGCCTGAAGTAGAACTTCTGCCCTCGGTGTGCCACATTGCCCTAGAGCTGAAAGCTACAAGGTGCAGGCTTCTTAACACAGGGCGAGTTGGGCGCCAGAGCATCTTGCTCCCAGCTCTTTGGGAAGCTAAGAAACAACTCGCTCTGCAGAGTGCTCTTACAGCCTACCGGGAACATCTCTTACAAAGGCCTGTGAAACGCTGTTTCTTTGCAGGCCTGATCTGGCTGAAGTAGAAGTTCTGCCCTGGGTGTGCCACATTGCCCTAGAGCTGAAAGGCACAACGTGCCGGCTTCTTAACAAAGGGCGAGTTGGGCCCCAGAGCATCTTGCTCCCAGCTCTTTGGGAAGCTAAGAAACAACTCGCTCTGCAGACCTCTCTTACAGCCAACCGGGAACATCTCTTTCAAAGGCCTGTGAAACGCACTTTCTTTACAGGCCTGATCTGGCTGAAGTAGAACTTCTGCCCTGGGTGTGGCACATTGCCCTAGAGCTGAAAGGCACAACGTGCAGTCTGCATTCCAAAGGGCGAGTTGGACGCCAGAGCATCTTGCTTCCAGCTCTTTGGGAAGCTAAGAAACAACTCGCTCTGCACAGTGCTCTTACAGCCTACCGGGAACATCTCTTACAGAGGCCTGTGTGATGCAGTTTCTTTGCAGGCCTGATCTGGCTGCAGTAGAACTTCTGCTCTGGTTGCGCCACATTGCCTTAGAGCTGAAAGGCACAACGTGCAGGCTTCTTAACAAAGGGCGAGTTGGGCCCCAGAGCATCTTGCTTCCAGCTCATTGGGAAGCTAAGAAACAACTCGCTCTGCACAGTGCTCTTACAGCCTACCGGGAACATCTCTTACAAAGGCCTGTGAAACGCAGTTTCTTTGCAGGCCTGATCTGGCTGAAGTAGAACTTCTGCCCTGGGTGTGCCACATTGCCCTAGAGCTGAAAGGCACAACAGGCAGGCTTCTTAACAAAGGGCGAGTTGGGCCCCAGAGCATCTTGCTTCCAGCTCTTTGGGAAGCTAACAAACAACTCGCTCTGCACAGTGCTCTTACAGCCTACCGGGAACATCTCTTACAAAGGCCTGTGAAACGCAGTTTCTTTGCAGGCCTGATCTGGCTGAAGTAGAACTTCTGCCCTGGGTGTGCCACATTGCCCTAGAGCTGAAAGGCACAACCTGCAGGCTTCCTAACAAAGGGCGAGTTGGGCGCCAGAGCATCTGGCTTCCAGCTCTTGGGAAGCTAAGAAACAACTCGCTCTGCAAAGTGCTCTTACAGCCTACCGGGAACATCTCTTCCAAAGGCCTTTTAAACGCAGTTTCTTTGCAAGCCTGATGTGGCTGAAGTAGAACTTCTTCCCTGGGTGTGCCACATTGCCCTAGAGCTGAAAGGCACAACGTGCAGGCTTCTTAAAAAAGGGAGAGTTGGGCCCCAGAGCATCTTGCTTCCAGCTCTTTGGGAAGCTAAGAAACAACTCGCTCTGCACAGTGCTCTTACAGCCTACCGGGAACATCTGTTACAAAGGCCTTCTAAACGCAGTTTCTTTGAAAACCTGATGTGGCTGAAGTAGAACTTCTGCCCTGGGTGTGCAACATTGCGCTAGAGCTGAAAGCTACAACGTGCCGTCTGCTTTCCAAAGGCCGAGTTGTGCCCCAGAGCATCTTGGTTCCAGCTCTTTGGGAAGCTAAGAAACAACTCGCTCTGCACAGTGCTCTTACAGCCTACCGGGAACATCTCTTACAAAGGCTTGTGAAACGCAGTGTCTTTGCAGGCCTGATCTGGCTGAAGTAGAACTTCTGCCCTGGGTGTGCCACATTGCCCTAGAGCTGAAAGGCACAACGTGCAGGCTTCTTAGAAAAGGGCGAGTTGGGCCCCAGAGCATCTTGCTTCCAGCTCTTTGGGAAGCTAAGAAACAACTCGCTCTGCACAGTGCTCTTACAGCCTACCGGGAACATCTCTTACAGAGGCCTGTGTGATGCAGTTTCTTTGCAGGCCTGATCTGGCTGCAGTAGAACTTCTGCTCTGGTTGCGCCACATTGCCTTAGAGCTGAAAGGCACAACGTGCAGGCTTCTTATCAAAGGGCGAGTTGGGCCCCAGAGCATCTTGCTTCCAGCTCATTGGGAAGCTAAGAAACAACTCGCTCTGCACAGTGCTCTTACAGCCTACCGGGAACCTCTCTTACAAAGGCCTGCGAAACGCAGTTTCTTTGCAGGCCTGATCTGGCTGAAGTAGAACTTCTGACCTGGGTGTGCCACATTGCCCTAGAGCTGAAAGGCACAACGTGCAGGCTTCTTCACAAAGGGCGAGATGGGCCCCAGAGCAGCTTGCTTCCAGCTCTTTGGTAAGCTAAGAAACAACTCGCCCTGCACAGTGCTCTTGTAGCCTAAGGGGAACATCTCTTACAAATGACTGTGAAATGCAGTTTCTTTACAGGCCTGATCTGGCTGAAGTAGAACTTCTGCCCTGGGTGTGCCACATTGCGCTAGAGCTGAAAGCTACAACGTGCCGTCTGCTTTCAAAAGGCCGAGTTGGGCCCCAGAGCATCTTGCTTCCAGCTGTTTGGGAAGCTAAGAAACAACTCGCTCTGCACAGTGCTCTTACAGCCTACTGGGAACATCTCTTACAAAGGCCTGTGAAACGCACTTTCTTTACAGGCCTGATCTGGCTGAAGTAGAACTTCTGCCCTGGGTGTGCCACATTGCCCTAGAGCTGAAATGCACAACGTGCAGGCTTCTTAACAAAGGGCGAGTTTGGGCCCCAGAGCATCTTGATTCCAGCTCTTTGGGAAGCTAAGAAACAACTCGCTCTGCACAGTGCTCTTGCAGCCTACGGGGAACATCTCTTACAAAGGCCTGTGAAACGCAGTTTCTCTGCAGGCCTGATCTGGCTGAAGTAGAACTTCTGCCCTGGGTGTGCCACATTGCCCTAGAGCTGAAAGGCACAACGTGCAGGCTAATTAACAAAGGGCGAGTTGGGCGCCAGAGCATCTTGCTTCCAGCTCTTTGGGAAGCTAAGAAACAACTCGCTCTGCACAGTGCTCTTACAGCCTACCGGGAACATCTCTTACAAAGGCCTGTGAAACGCAGTTTCTTTGCAGGCCTGATCTGGCTGAAGTAGAACTTCTGCCCTGGGTGTGCCACATTGCCCTAGAGCTGAAAGGCACAACGTGCAGGCTTCTTGACAAAGGGCGAGTTGGACCCCAGAGCATCTTGCTTCCAGCTCTTTGGGAAGCTAAGAAACAACTCGCTCTGCACAGTGCTCTTACAGCCTACAGGGAACATCTCTTACAAAGGCCTGTGAAACGCACTTTCTTGGCTGGCCTGATCAGGCTGAAGTAGAACTTCTGCCCTGGGTGTGGCACCTAGCCCTAGAGCTGAAAGGCACAACGTGCAGGCTTCTTAACAAAGGGCGAGTTGGGCCCCACAGCATCTTGCTTCCAGCTCTTTGGGAAGCTAAGAAACAACTCGCTCTGCACAGGGCTCTTACAGCCTACCGGGAACATGTCTTACAAAGGCCTGTGAAACGCAGTTTCTTTGCAGGCCTGATCTGGCTGAAGTAGAAGTTCTGCTCTGGTTGCGCCACATTGCCCTAGAGCTGAAAGCTACAACGTGCAGTCTGCTTTCCAAACGGCGAGTTGGGCCCCAGAGCATCTTGCTTCCAGCTCTTTGGGAAGCTAAGAAACAACTCGCTCTGCACAGTGCTCTTACAGCCTACCGGGAACATGTCTTACCAGGGCCTGTGAAACGCAGTTTCTTTGCAGGCCTGATCTGGCTGAAGTAGAACTTCTGCCCTGGGTGTACCACATTGCCCTAGAGCTGAAAGGCACAACGTGCAGGCTTCTTAACAAAGGGCGAGTTGGGCCCCACAGCATCTTGCTTCCAGCTCTTTGGGAAGCTAAGAAACAACTCGCTCTGCACAGTGCTCTTACAGCCTACTGGGAACATCTCTTACAAAGGCCTGTGAAACGCAGATTCTTTGCAGGCCTGATCTGGCTGAAGTAGAACTTCTGCCCTGGGTGTGCCACATTGCCCTAGAGCTGAAAGGCACAACGTGCAGACTAATTAACAAAGGGCGAGTTGGGCCCCAGAGCATCTTGATTCCAGCTCTTTGGGAAGCTAAGAAACAACTCGCTCTGCACAGTGCTCTTGCAGCCTACGGGGAACATCTCTTACAAAGGCCTGTGAAACGCAGTTTCTTTGCAGGCCTGATCTGGCTGAAGTAGAACTTCTGCCCTGGGTGTGCCACATTGCCCTAGAGCTGAAAGGCACAACGTGCAGGCTAATTAACAAAGGACGAGTTGGGCGCCAGAGCATCTTGCTTCCAGCTCTTTGGGAAGCTAAGAAACAACTCGCTCTGCACAGTGCTCTTACAGCCTACCGGGAACATCTCTTACAAAGGCCTGTGAAACGCAGTTTCTTTGCAGGCCTTATCTGGCTGAAGTAGAACTTCTGCCCTGGGTGTGCCACATTGCCCTAGAGCTGAAAGGCACAACGTGCAGGCTTGTTAACAAAGGGCGAGTTGGGCCCCAGAGCATCTTGCTTCCAGCTCTTTGGTAAGCTAAGAAACAACTCGCTCTGCACAGTGCTCTTACAGCCTAAGGGGAACATCTCTTACAAATGCCTGTGAAATGCAGTTTCTTTGCAGGCCTGATCTGGCTGAAGTAGAACTTCTGCCCTGGGTGGGCCACATTGCCCTAGATCTGAGAGGCACAACGTGCAGGCTTCTTAACTAAGGGCGAGTTGGGCCCCCGAGCATCTTGCTTCCAGCTCTTTGGGAAGCTAAGAAACAACTCGCTCTGCACAGTGCTGTTACAGCCTACCGGGAACATCACTTACAAACTCCCGTGAAACGCAGTTTCTTTGCAGGCCAGATCTGGCTGAAGTAGAACTTCTGCCCTGGGTGTGCCACATTGCCCTAGAGGTGTACGGCACAACGTGCAGGCTTCTTAAAGAAAGGGCGAGTTGGGCCCCAGAGCATCTTGCTTCCAGCTCTTTGGGAAGCTAAGAAACAGCTCGCTCTGCACAGTGCTCTTACAGCCTACCGGGAACATCTCTTACAAAGGCCTGTGAAACGCAGTTTCTTTGCAGGCCTGATCTGGCTGAAGTAGAACTTCTGCGCTGGGTGTGGCACATTGCCCTAGAGCTGAAAGGCACAACGTGCAGGCTTCTTAACAAAGGGCGAGTTGGGCCCCAGAGCATCTTGCTTCCAGCTCTTTGGGAAGCTAAGAAACAACTCGCTCTGCACAGTGCTCTTACAGCCTACCGGGAACATCCATTACAAAGGCCTTTTAAACGCAGTTTCTTTGCAGGCCTGATGTGGCTGAAGTAGAACTTCTGCCCTGGGTGAGCCACATTGCCCTAGAGCTGAAAGGCACAACGTGCAGGCTTCTTGACAAAGGGCGAGTTGGGCCCCAGAGCATCTTGCTTCCAGCTCATTGGGAAGCTAAGAAACAACTCGCTCTGCACAGTGCTCTTACAGCCTACGGGGAACATCTGTTACAAAGGCCTGTGAAACGCAGATTCTTTGCAGGCCTGATCTGCCTGAAGTAGAACTTCTGCCCTCGGTGTGCCACATTGCCCTAGAGCTGAAAGCTACAAGGTGCAGGCTTCTTAACACAGGGCGAGTTGGGCGCCAGAGCATCTTGCTTCCAGCTCTTTGGGAAGCTAAGAAACAACTCGCTCTGCAGAGTGCTCTTACAGCCTACCGGGAACATCTCTTACAAAGGCCTGTGAAACGCAGTTTCTTTGCAGGCCTGATCTGGCTGAAGTAGAACTTCTGCGCTGGGTGTGGCACATTGCCCTAGAGCTGAAAGGCACAACGTGCAGGCTTCTTAACAAAGGGCGAGTTGGGCCCCAGAGCATCTTGCTTCCAGCTCTTTGGGAAGCTAAGAAACAACTCGCTCTGCACAGTGCTCTTACAGCCTACCGGGAACATCCATTACAAAGGCCTTTTAAACGCAGTTTCTTTGCAGGCCTGATGTGGCTGAAGTAGAACTTCTGCCCTGGCTGTGCCACATTGCCCTAGAGCTGAAAGGCACAACGTGCAGGCTTCTTGACAAAGGGCGAGTTGGGCCCCAGAGCATCTTGCTTCCAGCTCTTTGGGAAGCCAGGAAACAACTCGCTCTGCACAGTGCTCTTACAGCCTACCGGGAACATCTCTTACAAAGGCCTGTGAAACGCAGTTTCTTTGCATGCCCGATCTGCCTGAAGTAGGACTTCTGCCCTCGGTGTTACACATTGCCCTAGAGCTGAAAGGCACAACGTGCAGGCTTCTTAACAAAGGGCGAGTTTGGCGCCAGAGCATCTTGATTCCAGCTCTTTGGGAAGCTAAGAAACAACTCGCTCTGCACAGTGCTGTTACAGCCTATGGGGTACATCTCTTACAAAGGCCTGTGAAACGCAGTTTCTTTGCAGGCCTGATCTGGCTGAAGTAGAAGTTCTGCTCGCGGTGTTCCACATTGCCCTAGAGCTGAAAGGCACAAGGTGCAGGCTTCTTAACAAAGGGCGAGTTGGGCCCCAGAGCATCTTGCTTCCAGCTCTCTGATAAGCTAAGAAACAACTCGCTCTGCATAGTGCTCTTACAGCCTACCGGGAACATCTCTTACAAAGGCCTGTGAGACGCAGTTTCTTTGCAGGCCTGTTCTGGCTGAAGTAGAACTTCTGCTCTGGGTGTTCCACATTGCCCTAGAGCTGAAAGGCACAACGTGCAGGCTTCTTAACAAGGGCGAGTTGGGCCCCAGAGCATCTTGCTTCCAGCTCTTTGGGAAGCTAAGAAACAACTCGCTCTGCACAGTGCTCTTACAGCCTACCGGGAACATCTGTTACAAAGGCCTGTGAAACGCAGATTCTTTGCAGGCCTGATCTGCCTGAAGTAGAACTTCTGCCCTCGGTGTGCCACATTGCCCTAGAGCTGAAAGCTACAAGGTGCAGGCTTCTTAACACAGGGCGAGTTGGGCGCCAGAGCATCTTGCTCCCAGCTCTTTGGGAAGCTAAGAAACAACTCGCTCTGCAGAGTGCTCTTACAGCCTACCGGGAACATCTCTTACAAAGGCCTGTGAAACGCTGTTTCTTTGCAGGCCTGATCTGGCTGAAGTAGAAGTTCTGCCCTGGGTGTGCCACATTGCCCTAGAGCTGAAAGGCACAACCTGCCGGCTTCTTAACAAAGGGCGAGTTGGGCCCCAGAGCATCTTGCTCCCAGCTCTTTGGGAAGCTAAGAAACAACTCGCTCTGCAGACCTCTCTTACAGCCAACTGGGAACATCTCTTTCAAAGGCCTGTGAAACGCACTTTCTTTACAGGCCTGATCTGGCTGAAGTAGAACTTCTGCCCTGGGTGTGGCACATTGCCCTAGAGCTGAAAGGCACAACGTGCAGTCTGCATTCCAAAGGGCGAGTTGGACGCCAGAGCATCTTGCTTCCAGCTCTTTGGGAAGCTAAGAAACAACTCGCTCTGCACAGTGCTCTTACAGCCTACCGGGAACATCTCTTACAGAGGCCTGTGTGATGCAGTTTCTTTGCAGGCCTGATCTGGCTGCAGTAGAACTTCTGCTCTGGTTGCGCCACATTGCCTTAGAGCTGAAAGGCACAACGTGCAGGCTTCTTAACAAAGGGCGAGTTGGGCCCCAGAGCATCTTGCTTCCAGCTCATTGGGAAGCTAAGAAACAACTCGCTCTGCACAGTGCTCTTACAGCCTACCGGGAACATCTCTTACAAAGGCCTGTGAAACGCAGTTTCTTTGCAGGCCTGATCTGGCTGAAGTAGAACTTCTGCCCTGGGTGTGCCACATTGCCCTAGAGCTGAAAGGCACAACAGGCAGGCTTCTTAACAAAGGGCGAGTTGGGCCCCAGAGCATCTTGCTTCCAGCTCTTTGGGAAGCTAACAAACAACTCGCTCTGCACAGTGATCTTACAGCCTACCGGGAACATCTCTTACAAAGGCCTGTGAAACGCAGTTTCTTTGCAGGCCTGATCTGGCTGAAGTAGAACTTCTGCCCTGGGTGTGCCACATTGCCCTAGAGCTGAAAGGCACAACCTGCAGGCTTCCTAACAAAGGGCGAGTTGGGCGCCAGAGCATCTGGCTTCCAGCTCTTGGGAAGCTAAGAAACAACTCGCTCTGCAAAGTGCTCTTACAGCCTACCGGGAACATCTCTTCCAAAGGCCTTTTAAACGCAGTTTCTTTGCAAGCCTGATGTGGCTGAAGTAGAACTTCTTCCCTGGGTGTGCCACATTGCCCTAGAGCTGAAAGGCACAACGTGCAGGCTTCTTAAAAAAGGGAGAGTTGGGCCCCAGAGCATCTTGCTTCCAGCTCTTTGGGAAGCTAAGAAACAACTCGCTCTGCACAGTGCTCTTACAGCCTACCGGGAACATCTGTTACAAAGGCCTTCTAAACGCAGTTTCTTTGAAAACCTGATGTGGCTGAAGTAGAACTTCTGCCCTGGGTGTGCAACATTGCGCTAGAGCTGAAAGCTACAACGTGCCGTCTGCTTTCCAAAGGCCGAGTTGTGCCCCAGAGCATCTTGGTTCCAGCTCTTTGGGAAGCTAAGAAACAACTCGCTCTGCACAGTGCTCTTACAGCCTACCGGGAACATCTCTTACAAAGGCTTGTGAAACGCAGTGTCATTGCAGGCCTGATCAGGCTGAAGTAGAACTTCTGCCCTGGGTGTGCCACATTGCCCTAGAGCTGAAAGGCACAACGTGCAGGCTTCTTAGAAAAGGGCGAGTTGGGCCCCAGAGCATCTTGCTTCCAGCTCTTTGGGAAGCTAAGAAACAACTCGCTCTGCACAGTGCTCTTACAGCCTACCGGGAACATCTCTTACAGAGGCCTGTGTGATGCAGTTTCTTTGCAGGCCTGATCTGGCTGCAGTAGAACTTCTGCTCTGGTTGCGCCACATTGCCTTAGAGCTGAAAGGCACAACGTGCAGGCTTCTTATCAAAGGGCGAGTTGGGCCCCAGAGCATCTTGCTTCCAGCTCATTGGGAAGCTAAGAAACAACTCGCTCTGCACAGTGCTCTTACAGCCTACCGGGAACCTCTCTTACAAAGGCCTGCGAAACGCAGTTTCTTTGCAGGCCTGATCTGGCTGAAGTAGAACTTCTGACCTGGGTGTGCCACATTGCCCTAGAGCTGAAAGGCACAACGTGCAGGCTTCTTCACAAAGGGCGAGATGGGCCCCAGAGCAGCTTGCTTCCAGCTCTTTGGTAAGCTAAGAAACAACTCGCCCTGCACAGTGCTCTTGTAGCCTAAGGGGAACATCTCTTACAAATGACTGTGAAATGCAGTTTCTTTACAGGCCTGATCTGGCTGAAGTAGAACTTCTGCCCTGGGTGTGCCACATTGCGCTAGAGCTGAAAGCTACAACGTGCCGTCTGCTTTCAAAAGGCCGAGTTGGGCCCCAGAGCATCTTGCTTCCAGCTCTTTGGGAAGCTAAGAAACAACTCGCTCTGCACAGTGCTCTTACAGCCTACGGGGAACATCTCTTACAAAGGCCTGTGAAACGCAGTTTCTCTGCAGGCCTGATCTGGCTGAAGTAGAACTTCTGCCCTGGGTGTGCCACATTGCCCTAGAGCTGAAAGGCACAACGTGCAGGCTAATTAACAAAGGGCGAGTTGGGCGCCAGAGCATCTTGCTTCCAGCTCTTTGGGAAGCTAAGAAACAACTCGCTCTGCACAGTGCTCTTACAGCCTACCGGGAACATCTCTTACAAAGGCCTGTGAAACGCAGTTTCTTTGCAGGCCTGATCTGGCTGAAGTAGAACTTCTGCCCTGGGTGTGCCACATTGCCCTAGAGCTGAAAGGCACAACGTGCAGGCTTCTTGACAAAGGGCGAGTTGGACCCCAGAGCATCTTGCTTCCAGCTCTTTGGGAAGCTAAGAAACAACTCGCTCTGCACAGTGCTCTTACAGCCTACAGGGAACATCTCTTACAAAGGCCTGTGAAACGCACTTTCTTGGCTGGCCTGATCAGGCTGAAGTAGAACTTCTGCCCTGGGTGTGGCACCTAGCCCTAGAGCTGAAAGGCACAACGTGCAGGCTTCTTAACAAAGGGCGAGTTGGGCCCCACAGCATCTTGCTTCCAGCTCTTTGGGAAGCTAAGAAACAACTCGCTCTGCACAGGGCTCTTACAGCCTACCGGGAACATGTCTTACAAAGGCCTGTGAAACGCAGTTTCTTTGCAGGCCTGATCTGGCTGAAGTAGAAGTTCTGCTCTGGTTGCGCCACATTGCCCTAGAGCTGAAAGCTACAACGTGCAGTCTGCTTTCCAAAGGGCGAGTTGGGCCCCAGAGCATCTTGCTTCCAGCTCTTTGGGAAGCTAAGAAACAACTCGCTCTGCACAGTGCTCTTACAGCCTACCGGGAACATGTCTTACCAGGGCCTGTGAAACGCAGTTTCTTTGCAGGCCTGATCTGGCTGAAGTAGAACTTCTGCCCTGGGTGTACCACATTGCCCTAGAGCTGAAAGGCACAACGTGCAGGCTTCTTAACAAAGGGCGAGTTGGGCCCCACAGCATCTTGCTTCCAGCTCTTTGGGAAGCTAAGAAACAACTCGCTCTGCACATTGCTCTTACAGCCTACTGGGAACATCTCTTACAAAGGCCTGTGAAACGCAGATTCTTTGCAGGCCTGATCTGGCTGAAGTAGAACTTCTGCCCTGGGTGTGCCACATTGCCCTAGAGCTGAAAGGCACAACGTGCAGACTAATTAACAAAGGGCGAGTTGGGCCCCAGAGCATCTTGATTCCAGCTCTTTGGGAAGCTAAGAAACAACTCGCTCTGCACAGTGCTCTTGCAGCCTACGGGGAACATCTCTTACAAAGGCCTGTGAAACGCAGTTTCTTTGCAGGCCTGATCTGGCTGAAGTAGAACTTCTGCCCTGGGTGTGCCACATTGCCCTAGAGCTGAAAGGCACAACGTGCAGGCTAATTAACAAAGGACGAGTTGGGCGCCAGAGCATCTTGCTTCCAGCTCTTTGGGAAGCTAAGAAACAACTCGCTCTGCACAGTGCTCTTACAGCCTACCGGGAACATCTCTTACAAAGGCCTGTGAAACGCAGTTTCTTTGCAGGCCTTATCTGGCTGAAGTAGAACTTCTGCCCTGGGTGTGCCACATTGCCCTAGAGCTGAAAGGCACAACGTGCAGGCTTGTTAACAAAGGGCGAGTTGGGCCCCAGAGCATCTTGCTTCCAGCTCTTTGGTAAGCTAAGAAACAACTCGCTCTGCACAGTGCTCTTACAGCCTAAGGGGAACATCTCTTACAAATGCCTGTGAAATGCAGTTTCTTTGCAGGCCTGATCTGGCTGAAGTAGAACTTCTGCCCTGGGTGGGCCACATTGCCCTAGATCTGAGAGGCACAACGTGCAGGCTTCTTAACTAAGGGCGAGTTGGGCCCCAGAGCATCTTGCTTCCAGCTCTTTGGGAAGCTAAGAAACAACTCGCTCTGCACAGTGCTGTTACAGCCTACCGGGAACATCACTTACAAACTCCCGTGAAACGCAGTTTCTTTGCAGGCCAGATCTGGCTGAAGTAGAACTTCTGCCCTGGGTGTGCCACATTGCCCTAGAGGTGTACGGCACAACGTGCAGGCTTCTTAAAGAAAGGGCGAGTTGGGCCCCAGAGCATCTTGCTTCCAGCTCTTTGGGAAGCTAAGAAACAGCTCGCTCTGCACAGTGCTCTTACAGCCTACCGGGAACATCTCTTACAAAGGCCTGTGAAACGCAGTTTCTTTGCAGGCCTGATCTGGCTGAAGTAGAACTTCTGCGCTGGGTGTGGCACATTGCCCTAGAGCTGAAAGGCACAACGTGCAGGCTTCTTAACAAAGGGCGAGTTGGGCCCCAGAGCATCTTGCTTCCAGCTCTTTGGGAAGCTAAGAAACAACTCGCTCTGCACAGTGCTCTTACAGCCTACCGGGAACATCCATTACAAAGGCCTTTTAAACGCAGTTTCTTTGCAGGCCTGATGTGGCTGAAGTAGAACTTCTGCCCTGGGTGAGCCACATTGCCCTAGAGCTGAAAGGCACAACGTGCAGGCTTCTTGACAAAGGGCGAGTTGGGCCCCAGAGCATCTTGCTTCCAGCTCATTGGGAAGCTAAGAAACAACTCGCTCTGCACAGTGCTCTTACAGCCTACGGGGAACATCTGTTACAAAGGCCTGTGAAACGCAGATTCTTTGCAGGCCTGATCTGCCTGAAGTAGAACTTCTGCCCTCGGTGTGCCACATTGCCCTAGAGCTGAAAGCTACAAGGTGCAGGCTTCTTAACACAGGGCGAGTTGGGCGCCAGAGCATCTTGCTTCCAGCTCTTTGGGAAGCTAAGAAACAACTCGCTCTGCAGAGTGCTCTTACAGCCTACCGGGAACATCTCTTACAAAGGCCTGTGAAACGCAGTTTCTTTGCAGGCCTGATCTGGCTGAAGTAGAACTTCTGCGCTGGGTGTGGCACATTGCCCTAGAGCTGAAAGGCACAACGTGCAGGCTTCTTAACAAAGGGCGAGTTGGGCCCCAGAGCATCTTGCTTCCAGCTCTTTGGGAAGCTAAGAAACAACTCGCTCTGCACAGTGCTCTTACAGCCTACCGGGAACATCCATTACAAAGGCCTTTTAAACGCAGTTTCTTTGCAGGCCTGATGTGGCTGAAGTAGAACTTCTGCCCTGGCTGTGCCACATTGCCCTAGAGCTGAAAGGCACAACGTGCAGGCTTCTTGACAAAGGGCGAGTTGGGCCCCAGAGCATCTTGCTTCCAGCTCTTTGGGAAGCTAAGAAACAACTCGCTCTGCACAGTGCTCTTACAGCCTACCGGGAACATCTCTTACAAAGGCCTGTGAAACGCAGTTTCTTTGCATGCCCGATCTGCCTGAAGTAGGACTTCTGCCCTCGGTGTTACACATTGCCCTAGAGCTGAAAGGCACAACGTGCAGGCTTCTTAACAAAGGGCGAGTTTGGCGCCAGAGCATCTTGATTCCAGCTCTTTGGGAAGCTAAGAAACAACTCGCTCTGCACAGTGCTGTTACAGCCTATGGGGTACATCTCTTACAAAGGCCTGTGAAACGCAGTTTCTTTGCAGGCCTGATCTGGCTGAAGTAGAAGTTCTGCTCGCGGTGTTCCACATTGCCCTAGAGCTGAAAGGCACAAGGTGCAGGCTTCTTAACAAAGGGCGAGTTGGGCCCCAGAGCATCTTGCTTCCAGCTCTCTGATAAGCTAAGAAACAACTCACTCTGCACATTGCTCTTACAGCCTACCGGGAACATCTCTTACAAAGGCCTGTGAGACGCAGTTTCTTTGCAGGCCTGTTCTGGCTGAAGTAGAACTTCTGCTCTGGGTGTTCCACATTGCCCTAGAGCTGAAAGGCACAACGTGCAGGCTTCTTAACAAGGGCGAGTTGGGCCCCAGAGCATCTTGCTTCCAGCTCTTTGGGAAGCTAAGAAACAACTCGCTCTGCACAGTGCTCTTACAGCCTACCGGGAACATCTGTTACAAAGGCCTGTGAAACGCAGATTCTTTGCAGGCCTGATCTGCCTGAAGTAGAACTTCTGCCCTCGGTGTGCCACATTGCCCTAGAGCTGAAAGCTACAAGGTGCAGGCTTCTTAACACAGGGCGAGTTGGGCGCCAGAGCATCTTGCTCCCAGCTCTTTGGGAAGCTAAGAAACAACTCGCTCTGCAGAGTGCTCTTACAGCCTACCGGGAACATCTCTTACAAAGGCCTGTGAAACGCTGTTTCTTTGCAGGCCTGATCTGGCTGAAGTAGAAGTTCTGCCCTGGGTGTGCCACATTGCCCTAGAGCTGAAAGGCACAACCTGCCGGCTTCTTAACAAAGGGCGAGTTGGGCCCCAGAGCATCTTGCTCCCAGCTCTTTGGGAAGCTAAGAAACAACTCGCTCTGCAGACCTCTCTTACAGCCAACTGGGAACATCTCTTTCAAAGGCCTGTGAAACGCACTTTCTTTACAGGCCTGATCTGGCTGAAGTAGAACTTCTGCCCTGGGTGTGGCACATTGCCCTAGAGCTGAAAGGCACAACGTGCAGTCTGCATTCCAAAGGGCGAGTTGGACGCCAGAGCATCTTGCTTCCAGCTCTTTGGGAAGCTAAGAAACAACTCGCTCTGCACAGTGCTCTTACAGCCTACCGGGAACATCTCTTACAGAGGCCTGTGTGATGCAGTTTCTTTGCAGGCCTGATCTGGCTGCAGTAGAACTTCTGCTCTGGTTGCGCCACATTGCCTTAGAGCTGAAAGGCACAACGTGCAGGCTTCTTAACAAAGGGCGAGTTGGGCCCCAGAGCATCTTGCTTCCAGCTCATTGGGAAGCTAAGAAACAACTCGCTCTGCACAGTGCTCTTACAGCCTACCGGGAACATCTCTTACAAAGGCCTGTGAAACGCAGTTTCTTTGCAGGCCTGATCTGGCTGAAGTAGAACTTCTGCCCTGGGTGTGCCACATTGCCCTAGAGCTGAAAGGCACAACAGGCAGGCTTCTTAACAAAGGGCGAGTTGGGCCCCAGAGCATCTTGCTTCCAGCTCTTTGGGAAGCTAACAAACAACTCGCTCTGCACAGTGCTCTTACAGCCTACCGGGAACATCTCTTACAAAGGCCTGTGAAACGCAGTTTCTTTGCAGGCCTGATCTGGCTGAAGTAGAACTTCTGCCCTGGGTGTGCCACATTGCCCTAGAGCTGAAAGGCACAACCTGCAGGCTTCCTAACAAAGGGCGAGTTGGGCGCCAGAGCATCTGGCTTCCAGCTCTTGGGAAGCTAAGAAACAACTCGCTCTGCAAAGTGCTCTTACAGCCTACCGGGAACATCTCTTCCAAAGGCCTTTTAAACGCAGTTTCTTTGCAAGCCTGATGTGGCTGAAGTAGAACTTCTTCCCTGGGTGTGCCACATTGCCCTAGAGCTGAAAGGCACAACGTGCAGGCTTCTTAAAAAAGGGAGAGTTGGGCCCCAGAGCATCTTGCTTCCAGCTCTTTGGGAAGCTAAGAAACAACTCGCTCTGCACAGTGCTCTTACAGCCTACCGGGAACATCTGTTACAAAGGCCTTCTAAACGCAGTTTCTTTGAAAACCTGATGTGGCTGAAGTAGAACTTCTGCCCTGGGTGTGCAACATTGCGCTAGAGCTGAAAGCTACAACGTGCCGTCTGCTTTCCAAAGGCCGAGTTGTGCCCCAGAGCATCTTGGTTCCAGCTCTTTGGGAAGCTAAGAAACAACTCGCTCTGCACAGTGCTCTTACAGCCTACCGGGAACATCTCTTACAAAGGCTTGTGAAACGCAGTGTCATTGCAGGCCTGATCAGGCTGAAGTAGAACTTCTGCCCTGGGTGTGCCACATTGCCCTAGAGCTGAAAGGCACAACGTGCAGGCTTCTTAGAAAAGGGCGAGTTGGGCCCCAGAGCATCTTGCTTCCAGCTCTTTGGGAAGCTAAGAAACAACTCGCTCTGCACAGTGCTCTTACAGCCTACCGGGAACATCTCTTACAGAGGCCTGTGTGATGCAGTTTCTTTGCAGGCCTGATCTGGCTGCAGTAGAACTTCTGCTCTGGTTGCGCCACATTGCCTTAGAGCTGAAAGGCACAACGTGCAGGCTTCTTATCAAAGGGCGAGTTGGGCCCCAGAGCATCTTGCTTCCAGCTCATTGGGAAGCTAAGAAACAACTCGCTCTGCACAGTGCTCTTACAGCCTACCGGGAACCTCTCTTACAAAGGCCTGCGAAACGCAGTTTCTTTGCAGGCCTGATCTGGCTGAAGTAGAACTTCTGACCTGGGTGTGCCACATTGCCCTAGAGCTGAAAGGCACAACGTGCAGGCTTCTTCACAAAGGGCGAGATGGGCCCCAGAGCAGCTTGCTTCCAGCTCTTTGGTAAGCTAAGAAACAACTCGCCCTGCACAGTGCTCTTGTAGCCTAAGGGGAACATCTCTTACAAATGACTGTGAAATGCAGTTTCTTTACAGGCCTGATCTGGCTGAAGTAGAACTTCTGCCCTGGGTGTGCCACATTGCGCTAGAGCTGAAAGCTACAACGTGCCGTCTGCTTTCAAAAGGCCGAGTTGGGCCCCAGAGCATCTTGCTTCCAGCTCTTTGGGAAGCTAAGAAACAACTCGCTCTGCACAGTGCTCTTACAGCCTACGGGGAACATCTCTTACAAAGGCCTGTGAAACGCAGTTTCTCTGCAGGCCTGATCTGGCTGAAGTAGAACTTCTGCCCTGGGTGTGCCACATTGCCCTAGAGCTGAAAGGCACAACGTGCAGGCTAATTAACAAAGGGCGAGTTGGGCGCCAGAGCATCTTGCTTCCAGCTCTTTGGGAAGCTAAGAAACAACTCGCTCTGCACAGTGCTCTTACAGCCTACCGGGAACATCTCTTACAAAGGCCTGTGAAACGCAGTTTCTTTGCAGGCCTGATCTGGCTGAAGTAGAACTTCTGCCCTGGGTGTGCCACATTGCCCTAGAGCTGAAAGGCACAACGTGCAGGCTTCTTGACAAAGGGCGAGTTGGACCCCAGAGCATCTTGCTTCCAGCTCTTTGGGAAGCTAAGAAACAACTCGCTCTGCACAGTGCTCTTACAGCCTACAGGGAACATCTCTTACAAAGGCCTGTGAAACGCACTTTCTTGGCTGGCCTGATCAGGCTGAAGTAGAACTTCTGCCCTGGGTGTGGCACCTAGCCCTAGAGCTGAAAGGCACAACGTGCAGGCTTCTTAACAAAGGGCGAGTTGGGCCCCACAGCATCTTGCTTCCAGCTCTTTGGGAAGCTAAGAAACAACTCGCTCTGCACAGGGCTCTTACAGCCTACCGGGAACATGTCTTACAAAGGCCTGTGAAACGCAGTTTCTTTGCAGGCCTGATCTGGCTGAAGTAGAAGTTCTGCTCTGGTTGCGCCACATTGCCCTAGAGCTGAAAGCTACAACGTGCAGTCTGCTTTCCAAAGGGCGAGTTGGGCCCCAGAGCATCTTGCTTCCAGCTCTTTGGGAAGCTAAGAAACAACTCGCTCTGCACAGTGCTCTTACAGCCTACCGGGAACATGTCTTACCAGGGCCTGTGAAACGCAGTTTCTTTGCAGGCCTGATCTGGCTGAAGTAGAACTTCTGCCCTGGGTGTACCACATTGCCCTAGAGCTGAAAGGCACAACGTGCAGGCTTCTTAACAAAGGGCGAGTTGGGCCCCACAGCATCTTGCTTCCAGCTCTTTGGGAAGCTAAGAAACAACTCGCTCTGCACATTGCTCTTACAGCCTACTGGGAACATCTCTTACAAAGGCCTGTGAAACGCAGATTCTTTGCAGGCCTGATCTGGCTGAAGTAGAACTTCTGCCCTGGGTGTGCCACATTGCCCTAGAGCTGAAAGGCACAACGTGCAGACTAATTAACAAAGGGCGAGTTGGGCCCCAGAGCATCTTGATTCCAGCTCTTTGGGAAGCTAAGAAACAACTCGCTCTGCACAGTGCTCTTGCAGCCTACGGGGAACATCTCTTACAAAGGCCTGTGAAACGCAGTTTCTTTGCAGGCCTGATCTGGCTGAAGTAGAACTTCTGCCCTGGGTGTGCCACATTGCCCTAGAGCTGAAAGGCACAACGTGCAGGCTAATTAACAAAGGACGAGTTGGGCGCCAGAGCATCTTGCTTCCAGCTCTTTGGGAAGCTAAGAAACAACTCGCTCTGCACAGTGCTCTTACAGCCTACCGGGAACATCTCTTACAAAGGCCTGTGAAACGCAGTTTCTTTGCAGGCCTTATCTGGCTGAAGTAGAACTTCTGCCCTGGGTGTGCCACATTGCCCTAGAGCTGAAAGGCACAACGTGCAGGCTTGTTAACAAAGGGCGAGTTGGGCCCCAGAGCATCTTGCTTCCAGCTCTTTGGTAAGCTAAGAAACAACTCGCTCTGCACAGTGCTCTTACAGCCTAAGGGGAACATCTCTTACAAATGCCTGTGAAATGCAGTTTCTTTGCAGGCCTGATCTGGCTGAAGTAGAACTTCTGCCCTGGGTGGGCCACATTGCCCTAGATCTGAGAGGCACAACGTGCAGGCTTCTTAACTAAGGGCGAGTTGGGCCCCAGAGCATCTTGCTTCCAGCTCTTTGGGAAGCTAAGAAACAACTCGCTCTGCACAGTGCTGTTACAGCCTACCGGGAACATCACTTACAAACTCCCGTGAAACGCAGTTTCTTTGCAGGCCAGATCTGGCTGAAGTAGAACTTCTGCCCTGGGTGTGCCACATTGCCCTAGAGGTGTACGGCACAACGTGCAGGCTTCTTAAAGAAAGGGCGAGTTGGGCCCCAGAGCATCTTGCTTCCAGCTCTTTGGGAAGCTAAGAAACAGCTCGCTCTGCACAGTGCTCTTACAGCCTACCGGGAACATCTCTTACAAAGGCCTGTGAAACGCAGTTTCTTTGCAGGCCTGATCTGGCTGAAGTAGAACTTCTGCGCTGGGTGTGGCACATTGCCCTAGAGCTGAAAGGCACAACGTGCAGGCTTCTTAACAAAGGGCGAGTTGGGCCCCAGAGCATCTTGCTTCCAGCTCTTTGGGAAGCTAAGAAACAACTCGCTCTGCACAGTGCTCTTACAGCCTACCGGGAACATCCATTACAAAGGCCTTTTAAACGCAGTTTCTTTGCAGGCCTGATGTGGCTGAAGTAGAACTTCTGCCCTGGGTGAGCCACATTGCCCTAGAGCTGAAAGGCACAACGTGCAGGCTTCTTGACAAAGGGCGAGTTGGGCCCCAGAGCATCTTGCTTCCAGCTCATTGGGAAGCTAAGAAACAACTCGCTCTGCACAGTGCTCTTACAGCCTACCGGGAACATCTGTTACAAAGGCCTGTGAAACGCAGATTCTTTGCAGGCCTGATCTGCCTGAAGTAGAACTTCTGCCCTCGGTGTGCCACATTGCCCTAGAGCTGAAAGCTACAAGGTGCAGGCTTCTTAACACAGGGCGAGTTGGGCGCCAGAGCATCTTGCTCCCAGCTCTTTGGGAAGCTAAGAAACAACTCGCTCTGCAGAGTGCTCTTACAGCCTACCGGGAACATCTCTTACAAAGGCCTGTGAAACGCTGTTTCTTTGCAGGCCTGATCTGGCTGAAGTAGAAGTTCTGCCCTGGGTGTGCCACATTGCCCTAGAGCTGAAAGGCACAACCTGCCGGCTTCTTAACAAAGGGCGAGTTGGGCCCCAGAGCATCTTGCTCCCAGCTCTTTGGGAAGCTAAGAAACAACTCGCTCTGCAGACCTCTCTTACAGCCAACCGGGAACATCTCTTTCAAAGGCCTGTGAAACGCACTTTCTTTACAGGCCTGATCTGGCTGAAGTAGAACTTCTGCCCTGGGTGTGGCACATTGCCCTAGAGCTGAAAGGCACAACGTGCAGTCTGCATTCCAAAGGGCGAGTTGGACGCCAGAGCATCTTGCTTCCAGCTCTTTGGGAAGCTAAGAAACAACTCGCTCTGCACAGTGCTCTTACAGCCTACCGGGAACATCTCTTACAGAGGCCTGTGTGATGCCGTTTCTTTGCAGGCCTGATCTGGCTGCAGTAGAACTTCTGCTCTGGTTGCGCCACATTGCCTTAGAGCTGAAAGGCACAACGTGCAGGCTTCTTAACAAAGGGCGAGTTGGGCCCCAGAGCATCTTGCTTCCAGCTCATTGGGAAGCTAAGAAACAACTCGCTCTGCACAGTGCTCTTACAGCCTACCGGGAACATCTCTTACAAAGGCCTGTGAAACGCAGTTTCTTTGCAGGCCTGATCTGGCTGAAGTAGAACTTCTGCCCTGGGTGTGCCACATTGCCCTAGAGCTGAAAGGCACAACAGGCAGGCTTCTTAACAAAGGGCGAGTTGGGCCCCAGAGCATCTTGCTTCCAGCTCTTTGGGAAGCTAACAAACAACTCGCTCTGCACAGTGCTCTTACAGCCTACCGGGAACATCTCTTACAAAGGCCTGTGAAACGCAGTTTCTTTGCAGGCCTGATCTGGCTGAAGTAGAACTTCTGCCCTGGGTGTGCCACATTGCCCTAGAGCTGAAAGGCACAACCTGCAGGCTTCCTAACAAAGGGCGAGTTGGGCGCCAGAGCATCTGGCTTCCAGCTCTTGGGAAGCTAAGAAACAACTCGCTCTGCAAAGTGCTCTTACAGCCTACCGGGAACATCTCTTCCAAAGGCCTTTTAAACGCAGTTTCTTTGCAAGCCTGATGTGGCTGAAGTAGAACTTCTTCCCTGGGTGTGCCACATTGCCCTAGAGCTGAAAGGCACAACGTGCAGGCTTCTTAAAAAAGGGAGAGTTGGGCCCCAGAGCATCTTGCTTCCAGCTCTTTGGGAAGCTAAGAAACAACTCGCTCTGCACAGTGCTCTTACAGCCTACCGGGAACATCTGTTACAAAGGCCTTCTAAACGCAGTTTCTTTGAAAACCTGATGTGGCTGAAGTAGAACTTCTGCCCTGGGTGTGCAACATTGCGCTAGAGCTGAAAGCTACAACGTGCCGTCTGCTTTCCAAAGGCCGAGTTGTGCCCCAGAGCATCTTGGTTCCAGCTCTTTGGGAAGCTAAGAAACAACTCGCTCTGCACAGTGCTCTTACAGCCTACCGGGAACATCTCTTACAAAGGCTTGTGAAACGCAGTGTCATTGCAGGCCTGATCAGGCTGAAGTAGAACTTCTGCCCTGGGTGTGCCACATTGCCCTAGAGCTGAAAGGCACAACGTGCAGGCTTCTTAGAAAAGGGCGAGTTGGGCCCCAGAGCATCTTGCTTCCAGCTCTTTGGGAAGCTAAGAAACAACTCGCTCTGCACAGTGCTCTTACAGCCTACCGGGAACATCTCTTACAGAGGCCTGTGTGATGCAGTTTCTTTGCAGGCCTGATCTGGCTGCAGTAGAACTTCTGCTCTGGTTGCGCCACATTGCCTTAGAGCTGAAAGGCACAACGTGCAGGCTTCTTATCAAAGGGCGAGTTGGGCCCCAGAGCATCTTGCTTCCAGCTCATTGGGAAGCTAAGAAACAACTCGCTCTGCACAGTGCTCTTACAGCCTACCGGGAACCTCTCTTACAAAGGCCTGCGAAACGCAGTTTCTTTGCAGGCCTGATCTGGCTGAAGTAGAACTTCTGACCTGGGTGTGCCACATTGCCCTAGAGCTGAAAGGCACAACGTGCAGGCTTCTTCACAAAGGGCGAGATGGGCCCCAGAGCAGCTTGCTTCCAGCTCTTTGGTAAGCTAAGAAACAACTCGCCCTGCACAGTGCTCTTGTAGCCTAAGGGGAACATCTCTTACAAATGACTGTGAAATGCAGTTTCTTTACAGGCCTGATCTGGCTGAAGTAGAACTTCTGCCCTGGGTGTGCCACATTGCGCTAGAGCTGAAAGCTACAACGTGCCGTCTGCTTTCAAAAGGCCGAGTTGGGCCCCAGAGCATCTTGCTTCCAGCTGTTTGGGAAGCTAAGAAACAACTCGCTCTGCACAGTGCTCTTACAGCCTACTGGGAACATCTCTTACAAAGGCCTGTGAAACGCACTTTCTTTACAGGCCTGATCTGGCTGAAGTAGAACTTCTGCCCTGGGTGTGCCACATTGCCCTAGAGCTGCAATGCACAACGTGCAGGCTTCTTAACAAAGGGCGAGTTTGGGCCCCAGAGCATCTTGCTTCCAGCTCTTTGGGAAGCTAAGAAACAACTCGCTCTGCACAGTGCTCTTACAGCCTACCGGGAACATCTCTTACAAAGGCCTGTGAAACGCAGTTTCTTGGCAGACCTGATCTGGCTGAGGTAGAACTTCTGCCCTGGGTGTGCCACATTGCCCTAGAGCTGAAAGGCACAACGTGCAGGCTTCTTAACAAAGGGCGAGTTTGGCGCCAGAGCATCTTGCTTCCAGCTCTTTGGGCAGCTAAGAAAAATCTCGCTCTGCACAGTGCTGTTACAGCCTACGGGGTACATCTCTTACAAAGGCCTGTGAAACGCAGTTTCTTTGCAGGCCTGATCTGGCTGAAGTAGAAGTTCTGCTCTGGGTGTTCCACATTGACCTAGAGCTGAAACGCACAACGTGCAGGCTTCTTAACAAAGGGCGAGTTTGGCGCCAGAGCATCTTGCTTCCAGCTCTTTGGGAAGCTAAGAAACAACTCGCTCTGCACAGTGCTCTTACAGCCTAGCGGGAACATCTCTTACAAAGGCCTGTGAAACGCAGTTTCTTTGCAGGCCTGATCTGGCTGAAGTAGAACTTCTGCCCTGGGTGTGGCACATTGCCCTAGAGCTGAAAGGCACAACGTGCAGGCTTCTTAACAAAGGGCGAGTTGAGCGCCAGAGCATCTTGCTTCCAGCTCTTTGGGAAGGTAAGAAACAACTCGCTCTGCAAAGTGCTCTTACAGCCTACCGGGAACATCTCTTCCAAAGGCCTTTTAAACGCAGTTTCTTTGCAAGCCTGATGTGGCTGAAGTAGAACTTCTTCCCTGATTGTGCCACATTGCCCTAGAGCTGAAAGGCACAACGTGCAGGCTTCTTAACAAAGGGAGAGTTGGGCCCCAGAGCATCTTGCTTCCAGCTCTTTGGGAAGCTAAGAAACAACTCGCTCTGCACAGTGCTCTTACAGCCTACCGGGAACATCTGTTACAAAGGCCTTCTAAACGCAGTTTCTTTGCAAGCCTGATGTGGCTGAAGTAGAACTTCTGCCCTGGGTGTGCCACATTGCCCTAGAGCTGAAAGGCACAACGTGCTGGCTTCTTAACAAAGGGCGAGTTGGGCCCCAGAGCTTCTTGCTTCCAGCTCTTTGGGAAGCTAAGAAACAACTCGCTCTGCACAGTGCTCTTACAGCCTAATGGGAACATCTCTTACAAAGGCCTGTGAAACGCAGTTTCTTTGCAGGCCTGATCTGGCTGAAGTAGAACTTCTGCCCTTGGTGTGACACATTGCCCTAGAGCTGAAAGGCACAACGTGCAGGCTTCTTAAAAATGGGCAAGTTGGGCGCCAGAGCATCTTGCTTCCAGCTCTTTGGGAAGCTAAGAAACAACTCGCTCTGCAGACCTCTCTTACAGCCAACTGGGAACATCTCTTTCAAAGGCCTGTGAAACGCACTTTCTTTACACGCCTGATCTGGCTGAAGTAGAACTTCTGCCCTGGGTGTGGCACATTGCCCTAGAGCTGAAAGGCACAACGTGCAGTCTGCATTCCAAAGGGCGAGTTGGACGCCAGAGCATCTTGCTTCCAGCTCTTTGGGAAGCTAAGAAACAACTCGCTCTGCACAGTGCTCTTACAGCCTACCGGGAACATCTCTTACAAAGGCCTGTGAAACGCAGTTTCTTTGCAGGCCTGATCAGGCTGAAGTAGAACTTCTGCCCTGGGTGTTGCACATTGCCCTAGAGCTGAAAGGCACAACGTTCAGGATCCTAACAAAGGGCGAGTTGGGCCCCAGAGCATCTTGCTTCCAGCTCTTTGGGAAGCTAAGAAACAACTCGCTCTGCACAGTGCTCTTACAGCCTACCGGGAACATCTCTTACAAAGGCCTGTGAAACGCAGTTTCTTTGCAGGCCTGATCAGGCTGAAGTAGAACTTCTGCCCTGGGTGTGGCACATTGCCCTAGAGCTGAAAGGCACAACGTGCAGGCTTCTTAACAAAGGGCGAGCTGGGCCCCAGAGCATCTTGCTTCCAGCTCTTTGGGAAGCTAAGAAACAACTCGCTCTGCACAGTGCTCTTACAGCCTACCGGGAACATCTCTTACAGAGGCCTGTGTGATGCAGTTTCTTTGCAGGCCTGATCTGGCTGCAGTAGAACTTCTGCTCTGGTTGCGCCACATTGCCTTAGAGCTGAAAGGCACAACGTGCAGGCTTCTTAACAAAGGGCGAGTTGGGCCCCAGAGCATCTTGCTTCCAGCTCATTGGGAAGCTAAGAAACAACTCGCTCTGCACAGTGCTCTTACAGCCTACCGGGAACATCTCTTACAAAGGCCTGTGAAACGCAGTTTCTTTGCAGGCCTGATCTGGCTGAAGTAGAACTTCTGCCCTGGGTGTGCCACATTGCCCTAGAGCTGAAAGGCAGAACGTGCAGGCTTCTTAACAAAGGGCGAGTTGGGCCCCAGAGCATCTTGCTTCCAGCTCTTTGGGAAGCTAACAAACAACTCGCTCTGCACAGTGCTCTTACAGCCTACCGGGAACATCTCTTACAAAGGCCTGTGAAACGCAGTTTCTTTGCAGGCCTGATCTGGCTGAAGTAGAACTTCTGCTCTGGGTGTGCCACACTGCCCTAGACCTGAAAGCTACAACGTGCAGTCTCCTTTCCAATGTGCGAGTTGGGCCCCAGAGCATCTTGCTTCCAGCTCTTTGGGAAGCTAAGAAACAACTCGCTCTTCACAGTGCTCTTACAGCCTACCGGGAACATCTCTTACAAAGGCCTGTGAAACGCAGTTTCTTTGCAGGCCTGATCTGGCTGAAGTAGAACTTCTGCCCTGGGTGTGCCACATTGCCCTGGAGCTGAAAGGCACAACGTGCAGGCTTCTTCACAAAGGGCGAGTTGGGCCCCAGAGCAGCTTGCTTCCAGCGCTTTGGGAAGCTAAGAAACAACTCGCTCTGCACAGTGCTCTTACAGCCTACCGGGAACATCTCTTACAAAGGTCTGTGAAACGCAGTTTCTTTGCAGGCCTGATCTGGCTGAAGTAGAACTTCTGCCCTGGGTGTGCCACATTGCCCTAGAGCTGAGAGCTATAACATGCAGTCTCCTTTCCAAAGGGCGAGTTGGGCCCCAGAGCATCTTGTTTCCAGCTCTTTGGGAAGCTAAGAAACAACTCGCTCTGCACAGTGCTCTTACAGCCTACCGGGAACATCTCTTACAAAGGCCTGTGAAATGCAGTTTCTTTGCAGGCCTGTTCTGGCTGAAGTAGAACTTCTGCCCTGGGTGTGCCACATTGCCCTAGTCTGAAAGGCACAACGTGCAGGCTTCTTAAAAAAGGGCGAGTTGGGCCCCACAGCATCCTGCTTCCAGCTCTTTGGGAAGCTAAGAAACAACTCGCTCTGCACAGTGCTCTTACAGCCTACCGTTAACATCTCTTACAAAGGCCTGTTGAACGCAGTTTCTTTGCAGGCCTGAAATGGCTGAAGTAGAACTTCTGCCCTGGGTGTGCCACATTGCCCTAGAGCTGAAAGGCACAACGTGCAGGCTTCTTAACAAAGGGCGAGTTGGGCCCCAGAGCATCTTGCTTCCAGCTCTTTGGGAAGCTAAGAAACAACTCGCTCTGCACAGTGCTCTTACAGCCTACCGGGAACATCTCTTACAAAGGCCTGTGAAACGCAGTTTCTTTGCAGGCCTGATCTGGCTGAAGTAGAACTTCTGCCCTGGGTGTGCCACATTGCCCTAGAGCTGAAAGGCACAACCTGCAGGCTTCTTAACAAAGGGCGAGTTGGGCGCCAGAGCATCTTGCTTCCAGCTCTTTGGGAAGCTAAGAAACAACTCGCTCTGCAAAGTGCTCTCACAGCCTACCGGGAACATCTCTTCCAAAGGCCTTTTAAACGCAGTTTCTTTGCAAGCCTGATGTGGCTGAAGTAGAACTTCTTCCCTGGGTGTGCCACATTGCCTTAGAGCTGAAAGGCACAACGTGCAGGCTTATTAACAAAGGAAGAGTTGGGCCCCAGAGCATCTTGCTTCCAGCTCTTTGGGAAGCTAAGAAACAACTCGCTCTGCACAGTGCTCTTACAGCCTACCGGGAACATCTGTTACAAAGGCCTTCTAAACGCAGTTTCTTTGCAAGCCTGATGTGGCTGAAGTAGAACTTCTGCCGTGGGTGTGCCACATTGCCCTAGAGCTGAAAGGCACAACGTGCTGGCTTCTTAACAAAGGGCGAGTTGGGCCCCAGAGCTTCTTGCTTCCAGCTCTTTGGGAAGCTAAGAAACAACTCGCTCTGCACAGTGCTCTTACAGCCTAATGGGAACATCTCTTACAAAGGCCTGTGAAACGCAGTTTCTTTGCAGGCCTGATCTGGCTGAAGTAGAACTTCTGCCCTGGGTGTGACACATTGCCCTAGAGCTGAAAGGCACAACGTGCAGGCTTCTTAAAAATGGGCAAGTTGGGCGCCAGAGCATCTTGCTTCCAGCTCTTTGGGAAGCTAAGAAACAACTCGCTCTGCAGACCTCTCTTACAGCCAACCGGGAACATCTCTTTCAAAGGCCTGTGAAACGCACTTTCTTTACAGGCCTGATCTGGCTGAAGTAGAACTTCTGCCCTGGGTGTGGCACATTGCCCTAGAGCTGAAAGGCACAACGTGCAGTCTGCATTCCAAAGGGCGAGTTGGACGCCAGAGCATCTTGCTTCCAGCTCTTTGGGAAGCTAAGAAACAACTCGCTCTGCACAGTGCTCTTACAGCCTACCGGGAACATCTCTTACAGAGGCCTGTGTGATGCAGTTTCTTTGCAGGCCTGATCTGGCTGCAGTAGAACTTCTGCTCTGGTTGCGCCACATTGCCTTAGAGCTGAAAGGCACAACGTGCAGGCTTCTTAACAAAGGGCGAGTTGGGCCCCAGAGCATCTTGCTTCCAGCTCATTGGGAAGCTAAGAAACAACTCGCTCTGCACAGTGCTCTTACAGCCTACCGGGAACATCTCTTACAAAGGCCTGTGAAACGCAGTTTCTTTGCAGGCCTGATCTGGCTGAAGTAGAACTTCTGCCCTGGGTGTGCCACATTGCCCTAGAGCTGAAAGGCACAACGTGCAGGCTTCTTAACAAAGGGCGAGTTGGGCCCCAGAGCATCTTGCTTCCAGATCTTTGGGGAGCTAACAAACAACTCGCTCTGCACAGTGCTCTTACAGCCTACCGGGAACATCTCTTACAAAGGCCTGTGAAACGCAGTTTCTTTGCAGGCCTGATATGGCTGAAGTAGAACTTCTGCTCTGGGTGTGCCACACTGCCCCAGACCTGAAAGCTACAACGTGCAGTCTCCTTTCCAATGTGCGAGTTGGGCCCCAGAGCATCTTGTTTCCAGCTCTTTGGGAAGCTAAGAAACAACTCGCTCTGCACAGTGCTCTTACAGCCTACCGGGAACATCTCTTACAAAGGCCTGTGAAACGCAGTTTCTTTGCAGGCCTGTTCTGGCTGAAGTAGAACTTCTGCCCTGGGTGTGCCACATTGCCCTAGAGCTGAAAGGCACAACGTGCAGGCGTCTTAACAAAGGGCGAGTTGGGCCCCACAGCATCCTGCTTCCAGCTCTTTGGGAAGCTAAGAAACAACTCGCTCTGCACAGTGCTCTTACAGCCTACCGGGAACATCTCTTACAAAGGCCTGTGAAACGCAGTTTCTTTGCAGGCCTGATCTGGCTGAAGTAGAACTTCTGCCCTGGGTGTGCCACATTGCCCTAGAGCTGAAAGGCACAACGAGCAGGCTTCTTAACAAAGGGCGAGTTGGGCCCCAGAGCATCTTACTTCCAGCTCTTTGGGAAGCTAAGAAACAACTCGCTCTGCACAGTGCTCTTACAGCCTACCGGGAACATCTCTTACAAAGGCCTGTGAAACGCAGTTTCTTTGCAGGCCTGATCTGGCTGAAGTAGAACTTCTGCCCTGGGTGTGCCACATTGCCCTAGAGCTGAAAGGCACAACGTGCAGACTAATTAACAAAGGGCGAGTTGGGCCCCAGAGCATCTTGCTTCCAGCTCTTTGGGAAGCTAAGAAACAACTCGCTCTGCACAGTGCTCTTGCAGCCTACGGGGAACATCTCTTACAAAGGCCTGTGAAACGCAGTTTCTTTGCAGGCCTGATCTGGCTGAAGTAGAACTTCTGCCCTGGGTGTGCCACATTGCCCTAGAGCTGAAAGGCACAACGTGCAGGCTAATTAACAAAGGACGAGTTGGGCGCCAGAGCATCTTGCTTCCAGCTCTTTGGGAAGCTAAGAAACAACTCGCTCTGCACAGTGCTCTTACAGCCTACCGGGAACATCTCTTACAAAGGCCTGTGAAACGCAGTTTCTTTGCAGGCCTTATCTGGCTGAAGTAGAACTTCTGCCCTGGGTGTGCCACATTGCCCTAGAGCTGAAAGGCACAACGTGCAGGCTTGTTAACAAAGGGCGAGTTGGGCCCCAGAGCATCTTGCTTCCAGCTCTTTGGTAAGCTAAGAAACAACTCGCTCTGCACAGTGCTCTTACAGCCTAACGGGAACATCTCTTACAAATGCCTGTGAAATGCAGTTTCTTTGCAGGCCTGATCTGGCTGAAGTAGAACTTCTGCCCTGGGTGGGCCACATTGCCCTAGATCTGAGAGGCACAACGTGCAGGCTTCTTAACTAAGGGCGAGTTGGGCCCCCGAGCATCTTGCTTCCAGCTCTTTGGGAAGCTAAGAAACAACTCGCTCTGCACAGTGCTGTTACAGCCTACCGGGAACATCACTTACAAACTCCCGTGAAACGCAGTTTCTTTGCAGGCCAGATCTGGCTGAAGTAGAACTTCTGCCCTGGGTGTGCCACATTGCCCTAGAGGTGTACGGCACAACGTGCAGGCTTCTTAAAGAAAGGGCGAGTTGGGCCCCAGAGCATCTTGCTTCCAGCTCTTTGGGAAGCTAAGAAACAGCTCGCTCTGCACAGTGCTCTTACAGCCTACCGGGAACATCTCTTACAAAGGCCTGTGAAACGCAGTTTCTTTGCAGGCCTGATCTGGCTGAAGTAGAACTTCTGCGCTGGGTGTGGCACATTGCCCTAGAGCTGAAAGGCACAACGTGCAGGCTTCTTAACAAAGGGCGAGTTGGGCCCCAGAGCATCTTGCTTCCAGCTCTTTGGGAAGCTAAGAAACAACTCGCTCTGCACAGTGCTCTTACAGCCTACCGGGAACATCCATTACAAAGGCCTTTTAAACGCAGTTTCTTTGCAGGCCTGATGTGGCTGAAGTAGAACTTCTGCCCTGCGTGAGCCACATTGCCCTAGAGCTGAAAGGCACAACGTGCAGGCTTCTTGACAAAGGGCGAGTTGGGCCCCAGAGCATCTTGCTTCCAGCATTTGGGAAGCTAAGAAACAACTCGCTCTGCACAGTGCTCTTACAGCCTACCGGGAACATCTGTTACAAAGGCCTGTGAAACGCAGATTCTTTGCAGGCCTGATCTGCCTGAAGTAGAACTTCTGCCCTCGGTGTGCCACATTGCCCTAGAGCTGAAAGCTACAAGGTGCAGGCTTCTTAACACAGGGCGAGTTGGGCGCCAGAGCATCTTGCTTCCAGCTCTTTGGGAAGCTAAGAAACAACTCGCTCTGCAGAGTGCTCTTACAGCCTACCGGGAACATCTCTTACAAAGGCCTGTGAAACGCAGTTTCTTTGCAGGCCTGATCTGGCTGAAGTAGAACTTCTGCGCTGGGTGTGGCACATTGCCCTAGAGCTGAAAGGCACAACGTGCAGGCTTCTTAACAAAGGGCGAGTTGGGCCCCAGAGCATCTTGCTTCCAGCTCTTTGGGAAGCTAAGAAACAACTCGCTCTGCACAGTGCTCTTACAGCCTACCGGGAACATCCACTACAAAGGCCTTTTAAACGCAGTTTCTTTGCAGGCCTGATGTGGCTGAAGTAGAACTTCTGCCCTGGCTGTGCCACATTGCCCTAGAGCTGAAAGGCACAACGTGCAGGCTTCTTGACAAAGGGCGAGTTGGGCCCCAGAGCATCTTGCTTCCAGCTCTTTGGGAAGCTAAGAAACAACTCGCTCTGCACAGTGCTCTTACAGCCTACCGGGAACATCTCTTACAAAGGCCTGTGAAACGCAGTTTCTTTGCATGCCCGATCTGCCTGAAGTAGGACTTCTGCCCTCGGTGTTACACATTGCCCTAGAGCTGAAAGGCACAACGTGCAGGCTTCTTAACAAAGGGCGAGTTTGGCGCCAGAGCATCTTGATTCCAGCTCTTTGGGAAGCTAAGAAACAACTCGCTCTGCACAGTGCTGTTACAGCCTATGGGGTACATCTCTTACAAAGGCCTGTGAAACGCAGTTTCTTTGCAGGCCTGATCTGGCTGAAGTAGAAGTTCTGCTCGCGGTGTTCCACATTGCCCTAGAGCTGAAAGGCACAAGGTGCAGGCTTCTTAACAAAGGGCGAGTTGGGCCCCAGAGCATCTTGCTTCCAGCTCTCTGATAAGCTAAGAAACAACTCACTCTGCACATTGCTCTTACAGCCTACCGGGAACATCTCTTACAAAGGCCTGTGAGACGCAGTTTCTTTGCAGGCCTGTTCTGGCTGAAGTAGAACTTCTGCTCTGGGTGTTCCACATTGCCCTAGAGCTGAAAGGCACAACGTGCAGGCTTCTTAACAAGGGCGAGTTGGGCCCCAGAGCATCTTGCTTCCAGCTCTTTGGGAAGCTAAGAAACAACTCGCTCTGCACAGTGCTCTTACAGCCTACCGGGAACATCTGTTACAAAGGCCTGTGAAACGCAGATTCTTTGCAGGCCTGATCTGCCTGAAGTAGAACTTCTGCCCTGGGTGTGCCACATTGCCCTAGAGCTGAAAGCTACAAGGTGCAGGCTTCTTAACACAGGGCGAGTTGGGCGCCAGAGCATCTTGCTCCCAGCTCTTTGGGAAGCTAAGAAACAACTCGCTCTGCAGAGTGCTCTTACAGCCTACCGGGAACATCTCTTACAAAGGCCTGTGAAACGCTGTTTCTTTGCAGGCCTGATCTGGCTGAAGTAGAACTTCTGCCCTGGGTGTGCCACATTGCCCTAGAGCTGAAAGGCACAACGTGCCGGCTTCTCAACAAAGGGCGAGTTGGGCCCCAGAGCATCTTGCTCCCAGCTCTTTGGGAAGCTAAGAAACAACTCGCTCTGCAGACCTCTCTTACAGCCAACTGGGAACATCTCTTTCAAAGGCCTGTGAAACGCACTTTCTTTACAGGCCTGATCTGGCTGAAGTAGAACTTCTGCCCTGGGTGTGCCACATTGCCCTAGAGCTGAAAGGCACAACGTGCAGTCTGCATTCCAAAGGGCGAGTTGGACGCCAGAGCATCTTGCTTCCAGCTCTTTGGGAAGCTAAGAAACAACTCGCTCTGCACAGTGCTCTTACAGCCTACCGGGAACATCTCTTACAGAGGCCTGTGTGATGCAGTTTCTTTGCAGGCCTGATCTGGCTGCAGTAGAACTTCTGCTCTGGTTGCGCCACATTGCCTTAGAGCTGAAAGGCACAACGTGCAGGCTTCTTAACAAAGGGCGAGTTGGGCCCCAGAGCATCTTGCTTCCAGCTCATTGGGAAGCTAAGAAACAACTCGCTCTGCACAGTGCTCTTACAGCCTACCGGGAACATCTCTTACAAAGGCCTGTGAAACGCAGTTTCTTTGCAGGCCTGATCTGGCTGAAGTAGAACTTCTGCCCTGGGTGTGCCACATTGCCCTAGAGCTGAAAGGCACAACAGGCAGGCTTCTTAACAAAGGGCGAGTTGGGCCCCAGAGCATCTTGCTTCCAGCTCTTTGGGAAGCTAACAAACAACTCGCTCTGCACAGTGCTCTTACAGCCTACCGGGAACATCTCTTACAAAGGCCTGTGAAACGCAGTTTCTTTGCAGGCCTGATCTGGCTGAAGTAGAACTTCTGCCCTGGGTGTGCCACATTGCCCTAGAGCTGAAAGGCACAACCTGCAGGCTTCCTAACAAAGGGCGAGTTGGGAGCCAGAGCATCTGGCTTCCAGCTCTTGGGAAGCTAAGAAACAACTCGCTCTGCAAAGTGCTCTTACAGCCTACCGGGAACATCTCTTCCAAAGGCCTTTTAAACGCAGTTTCTTTGCAAGCCTGATGTGGCTGAAGTAGAACTTCTTCCCTGGGTGTGCCACATTGCCCTAGAGCTGAAAGGCACAACGTGCAGGCTTCTTAAAAAAGGGAGAGTTGGGCCCCAGAGCATCTTGCTTCCAGCTCTTTGGGAAGCTAAGAAACAACTCGCTCTGCACAGTGCTCTTACAGCCTACCGGGAACATCTGTTACAAAGGCCTTCTAAACGCAGTTTCTTTGAAAACCTGATGTGGCTGAAGTAGAACTTCTGCCCTGGGTGTGCAACATTGCGCTAGAGCTGAAAGCTACAACGTGCCGTCTGCTTTCCAAAGGCCGAGTTGTGCCCCAGAGCATCTTGGTTCCAGCTCTTTGGGAAGCTAAGAAACAACTCGCTCTGCACAGTGCTCTTACAGCCTACCGGGAACATCTCTTACAAAGGCTTGTGAAACGCAGTGTCTTTGCAGGCCTGATCAGGCTGAAGTAGAACTTCTGCCCTGGGTGTGCCACATTGCCCTAGAGCTGAAAGGCACAACGTGCAGGCTTCTTAGAAAAGGGCGAGTTGGGCCCCAGAGCATCTTGCTTCCAGCTCTTTGGGAAGCTAAGAAACAACTCGCTCTGCACAGTGCTCTTACAGCCTACCGGGAACATCTCTTACAGAGGCCTGTGTGATGCAGTTTCTTTGCAGGCCTGATCTGGCTGCAGTAGAACTTCTGCTCTGGTTGCGCCACATTGCCTTAGAGCTGAAAGGCACAACGTGCAGGCTTCTTATCAAAGGGCGAGTTGGGCCCCAGAGCATCTTGCTTCCAGCTCATTGGGAAGCTAAGAAACAACTCGCTCTGCACAGTGCTCTTACAGCCTACCGGGAACCTCTCTTACAAAGGCCTGCGAAACGCAGTTTCTTTGCAGGCCTGATCTGGCTGAAGTAGAACTTCTGACCTGGGTGTGCCACATTGCCCTAGAGCTGAAAGGCACAACGTGCAGGCTTCTTCACAAAGGGCGAGATGGGCCCCAGAGCAGCTTGCTTCCAGCTCTTTGGTAAGCTAAGAAACAACTCGCCCTGCACAGTGCTCTTGTAGCCTAAGGGGAACATCTCTTACAAATGACTGTGAAATGCAGTTTCTTTACAGGCCTGATCTGGCTGAAGTAGAACTTCTGCCCTGGGTGTGCCACATTGCGCTAGAGCTGAAAGCTACAACGTGCCGTCTGCTTTCAAAAGGCCGAGTTGGGCCCCAGAGCATCTTGCTTCCAGCTGTTTGGGAAGCTAAGAAACAACTCGCTCTGCACAGTGCTCTTACAGCCTACTGGGAACATCTCTTACAAAGGCCTGTGAAAGGCACTTTCTTTACAGGCCTGATCTGGCTGAAGTAGAACTTCTGCCCTGGGTGTGCCACATTGCCCTAGAGCTGAAATGCACAACGTGCAGGCTTCTTAACAAAGGGCGAGTTTGGGCCCCAGAGCATCTTGCTTCCAGCTCTTTGGGAAGCTAAGAAACAACTCGCTCTGCACAGTGCTCTTACAGCCTACCGGGAACATCTCTTACAAAGGCCTGTGAAACGCAGTTTCTTGGCAGACCTGATCTGGCTGAGGTAGAACTTCTGCCCTGGGTGTGCCACATTGCCCTAGAGCTGAAAGGCACAACGTGCAGGCTTCTTAACAAAGGGCGAGTTTGGCGCCAGAGCATCTTGCTTCCAGCTCTTTGGGCAGCTAAGAAAAATCTCGCTCTGCACAGTGCTGTTACAGCCTACGGGGTACATCTCTTACAAAGGCCTGTGAAACGCAGTTTCTTTGCAGGCCTGATCTGGCTGAAGTAGAAGTTCTGCTCTGGGTGTTCCACATTGACCTAGAGCTGAAACGCACAACGTGCAGGCTTCTTAACAAAGGGCGAGTTTGGCGCCAGAGCATCTTGCTTCCAGCTCTTTGGGAAGCTAAGAAACAACTCGCTCTGCACAGTGCTCTTACAGCCTAGCGGGAACATCTCTTACAAAGGCCTGTGAAACGCAGTTTCTTTGCAGGCCTGATCTGGCTGAAGTAGAACTTCTGCCCTGGGTGTGGCACATTGCCCTAGAGCTGAAAGGCACAACGTGCAGGCTTCTTAACAAAGGGCGAGTTGAGCGCCAGAGCATCTTGCTTCCAGCTCTTTGGGAAGGTAGGAAACAACTCGCTCTGCAAAGTGCTCTTACAGCCTACCGGGAACATCTCTTCCAAAGGCCTTTTAAACGCAGTTTCTTTGCAAGCCTGATGTGGCTGAAGTAGAACTTCTTCCCTGATTGTGCCACATTGCCCTAGAGCTGAAAGGCACAACGTGCAGGCTTCTTAACAAAGGGAGTGTTGGGCCCCAGAGCATCTTGCTTCCAGCTCTTTGGGAAGCTAAGAAACAACTCGCTCTGCACAGTGCTCTTACAGCCTACCGGGAACATCTGTTACAAAGGCCTTCTAAACGCAGTTTCTTTGCAAGCCTGATGTGGCTGAAGTAGAACTTCTGCCCTGGGTGTGCCACATTGCCCTAGAGCTGAAAGGCACAACGTGCTGGCTTCTTAACAAAGGGCGAGTTGGGCCCCAGAGCTTCTTGCTTCCAGCTCTTTGGGAAGCTAAGAAACAACTCGCTCTGCACAGGGCTCTTACAGCCTAATGGGAACATCTCTTACAAAGGCCTGTGAAACGCAGTTTCTTTGCAGGCCTGATCTGGCTGAAGTAGAACTTCTGCCCTTGGTGTGACACATTGCCCTAGAGCTGAAAGGCACAACGTGCAGGCTTCTTAAAAATGGGCAAGTTGGGCGCCAGAGCATCTTGCTTCCAGCTCTTTGGGAAGCTAAGAAACAACTCGCTCTGCAGACCTCTCTTACAGCCAACTGGGAACATCTCTTTCAAAGGCCTGTGAAACGCACTTTCTTTACACGCCTGATCTGGCTGAAGTAGAACTTCTGCCCTGGGTGTGGCACATTGCCCTAGAGCTGAAAGGCACAACGTGCAGTCTGCATTCCAAAGGGCGAGTTGGACGCCAGAGCATCTTGCTTCCAGCTCTTTGGGAAGCTAAGAAACAACTCGCTCTGCACAGTGCTCTTACAGCCTACCGGGAACATCTCTTACAAAGGCCTGTGAAACGCAGTTTCTTTGCAGGCCTGATCAGGCTGAAGTAGAACTTCTGCCCTGGGTGTTGCACATTGCCCTAGAGCTGAAAGGCACAACGTTCAGGATCCTAACAAAGGGCGAGTTGGGCCCCAGAGCATCTTGCTTCCAGCTCTTTGGGAAGCTAAGAAACAACTCGCTCTGCACAGTGCTCTTACAGCCTACCGGGAACATCTCTTACAAAGGCCTGTGAAACGCAGTTTCTTTGCAGGCCTGATCAGGCTGAAGTAGAACTTCTGCCCTGGGTGTGGCACATTGCCCTAGAGCTGAAAGGCACAACGTGCAGGCTTCTTAACAAAGGGCGAGCTGGGCCCCAGAGCATCTTGCTTCCAGCTCTTTGGGAAGCTAAGAAACAACTCGCTCTGCACAGTGCTCTTACAGCCTACCGGGAACATCTCTTACAGAGGCCTGTGTGATGCAGTTTCTTTGCAGGCCTGATCTGGCTGCAGTAGAACTTCTGCTCTGGTTGCGCCACATTGCCTTAGAGCTGAAAGGCACAACGTGCAGGCTTCTTAACAAAGGGCGAGTTGGGCCCCAGAGCATCTTGCTTCCAGCTCATTGGGAAGCTAAGAAACAACTCGCTCTGCACAGTGCTCTTACAGCCTACCGGGAACATCTCTTACAAAGGCCTGTGAAACGCAGTTTCTTTGCAGGCCTGATCTGGCTGAAGTAGAACTTCTGCCCTGGGTGTGCCACATTGCCCTAGAGCTGAAAGGCAGAACGTGCAGGCTTCTTAACAAAGGGCGAGTTGGGCCCCAGAGCATCTTGCTTCCAGCTCTTTGGGAAGCTAACAAACAACTCGCTCTGCACAGTGCTCTTACAGCCTACCGGGAACATCTCTTACAAAGGCCTGTGAAACGCAGTTTCTTTGCAGGCCTGATCTGGCTGAAGTAGAACTTCTGCTCTGGGTGTGCCACACTGCCCTAGACCTGAAAGCTACAACGTGCAGTCTCCTTTCCAATGTGCGAGTTGGGCCCCAGAGCATCTTGCTTCCAGCTCTTTGGGAAGCTAAGAAACAACTCGCTCTTCACAGTGCTCTTACAGCCTACCGGGAACATCTCTTACAAAGGCCTGTGAAACGCAGTTTCTTTGCAGGCCTGATCTGGCTGAAGTAGAACTTCTGCCCTGGGTGTGCCACATTGCCCTGGAGCTGAAAGGCACAACGTGCAGGCTTCTTCACAAAGGGCGAGTTGGGCCCCAGAGCAGCTTGCTTCCAGCGCTTTGGGAAGCTAAGAAACAACTCGCTCTGCACAGTGCTCTTACAGCCTACCGGGAACATCTCTTACAAAGGTCTGTGAAACGCAGTTTCTTTGCAGGCCTGATCTGGCTGAAGTAGAACTTCTGCCCTGGGTGTGCCACATTGCCCTAGAGCTGAGAGCTATAACATGCAGTCTCCTTTCCAAAGGGCGAGTTGGGCCCCAGAGCATCTTGTTTCCAGCTCTTTGGGAAGCTAAGAAACAACTCGCTCTGCACAGTGCTCTTACAGCCTACCGGGAACATCTCTTACAAAGGCCTGTGAAATGCAGTTTCTTTGCAGGCCTGTTCTGGCTGAAGTAGAACTTCTGCCCTGGGTGTGCCACATTGCCCTAGTCTGAAAGGCACAACGTGCAGGCTTCTTAAAAAAGGGCGAGTTGGGCCCCACAGCATCCTGCTTCCAGCTCTTTGGGAAGCTAAGAAACAACTCGCTCTGCACAGTGCTCTTACAGCCTACCGTTAACATCTCTTACAAAGGCCTGTTGAACGCAGTTTCTTTGCAGGCCTGATCTGGCTGAAGTAGAACTTCTGCCCAGGGTGTGCCACATTGCCCTAGAGCTGAAAGCTACAACGTGCCGTCTGCTTTCCAAAGGGCGAGTTGGGCCCCAGAGCATCTTGCTTCCAGCTGTTTGGGAAGCTAAGAAACAACTCGCTCTGCACAGTGCTCTTACAGCCTACCGGGAACATCTCTTACAAAGGCCTGTGAAACGCAGTTTCTTTGCAGGCCTGAAATGGCTGAAGTAGAACTTCTGCCCTGGGTGTGCCACATTGCCCTAGAGCTGAAAGGCACAACGTGCAGGCTTCTTAACAAAGGGCGAGTTGGGCCCCAGAGCATCTTGCTTCCAGCTCTTTGGGAAGCTAAGAAACAACTCGCTCTGCACAGTGCTCTTACAGCCTACCGGGAACATCTCTTACAAAGGCCTGTGAAACGCAGTTTCTTTGCAGGCCTGATCTGGCTGAAGTAGAACTTCTGCCCTGGGTGTGCCACATTGCCCTAGAGCTGAAAGGCACAACCTGCAGGCTTCTTAACAAAGGGCGAGTTGGGCGCCAGAGCATCTTGCTTCCAGCTCTTTGGGAAGCTAAGAAACAACTCGCTCTGCAAAGTGCTCTCACAGCCTACCGGGAACATCTCTTCCAAAGGCCTTTTAAACGCAGTTTCTTTGCAAGCCTGATGTGGCTGAAGTAGAACTTCTTCCCTGGGTGTGCCACATTGCCCTAGAGCTGAAAGGCACAACGTGCAGGCTTATTAACAAAGGAAGAGTTGGGCCCCAGAGCATCTTGCTTCCAGCTCTTTGGGAAGCTAAGAAACAACTCGCTCTGCACAGTGCTCTTACAGCCTACCGGGAACATCTGTTACAAAGGCCTTCTAAACGCAGTTTCTTTGCAAGCCTGATGTGGCTGAAGTAGAACTTCTGCCGTGGGTGTGCCACATTGCCCTAGAGCTGAAAGGCACAACGTGCTGGCTTCTTAACAAAGGGCGAGTTGGGCCCCAGAGCTTCTTGCTTCCAGCTCTTTGGGAAGCTAAGAAACAACTCGCTCTGCACAGTGCTCTTACAGCCTAATGGGAACATCTCTTACAAAGGCCTGTGAAACGCAGTTTCTTTGCAGGCCTGATCTGGCTGAAGTAGAACTTCTGCCCTGGGTGTGACACATTGCCCTAGAGCTGAAAGGCACAACGTGCAGGCTTCTTAAAAATGGGCAAGTTGGGCGCCAGAGCATCTTGCTTCCAGCTCTTTGGGAAGCTAAGAAACAACTCGCTCTGCAGACCTCTCTTACAGCCAACCGGGAACATCTCTTTCAAAGGCCTGTGAAACGCACTTTCTTTACAGGCCTGATCTGGCTGAAGTAGAACTTCTGCCCTGGGTGTGGCACATTGCCCTAGAGCTGAAAGGCACAACGTGCAGTCTGCATTCCAAAGGGCGAGTTGGACGCCAGAGCATCTTGCTTCCAGCTCTTTGGGAAGCTAAGAAACAACTCGCTCTGCACAGTGCTCTTACAGCCTACCGGGAACATCTCTTACAGAGGCCTGTGTGATGCAGTTTCTTTGCAGGCCTGATCTGGCTGCAGTAGAACTTCTGCTCTGGTTGCGCCACATTGCCTTAGAGCTGAAAGGCACAACGTGCAGGCTTCTTAACAAAGGGCGAGTTGGGCCCCAGAGCATCTTGCTTCCAGCTCATTGGGAAGCTAAGAAACAACTCGCTCTGCACAGTGCTCTTACAGCCTACCGGGAACATCTCTTACAAAGGCCTGTGAAACGCAGTTTCTTTGCAGGCCTGATCTGGCTGAAGTAGAACTTCTGCCCTGGGTGTGCCACATTGCCCTAGAGCTGAAAGGCACAACGTGCAGGCTTTTAACAAAGGGCGAGTTGGGCCCCAGAGCATCTTGCTTCCAGATCTTTGGGGAGCTAACAAACAACTCGCTCTGCACAGTGCTCTTACAGCCTACCGGGAACATCTCTTACAAAGGCCTGTGAAACGCAGTTTCTTTGCAGGCCTGATATGGCTGAAGTAGAACTTCTGCTCTGGGTGTGCCACACTGCCCCAGACCTGAAAGCTACAACGTGCAGTCTCCTTTCCAATGTGCGAGTTGGGCCCCAGAGCATCTTGTTTCCAGCTCTTTGGGAAGCTAAGAAACAACTCGCTCTGCACAGTGCTCTTACAGCCTACCGGGAACATCTCTTACAAAGGCCTGTGAAACGCAGTTTCTTTGCAGGCCTGTTCTGGCTGAAGTAGAACTTCTGCCCTGGGTGTGCCACATTGCCCTAGAGCTGAAAGGCACAACGTGCAGGCGTCTTAACAAAGGGCGAGTTGGGCCCCACAGCATCCTGCTTCCAGCTCTTTGGGAAGCTAAGAAACAACTCGCTCTGCACAGTGCTCTTACAGCCTACCGGGAACATCTCTTACAAAGGCCTGTGAAACGCAGTTTCTTTGCAGGCCTGATCTGGCTGAAGTAGAACTTCTGCCCTGGGTGTGCCACATTGCCCTAGAGCTGAAAGGCACAACGTGCAGGCTTCTTAACAAAGGGCGAGTTGGGCTCCAGAGCATCTTACTTCCAGCTCTTTGGGAAGCTAAGAAACAACTCGCTCTGCACAGTGCTCTTACAGCCTACCGGGAACATCTCTTACAAAGGCCTGTGAAACGCAGTTTCTTTGCAGGCCTGATCTGGCTGAAGTAGAACTTCTGCCCTGGGTGTGCCACATTGCCCTAGAGCTGAAAGGCACAACCTGCAGGCTTCTTAACAAAGGGCGAGTTGGGCGCCAGAGCATCTTGCTTCCAGCTCTTTGGGAAGCTAAGAAACAACTCGCTCTGCAAAGTGCTCTTACAGCCTACCGGGAACATCTCTTCCAAAGGCCTTTTAAACGCAGTTTCTTTGCAAGCCTGATGTGGCTGAAGTAGAACTTCTTCCCTGGGTGTGCCACATTGCCCTAGAGCTGAAAGGCACAACGTGCAGGCTTATTAACAAAGGAAGAGTTGGGCCCCAGAGCATCTTGCTTCCAGCTCTTTGGGAAGCTAAGAAACAACTCGCTCTGCACAGTGCTCTTACAGCCTACCGGGAACATCTGTTACAAAGGCCTTCTAAACGCAGTTTCTTTGCAAGCCTGATGTGGCTGAAGTAGAACTTCTGCCGTGGGTGTGCCACATTGCCCTAGAGCTGAAAGGCACAACGTGCTGGCTTCTTAACAAAGGGCGAGTTGGGCCCCAGAGCTTCTTGCTTCCAGCTCTTTGGGAAGCTAAGAAACAACTCGCTCTGCACAGTGCTCTTACAGCCTAATGGGAACATCTCTTACAAAGGCCTGTGAAACGCAGTTTCTTTGCAGGCCTGATCTGGCTGAAGTAGAACTTCTGCCCTGGGTGTGACACATTGCCCTAGAGCTGAAAGGCACAACGTGCAGGCTTCTTAAAAATGGGCAAGTTGGGCGCCAGAGCATCTTGCTTCCAGCTCTTTGGGAAGCTAAGAAACAACTCGCTCTGCAGACCTCTCTTACAGCCAACCGGGAACATCTCTTTCAAAGGCCTGTGAAACGCACTTTCTTTACAGGCCTGATCTGGCTGAAGTAGAACTTCTGCCCTGGGTGTGGCACATTGCCCTAGAGCTGAAAGGCACAACGTGCAGTCTGCATTCCAAAGGGCGAGTTGGACGCCAGAGCATCTTGCTTCCAGCTCTTTGGGAAGCTAAGAAACAACTCGCTCTGCACAGTGCTCTTACAGCCTACCGGGAACATCTCTTACAGAGGCCTGTGTGATGCAGTTTCTTTGCAGGCCTGATCTGGCTGCAGTAGAACTTCTGCTCTGGTTGCGCCACATTGCCTTAGAGCTGAAAGGCACAACGTGCAGGCTTCTTAACAAAGGGCGAGTTGGGCCCCAGAGCATCTTGCTTCCAGCTCATTGGGAAGCTAAGAAACAACTCGCTCTGCACAGTGCTCTTACAGCCTACCGGGAACATCTCTTACAAAGGCCTGTGAAACGCAGTTTCTTTGCAGGCCTGATCTGGCTGAAGTAGAACTTCTGCCCTGGGTGTGCCACATTGCCCTAGAGCTGAAAGGCACAACGTGCAGGCTTCTTAACAAAGGGCGAGTTGGGCCCCAGAGCATCTTGCTTCCAGATCTTTGGGAAGCTAACAAACAACTCGCTCTGCACAGTGCTCTTACAGCCTACCGGGAACATCTCTTACAAAGGCCTGTGAAACGCAGTTTCTTTGCAGGCCTGATATGGCTGAAGTAGAACTTCTGCTCTGGGTGTGCCACACTGCCCCAGACCTGAAAGCTACAACGTGCAGTCTCCTTTCCAATGTGCGAGTTGGGCCCCAGAGCATCTTGTTTCCAGCTCTTTGGGAAGCTAAGAAACAACTCGCTCTGCACAGTGCTCTTACAGCCTACCGGGAACATCTCTTACAAAGGCCTGTGTGATGCAGTTTCTTTGCAGGCCTGATCTGGCTGAAGTAGAACTTCTGCCCTGGGTGTGCCACATTGCCCTAGAGCTGAAAGGCACAACGTGCAGGCTTCTTAACAAAGGGCGAGTTGGGCCCCAGAGCATCTTGCTTCCAGATCTTTGGGAAGCTAACAAACAACTCGCTCTGCACAGTGCTCTTACAGCCTACCGGGAACATCTCTTACAAAGGCCTGTGAAACGCAGTTTCTTTGCAGGCCTGATATGGCTGAAGTAGAACTTCTGCTCTGGGTGTGCCACACTGCCCCAGACCTGAAAGCTACAACGTGCAGTCTCCTTTCCAATGTGCGAGTTGGGCCCCAGAGCATCTTGTTTCCAGCTCTTTGGGAAGCTAAGAAACAACTCGCTCTGCACAGTGCTCTTACAGCCTACCGGGAACATCTCTTACAAAGGCCTGTGAAACGCAGTTTCTTTGCAGGCCTGTTCTGGCTGAAGTAGAACTTCTGCCCTGGGTGTGCCACATTGCCCTAGAGCTGAAAGGCACAACGTGCAGGCGTCTTAACAAAGGGCGAGTTGGGCCCCACAGCATCCTGCTTCCAGCTCTTTGGGAAGCTAAGAAACAACTCGCTCTGCACAGTGCTCTTACAGCCTACCGGGAACATCTCTTACAAAGGCCTGTGAAACGCAGTTTCTTTGCAGGCCTGATCTGGCTGAAGTAGAACTTCTGCCCTGGGTGTGCCACATTGCCCTAGAGCTGAAAGGCACAACGTGCAGGCTTCTTAACAAAGGGCGAGTTGGGCCCCAGAGCATCTTACTTCCAGCTCTTTGGGAAGCTAAGAAACAACTCGCTCTGCACAGTGCTCTTACAGCCTACCGGGAACATCTCTTACAAAGGCCTGTGAAACGCAGTTTCTTTGCAGGCCTGATCTGGCTGAAGTAGAACTTCTGCCCTGGGTGTGCCACATTGCCCTAGAGCTGAAAGGCACAACCTGCAGGCTTCTTAACAAAGGGCGAGTTGGGCGCCAGAGCATCTGGCTTCCACCTCTTGGGAAGCTAAGAAACAACTCGCTCTGCAAAGTGCTCTTACAGCCTACCGGGAACATCTCTTCCAAAGGCCTTTTAAACGCAGTTTCTTTGCAAGCCTGATGTGGCTGAAGTAGAACTTCTTCCCTGGGTGTGCCACATTGCCCTAGAGCTGAAAGGCACAACGTGCAGGCTTCTTAAAAAAGGGAGAGTTGGGCCCCAGAGCATCTTGCTTCCAGCTCTTTGGGAAGCTAAGAAACAACTCGCTCTGCACAGTGCTCTTACAGCCTACCGGGAACATCTGTTACAAAGGCCTTCTAAACGCAGTTTCTTTGCAAACCTGATGTGGCTGAAGTAGAACTTCTGCCCTGGGTGTGCCACATTGCGCTAGAGCTGAAAGCTACAACGTGCCGTCTGCTTTCCAAAGGCCGAGTTGTGCCCCAGAGCATCTTGGTTCCAGCTCTTTGGGAAGCTAAGAAACAACTCGCTCTGCACAGTGCTCTTACAGCCTACCGGGAACATCTCTTACAAAGGCTTGTGAAACGCAGTGTCTTTGCAGGCCTGATCAGGCTGAAGTAGAACTTCTGCCCTGGGTGTGCCACATTGCCCTAGAGCTGAAAGGCACAACGTGCAGGCTTCTTAACAAAGGGCGAGTTGAGCGCCAGAGCATCTTGCTTCCAGCTCTTTGGGAAGGTAAGAAACAACTCGCTCTGCAAAGTGCTCTTACAGCCTACCGGGAACATCTCTTCCAAAGGCCTTTTAAACGCAGTTTCTTTGCAAGCCTGATGTGGCTGAATTAGAACTTCTTCCCTGATTGTGCCACATTGCCCTAGAGCTGAAAGGCACAATGTGCAGGCTTCTTAACAAAGGGAGAGTTGGGCCCCAGAGCATCTTGCTTCCAGCTCTTTGGGAAGCTAAGAAACAACTCGCTCTGCACAGTGCTCTTACAGCCTACCGGGAACATCTGTTACAAAGGCCTTCTAAACGCAGTTTCTTTGCAAGCCTGATGTGGCTGAAGTAGAACTTCTGCCCTGGGTGTGCCACATTGCCCTAGAGCTGAAAGGCACAACGTGCTGGCTTCTTAACAAAGGGCGAGTTGGGCCCCAGAGCTTCTTGCTTCCAGCTCTTTGGGAAGCTAAGAAACAACTCGCTCTGCACAGTGCTTTTACAGCCTACGGGGTACATCTCTTACAAAGGCCTGTGAAACGCAGTTTCTTTGCAGGCCTGATCTGGCTGAAGTAGAACTTCTGCCCTGGGTGTGCCACATTGCCCAGAGCTGAGAGCTATAACATGCAGTCTCCTTTCCAAAGGGCGAGTTGGGCCCCAGAGCATCTTGTTTCCAGCTCTTTGGGAAGCTAAGAAACAACTCGCTCTGCACAGTGCTCTTACAGCCTACCGGGAACATCTCTTACAAAGGCCTGTGAAACGCAGTTTCTTTGCAGGCCTGTTCTGGCTGAAGTAGAACTTCTGCACTGGGTGTGCCACATTGCCCTAGTCTGAAAGGCACAACGTGCAGGCTTCTTAAAAAAGGGCGAGTTGGGCCCCACAGCATCCTGCTTCCAGCTCTTTGGGAAGCTAAGAAACAACTCGCTCTGCACAGTGCTCTTACAGCCTACCGTTAACATCTCTTACAAAGGCCTGTTGAACGCAGTTTCTTTGCAGGCCTGATCTGGCTGAAGTAGAACTTCTGCTCTGGTTGCGCCACATTGCCCTAGAGCTGAAAGCTACAACGTGCCGTCTGCTTTCCAAAGGGCGAGTTGGGCCCCAGAGCATCTTGCTTCCAGCTGTTTGGGAAGCTAAGAAACAACTCGCTCTGCACAGTGCTCTTACAGCCTACCGGGAACATCTCTTACAAAGGCCTGTGAAACGCAGTTTCTTTGCAGGCCTGAAATGGCTGAAGTAGAACTTCTGCCCTGGGTGTGCCACATTGCCCTAGAGCTGAAAGGCACAACGTGCAGGCTTCTTAACAAAGGGCGAGTTGGGCCCCAGAGCATCTTGCTTCCAGCTCTTTGGGAAGCTAAGAAACAACTCGCTCTGCACAGTGCTCTTACAGCCTACCGGGAACATCTCTTACAAAGGCCTGTGAAACGCAGTTTCTTTGCAGGCCTGATCTGGCTGAAGTAGAACTTCTGCCCTGGGTGTGCCACATTGCCCTAGAGCTGAAAGGCACAACCTGCAGGCTTCTTAACAAAGGGCGAGTTGGGCGCCAGAGCATCTTGCTTCCAGCTCTTTGGGAAGCTAAGAAACAACTCGCTCTGCAAAGTGCTCTTACAGCCTACCGGGAACATCTCTTCCAAAGGCCTTTTAAACGCAGTTTCTTTGCAAGCCTGATGTGGCTGAAGTAGAACTTCTTCCCTGGGTGTGCCACATTGCCCTAGAGCTGAAAGGCACAACGTGCAGGCTTATTAACAAACCAAGAGTTGGGCCCCAGAGCATCTTGCTTCCAGCTCTTTGGGAAGCTAAGAAACAACTCGCTCTGCACAGTGCTCTTACAGCCTACCGGGAACATCTGTTACAAAGGCCTTCTAAACGCAGTTTCTTTGCAAGCCTGATGTGGCTGAAGTAGAACTTCTGCCGTGGGTGTGCCACATTGCCCTAGAGCTGAAAGGCACAACGTGCTGGCTTCTTAACAAAGGGCGAGTTGGGCCCCAGAGCTTCTTGCTTCCAGCTCTTTGGGAAGCTAAGAAACAACTCGCTCTGCACAGTGCTCTTACAGCCTAATGGGAACATCTCTTACAAAGGCCTGTGAAACGCAGTTTCTTTGCAGGCCTGATCTGGCTGAAGTAGAACTTCTGCCCTGGGTGTGACACATTGCCCTAGAGCTGAAAGGCACAACGTGCCGCCTTCTTAAAAATGGGCAAGTTGGGCGCCAGAGCATCTTGCTTCCAGCTCTTTGGGAAGCTAAGAAACAACTCGCTCTGCAGACCTCTCTTACAGCCAACCGGGAACATCTCTTTCAAAGGCCTGTGAAACGCACTTTCTTTACAGGCCTGATCTGGCTGAAGTAGAACTTCTGCCCTGGGTGTGGCACATTGCCCTAGAGCTGAAAGGCACAACGTGCAGTCTGCATTCCAAAGGGCGAGTTGGACGCCAGAGCATCTTGCTTCCAGCTCTTTGGGAAGCTAAGAAACAACTCGCTCTGCACAGTGCTCTTACAGCCTACCGGGAACATCTCTTACAGAGGCCTGTGTGATGCAGTTTCTTTGCAGGCCTGATCTGGCTGCAGTAGAACTTCTGCTCTGGTTGCGCCACATTGCCTTAGAGCTGAAAGGCACAACGTGCAGGCTTCTTAACAAAGGGCGAGTTGGGCCCCAGAGCATCTTGCTTCCAGCTCATTGGGAAGCTAAGAAACAACTCGCTCTGCACAGTGCTCTTACAGCCTACCGGGAACATCTCTTACAAAGGCCTGTGAAACGCAGTTTCTTTGCAGGCCTGATCTGGCTGAAGTAGAACTTCTGCCCTGGGTGTGCCACATTGCCCTAGAGCTGAAAGGCACAACGTGCAGGCTTCTTAACAAAGGGCGAGTTGGGCCCCAGAGCATCTTGCTTCCAGATCTTTGGGAAGCTAACAAACAACTCGCTCTGCACAGTGCTCTTACAGCCTACCGGGAACATCTCTTACAAAGGCCTGTGAAACGCAGTTTCTTTGCAGGCCTGATATGGCTGAAGTAGAACTTCTGCTCTGGGTGTGCCACACTGCCCCAGACCTGAAAGCTACAACGTGCAGTCTCCTTTCCAATGTGCGAGTTGGGCCCCAGAGCATCTTGTTTCCAGCTCTTTGGGAAGCTAAGAAACAACTCGCTCTGCACAGTGCTCTTACAGCCTACCGGGAACATCTCTTACAAAGGCCTGTGAAACGCAGTTTCTTTGCAGGCCTGTTCTGGCTGAAGTAGAACTTCTGCCCTGAGTGTGCCACATTGCCCTAGAGCTGAAAGGCACAACGTGCAGGCGTCTTAACAAAGGGCGAGTTGGGCCCCACAGCATCCTGCTTCCAGCTCTTTGGGAAGCTAAGAAACAACTCGCTCTGCACAGTGCTCTTACAGCCTACCGGGAACATCTCTTACAAAGGCCTGTGAAACGCAGTTTCTTTGCAGGCCTGATCTGGCTGAAGTAGAACTTCTGCCCTGGGTGTGCCACATTGCCCTAGAGCTGAAAGGCACAACCTGCAGGCTTCTTAACAAAGGGCGAGTTGGGCGCCAGAGCATCTTGCTTCCAGCTCTTTGGGAAGCTAAGAAACAACTCGCTCTGCAAAGTGCTCTTACAGCCTACCGGGAACATCTCTTCCAAAGGCCTTTTAAACGCAGTTTCTTTGCAAGCCTGATGTGGCTGAAGTAGAACTTCTTCCCTGGGTGTGCCACATTGCCCTAGAGCTGAAAGGCACAACGTGCAGGCTTATTAACAAAGGAAGAGTTGGGCCCCAGAGCATCTTGCTTCCAGCTCTTTGGGAAGCTAAGAAACAACTCGCTCTGCACAGTGCTCTTACAGCCTACCGGGAACATCTGTTACAAAGGCCTTCTAAACGCAGTTTCTTTGCAAGCCTGATGTGGCTGAAGTAGAACTTCTGCCGTGGGTGTGCCACATTGCCCTAGAGCTGAAAGGCACAACGTGCTGGCTTCTTAACAAAGGGCGAGTTGGGCCCCAGAGCTTCTTGCTTCCAGCTCTTTGGGAAGCTAAGAAACAACTCGCTCTGCACAGTGCTCTTACAGCCTAATGGGAACATCTCTTACAAAGGCCTGTGAAACGCAGTTTCTTTGCAGGCCTGATCTGGCTGAAGTAGAACTTCTGCCCTGGGTGTGACACATTGCCCTAGAGCTGAAAGGCACAACGTGCAGGCTTCTTAAAAATGGGCAAGTTGGGCGCCAGAGCATCTTGCTTCCAGCTCTTTGGGAAGCTAAGAAACAACTCGCTCTGCAGACCTCTCTTACAGCCAACCGGGAACATCTCTTTCAAAGGCCTGTGAAACGCACTTTCTTTACAGGCCTGATCTGGCTGAAGTAGAACTTCTGCCCTGGGTGTGGCACATTGCCCTAGAGCTGAAAGGCACAACGTGCAGTCTGCATTCCAAAGGGCGAGTTGGACGCCAGAGCATCTTGCTTCCAGCTCTTTGGGAAGCTAAGAAACAACTCGCTCTGCACAGTGCTCTTACAGCCTACCGGGAACATCTCTTACAAAGGCCTGTGTGATGCAGTTTCTTTGCAGGCCTGATCTGGCTGAAGTAGAACTTCTGCCCTGGGTGTGCCACATTGCCCTAGAGCTGAAAGGCACAACGTGCAGGCTTCTTAACAAAGGGCGAGTTGGGCCCCAGAGCATCTTGCTTCCAGATCTTTGGGAAGCTAACAAACAACTCGCTCTGCACAGTGCTCTTACAGCCTACCGGGAACATCTCTTACAAAGGCCTGTGAAACGCAGTTTCTTTGCAGGCCTGATATGGCTGAAGTAGAACTTCTGCTCTGGGTGTGCCACACTGCCCCAGACCTGAAAGCTACAACGTGCAGTCTCCTTTCCAATGTGCGAGTTGGGCCCCAGAGCATCTTGTTTCCAGCTCTTTGGGAAGCTAAGAAACAACTCGCTCTGCACAGTGCTCTTACAGCCTACCGGGAACATCTCTTACAAAGGCCTGTGAAACGCAGTTTCTTTGCAGGCCTGTTCTGGCTGAAGTAGAACTTCTGCCCTGGGTGTGCCACATTGCCCTAGAGCTGAAAGGCACAACGTGCAGGCGTCTTAACAAAGGGCGAGTTGGGCCCCACAGCATCCTGCTTCCAGCTCTTTGGGAAGCTAAGAAACAACTCGCTCTGCACAGTGCTCTTACAGCCTACCGGGAACATCTCTTACAAAGGCCTGTGAAACGCAGTTTCTTTGCAGGCCTGATCTGGCTGAAGTAGAACTTCTGCCCTGGGTGTGCCACATTGCCCTAGAGCTGAAAGGCACAACGTGCAGGCTTCTTAACAAAGGGCGAGTTGGGCCCCAGAGCATCTTACTTCCAGCTCTTTGGGAAGCTAAGAAACAACTCGCTCTGCACAGTGCTCTTACAGCCTACCGGGAACATCTCTTACAAAGGCCTGTGAAACGCAGTTTATTTGCAGCCCTGATCTGGCTGAAGTAGAACTTCTGCCCTGGGTGTGCCACATTGCCCTAGAGCTGAAAGGCACAACCTGCAGGCTTCTTAACAAAGGGCGAGTTGGGCGCCAGAGCATCTGGCTTCCAGCTCTTGGGAAGCTAAGAAACAACTCGCTCTGCAAAGTGCTCTTACAGCCTACCGGGAACATCTCTTCCAAAGGCCTTTTAAACGCAGTTTCTTTGCAAGCCTGATGTGGCTGAAGTAGAACTTCTTCCCTGGGTGTGCCACATTGCCCTAGAGCTGAAATGCACAACGTGCAGGCTTCTTAAAAAAGGGAGAGTTGGGCCCCAGAGCATCTTGCTTCCAGCTCTTTGGGAAGCTAAGAAACAACTCGCTCTGCACAGTGCTCTTACAGCCTACCGGGAACATCTGTTACAAAGGCCTTCTAAACGCAGTTTCTTTGCAAACCTGATGTGGCTGAAGTAGAACTTCTGCCCTGGGTGTGCCACATTGCGCTAGAGCTGAAAGCTACAACGTGCCGTCTGCTTTCCAAAGGCCGAGTTGTGCCCCAGAGCATCTTGGTTCCAGCTCTTTGGGAAGCTAAGAAACAACTCGCTCTGCACAGTGCTCTTACAGCCTAGCGGGAACATCTCTTACAAAGGCTTGTGAAACGCAGTGTCTTTGCAGGCCTGATCAGGCTGAAGTAGAACTTCTGCCCTGGGTGTGCCACATTGCCCTAGAGCTGAAAGGCACAACGTGCAGGCTTCTTAACAAAGGGCGAGTTGAGCGCCAGAGCATCTTGCTTCCAGCTCTTTGGGAAGCTAAGAAACAACTCGCTCTGCAAAGTGCTCTTACAGCCTACCGGGAACATCTCTTCCAAAGGCCTTTTAAACGCAGTTTCTTTGCAAGCCTGATGTGGCTGAAGTAGAACTTCTTCCCTGATTGTGCCACATTGCCCTAGAGCTGAAAGGCACAATGTGCAGGCTTCTTAACAAAGGGAGAGTTGGGCCCCAGAGCATCTTGCTTCCAGCTCTTTGGGAAGCTAAGAAACAACTCGCTCTGCACAGTGCTCTTACAGCCTACCGGGAACATCTGTTACAAAGGCCTTCTAAACGCAGTTTCTTTGCAAGCCTGATGTGGCTGAAGTAGAACTTCTGCCCTGGGTGTGCCACATTGCCCTAGAGCTGAAAGGCACAACGTGCTGGCTTCTTAACAAAGGGCGAGTTGGGCCCCAGAGCTTCTTGCTTCCAGCTCTTTGGGAAGCTAAGAAACAACTCGCTCTGCACAGTGCTTTTACAGCCTACGGGGTACATCTCTTACAAAGGCCTGTGAAACGCAGTTTCTTTGCAGGCCTGATCTGGCTGAAGTAGAACTTCTGCCCTGGGTGTGACACATTGCCCTAGAGCTGAAAGGCACAACGTGCAGGCTTCTTAAAAATGGGCAAGTTGGGCGCCAGAGCATCTTGCTTCCAGCTCTTTGGGAAGCTAAGAAACAACTCGCTCTGCAGACCTCTCTTACAGCCAACTGGGAACATCTCTTTCAAAGGCCTGTGAAACGCACTTTCTTTACAGGCCTGATCTGGCTGAAGTAGAACTTCTGCCCTGGGTGTGGCACATTGCCCTAGAGCTGAAAGGCACAACGTGCAGTCTGCATTCCAAAGGGCGAGTTGGACGCCAGAGCATCTTGCTTCCAGCTCTTTGGGAAGCTAAGAAACAACTCGCTCTGCACAGTGCTCTTACAGCCTACCGGGAACATCTCTTACAAAGGCCTGTGAAACGCAGTTTCTTTGCAGGCCTGATCAGGCTGAAGTAGAACTTCTGCCCTGGGTGTGGCACATTGCCCTAGAGCTGAAAGGCACAACGTGCAGGCTTCTTAACAAAGGGCGAGCTGGGCCCCAGAGCATCTTGCTTCCAGCTCTTTGGGAAGCTAAGAAACAACTCGCTCTGCACAGTGCTCTTACAGCCTACCGGGAACATCTCTTACAGAGGCCTGTGTGATGCAGTTTCTTTGCAGGCCTCATCTGGCTGCAGTAGAACTTCTGCTCTGGTTGCGCCACATTGCCTTAGAGCTGAAAGGCACAACGTGCAGGCTTCTTAACAAAGGGCGAGTTGGGCCCCAGAGCATCTTGCTTCCAGCTCATTGGGAAGCTAAGAAACAACTCGCTCTGCACAGTGCTCTTACAGCCTACCGGGAACATCTCTTACAAAGGCCTGTGAAACGCAGTTTCTTTGCAGGCCTGATCTGGCTGAAGTAGAACTTCTGCCCTGGTTGTGCCACATTGCCCTAGAGCTGAAAGGCACAACAGGCAGGCTTCTTAACAAAGGGCGAGTTGGGCCCCAGAGCATCTTGCTTCCAGCTCTTTGGGAAGCTAACAAACAACTCGCTCTGCACAGTGCTCTTACAGCCTACCGGGAACATCTCTTACAAAGGCCTGTGAAACGCAGTTTCTTTGCAGGCCTGATCTGGCTGAAGTAGAACTTCTGCCCTGGGTGTGCCACATTGCCCTAGAGCTGAAAGGCACAACCTGCAGGCTTCCTAACAAAGGGCGAGTTGGGCGCCAGAGCATCTGGCTTCCAGCTCTTGGGAAGCTAAGAAACAACTCGCTCTGCAAAGTGCTCTTACAGCCTACCGGGAACATCTCTTCCAAAGGCCTTTTAAACGCAGTTTCTTTGCAAGCCTGATGTGGCTGAAGTAGAACTTCTTCCCTGGGTGTGCCACATTGCCCTAGAGCTGAAAGGCACAACGTGCAGGCTTCTTAAAAAAGGGAGAGTTGGGCCCCAGAGCATCTTGCTTCCAGCTCTTTGGGAAGCTAAGAAACAACTCGCTCTGCACAGTGCTCTTACAGCCTACCGGGAACATCTGTTACAAAGGCCTTCTAAACGCAGTTTCTTTGAAAACCTGATGTGGCTGAAGTAGAACTTCTGCCCTGGGTGTGCCACATTGCGCTAGAGCTGAAAGCTACAACGTGCCGTCTGCTTTCCAAAGGCCGAGTTGTGCCCCAGAGCATCTTGGTTCCAGCTCTTTGGGAAGCTAAGAAACAACTCGCTCTGCACAGTGCTCTTACAGCCTACCGGGAACATCTCTTACAAAGGCTTGTGAAACGCAGTGTCTTTGCAGGCCTGATCAGGCTGAAGTAGAACTTCTGCCCTGGGTGTGCCACATTGCCCTAGAGCTGAAAGGCACAACGTGCAGGCTTCTTAGAAAAGGGCGAGTTGGGCCCCAGAGCATCTTGCTTCCAGCTCTTTGGGAAGCTAAGAAACAACTCGCTCTGCACAGTGCTCTTACAGCCTACCGGGAACATCTCTTACAGAGGCCTGTGTGATGCAGTTTCTTTGCAGGCCTGATCTGGCTGCAGTAGAACTTCTGCTCTGGTTGCGCCACATTGCCTTAGAGCTGAAAGGCACAACGTGCTGGCTTCTTAACAAAGGGCGAGTTGGGCCCCAGAGCTTCTTGCTTCCAGCTCTTTGGGAAGCTAAGAAACAACTCGCTCTGCACAGTGCTCTTACAGCCTAATGGGAACATCTCTTACAAAGGCCTGTGAAACGCAGTTTCTTTGCAGGCCTGATCTGGCTGAAGTAGAACTTCTGCCCTGGGTGTGCCACATTGCCCTAGAGCTGAAAGGCACAACGTGCAGGCTTCTTAACAAAGGGCGAGTTGGGCCCCAGAGCATCTTGCTTCCAGATCTTTGGGAAGCTAACAAACAACTCGCTCTGCACAGTGCTCTTACAGCCTACCGGGAACATCTCTTACAAAGGCCTGTGAAACGCAGTTTCTTTGCAGGCCTGATATGGCTGAAGTAGAACTTCTGCTCTGGGTGTGCCACACTGCCCCAGACCTGAAAGCTACAACGTGCAGTCTCCTTTCCAATGTGCGAGTTGGGCCCCAGAGCATCTTGTTTCCAGCTCTTTGGGAAGCTAAGAAACAACTCGCTCTGCACAGTGCTCTTACAGCCTACCGGGAACATCTCTTACAAAGGCCTGTGAAACGCAGTTTCTTTGCAGGCCTGTTCTGGCTGAAGTAGAACTTCTGCCCTGAGTGTGCCACATTGCCCTAGAGCTGAAAGGCACAACGTGCAGGCGTCTTAACAAAGGGCGAGTTGGGCCCCACAGCATCCTGCTTCCAGCTCTTTGGGAAGCTAAGAAACAACTCGCTCTGCACAGTGCTCTTACAGCCTACCGGGAACATCTCTTACAAAGGCCTGTGAAACGCAGTTTCTTTGCAGGCCTGATCTGGCTGAAGTAGAACTTCTGCCCTGGGTGTGCCACATTGCCCTAGAGCTGAAAGGCACAACCTGCAGGCTTCTTAACAAAGGGCGAGTTGGGCGCCAGAGCATCTTGCTTCCAGCTCTTTGGGAAGCTAAGAAACAACTCGCTCTGCAAAGTGCTCTTACAGCCTACCGGGAACATCTCTTCCAAAGGCCTTTTAAACGCAGTTTCTTTGCAAGCCTGATGTGGCTGAAGTAGAACTTCTTCCCTGGGTGTGCCACATTGCCCTAGAGCTGAAAGGCACAACGTGCAGGCTTATTAACAAAGGAAGAGTTGGGCCCCAGAGCATCTTGCTTCCAGCTCTTTGGGAAGCTAAGAAACAACTCGCTCTGCACAGTGCTCTTACAGCCTACCGGGAACATCTGTTACAAAGGCCTTCTAAACGCAGTTTCTTTGCAAGCCTGATGTGGCTGAAGTAGAACTTCTGCCGTGGGTGTGCCACATTGCCCTAGAGCTGAAAGGCACAACGTGCTGGCTTCTTAACAAAGGGCGAGTTGGGCCCCAGAGCTTCTTGCTTCCAGCTCTTTGGGAAGCTAAGAAACAACTCGCTCTGCACAGTGCTCTTACAGCCTAATGGGAACATCTCTTACAAAGGCCTGTGAAACGCAGTTTCTTTGCAGGCCTGATCTGGCTGAAGTAGAACTTCTGCCCTGGGTGTGACACATTGCCCTAGAGCTGAAAGGCACAACGTGCAGGCTTCTTAAAAATGGGCAAGTTGGGCGCCAGAGCATCTTGCTTCCAGCTCTTTGGGAAGCTAAGAAACAACTCGCTCTGCAGACCTCTCTTACAGCCAACCGGGAACATCTCTTTCAAAGGCCTGTGAAACGCACTTTCTTTACAGGCCTGATCTGGCTGAAGTAGAACTTCTGCCCTGGGTGTGGCACATTGCCCTAGAGCTGAAAGGCACAACGTGCAGTCTGCATTCCAAAGGGCGAGTTGGACGCCAGAGCATCTTGCTTCCAGCTCTTTGGGAAGCTAAGAAACAACTCGCTCTGCACAGTGCTCTTACAGCCTACCGGGAACATCTCTTACAAAGGCCTGTGTGATGCAGTTTCTTTGCAGGCCTGATCTGGCTGAAGTAGAACTTCTGCCCTGGGTGTGCCACATTGCCCTAGAGCTGAAAGGCACAACGTGCAGGCTTCTTAACAAAGGGCGAGTTGGGCCCCAGAGCATCTTGCTTCCAGATCTTTGGGAAGCTAACAAACAACTCGCTCTGCACAGTGCTCTTACAGCCTACCGGGAACATCTCTTACAAAGGCCTGTGAAACGCAGTTTCTTTGCAGGCCTGATATGGCTGAAGTAGAACTTCTGCTCTGGGTGTGCCACACTGCCCCAGACCTGAAAGCTACAACGTGCAGTCTCCTTTCCAATGTGCGAGTTGGGCCCCAGAGCATCTTGTTTCCAGCTCTTTGGGAAGCTAAGAAACAACTCGCTCTGCACAGTGCTCTTACAGCCTACCGGGAACATCTCTTACAAAGGCCTGTGAAACGCAGTTTCTTTGCAGGCCTGTTCTGGCTGAAGTAGAACTTCTGCCCTGGGTGTGCCACATTGCCCTAGAGCTGAAAGGCACAACGTGCAGGCGTCTTAACAAAGGGCGAGTTGGGCCCCACAGCATCCTGCTTCCAGCTCTTTGGGAAGCTAAGAAACAACTCGCTCTGCACAGTGCTCTTACAGCCTACCGGGAACATCTCTTACAAAGGCCTGTGAAACGCAGTTTCTTTGCAGGCCTGATCTGGCTGAAGTAGAACTTCTGCCCTGGGTGTGCCACATTGCCCTAGAGCTGAAAGGCACAACGTGCAGGCTTCTTAACAAAGGGCGAGTTGGGCCCCAGAGCATCTTACTTCCAGCTCTTTGGGAAGCTAAGAAACAACTCGCTCTGCACAGTGCTCTTACAGCCTACCGGGAACATCTCTTACAAAGGCCTGTGAAACGCAGTTTATTTGCAGCCCTGATCTGGCTGAAGTAGAACTTCTGCCCTGGGTGTGCCACATTGCCCTAGAGCTGAAAGGCACAACCTGCAGGCTTCTTAACAAAGGGCGAGTTGGGCGCCAGAGCATCTGGCTTCCAGCTCTTGGGAAGCTAAGAAACAACTCGCTCTGCAAAGTGCTCTTACAGCCTACCGGGAACATCTCTTCCAAAGGCCTTTTAAACGCAGTTTCTTTGCAAGCCTGATGTGGCTGAAGTAGAACTTCTTCCCTGGGTGTGCCACATTGCCCTAGAGCTGAAATGCACAACGTGCAGGCTTCTTAAAAAAGGGAGAGTTGGGCCCCAGAGCATCTTGCTTCCAGCTCTTTGGGAAGCTAAGAAACAACTCGCTCTGCACAGTGCTCTTACAGCCTACCGGGAACATCTGTTACAAAGGCCTTCTAAACGCAGTTTCTTTGCAAACCTGATGTGGCTGAAGTAGAACTTCTGCCCTGGGTGTGCCACATTGCGCTAGAGCTGAAAGCTACAACGTGCCGTCTGCTTTCCAAAGGCCGAGTTGTGCCCCAGAGCATCTTGGTTCCAGCTCTTTGGGAAGCTAAGAAACAACTCGCTCTGCACAGTGCTCTTACAGCCTAGCGGGAACATCTCTTACAAAGGCTTGTGAAACGCAGTGTCTTTGCAGGCCTGATCAGGCTGAAGTAGAACTTCTGCCCTGGGTGTGCCACATTGCCCTAGAGCTGAAAGGCACAACGTGCAGGCTTCTTAACAAAGGGCGAGTTGAGCGCCAGAGCATCTTGCTTCCAGCTCTTTGGGAAGCTAAGAAACAACTCGCTCTGCAAAGTGCTCTTACAGCCTACCGGGAACATCTCTTCCAAAGGCCTTTTAAACGCAGTTTCTTTGCAAGCCTGATGTGGCTGAAGTAGAACTTCTTCCCTGATTGTGCCACATTGCCCTAGAGCTGAAAGGCACAATGTGCAGGCTTCTTAACAAAGGGAGAGTTGGGCCCCAGAGCATCTTGCTTCCAGCTCTTTGGGAAGCTAAGAAACAACTCGCTCTGCACAGTGCTCTTACAGCCTACCGGGAACATCTGTTACAAAGGCCTTCTAAACGCAGTTTCTTTGCAAGCCTGATGTGGCTGAAGTAGAACTTCTGCCCTGGGTGTGCCACATTGCCCTAGAGCTGAAAGGCACAACGTGCTGGCTTCTTAACAAAGGGCGAGTTGGGCCCCAGAGCTTCTTGCTTCCAGCTCTTTGGGAAGCTAAGAAACAACTCGCTCTGCACAGTGCTTTTACAGCCTACGGGGTACATCTCTTACAAAGGCCTGTGAAACGCAGTTTCTTTGCAGGCCTGATCTGGCTGAAGTAGAACTTCTGCCCTGGGTGTGACACATTGCCCTAGAGCTGAAAGGCACAACGTGCAGGCTTCTTAAAAATGGGCAAGTTGGGCGCCAGAGCATCTTGCTTCCAGCTCTTTGGGAAGCTAAGAAACAACTCGCTCTGCAGACCTCTCTTACAGCCAACTGGGAACATCTCTTTCAAAGGCCTGTGAAACGCACTTTCTTTACAGGCCTGATCTGGCTGAAGTAGAACTTCTGCCCTGGGTGTGGCACATTGCCCTAGAGCTGAAAGGCACAACGTGCAGTCTGCATTCCAAAGGGCGAGTTGGACGCCAGAGCATCTTGCTTCCAGCTCTTTGGGAAGCTAAGAAACAACTCGCTCTGCACAGTGCTCTTACAGCCTACCGGGAACATCTCTTACAAAGGCCTGTGAAACGCAGTTTCTTTGCAGGCCTGATCAGGCTGAAGTAGAACTTCTGCCCTGGGTGTGGCACATTGCCCTAGAGCTGAAAGGCACAACGTGCAGGCTTCTTAACAAAGGGCGAGCTGGGCCCCAGAGCATCTTGCTTCCAGCTCTTTGGGAAGCTAAGAAACAACTCGCTCTGCACAGTGCTCTTACAGCCTACCGGGAACATCTCTTACAGAGGCCTGTGTGATGCAGTTTCTTTGCAGGCCTCATCTGGCTGCAGTAGAACTTCTGCTCTGGTTGCGCCACATTGCCTTAGAGCTGAAAGGCACAACGTGCAGGCTTCTTAACAAAGGGCGAGTTGGGCCCCAGAGCATCTTGCTTCCAGCTCATTGGGAAGCTAAGAAACAACTCGCTCTGCACAGTGCTCTTACAGCCTACCGGGAACATCTCTTACAAAGGCCTGTGAAACGCAGTTTCTTTGCAGGCCTGATCTGGCTGAAGTAGAACTTCTGCCCTGGTTGTGCCACATTGCCCTAGAGCTGAAAGGCACAACAGGCAGGCTTCTTAACAAAGGGCGAGTTGGGCCCCAGAGCATCTTGCTTCCAGCTCTTTGGGAAGCTAACAAACAACTCGCTCTGCACAGTGCTCTTACAGCCTACCGGGAACATCTCTTACAAAGGCCTGTGAAACGCAGTTTCTTTGCAGGCCTGATCTGGCTGAAGTAGAACTTCTGCCCTGGGTGTGCCACATTGCCCTAGAGCTGAAAGGCACAACCTGCAGGCTTCCTAACAAAGGGCGAGTTGGGCGCCAGAGCATCTGGCTTCCAGCTCTTGGGAAGCTAAGAAACAACTCGCTCTGCAAAGTGCTCTTACAGCCTACCGGGAACATCTCTTCCAAAGGCCTTTTAAACGCAGTTTCTTTGCAAGCCTGATGTGGCTGAAGTAGAACTTCTTCCCTGGGTGTGCCACATTGCCCTAGAGCTGAAAGGCACAACGTGCAGGCTTCTTAAAAAAGGGAGAGTTGGGCCCCAGAGCATCTTGCTTCCAGCTCTTTGGGAAGCTAAGAAACAACTCGCTCTGCACAGTGCTCTTACAGCCTACCGGGAACATCTGTTACAAAGGCCTTCTAAACGCAGTTTCTTTGAAAACCTGATGTGGCTGAAGTAGAACTTCTGCCCTGGGTGTGCCACATTGCGCTAGAGCTGAAAGCTACAACGTGCCGTCTGCTTTCCAAAGGCCGAGTTGTGCCCCAGAGCATCTTGGTTCCAGCTCTTTGGGAAGCTAAGAAACAACTCGCTCTGCACAGTGCTCTTACAGCCTACCGGGAACATCTCTTACAAAGGCTTGTGAAACGCAGTGTCTTTGCAGGCCTGATCAGGCTGAAGTAGAACTTCTGCCCTGGGTGTGCCACATTGCCCTAGAGCTGAAAGGCACAACGTGCAGGCTTCTTAGAAAAGGGCGAGTTGGGCCCCAGAGCATCTTGCTTCCAGCTCTTTGGGAAGCTAAGAAACAACTCGCTCTGCACAGTGCTCTTACAGCCTACCGGGAACATCTCTTACAGAGGCCTGTGTGATGCAGTTTCTTTGCAGGCCTGATCTGGCTGCAGTAGAACTTCTGCTCTGGTTGCGCCACATTGCCTTAGAGCTGAAAGGCACAACGTGCTGGCTTCTTAACAAAGGGCGAGTTGGGCCCCAGAGCTTCTTGCTTCCAGCTCTTTGGGAAGCTAAGAAACAACTCGCTCTGCACAGTGCTCTTACAGCCTAATGGGAACATCTCTTACAAAGGCCTGTGAAACGCAGTTTCTTTGCAGGCCTGATCTGGCTGAAGTAGAACTTCTGCCCTTGGTGTGACACATTGCCCTAGAGCTGAAAGGCACAACGTGCAGGCTTCTTAAAAATGGGCAAGTTGGGCGCCAGAGCATCTTGCTTCCAGCTCTTTGGGAAGCTAAGAAACAACTCGCTCTGCAGACCTCTCTTACAGCCAACTGGGAACATCTCTTTCAAAGGCCTGTGAAACGCACTTTCTTTACAGGCCTGATCTGGCTGAAGTAGAACTTCTGCCCTGGGTGTGGCACATTGCCCTAGAGCTGAAAGGCACAACGTGCAGTCTGCATTCCAAAGGGCGAGTTGGACGCCAGAGCATCTTGCTTCCAGCTCTTTGGGAAGCTAAGAAACAACTCGCTCTGCACAGTGCTCTTACAGCCTACCGGGAACATCTCTTACAAAGGCCTGTGAAACGCAGTTTCTTTGCAGGCCTGATCAGGCTGAAGTAGAACTTCTGCCCTGGGTGTTGCACATTGCCCTAGAGCTGAAAGGCACAACGTGCAGGCTTCCTAACAAAGGGCGAGTTGGGCCCCAGAGCATCTTGCTTCCAGCTCTTTGGGAAGCTAAGAAACAACTCGCTCTGCACAGTGCTCTTACAGCCAACCGGGAACATCTCTTACAAAGGCCTGTGAAACGCAGTTTCTTTGCAGGCCTGATCAGGCTGAAGTAGAACTTCTGCCCTGGGTGTGGCACATTGCCCTAGAGCTGAAAGGCACAACGTGCAGGCTTCTTAACAAAGGGCGAGCTGGGCCCCAGAGCATCTTGCTTCCAGCTCTTTGGGAAGCTAAGAAACAACTCGCTCTGCACAGTGCTCTTACAGCCTACCGGGAACATCTCTTACAGAGGCCTGTGTGATGCAGTTTCTTTGCAGGCCTGATCTGGCTGCAGTAGAACTTCTGCTCTGGTTGCGCCACATTGCCTTAGAGCTGAAAGGCACAACGTGCAGGCTTCTTAACAAAGGGCGAGTTGGGCCCCAGAGCATCTTGAATCCAGCTCATTGGGAAGCTAAGAAACAACTCGCTCTGCACAGTGCTCTTACAGCCTACCGGGAACATCTCTTACAAAGGCCTGTGAAACGCAGTTTCTTTGCAGGCCTGATCTGGCTGAAGTAGAACTTCTGCCCTGGGTGTGCCACATTGCCCTAGAGCTGAAAGGCACAACGTGCAGGCTTCTTAACAAAGGGCGAGTTGGGCCCCAGAGCATCTTGCTTCCAGCTCTTTGGGAAGCTAAGAAACAACTCGCTCTGCACAGTGCTCTTACAGCCTACCGGGAACATCTCTGACAAAGGCCTGTGAAACGCAGTTTCTTTGCAGGCCTGATCTGGCTGAAGTAGAACTTCTGCTCTGGGTGTGCCACACTGCCCTAGACCTGAAAGCTACAACGTGCAGTCTCCTTTACAATGTGCGAGTTGGGCCCCAGAGCATCTTGCTTCCAGCTCTTTGGGAAGCTACGAAACAACTCGCTCTTCACAGTGCTCTTACAGCCTACCGGGAACATCTCTTACAAAGGCCTGTGAAACGCAGTTTCTTTGCAGGCCTGATCTGGCTGAAGTAGAACTTCTGCCCTGGGTGTGCCACATTGCCCTGGAGCTGAAAGGCACAACGTGCAGGCTTCTTCACAAAGGGCGAGTTGGGCCCCAGAGCAGCTTGCTTCCAGCGCTTTGGGAAGCTAAGAAACAACTCGCTCTGCACAGTGCTCTTACAGCCTACCGGGAACATCTCTTACAAAGGCCTGTGAAACACAGTTTCTTTGCAGGCCTGATCTGGCTGAAGTAGAACTTCTGCCCTGGGTGTGCCACATTGCCCTAGAGCTGAGAGCTATAACATGCAGTCTCCTTTCCAAAGGGCGAGTTGGGCCCCATAGCATCTTGTTTCCAGCTCTTTGGGAAGCTAAGAAACAACTCGCTCTGCACAGTGCTCTTACAGCCTACCGGGAACATCTCTTACAAAGGCCTGTGAAACGCAGTTTCTTTGCAGGCCTGTTCTGGCTGAAGTAGAACTTCTGCCCTGGGTGTGCCACATTGCCCTAGTCTGAAAGGCACAACGTGCAGGCTTCTTAAAAAAGGGCGAGTTGGGCCCCACAGCATCCTGCTTCCAGCTCTTTGGGAAGCTAAGAAACAACTCGCTCTGCAGACCTCTCTTACAGCCAACCGGGAACATCTCTTTCAAAGGCCTGTGAAACGCACTTTCTTTACAGGCCTGATCTGGCTGAAGTAGAACTTCTGCCCTGGGTGTGGCACATTGCCCTAGAGCTGAAAGGCACAACGTGCAGTCTGCATTCCAAAGGGCGAGTTGGACGCCAGAGCATCTTGCTTCCAGCTCTTTGGGAAGCTAAGAAACAACTCGCTCTGCACAGTGCTCTTACAGCCTACCGGGAACATCTCTTACAGAGGCCTGTGTGATGCAGTTTCTTTGCAGGCCTGATCTGGCTGCAGTAGAACTTCTGCTCTGGTTGCGCCACATTGCCTTAGAGCTGAAAGGCACAACGTGCAGGCTTCTTAACAAAGGGCGAGTTGGGCCCCAGAGCATCTTGCTTCCAGCTCATTGGGAAGCTAAGAAACAACTCGCTCTGCACAGTGCTCTTACAGCCTACCGGGAACATCTCTTACAAAGGCCTGTGAAACGCAGTTTCTTTGCAGGCCTGATCTGGCTGAAGTAGAACTTCTGCCCTGGGTGTGCCACATTGCCCTAGAGCTGAAAGGCACAACGTGCAGGCTTCTTAACAAAGGGCGAGTTGGGCCCCAGAGCATCTTGCTTCCAGATCTTTGGGAAGCTAACAAACAACTCGCTCTGCACAGTGCTCTTACAGCCTACCGGGAACATCTCTTACAAAGGCCTGTGAAACGCAGTTTCTTTGCAGGCCTGATATGGCTGAAGTAGAACTTCTGCTCTGGGTGTGCCACACTGCCCCAGACCTGAAAGCTACAACGTGCAGTCTCCTTTCCAATGTGCGAGTTGGGCCCCAGAGCATCTTGTTTCCAGCTCTTTGGGAAGCTAAGAAACAACTCGCTCTGCACAGTGCTCTTACAGCCTACCGGGAACATCTCTTACAAAGGCCTGTGAAACGCAGTTTCTTTGCAGGCCTGTTCTGGCTGAAGTAGAACTTCTGCCCTGGGTGTGCCACATTGCCCTAGAGCTGAAAGGCACAACGTGCAGGCGTCTTAACAAAGGGCGAGTTGGGCCCCACAGCATCCTGCTTCCAGCTCTTTGGGAAGCTAAGAAACAACTCGCTCTGCACAGTGCTCTTACAGCCTACCGGGAATATCTCTTACAAAGGCCTGTGAAACGCAGTTTCTTTGCAGGCCTGATCTGGCTGAAGTAGAACTTCTGCCCTGGGTGTGCCACATTGCCCTAGAGCTGAAAGGCACAACGTGCAGGCTTCTTAACAAAGGGCGAGTTGGGCCCCAGAGCATCTTACTTCCAGCTCTTTGGGAAGCTAAGAAACAACTCGCTCTGCACAGTGCTCTTACAGCCTACCGGGAACATCTCTTACAAAGGCCTGTGAAACGCAGTTTATTTGCAGCCCTGATCTGGCTGAAGTAGAACTTCTGCCCTGGGTGTGCCACATTGCCCTAGAGCTGAAAGGCACAACCTGCAGGCTTCTTAACAAAGGGCGAGTTGGGCGCCAGAGCATCTGGCTTCCAGCTCTTGGGAAGCTAAGAAACAACTCGCTCTGCAAAGTGCTCTTACAGCCTACCGGGAACATCTCTTCCAAAGGCCTTTTAAACGCAGTTTCTTTGCAAGCCTGATGTGGCTGAAGTAGAACTTCTTCCCTGGGTGTGCCACATTGCCCTAGAGCTGAAAGGCACAACGTGCAGGCTTCTTAAAAAAGGGAGAGTTGGGCCCCAGAGCATCTTGCTTCCAGCTCTTTGGGAAGCTAAGAAACAACTCGCTCTGCACAGTGCTCTTACAGCCTACCGGGAACATCTGTTACAAAGGCCTTCTAAACGCAGTTTCTTTGCAAACCTGATGTGGCTGAAGTAGAACTTCTGCCCTGGGTGTGCCACATTGCGCTAGAGCTGAAAGCTACAACGTGCCGTCTGCTTTCCAAAGGCCGAGTTGTGCCCCAGAGCATCTTGGTTCCAGCTCTTTGGGAAGCTAAGAAACAACTCGCGCTGCACAGTGCTCTTACAGCCTAGCGGGAACATCTCTTACAAAGGCTTGTGAAACGCAGTGTCTTTGCAGGCCTGATCAGGCTGAAGTAGAACTTCTGCCCTGGGTGTGCCACATTGCCCTAGAGCTGAAAGGCACAACGTGCAGGCTTCTTAACAAAGGGCGAGTTGAGCGCCAGAGCATCTTGCTTCCAGCTCTTTGGGAAGCTAAGAAACAACTCGCTCTGCAAAGTGCTCTTACAGCCTACCGGGAACATCTCTTCCAAAGGCCTTTTAAACGCAGTTTCTTTGCAAGCCTGATGTGGCTGAAGTAGAACTTCTTCCCTGATTGTGCCACATTGCCCTAGAGCTGAAAGGCACAATGTGCAGGCTTCTTAACAAAGGGAGAGTTGGGCCCCAGAGCATCTTGCTTCCAGCTCTTTGGGAAGCTAAGAAACAACTCGCTCTGCACAGTGCTCTTACAGCCTACCGGGAACATCTGTTACAAAGGCCTTCTAAACGCAGTTTCTTTGCAAGCCTGATGTGGCTGAAGTAGAACTTCTGCCCTGGGTGTGCCACATTGCCCTAGAGCTGAAAGGCACAACGTGCTGGCTTCTTAACAAAGGGCGAGTTGGGCCCCAGAGCTTCTTGCTTCCAGCTCTTTGGGAAGCTAAGAAACAACTCGCTCTGCACAGTGCTTTTACAGCCTACGGGGTACATCTCTTACAAAGGCCTGTGAAACGCAGTTTCTTTGCAGGCCTGATCTGGCTGAAGTAGAACTTCTGCCCTGGGTGTGACACATTGCCCTAGAGCTGAAAGGCACAACGTGCAGGCTTCTTAAAAATGGGCAAGTTGGGCGCCAGAGCATCTTGCTTCCAGCTCTTTGGGAAGCTAAGAAACAACTCGCTCTGCAGACCTCTCTTACAGCCAACTGGGAACATCTCTTTCAAAGGCCTGTGAAACGCACTTTCTTTACAGGCCTGATCTGGCTGAAGTAGAACTTCTGCCCTGGGTGTGGCACATTGCCCTAGAGCTGAAAGGCACAACGTGCAGTCTGCATTCCAAAGGGCGAGTTGGACGCCAGAGCATCTTGCTTCCAGCTCTTTGGGAAGCTAAGAAACAACTCGCTCTGCACAGTGCTCTTACAGCCTACCGGGAACATCTCTTACAAAGGCCTGTGAAACGCAGTTTCTTTGCAGGCCTGATCAGGCTGAAGTAGAACTTCTGCCCTGGGTGTGGCACATTGCCCTAGAGCTGAAAGGCACAACGTGCAGGCTTCTTAACAAAGGGCGAGCTGGGCCCCAGAGCATCTTGCTTCCAGCTCTTTGGGAAGCTAAGAAACAACTCGCTCTGCACAGTGCTCTTACAGCCTACCGGGAACATCTCTTACAGAGGCCTGTGTGATGCAGTTTCTTTGCAGGCCTCATCTGGCTGCAGTAGAACTTCTGCTCTGGTTGCGCCACATTGCCTTAGAGCTGAAAGGCACAACGTGCAGGCTTCTTAACAAAGGGCGAGTTGGGCCCCAGAGCATCTTGCTTCCAGCTCATTGGGAAGCTAAGAAACAACTCGCTCTGCACAGTGCTCTTACAGCCTACCGGGAACATCTCTTACAAAGGCCTGTGAAACGCAGTTTCTTTGCAGGCCTGATCTGGCTGAAGTAGAACTTCTGCCCTGGTTGTGCCACATTGCCCTAGAGCTGAAAGGCACAACAGGCAGGCTTCTTAACAAAGGGCGAGTTGGGCCCCAGAGCATCTTGCTTCCAGCTCTTTGGGAAGCTAACAAACAACTCGCTCTGCACAGTGCTCTTACAGCCTACCGGGAACATCTCTTACAAAGGCCTGTGAAACGCAGTTTCTTTGCAGGCCTGATCTGGCTGAAGTAGAACTTCTGCCCTGGGTGTGCCACATTGCCCTAGAGCTGAAAGGCACAACCTGCAGGCTTCCTAACAAAGGGCGAGTTGGGCGCCAGAGCATCTGGCTTCCAGCTCTTGGGAAGCTAAGAAACAACTCGCTCTGCAAAGTGCTCTTACAGCCTACCGGGAACATCTCTTCCAAAGGCCTTTTAAACGCAGTTTCTTTGCAAGCCTGATGTGGCTGAAGTAGAACTTCTTCCCTGGGTGTGCCACATTGCCCTAGAGCTGAAAGGCACAACGTGCAGGCTTCTTAAAAAAGGGAGAGTTGGGCCCCAGAGCATCTTGCTTCCAGCTCTTTGGGAAGCTAAGAAACAACTCGCTCTGCACAGTGCTCTTACAGCCTACCGGGAACATCTGTTACAAAGGCCTTCTAAACGCAGTTTCTTTGAAAACCTGATGTGGCTGAAGTAGAACTTCTGCCCTGGGTGTGCCACATTGCGCTAGAGCTGAAAGCTACAACGTGCCGTCTGCTTTCCAAAGGCCGAGTTGTGCCCCAGAGCATCTTGGTTCCAGCTCTTTGGGAAGCTAAGAAACAACTCGCTCTGCACAGTGCTCTTACAGCCTACCGGGAACATCTCTTACAAAGGCTTGTGAAACGCAGTGTCTTTGCAGGCCTGATCAGGCTGAAGTAGAACTTCTGCCCTGGGTGTGCCACATTGCCCTAGAGCTGAAAGGCACAACGTGCAGGCTTCTTAGAAAAGGGCGAGTTGGGCCCCAGAGCATCTTGCTTCCAGCTCTTTGGGAAGCTAAGAAACAACTCGCTCTGCACAGTGCTCTTACAGCCTACCGGGAACATCTCTTACAGAGGCCTGTGTGATGCAGTTTCTTTGCAGGCCTGATCTGGCTGCAGTAGAACTTCTGCTCTGGTTGCGCCACATTGCCTTAGAGCTGAAAGGCACAACGTGCTGGCTTCTTAACAAAGGGCGAGTTGGGCCCCAGAGCTTCTTGCTTCCAGCTCTTTGGGAAGCTAAGAAACAACTCGCTCTGCACAGTGCTCTTACAGCCTAATGGGAACATCTCTTACAAAGGCCTGTGAAACGCAGTTTCTTTGCAGGCCTGATCTGGCTGAAGTAGAACTTCTGCCCTTGGTGTGACACATTGCCCTAGAGCTGAAAGGCACAACGTGCAGGCTTCTTAAAAATGGGCAAGTTGGGCGCCAGAGCATCTTGCTTCCAGCTCTTTGGGAAGCTAAGAAACAACTCGCTCTGCAGACCTCTCTTACAGCCAACTGGGAACATCTCTTTCAAAGGCCTGTGAAACGCACTTTCTTTACAGGCCTGATCTGGCTGAAGTAGAACTTCTGCCCTGGGTGTGGCACATTGCCCTAGAGCTGAAAGGCACAACGTGCAGTCTGCATTCCAAAGGGCGAGTTGGACGCCAGAGCATCTTGCTTCCAGCTCTTTGGGAAGCTAAGAAACAACTCGCTCTGCACAGTGCTCTTACAGCCTACCGGGAACATCTCTTACAAAGGCCTGTGAAACGCAGTTTCTTTGCAGGCCTGATCAGGCTGAAGTAGAACTTCTGCCCTGGGTGTTGCACATTGCCCTAGAGCTGAAAGGCACAACGTGCAGGCTTCCTAACAAAGGGCGAGTTGGGCCCCAGAGCATCTTGCTTCCAGCTCTTTGGGAAGCTAAGAAACAACTCGCTCTGCACAGTGCTCTTACAGCCAACCGGGAACATCTCTTACAAAGGCCTGTGAAACGCAGTTTCTTTGCAGGCCTGATCAGGCTGAAGTAGAACTTCTGCCCTGGGTGTGGCACATTGCCCTAGAGGTGAAAGGCACAACGTGCAGGCTTCTTAACAAAGGGCGAGCTGGGCCCCAGAGCATCTTGCTTCCAGCTCTTTGGGAAGCTAAGAAACAACTCGCTCTGCACAGTGCTCTTACAGCCTACCGGGAACATCTCTTACAGAGGCCTGTGTGATGCAGTTTCTTTGCAGGCCTGATCTGGCTGCAGTAGAACTTCTGCTCTGGTTGCGCCACATTGCCTTAGAGCTGAAAGGCACAACGTGCAGGCTTCTTAACAAAGGGCGAGTTGGGCCCCAGAGCATCTTGAATCCAGCTCATTGGGAAGCTAAGAAACAACTCGCTCTGCACAGTGCTCTTACAGCCTACCGGGAACATCTCTTACAAAGGCCTGTGAAACGCAGTTTCTTTGCAGGCCTGATCTGGCTGAAGTAGAACTTCTGCCCTGGGTGTGCCACATTGCCCTAGAGCTGAAAGGCACAACGTGCAGGCTTCTTAACAAAGGGCGAGTTGGGCCCCAGAGCATCTTGCTTCCAGCTCTTTGGGAAGCTAAGAAACAACTCGCTCTGCACAGTGCTCTTACAGCCTACCGGGAACATCTCTGACAAAGGCCTGTGAAACGCAGTTTCTTTGCAGGCCTGATCTGGCTGAAGTAGAACTTCTGCTCTGGGTGTGCCACACTGCCCTAGACCTGAAAGCTACAACGTGCAGTCTCCTTTACAATGTGCGAGTTGGGCCCCAGAGCATCTTGCTTCCAGCTCTTTGGGAAGCTACGAAACAACTCGCTCTTCACAGTGCTCTTACAGCCTACCGGGAACATCTCTTACAAAGGCCTGTGAAACGCAGTTTCTTTGCAGGCCTGATCTGGCTGAAGTAGAACTTCTGCCCTGGGTGTGCCACATTGCCCTGGAGCTGAAAGGCACAACGTGCAGGCTTCTTCACAAAGGGCGAGTTGGGCCCCAGAGCAGCTTGCTTCCAGCGCTTTGGGAAGCTAAGAAACAACTCGCTCTGCACAGTGCTCTTACAGCCTACCGGGAACATCTCTTACAAAGGCCTGTGAAACACAGTTTCTTTGCAGGCCTGATCTGGCTGAAGTAGAACTTCTGCCCTGGGTGTGCCACATTGCCCTAGAGCTGAGAGCTATAACATGCAGTCTCCTTTCCAAAGGGCGAGTTGGGCCCCATAGCATCTTGTTTCCAGCTCTTTGGGAAGCTAAGAAACAACTCGCTCTGCACAGTGCTCTTACAGCCTACCGGGAACATCTCTTACAAAGGCCTGTGAAACGCAGTTTCTTTGCAGGCCTGTTCTGGCTGAAGTAGAACTTCTGCCCTGGGTGTGCCACATTGCCCTAGTCTGAAAGGCACAACGTGCAGGCTTCTTAAAAAAGGGCGAGTTGGGCCCCACAGCATCCTGCTTCCAGCTCTTTGGGAAGCTAAGAAACAACTCGCTCTGCAGACCTCTCTTACAGCCAACCGGGAACATCTCTTTCAAAGGCCTGTGAAACGCACTTTCTTTACAGGCCTGATCTGGCTGAAGTAGAACTTCTGCCCTGGGTGTGGCACATTGCCCTAGAGCTGAAAGGCACAACGTGCAGTCTGCATTCCAAAGGGCGAGTTGGACGCCAGAGCATCTTGCTTCCAGCTCTTTGGGAAGCTAAGAAACAACTCGCTCTGCACAGTGCTCTTACAGCCTACCGGGAACATCTCTTACAGAGGCCTGTGTGATGCAGTTTCTTTGCAGGCCTGATCTGGCTGCAGTAGAACTTCTGCTCTGGTTGCGCCACATTGCCTTAGAGCTGAAAGGCACAACGTGCAGGCTTCTTAACAAAGGGCGAGTTGGGCCCCAGAGCATCTTGCTTCCAGCTCATTGGGAAGCTAAGAAACAACTCGCTCTGCACAGTGCTCTTACAGCCTACCGGGAACATCTCTTACAAAGGCCTGTGAAACGCAGTTTCTTTGCAGGCCTGATCTGGCTGAAGTAGAACTTCTGCCCTGGGTGTGCCACATTGCCCTAGAGCTGAAAGGCACAACGTGCAGGCTTCTTAACAAAGGGCGAGTTGGGCCCCAGAGCATCTTGCTTCCAGATCTTTGGGAAGCTAACAAACAACTCGCTCTGCACAGTGCTCTTACAGCCTACCGGGAACATCTCTTACAAAGGCCTGTGAAACGCAGTTTCTTTGCAGGCCTGATATGGCTGAAGTAGAACTTCTGCTCTGGGTGTGCCACACTGCCCCAGACCTGAAAGCTACAACGTGCAGTCTCCTTTCCAATGTGCGAGTTGGGCCCCAGAGCATCTTGTTTCCAGCTCTTTGGGAAGCTAAGAAACAACTCGCTCTGCACAGTGCTCTTACAGCCTACCGGGAACATCTCTTACAAAGGCCTGTGAAACGCAGTTTCTTTGCAGGCCTGTTCTGGCTGAAGTAGAACTTCTGCCCTGGGTGTGCCACATTGCCCTAGAGCTGAAAGGCACAACGTGCAGGCGTCTTAACAAAGGGCGAGTTGGGCCCCACAGCATCCTGCTTCCAGCTCTTTGGGAAGCTAAGAAACAACTCGCTCTGCACAGTGCTCTTACAGCCTACCGGGAATATCTCTTACAAAGGCCTGTGAAACGCAGTTTCTTTGCAGGCCTGATCTGGCTGAAGTAGAACTTCTGCCCTGGGTGTGCCACATTGCCCTAGAGCTGAAAGGCACAACGTGCAGGCTTCTTAACAAAGGGCGAGTTGGGCCCCAGAGCATCTTACTTCCAGCTCTTTGGGAAGCTAAGAAACAACTCGCTCTGCACAGTGCTCTTACAGCCTACCGGGAACATCTCTTACAAAGGCCTGTGAAACGCAGTTTATTTGCAGCCCTGATCTGGCTGAAGTAGAACTTCTGCCCTGGGTGTGCCACATTGCCCTAGAGCTGAAAGGCACAACCTGCAGGCTTCTTAACAAAGGGCGAGTTGGGCGCCAGAGCATCTGGCTTCCAGCTCTTGGGAAGCTAAGAAACAACTCGCTCTGCAAAGTGCTCTTACAGCCTACCGGGAACATCTCTTCCAAAGGCCTTTTAAACGCAGTTTCTTTGCAAGCCTGATGTGGCTGAAGTAGAACTTCTTCCCTGGGTGTGCCACATTGCCCTAGAGCTGAAAGGCACAACGTGCAGGCTTCTTAAAAAAGGGCGAGTTGGGCCCCAGAGCATCTTGCTTCCAGCTCTTTGGGAAGCTAAGAAACAACTCGCTCTGCACAGTGCTCTTACAGCCTACCGGGAACATCTGTTACAAAGGCCTTCTAAACGCAGTTTCTTTGCAAACCTGATGTGGCTGAAGTAGAACTTCTGCCCTGGGTGTGCCACATTGCGCTAGAGCTGAAAGCTACAACGTGCCGTCTGCTTTCCAAAGGCCGAGTTGTGCCCCAGAGCATCTTGGTTCCAGCTCTTTGGGAAGCTAAGAATCAACTCGCGCTGCACAGTGCTCTTACAGCCTAGCGGGAACATCTCTTACAAAGGCTTGTGAAACGCAGTGTCTTTGCAGGCCTGATCAGGCTGAAGTAGAACTTCTGCCCTGGGTGTGCCACATTGCCCTAGAGCTGAAAGGCACAACGTGCAGGCTTCTTAACAAAGGGCGAGTTGAGCGCCAGAGCATCTTGCTTCCAGCTCTTTGGGAAGGTAAGAAACAACTCGCTCTGCAAAGTGCTCTTACAGCCTACCGGGAACATCTCTTCCAAAGGCCTTTTAAACGCAGTTTCTTTGCAAGCCTGATGTGGCTGAAGTAGAACTTCTTCCCTGATTGTGCCACATTGCCCTAGAGCTGAAAGGCACAATGTGCAGGCTTCTTAACAAAGGGAGAGTTGGGCCCCAGAGCATCTTGCTTCCAGCTCTTTGGGAAGCTAAGAAACAACTCGCTCTGCACAGTGCTCTTACAGCCTACCGGGAACATCTGTTACAAAGGCCTTCTAAACGCAGTTTCTTTGCAAGCCTGATGTGGCTGAAGTAGAACTTCTGCCCTGGGTGTGCCACATTGCCCTAGAGCTGAAAGGCACAACGTGCTGGCTTCTTAACAAAGGGCGAGTTGGGCCCCAGAGCTTCTTGCTTCCAGCTCTTTGGGAAGCTAAGAAACAACTCGCTCTGCACAGTGCTTTTACAGCCTACGGGGTACATCTCTTACAAAGGCCTGTGAAACGCAGTTTCTTTGCAGGCCTGATCTGGCTGAAGTAGAACTTCTGCCCTGGGTGTGACACATTGCCCTAGAGCTGAAAGGCACAACGTGAAGGCTTCTTAAAAATGGGCAAGTTGGGCGCCAGAGCATCTTGCTTCCAGCTCTTTGGGAAGCTAAGAAACAACTCGCTCTGCAGACCTCTCTTACAGCCAACTGGGAACATCTCTTTCAAAGGCCTGTGAAACGCACTTTCTTTACAGGCCTGATCTGGCTGAAGTAGAACTTCTGCCCTGGGTGTGGCACATTGCCCTAGAGCTGAAAGGCACAACGTGCAGTCTGCATTCCAAAGGGCGAGTTGGACGCCAGAGCATCTTGCTTCCAGCTCTTTGGGAAGCTAAGAAACAACTCGCTCTGCACAGTGCTCTTACAGCCTACCGGGAACATCTCTTACAAAGGCCTGTGAAACGCAGTTTCTTTGCAGGCCTGATCAGGCTGAAGTAGAACTTCTGCCCTGGGTGTTGCACATTGCCCTAGAGCTGAAAGGCACAACGTGCAGGCTTCCTAACAAAGGGCGAGTTGGGCCCCAGAGCATCTTGCTTCCAGCTCTTTGGGAAGCTAAGAAACAACTCGCTCTGCACAGTGCTCTTACAGCCTACCGGGAACATCTCTTACAAAGGCCTGTGAAACGCAGTTTCTTTGCAGGCCTGATCAGGCTGAAGTAGACCTTCTGCCCTGGGTGTGGCACATTGCCCTAGAGCTGAAAGGCACAACGTGCAGGCTTCTTAACAAAGGGCGAGCTGGGCCCCAGAGCATCTTGCTTCCAGCTCTTTGGGAAGCTAAGAAACAACTCGCTCTGCACAGTGCTCTTACAGCCTACCGGGAACATCTCTTACAGAGGCCTGTGTGATGCAGTTTCTTTGCAGGCCTGATCTGGCTGCAGTAGAACTTCTGCTCTGGTTGCGCCACATTGCCTTAGAGCTGAAAGGCACAACAGGCAGGCTTCTTAACAAAGGGCGAGTTGGGCCCCAGAGCATCTTGCTTCCAGCTCTTTGGGAAGCTAACAAACAACTCGCTCTGCACAGTGCTCTTACAGCCTACCGGGAACATCTCTTACAAAGGCCTGTGAAACGCAGTTTCTTTGCAGGCCTGATCTGGCTGAAGTAGAACTTCTGCCCTGGGTGTGCCACATTGCCCTAGAGCTGAAAGGCACAACCTGCAGGCTTCCTAACAAAGGGCGAGTTGGGCGCCAGAGCATCTGGCTTCCAGCTCTTGGGAAGCTAAGAAACAACTCGCTCTGCAAAGTGCTCTTACAGCCTACCGGGAACATCTCTTCCAAAGGCCTTTTAAACGCAGTTTCTTTGCAAGCCTGATGTGGCTGAAGTAGAACTTCTTCCCTGGGTGTGCCACATTGCCCTAGAGCTGAAAGGCACAACGTGCAGGCTTCTTAAAAAAGGGAGAGTTGGGCCCCAGAGCATCTTGCTTCCAGCTCTTTGGGAAGCTAAGAAACAACTCGCTCTGCACAGTGCTCTTACAGCCTACCGGGAACATCTGTTACAAAGGCCTTCTAAACGCAGTTTCTTTGAAAACCTGATGTGGCTGAAGTAGAACTTCTGCCCTGGGTGTGCCACATTGCGCTAGAGCTGAAAGCTACAACGTGCCGTCTGCTTTCCAAAGGCCGAGTTGTGCCCCAGAGCATCTTGGTTCCAGCTCTTTGGGAAGCTAAGAAACAACTCGCTCTGCACAGTGCTCTTACAGCCTACCGGGAACATCTCTGACAAAGGCCTGTGAAACGCAGTTTCTTTGCAGGCCTGATCTGGCTGAAGTAGAACTTCTGCTCTGGGTGTGCCACACTGCCCTAGACCTGAAAGCTACAACGTGCAGTCTCCTTTCCAATGTGCGAGTTGGGCCCCAGAGCATCTTGCTTCCAGCTCTTTGGGAAGCTAAGAAACAACTCGCTCTTCACAGTGCTCTTACAGCCTACCGGGAACATCTCTTACAAAGGCCTGTGAAACGCAGTTTCTTTGCAGGCCTGATCTGGCTGAAGTAGAACTTCTGCCCTGGGTGTGCCACATTGCCCTGGAGCTGAAAGGCACAACGTGCAGGCTTCTTCACAAAGGGCGAGTTGGGCCCCAGAGCAGCTTGCTTCCAGCGCTTTGGGAAGCTAAGAAACAACTCGCTCTGCACAGTGCTCTTACAGCCTACCGGGAACATCTCTTACAAAGGCCTGTGAAACACAGTTTCTTTGCAGGCCTGATCTGGCTGAAGTAGAACTTCTGCCCTGGGTGTGCCACATTGCCCTAGAGCTGAGAGCTATAACATGCAGTCTCCTTTCCAAAGGGCGAGTTGGGCCCCATAGCATCTTGTTTCCAGCTCTTTGGGAAGCTAAGAAACAACTCGCTCTGCACAGTGCTCTTACAGCCTACCGGGAACATCTCTTACAAAGGCCTGTGAAACGCAGTTTCTTTGCAGGCCTGTTCTGGCTGAAGTAGAACTTTTGCCCTGGGTGTGCCACATTGCCCTAGTCTGAAAGGCACAACGTGCAGGCTTCTTAAAAAAGGGCGAGTTGGGCCCCACAGCATCCTGCTTCCAGCTCTTTGGGAAGCTAAGAAACAACTCGCTCTGCAGACCTCTCTTACAGCCAACCGGGAACATCTCTTTCAAAGGCCTGTGAAACGCACTTTCTTTACAGGCCTGATCTGGCTGAAGTAGAACTTCTGCCCTGGGTGTGGCACATTGCCCTAGAGATGAAAGGCACAACGTGCAGTCTGCATTCCAAAGGGCGAGTTGGGTCCCAGAGCATCTTGCTTCCAGCTCTTTGGGAAGCTAAGAAACAACTCGCTCTGCACAGTGCTCTTACAGCCTACCGGGAACATCTCTTACAGAGGCCTGTGTGATGCAGTTTCTTTGCAGGCCTGATCTGGCTGCAGTAGAACTTCTGCTCTGGTTGCGCCACATTGCCTTAGATCTGAAAGGCACAACGTGCAGGCTTCTTAACAAAGGGCGAGTTGGGCCCCAGAGCATCTTGCTTCCAGCTCATTGGGAAGCTAAGAAACAACTCGCTCTGCACAGTGCTCTTACAGCCTACCGGGAACATCTCTTACAAAGGCCTGTGAAACGCAGTTTCTTTGCAGGCCTGATCTGGCTGAAGTAGAACTTCTGCCCTGGGTGTGCCACATTGCCCTAGAGCTGAAAGGCACAACGTGCAGGCTTCTTAACAAAGGGCGAGTTGGGCCCCAGAGCATCTTGCTTCCAGATCTTTGGGAAGCTAACAAACAACTCGCTCTGCACAGTGCTCTTACAGCCTACCGGGAACATCTCTTACAAAGGCCTGTGAAACGCAGTTTCTTTGCAGGCCTGATATGGCTGAAGTAGAACTTCTGCTCTGGGTGTGCCACACTGCCCCAGACCTGAAAGCTACAACGTGCAGTCTCCTTTCCAATGTGCGAGTTGGGCCCCAGAGCATCTTGTTTCCAGCTCTTTGGGAAGCTAAGAAACAACTCGCTCTGCACAGTGCTCTTACAGCCTACCGGGAACATCTCTTACAAAGGCCTGTGAAACGCAGTTTCTTTGCAGCCCTGATCTGGCTGAAGTAGAACTTCTGCCCTGGGTGTGCCACATTGCCCTAGAGCTGAAAGGCACAACCTGCAGGCTTCTTAACAAAGGGCGAGTTGGGCGCCAGAGCATCTGGCTTCCAGCTCTTGGGAAGCTAAGAAACAACTCGCTCTGCAAAGTGCTCTTACAGCCTACCGGGAACATCTCTTCCAAAGGCCTTTTAAACGCAGTTTCTTTGCAAGCCTGATGTGGCTGAAGTAGAACTTCTTCCCTGGGTGTGCCACATTGCCCTAGAGCTGAAAGGCACAACGTGCAGGCTTCTTAAAAAAGGGAGAGTTGGGCCCCAGAGCATCTTGCTTCCAGCTCTTTGGGAAGCTAAGAAACAACTCGCTCTGCACAGTGCTCTTACAGCCTACCGGGAACATCTGTTACAAAGGCCTTCTAAACGCAGTTTCTTTGCAAACCTGATGTGGCTGAAGTAGAACTTCTGCCCTGGGTGTGCCACATTGCGCTAGAGCTGAAAGCTACAACGTGCCGTCTGCTTTCCAAAGGCCGAGTTGTGCCCCAGAGCATCTTGGTTCCAGCTCTTTGGGAAGCTAAGAAACAACTCGCTCTGCACAGTGCTCTTACAGCCTAGCGGGAACATCTCTTACAAAGGCTTGTGAAACGCAGTGTCTTTGCAGGCCTGATCAGGCTGAAGTAGAACTTCTGCCCTGGGTGTGCCACATTGCCCTAGAGCTGAAAGGCACAACGTGCAGGCTTCTTAACAAAGGGCGAGTTGAGCGCCAGAGCATCTTGCTTCCAGCTCTTTGGGAAGGTAAGAAACAACTCGCTCTGCAAAGTGCTCTTACAGCCTACCGGGAACATCTCTTCCAAAGGCCTTTTAAACGCAGTTTCTTTGCAAGCCTGATGTGGCTGAAGTAGAACTTCTTCCCTGATTGTGCCACATTGCCCTAGAGCTGAAAGGCACAATGTGCAGGCTTCTTAACAAAGGGAGAGTTGGGCCCCAGAGCATCTTGCTTCCAGCTCTTTGGGAAGCTAAGAAACAACTCGCTCTGCACAGTGCTCTTACAGCCTACCGGGAACATCTGTTACAAAGGCCTTCTAAACGCAGTTTCTTTGCAAGCCTGATGTGGCTGAAGTAGAACTTCTGCCCTGGGTGTGCCACATTGCCCTAGAGCTGAAAGGCACAACGTGCTGGCTTCTTAACAAAGGGCGAGTTGGGCCCCAGAGCTTCTTGCTTCCAGCTCTTTGGGAAGCTAAGAAACAACTCGCTCTGCACAGTGCTTTTACAGCCTACGGGGTACATCTCTTACAAAGGCCTGTGAAACGCAGTTTCTTTGCAGGCCTGATCTGGCTGAAGTAGAACTTCTGCCCTGGGTGTGACACATTGCCCTAGAGCTGAAAGGCACAACGTGCAGGCTTCTTAAAAATGGGCAAGTTGGGCGCCAGAGCATCTTGCTTCCAGCTCTTTGGGAAGCTAAGAAACAACTCGCTCTGCAGACCTCTCTTACAGCCAACTGGGAACATCTCTTTCAAAGGCCTGTGAAACGCACTTTCTTTACAGGCCTGATCTGGCTGAAGTAGAACTTCTGCCCTGGGTGTGGCACATTGCCCTAGAGCTGAAAGGCACAACGTGCAGTCTGCATTCCAAAGGGCGAGTTGGACGCCAGAGCATCTTGCTTCCAGCTCTTTGGGAAGCTAAGAAACAACTCGCTCTGCACAGTGCTCTTACAGCCTACCGGGAACATCTCTTACAAAGGCCTGTGAAACGCAGTTTCTTTGCAGGCCTGATCAGGCTGAAGTAGAACTTCTGCCCTGGGTGTTGCACATTGCCCTAGAGCTGAAAGGCACAACGTGCAGGCTTCCTAACAAAGGGCGAGTTGGGCCCCAGAGCATCTTGCTTCCAGCTCTTTGGGAAGCTAAGAAACAACTCGCTCTGCACAGTGCTCTTACAGCCTACCGGGAACATCTCTTACAAAGGCCTGTGAAACGCAGTTTCTTTGCAGGCCTGATCAGGCTGAAGTAGACCTTCTGCCCTGGGTGTGGCACATTGCCCTAGAGCTGAAAGGCACAACGTGCAGGCTTCTTAACAAAGGGCGAGCTGGGCCCCAGAGCATCTTGCTTCCAGCTCTTTGGGAAGCTAAGAAACAACTCGCTCTGCACAGTGCTCTTACAGCCTACCGGGAACATCTCTTACAGAGGCCTGTGTGATGCAGTTTCTTTGCAGGCCTGATCTGGCTGCAGTAGAACTTCTGCTCTGGTTGCGCCACATTGCCTTAGAGCTGAAAGGCACAACAGGCAGGCTTCTTAACAAAGGGCGAGTTGGGCCCCAGAGCATCTTGCTTCCAGCTCTTTGGGAAGCTAACAAACAACTCGCTCTGCACAGTGCTCTTACAGCCTACCGGGAACATCTCTTACAAAGGCCTGTGAAACGCAGTTTCTTTGCAGGCCTGATCTGGCTGAAGTAGAACTTCTGCCCTGGGTGTGCCACATTGCCCTAGAGCTGAAAGGCACAACCTGCAGGCTTCCTAACAAAGGGCGAGTTGGGCGCCAGAGCATCTGGCTTCCAGCTCTTGGGAAGCTAAGAAACAACTCGCTCTGCAAAGTGCTCTTACAGCCTACCGGGAACATCTCTTCCAAAGGCCTTTTAAACGCAGTTTCTTTGCAAGCCTGATGTGGCTGAAGTAGAACTTCTTCCCTGGGTGTGCCACATTGCCCTAGAGCTGAAAGGCACAACGTGCAGGCTTCTTAAAAAAGGGAGAGTTGGGCCCCAGAGCATCTTGCTTCCAGCTCTTTGGGAAGCTAAGAAACAACTCGCTCTGCACAGTGCTCTTACAGCCTACCGGGAACATCTGTTACAAAGGCCTTCTAAACGCAGTTTCTTTGAAAACCTGATGTGGCTGAAGTAGAACTTCTGCCCTGGGTGTGCCACATTGCGCTAGAGCTGAAAGCTACAACGTGCCGTCTGCTTTCCAAAGGCCGAGTTGTGCCCCAGAGCATCTTGGTTCCAGCTCTTTGGGAAGCTAAGAAACAACTCGCTCTGCACAGTGCTCTTACAGCCTACCGGGAACATCTCTGACAAAGGCCTGTGAAACGCAGTTTCTTTGCAGGCCTGATCTGGCTGAAGTAGAACTTCTGCTCTGGGTGTGCCACACTGCCCTAGACCTGAAAGCTACAACGTGCAGTCTCCTTTCCAATGTGCGAGTTGGGCCCCAGAGCATCTTGCTTCCAGCTCTTTGGGAAGCTAAGAAACAACTCGCTCTTCACAGTGCTCTTACAGCCTACCGGGAACATCTCTTACAAAGGCCTGTGAAACGCAGTTTCTTTGCAGGCCTGATCTGGCTGAAGTAGAACTTCTGCCCTGGGTGTGCCACATTGCCCTGGAGCTGAAAGGCACAACGTGCAGGCTTCTTCACAAAGGGCGAGTTGGGCCCCAGAGCAGCTTGCTTCCAGCGCTTTGGGAAGCTAAGAAACAACTCGCTCTGCACAGTGCTCTTACAGCCTACCGGGAACATCTCTTACAAAGGCCTGTGAAACACAGTTTCTTTGCAGGCCTGATCTGGCTGAAGTAGAACTTCTGCCCTGGGTGTGCCACATTGCCCTAGAGCTGAGAGCTATAACATGCAGTCTCCTTTCCAAAGGGCGAGTTGGGCCCCATAGCATCTTGTTTCCAGCTCTTTGGGAAGCTAAGAAACAACTCGCTCTGCACAGTGCTCTTACAGCCTACCGGGAACATCTCTTACAAAGGCCTGTGAAACGCAGTTTCTTTGCAGGCCTGTTCTGGCTGAAGTAGAACTTCTGCCCTGGGTGTGCCACATTGCCCTAGTCTGAAAGGCACAACGTGCAGGCTTCTTAAAAAAGGGCGAGTTGGGCCCCACAGCATCCTGCTTCCAGCTCTTTGGGAAGCTAAGAAACAACTCGCTCTGCAGACCTCTCTTACAGCCAACCGGGAACATCTCTTTCAAAGGCCTGTGAAACGCACTTTCTTTACAGGCCTGATCTGGCTGAAGTAGAACTTCTGCCCTGGGTGTGGCACATTGCCCTAGAGATGAAAGGCACAACGTGCAGTCTGCATTCCAAAGGGCGAGTTGGGTCCCAGAGCATCTTGCTTCCAGCTCTTTGGGAAGCTAAGAAACAACTCGCTCTGCACAGTGCTCTTACAGCCTACCGGGAACATCTCTTACAGAGGCCTGTGTGATGCAGTTTCTTTGCAGGCCTGATCTGGCTGCAGTAGAACTTCTGCTCTGGTTGCGCCACATTGCCTTAGAGCTGAAAGGCACAACGTGCAGGCTTCTTAACAAAGGGCGAGTTGGGCCCCAGAGCATCTTGCTTCCAGCTCATTGGGAAGCTAAGAAACAACTCGCTCTGCACAGTGCTCTTACAGCCTACCGGGAACATCTCTTACAAAGGCCTGTGAAACGCAGTTTCTTTGCAGGCCTGATCTGGCTGAAGTAGAACTTCTGCCCTGGGTGTGCCACATTGCCCTAGAGCTGAAAGGCACAACGTGCAGGCTTCTTAACAAAGGGCGAGTTGGGCCCCAGAGCATCTTGCTTCCAGATCTTTGGGAAGCTAACAAACAACTCGCTCTGCACAGTGCTCTTACAGCCTACCGGGAACATCTCTTACAAAGGCCTGTGAAACGCAGTTTCTTTGCAGGCCTGATATGGCTGAAGTAGAACTTCTGCTCTGGGTGTGCCACACTGCCCCAGACCTGAAAGCTACAACGTGCAGTCTCCTTTCCAATGTGCGAGTTGGGCCCCAGAGCATCTTGTTTCCAGCTCTTTGGGAAGCTAAGAAACAACTCGCTCTGCACAGTGCTCAAACAGCCTACCGGGAACATCTCTTACAAATGCCTGTGAAACGCAGTTTCTTTGCAGGCCTGTTCTGGCTGAAGTAGATCTTCTGCCCTGGGTGTGCCACATTGCCCTAGAGCTGAAAGGCACAACGTGCAGGCGTCTTAACAAAGGGCGAGTTGGGCCCCACAGCATCCTGCTTCCAGCTCTTTGGGAAGCTAAGAAACAACTCGCTCTGCACAGTGCTCTTACAGCCTACCGGGAACATCTCTTACAAAGGCCTGTGAAACGCAGTTTCTTTGCAGGCCTGATCTGGCTGAAGTAGAACTTCTGCCCTGGGTGTGCCACATTGCCCTAGAGCTGAAAGGCACAACGTGCAGGCTTCTTAACAAAGGGCGAGTTGGGCCCCAGAGCATCTTACTTCCAGCTCTTTGGGAAGCTAAGAAACAACTCGCTCTGCACAGTGCTCTTACAGCCTACCGGGAACATCTCTTACAAAGGCCTGTGAAACGCAGTTTATTTGCAGCCCTGATCTGGCTGAAGTAGAACTTCTGCCCTGGGTGTGCCACATTGCCCTAGAGCTGAAAGGCACAACCTGCAGGCTTCTTAACAAAGGGCGAGTTGGGCGCCAGAGCATCTGGCTTCCAGCTCTTGGGAAGCTAAGAAACAACTCGCTCTGCAAAGTGCTCTTACAGCCTACCGGGAACATCTCTTCCAAAGGCCTTTTAAACGCAGTTTCTTTGCAAGCCTGATGTGGCTGAAGTAGAACTTCTTCCCTGGGTGTGCCACATTGCCCTAGAGCTGAAAGGCACAACGTGCAGGCTTCTTAAAAAAGGGAGAGTTGGGCCCCAGAGCATCTTGCTTCCAGCTCTTTGGGAAGCTAAGAAACAACTCGCTCTGCACAGTGCTCTTACAGCCTACCGGGAACATCTGTTACAAAGGCCTTCTAAACGCAGTTTCTTTGCAAACCTGATGTGGCTGAAGTAGAACTTCTGCCCTGGGTGTGCCACATTGCGCTAGAGCTGAAAGCTACAACGTGCCGTCTGCTTTCCAAAGGCCGAGTTGTGCCCCAGAGCATCTTGGTTCCAGCTCTTTGGGAAGCTAAGAAACAACTCGCTCTGCACAGTGCTCTTACAGCCTAGCGGGAACATCTCTTACAAAGGCTTGTGAAACGCAGTGTCTTTGCAGGCCTGATCAGGCTGAAGTAGAACTTCTGCCCTGGGTGTGCCACATTGCCCTAGAGCTGAAAGGCACAACGTGCAGGCTTCTTAACAAAGGGCGAGTTGAGCGCCAGAGCATCTTGCTTCCAGCTCTTTGGGAAGGTAAGAAACAACTCGCTCTGCAAAGTGCTCTTACAGCCTACCGGGAACATCTCTTCCAAAGGCCTTTTAAACGCAGTTTCTTTGCAAGCCTGATGTGGCTGAAGTAGAACTTCTTCCCTGATTGTGCCACATTGCCCTAGAGCTGAAAGGCACAATGTGCAGGCTTCTTAACAAAGGGAGAGTTGGGCCCCAGAGCATCTTGCTTCCAGCTCTTTGGGAAGCTAAGAAACAACTCGCTCTGCACAGTGCTCTTACAGCCTACCGGGAACATCTGTTACAAAGGCCTTCTAAACGCAGTTTCTTTGCAAGCCTGATGTGGCTGAAGTAGAACTTCTGCCCTGGGTGTGCCACATTGCCCTAGAGCTGAAAGGCACAACGTGCTGGCTTCTTAACAAAGGGCGAGTTGGGCCCCAGAGCTTCTTGCTTCCAGCTCTTTGGGAAGCTAAGAAACAACTCGCTCTGCACAGTGCTTTTACAGCCTACGGGGTACATCTCTTACAAAGGCCTGTGAAACGCAGTTTCTTTGCAGGCCTGATCTGGCTGAAGTAGAACTTCTGCCCTGGGTGTGACACATTGCCCTAGAGCTGAAAGGCACAACGTGCAGGCTTCTTAAAAATGGGCAAGTTGGGCGCCAGAGCATCTTGCTTCCAGCTCTTTGGGAAGCTAAGAAACAACTCGCTCTGCAGACCTCTCTTACAGCCAACTGGGAACATCTCTTTCAAAGGCCTGTGAAACGCACTTTCTTTACAGGCCTGATCTGGCTGAAGTAGAACTTCTGCCCTGGGTGTGGCACATTGCCCTAGAGCTGAAAGGCACAACGTGCAGTCTGCATTCCAAAGGGCGAGTTGGACGCCAGAGCATCTTGCTTCCAGCTCTTTGGGAAGCTAAGAAACAACTCGCTCTGCACAGTGCTCTTACAGCCTACCGGGAACATCTCTTACAAAGGCCTGTGAAACGCAGTTTCTTTGCAGGCCTGATCAGGCTGAAGTAGAACTTCTGCCCTGGGTGTTGCACATTGCCCTAGAGCTGAAAGGCACAACGTGCAGGCTTCCTAACAAAGGGCGAGTTGGGCCCCAGAGCATCTTGCTTCCAGCTCTTTGGGAAGCTAAGAAACAACTCGCTCTGCACAGTGCTCTTACAGCCTACCGGGAACATCTCTTACAAAGGCCTGTGAAACGCAGTTTCTTTGCAGGCCTGATCAGGCTGAAGTAGAACTTCTGCCCTGGGTGTGGCACATTGCCCTAGAGCTGAAAGGCACAACGTGCAGGCTTCTTAACAAAGGGCGAGCTGGGCCCCAGAGCATCTTGCTTCCAGCTCTTTGGGAAGCTAAGAAACAACTCGCTCTGCACAGTGCTCTTACAGCCTACCGGGAACATCTCTTACAGAGGCCTGTGTGATGCAGTTTCTTTGCAGGCCTGATCTGGCTGCAGTAGAACTTCTGCTCTGGTTGCGCCACATTGCCTTAGAGCTGAAAGGCACAACGCACAGGCTTCTTAACAAAGGGCGAGTTGGGCCCCAGAGCATCTTGCTTCCAGCTCATTGGGAAGCTAAGAAACAACTCGCTCTGCACAGTGCTCTTACAGCCTACTGGGAACATCTCTTACAAAGGCCTGTGAAACGCAGTTTCTTTGCAGGCCTGATCTGGCTGAAGTAGAACTTCTGCCCTGGGTGTGGCACATTGCCCTAGAGCTGAAAGGCACAACAGGCAGGCTTCTTAACAAAGGGCGAGTTGGGCCCCAGAGCATCTTGCTTCCAGCTCTTTGGGAAGCTAACAAACAACTCGCTCTGCACAGTGCTCTTACAGCCTACCGGGAACATCTCTTACAAAGGCCTGTGAAACGCAGTTTCTTTGCAGGCCTGATCTGGCTGAAGTAGAACTTCTGCCCTGGGTGTGCCACATTGCCCTAGAGCTGAAAGGCACAACCTGCAGGCTTCCTAACAAAGGGCGAGTTGGGCGCCAGAGCATCTGGCTTCCAGCTCTTGGGAAGCTAAGAAACAACTCGCTCTGCAAAGTGCTCTTACAGCCTACCGGGAACATCTCTTCCAAAGGCCTTTTAAACGCAGTTTCTTTGCAAGCCTGATGTGGCTGAAGTAGAACTTCTTCCCTGGGTGTGCCACATTGCCCTAGAGCTGAAAGGCACAACGTGCAGGCTTCTTAAAAAAGGGAGAGTTGGGCCCCAGAGCATCTTGCTTCCAGCTCTTTGGGAAGCTAAGAAACAACTCGCTCTGCACAGTGCTCTTACAGCCTACCGGGAACATCTGTTACAAAGGCCTTCTAAACGCAGTTTCTTTGAAAACCTGATGTGGCTGAAGTAGAACTACTGCCCTGGGTGTGCCACATTGCGCTAGAGCTGAAAGCTACAACGTGCCGTCTGCTTTCCAAAGGCCGAGTTGTGCCCCAGAGCATCTTGGTTCCAGCTCTTTGGGAAGCTAAGAAACAACTCGCTCTGCACAGTGCTCTTACAGCCTACCGGGAACATCTCTTACAAAATCTTGTGAAACGCAGTGTCTTTGCAGGCCTGATCAGGCTGAAGTAGAACTTCTGCCCTGGGTGTGCCACATTGCCCTAGAGCTGAAAGGCACAACGTGCAGGCTTCTTAGAAAAGGGCGAGTTGGGCCCCAGAGCATCTTGCTTCCAGCTCTTTGGGAAGCTAAGAAACAACTCGCTCTGCACAGTGCTCTTACAGCCTACCGGGAACATCTCTTACAGAGGCCTGTGTGATGCAGTTTCTTTGCAGGCCTGATCTGGCTGCAGTAGAACTTCTGCTCTGGTTGCGCCACATTGCCTTAGAGCTGAAAGGCACAACGTGCAGGCTTCTTATCAAAGGGCGAGTTGGGCCCCAGAGCATCTTGCTTCCAGCTCATTGGGAAGCTAAGAAACAACTCGCTCTGCACAGTGCTCTTACAGCCTACCGGGAACCTCTCTTACAAAGGCCTGCGAAACGCAGTTTCTTTGCAGGCCTGATCTGGCTGAAGTAGAACTTCTGACCTGGGTGTGCCACATTGCCCTAGAGCTGAAAGGCACAACGTGCAGGCTTCTTCACAAAGGGCGAGATGGGCCCCAGAGCAGCTTGCTTCCAGCTCTTTGGTAAGCTAAGAAACAACTCGCCCTGCACATTGCTCTTGTAGCCTAAGGGGAACATCTCTTACAAATGACTGTGAAATGCAGTTTCTTTTCAGGCCTGATCTGGCTGAAGTAGAACTTCTGCCCTGGGTGTGCCACATTGCGCTAGAGCTGAAAGCTACAACGTGCCGTCTGCTTTCAAAAGGCCGAGTTGGGCCCCAGAGCATCTTGCTTCCAGCTGTTTGGGAAGCTAAGAAACAACTCGCTCTGCACAGTGCTCTTACAGCCTATTGGGAACATCTCTTACAAAGGCCTGTGAAACGCACTTTCTTTACAGGCCTGATCTGGCTGAAGTAGAACTTCTGCCCTGGGTGTGCCACATTGCCCTAGAGCTGAAATGCACAACGTGCAGGCTTCTTAACAAAGGGCGAGTTTGGGCCCCAGAGCATCTTGCTTCCAGCTCTTTGGGAAGCTAAGAAACAACTCGCTCTGCACAGTGCTCTTACAGCCTACCGGGAACATCTCTTACAAAGGCCTGTGAAACGCAGTTTCTTGGCAGACCTGATCTGGCTGAGGTAGAACTTCTGCCCTGGGTGTGCCACATTGCCCTAGAGCTGAAAGGCACAACGTGCAGGCTTCTTAACAAAGGGCGAGTTTGGCGCCAGAGCATCTTGCTTCCAGCTCTTTGGGCAGCTAAGAAAAATCTCGCTCTGCACAGTGCTGTTACAGCCTACGGGGTACATCTCTTACAAAGGCCTGTGAAACGCAGTTCCTTTGCAGGCCTGATCTGGCTGAAGTAGAAGTTCTGCTCTGGGTGTTCCACATTGACCTAGAGCTGAAACGCACAACGTGCAGGCTTCTTAACAAAGGGCGAGTTTGGCGCCAGAGCATCTTGCTTCCAGCTCTTTGGGAAGCTAAGAAACAACTCGCTCTGCACAGTGCTCTTACAGCCTAGCGGGAACATCTCTTACAAAGGCCTGTGAAACGCAGTTTCTTTGCAGGCCTGATCTGGCTGAAGTAGAACTTCTGCCCTGGGTGTGGCACATTGCCCTAGAGCTGAAAGGCACAACGTGCAGGCTTCTTAACAAAGGGCGAGTTGAGCGCCAGAGCATCTTGCTTCCAGCTCTTTGGGAAGGTAAGAAACAACTCGCTCTGCAAAGTGCTCTTACAGCCTACCGGGAACATCTCTTCCAAAGGCCTTTTAAACGCAGTTTCTTTGCAAGCCTGATGTGGCTGAAGTAGAACTTCTTTCCTGATTGTGCCACATTGCCCTAGAGCTGAAAGGCACAACGTGCAGGCTTCTTAACAAAGGGAGAGTTGGGCCCCAGAGCATCTTGCTTCCAGCTCTTTGGGAAGCTAAGAAACAACTCGCTCTGCACAGTGCTCTTACAGCCTACCGGGAACATCTGTTACAAAGGCCTTCTAAACGCAGTTTCTTTGCAAGCCTGATGTGGCTGAAGTAGAACTTCTGCCCTGGGTGTGCCACATTGCCCTAGAGCTGAAAGGCACAACGTGCAGGCTTCTTAACAAAGGGCGAGTTGGGCCCCAGAGCATCTTGCTTCCAGATCTTTGGGAAGCTAACAAACAACTCGCTCTGCACAGTGCTCTTACAGCCTACCGGGAACATCTCTTACAAAGGCCTGTGAAACGCAGTTTCTTTGCAGGCCTGATATGGCTGAAGTAGAACTTCTGCTCTGGGTGAGCCACACTGCCCCAGACCTGAAAGCTACAACGTGCAGTCTCCTTTCCAATGTGCGAGTTGGGCCCCAGAGCATCTTGTTTCCAGCTCTTTGGGAAGCTAAGAAACAACTCGCTCTGCACAGTGCTCTTACAGCCTACCGGGAACATCTCTTACAAAGGCCTGTGAAACGCAGTTTCTTTGCAGGCCTGTTCTGGCTGAAGTAGAACTTCTGCCCTGGGTGTGCCACATTGCCCTAGAGCTGAAAGGCACAACGTGCAGGCGTCTTAACAAAGGGCGAGTTGGGCCCCACAGCATCCTGCTTCCAGCTCTTTGGGAAGCTAAGAAACAACTCGCTCTGCACAGTGCTCTTACAGCCTACCGGGAACATCTCTTACAAAGGCCTGTGAAACGCAGTTTCTTTGCAGGCCTGATCTGGCTGAAGTAGAACTTCTGCCCTGGGTGTGCCACATTGCCCTAGAGCTGAAAGGCACAACCTGCAGGCTTCTTAACAAAGGGCGAGTTGGGCGCCAGAGCATCTGGCTTCCAGCTCTTGGGAAGCTAAGAAACAACTCGCTCTGCAAAGTGCTCTTACAGCCTACTGGGAACATCTCTTCCAAAGGCCTTTTAAACGCAGTTTCTTTGCAAGCCTGATGTGGCTGAAGTAGAACTTCTTCCCTGGGTGTGCCACATTGCCCTAGAGCTGAAAGGCACAACGTGCAGGCTTCTTAAAAAAGGGAGAGTTGGGCCCCAGAGCATCTTGCTTCCAGCTCTTTGGGAAGCTAAGAAACAACTCGCTCTGCACAGTTCTCTTACAGCCTACCGGGAACATCTGTTACAAAGGCCTTCTAAACGCAGTTTCTTTGCAAACCTGATGTGGCTGAAGTAGAACTTCTGCCCTGGGTGTGCCACATTGCGCTAGAGCTGAAAGCTACAACGTGCCGTCTGCTTTCCAAAGGCCGAGTTGTGCCCCAGAGCATCTTGGTTCCAGCTCTTTGGGAAGCTAAGAAACAACTCGCTCTGCACAGTGCTCTTACAGCCTAGCGGGAACATCTCTTACAAAGGCTTGTGAAACGCAGTGTCTTTGCAGGCCTGATCAGGCTGAAGTAGAACTTCTGCCCTGGGTGTGCCACATTGCCCTAGAGCTGAAAGGCACAACGTGCAGGCTTCTTAACAAAGGGCGAGTTGAGCGCCAGAGCATCTTGCTTCCAGCTCTTTGGGAAGCTAAGAAACAACTCGCTCTGCAAAGTGCTCTTACAGCCTACCGGGAACATCTCTTCCAAAGGCCTTTTAAACGCAGTTTCTTTGCAAGCCTGATGTGGCTGAAGTAGAACTTCTTCCCTGATTGTGCCACATTGCCCTAGAGCTGAAAGGCACAATGTGCAGGCTTCTTAACAAAGGGAGAGTTGGGCCCCAGAGCATCTTGCTTCCAGCTCTTTGGGAAGCTAAGAAACAACTCGCTCTGCACAGTGCTCTTACAGCCTACCGGGAACATCTGTTACAAAGGCCTTCTAAACGCAGTTTCTTTGCAAGCCTGATGTGGCTGAAGTAGAACTTCTGCCCTGGGTGTGCCACATTGCCCTAGAGCTGAAAGGCACAACGTGCTGGCTTCTTAACAAAGGGCGAGTTGGGCCCCAGAGCTTCTTGCTTCCAGCTCTTTGGGAAGCTAAGAAACAACTCGCTCTGCACAGTGCTTTTACAGCCTACGGGGTACATCTCTTACAAAGGCCTGTGAAACGCAGTTTCTTTGCAGGCCTGATCTGGCTGAAGTAGAACTTCTGCCCTGGGTGTGACACATTGCCCTAGAGCTGAAAGGCACAACGTGCAGGCTTCTTAAAAATGGGCAAGTTGGGCGCCAGAGCATCTTGCTTCCAGCTCTTTGGGAAGCTAAGAAACAACTCGCTCTGCAGACCTCTCTTACAGCCAACTGGGAACATCTCTTTCAAAGGCCTGTGAAACGCACTTTCTTTACAGGCCTGATCTGGCTGAAGTAGAACTTCTGCCCTGGGTGTGACACATTGCCCTAGAGCTGAAAGGCACAACGTGCAGTCTGCATTCCAAAGGGCGAGTTGGACGCCAGAGCATCTTGCTTCCAGCTCTTTGGGAAGCTAAGAAACAACTCGCTCTGCACAGTGCTCTTACAGCCTACCGGGAACATCTCTTACAAAGGCCTGTGAAACGCAGTTTCTTTGCAGGCCTGATCAGGCTGAAGTAGAACTTCTGCTCTGGTTGCGCCACATTGCCTTAGAGCTGAAAGGCACAACGTGCAGGCTTCTTATCAAAGGGCGAGTTGGGCCCCAGAGCATCTTGCTTCCAGCTCATTGGGAAGCTAAGAAACAACTCGCTCTGCACAGTGCTCTTACAGCCTACCGGGAACCTCTCTTACAAAGGCCTGCGAAACGCAGTTTCTTTGCAGGCCTGATCTGGCTGAAGTAGAACTTCTGACCTGGGTGTGCCACATTGCCCTAGAGCTGAAAGGCACAACGTGCAGGCTTCTTCACAAAGGGCGAGATGGGCCCCAGAGCAGCTTGCTTCCAGCTCTTTGGTAAGCTAAGAAACAACTCGCCCTGCACAGTGCTCTTGTAGCCTAAGGGGAACATCTCTTACAAATGACTGTGAAATGCAGTTTCTTTACAGGCCTGATCTGGCTGAAGTAGAACTTCTGCCCTGGGTGTGCCACATTGCGCTAGAGCTGAAAGCTACAACGTGCCGTCTGCTTTCAAAAGGCCGAGTTGGGCCCCAGAGCATCTTGCTTCCAGCTGTTTGGGAAGCTAAGAAACAACTCGCTCTGCGCAGTGCTCTTACAGCCTACTGGGAACATCTCTTACAAAGGCCTGTGAAACGCACTTTCTTTACAGGCCTGATCTGGCTGAAGTAGAACTTCTGCCCTGGGTGTGCCACATTGCCCAGAGCTGAAATGCACAACGTGCAGGCTTCTTAACAAAGGGCGAGTTTGGGCCCCAGAGCATCTTGCTTCCAGCTCTTTGGGAAGCTAAGAAACAACTCGCTCTGCACAGTGCTCTTACAGCCTACCGGGAACATCTCTTACAAAGGCCTGTGAAACGCAGTTTCTTGGCAGACCTGATCTGGCTGAGGTAGAACTTCTGCCCTGGGTGTGCCACATTGCCCTAGAGCTGAAAGGCACAACGTGCAGGCTTCTTAACAAAGGGCGAGTTTGGCGCCAGAGCATCTTGCTTCCAGCTCTTTGGGCAGCTAAGAAAAATCTCGCTCTGCACAGTGCTGTTACAGCCTACGGGGTACATCTCTTACAAAGGCCTGTGAAACGCAGTTTCTTTGCAGGCCTGATCTGGCTGAAGTAGAAGTTCTGCTCTGGGTGTTCCACATTGACCTAGAGCTGAAACGCACAACGTGCAGGCTTCTTAACAAAGGGCGAGTTGGGCCCCAGAGCATCTTGCTTCCAGCTCTTTGGGAAGCTAAGAAACAACTCGCTCTGCACAGTGCTCTTACAGCCTAGCGGGAACATCTCTTACAAAGGCCTGTGAAACGCAGTTTCTTTGCAGGCCTGATCTGGCTGAAGTAGAACTTCTGCCCTGGGTGTGGCACATTGCCCTAGAGCTGAAAGGCACAACGTGCAGGCTTCTTAACAAAGGGCGAGTTGAGCGCCAGAGCATCTTGCTTCCAGCTCTTTGGGAAGGTAAGAAACAACTCGCTCTGCAAAGTGCTCTTACAGCCTACCGGGAACATCTCTTCCAAAGGCCTTTTAAACGCAGTTTCTTTGCAAGCCTGATGTGGCTGAAGTAGAACTTCTTCCCTGATTGTGCCACATTGCCCTAGAGCTGAAAGGCACAACGTGCAGGCTTCTTAACAAAGGGAGAGTTGGGCCCCAGAGCATCTTGCTTCCAGCTCTTTGGAAAGCTAAGAAACAACTCGCTCCGCACAGTGCTCTTACAGCCTACCGGGAACATCTGTTACAAAGGCCTTCTAAACGCAGTTTCTTTGCAGGCCTGATGTGGCTGAAGTAGAACTTCTGCCCTGGGTGTGCCACATTGCCCTAGAGCTGAAAGGCACAACGTGCTGGCTTCTTAACAAAGGGCGAGTTGGGCCCCAGAGCTTCTTGCTTCCAGCTCTTTGGGAAGCTAAGAAACAACTCGCTCTGCACAGTGCTCTTACAGCCTAATGGGAACATCTCTTACAAAGGCCTGTGAAACGCAGTTTCTTTGCAGGCCTGATCTGGCTGAAGTAGAACTTCTGCCCTTGGTGTGACACATTGCCCTAGAGCTGAAAGGCACAACGTGCAGGCTTCTTAAAAATGGGCAAGTTGGGCGCCAGAGCATCTTGCTTCCAGCTCTTTGGGAAGCTAAGAAACAACTCGCTCTGCAGACCTCTCTTACAGCCAACTGGGAACATCTCTTTCAAAGGCCTGTGAAACGAACTTTCTTTACAGGCCTGATCTGGCTGAAGTAGAACTTCTGCCCTGGGTGTGGCACATTGCCCTAGAGCTGAAAGGCACAACGTGCAGTCTGCATTCCAAAGGGCGAGTTGGACGCCAGAGCATCTTGCTTCCAGCTCTTTGGGAAGCTAAGAAACAACTCGCTCTGCACAGTGCTCTTACAGCCTACCGGGAACATCTCTTACAAAGGCCTGTGAAACGCAGTTTCTTTGCAGGCCTGATCAGGCTGAAGTAGAACTTCTGCCCTGGGTGTTGCACATTGCCCTAGAGCTGAAAGGCACAACGTGCAGGCTTCCTAACAAAGGGCGAGTTGGGCCCCAGAGCATCTTGCTTCCAGCTCTTTGGGAAGCTAAGAAACAACTCGCTCTGCACAGTGCTCTTACAGCCAACCGGGAACATCTCTTAAAAAGGCCTGTGAAACGCAGTTTCTTTGCAGGCCTGATCAGGCTGAAGTAGAACTTCTGCCCTGGGTGTGGCACATTGCCCTAGAGCTGAAAGGCACAACGTGCAGGCTTCTTAACAAAGGGCGAGCTGGGCCCCAGAGCATCTTGCTTCCAGCTCTTTGGGAAGCTAAGAAACAACTCGCTCTGCACAGTGCTCTTACAGCCTACCGGGAACATCTCTTACAGAGGCCTGTGTGATGCAGTTTCTTTGCAGGCCTGATCTGGCTGCAGTAGAACTTCTGCTCTGGTTGCGCCACATTGCCTTAGAGCTGAAAGGCACAACGTGCAGGCTTCTTAACAAAGGGCGAGTTGGGCCCCAGAGCATCTTGCTTCCAGCTCATTGGGAAGCTAAGAAACAACTCGCTCTGCACAGTGCTCTTACAGCCTACCGGGAACATCTCTTACAAAGGCCTGTGAAACGCAGTTTCTTTGCAGGCCTGATCTGGCTGAAGTACAACTTCTGCCCTGGGTGTGCCACATTGCCCTAGAGCTGAAAGGCACAACGTGCAGGCTTCTTAACAAAGGGCGAGTTGGGCCCCAGAGCATCTTGCTTCCAGCTCTTTGGGAAGCTAAGAAACAACTCGCTCTGCACAGTGCTCTTACAGCCTACCGGGAACATCTCTTACAAAGGCCTGTGAAACGCAGTTTCTTTGCAGGCCTGATCTGGCTGAAGTAGAACTTCTGCTCTGGGTGTGCCACACTGCCCTAGACCTGAAAGCTACAACGTGCAGTCTCCTTTCCAATGTGCGAGTTGGGCCCCAGAGCATCTTGCTTCCAGCTCTTTGGGAAGCTAAGAAACAACTCGCTCTTCACAGTGCTCTTACAGCCTACCGGGAACATCTCTTACAAAGGCCTGTGAAACGCAGTTTCTTTGCAGGCCTGATCTGGCTGAAGTAGAACTTCTGCCCTGGGTGTGCCACATTGCCCTGGAGCTGAAAGGCACAACGTGCAGGCTTCTTCACAAAGGGCGAGTTGGGCCCCAGAGCAGCTTGCTTCCAGCGCTTTGGGAAGCTAAGAAACAACTCGCTCTGCACAGTGCTCTTACAGCCTACCGGGAACATCTCTTACAAAGGCCTGTGAAACACAGTTTCTTTGCAGGCCTGATCTGGCTGAAGTAGAACTTCTGCCCTGGGTGTGCCACATTGCCCTAGAGCTGAGAGCTATAACATGCAGTCTCCTTTCCAAAGGGCGAGTTGGGCCCCATAGCATCTTGTTTCCAGCTCTTTGGGAAGCTAAGAAACAACTCGCTCTGCACAGTGCTCTTACAGCCTACCGGGAACATCTCTTACAAAGGCCTGTGAAACGCAGTTTCTTTGCAGGCCTGTTCTGGCTGAAGTAGAACTTCTGCCCTGGGTGTGCCACATTGCCCTAGTCTGAAAGGCACAACGTGCAGGCTTCTTAAAAAAGGGCGAGTTGGGCCCCACAGCATCCTGCTTCCAGCTCTTTGGGAAGCTAAGAAACAACTCGCTCTGCACAGTGCTCTTACAGCCTACCGTTAACATCTCTTACAAAGGCCTGTTGAACGCAGTTTCTTTGCAGGCCTGATCTGGCTGAAGTAGAACTTCTGCCCAGGGTGTGCCACATTGCCCTAGAGCTGAAAGCTACAACGTGCCGTCTGCTTTCCAAAGGGCGAGTTGGGTCCCAGAGCATCTTGCTTCCAGCTGTTTGGGAAGCTAAGTAACAACTCGCTCTGCACAGTGCTCTTACAGCCTACCGGGAACATCTCTTACAAAGGCCTGTGAAACGCAGTTTCTTTGCAGGCCTGAAATGGCTGAAGTAGAACTTCTGCCCTGGGTGTGCCACATTGCCCTAGAGCTGAAAGGCACAACGTGCAGGCTTCTTAACAAAGGGCGAGTTGGGCCCCAGAGCATCTTGCTTCCAGCTCTTTGGGAAGCTAAGAAACAACTCGCTCTGCACAGTGCTCTTACAGCCTACCGGGAACATCTCTTACAAAGGCCTGTGAAACGCAGTTTCTTTGCAGGCCTGATCTGGCTGAAGTAGAACTTCTGCCCTGGGTGTGCCACATTGCCCTAGAGCTGAAAGGCACGACCTGCAGGCTTCTTAACAAAGGGCGAGTTGGGCGCCAGAGCATCTTGCTTCCAGCTCTTTGGGAAGCTAAGAAACAACTCGCTCTGCAAAGTGCTCTTACAGCCTACCGGGAACATCTCTTCCAAAGGCCTTTTAAACGCAGTTTCTTTGCAAGCCTGATGTGGCTGAAGTAGAACTTCTTCCCTGGGTGTGCCACATTGCCCTAGAGCTGAAAGGCACAACGTGCAGGCTTCTTAAAAAAGGGAGAGTTGGGCCCCAGAGCATCTTGCTTCCAGCTCTTTGGGAAGCTAAGAAACAACTCGCTCTGCACAGTTCTCTTACAGCCTACCGGGAACATCTGTTACAAAGGCCTTCTAAACGCAGTTTCTTTGCAAACCTGATGTGGCTGAAGTAGAACTTCTGCCCTGGGTGTGCCACATTGCGCTAGAGCTGAAAGCTACAACGTGCCGTCTGCTTTCCAAAGGCCGAGTTGTGCCCCAGAGCATCTTGGTTCCAGCTCTTTGGGAAGCTAAGAAACAACTCGCTCTGCACAGTGCTCTTACAGCCTAGCGGGAACATCTCTTACAAAGGCTTGTGAAACGCAGTGTCTTTGCAGGCCTGATCAGGCTGAAGTAGAACTTCTGCCCTGGGTGTGCCACATTGCCCTAGAGCTGAAAGGCACAACGTGCAGGCTTCTTAACAAAGGGCGAGTTGAGCGCCAGAGCATCTTGCTTCCAGCTCTTTGGGAAGCTAAGAAACAACTCGCTCTGCAAAGTGCTCTTACAGCCTACCGGGAACATCTCTTCCAAAGGCCTTTTAAACGCAGTTTCTTTGCAAGCCTGATGTGGCTGAAGTAGAACTTCTTCCCTGATTGTGCCACATTGCCCTAGAGCTGAAAGGCACAATGTGCAGGCTTCTTAACAAAGGGAGAGTTGGGCCCCAGAGCATCTTGCTTCCAGCTCTTTGGGAAGCTAAGAAACAACTCGCTCTGCACAGTGCTCTTACAGCCTACCGGGAACATCTGTTACAAAGGCCTTCTAAACGCAGTTTCTTTGCAAGCCTGATGTGGCTGAAGTAGAACTTCTGCCCTGGGTGTGCCACATTGCCCTAGAGCTGAAAGGCACAACGTGCTGGCTTCTTAACAAAGGGCGAGTTGGGCCCCAGAGCTTCTTGCTTCCAGCTCTTTGGGAAGCTAAGAAACAACTCGCTCTGCACAGTGCTTTTACAGCCTACGGGGTACATCTCTTACAAAGGCCTGTGAAACGCAGTTTCTTTGCAGGCCTGATCTGGCTGAAGTAGAACTTCTGCCCTGGGTGTGACACATTGCCCTAGAGCTGAAAGGCACAACGTGCAGGCTTCTTAAAAATGGGCAAGTTGGGCGCCAGAGCATCTTGCTTCCAGCTCTTTGGGAAGCTAAGAAACAACTCGCTCTGCAGACCTCTCTTACAGCCAACTGGGAACATCTCTTTCAAAGGCCTGTGAAACGCACTTTCTTTACAGGCCTGATCTGGCTGAAGTAGAACTTCTGCCCTGGGTGTGACACATTGCCCTAGAGCTGAAAGGCACAACGTGCAGTCTGCATTCCAAAGGGCGAGTTGGACGCCAGAGCATCTTGCTTCCAGCTCTTTGGGAAGCTAAGAAACAACTCGCTCTGCACAGTGCTCTTACAGCCTACCGGGAACATCTCTTACAAAGGCCTGTGAAACGCAGTTTCTTTGCAGGCCTGATCAGGCTGAAGTAGAACTTCTGCCCTGGGTGTTGCACATTGCCCTAGAGCTGAAAGGCACAACGTGCAGGCTTCCTAACAAAGGGCGAGTTGGGCCCCAGAGCATCTTGCTTCCAGCTCTTTGGGAAGCTAAGAAACAACTCGCTCTGCACAGTGCTCTTACAGCCTACCGGGAACATCTCTTACAAAGGCCTGTGAAACGCAGTTTCTTTGCAGGCCTGATCAGGCTGAAGTAGAACTTCTGCCCTGGGTGTGGCACATTGCCCTAGAGCTGAAAGGCACAACGTGCAGGCTTCTTAACAAAGGGCGAGCTGGGCCCCAGAGCATCTTGCTTCCAGCTCTTTGGGAAGCTAAGAAACAACTCGCTCTGCACAGTGCTCTTACAGCCTACCGGGAACATCTCTTACAGAGGCCTGTGTGATGCAGTTTCTTTGCAGGCCTGATCTGGCTGCAGTAGAACTTCTGCTCTGGTTGCGCCACATTGCCTTAGAGCTGAAAGGCACAACGCGCAGGCTTCTTAACAAAGGGCGAGTTGGGCCCCAGAGCATCTTGCTTCCAGCTCATTGGGAAGCTAAGAAACAACTCGCTCTGCACAGTGCTCTTACAGCCTACCGGGAACATCTCTTACAAAGGCCTGTGAAACGCAGTTTCTTTGCAGGTCTGATCTGGCTTAAGTAGAACTTCTGCCCTGGGTGTGCCACATTGCCCTAGAGCTGAAAGGCACAACAGGCAGGCTTCTTAACAAAGGGCGAGTTGGGCCCCAGAGCATCTTGCTTCCAGCTCTTTGGGAAGCTAACAAACAACTCGCTCTGCACAGTGCTCTTACAGCCTACCGGGAACATCTCTTACAAAGGCCTGTGAAACGCAGTTTCTTTGCAGGCCTGATCTGGCTGAAGTAGAACTTCTGCCCTGGGTGTGCCACATTGCCCTAGAGCTGAAAGGCACAACCTGCAGGCTTCCTAACAAAGGGCGAGTTGGGCGCCAGAGCATCTGGCTTCCAGCTCTTGGGAAGCTAAGAAACAACTCGCTCTGCAAAGTGCTCTTACAGCCTACCGGGAACATCTCTTCCAAAGGCCTTTTAAACGCAGTTTCTTTGCAAGCCTGATGTGGCTGAAGTAGAACTTCTTCCCTGGGTGTGCCACATTGCCCTAGAGCTGAAAGGCACAACGTGCAGGCTTCTTAAAAAAGGGAGAGTTGGGCCCCAGAGCATCTTGCTTCCAGCTCTTTGGGAAGCTAAGAAACAACTCGCTCTGCACAGTGCTCTTACAGCCTACCGGGAACATCTGTTACAAAGGCCTTCTAAACGCAGTTTCTTTGAAAACCTGATGTGGCTGAAGTAGAACTACTGCCCTGGGTGTGCCACATTGCGCTAGAGCTGAAAGCTACAACGTGCCGTCTGCTTTCCAAAGGCCGAGTTGTGCCCCAGAGCATCTTGGTTCCAGCTCTTTGGGAAGCTAAGAAACAACTCGCTCTGCACAGTGCTCTTACAGCCTACCGGGAACATCTCTTACAAAGGCTTGTGAAACGCAGTGTCTTTGCAGGCCTGATCAGGCTGAAGTAGAACTTCTGCCCTGGGTGTGCCACATTGCCCTAGAGCTGAAAGGCACAACGTGCAGGCTTCTTAGAAAAGGGCGAGTTGGGCCCCAGAGCATCTTGCTTCCAGCTCTTTGGGAAGCTAAGAAACAACTCGCTCTGCACAGTGCTCTTACAGCCTACCGGGAACATCTCTTACAGAGGCCTGTGTGATGCAGTTTCTTTGCAGGCCTGATCTGGCTGCAGTAGAACTTCTGCTCTGGTTGCGCCACATTGCCTTAGAGCTGAAAGGCACAACGTGCAGGCTTCTTATCAAAGGGCGAGTTGGGCCCCAGAGCATCTTGCTTCCAGCTCATTGGGAAGCTAAGAAACAACTCGCTCTGCACAGTGCTCTTACAGCCTACCGGGAACCTCTCTTACAAAGGCCTGCGAAACGCAGTTTCTTTGCAGGCCTGATCTGGCTGAAGTAGAACTTCTGACCTGGGTGTGCCACATTGCCCTAGAGCTGAAAGGCACAACGTGCAGGCTTCTTCACAAAGGGCGAGATGGGCCCCAGAGCAGCTTGCTTCCAGCTCTTTGGTAAGCTAAGAAACAACTCGCCCTGCACATTGCTCTTGTAGCCTAAGGGGAACATCTCTTACAAATGACTGTGAAATGCAGTTTCTTTTCAGGCCTGATCTGGCTGAAGTAGAACTTCTGCCCTGGGTGTGCCACATTGCGCTAGAGCTGAAAGCTACAACGTGCCGTCTGCTTTCAAAAGGCCGAGTTGGGCCCCAGAGCATCTTGCTTCCAGCTGTTTGGGAAGCTAAGAAACAACTCGCTCTGCACAGTGCTCTTACAGCCTATTGGGAACATCTCTTACAAAGGCCTGTGAAACGCACTTTCTTTACAGGCCTGATCTGGCTGAAGTAGAACTTCTGCCCTGGGTGTGCCACATTGCCCTAGAGCTGAAATGCACAACGTGCAGGCTTCTTAACAAAGGGCGAGTTTGGGCCCCAGAGCATCTTGCTTCCAGCTCTTTGGGAAGCTAAGAAACAACTCGCTCTGCACAGTGCTCTTACAGCCTACCGGGAACATCTCTTACAAAGGCCTGTGAAACGCAGTTTCTTGGCAGACCTGATCTGGCTGAGGTAGAACTTCTGCCCTGGGTGTGCCACATTGCCCTAGAGCTGAAAGGCACAACGTGCAGGCTTCTTAACAAAGGGCGAGTTTGGCGCCAGAGCATCTTGCTTCCAGCTCTTTGGGCAGCTAAGAAAAATCTCGCTCTGCACAGTGCTGTTACAGCCTACGGGGTACATCTCTTACAAAGGCCTGTGAAACGCAGTTTCTTTGCAGGCCTGATCTGGCTGAAGTAGAAGTTCTGCTCTGGGTGTTCCACATTGACCTAGAGCTGAAACGCACAACGTGCAGGCTTCTTAACAAAGGGCGAGTTTGGCGCCAGAGCATCTTGCTTCCAGCTCTTTGGGAAGCTAAGAAACAACTCGCTCTGCACAGTGCTCTTACAGCCTAGCGGGAACATCTCTTACAAAGGCCTGTGAAACGCAGTTTCTTTGCAGGCCTGATCTGGCTGAAGTAGAACTTCTGCCCTGGGTGTGGCACATTGCCCTAGAGCTGAAAGGCACAACGTGCAGGCTTCTTAACAAAGGGCGAGTTGAGCGCCAGAGCATCTTGCTTCCAGCTCTTTGGGAAGGTAAGAAACAACTCGCTCTGCAAAGTGCTCTTACAGCCTACCGGGAAGATCTCTTCCAAAGGCCTTTTAAACGCAGTTTCTTTGCAAGCCTGATGTGGCTGAAGTAGAACTTCTTCCCTGATTGTGCCACATTGCCCTAGAGCTGAAAGGCACAACGTGCAGGCTTCTTAACAAAGGGAGAGTTGGGCCCCAGAGCATCTTGCTTCCAGCTCTTTGGGAAGCTAAGAAACAACTCGCTCTGCACAGTGCTCTTACAGCCTACCGGGAACATCTGTTACAAAGGCCTTCTAAACGCAGTTTCTTTGCAAGCCTGATGTGGCTGAAGTAGAACTTCTGCCCTGGGTGTGCCACATTGCCCTAGAGCTGAAAGGCACAACGTGCAGGCTTCTTAACAAAGGGCGAGTTGGGCCCCAGAGCATCTTGCTTCCAGATCTTTGGGAAGCTAACAAACAACTCGCTCTGCACAGTGCTCTTACAGCCTACCGGGAACATCTCTTACAAAGGCCTGTGAAACGCAGTTTCTTTGCAGGCCTGATATGGCTGAAGTAGAACTTCTGCTCTGGGTGAGCCACACTGCCCCAGACCTGAAAGCTACAACGTGCAGTCTCCTTTCCAATGTGCGAGTTGGGCCCCAGAGCATCTTGTTTCCAGCTCTTTGGGAAGCTAAGAAACAACTCGCTCTGCACAGTGCTCTTACAGCCTACCGGGAACATCTCTTACAAAGGCCTGTGAAACGCAGTTTCTTTGCAGGCCTGTTCTGGCTGAAGTAGAACTTCTGCCCTGGGTGTGCCACATTGCCCTAGAGCTGAAAGGCACAACGTGCAGGCGTCTTAACAAAGGGCGAGTTGGGCCCCACAGCATCCTGCTTCCAGCTCTTTGGGAAGCTAAGAAACAACTCGCTCTGCACAGTGCTCTTACAGCCTACCGGGAACATCTCTTACAAAGGCCTGTGAAACGCAGTTTCTTTGCAGGCCTGATCTGGCTGAAGTAGAACTTCTGCCCTGGGTGTGCCACATTGCCCTAGAGCTGAAAGGCACAACCTGCAGGCTTCTTAACAAAGGGCGAGTTGGGCGCCAGAGCATCTGGCTTCCAGCTCTTGGGAAGCTAAGAAACAACTCGCTCTGCAAAGTGCTCTTACAGCCTACTGGGAACATCTCTTCCAAAGGCCTTTTAAACGCAGTTTCTTTGCAAGCCTGATGTGGCTGAAGTAGAACTTCTTCCCTGGGTGTGCCACATTGCCCTAGAGCTGAAAGGCACAACGTGCAGGCTTCTTAAAAAAGGGAGAGTTGGGCCCCAGAGCATCTTGCTTCCAGCTCTTTGGGAAGCTAAGAAACAACTCGCTCTGCACAGTTCTCTTACAGCCTACCGGGAACATCTGTTACAAAGGCCTTCTAAACGCAGTTTCTTTGCAAACCTGATGTGGCTGAAGTAGAACTTCTGCCCTGGGTGTGCCACATTGCGCTAGAGCTGAAAGCTACAACGTGCCGTCTCGTTCCAAAGGCCGAGTTGTGCCCCAGAGCATCTTGGTTCCAGCTCTTTGGGAAGCTAAGAAACAACTCGCTCTGCACAGTGCTCTTACAGCCTAGCGGGAACATCTCTTACAAAGGCTTGTGAAACGCAGTGTCTTTGCAGGCCTGATCAGGCTGAAGTAGAACTTCTGCCCTGGGTGTGCCACATTGCCCTAGAGCTGAAAGGCACAACGTGCAGGCTTCTTAACAAAGGGCGAGTTGAGCGCCAGAGCATCTTGCTTCCAGCTCTTTGGGAAGCTAAGAAACAACTCGCTCTGCAAAGTGCTCTTACAGCCTACCGGGAACATCTCTTCCAAAGGCCTTTTAAACGCAGTTTCTTTGCAAGCCTGATGTGGCTGAAGTAGAACTTCTTCCCTGATTGTGCCACATTGCCCTAGAGCTGAAAGGCACAATGTGCAGGCTTCTTAACAAAGGGAGAGTTGGGCCCCAGAGCATCTTGCTTCCAGCTCTTTGGGAAGCTAAGAAACAACTCGCTCTGCACAGTGCTCTTACAGCCTACCGGGAACATCTGTTACAAAGGCCTTCTAAACGCAGTTTCTTTGCAAGCCTGATGTGGCTGAAGTAGAACTTCTGCCCTGGGTGTGCCACATTGCCCTAGAGCTGAAAGGCACAACGTGCTGGCTTCTTAACAAAGGGCGAGTTGGGCCCCAGAGCTTCTTGCTTCCAGCTCTTTGGGAAGCTAAGAAACAACTCGCTCTGCACAGTGCTTTTACAGCCTACGGGGTACATCTCTTACAAAGGCCTGTGAAACGCAGTTTCTTTGCAGGCCTGATCTGGCTGAAGTAGAACTTCTGCCCTGGGTGTGACACATTGCCCTAGAGCTGAAAGGCACAACGTGCAGGCTTCTTAAAAATGGGCAAGTTGGGCGCCAGAGCATCTTGCTTCCAGCTCTTTGGGAAGCTAAGAAACAACTCGCTCTGCAGACCTCTCTTACAGCCAACTGGGAACATCTCTTTCAAAGGCCTGTGAAACGCACTTTCTTTACAGGCCTGATCTGGCTGAAGTAGAACTTCTGCCCTGGGTGTGACACATTGCCCTAGAGCTGAAAGGCACAACGTGCAGTCTGCATTCCAAAGGGCGAGTTGGACGCCAGAGCATCTTGCTTCCAGCTCTTTGGGAAGCTAAGAAACAACTCGCTCTGCACAGTGCTCTTACAGCCTACCGGGAACATCTCTTACAAAGGCCTGTGAAACGCAGTTTCTTTGCAGGCCTGATCAGGCTGAAGTAGAACTTCTGCTCTGGTTGCGCCACATTGCCTTAGAGCTGAAAGGCACAACGTGCAGGCTTCTTATCAAAGGGCGAGTTGGGCCCCAGAGCATCTTGCTTCCAGCTCATTGGGAAGCTAAGAAACAACTCGCTCTGCACAGTGCTCTTACAGCCTACCGGGAACCTCTCTTACAAAGGCCTGCGAAACGCAGTTTCTTTGCAGGCCTGATCTGGCTGAAGTAGAACTTCTGACCTGGGTGTGCCACATTGCCCTAGAGCTGAAAGGCACAACGTGCAGGCTTCTTCACAAAGGGCGAGATGGGCCCCAGAGCAGCTTGCTTCCAGCTCTTTGGTAAGCTAAGAAACAACTCGCCCTGCACAGTGCTCTTGTAGCCTAAGGGGAACATCTCTTACAAATGACTGTGAAATGCAGTTTCTTTACAGGCCTGATCTGGCTGAAGTAGAACTTCTGCCCTGGGTGTGCCACATTGCGCTAGAGCTGAAAGCTACAACGTGCCGTCTGCTTTCAAAAGGCCGAGTTGGGCCCCAGAGCATCTTGCTTCCAGCTGTTTGGGAAGCTAAGAAACAACTCGCTCTGCGCAGTGCTCTTACAGCCTACTGGGAACATCTCTTACAAAGGCCTGTGAAACGCACTTTCTTTACAGGCCTGATCTGGCTGAAGTAGAACTTCTGCCCTGGGTGTGCCACATTGCCCAGAGCTGAAATGCACAACGTGCAGGCTTCTTAACAAAGGGCGAGTTTGGGCCCCAGAGCATCTTGCTTCCAGCTCTTTGGGAAGCTAAGAAACAACTCGCTCTGCACAGTGCTCTTACAGCCTACCGGGAACATCTCTTACAAAGGCCTGTGAAACGCAGTTTCTTGGCAGACCTGATCTGGCTGAGGTAGAACTTCTGCCCTGGGTGTGCCACATTGCCCTAGAGCTGAAAGGCACAACGTGCAGGCTTCTTAACAAAGGGCGAGTTTGGCGCCAGAGCATCTTGCTTCCAGCTCTTTGGGCAGCTAAGAAAAATCTCGCTCTGCACAGTGCTGTTACAGCCTACGGGGTACATCTCTTACAAAGGCCTGTGAAACGCAGTTTCTTTGCAGGCCTGATCTGGCTGAAGTAGAAGTTCTGCTCTGGGTGTTCCACATTGACCTAGAGCTGAAACGCACAACGTGCAGGCTTCTTAACAAAGGGCGAGTTGGGCCCCAGAGCATCTTGCTTCCAGCTCTTTGGGAAGCTAAGAAACAACTCGCTCTGCACAGTGCTCTTACAGCCTAGCGGGAACATCTCTTACAAAGGCCTGTGAAACGCAGTTTCTTTGCAGGCCTGATCTGGCTGAAGTAGAACTTCTGCCCTGGGTGTGGCACATTGCCCTAGAGCTGAAAGGCACAACGTGCAGGCTTCTTAACAAAGGGCGAGTTGAGCGCCAGAGCATCTTGCTTCCAGCTCTTTGGGAAGGTAAGAAACAACTCGCTCTGCAAAGTGCTCTTACAGCCTACCGGGAACATCTCTTCCAAAGGCCTTTTAAACGCAGTTTCTTTGCAAGCCTGATGTGGCTGAAGTAGAACTTCTTCCCTGATTGTGCCACATTGCCCTAGAGCTGAAAGGCACAACGTGCAGGCTTCTTAACAAAGGGAGAGTTGGGCCCCAGAGCATCTTGCTTCCAGCTCTTTGGGAAGCTAAGAAACAACTCGCTCCGCACAGTGCTCTTACAGCCTACCGGGAACATCTGTTACAAAGGCCTTCTAAACGCAGTTTCTTTGCAGGCCTGATGTGGCTGAAGTAGAACTTCTGCCCTGGGTGTGCCACATTGCCCTAGAGCTGAAAGGCACAACGTGCTGGCTTCTTAACAAAGGGCGAGTTGGGCCCCAGAGCTTCTTGCTTCCAGCTCTTTGGGAAGCTAAGAAACAACTCGCTCTGCACAGTGCTCTTACAGCCTAATGGGAACATCTCTTACAAAGGCCTGTGAAACGCAGTTTCTTTGCAGGCCTGATCTGGCTGAAGTAGAACTTCTGCCCTTGGTGTGACACATTGCCCTAGAGCTGAAAGGCACAACGTGCAGGCTTCTTAAAAATGGGCAAGTTGGGCGCCAGAGCATCTTGCTTCCAGCTCTTTGGGAAGCTAAGAAACAACTCGCTCTGCAGACCTCTCTTACAGCCAACTGGGAACATCTCTTTCAAAGGCCTGTGAAACGAACTTTCTTTACAGGCCTGATCTGGCTGAAGTAGAACTTCTGCCCTGGGTGTGGCACATTGCCCTAGAGCTGAAAGGCACAACGTGCAGTCTGCATTCCAAAGGGCGAGTTGGACGCCAGAGCATCTTGCTTCCAGCTCTTTGGGAAGCTAAGAAACAACTCGCTCTGCACAGTGCTCTTACAGCCTACCGGGAACATCTCTTACAAAGGCCTGTGAAACGCAGTTTCTTTGCAGGCCTGATCAGGCTGAAGTAGAACTTCTGCCCTGGGTGTTGCACATTGCCCTAGAGCTGAAAGGCACAACGTGCAGGCTTCCTAACAAAGGGCGAGTTGGGCCCCAGAGCATCTTGCTTCCAGCTCTTTGGGAAGCTAAGAAACAACTCGCTCTGCACAGTGCTCTTACAGCCAACCGGGAACATCTCTTAAAAAGGCCTGTGAAACGCAGTTTCTTTGCAGGCCTGATCAGGCTGAAGTAGAACTTCTGCCCTGGGTGTGGCACATTGCCCTAGAGCTGAAAGGCACAACGTGCAGGCTTCTTAACAAAGGGCGAGCTGGGCCCCAGAGCATCTTGCTTCCAGCTCTTTGGGAAGCTAAGAAACAACTCGCTCTGCACAGTGCTCTTACAGCCTACCGGGAACATCTCTTACAGAGGCCTGTGTGATGCAGTTTCTTTGCAGGCCTGATCTGGCTGCAGTAGAACTTCTGCTCTGGTTGCGCCACATTGCCTTAGAGCTGAAAGGCACAACGTGCAGGCTTCTTAACAAAGGGCGAGTTGGGCCCCAGAGCATCTTGCTTCCAGCTCATTGGGAAGCTAAGAAACAACTCGCTCTGCACAGTGCTCTTACAGCCTACCGGGAACATCTCTTACAAAGGCCTGTGAAACGCAGTTTCTTTGCAGGCCTGATCTGGCTGAAGTACAACTTCTGCCCTGGGTGTGCCACATTGCCCTAGAGCTGAAAGGCACAACGTGCAGGCTTCTTAACAAAGGGCGAGTTGGGCCCCAGAGCATCTTGCTTCCAGCTCTTTGGGAAGCTAAGAAACAACTCGCTCTGCACAGTGCTCTTACAGCCTACCGGGAACATCTCTTACAAAGGCCTGTGAAACGCAGTTTCTTTGCAGGCCTGATCTGGCTGAAGTAGAACTTCTGCTCTGGGTGTGCCACACTGCCCTAGACCTGAAAGCTACAACGTGCAGTCTCCTTTCCAATGTGCGAGTTGGGCCCCAGAGCATCTTGCTTCCAGCTCTTTGGGAAGCTAAGAAACAACTCGCTCTTCACAGTGCTCTTACAGCCTACCGGGAACATCTCTTACAAAGGCCTGTGAAACGCAGTTTCTTTGCAGGCCTGATCTGGCTGAAGTAGAACTTCTGCCCTGGGTGTGCCACATTGCCCTGGAGCTGAAAGGCACAACGTGCAGGCTTCTTCACAAAGGGCGAGTTGGGCCCCAGAGCAGCTTGCTTCCAGCGCTTTGGGAAGCTAAGAAACAACTCGCTCTGCACAGTGCTCTTACAGCCTACCGGGAACATCTCTTACAAAGGCCTGTGAAACACAGTTTCTTTGCAGGCCTGATCTGGCTGAAGTAGAACTTCTGCCCTGGGTGTGCCACATTGCCCTAGAGCTGAGAGCTATAACATGCAGTCTCCTTTCCAAAGGGCGAGTTGGGCCCCATAGCATCTTGTTTCCAGCTCTTTGGGAAGCTAAGAAACAACTCGCTCTGCACAGTGCTCTTACAGCCTACCGGGAACATCTCTTACAAAGGCCTGTGAAACGCAGTTTCTTTGCAGGCCTGTTCTGGCTGAAGTAGAACTTCTGCCCTGGGTGTGCCACATTGCCCTAGTCTGAAAGGCACAACGTGCAGGCTTCTTAAAAAAGGGCGTGTTGGGCCCCACAGCATCTTGCTTCCAGCTCTTTGGGAAGCTAAGAAACAACTCGCTCTGCACAGTGCTCTTACAGCCTACCGTTAACATCTCTTACAAAGGCCTGTTGAACGCAGTTTCTTTGCAGGCCTGATCTGGCTGAAGTAGAACTTCTGCCCAGGGTGTGCCACATTGCCCTAGAGCTGAAAGCTACAACGTGCCGTCTGCTTTCCAAAGGGCGAGTTGGGTCCCAGAGCATCTTGCTTCCAGCTGTTTGGGAAGCTAAGTAACAACTCGCTCTGCACAGTGCTCTTACAGCCTACCGGGAACATCTCTTACAAAGGCCTGTGAAACGCAGTTTCTTTGCAGGCCTGAAATGGCTGAAGTAGAACTTCTGCCCTGGGTGTGCCACATTGCCCTAGAGCTGAAAGGCACAACGTGCAGGCTTCTTAACAAAGGGCGAGTTGGGCCCCAGAGCATCTTGCTTCCAGCTCTTTGGGAAGCTAAGAAACAACTCGCTCTGCACAGTGCTCTTACAGCCTACCGGGAACATCTCTTACAAAGGCCTGTGAAACGCAGTTTCTTTGCAGGCCTGATCTGGCTGAAGTAGAACTTCTGCCCTGGGTGTGCCACATTGCCCTAGAGCTGAAAGGCACGACCTGCAGGCTTCTTCACAAAGGGCGAGTTGGGCGCCAGAGCATCTTGCTTCCAGCTCTTTGGGAAGCTAAGAAACAACTCGCTCTGCAAAGTGCTCTTACAGCCTACCGGGAACATCTCTTCCAAAGGCCTTTTAAACGCAGTTTCTTTGCAAGCCTGATGTGGCTGAAGTAGAACTTCTTCCCTGGGTGTGCCACATTGCCCTAGAGCTGAAAGGCACAACGTGCAGGCTTCTTAAAAAAGGGAGAGTTGGGCCCCAGAGCATCTTGCTTCCAGCTCTTTGGGAAGCTAAGAAACAACTCGCTCTGCACAGTTCTCTTACAGCCTACCGGGAACATCTGTTACAAAGGCCTTCTAAACGCAGTTTCTTTGCAAACCTGATGTGGCTGAAGTAGAACTTCTGCCCTGGGTGTGCCACATTGCGCTAGAGCTGAAAGCTACAACGTGCCGTCTGCTTTCCAAAGGCCGAGTTGTGCCCCAGAGCATCTTGGTTCCAGCTCTTTGGGAAGCTAAGAAACAACTCGCTCTGCACAGTGCTCTTACAGCCTAGCGGGAACATCTCTTACAAAGGCTTGTGAAACGCAGTGTCTTTGCAGGCCTGATCAGGCTGAAGTAGAACTTCTGCCCTGGGTGTGCCACATTGCCCTAGAGCTGAAAGGCACAACGTGCAGGCTTCTTAACAAAGGGCGAGTTGAGCGCCAGAGCATCTTGCTTCCAGCTCTTTGGGAAGCTAAGAAACAACTCGCTCTGCAAAGTGCTCTTACAGCCTACCGGGAACATCTCTTCCAAAGGCCTTTTAAACGCAGTTTCTTTGCAAGCCTGATGTGGCTGAAGTAGAACTTCTTCCCTGATTGTGCCACATTGCCCTAGAGCTGAAAGGCACAATGTGCAGGCTTCTTAACAAAGGAAGAGTTGGGCCCCAGAGCATCTTGCTTCCAGCTCTTTGGGAAGCTAAGAAACAACTCGCTCTGCACAGTGCTCTTACAGCCTACCGGGAACATCTGTTACAAAGGCCTTCTAAACGCAGTTTCTTTGCAAGCCTGATGTGGCTGAAGTAGAACTTCTGCCCTGGGTGTGCCACATTGCCCTAGAGCTGAAAGGCACAACGTGCTGGCTTCTTAACAAAGGGCGAGTTGGGCCCCAGAGCTTCTTGCTTCCAGCTCTTTGGGAAGCTAAGAAACAACTCGCTCTGCACAGTGCTTTTACAGCCTACGGGGTACATCTCTTACAAAGGCCTGTGAAACGCAGTTTCTTTGCAGGCCTGATCTGGCTGAAGTAGAACTTCTGCCCTGGGTGTGACACATTGCCCTAGAGCTGAAAGGCACAACGTGCAGGCTTCTTAAAAATGGGCAAGTTGGGCGCCAGAGCATCTTGCTTCCAGCTCTTTGGGAAGCTAAGAAACAACTCGCTCTGCAGACCTCTCTTACAGCCAACTGGGAACATCTCTTTCAAAGGCCTGTGAAACGCACTTTCTTTACAGGCCTGATCTGGCTGAAGTAGAACTTCTGCCCTGGGTGTGACACATTGCCCTAGAGCTGAAAGGCACAACGTGCAGTCTGCATTCCAAAGGGCGAGTTGGACGCCAGAGCATCTTGCTTCCAGCTCTTTGGGAAGCTAAGAAACAACTCGCTCTGCACAGTGCTCTTACAGCCTACCGGGAACATCTCTTACAAAGGCCTGTGAAACGCAGTTTCTTTGCAGGCCTGATCAGGCTGAAGTAGAACTTCTGCCCTGGGTGTTGCACATTGCCCTAGAGCTGAAAGGCACAACGTGCAGGCTTCCTAACAAAGGGCGAGTTGGGCCCCAGAGCATCTTGCTTCCAGCTCTTTGGGAAGCTAAGAAACAACTCGCTTTGCACAGTGCTCTTACAGCCTACCGGGAACATCTCTTACAAAGGCCTGTGAAACGCAGTTTCTTTGCAGGCCTGATCAGGCTGAAGTAGAACTTCTGCCCTGGGTGTGGCACATTGCCCTAGAGCTGAAAGGCACAACGTGCAGGCTTCTTAACAAAGGGCGAGCTGGGCCCCAGAGCATCTTGCTTCCAGCTCTTTGGGAAGCTAAGAAACAACTCGCTCTGCACAGTGCTCTTACAGCCTACCGGGAACATCTCTTACAGAGGCCTGTGTGATGCAGTTTCTTTGCAGGCCTGATCTGGCTGCAGTAGAACTTCTGCTCTGGTTGCGCCACATTGCCTTAGAGCTGAAAGGCACAACGCGCAGGCTTCTTAACAAAGGGCGAGTTGGGCCCCAGAGCATCTTGCTTCCAGCTCATTGGGAAGCTAAGAAACAACTCGCTCTGCACAGTGCTCTTACAGCCTACCGGGAACATCTCTTACAAAGGCCTGTGAAACGCAGTTTCTTTGCAGGTCTGATCTGGCTGAAGTAGAACTTCTGCCCTGGGTGTGCCACATTGCCCTAGAGCTGAAAGGCACAACAGGCAGGCTTCTTAACAAAGGGCGAGTTGGGCCCCAGAGCATCTTGCTTCCAGCTCTTTGGGAAGCTAACAAACAACTCGCTCTGCACAGTGCTCTTACAGCCTACCGGGAACATCTCTTACAAAGGCCTGTGAAAAGCAGTTTCTTTGCAGGCCTGATCTGGCTGAAGTAGAACTTCTGCCCTGGGTGTGCCACATTGCCCTAGAGCTGAAAGGCACAACCTTCAGGCTTCCTAATAAAGGGCGAGTTGGGCGCCAGAGCATCTGGCTTCCAGCTCTTGGGAAGCTAAGAAACAACTCGCTCTGCAAAGTGCTCTTACAGCCTACCGGGAACATCTCTTCCAAAGGCCTTTTAAACGCAGTTTCTTTGCAAGCCTGATGTGGCTGAAGTAGAACTTCTTCCCTGGGTGTGCCACATTGCCCTAGAGCTGAAAGGCACAACGTGCAGGCTTCTTAAAAAAGGGAGAGTTGGGCCCCAGAGCATCTTGCTTCCAGCTCTTTGGGAAGCTAAGAAACAACTGGCTCTGCACAGTGCTCTTACAGCCTACCGGGAACATCTGTTACAAAGGCCTTCTAAACGCAGTTTCTTTGAAAACCTGATGTGGCTGAAGTAGAACTTCTGCCCTGGGTGTGCCACATTGCGCTAGAGCTGAAAGCTACAACGTGCCGTCTGCTTTCCAAAGGCCGAGTTGTGCCCCAGAGCATCTTGGTTCCAGCTCTTTGGGAAGCTAAGAAACAACTCGCTCTGCACAGTGCTCTTACAGCCTACCGGGAACATCTCGTACAAAGGCTTGTGAAACGCAGTGTCTTTGCAGGCCTGATCAGGCTGAAGTAGAACTTCTGCCCTGGGTGTGCCACATTGCCCTAGAGCTGAAAGGCACAACGTGCAGGCTTCTTAGAAAAGGGCGAGTTGGGCCCCGGAGCATCTTGCTTCCAGCTCTTTGGGAAGCTAAGAAACAACTCGCTCTGCACAGTGCTCTTACAGCCTACCGGGAACATCTCTTACAGAGGCCTGTGTGATGCAGTTTCTTTGCAGGCCTGATCTGGCTGCAGTAGAACTTCTGCTCTGGTTGCGCCACATTGCCTTAGAGCTGAAAGGCACAACGTGCAGGCTTCTTATCAAAGGGCGAGTTGGGCCCCAGAGCATCTTGCTTCCAGCTCATTGGGAAGCTAAGAAACAACTCGCTCTGCACAGTGCTCTTACAGCCTACCGGGAACCTCTCTTACAAAGGCCTGCGAAACGCAGTTTCTTTGCAGGCCTGATCTGGCTGAAGTAGAACTTCTGACCTGGGTGTGCCACATTGCCCTAGAGCTGAAAGGCACAACGTGCAGGCTTCTTCACAAAGGGCGAGATGGGCCCCAGAGCAGCTTGCTTCCAGCTCTTTGGTAAGCTAAGAAACAACTCGCCCTGCACAGTGCTCTTGTAGCCTAAGGGGAACATCTCTTACAAATGACTGTGAAATGCAGTTTCTTTACAGGCCTGATCTGGCTGAAGTAGAACTTCTGCCCTGGGTGTGCCACATTGCGCTAGAGCTGAAAGCTACAACGTGCCGTCTGCTTTCAAAAGGCCGAGTTGGGCCCCAGAGCATCTTGCTTCCAGCTGTTTGGGAAGCTAAGAAACAACTCGCTCTGCGCAGTGCTCTTACAGCCTACTGGGAACATCTCTTACAAAGGCCTGTGAAACGCACTTTCTTTACAGGCCTGATCTGGCTGAAGTAGAACTTCTGCCCTGGGTGTGCCACATTGCCCAGAGCTGAAATGCACAACGTGCAGGCTTCTTAACAAAGGGCGAGTTTGGGCCCCAGAGCATCTTGCTTCCAGCTCTTTGGGAAGCTAAGAAACAACTCGCTCTGCACAGTGCTCTTACAGCCTACCGGGAACATCTCTTACAAAGGCCTGTGAAACGCAGTTTCTTGGCAGACCTGATCTGGCTGAGGTAGAACTTCTGCCCTGGGTGTGCCACATTGCCCTAGAGCTGAAAGGCACAACGTGCAGGCTTCTTAACAAAGGGCGAGTTTGGCGCCAGAGCATCTTGCTTCCAGCTCTTTGGGCAGCTAAGAAAAATCTCGCTCTGCACAGTGCTGTTACAGCCTACGGGGTACATCTCTTACAAAGGCCTGTGAAACGCAGTTTCTTTGCAGGCCTGATCTGGCTGAAGTAGAAGTTCTGCTCTGGGTGTTCCACATTGACCTAGAGCTGAAACGCACAACGTGCAGGCTTCTTAACAAAGGGCGAGTTGGGCCCCAGAGCATCTTGCTTCCAGCTCTTTGGGAAGCTAAGAAACAACTCGCTCTGCACAGTGCTCTTACAGCCTAGCGGGAACATCTCTTACAAAGGCCTGTGAAACGCAGTTTCTTTGCAGGCCTGATCTGGCTGAAGTAGAACTTCTGCCCTGGGTGTGGCACATTGCCCTAGAGCTGAAAGGCACAACGTGCAGGCTTCTTAACAAAGGGCGAGTTGAGCGCCAGAGCATCTTGCTTCCAGCTCTTTGGGAAGGTAAGAAACAACTCGCTCTGCAAAGTGCTCTTACAGCCTACCGGGAACATCTCTTCCAAAGGCCTTTTAAACGCAGTTTCTTTGCAAGCCTGATGTGGCTGAAGTAGAACTTCTTCCCTGATTGTGCCACATTGCCCTAGAGCTGAAAGGCACAACGTGCAGGCTTCTTAACAAAGGGAGAGTTGGGCCCCAGAGCATCTTGCTTCCAGCTCTTTGGGAAGCTAAGAAACAACTCGCTCCGCACAGTGCTCTTACAGCCTACCGGGAACATCTGTTACAAAGGCCTTCTAAACGCAGTTTCTTTGCAGGCCTGATGTGGCTGAAGTAGAACTTCTGCCCTGGGTGTGCCACATTGCCCTAGAGCTGAAAGGCACAACGTGCTGGCTTCTTAACAAAGGGCGAGTTGGGCCCCAGAGCTTCTTGCTTCCAGCTCTTTGGGAAGCTAAGAAACAACTCGCTCTGCACAGTGCTTTTACAGCCTACGGGGTACATCTCTTACAAAGGCCTGTGAAACGCAGTTTCTTTGCAGGCCTGATCTGGCTGAAGTAGAACTTCTGCCCTGGGTGTGACACATTGCCCTAGAGCTGAAAGGCACAACGTGCAGGCTTCTTAAAAATGGGCAAGTTGGGCGCCAGAGCATCTTGCTTCCAGCTCTTTGGGAAGCTAAGAAACAACTCGCTCTGCAGACCTCTCTTACAGCCAACTGGGAACATCTCTTTCAAAGGCCTGTGAAACGCACTTTCTTTACAGGCCTGATCTGGCTGAAGTAGAACTTCTGCCCTGGGTGTGACACATTGCCCTAGAGCTGAAAGGCACAACGTGCAGTCTGCATTCCAAAGGGCGAGTTGGACGCCAGAGCATCTTGCTTCCAGCTCTTTGGGAAGCTAAGAAACAACTCGCTCTGCACAGTGCTCTTACAGCCTACCGGGAACATCTCTTACAAAGGCCTGTGAAACGCAGTTTCTTTGCAGGCCTGATCAGGCTGAAGTAGAACTTCTGCCCTGGGTGTTGCACATTGCCCTAGAGCTGAAAGGCACAACGTGCAGGCTTCCTAACAAAGGGCGAGTTGGGCCCCAGAGCATCTTGCTTCCAGCTCTTTGGGAAGCTAAGAAACAACTCGCTTTGCACAGTGCTCTTACAGCCTACCGGGAACATCTCTTACAAAGGCCTGTGAAACGCAGTTTCTTTGCAGGCCTGATCAGGCTGAAGTAGAACTTCTGCCCTGGGTGTGGCACATTGCCCTAGAGCTGAAAGGCACAACGTGCAGGCTTCTTAACAAAGGGCGAGCTGGGCCCCAGAGCATCTTGCTTCCAGCTCTTTGGGAAGCTAAGAAACAACTCGCTCTGCACAGTGCTCTTACAGCCTACCGGGAACATCTCTTACAGAGGCCTGTGTGATGCAGTTTCTTTGCAGGCCTGATCTGGCTGCAGTAGAACTTCTGCTCTGGTTGCGCCACATTGCCTTAGAGCTGAAAGGCACAACGCGCAGGCTTCTTAACAAAGGGCGAGTTGGGCCCCAGAGCATCTTGCTTCCAGCTCATTGGGAAGCTAAGAAACAACTCGCTCTGCACAGTGCTCTTACAGCCTACCGGGAACATCTCTTACAAAGGCCTGTGAAACGCAGTTTCTTTGCAGGTCTGATCTGGCTGAAGTAGAACTTCTGCCCTGGGTGTGCCACATTGCCCTAGAGCTGAAAGGCACAACAGGCAGGCTTCTTAACAAAGGGCGAGTTGGGCCCCAGAGCATCTTGCTTCCAGCTCTTTGGGAAGCTAACAAACAACTCGCTCTGCACAGTGCTCTTACAGCCTACCGGGAACATCTCTTACAAAGGCCTGTGAAAAGCAGTTTCTTTGCAGGCCTGATCTGGCTGAAGTAGAACTTCTGCCCTGGGTGTGCCACATTGCCCTAGAGCTGAAAGGCACAACCTTCAGGCTTCCTAATAAAGGGCGAGTTGGGCGCCAGAGCATCTGGCTTCCAGCTCTTGGGAAGCTAAGAAACAACTCGCTCTGCAAAGTGCTCTTACAGCCTACCGGGAACATCTCTTCCAAAGGCCTTTTAAACGCAGTTTCTTTGCAAGCCTGATGTGGCTGAAGTAGAACTTCTTCCCTGGGTGTGCCACATTGCCCTAGAGCTGAAAGGCACAACGTGCAGGCTTCTTAAAAAAGGGAGAGTTGGGCCCCAGAGCATCTTGCTTCCAGCTCTTTGGGAAGCTAAGAAACAACTGGCTCTGCACAGTGCTCTTACAGCCTACCGGGAACATCTGTTACAAAGGCCTTCTAAACGCAGTTTCTTTGAAAACCTGATGTGGCTGAAGTAGAACTTCTGCCCTGGGTGTGCCACATTGCGCTAGAGCTGAAAGCTACAACGTGCCGTCTGCTTTCCAAAGGCCGAGTTGGGCCCCAGAGCAGCTTGCTTCCAGCTCTTTGGTAAGCTAAGAAACAACTCGCCCTGCACAGTGCTCTTGTAGCCTAAGGGGAACATCTCTTACAAATGACTGTGAAATGCAGTTTCTTTACAGGCCTGATCTGGCTGAAGTAGAACTTCTGCCCTGGGTGTGCCACATTGCGCTAGAGCTGAAAGCTACAACGTGCCGTCTGCTTTCAAAAGGCCGAGTTGGGCCCCAGAGCATCTTGCTTCCAGCTGTTTGGGAAGCTAAGAAACAACTCGCTCTGCGCAGTGCTCTTACAGCCTACTGGGAACATCTCTTACAAAGGCCTGTGAAACGCACTTTCTTTACAGGCCTGATCTGGCTGAAGTAGAACTTCTGCCCTGGGTGTGCCACATTGCCCAGAGCTGAAATGCACAACGTGCAGGCTTCTTAACAAAGGGCGAGTTTGGGCCCCAGAGCATCTTGCTTCCAGCTCTTTGGGAAGCTAAGAAACAACTCGCTCTGCACAGTGCTCTTACAGCCTACCGGGAACATCTCTTACAAAGGCCTGTGAAACGCAGTTTCTTGGCAGACCTGATCTGGCTGAGGTAGAACTTCTGCCCTGGGTGTGCCACATTGCCCTAGAGCTGAAAGGCACAACGTGCAGGCTTCTTAACAAAGGGCGAGTTTGGCGCCAGAGCATCTTGCTTCCAGCTCTTTGGGCAGCTAAGAAAAATCTCGCTCTGCACAGTGCTGTTACAGCCTACGGGGTACATCTCTTACAAAGGCCTGTGAAACGCAGTTTCTTTGCAGGCCTGATCTGGCTGAAGTAGAAGTTCTGCTCTGGGTGTTCCACATTGACCTAGAGCTGAAACGCACAACGTGCAGGCTTCTTAACAAAGGGCGAGTTGGGCCCCAGAGCATCTTGCTTCCAGCTCTTTGGGAAGCTAAGAAACAACTCGCTCTGCACAGTGCTCTTACAGCCTAGCGGGAACATCTCTTACAAAGGCCTGTGAAACGCAGTTTCTTTGCAGGCCTGATCTGGCTGAAGTAGAACTTCTGCCCTGGGTGTGGCACATTGCCCTAGAGCTGAAAGGCACAACGTGCAGGCTTCTTAACAAAGGGCGAGTTGAGCGCCAGAGCATCTTGCTTCCAGCTCTTTGGGAAGGTAAGAAACAACTCGCTCTGCAAAGTGCTCTTACAGCCTACCGGGAACATCTCTTCCAAAGGCCTTTTAAACGCAGTTTCTTTGCAAGCCTGATGTGGCTGAAGTAGAACTTCTTCCCTGATTGTGCCACATTGCCCTAGAGCTGAAAGGCACAACGTGCAGGCTTCTTAACAAAGGGAGAGTTGGGCCCCAGAGCATCTTGCTTCCAGCTCTTTGGGAAGCTAAGAAACAACTCGCTCCGCACAGTGCTCTTACAGCCTACCGGGAACATCTGTTACAAAGGCCTTCTAAACGCAGTTTCTTTGCAGGCCTGATGTGGCTGAAGTAGAACTTCTGCCCTGGGTGTGCCACATTGCCCTAGAGCTGAAAGGCACAACGTGCTGGCTTCTTAACAAAGGGCGAGTTGGGCCCCAGAGCTTCTTGCTTCCAGCTCTTTGGGAAGCTAAGAAACAACTCGCTCTGCACAGTGCTCTTACAGCCTAATGGGAACATCTCTTACAAAGGCCTGTGAAACGCAGTTTCTTTGCAGGCCTGATCTGGCTGAAGTAGAACTTCTGCCCTTGGTGTGACACATTGCCCTAGAGCTGAAAGGCACAACGTGCAGGCTTCTTAAAAATGGGCAAGTTGGGCGCCAGAGCATCTTGCTTCCAGCTCTTTGGGAAGCTAAGAAACAACTCGCTCTGCAGACCTCTCTTACAGCCAAGTGGGAACATCTCTTTCAAAGGCCTGTGAAACGAACTTTCTTTACAGGCCTGATCTGGCTGAAGTAGAACTTCTGCCCTGGGTGTGGCACATTGCCCTAGAGCTGAAAGGCACAACGTGCAGTCTGCATTCCAAAGGGCGAGTTGGACGCCAGAGCATCTTGCTTCCAGCTCTTTGGGAAGCTAAGAAACAACTCGCTCTGCACAGTGCTCTTACAGCCTACCGGGAACATCTCTTACAAAGGCCTGTGAAACGCAGTTTCTTTGCAGGCCTGATCAGGCTGAAGTAGAACTTCTGCCCTGGGTGTTGCACATTGCCCTAGAGCTGAAAGGCACAACGTGCAGGCTTCCTAACAAAGGGCGAGTTGGGCCCCAGAGCATCTTGCTTCCAGCTCTTTGGGAAGCTAAGAAACAACTCGCTCTGCACAGTGCTCTTACAGCCAACCGGGAACATCTCTTACAAAGGCCTGTGAAACGCAGTTTCTTTGCAGGCCTGATCAGGCTGAAGTAGAACTTCTGCCCTGGGTGTGGCACATTGCCCTAGAGCTGAAAGGCACAACGTGCAGGCTTCTTAACAAAGGGCGAGCTGGGCCCCAGAGCATCTTGCTTCCAGCTCTTTGGGAAGCTAAGAAACAACTCGCTCTGCACAGTGCTCTTACAGCCTACCGGGAACATCTCTTACAGAGGCCTGTGTGATGCAGTTTCTTTGCAGGCCTGATCTGGCTGCAGTAGAACTTCTGCTCTGGTTGCGCCACATTGCCTTAGAGCTGAAAGGCACAACGTGCAGGCTTCTTAACAAAGGGCGAGTTGGGCCCCAGAGCATCTTGCTTCCAGCTCATTGGGAAGCTAAGAAACAACTCGCTCTGCACAGTGCTCTTACAGCCTACCGGGAACATCTCTTACAAAGGCCTGTGAAACGCAGTTTCTTTGCAGGCCTGATCTGGCTGAAGTACAACTTCTGCCCTGGGTGTGCCACATTGCCCTAGAGCTGAAAGGCACAACGTGCAGGCTTCTTAACAAAGGGCGAGTTGGGCCCCAGAGCATCTTGCTTCCAGCTCTTTGGGAAGCTAAGAAACAACTCGCTCTGCACAGTGCTCTTACAGCCTACCGGGAACATCTCTTACAAAGGCCTGTGAAACGCAGTTTCTTTGCAGGCCTGATCTGGCTGAAGTAGAACTTCTGCTCTGGGTGTGCCACACTGCCCTAGACCTGAAAGCTACAACGTGCAGTCTCCTTTCCAATGTGCGAGTTGGGCCCCAGAGCATCTTGCTTCCAGCTCTTTGGGAAGCTAAGAAACAACTCGCTCTTCACAGTGCTCTTACAGCCTACCGGGAACATCTCTTACAAAGGCCTGTGAAACGCAGTTTCTTTGCAGGCCTGATCTGGCTGAAGTAGAACTTCTGCCCTGGGTGTGCCACATTGCCCTGGAGCTGAAAGGCACAACGTGCAGGCTTCTTCACAAAGGGCGAGTTGGGCCCCAGAGCAGCTTGCTTCCAGCGCTTTGGGAAGCTAAGAAACAACTCGCTCTGCACAGTGCTCTTACAGCCTACCGGGAACATCTCTTACAAAGGCCTGTGAAACACAGTTTCTTTGCATGCCTGATCTGGCTGAAGTAGAACTTCTGCCCTGGGTGTGCCACATTGCCCTAGAGCTGAGAGCTATAACATGCAGTCTCCTTTCCAAAGGGCGAGTTGGGCCCCATAGCATCTTGTTTCCAGCTCTTTGGGAAGCTAAGAAACAACTCGCTCTGCACAGTGCTCTTACAGCCTACCGGGAACATCTCTTACAAAGGCCTGTGAAACGCAGTTTCTTTGCAGGCCTGTTCTGGCTGAAGTAGAACTTCTGCCCTGGGTGTGCCACATTGCCCTAGTCTGAAAGGCACAACGTGCAGGCTTCTTAAAAAAGGGCGAGTTGGGCCCCACAGCATCCTGCTTCCAGCTCTTTGGGAAGCTAAGAAACAACTCGCTCTGCACAGTGCTCTTACAGCCTACCGTTAACATCTCTTACAAAGGCCTGTTGAACGCAGTTTCTTTGCAGGCCTGATCTGGCTGAAGTAGAACTTCTGCCCAGGGTGTGCCACATTGCCCTAGAGCTGAAAGCTACAACGTGCCGTCTGCTTTCCAAAGGGCGAGTTGGGTCCCAGAGCATCTTGCTTCCAGCTGTTTGGGAAGCTAAGTAACAACTCGCTCTGCACAGTGCTCTTACAGCCTACCGGGAACATCTCTTACAAAGGCCTGTGAAACGCAGTTTCTTTGCAGGCCTGAAATGGCTGAAGTAGAACTTCTGCCCTGGGTGTGCCACATTGCCCTAGAGCTGAAAGGCACAACGTGCAGGCTTCTTAACAAAGGGCGAGTTGGGCCCCAGAGCATCTTGCTTCCAGCTCTTTGGGAAGCTAAGAAACAACTCGCTCTGCACAGTGCTCTTACAGCCTACCGGGAACATCTCTTACAAATGCCTGTGAAACGCAGTTTCTTTGCAGGCCTGATCTGGCTGAAGTAGAACTTCTGCCCTGGGTGTGCCACATTGCCCTAGAGCTGAAAGGCACGACCTGCAGGCTTCTTAACAAAGGGCGAGTTGGGCGCCAGAGCATCTTGCTTCCAGCTCTTTGGGAAGCTAAGAAACAACTCGCTCTGCAAAGTGCTCTTACAGCCTACCGGGAACATCTCTTCCAAAGGCCTTTTAAACGCAGTTTCTTTGTAAGCCTGATGTGGCTGAAGTAGAACTTCTTCCCTGGGTGTGCCACATTGCCCTAGAGCTGAAAGGCACAACGTGCAGGCTTACTAACAAAGGAAGAGTTGGGCCCCAGAGCATCTTGCTTCCAGCTCTTTGGGAAGCTAAGAAACAACTCGCTCCACACAGTGCTCTTACAGCCTACCGGGAACATCTGTTACAAAGGCCTTCTAAACGCAGTTTCTTTGCAAGCCTGATGTGGCTGAAGTAGAACTTCTGCCCTGGGTGTGCCACATTGCCCTAGAGCTGAAAGGCACAACGTGCAGGCTTACTAACAAAGGAAGAGTTGGGCCCCAGAGCATCTTGCTTCCAGCTCTTTGGGAAGCTAAGAAACAACTCGCTCCACACAGTGCTCTTACAGCCTGCCGGGAACATCTGTTACAAAGGCCTTCTAAACGCAGTTTCTTTGCAAGCCTGATGTGGCTGAAGTAGAACTTCTGCCCTGGGTGTGCCACATTGCCCTAGAGCTGAAAGGCACAACGTGCTGGCTTCTTAACAAAGGGCGAGTTGGGCCCCAGAGCTTCTTGCTTCCAGCTCTTTGGGAAGCTAAGAAACAACTCGCTCTGCACAGTGCTCTTACAGCCTAATGGGAACATCTCTTACAAAGGCCTGTGAAACGCAGTTTCTTTGCAGGCCTGATCTGGCTGAAGTAGAACTTCTGCCCTGGGTGTGACACATTGCCCTAGAGCTGAAAGGCACAACGTGCAGGCTTCTTAAAAATGGGCAAGTTGGGCGCCAGAGCATCTTGCTTCCAGCTCTTTGGGAAGCTAAGAAACAACTCGCTCTGCAGACCTCTCTTACAGCCAACCGGGAACATCTCTTTCAAAGGCCTGTGAAACGCACTTTCTTTACAGGCCTGATCTGGCTGAAGTAGAACTTCTGCCCTGGGTGTGGCACATTGCCCTAGAGCTGAAAGGCACAACGTGCAGTCTGCATTCCAAAGGGCGAGTTGGACGCCAGAGCATCTTGCTTCCAGCTCTTTGGGAAGCTAAGAAACAACTCGCTCTGCACAGTGCTCTTACAGCCTACCGGGAACATCTCTTACAGAGGCCTGTGTGATGCAGTTTCTTTGCAGGCCTGATCTGGCTGCAGTAGAACTTCTGCTCTGGTTGCGCCACATTGCCTTAGAGCTGAAAGGCACAACGTGCAGGCTTCTTAACAAAGGGCGAGTTGGGCCCCAGAGCATCTTGCTTCCAGCTCATTGGGAAGCTAAGAAACAACTCGCTCTGCACAGTGCTCTTACAGCCTACCGGGAACATCTCTTACAAAGGCCTGTGAAACGCAGTTTCTTTGCAGGCCTGATCTGGCTGAAGTAGAACTTCTGCCCTGGGTGTGGCACATTGCCCTAGAGCTGAAAGGCACAACGTGCAGGCTTCTTAACAAAGGGCGAGTTGGGCCCCAGAGCATCTTGCTTCCAGATCTTTGGGAAGCTAACAAACAACTCGCTCTGCACAGTGCTCTTACAGCCTACCGGGAGCATCTCTTACAAAGGCCTGTGAAACGCAGTTTCTTTGCAGGCCTGATATGGCTGAAGTAGAACTTCTGCTCTGGGTGTGCCACACTGCCCCAGACCTGAAAGCTACAACGTGCAGTCTCCTTTCCAATGTGCGAGTTGGGCCCCAGAGCATCTTGTTTCCAGCTCTTTGGGAAGCTAAGAAACAACTCGCTCTGCACAGTGCTCTTACAGCCTACCGGGAACATCTCTTACAAAGGCCTGTGAAACGCAGTTTCTTTGCAGGCCTGATATGGCTGAAGTAGAACTTCTGCCCTGGGTGTGCCACATTGCCCTAGAGCTGAAAGGCACAACGTGCAGGCTTCTTAACAAAGGGCGAGTTGGGCCCCACAGCATCCTGCTTCCAGCTCTTTGGGAAGCTAAGAAACAACTCGCTCTGCACAGTGCTCTTACAGCCTACCGGGAACATCTCTTACAAAGGCCTGTGAAACGCAGTTTCTTTGCAGGCCTGATCTGGCTGAAGTAGAACTTCTGCCCTGGGTGTGCCACATTGCCCTAGAGCTGAAAGCTACAACGTGCCGTCTGCTTTCCAAAGGGCGAGTTGGGCCCCAGAGCATCTTGCTTCCAGCTCTTCGGGAAGCTAAGAAACAACTCGCTCTGCACAGTGCTCTTACAGCCTACAGGGAGCATCTCTTACAAAGGCCTGTGAAACGCACTTTCTTTGCAGGCCTGATCAGGCTGAAGTAGAACTTCTGCCCTGGGTGTGGCACCGAGCCCTAGAGCTGAAAGGCACAACGTGCAGGCTTCTTAACAAAGGGCGAGTTGGGCCCCACAGCATCTTGCTTCCAGCTCTTTGGGAAGCTAAGAAACAACTCGCTCTGCACAGTGCTCTTACAGCCTACTGGGAATATCTCTTACAAAAGCCTGTGAAACGCAGTTTCTTTGCAGGCCTGATCTGGCTGAAGTAGAACTTCTGCCCTGGGTGTGCCACATTGCCCTAGAGATGAAAGGCACAACGTGCAGGCTTCTTAACAAAGGGCGTGTTGGGTCCCAGACCATCTTGCTTCCAGCTCTTTGGGAAGCTAAGAAACAACTCGCTCTGCACAGTGCTCTTACAGCCTACTGGCAACATCTCTTACAAAGGCCTGTGAAACGCAGTTTCTTTGCAGGCCTGATCTGGATGAAGTAGAACTTCTGCCCTGGGTGTGCCACATTGCCCTAGAGCTGAAAGGCACAACGTGCAGGCTTCTTAACAAAGGGCGAGTTAGGCGCCAGAGCATCTTTATTCCAGCTCTTTGGGAAGCTAAGAAACAACTCGCTCTGCACAGTGCTGTTAAAGCCTACGGGGTACATCTTTTACAAAGGCCTGTGAAACGCAGTTTCTTTGCAGGCCTGATCTGGCTGAAGTAGAACTTCTGCTCTGGGTGTTCCACATTGCCCTAGAGCTGAAAGGCACAACGTGCAGGCTTCTTAACAAAGGGCGAGTTGGGCCCCAGAGCATCTTGCTTCCAGCTCTTTGGGAAGCTAAGAAACAACTCGCTCTGCACAGTCTTCTTACAGCCTACCGGGAACATCTCTTACAAAGGCCTGTGAGACGCAGTTTCTTTGCAGGCCTGTTCTGGCTGAAGTAGAACTTCTGCTCTGGTTGCGCCACATGCCCTAGAGCTGAAAGCTACAACATGCAGTCTGCTTTCCAAAGGGCGAGTTGGGCCCCAGAGCATCTTGCTTCCAGCTCTTTGGGAAGCTCAGAAACAACTCGCTCTGCACAGTGCTCTTACAGCCTACCAGGAACATCTCTTACAAAGGCCTGTGAAACGCAGCTTCTTTTCAGGCCTGATCTGGCTGAAGTAGAACTTCTGCCGTGGGTGTGCCATATTGCCATAGAGCTGAAAGGCACAACGTGCAGGCTTCTTGACAAAGGGCGAGTTGGGCCCCAGAGCATCTTGCTTCCAGCTCTTTGGGAAGCTAAGAAACAACTCGCTCTGCACAGTGCTCTTACAGCCTACCGGGAACATCTCTTACAAAGGCCTGTGAAACGCAGTTTCTTTGCAGGCCTGATCTGGCTGAAGTAGAACTTCTGCCCTGGGTGTGCCACATTGCCCTAGAGCTGAAAGGCACAACGTGCAGGCTTCTTAAAAATGGGTATGTTGGGCGCCAGAGCATCTTGCTTCCAGGTCTTTGGGAAGCTAAGAAACAACTCGCTCTGCACAGTGCTCTTACAGCCTACCGGGAACATCTCTTACAAAGGCCTGTGAAACGCAGTTTCTTTGCAGGCCTGATCTGGCTGAAGTAGAACTTCTGCCCTGGGTGTGCCACATTGCCCTAGAGCTGAAAGGCACAACGTGCAGGCTTCTTAACAAAGGGCGAGTTGGGCCCCAGAGCATCTTACTTCCAGCTCTTTGGGAAGCTAAGAAACAACTCGCTCTGCACAGTGCTCTTACAGCCTACCGGGAACATCTCTTACAAAGGCCTGTGAAACGCACTTTCTTTGCAGGCCTGATCTGGCTGAAGTAGAACTTCTGCCCTGGGTGTGCCACATTGCCCTAGAGCTGAAAGGCACAACCTGCAGGCTTCTTAACAAAGGGCGAGTTGGGCGCCAGAGCATCTGGCTTCCAGCTCTTGGGAAGCTAAGAAACAACTCGCTCTGCAAAGTGCTCTTACAGCCTACCGGGAACATCTCTTCCAAAGGCCTTTTAAACGCAGTTTCTTTGCAAGCCTGATGTGGCTGAAGTAGATCTTCTTCCCTGGGTGTGCCACATTGCCCTAGAGCTGAAAGGCACAACGTGCAGGCTTCTTAAAAAAGGGAGAGTTGGGCCCCAGAGCATCTTGCTTCCAGCTGTTTGGGAAGCTAAGTAACAACTCGCTCTGCACAGTGCTCTTACAACCTACCGGGAACATCTGTTACAAAGGCCTTCTAAACGCAGTTTCTTTGCAAACCTGATGTGGCTGAAGTAGAACTTCTGCCCTGGGTGTGCCACATTGCGCTAGAGCTGAAAGCTACAACGTGCCGTCTGCTTTCCAAAGGCCGAGTTGTGCCCCAGAGCATCTTGGTTCCAGCTCTTTGGGAAGCTAAGAAACAACTCGCTCTGCACAGTGCTCTTACAGCCTACCGGGAACATCTCTTACAAAGGCTTGTGAAACGCAGTGTCTTTGCAGGCCTGATCAGGCTGAAGTAGAACTTCTGCCCTGGGTGTGCCACATTGCCCTAGAGCTGAAAGGCACAACGTGCAGGCTTCTTAGAAAAGGGCGAGTTGGGCCCCAGAGCATCTTGCTTCCAGCTCTTTGGGAAGCTAAGAAACAACTCGCTCTGCACAGTGCTCTTACAGCCTACGGGGAACATCTCTTACAGAGGCCTGTGTGATGCAGTTTCTTTGCAGGCCTGATCTGGCTGCAGTAGAACTTCTGCTCTGGTTGCGCCACATTGCCTTAGAGCTGAAAGGCACAACGTGCAGGCTTCTTATCAAAGGGCGAGTTGGGCCCCAGAGCATCTTGCTTCCAGCTCATTGGGAAGCTAAGAAACAACTCGCTCTGCACAGTGCTCTTACAGCCTACCGGGAACATCTCTTACAAAGGCCTGCGAAACGCAGTTTCTTTGCAGGCCTGATCTGGCTGAAGTAGAACTTCTGCCCTGGGTGTGCCACATTGCGCTAGAGCTGAAAGCTACAACGTGCCGTCTGCTTTCAAAAGGCCGAGTTGGGCCTCAGAGCATCTTGCTTCCAGCTGTTTGGGAAGCTAAGAAACAACTCGCTCTGCACAGTGCTCTTACAGCCTACTGGGAACATCTCTTACAAAGGCCTGTGAAACGCACTTTCTTTACAGGCCTGATCTGGCTGAAGTAGAACTTCTGCCCTGGGTGTGCCACATTGACCTAGAGCTGAAAGGCACAACGTGCAGGCTTCTTAACAAAGGGCGAGTTTGGGCCCCAGAGCATCTTGCTTCCAGCTCTTTGGGAAGCTAAGAAACAACTCGCTCTGCACAGTGCTCTTACAGCCTACCGGGAACATCTCTCAAAGGCCTGTGAAACGCAGTTTCTTGGCAGACCTGATCTGGCTGAGGTAGAACTTCTGCCCTGGGTGTGCCACATTGCCCTAGAGCTGAAAGGCACAACGTGCAGGCTTCTTAACAAAGGGCGAGTTTGGCGCCAGAGCATCTTGCTTCCAGCTCTTTGGGCAGCTAAGAAAAATCTCGCTCTGCACAGTGCTGTTACAGCCTACGGGGTACATCTCTTACAAAGGCCTGTGAAACGCAGTTTCTTTGCAGGCCTGATCTGGCTGAAGTAGAAGTTCTGCTCTGGGTGTTCCACATTGACCTAGAGCTGAAACGCACAACGTGCAGGCTTCTTAACAAAGGGCGAGTTTGGCGACAGAGCATCTTGCTTCCAGCTCTTTGGGAAGCTAAGAAACAACTCGCTCTGCACAGTGCTCTTACAGCCTAGCGGGAACATCTCTTACAAAGGCCTGTGAAACGCAGTTTCTTTGCAGGCCTGATCTGGCTGAAGTAGAACTTCTGCCCTGGGTGTGGCACATTGCCCTAGAGCTGAAAGGCACAACGTGCAGGCTTCTTAACAAAGGGCGAGTTGAGCGCCAGAGCATCTTGCTTCCAGCTCTTTGGGAAGGTAAGAAACAACTCGCTCTGCAAAGTGCTCTTACAGCCTACCGGGAACATCTCTTCCAAAGGCCTTTTAAACGCAGTTTCTTTGCAAGCCTGATGTGGCTGAAGTAGAACTGGTTCCCTGATTGTGCCACATTGCCCTAGAGCTGAAAGGCACAACGTGCAGGCTTCTTAACAAAGGGAGAGTTGGGCCCCAGAGCATCTTGCTTCCAGCTCTTTGGGAAGCTAAGAAACAACTCGCTCTGCACAGTGCTCTTACAGCCTACCGGGAACATCTGTTACAAAGGCCTTCTAAACGCAGTTTCTTTGCAAGCCTGATGTGGCTGAAGTAGAACTTATGCCCTGGGAGTGCCACATTGCCCTAGAGCTGAAAGGCACAACCTGCAGGCTTCTTAACAAAGGGCGAGCTGGGCCCCAGAGCATCTTGCTTCCAGCTCTTTGGGAAGCTAAGAAACAACTCGCTCTGCACAGAGCTCTTACAGCCTACCGGGAACATCTCTTACAGAGGCCTGTGTAATGCAGTTTCTTTGCAGGCCTGATCTGGCTGCAGTAGAACTTCTGCTCTGGTTGCGCCACATTGCCTTAGAGCTGAAAGGCACAACGTGCAGGCTTCTTAACAAAGGGCGAGTTGGGCCCCAGAGCATCTTGCTTCCAGCTCATTGGGAAGCTAAGAAACAACTCGCTCTGCACAGTGCTCTTACAGCCTACCGGGAACATCTCTTACAAAGGCCTGTGAAACGCAGTTTCTTTGCAGGCCTGATCTGGCTGAAGTAGAACTTCTGCCCTGGGTGTGCCACATTGCCCTAGAGCTGAAAGGCACAACGTGCAGGCTTCTTAACAAAGGACGAGTTGGGCCCCAGAGCATCTTGCTTCCAGCTCTTTGGGAAGCTAAGAAACAACTCGCTCTGCACAGTGCTCTTACAGCCTACCGGGAACATCTCTTACAAAGGCCTGTGAAACGCAGTTTCTTTGCAGGCCTGATCTGGCTGAAGTAGAACTTCTGCTCTGGGTGTGCCACACTGCCCTAGACCTGAAAGCTACAACGTGCAGTCTCCTTTCCAATGTGCGAGTTGGGCCCCAGAGCATCTTGCTTCCAGCTCTTTGGGAAGCTAAGAAACAGCTCGCTCTTCACAGTGCTCTTACAGCCTACCGGGAACATCTCTTACAAAGGCCTGTGAAACGCAGTTTCTTTGCAGGCCTGATCTGGCTGAGGTAGAACTTCTGCCCTGGGTGTGCCACATTGCCCTGGAGCTGAAAGGCACAACGTGCAGGCTTCTTCACAAAGGGCGAGTTGGGACCAAGAGCAGCTTGCTTCCAGCGCTTTGGGAAGCTAAGAAAAAACTCGCTCTGCACAGTGCTCTTACAGCCTACCGGGAACATCTCTTACAAAGGACTGTGAAACACAGTTTCTTTGCAGGCCTGATCTGGCTGAAGTAGAACTTCTGCCCTGGGTGTGCCACATTGCCCTAGAGCTGAGAGCTATAACATGCAGTCTCCTTTCCAAAGGGCGAGTTGGGCCCCATAGCATCTTGTTTCCAGCTCTTTGGGAAGCTAAGAAACAACTCGCTCTGCACAGTGCTCTTACAGCCTACCGGGAACATCTCTTACAAACTCCCGTGAAACGCAGTTTCTTTGCAGGCCTGTTCTGGCTGAAGTAGAACTTCTGCCCCGGGTGTGCCACATTGCCCTAGTCTGAAAGGCACAACGTGCAGGCTTCTTAAAAAAGGGCGAGTTGGGCCCCACAGCATCCTGCTTCCAGCTCTTTGGGAAGCTAAGAAACAACTCGCTCTGCACAGTGCTCTTACAGCCTACCGTTAACATCTCTTACAAAGGCCTGTTGAACGCAGTTTCTTTGCAGGCCTGATCTGGCTGAAGTAGAACTTCTGCCCAGGGTGTGCCACATTGCCCTAGAGCTGAAAGCTACAACGTGCCGTCTGCTTTCCAAAGGGCGAGTTGGGCCCCAGAGCATCTTGCTTCCAGCTGTTTGGGAAGCTAAGAAACAACTCGCTCTGCACAGTGCTCTTACAGCCTACCGGGAACATCTCTTACAAAGGCCTGTGAAACGCAGTTTCTTTGCAGGCCTGAAATGGCTGAAGTAGAACTTCTGCCCTGGGTGTGCCACATTGCCCTAGAGCTGAAAGGCACAACGTGCAGGCTTCTTAACAAAGGGCGAGTTGGGCCCCAGAGCATCTTTCTTAGAGCTCTTTGGGAAGCTAAGAAACAACTCGCTCTGCACAGTGCTCTTACAGCCTACCGGGAACATCTCTTACAAAGGCCTGTGAAACGCAGTTTCTTTGCAGGCCTGATCTGGCTGAAGTAGAACTTCTGCCCTGGGTGTGGCACCGAGCCCTAGAGCTGAAAGGCACAACGTGCAGGCTTCTTAACAAAGGGCGAGTTGGGCCCCACAGCATCTTGCTTCCAGCTCTTTGGGAAGCTAAGAAACAACTCGCTCTGCACAGTGCTCTTACAGCCTACTGGGAATATCTCTTACAAAAGCCTGTGAAACGCAGTTTCTTTGCAGGCCTGATCTGGCTGAAGTAGAACTTCTGCCCTGGGTGTGCCACATTGCCCTAGAGATGGAAGGCACAACGTGCAGGCTTCTTAACAAAGGGCGTGTTGGGTCCCAGACCATCTTGCTTCCAGCTCTTTGGGAAGCTAAGAAACAACTCGCTCTGCACAGTGCTCTTACAGCCTACTGGGAACATCTCTTACAAAGGCCTGTGAAACGCAGTTTCTTTGCAGGCCTGATCTGGATGAAGTAGAACTTCTGCCCTGGGTGTGCCACATTGCCCTAGAGCTGAAAGGCACAACGTGCAGGCTTCTTAACAAAGGGCGAGTTAGGCGCCAGAGCATCTTTATTCCAGCTCTTTGGGAAGCTAAGAAACAACTCGCTCTGCACAGTGCTGTTAAAGCCTACGGGGTACATCTTTTACAAAGGCCTGTGAAACGCAGTTTCTTTGCAGGCCTGATCTGGCTGAAGTAGAACTTCTGCTCTGGGTGATCCACATTGCCCTAGAGCTGAAAGGCACAACGTGCAGGCTTCTTAACAAAGGGCGAGTTGGGCCCCAGAGCATCTTGCTTCAAGCTCTTTGGGAAGCTAAGAAACAACTCGCTCTGCACAGTCTTCTTACAGCCTACCGGGAACATCTCTTACAAAGGCCTGTGAGACGCAGTTTCTTTGCAGGCCTGTTCTGGCTGAAGTAGAACTTCTGCTCTGGTTGCGCCACATGCCCTAGATGTGAAAGCTACAACATGCAGTCTGCTTTCCAAAGGGCGAGTTGGGCCCCAGAGCATCTTGCTTCCAGCTCTTTGGGAAGCTCAGAAACAACTCGCTCTGCACAGTGCTCTTACAGCCTACCGGGAACATCTCTTACAAAGGCCTGTGAAACGCAGCTTCTTTTCAGGCCTGATCTGGCTGAAGTAGAACTTCTGCCCTGGGTGTGCCACATTGCCATAGAGCTGAAAGGCACAACGTGCAGGCTTCTTGACAAAGGGCGAGTTGGGCCCCAGAGCATCTTGCTTCCAGCTCTTTGGGAAGCTAAGAAACAACTCGCTCTGCACAGTGCTCTTACAGCCTACCGGGAACATCTCTTACAAAGGCCTGTGAAACGCAGTTTCTTTGCAGGCCTGATCTGGCTGAAGTAGAACTTCTGCCCTGGGTGTGCCACATTGCCCTAGAGCTGAAAGGCACAACGTGCAGGCTTCTTAAAAATGGGTATGTTGGGCGCCAGAGCATCTTGCTTCCAGGTCTTTGGGAAGCTAAGAAACAACTCGCTCTGCACAGTGCTCTTACAGCCTACCGGGAACATCTCTTACAAAGGCCTGTGAAACGCAGTTTCTTTGCAGGCCTGATCTGGCTGAAGTAGAACTTCTGCCCTGGGTGTGCCACATTGCCCTAGAGCTGAAAGGCACAACGTGCAGGCTTCTTAACAAAGGGCGAGTTGGGCCCCAGAGCATCTTACTTCCAGCTCTTTGGGAAGCTAAGAAACAACTCGCTCTGCACAGTGCTCTTACAGCCTACCGGGAACATCTCTTACAAAGGCCTGTGAAACGCACTTTCTTTGCAGGCCTGATCTGGCTGAAGTAGAACTTCTGCCCTGGGTGTGCCACATTGCCCTAGAGCTGAAAGGCACAACCTGCAGGCTTCTTAACAAAGGGCGAGTTGGGCGCCAGAGCATCTGGCTTCCAGCTCTTGGGAAGCTAAGAAACAACTCGCTCTGCAAAGTGCTCTTACAGCCTACCGGGAACATCTCTTCCAACGGCCTTTTAAACGCAGTTTCTTTGCAAGCCTGATGTGGCTGAAGTAGAACTTCTTCCCTGGGTGTGCCACATTGCCCTAGAGCTGAAAGGCACAACGTGCAGGCTTCTTAAAAAAGGGAGAGTTGGGCCCCAGAGCATCTTGCTTCCAGCTCTTTGGGAAGCTAAGAAACAACTCGCTCTGCACAGTGCTCTTACAGCCTACCGGGAACATCTGTTACAAAGGCCTTCTAAACGCAGTTTCTTTGCAAACCTGATGTGGCTGAAGTAGAACTTCTGCCCTGGGTGTGCCACATTGCGCTAGAGCTGAAAGCTACAACGTGCCGTCTGCTTTCCAAAGGCCGAGTTGTGCCCCAGAGCATCTTGGTTCCAGCTCTTTGGGAAGCTAAGAAACAACTCGCTCTGCACAGTGCTCTTACAGCCTACGGGGAACATCTCTTACAGAGGCCTGTGTGATGCAGTTTCTTTGCAGGCCTGATCTGGCTGCAGTAGAACTTCTGCTCTGGTTGCGCCACATTGCCTTAGAGCTGAAAGGCACAACGTGCAGGCTTCTTATCAAAGGGCGAGTTGGGCCCCAGAGCATCTTGCTTCCAGCTCATTGGGAAGCTAAGAAACAACTCGCTCTGCACAGTGCTCTTACAGCCTACCGGGAACATCTCTTACAAAGGCCTGCGAAACGCAGTTTCTTTGCAGGCCTGATCTGGCTGAAGTAGAACTTCTGCCCTGGGTGTGCCACATTGCGCTAGAGCTGAAAGCTACAACGTGCCGTCTGCTTTCAAAAGGCCGAGTTGGGCCTCAGAGCATCTTGCTTCCAGCTGTTTGGGAAGCTAAGAAACAACTCGCTCTGCACAGTGCTCTTACAGCCTACTGGGAACATCTCTTACAAAGGCCTGTGAAACGCACTTTCTTTACAGGCCTGATCTGGCTGAAGTAGAACTTCTGCCCTGGGTGTGCCACATTGCCCTAGAGCTGAAAGGCACAACGTGCAGGCTTCTTAACAAAGGGCGAGTTTGGGCCCCAGAGCATCTTGCTTCCAGCTCTTTGGGAAGCTAAGAAACAACTCGCTCTGCACAGTGCTCTTACAGCCTACCGGGAACATCTCTCAAAGGCCTGTGAAACGCAGTTTCTTGGCAGACCTGATCTGGCTGAGGTAGAACTTCTGCCCTGGGTGTGCCACATTGCCCTAGAGCTGAAAGGCACAACGTGCAGGCTTCTTAACAAAGGGCGAGTTTGGCGCCAGAGCATCTTGCTTCCAGCTCTTTGGGCAGCTAAGAAAAATCTCGCTCTGCACAGTGCTGTTACAGCCTACGGGGTACATCTCTTACAAAGGCCTGTGAAACGCAGTTTCTTTGCAGGCCTGATCTGGCTGAAGTAGAAGTTCTGCTCTGGGTGTTCCACATTGACCTAGAGCTGAAACGCACAACGTGCAGGCTTCTTAACAAAGGGCGAGTTTGGCGCCAGAGCATCTTGCTTCCAGCTCTTTGGGAAGCTAAGAAACAACTCGCTCTGCACAGTGCTCTTACAGCCTAGCGGGAACATCTCTTACAAAGGCCTGTGAAACGCAGTTTCTTTGCAGGCCTGATCTGGCTGAAGTAGAACTTCTGCCCTGGGTGTGGCACATTGCCCTAGAGCTGAAAGGCACAACGTGCAGGCTTCTTAACAAAGGGCGAGTTGAGCGCCAGAGCATCTTGCTTCCAACTCTTTGGGAAGGTAAGAAACAACTCGCTCTGCAAAGTGCTCTTACAGCCTACCGGGAACATCTCTTCCAAAGGCCTTTTAAACGCAGTTTCTTTGCAAGCCTGATGTGGCTGAAGTAGAACTGGTTCCCTGATTGTGCCACATTGCCCTAGAGCTGAAAGGCACAACGTGCAGGCTTCTTAACAAAGGGAGAGTTGGGCCCCAGAGCATCTTGCTTCCAGCTCTTTGGGAAGCTAAGAAACAACTCGCTCTGCACAGTGCTCTTACAGCCTACCGGGAACATCTGTTACAAAGGCCTTCTAAACGCAGTTTCTTTGCAAGCCTGATGTGGCTGAAGTGGAACTTATGCCCTGGGAGTGCCACATTGCCCTAGAGCTGAAAGGCACAACCTGCAGGCTTCTTAACAAAGGGCGAGCTGGGCCCCAGAGCATCTTGCTTCCAGCTCTTTGGGAAGCTAAGAAACAACTCGCTCTGCACAGTGCTCTTACAGCCTACCGGGAACATCTCTTACAGAGGCCTGTGTAATGCAGTTTCTTTGCAGGCCTGATCTGGCTGCAGTAGAACTTCTGCTCTGGTTGCGCCACATTGCCTTAGAGCTGAAAGGCACAACGTGTAGGCTTCTTAACAAAGGGCGAGTTGGGCCCCAGAGCATCTTGCTTCCAGCTCATTGGGAAGCTAAGAAACAACTCGCTCTGCACAGTGCTCTTACAGCCTACCGGGAACATCTCTTACAAAGGCCTGTGAAACGCAGTTTCTTTGCAGGCCTGATCTGGCTGAAGTAGAACTTCTGCCCTGGGTGTGCCACATTGCCCTAGAGCTGAAAGGCACAACGTGCAGGCTTCTTAACAAAGGACGAGTTGGGCCCCAGAGCATCTTGCTTCCAGCTCTTTGGGAAGCTAAGAAACAACTCGCTCTGCACAGTGCTCTTACAGCCTACCGGGAACATCTCTTACAAAGGCCTGTGAAACGCAGTTTCTTTGCAGGCCTGATCTGGCTGAAGTAGAACTTCTGCTCTGGGTGTGCCACACTGCCCTAGACCTGAAAGCTACAACGTGCAGTCTCCTTTCCAATGTGCGAGTTGGGCCCCAGAGCATCTTGCTTCCAGCTCTTTGGGAAGCTAAGAAACAGCTCGCTCTTCACAGTGCTCTTACAGCCTACCGGGAACATCTCTTACAAAGGCCTGTGAAACGCAGTTTCTTTGCAGGCCTGATCTGGCTGAGGTAGAACTTCTGCCCTGGGTGTGCCACATTGCCCTGGAGCTGAAAGGCACAACGTGCAGGCTTCTTCACAAAGGGCGAGTTGGGACCCAGAGCAGCTTGCTTCCAGCGCTTTGGGAAGCTAAGAAAAAACTCGCTCTGCACAGTGCTCTTACAGCCTACCGGGAACATCTCTTACAAAGGCCTGTGAAACACAGTTTCTTTGCAGGCCTGATCTGGCTGAAGTAGAACTTCTGCCCTGGGTGTGCCACATTGCCCTAGAGCTGAGAGCTATAACATGCAGTCTCCTTTCCAAAGGGCGAGTTGGGCCCCATAGCATCTTGTTTCCAGCTCTTTGGGAAGCTAAGAAACAACTCGCTCTGCACAGTGCTCTTACAGCCTACCGGGAACATCTCTTACAAACTCCCGTGAAACGCAGTTTCTTTGCAGGCCTGTTCTGGCTGAAGTAGAACTTCTGCCCCGGGTGTGCCACATTGCCCTAGTCTGAAAGGCACAACGTGCAGGCTTCTTAAAAAAGGGCGAGTTGGGCCCCACAGCATCCTGCTTCCAGCTCTTTGGGAAGCTAAGAAACAACTCGCTCTGCACAGTGCTCTTACAGCCTACCGTTAACATCTCTTACAAAGGCCTGTTGAACGCAGTTTCTTTGCAGGCCTGATCTGGCTGAAGTAGAACTTCTGCCCAGGGTGTGCCACATTGCCCTAGAGCTGAAAGCTACAACGTGCCGTCTGCTTTCCAAAGGGCGAGTTGGGCCCCAGAGCATCTTGCTTCCAGCTGTTTGGGAAGCTAAGAAACAACTCGCTCTGCACAGTGCTCTTACAGCCTACCGGGAACATCTCTTACAAAGGCCTGTGAAACGCAGTTTCTTTGCAGGCCTGAAATGGCTGAAGTAGAACTTCTGCCCTGGGTGTGCCACATTGCCCTAGAGCTGAAAGGCACAACGTGCTGGCTTCTTAACAAAGGGCGAGTTGGGCCCCAGAGCATCTTGCTTCCAGCTCTTTGGGAAGCTAAGAAACAACTCGCTCTGCACAGTGCTCTTACAGCCTACCGGGAACATCTCTTACAAAGGCCTGTGAAACGCAGTTTCTTTGCAGGCCTGATCTGGCTGAAGTAGAACTTCTGCCCTGGGTGTGCCACATTGCCCTAGAGCTGAAAGGCACAACCTGCAGGCTTCTTAACAAAGGACGAGTTGGGCGCCAGAGCATCTTGCTTCCAGCTCTTTGGGAAGCTAAGAAACAACTCGCTCTGCAAAGTGCTCTTACAGCCTACCGGGAACATCTCTTCCAAAGGCCTTTTAAACGCAGTTTCTTTGCAAGCCTGATGTGGCTGAAGTAGAACTTCTTCCCTGGGTGTGCCACATTGCCCTAGAGCTGAAAGGCACAACGTGCAGGCTTATTAACAAAGGAAGAGTTGGGCCCCAGAGCATCTTGCTTCCAGCTCTTTGGGAAGCTAAGAAACAACTCGCTCCGCACAGTGCTCTTACAGCCTACCGGGAACATCTGTTACAAAGGCCTTCTAAACGCAGTTTCTTTGCAAGCCTGATGTGGCTGAAGTAGAACTTCTGCCCTGGGTGTGACACATTGCCCTAGAGCTGAAAGGCACAACGTGCAGGCTTCTTAAAAATGGGCAAGTTGGGCGCCAGAGCATCTTGCTTCCAGCTCTTTGGGAAGCTAAGAAACAACTCGCTCTGCAGACCTCTCTTACAGCCAACCGGGAACATCTCTTTCAAAGGCCTGTGAAACGCACTTTCTTTACAGGCCTGATCTGGCTGAAGTAGAACTTCTGCCCTGGGTGTGGCACATTGCCCTAGAGCTGAAAGGCACAACGTGCAGTCTGCATTCCAAAGGGCGAGTTGGACGCCAGAGCATCTTGCTTCCAGCTCTTTGGGAAGCTAAGAAACAACTCGCTCTGCACAGTGCTCTTACAGCCTACCGGGAACATCTCTTACAGAGGCCTGTGTGATGCAGTTTCTTTGCAGGCCTGATCTGGCTGCAGTAGAACTTCTGCTCTGGTTGCGCCACATTGCCTTAGAGCTGAAAGGCACAACGTGCAGGCTTCTTAACAAAGGGCGAGTTGGGCCCCAGAGCATCTTGCTTCCAGCTCATTGGGAAGCTAAGAAACAACTCGCTCTGCACAGTGCTCTTACAGCCTACCGGGAACATCTCTTACAAAGGCCTGTGAAACGCAGTTTCTTTGCAGGCCTGATCTGGCTGAAGTAGAACTTCTGCCCTGGGTGTGCCACATTGCCCTAGAGCTGAAAGGCACAACGTGCAGGCTTCTTAACAAAGGGCGAGTTGGGCCCCAGAGCATCTTGCTTCCAGATCTTTGGGAAGCTAACAAACAACTCGCTCTGCACAGTGCTCTTACAGCCTACCGGGAACATCTGTTACAAAGGCCTTCTAAACGCAGTTTCTTTGCAAACCTGATGTGGCTGAAGTAGAACTTCTGCCCTGGGTGTGCCACATTGCGCTAGAGCTGAAAGCTACAACGTGCCGTCTGCTTTCCAAAGGCCGAGTTGTGCCCCAGAGCATCTTGGTTCCAGCTCTTTGGGAAGCTAAGAAACAACTCGCTCTGCACAGTGCTCTTACAGCCTACCGGGAACATCTCTTACAAAGGCTTGTGAAACGCAGTGTCTTTGCAGGCCTGATCAGGCTGAAGTAGAACTTCTGCCCTGGGTGTGCCACATTGCCCTAGAGCTGAAAGGCACAACGTGCAGGCTTCTTAGAAAAGGGCGAGTTGGGCCCCAGAGCATCTTGCTTCCAGCTCTTTGGGAAGCTAAGAAACAACTCGCTCTGCACAGTGCTCTTACAGCCTACGGGGAACATCTCTTACAGAGGCCTGTGTAATGCAGTTTCTTTGCAGGCCTGATCTGGCTGCAGTAGAACTTCTGCTCTGGTTGCGCCACATTGCCTTAGAGCTGAAAGGCACAACGTGCAGGCTTCTTATCAAAGGGCGAGTTGGGCCCCAGAGCATCTTGCTTCCAGCTCATTGGGAAGCTAAGAAACAACTCGCTGTGCACAGTGCTCTTACAGCCTACCGGGAACATCTCTTACAAAGGCCTGCGAAACGCAGTTTCTTTGCAGGCCTGATCTGGCTGAAGTAGAACTTCTGCCCTGCTTGTGCCACATTGCGCTAGAGCTGAAAGCTACAACGTGCCGTCTGCTTTCAAAAGGCCGAGTTGGGCCTCAGAGCATCTTGCTTCCAGCTGTTTGGGAAGCTAAGAAACAACTCGCTCTGCACAGTGCTCTTACAGCCTACTGGGAACATCTCTTACAAAGGCCTGTGAAACGCACTTTCTTTACAGGCCTGATCTGGCTGAAGTAGAACTTCTGCCCTGGGTGTGCCACATTGCCCTAGAGCTGAAAGGCACAACGTGCAGGCTTCTTAACAAAGGGCGAGTTTGGGCCCCAGAGCATCTTGCTTCCAGCTCTTTGGGAAGCTAAGAAACAACTCGCTCTGCACAGTGCTCTTACAGAGTACGGGAACATCTCTTACAAAGGCCTGTGAAATGCAGTTTCTTTGCAGGCCTGATCTGGCTGAAGTAGAACTACTGCCCTGGGTGTGCCACATTGCCCTAGAGCTGAAAGGCACAACGTGCAGGCTTCTTAACAAAGGGCGAGTTGGGCCCCACAGCATCCTGCTTCCAGCTCTTTGGGAAGCTAAGAAACAACTCGCTCTGCACAGTGCTCTTACAGCCTACCGGGAACATCTCTTACAAAGGCCTGTGAAACGCAGTTTCTTTGCAGGCCTGATCTGGCTGAAGTAGAACTTCTGCCCTGGGTGTGCCACATTGCCCTAGAGCTGAAAGCTACAACGTGCCGTCTGCTTTCCAAAGGGCGAGTTGGGCCCCAGAGCATCTTGCTTCCAGCTCTTCGGGAAGCTAAGAAACAACTCGCTCTGCACAGTGCTCTTACAGCCTACAGGGAGCATCTCTTACAAAGGCCTGTGAAACGCACTTTCTTTGCAGGCCTGATCAGGCTGAAGTAGAACTTCTGCCCTGGGTGTGGCACCGAGCCCTAGAGCTGAAAGGCACAACGTGCAGGCTTCTTAACAAAGGGCGAGTTGGGCCCCACAGCATCTTGCTTCCAGCTCTTTGGAAAGACAAGAAACAACTCGCTCTGCACAGTGCTCTTACAGCCTACTGGGAATATCTCTTACAAAAGCCTGTGAAACGCAGTTTCTTTGCAGGCCTGATCTGGCTGAAGTAGAACTTCTGCCCTGGGTGTGCCACATTGCCCTAGAGATGAAAGGCACAACATGCAGGCTTCTTAACAAAGGGCGTGTTGGGTCCCAGACCATCTTGCTTCCAGCACTTTGGGAAGCTAAGAAACAACTCGCTCTGCACAGTGCTCTTACAGCCTACTGGGAACATCTCTTACAAAGGCCTGTGAAACGCAGTTTCTTTGCAGGCCTGATCTGGATGAAGTAGAACTTCTGCCCTGGGTGTGCCACATTGCCCTAGAGCTGAAAGGCACAACGTGCAGGCTTCTTAACAAAGGACGAGTTGGGCCCCAGAGCATCTTGCTTCCAGCTCTTTGGGAAGCTAAGAAACAACTCGCTCTGCACAGTGCTCTTACAGCCTACCGGGAACATCTCTTACAAAGGCCTGTGAAACGCAGTTTCTTTGCAGGCCTGATCTGGCTGAAGTAGAACTTCTGCTCTGGGTGTGCCACACTGCCCTAGACCTGAAAGCTACAACGTGCAGTCTCCTTTCCAATGTGCGAGTTGGGCCCCAGAGCATCTTGCTTCCAGCTCTTTGGGAAGCTAAGAAACAGCTCGCTCTTCACAGTGCTCTTACAGCCTACCGGGAACATCTCTTACAAAGGCCTGTGAAACGCAGTTTCTTTGCAGGCCTGATCTGGCTGAGGTAGAACTTCTGCCCTGGGTGTGCCACATTGCCCTGGAGCTGAAAGGCACAACGTGCAGGCTTCTTCACAAAGGGCGAGTTGGGACCCAGAGCAGCTTGCTTCCAGCGCTTTGGGAAGCTAAGAAAAAACTCGCTCTGCACAGTGCTCTTACAGCCTACCGGGAACATCTCTTACAAAGGCCTGTGAAACACAGTTTCTTTGCAGGCCTGATCTGGCTGAAGTAGAACTTCTGCCCTGGGTGTGCCACATTGCCCTAGAGCTGAGAGCTATAACATGCAGTCTCCTTTCCAAAGGGCGAGTTGGGCCCCATAGCATCTTGTTTCCAGCTCTTTGGGAAGCTAAGAAACAACTCGCTCTGCACAGTGCTCTTACAGCCTACCGGGAACATCTCTTACAAACTCCCGTGAAACGCAGTTTCTTTGCAGGCCTGTTCTGGCTGAAGTAGAACTTCTGCCCCGGGTGTGCCACATTGCCCTAGTCTGAAAGGCACAACGTGCAGGCTTCTTAAAAAAGGGCGAGTTGGGCCCCACAGCATCCTGCTTCCAGCTCTTTGGGAAGCTAAGAAACAACTCGCTCTGCACAGTGCTCTTACAGCCTACCGTTAACATCTCTTACAAAGGCCTGTTGAACGCAGTTTCTTTGCAGGCCTGATCTGGCTGAAGTAGAACTTCTGCCCAGGGTGTGCCACATTGCCCTAGAGCTGAAAGCTACAACGTGCCGTCTGCTTTCCAAAGGGCGAGTTGGGCCCCAGAGCATCTTGCTTCCAGCTGTTTGGGAAGCTAAGAAACAACTCGCTCTGCACAGTGCTCTTACAGCCTACCGGGAACATCTCTTACAAAGGCCTGTGAAACGCAGTATCTTTGCAGGCCTGAAATGGCTGAAGTAGAACTTCTGCCCTGGGTGTGCCACATTGCCCTAGAGCTGAAAGGCACAACCTGCAGGCTTCTTAACAAAGGACGAGTTGGGCGCCAGAGCATCTTGCTTCCAGCTCTTTGGGAAGCTAAGAAACAACTCGCTCTGCAAAGTGCTCTTACAGCCTACCGGGAACATCTCTTCCAAAGGCCTTTTAAACGCAGTTTCTTTGCAAGCCTGATGTGGCTGAAGTAGAACTTCTTCCCTGGGTGTGCCACATTGCCCTAGAGCTGAAAGGCACAACGTGCAGGCTTATTAACAAAGGAAGAGTTGGGCCCCAGAGCATCTTGCTTCCAGCTCTTTGGGAAGCTAAGAAACAACTCGCTCCGCACAGTGCTCTTACAGCCTACCGGGAACATCTGTTACAAAGGCCTTCTAAACGCAGTTTCTTTGCAAGCCTGATGTGGCTGAAGTAGAACTTCTGCCCTGGGTGTGACACATTGCCCTAGAGCTGAAAGGCACAACGTGCAGGCTTCTTAAAAATGGGCAAGTTGGGCGCCAGAGCATCTTGCTTCCAGCTCTTTGGGAAGCTAAGAAACAACTCGCTCTGCAGACCTCTCTTACAGCCAACCGGGAACATCTCTTTCAAAGGCCTGTGAAACGCACTTTCTTTACAGGCCTGATCTGGCTGAAGTAGAACTTCTGCCCTGAGTGTGGCACATTGCCCTAGAGCTGAAAGGCACAACGTGCAGTCTGCATTCCAAAGGGCGAGTTGGACGCCAGAGCATCTTGCTTCCAGCTCTTTGGGAAGCTAAGAAACAACTCGCTCTGCACAGTGCTCTTACAGCCTACCGGGAACATCTCTTACAGAGGCCTGTGTGATGCAGTTTCTTTGCAGGCCTGATCTGGCTGCAGTAGAACTTCTGCTCTGGTTGCGCCACATTGCCTTAGAGCTGAAAGGCACAACGTGCAGGCTTCTTAACAAAGGGCGAGTTGGGCCCCAGAGCATCTTGCTTCCAGCTCATTGGGAAGCTAAGAAACAACTCGCTCTGCACAGTGCTCTTACAGCCTACCGGGAACATCTCTTACAAAGGCCTGTGAAACGCAGTTTCTTTGCAGGCCTGATCTGGCTGAAGTAGAACTTCTGCCCTGGGTGTGCCACATTGCCCTAGAGCTGAAAGGCACAACGTGCAGGCTTCTTAACAAAGGGCGAGTTGGGCCCCAGAGCATCTTGCTTCCAGATCTTTGGGAAGCTAACAAACAACTCGCTCTGCACAGTGCTCTTACAGCCTACCGGGAACATCTGTTACAAAGGCCTTCTAAACGCAGTTTCTTTGCAAACCTGATGTGGCTGAAGTAGAACTTCTGCCCTGGGTGTGCCACATTGCGCTAGAGCTGAAAGCTACAACGTGCCGTCTGCTTTCCAAAGGCCGAGTTGTGCCCCAGAGCATCTTGGTTCCAGCTCTTTGGGAAGCTAAGAAACAACTCGCTCTGCACAGTGCTCTTACAGCCTACCGGGAACATCTCTTACAAAGGCTTGTGAAACGCAGTGTCTTTGCAGGCCTGATCAGGCTGAAGTAGAACTTCTGCCCTGGGTGTGCCACATTGCCCTAGAGCTGAAAGGCACAACGTGCAGGCTTCTTAGAAAAGGGCGAGTTGGGCCCCAGAGCATCTTGCTTCCAGCTCTTTGGGAAGCTAAGAAACAACTCGCTCTGCACAGTGCTCTTACAGCCTACGGGGAACATCTCTTACAGAGGCCTGTGTAATGCAGTTTCTTTGCAGGCCTGATCTGGCTGCAGTAGAACTTCTGCTCTGGTTGCGCCACATTGCCTTAGAGCTGAAAGGCACAACGTGCAGGCTTCTTATCAAAGGGCGAGTTGGGCCCCAGAGCATCTTGCTTCCAGCTCATTGGGAAGCTAAGAAACAACTCGCTGTGCACAGTGCTCTTACAGCCTACCGGGAACATCTCTTACAAAGGCCTGCGAAACGCAGTTTCTTTGCAGGCCTGATCTGGCTGAAGTAGAACTTCTGCCCTGCTTGTGCCACATTGCGCTAGAGCTGAAAGCTACAACGTGCCGTCTGCTTTCAAAAGGCCGAGTTGGGCCTCAGAGCATCTTGCTTCCAGCTGTTTGGGAAGCTAAGAAACAACTCGCTCTGCACAGTGCTCTTACAGCCTACTGGGAACATCTCTTACAAAGGCCTGTGAAACGCACTTTCTTTACAGGCCTGATCTGGCTGAAGTAGAACTTCTGCCCTGGGTGTGCCACATTGCCCTAGAGCTGAAAGGCACAACGTGCAGGCTTCTTAACAAAGGGCGAGTTTGGGCCCCAGAGCATCTTGCTTCCAGCTCTTTGGGAAGCTAAGAAACAACTCGCTCTGCACAGTGCTCTTACAGAGTACGGGAACATCTCTTACAAAGGCCTGTGAAATGCAGTTTCTTTGCAGGCCTGATCTGGCTGAAGTAGAACTACTGCCCTGGGTGTGCCACATTGCCCTAGAGCTGAAAGGCACAACGTGCAGGCTTCTTAACAAAGGGCGAGTTGGGCCCCACAGCATCCTGCTTCCAGCTCTTTGGGAAGCTAAGAAACAACTCGCTCTGCACAGTGCTCTTACAGCCTACCGGGAACATCTCTTACAAAGGCCTGTGAAACGCAGTTTCTTTGCAGGCCTGATCTGGCTGAAGTAGAACTTCTGCCCTGGGTGTGCCACATTGCCCTAGAGCTGAAAGCTACAACGTGCCGTCTGCTTTCCAAAGGGCGAGTTGGGCCCCAGAGCATCTTGCTTCCAGCTCTTCGGGAAGCTAAGAAACAACTCGCTCTGCACAGTGCTCTTACAGCCTACAGGGAGCATCTCTTACAAAGGCCTGTGAAACGCACTTTCTTTGCAGGCCTGATCAGGCTGAAGTAGAACTTCTGCCCTGGGTGTGGCACCGAGCCCTAGAGCTGAAAGGCACAACGTGCAGGCTTCTTAACAAAGGGCGAGTTGGGCCCCACAGCATCTTGCTTCCAGCTCTTTGGAAAGACAAGAAACAACTCGCTCTGCACAGTGCTCTTACAGCCTACTGGGAATATCTCTTACAAAAGCCTGTGAAACGCAGTTTCTTTGCAGGCCTGATCTGGCTGAAGTAGAACTTCTGCCCTGGGTGTGCCACATTGCCCTAGAGATGAAAGGCACAACATGCAGGCTTCTTAACAAAGGGCGTGTTGGGTCCCAGACCATCTTGCTTCCAGCACTTTGGGAAGCTAAGAAACAACTCGCTCTGCACAGTGCTCTTACAGCCTACTGGGAACATCTCTTACAAAGGCCTGTGAAACGCAGTTTCTTTGCAGGCCTGATCTGGATGAAGTAGAACTTCTGCCCTGGGTGTGCCACATTGCCCTAGAGCTGAAAGGCACAACGTGCAGGCTTCTTAACAAAGGGCGAGTTAGGCGCCAGAGCATCTTTATTCCAGCTCTTTGGGAAGCTAAGAAACAACTCGCTCTGCACAGTGCTGTTAAAGCCTACGGGGTACATCTTTTACAAAGGCCTGTGAAACGCAGTTTCTTTGCAGGCCTGATGTGGCTGAAGTAGAACTTCTGCTCTGGGTGTTCCACATTGCCCTAGAGCTGAAAGGCACAACGTGCAGGCTTCTTAACAAAGGGCGAGTTGGGCCCCAGAGCATCTTGCTTCCAGCTCTTTGGGAAGCTAAGAAACAACTCGCTCTGCACAGTCTTCTTACAGCCTACCGGGAACATCTCTTACAAAGGCCTGTGAGACGCAGTTTCTTTGCAGGCCTGATCTGGCTGAAGTAGAACTTCTGCTCTGGTTGCGCCACATTGCCCTAGAGCTGAAAGCTACAACATGCAGTCTGCTTTCCAAAGGGCGAGTTGGGCCCCAGAGCATCTTGCTTCCAGCTCTTTGGGAAGCTCAGAAACAACTCGCTCTGCACAGTGCTCTTACAGCCTACCGGGAACATCTCTTACAAAGGCCTGTGAAACCCAGCTTCTTTTCAGGCCTGATCTGGCTGAAGTAGAACTTCTGCCCTGGGTGTGCCACATTGCCATAGAGCTGAAAGGCACAACGTGCAGGCTTCTTGACAAAGGGCGAGTTGGGCCCCAGAGCATCTTGCTTCCAGCTCTTTGGGAAGCTAAGAAACAACTCGCTCTGCACAGTGCTCTTACAGCCTACCGGGAACATCTCTTACAAAGGCCTGTGAAACGCACTTTCTTTGCAGGCCTGATCTGGCTGAAGTAGAACTTCTGCCCTGGGTGTGCCACATTGCCCTAGAGCTGAAAGGCACAACCTGCAGGCTTCTTAACAAAGGGCGAGTTGGGCGCCAGAGCATCTGGCTTCCAGCTCTTGTGAAGCTAAGAAACAACTCGCTCTGCAAAGTGCTCTTACAGCCTACCGGGAACATCTCTTCCAAAGGCCTTTTAAACGCAGTTTCTTTGCAAGCCTGATGTGGCTGAAGTAGAACTTCTTCCCTGGGTGTGCCACATTGCCCTAGAGCTGAAAGGCACAACGTGCAGGCTTCTTAAAAAAGGGAGAGTTGGGCCCCAGAGCATCTTGCTTCCAGCTCTTTGGGAAGCTAAGAAACAACTCGCTCTGCACAGTGCTCTTACAGCCTACCGGGAACATCTGTTACAAAGGCCTTCTAAACGCAGTTTCTTTGCAAACCTGATGTGGCTGAAGTAGAACTTCTGCCCTGGGTGTGCCACATTGCGCTAGAGCTGAAAGCTACAACGTGCCGTCTGCTTTCCAAAGGCCGAGTTGTGCCCCAGAGCATCTTGGTTCCAGCTCTTTGGGAAGCTAAGAAACAACTCGCTCTGCACAGTGCTCTTACAGCCTACCGGGAACATCTCTTACAAAGGCTTGTGAAACGCAGTGTCTTTGCAGGCCTGATCAGGCTGAAGTAGAACTTCTGCCCTGGGTGTGCCACATTGCCCTAGAGCTGAAAGGCACAACGTGCAGGCTTCTTAGAAAAGGGCGAGTTGGGCCCCAGAGCATCTTGCTTCCAGCTCTTTGGGAAGCTAAGAAACAACTCGCTCTGCACAGTGCTCTTACAGCCTACCGGGAACATCTCTTACAAAGGCCTGTGAAACGCAGTTTCTTTGCAGGCCTGATCTGGCTGAAGTAGAACTTCTGCTCTGGGTGTGCCACACTGCCCTAGACCTGAAAGCTACAACGTGCAGTCTCCTTTCCAATGTGCGAGTTGGGCCCCAGAGCATCTTGCTTCCAGCTCTTTGGGAAGCTAAGAAACAACTCGCTCTGCACAGTGCTCTTACAGCCTACCGGGAACATCTCTTACAAAGGCCTGTGAAGCGCAGTTTCTTTGCAGGCCTGATCTGGCTGAAGTAGACCTTCTGCCCTGGGTGTGCCACATTGCCCTGGAGCTGAAAGGCACAACGTGCAGGCTTCTTCAAAAAGGGCGAGTTGGGCCCCAGAGCAGCTTGCTTCCAGCTCTTTGGGAAGCTAAGAAACAACTCGCTCTGCACAGTGCTCTTACAGCCTACCGGGAACATCTCTTACAAAGGCCTGTGAAACACAGTTTCTTTGCAGGCCTGATCTGGCTGAAGTAGAACTTCTGCCCTGGGTGTGCCACATTGCCCTAGAGATGAGAGTTATAACATGCAGTCTCCTTTCCAAAGGGCGAGTTGGGCCCCAGAGCATCTTGTTTCCAGCTCTTTGGGAAGCTAAGAAACAACTCGCTCTGCACAGTGCTCTTACAGCCTACCGGGAACATCTCTTACAAAGGCCTGTGAAACGCAGTTTCTTTGCAGGCCTGTTCTGGCTGAAGTAGAACTTCTGCCCTGGGTGTGCCACATTGCCCTAGTCTGAAAGGCACAACGTGCAGGCTTCTTAAAAAAGGGCGAGTTGGGCCCCACAGCATCCTGCTTCCAGCTCTTTGGGAAGCTAAGAAACAACTCGCTCTGCACAGTGCTCTTACAGCCTACCGTAAACATCTCTTACAAAGGCCTGTTGAACGCAGTTTCTTTGCAGGCCTGATCTGGCTGAAGTAGAACTTCTGCCCAGGGTGTGCCACATTGCCCTAGAGCTGAAAGCTACAACGTGCCGTCTGCTTTCCAAAGGGCGAGTTGGGCCCCAGAGCATCTTGCTTCCAGCTCTTTGGGAAGCTAAGAAACAACTCGCTCTGCACAGTGCTCTTACAGCCTACCGGGAACATCTCTTACAAAGGCCTGTGAAACGCAGTTTCTTTGCAGGCCTGAAATGGCTGAAGTAGAACTTCTGCCCTGGGTGTGCCACATTGCCCTAGAGCTGAAAGGCACAACGTGCAGGCTTCTTAACAAAGGGCGAGTTGGGCCCCAGAGCATCTTGCTTCCAGCTCTTTGGGAAGCTAAGAAACAACTCGCTCTGCACAGTGCTCTTACATCCTACCGGGAACATCTCTTACAAAGGCCTGTGAAACGCAGTTTCTTTGCAGGCCTGATCTGGCTGAAGTAGAACTTCTGCCCTGGGTGTGCCACATTGCCCTAGAGCTGAAAGGCACAACCTGCAGGCTTCTTAACAAAGGGCGAGTTGGGCGCCAGAGCATCTTGCTTCCAGCTCTTTGGGAAGCTAAGAAACAACTCGCTCTGCAAAGTGCTCTTACAGCCTACCGGGAACATCTCTTCCAAAGGCCTTTTAAACGCAGTTTCTTTGCAAGCCTGATGTGGCTGAAGTAGAACTTCTTCCCTGGGTGTGCCACATTGCCCTAGAGCTGAAAGGCACAACGTGCAGGCTTATTAACAAAGGAAGAGTTGGGCCCCAGAGCATCTTGCTTCCAGCTCTTTGGGAAGCTAAGAAACAACTCGCTCTGCACAGTGCTCTTACAGCCTACCGGGAACATCTGTTACAAAGGCCTTCTAAACGCAGTTTCTTTGCAAGCCTGATGTGGCTGAAGTAGAACTTCTGCCCTGGGTGTGCCACATTGCCCTAGAGCTGAAAGGCACAACGTGCTGGCTTCTTAACAAAGGGCGAGTTGGGCCCCAGAGCTTCTTGCTTCCAGCTCTTTGGGAAGCTAAGAAACAACTCGCTCTGCACAGTGCTCTTACAGCCTAATGGGAACATCTCTTACAAAGGCCTGTGAAACGCAGTTTCTTTGCAGGCCTGAGCTGGCTGAAGTAGAACTTCTGCCCTGGGTGTGACACATTGCCCTAGAGGTGAAAGGCACAACGTGCAGGCTTCTTAAAAATGGGCAAGTTGGGCGCCAGAGCATCTTGCTTCCAGCTCTTTGGGAAGCTAAGAAACAACTCGCTCTGCAGACCTCTCTTACAGCCAACCGGGAACATCTCTTTCAAAGGCCTGTGAAACGCACTTTCTTTACAGGCCTGATCTGGCTGAAGTAGAACTTCTGCCCTGGGTGTGGCACATTGCCCTAGAGCTGAAAGGCACAACGTGCAGTCTGCATTCCAAAGGGCGAGTTGGACGCCAGAGCATCTTGCTTCCAGCTCTTTGGGAAGCTAAGAAACAACTCGCTCTGCACAGTGCTCTTACAGCCTACCGGGAACATCTCTTAAAAAGGCCTGTGAAACACAGTTTCCTTGCAGGCCTGATCTGGCTGAAGTAGAACTTCTGCCCTGGGTGTGGCACATTGCCCTAGAGCTGAAAGGCACAACGTGCAGGCTTCCTAACCAAGGGCGAGTTGGGCCCCAGAGCATCTTGCTTCCAGATCTTTGGGAAGCTAACAAACAACTCGCTCTGCACAGTGCTCTTACAGCCTACCGGGAACATCTGTTACAAAGGCCTTCTAAACGCAGTTTCTTTGCAAACCTGATGTGGCTGAAGTAGAACTTCTGCCCTGGGTGTGCCACATTGCGCTAGAGCTGAAAGCTACAACGTGCCGTCTGCTTTCCAAAGGCCGAGTTGTGCCCCAGAGCATCTTGGTTCCAGCTCTTTGGGAAGCTAAGAAACAACTCGCTCTGCACAGTGCTCTTACAGCCTACCGGGAACATCTCTTACAAAGGCTTGTGAAACGCAGTGTCTTTGCAGGCCTGATCAGGCTGAAGTAGAACTTCTGCCCTGGGTGTGCCACATTGCCCTAGAGCTGAAAGGCACAACGTGCAGGCTTCTTAGAAAAGGGCGAGTTGGGCCCCAGAGCATCTTGCTTCCAGCTCTTTGGGAAGCTAAGAAACAACTCGCTCTGCACAGTGCTCTTACAGCCTACGGGGAACATCTCTTACAGAGGCCTGTGTAATGCAGTTTCTTTGCAGGCCTGATCTGGCTGCAGTAGAACTTCTGCTCTGGTTGCGCCACATTGCCTTAGAGCTGAAAGGCACAACGTGCAGGCTTCTTATCAAAGGGCGAGTTGGGCCCCAGAGCATCTTGCTTCCAGCTCATTGGGAAGCTAAGAAACAACTCGCTGTGCACAGTGCTCTTACAGCCTACCGGGAACATCTCTTACAAAGGCCTGCGAAACGCAGTTTCTTTGCAGGCCTGATCTGGCTGAAGTAGAACTTCTGCCCTGCTTGTGCCACATTGCGCTAGAGCTGAAAGCTACAACGTGCCGTCTGCTTTCAAAAGGCCGAGTTGGGCCTCAGAGCATCTTGCTTCCAGCTGTTTGGGAAGCTAAGAAACAACTCGCTCTGCACAGTGCTCTTACAGCCTACTGGGAACATCTCTTACAAAGGCCTGTGAAACGCACTTTCTTTACAGGCCTGATCTGGCTGAAGTAGAACTTCTGCCCTGGGTGTGCCACATTGCCCTAGAGCTGAAAGGCACAACGTGCAGGCTTCTTAACAAAGGGCGAGTTTGGGCCCCAGAGCATCTTGCTTCCAGCTCTTTGGGAAGCTAAGAAACAACTCGCTCTGCACAGTGCTCTTACAGCCTACGGGAACATCTCTTACAAAGGCCTGTGAAATGCAGTTTCTTTGCAGGCCTGATCTGGCTGAAGTAGAACTACTGCCCTGGGTGTGCCACATTGCCCTAGAGCTGAAAGGCACAACGTGCAGGCTTCTTAACAAAGGGCGAGTTGGGCAACAGCATCCTGCTTCCAGCTCTTTGGGAAGCTAAGAAACAACTCGCTCTGCACAGTGCTCTTACAGCCTACCGGGAACATCTCTTACAAAGGCCTGTGAAACGCAGTTTCTTTGCAGGCCTGATCTGGCTGAAGTAGAACTTCTGCCCTGGGTGTGCCACATTGCCCTAGAGCTGAAAGCTACAACGTGCCGTCTGCTTTCCAAAGGGCGAGTTGGGCCCCAGAGCATCTTGCTTCCAGCTCTTCGGGAAGCTAAGAAACAACTCGCTCTGCACAGTGCTCTTACAGCCTACAGGGAGCATCTCTTACAAAGGCCTGTGAAACGCACTTTCTTTGCAGGCCTGATCAGGCTGAAGTAGAACTTCTGCCCTGGGTGTGGCACCGAGCCCTAGAGCTGAAAGGCACAACGTGCAGGCTTCTTAACAAAGGGCAAGTTGGGCCCCACAGCATCTTGCTTCCAGCTCTTTGGAAAGACAAGAAACAACTCGCTCTGCACAGTGCTCTTACAGCCTACTGGGAATATCTCTTACAAAAGCCTGTGAAACGCAGTTTCTTTGCAGGCCTGATCTGGCTGAAGTAGAACTTCTGCCCTGGGTGTGCCACATTGCCCTAGAGATGAAAGGCACAACATGCAGGCTTCTTAACAAAGGGCGTGTTGGGTCCCAGACCATCTTGCTTCCAGCACTTTGGGAAGCTAAGAAACAACTCGCTCTGCACAGTGCTCTTACAGCCTACTGGGAACATCTCTTACAAAGGCCTGTGAAACGCAGTTTCTTTGCAGGCCTGATCTGGATGAAGTAGAACTTCTGCCCTGGGTGTGCCACATTGCCCTAGAGCTGAAAGGCACAACGTGCAGGCTTCTTAACAAAGGGCGAGTTAGGCGCCAGAGCATCTTTATTCCAGCTCTTTGGGAAGCTAAGAAACAACTCGCTCTGCACAGTGCTGTTAAAGCCTACGGGGTACATCTTTTACAAAGGCCTGTGAAACGCAGTTTCTTTGCAGGCCTGATCTGGCTGAAGTAGAACTTCTGCTCTGGGTGTTCCACATTGCCCTAGAGCTGAAAGGCACAACGTGCAGGCTTCTTAACAAAGGGCGAGTTGGGCCCCAGAGCATCTTGCTTCCAGCTCTTTGGGAAGCTAAGAAACAACTCGCTCTGCACAGTCTTCTTACAGCCTACCGGGAACATCTCTTACAAAGGCCTGTGAGACGCAGTTTCTTTGCAGGCCTGATCTGGCTGAAGTAGAACTTCTGCTCTGGTTGCGCCACATTGCCCTAGAGCTGAAAGCTACAACATGCAGTCTGCTTTCCAAAGGGCGAGTTGGGCCCCAGAGCATCTTGCTTCCAGCTCTTTGGGAAGCTCAGAAACAACTCGCTCTGCACAGTGCTCTTACAGCCTACCGGGAACATCTCTTACAAAGGCCTGTGAAACCCAGCTTCTTTTCAGGCCTGATCTGGCTGAAGTAGAACTTCTGCCCTGGGTGTGCCACATTGCCATAGAGCTGAAAGGCACAACGTGCAGGCTTCTTGACAAAGGGCGAGTTGGGCCCCAGAGCATCTTGCTTCCAGCTCTTTGGGAAGCTAAGAAACAACTCGCTCTGCACAGTGCTCTTACAGCCTACCGGGAACATCTCTTACAAAGGCCTGTGAAACGCACTTTCTTTGCAGGCCTGATCTGGCTGAAGTAGAACTTCTGCCCTGGGTGTGCCACATTGCCCTAGAGCTGAAAGGCACAACCTGCAGGCTTCTTAACAAAGGGCGAGTTGGGCGCCAGAGCATCTGGCTTCCAGCTCTTGTGAAGCTAAGAAACAACTCGCTCTGCAAAGTGCTCTTACAGCCTACCGGGAACATCTCTTCCAAAGGCCTTTTAAACGCAGTTTCTTTGCAAGCCTGATGTGGCTGAAGTAGAACTTCTTCCCTGGGTGTGCCACATTGCCCTAGAGCTGAAAGGCACAACGTGCAGGCTTCTTAAAAAAGGGAGAGTTGGGCCCCAGAGCATCTTGCTTCCAGCTCTTTGGGAAGTTAAGAAACAACTCGCTCTGCACAGTGCTCTTACAGCCTACCGGGAACATCTGTTACAAAGGCCTTCTAAACGCAGTTTCTTTGCAAACCTGATGTGGCTGAAGTAGAACTTCTGCCCTGGGTGTGCCACATTGCGCTAGAGCTGAAAGCTACAACGTGCCGTCTGCTTTCCAAAGGCCGAGTTGTGCCCCAGAGCATCTTGGTTCCAGCTCTTTGGGAAGCTAAGAAACAACTCGCTCTGCACAGTGCTCTTACAGCCTACCGGGAACATCTCTTACAAAGGCTTGTGAAACGCAGTGTCTTTGCAGGCCTGATCAGGCTGAAGTAGAACTTCTGCCCTGGGTGTGCCACATTGCCCTAGAGCTGAAAGGCACAACGTGCAGGCTTCTTAGAAAAGGGCGAGTTGGGCCCCAGAGCATCTTGCTTCCAGCTCTTTGGGAAGCTAAGAAACAACTCGCTCTGCACAGTGCTCTTACAGCCTACCGGGAACATCTCTTACAAAGGCCTGTGAAACGCAGTTTCTTTGCAGGCCTGATCTGGCTGAAGTAGAACTTCTGCTCTGGGTGTGCCACACTGCCCTAGACCTGAAAGCTACAACGTGCAGTCTCCTTTCCAATGTGCGAGTTGGGCCCCAGAGCATCTTGCTTCCAGCTCTTTGGGAAGCTAAGAAACAACTCGCTCTGCACAGTGCTCTTACAGCCTAACGGGAACATCTCTTACAAAGGCCTGTGAAGCGCAGTTTCTTTGCAGGCCTGATCTGGCTGAAGTAGAACTTCTGCCCTGGGTGTGCCACATTGCCCTGGAGCTGAAAGGCACAACGTGCAGGCTTCTTCAAAAAGGGCGAGTTGGGCCCCAGAGCAGCTTGCTTCCAGCTCTTTGGGAAGCTAAGAAACAACTCGCTCTGCACAGTGCTCTTACAGCCTACCGGGAACATCTCTTACAAAGGCCTGTGAAACACAGTTTCTTTGCAGGCCTGATCTGGCTGAAGTAGAACTTCTGCCCTGGGTGTGCCACATTGCCCTAGAGATGAGAGTTATAACATGCAGTCTCCTTTCCAAAGGGCGAGTTGGGCCCCAGAGCATCTTGTTTCCAGCTCTTTGGGAAGCTAAGAAACAACTCGCTCTGCACAGTGCTCTTACAGCCTACCGGGAACATCTCTTACAAAGGCCTGTGAAACGCAGTTTCTTTGCAGGCCTGTTCTGGCTGAAGTAGAACTTCTGCCCTGGGTGTGCCACATTGCCCTAGTCTGAAAGGCACAACGTGCAGGCTTCTTAAAAAAGGGCGAGTTGGGCCCCACAGCATCCTGCTTCCAGCTCTTTGGGAAGCTAAGAAACAACTCGCTCTGCACAGTGCTCTTACAGCCTACCGTAAACATCTCTTACAAAGGCCTGTTGAACGCAGTTTCTTTGCAGGCCTGATCTGGCTGAAGTAGAACTTCTGCCCAGGGTGTGCCACATTGCCCTAGAGCTGAAAGCTACAACGTGCCGTCTGCTTTCCAAAGGGCGAGTTGGGCCCCAGAGCATCTTGCTTCCAGCTCTTTGGGAAGCTAAGAAACAACTCGCTCTGCACAGTGCTCTTACAGCCTACCGGGAACATCTCTTACAAAGGCCTGTGAAACGCAGTTTCTTTGCAGGCCTGAAATGGCTGAAGTAGAACTTCTGCCCTGGGTGTGCCACATTGCCCTAGAGCTGAAAGGCACAACGTGCAGGCTTCTTAACAAAGGGCGAGTTGGGCCCCAGAGCATCTTGCTTCCAGCTCTTTGGGAAGCTAAGAAACAACTCGCTCTGCACAGTGCTCTTACATCCTACCGGGAACATCTCTTACAAAGGCCTGTGAAACGCAGTTTCTTTGCAGGCCTGATCTGGCTGAAGTAGAACTTCTGCCCTGGGTGTGCCACATTGCCCTAGAGCTGAAAGGCACAACCTGCAGGCTTCTTAACAAAGGGCGAGTTGGGCGCCAGAGCATCTTGCTTCCAGCTCTTTGGGAAGCTAAGAAACAACTCGCTCTGCAAAGTGCTCTTACAGCCTACCGGGAACATCTCTTGCAAAGGCCTTTTAAACGCAGTTTCTTTGCAAGCCTGATGTGGCTGAAGTAGAACTTCTTCCCTGGGTGTGCCACATTGCCCTAGAGCTGAAAGGCACAACGTGCAGGCTTATTAACAAAGGAAGAGTTGGGCCCCAGAGCATCTTGCTTCCAGCTCTTTGGGAAGCTAAGAAACAACTCGCTCTGCACAGTGCTCTTACAGCCTACCGGGAACATCTGTTACAAAGGCCTTCTAAACGCAGTTTCTTTGCAAGCCTGATGTGGCTGAAGTAGAACTTCTGCCCTGGGTGTGCCACATTGCCCTAGAGCTGAAAGGCACAACGTGCTGGCTTCTTAACAAAGGGCGAGTTGGGCCCCAGAGCTTCTTGCTTCCAGCTCTTTGGGAAGCTAAGAAACAACTCGCTCTGCACAGTGCTCTTACAGCCTAATGGGAACATCTCTTACAAAGGCCTGTGAAACGCAGTTTCTTTGCAGGCCTGAGCTGGCTGAAGTAGAACTTCTGCCCTGGGTGTGACACATTGCCCTAGAGGTGAAAGGCACAACGTGCAGGCTTCTTAAAAATGGGCAAGTTGGGCGCCAGAGCATCTTGCTTCCAGCTCTTTGGGAAGCTAAGAAACAACTCGCTCTGCAGACCTCTCTTACAGCCAACCGGGAACATCTCTTTCAAAGGCCTGTGAAACGCACTTTCTTTACAGGCCTGATCTGGCTGAAGTAGAACTTCTGCCCTGGGTGTGGCACATTGCCCTAGAGCTGAAAGGCACAACGTGCTGTCTGCATTCCAAAGGGCGAGTTGGACGCCAGAGCATCTTGCTTCCAGCTCTTTGGGAAGCTAAGAAACAACTCGCTCTGCACAGTGCTCTTACAGCCTACCGGGAACATCTCTTAAAAAGGCCTGTGAAACACAGTTTCCTTGCAGGCCTGATCTGGCTGAAGTAGAACTTCTGCCCTGGGTGTGGCACATTGCCCTAGAGCTGAAAGGCACAACGTGCAGGCTTCCTAACAAAGGGCGAGTTGGGCCCCAGAGCATCTTGCTTCCAGCTCTTTGGGAAGCTAAGAAACAACTCGCTCTGCACAGTGCTCTTACAGCCTACCGGGAACATCTCTTACAGAGGCCTGTGTGATGCAGTTTCTTTGCAGGCCTGATCTGGCTGCAGTAGAACTTCTGCTCTGGTTGCGCCACATTGCCTTAGAGCTGAAAGGCACAACGTGCAGGCTTCTTAACAAAGGGCGAGTTGGGCCCCAGAGCATCTTGCTTCCAGCTCATTGGGAAGCTAAGAAACAACTCGCTCTGCACAGTGCTCTTACAGCCTACCGGGAACATCTCTTACAAAGGCCTGTGAAACGCAGTTTCTTTGCAGGCCTGATCTGGGTG